>NC_080767.1:0-1366610 GCF_020826845.1 Diceros bicornis minor
GTTGGACACATACCAAGTTTAGCTCAGTTCTGGGCATCTTTGAAATACCTATACAAACTTGTTCCTACCTAGTAACTTGCAACTTTGAATGAGAATGTGCTTGCTTACAGCAACGTGCTATATGTTCTGAATGCCCGAATTGGGAATCTGTGTCAAAACTTTGTTAGGAATTATGTGATCCTTACTAGCTGGAAGTAAGGGAAATGGGGCATGAAGTTACTTCTAGGAGTTGGACACATACCAAGTTTAGCTCAGTTCTGGGCATCTTTGAAATACCTATACAAACTTGTTCCTACCTAGTAACTTGCAACTTTGAATGAAAATGTGCTTGCTTACAGCAACGTGCTATATGTTCTGAATGCCCGAATTGGGAATCTGTGTCAAAACTTTGTTAGGAATTATGTGATCCTTACTAGCTGGAAGTAAGGGAGATGGGGCATGAAGTTATTTCTAGGAGTTGGACACATACCAAGTTTAGCTCAGTTCTGGGCATCTTTGAAATACCTATACAAACTTGTTCCTACCTAGTAACTTGCAACTTTGAATGAAAATGTGCTTGCTTACAGCAACGTGCTATATGTTCTGAATGCCCGAATTGGGAATCTGTGTCAAAACTTTGTTAGGAATTATGTGATCCTTACTAGCTGGAAGTAAGGGAGATGGGGCATGAAGTTATTTCTTGGAATTGGACACATAGCAAGTTTAGCTCAGTTCTGGGCATCTTTGAAATACCTATACAAATTTGTTCCTACATAGTAACTTGCATCTTTGAATGAAAATGTGCTTGCTTACAGCAACGTGCTATATGTTCTGAATGCCCGAATTGGCAAGCTGTGTCAAAACTTTGTTAGGAATTATGTGATCCTTACTAGCTGGAAGTAAGGGAGATGGGGCATGAAGTTATTTCTAGGAGTTGGACACATACCAAGTTTAGCTCAGTTCTGGGCATCTTTGAAATACCTATACAAACTTGTTCCTACATAGTAACTTGCATCTTTGAATGAGAATGTGCTTGCTTACAGCAACGTGCTATATGTTCTGAATGCCCGAATTGGGAATCTGTGTCAAAACTTTGTTAGGAATTATGTGATCCTTACTAGCTGGAAGTAAGGGAGATGGGGCATGAAGTTATTTCTAGGAGTTGGACACATACCAAGTTTAGCTCAGTTCTGGGCATCTTTGAAATACCTATACAAACTTGTTCCTACATAGTAACTTGCATCTTTGAATGAGAATGTGCTTGCTTACAGCAACGTGCTATATGTTCTGAATGCCCGAATTGGGAATCTGTGTCAAAACTTTGTTAGGAATTATGTGATCCTTACTAGCTGGAAGTAAGGGAGATGGGGCATGAAGTTATTTCTAGGAGTTGGACACATACCAAGTTTAGCTCAGTTCTGGGCATCTTTGAAATACCTATACAAACTTGTTCCTACATAGTAACTTGCAACTTTGAATGAGAATGTGCTTGCTTACAGCAACGTGCTATATGTTCTGAATGCCCGAATTGGGAATCTGTGTCAAAACTTTGTTAGGAATTATGTGATCCTTACTAGCTGGAAGTAAGGGAGATGGGGCATGAAGTTATTTCTAGGAGTTGGACACATACCAAGTTTAGCTCAGTTCTGGGCATCTTTGAAATACCTATACAAACTTGTTCCTACATAGTAACATGCAACTTTGAATGAGAATGTGCTTGCTTACAGCAACGTGCTATATGATCTGAATGCCCGAATTGGGAATCTGTGTCAAAACTTTGTTAGGAATTATGTGATCCTTACTAGCTGGAAGTAAGGGAGATGGGGCATGAAGTTATTTCTAGGAGTTGGACACATACCAAGTTTAGCTCAGTTCTGGGCATCTTTGAAATACCTATACAAACTTGTTCATACATAGTAACTTGCATCTTTGAATGAGAATGTGCTTGCTTACAGCAACGTGCTATATGTTCTGAATGCCCGAATTGGGAATCTGTGTCAAAACTTTGTTAGGAATTATGTGATCCTTACTAGCTGGAAGTAAGGGAGATGGGGCATGAAGTTATTTCTAGGAGTTGGACACATACCAAGTTTAGCTCAGTTCTGGGCATCTTTGAAATACCTATACAAACTTGTTCCTACCTAGTAACTTGCATCTTTGAATGAGAATGTGCTTGCTTACAGCAACGTGCTATATGTTCTGAATGCCCGAATTGGCAATCTGTGTCAAAACTTTGTTAGGAATTATGTGATCCTTACTAGCTGGAAGTAAGGGAGATGGGGCATGAAGTTATTTCTAGGAGTTGGACACATACCAAGTTTAGCTCAGTTCTGGGCATCTTTGAAATACCTATACAAACTTGTTCCTACATAGTAACTTGCATCTTTGAATGAGAATGTGCTTGCTTACAGCAACGTGCTATATGTTCTGATTGCCCGAATTGGCAATCTGTGTCAAAACTTTGTTAGGAATTATGTGATCCTTACTAGCTGGAAGTAAGGGAGATGGGGCATGAAGTTATTTCTAGGAGTTGGACACATACCAAGTTTAGCTCAGTTCTGGGCATCTTTGAAATACCTATACAAACTTGTTCCTACATAGTAACTTGCATCTTTAATGAGAATCTGCTTGCTTACAGCAACGTGCTATATGTTCTGAATGCCCGAATTGGCAATCTGTGTCAAAACTTTGTTAGGAATTATGTGATCCTTAATAGCTGGAAGTAAGGGAGATGGGGCATGAATTTATTTCTAGGAGTTGGACACATACCAAGTTTAGCTCAGTTCTGGGCATCTTTGAAATACCTATACAAACTTGTTCCTACATAGTAACTTGCATCTTTGAATGAGAATCTGCTTGCTTACAGCAACGTGCTATATGTTCTGAATGCCCGAATTGGGAATCTGTGTCAAAACTTTGTTAGGAATTATGTGATCCTTACTAGCTGGAAGTAAGGGAGATGGGGCATGAAGTTATTTCTAGGAGTTGGACACATACCAAGTTTAGCTCAGTTCTGGGCATCTTTGAAATACCTATACAAACTTGTTCCTACATAGTAACTTGCATCTTTGAATGAGAATCTGCTTGCTTACAGCAACGTGCTATATGTTCTGAATGCCCGAATTGGGAATCTGTGTCAAAACTTTGTTAGGAATTATGTGATCCTTACTAGCTGGAAGTAAGGGAGATGGGGCATGAAGTTATTTCTAGGAGTTGGACACATACCAAGTTTAGCTCAGTTCTGGGCATCTTTGAAATACCTATACAAACTTGTTCCTACATAGTAACTTGCATCTTTGAATGAGAATGTGCTTGCTTACAGCAACGTGCTATATGTTCTGAATGCCCGAATTGGGAATCTGTGTCAAAACTTTGTTAGGAATTATGTGATCCTTACTAGCTGGAAGTAAGGGAGATGGGGCATCAAGTTATTTCTAGGAGTTGGACACATACCAAGTTTAGCTCAGTTCTGGGCATCTTTGAAATACCTATACAAACTTGTTCCTACATAGTAACTTGCATCTTTGAATGAGAATGTGCTTGCTTTCAGCAACGTGCTATATGTTCTGAATGCCCGAATTGGCAATCTGTGTCAAAACTTTGTTAGGAATTATGTGATCCTTACTAGCTGGAAGTAAGGGAGATGGGGCATGAAGTTATTTCTAGGAGTTGGACACATACCAAGTTTAGCTCAGTTCTGGGCATCTTTGAAATACCTATACAAACTTGTTCCTACATAGTAACTTGCATCTTTGAATGAGAATCTGCTTGCTTACAGCAACGTGCTATATGTTCTGAATGCCCGAATTGGGAATCTGTGTCAAAACTTTGTTAGGAATTATGTGATCCTTACTAGCTGGAAGTAAGGGAGATGGGGCATGAAGTTATTTCTAGGAGATGGAAACATACCAAGTTTAGCTCAGTTCTGGGCATCTTTGAAATACCTATACAAACTTGTTCCTACATAGTAACTTGCAACTTTGAATGAGAATGTGCTTGCTTACAGCAACGTGCTATATGTTCTGAATGCCCGAATTGGGAATCTGTGTCAAAACTTTGTTAGGAATTATGTGATCCTTACTAGCTGGAAGTAAGGGAGATGGGGCATGAAGTTATTTCTAGGAGTTGGACACATACCAAGTTTAGCTCAGTTCTGGGCATCTTTGAAATACCTATACAAACTTGTTCCTACATAGTAACTTGCAACTTTGAATGAGAATGTCCTTGCTTACAGCAACGTGCTATATGTTCTGAATGCCCGAATTGGGAATCTGTGTCAAATCTTTGTTAGGAATTATGTGATCCTTACTAGCTGGAAGTAAGGGAGATGGGGCATGAAGTTATTTCTAGGAGTTGGACACATACCAAATTTAGCTCAGTTCTGGGCATCTTTGAAATACCTATACAAACTTGTTCCTACATAGTAACTTGCATCTTTGAATGAGAATGTGCTTGCTTACAGCAACGTGCTATATGTTCTGAATGCCCATATTGGGAATCTGTGTCAAAACTTTGTTAGGAATTATGTGATCCTTACTAGCTGGAAGTAAGGGAGATGGGGCATGAAGTTATTTCTAGGAGTTGGACACATACCAAGTTTAGCTCAGTTCTGGGCATCTTTGAAATACCTATACAAACTTGTTCCTACATAGTAACTTGCATCTTTGAATGAGAATGTGCTTGCTTACAGCAACGTGCTATATGTTCTGAATGCCCGAATTGAGAATCTGGGTCAAAACTTTGTTAGGAATTATGTGATCCTTACTAGCTGGAAGTAAGGGAGATGGGGCATGAAGTTATTTCTAGGTGTTGGACACATACCAAGTTTAGCTCAGTTCTGGGCATCTTTGAAATACCTATACAAACTTGTTCCTACATAGTAACTTGCAACTTTGAATGAGAATCTGCTTGCTTACAGCAACGTGCTATATGTTCTGAATGCCCGAATTGGGAATCTGTGTCAAAACTTTGTTAGGAATTATGTGATCCTTACTAGCTGGAAGTAAGGGAGATGGGGCATGAAGTTATTTCTAGGAGTTGGACACATACCAAGTTTAGCTCAGTTCTGGGCATCTTTGAAATACCTATACAAACTTGTTCCTACATAGTAACTTGAATCTTTGAATGAGAATGTGCTTGCTTACAGCAACGTGCTATATGTTCTGAATGCCCGAATTGGGAATCTGTGTCAAAACTTTGTTAGGAATTATGTGATCCTTACTAGCTGGAAGTAAGGGAGATGGGGCATGAAGTTATTTCTAGGAGTTGGACACATACCAAGTTTAGCTCAGTTCTGGGCATCTTTGAAATACCTATACAAACTTGTTCTTACCTAGTAACTTGCGTCTTTGAAAGTGAATGTGCTTGCTTACAGCAACGTGCTATATGTTCTGAAAGCCCGAATAGGGAATCTGTGTCAAAACTTTGTTAGGAATTATGTGATCCTTACTAGCTGGAAGTAAGGGAGATGGGGCATGAAGTTATTTCTAGGAGTTGGACACATACCAAGTTTAGCTCAGTTCTGGGCATCTTTGAAATACCTATACAAACTTGTTCCTACCTAGTAACTTGCATCTTTGAATGAGAATGTGCTTGCTTACAGCAACGTGCTATATGTTCTGAATGCCCGAATAGGGAATCTGTGTCAAAACTTTGTTAGGAATTATGTGATCCTTACTAGCTGGAAGTAAGGGAGATGGGGCATGAAGTTATTTCTAGGAGTTGGACACATACCAAGTTTAGCTCAGTTCTGGGCATCTTTGAAATACCTATACAAACTTGTTCCTACATAGTAACTTGCATCTTTGAAAGAGAATCTGCTTGCTTACAGCAACGTGCTATATGTTCTGAATGCCCGAATTGGGAATCTGTGTCAAAACTTTGTTAGGAATTATGTGATCCTTACTAGCTGGAAGTAAGGGAGATGGGGCATGAAGTTATTTCTAGGAGTTGGACACATAGCAAGTTTAGCTCAGTTCTGGGCATCTTTGAAATACCTATACAAACTTGTTCCTACATAGTAACTTGCATCTTTGAATGAGAATCTGCTTGCTTACAGCATCGTGCTATATGTTCTGAATGTCCGAATTGGGAATCTGTGTCAAAACTGTTAGGAATTATGTGATCCTTACTAGCTGGAAGTAAGGGAGATGGGGCATGAAGTTATTTCTAGGAGTTGGACACATACCAAGTTTAGCTCAGTTCTGGGCATCTTTGAAATACCTATACAAACTTGTTCCTACATAGTAACTTGAATCTTTGAATGAGAATGTGCTTGCTTACAGCAACGTGCTATATGTTCTGAATGCCCGAATTGGGAATCTGTGTCAAAACTTTGTTAGGAATTATGTGATCCTTACTAGCTGGAAGTAAGGGAGATGGGGCATGAAGTTATTTCTAGGAGTTGGACACATACCAAGTTTAGCTCAGTTCTGGGCATCTTTGAAATACCTATACAAACTTGTTCCTACCTAGTAACTTGCATCTTTGAAAGAGAATGTGCTTGCTTACAGCAACGTGCTATATGTTCTGAATGCCCGAATAGGGAATCTGTGTCAAAACTTTGTTAGGAATTATGTGATCCTTACTAGCTGGAAGTAAGGGAGATTGGGCATGAAGTTATTTCTAGGAGTTGGACACATACCAAGTTTAGCTCAGTTCTGGGCATCTTTGAAATACCTATACAAACTTGTTCCTACCTAGTAACTTGCATCTTTGAATGAGAATGTGCTTGCTTACAGCAACGTGCTATATGTTCTGAATGCCCGAATAGGGAATCTGTGTCAAAACTTTGTTAGGAATTATGTGATCCTTACTAGCTGGAAGTAAGGGAGATGGGGCATGAAGTTATTTCTAGGAGTTGGACACATACCAAGTTTAGCTCAGTTCTGGGCATCTTTGAAATACCTATACAAACTTGTTCCTACATAGTAACTTGCATCTTTGAAAGAGAATCTGCTTGCTTACAGCAACGTGCTATATGTTCTGAATGCCCGAATTGGGAATCTGTGTCAAAACTTTGTTAGGAATTATGTGATCCTTACTAGCTGGAAGTAAGGGAGATGGGGCATGAAGTTATTTCTAGGAGTTGGACACATAGCAAGTTTAGCTCAGTTCTGGGCATCTTTGAAATACCTATACAAACTTGTTCCTACATAGTAACTTGCATCTTTGAATGAGAATCTGCTTGCTTACAGCATCGTGCTATATGTTCTGAATGTCCGAATTGGGAATCTGTGTCAAAACTGTTAGGAATTATGTGATCCTTACTAGCTGGAAGTAAGGGAGATGGGGCATGAAGTTATTTCTAGGAGTTGGACACATACCAAGTTTAGCTCAGTTCTGGGCATCTTTGAAATACCTATACAAACTTGTTCCTACATAGTAACTTGCAACTTTGAAAGAGAATGTGCTTGCTTACAGCAACGTGCTATATGTTCTGAATGCCCGAATTGGGAATCTGTGTCAAAACTTTGTTAGGAATTATGTGATCCTCACTAGCTGGAAGTAAGGGAGATGGGGCATGAAGTTATTTCTAGGAGTTGGACACATACCAAGTTTAGCTCAGTTCTGGGCATCTTTGAAATACCTATACAAACTTGTTCCTACATAGTAACTTGCATCTTTGAATGAGAATGTGCTTGCTTACAGCAACGTGCTATATGTTCTGAATGCCCGAATTGGGAATCTGTGTCAAAACTTTGTTAGGAATTATGTGATCCTTACTAGCTGGAAGTAAGGGAGATGGGGCATGAAGTTATTTCTAGGAGTTTGACACATACCAAGTTTAGCTCAGTTCTGGGCATCTTTGAAATACCTATACAAACTTGTTCCTACATAGTAACTTGCATCTTTGAATGAGAATGTGCTTGCTTTCAGCAACGTGCTATATGTTCTGAATGCCCGAATTGGCAATCTGTGTCAAAACTTTGTTAGGAATTATGTGATCCTTACTAGCTGGAAGTAAGGGAGATGGGGCATGAAGTTATTTCTAGGAGTTGGACACATACCAAGTTTAGCTCAGTTCTGGGCATCTTTGAAATACCTATACAAACTTGTTCCTACATAGTAACTTGCATCTTTGAATGAGAATCTGCTTGCTTACAGCAACGTGCTATATGTTCTGAATGCCCGAATTGGGAATCTGTGTCAAAACTTTGTTAGGAATTATGTGATCCTTACTAGCTGGAAGTAAGGGAGATGGGGCATGAAGTTATTTCTAGGAGTTGGAAACATACCAAGTTTAGCTCAGTTCTGGGCATCTTTGAAATACCTATACAAACTTGTTCCTACATAGTAACTTGCAACTTTGAATGAGAATGTGCTTGCTTACAGCAACGTGCTATATGTTCTGAATGCCCGAATTGGGAATCTGTGTCAAAACTTTGTTAGGAATTATGTGATCCTTACTAGCTGGAAGTAAGGGAGATGGGGCATGAAGTTATTTCTAGGAGTTGGACACATACCAAGTTTAGCTCAGTTCTGGGCATCTTTGAAATACCTATACAAACTTGTTCCTACATAGTAACTTGCAACTTTGAATGAGAATGTCCTTGCTTACAGCAACGTGCTATATGTTCTGAATGCCCGAATTGGGAATCTGTGTCAAAACTTTGTTAGGAATTATGTGATCCTTACTAGCTGGAAGTAAGGGAGAAGGGGCATGAAGTTATTTCTATGAGTTGGACACATACCAAATTTAGCTCAGTTCTGGGCATCTTTGAAATACCTATACAAACTTGTTCCTACATAGTAACTTGCATCTTTGAATGAGAATGTGCTTGCTTACAGCAACGTGCTATATGTTCTGAATGCCCATATTGGGAATCTGTGTCAAAACTTTGTTAGGAATTATGTGATCCTTACTAGCTGGAAGTAAGGGAGATGGGGCATGAAGTTATTTCTAGGAGTTGGACACATACCAAGTTTAGCTCAGTTCTGGGCATCTTTGAAATACCTATACAAACTTGTTCCTACATAGTAACTTGCATCTTTGAATGAGAATCTGCTTGCTTACAGCAACGTGCTATATATTCTGAATGCCCGAATTGAGAATCTAGGTCAAAACTTTGTTAGGAATTATGTGATCCTTACTAGCTGGAAGTAAGGGAGATGGGGCATGAAGTTATTTCTAGGTGTTGGACACATACCAAGTTTAGCTCAGTTCTGGGCATCTTTGAAATACCTATACAAACTTGTTCCTACATAGTAACTTGCAACTTTGAATGAGAATCTGCTTGCTTACAGCAACGTGCTATATGTTCTGAATGCCCGAATTGGGAATCTGTGTCAAAACTTTGTTAGGAATTATGTGATCCTTACTAGCTGGAAGTAAGGGAGATGGGGCATGAAGTTATTTCTAGGAGTTGGACACATACCAAGTTTAGCTCAGTTCTGGGCATCTTTGAAATACCTATACAAACTTGTTCCTACATAGTAACTTGCATCTTTGAATGAGAATGTGCTTGCTTACAGCAACGTGCTATATGTTCTGAATGCCCGAATTGGGAATCTGTGTCAAAACTTTGTTAGGAATTATGTGATCCTTACTAGCTGGAAGTTAGGGAGATGGGGCATGAAGTTATTTCTAGGAGTTGGACACATACCAAGTTTAGCTCAGTTCTGGGCATCTTTGAAATACCTATACAAACTTGTTCCTACCTAGTAACTTGCATCTTTGAAAGAGAATGTGCTTGCTTACAGCAACGTGCTATATGTTCTGAATGCCCGAATAGGGAATCTGTGTCAAAACTTTGTTAGGAATTATGTGATCCTTACTAGCTGGAAGTAAGGGAGATGGGGCATGAAGTTATTTCTAGGAGTTGGACACATAACAAGTTTAGCTCAGTTCTGGGCATCTTTGAAATACCTATACAAACTTGGTCCTACCTAGTAACTTGCATCTTTGAATGAGAATGTGCTTGCTTACAGCAACGTGCTATATGTTCTGAATGCCCGAATAGGGAATCTGTGTCAAAACTTTGTTAGGAATTATGTGATCCTTACTAGCTGGAAGTAAGGGAGATGGGGCATGAAGTTATTTCTAGGAGTTGGACACATACCAAGTTTAGCTCAGTTCTGGGCATCTTTGAAATACCTATACAAACTTGTTCCTACATAGTAACTTGCATCTTTGAAAGAGAATCTGCTTGCTTACAGCAACGTGCTATATGTTCTGAATGCCCGAATTGGCAATCTGTGTCAAAACTTTGTTAGGAATTATGTGATCCTTACTAGCTGGAAGTAAGTGAGATGGGGCATGAAGTTATTTCTAGGAGTTGGACACATAGCAAGTTTAGCTCAGTTCTGGGCATCTTTGAAATACCTATACAAACTTGTTCCTACATAGTAACTTGCATCTTTGAATGAGAATCTGCTTGCTTACAGCATCGTGCTATATGTTCTGAATGTCCGAATTGGGAATCTGTGTCAAAACTGTTAGGAATTATGTGATCCTTACTAGCTGGAAGTAAGGGAGATGGGGCATGAAGTTATTTCTAGGAGTTGGACACATACCAAGTTTAGCTCAGTTCTGGGCATCTTTGAAATACCTATACAAACTTGTTCCTACATAGTAACTTGCAACTTTGAATGAAAATGTGATTGCTTACAGCAACGTGCTATATGTTCTGAATGCCCGAATTTGGAATCTGTGTCAAAACTTTGTTAGGAATTATGTGATCCTTACTAGCTGGAAGTAAGGGAGATGGGGCATGAAGTTATTTCTAGGAGTTGGACACATACCAAGTTTAGCTCAGTTCTGGGCATCTTTAAAATACTTATACAAACTTGTTCCTACCTAGTAACTTGCAACTTTGAATGAAAATGTGCTTGCTTACAGCAACGTGCTATATGTTCTGAATGCCCGAATTGGGAATCTGTGTCAAAACTTTGTTAGGAATTATGTGATCCTTACTAGCTGGAAGTAAGGGAGATGGGGCATGAAGTTATTTCTAGGAGTTGGACACATACCAAGTTTAGCTCGGTTCTGGGCATCTTTGAAATACCTATACAAACTTGTTCCTACATAGTAACTTGCAACTTTGAATGAGAATGTGCTTGCTTACAGCAACGTGCTATATGTTCTGAATGCCCGAATTGGGAATCTGTGTCAAAACTTTGTTAGGAATTATGTGATCCTTCCTAGCTGGAAGTAAGGGAGATGGGGCATGAAGTTATTTCTAGGAGTTGGACACATACCAAGTTTAGCTCAGTTCTGGGCATCTTTGAAATACCTATACAAACTTGTTCCTACATAGTAACTTGCAACTTTGAATGAGAATGTGCTTGCTTACAGCAACGTGCTATATGTTCTGAATGCCCGAATTGGGAATCTGTGTCAAAACTTTGTTAGGAATTATGTGATCCTTCCTAGCTGGAAGTAAGGGAGATGGGGCATGAAGTTATTTCTAGGAGTTGGACACATACCAAGTTTAGCTCAGTTCTGGGCATCTTTGAAATACCTATACAAACTTGTTCCTCCATAGTAACTTGCATCTTTGAATGAGAATGTGCTTGCTTACAGCAACGTGCTATATGTTCTGAATGCCCGAATTGGGAATCTGTGTCAAAACTTTGTTAGGAATTATGTGATCCTTACTAGCTGGAAGTAAGGGAGATGGGGGATGAAGTTATTTCTAGGAGTTGGACACATACCAAGTTTAGCTCAGTTCTGGGCATCTTTGAAATACCTATACAAACTTGTTCCTACATAGTAACTTGCATCTTTGAATGAGAATGTGCTTGCTTACAGCAACGTGCTATATGTTCTGAATGCCCGAATTGGGAATCTGTGTCAAAACTTTGTTAGGAATTATGTGATCCTTACTAGCTGGAAGTAAGGGAGATGGGGCATGAAGTTATTTCTAGGAGTTGGACACATACCAAGTTTAGCTCAGTTCTGGGCATCTTTGAAATACCTATACAAACTTGTTCCTACCTAGTAACTTGCATCTTTGAATGAGAATGTGCTTGCTTACAGCAACGTGCTATATGTTCTGAATGCCCGAATTGGGAATCTGTGTCAAAACTTTGTTAGGAATTATGTGATCCTTACTAGCTGGAAGTAAGGGAGATGGGGCATGAAGTTATTTCTAGGAGTTGGACACATACCAAGTTTAGCTCAGTTCTGGGCATCTTTGAAATACCTATACAAACTTGTTCCTACATAGTAACTTGCAACTTTGAATGAAAATGTGCTTGCTTACAGCAACGTGCTATATGTTCTGAATGCCCGAATTGGGAATCTGTGTCAAAACTTTGTTAGGAATTATGTGATCCTTACTAGCTGGAAGTAAGGGAGATGGGGCATGAAGTTATTTCTAGGAGTTGGACACATACCAAGTTTAGCTCAGTTCTGGGCATCTTTGAAATACCTATACAAACTTGTTCCTACATAGTAACTTGCAACTTTGAATGAGAATCTGCTTGCTTACAGCAACGTGCTATATGTTCTGAATGCCCGAATTGGGAATCTGTGTCAAAACTTTGTTAGGAATTATGTGATCCTTACTAGCTGCAAGTAAGGGAGATGGGGCATGAAGTTATTTCTAGGAGTTGGACACATACCAAGTTTAGCTCAGTTCTGGGCATCTTTGAAATACCTATACAAACTTGTTCCTACATAGTAACTTGCAACTTTGAATGAGAATGTGCTTGCTTACAGCAACGTGCTATATGTTCTGAATGCCCGAATTGGGAATCTGTGTCAAAACTTTGTTAGGAATTATGTGATCCTTACTAGCTGGAAGTAAGGGAGATGGGGCATGAAGTTTTTTCTAGGAGTTGGACACATACCAAGTTTAGCTCAGTTCTGGGCATCTTTGAAATACCTATACAAACTTGTTCCTGCCTAGTAACTTGCATCTTTGAAAGAGAATGTGCTTGCTTACAGCAACGTGCTATATGTTCTGAATGCCCGAATTGGGAATCTGTGTCAAAACTTTGTTAGGAATTATGTGATCCTTACTAGCTGGAAGTAAGGGAGATGGGGCATGAAGTTATTTCTAGGAGTTGGACACATACCAAGTTTAGCTCAGTTCTGGGCATCTTTGAAATACCTATACAAACTTGTTCCTACATAGTAACTTGCATCTTTAATTAGAATGTGCTTGCTTACAGCAACGTGCTGTATGTTCTGAATGCCCGAATTGGGAATCTGTGTCAAAACTTTGTTAGGAATTATGTGATCCTCACTAGCTGGAAGTAAGGGAGATGGGGCATGAAGTTATTTCTAGGAGTTGGACACATACCAAGTTTAGCTCAGTTCTGGGCATCTTTGAAATACCTATACAAACTTGTTCCTACATAGTAACTTGCATCTTTGAATGAGAATGTGCTTGCTTACAGCAACGTGCTATATGTTCTGAATGCCCGAATTGGGAATCTGTGTCAAAACTTTGTTAGGAATTATGTGATCCTCACTAGCTGGAAGTAAGGGAGATGGGGCATGTAGTTATTTCTAGGAGTTGGACACATACCAAGTTTAGCTCAGTTCTGGGCATCTTTGAAATACCTATACAAACTTGTTCCTACATAGTAACTTGCATCTTTGAATGAGAATGTGCTTGCTTACAGCAACGTGCTATATGTTCTGAATGCCCAAATTGGGAATCTGTGTCAAAACTTTGTTAGGAATTATGTGATCCTTACTAGCTGGAAGTAAGGGAGATGGGGCATGAAGTTATTTCTAGGAGTTGGACACATACCAAGTTTAGCTCAGTTCTGGGCATCTTTGAAATACCTATACAAACTTGTTCCTACATAGTAACTTGCATCTTTGAATGAGAATGTGCTTGCTTACAGCAACGTGCTATATGTTCTGAATGCCCAAATTGGGAATCTGTGTCAAAACTTTGTTAGGAATTATGTGATCCTTACTAGCTGGAAGTAAGGGAGATGGGGCATGAAGTTATTTCTAGGAGTTGGACACATACCAAGTTTAGCTCAGTTCTGGGCATCTTTGAAATATCTATACAAACTTGTTCCTACATAGTAACTTGCATCTTTGAATGAGAATGTGCTTGCTTACAGCAACGTGCTATATGTTCTGATTGCCCGAATTGGCAATCTGTGTCAAAACTTTGTTAGTAATTATGTGATCCTTACTAGCTGGAAGTAAGGGAGATGGGGCATGAAGTTATTTCTAGGAGTTGGACACATACCAAGTTTAGCTCAGTTCTGGGCATCTTTGAAATACCTATACAAACTTGTTCCTACATAGTAACTTGCATCTTTAATGAGAATCTGCTTGCTTACAGCAACGTGCTATATGTTCTGAATGCCCGAATTGGCAATCTGTGTCAAAACTTTGTTAGGAATTATGTGATCCTTACTACCTGGAAGTAAGGGAGATGGGGCATGAAGTTATTTCTAGGAGTTGGACACATACCAAGTTTAGCTCAGTTCTGGGCATCTTTGAAATACCTATACAAACTTGTTCCTACATAGTAACTTGCAACTTTGAATGAGAATCTGCTTGCTTACAGCAACGTGCTATATGTTCTGAATGCCCGAATTGGGAATCTGTGTCAAAACTTTGTTAGGAATTATGTGATCCTTACTAGCTGGAAGTAAGGGAGATGGGGCATGAAGTTATTTCTAGGAGTTGGACACATACCAAGTTTAGCTCAGTTCTGGGCATCTTTGAAATACCTATACAAACTTGTTCCTACATAGTAACTTGCAACTTTGAATGAGAATGTGCTTGCTTACAGCAACGTGCTATATGTTCTGAATGCCCGAATTGGGAATCTGTGTCAAAACTTTGTTAGGAATTATGTGATCCTTACTAGCTGGAAGTAAGGGAGATGGGGCATGAAGTTATTTCTAGGAGTTGGACACATACCAAGTTTAGCTCAGTTCTGGGCATCTTTGAAATACCTATACAAACTTGTTCCTACCTAGTAACTTGCATCTTTGAAAGAGAATGTGCTTGCTTACAGCAACGTGCTCTATGTTCTGAATGCCCGAATAGGGAATCTGTGTCAAAACTTTGTTAGGAATTATGTGATCCTTACTAGCTGGCAGTAAGGGAGATGGGGCATGAAGTTATTTCTAGGAGTTGGACACATACCAAGTTTAGCTCAGTTCTGGGCATCTTTGAAATACCTATACAAACTTGTTCCTACCTAGTAACTTGCATCTTTGAATGAGAATGTGCTTGCTTACAGCAACGTGCTATATGTTCTGAATGCCCGAATAGGGAATCTGTGTCAAAACTTTGTTAGGAATTATGTGATCCTTACTAGCTGGAAGTAAGGGAGATGGGGCATGAAGTTATTTCTAGGAGTTGGACACATAGCAAGTTTAGCTCAGTTCTGGGCATCTTTGAAATACCTATACAAACTTGTTCCTACATAGTAACTTGCATCTTTGAATGAGAATCTGCTTGCTTACAGCAGCGTGCTATATGTTCTGAATGTCCGAATTGGGAATCTGTGTCAAAACTGTTAGGAATTATGTGATCCTTACTAGCTGGAAGTAAGGGAGATGGGGCATGAAGTTATTTCTAGGAGTTGGACACATACCAAGTTTAGCTCAGTTCTGGGCATCTTTGAAATACCTATACAAACTTGTTCCTACCTAGTAACTTGCAACTTTGAATGAAAATGTGCTTGCTTACAGCAACGTGCTATATGTTCTGAATGCCCGAATTGGGAATCTGTGTCAAAACTTTGTTAGGAATTATGTGATCCTTACTAGCTGGAAGTAAGGGAGATGGGGCATGAAGTTATTTCTAGGAGTTGGACACATACCAAGTTTAGCTCAGTTCTGGGCATCTTTGAAATACCTATACAAACTTGTTCCTACCTAGTAACTTGCAACTTTGAATGAAAATGTGCTTGCTTACAGCAACGTGGTATATGTTCTGAATGCCCGATTAGGGAATCTGTGTCAAATCTTTGTTAGGAATTATGTGATCCTTACTAGCTGGAAGTAAGGGAGATGGGGCATGAAGTTATTTCTAGGAGTTGGACACATACCAAGTTTAGCTCAGTTCTGGGCATCTTTGAAATACCTATACAAACTTGTTCCTACATAGTAACTTGCAACTTTGAATGAAAATGTGCTTGCTTACAGCAACGTGCTATATGTTCTGAATGCCCGAATTGGCAATCTGTGTCAAAACTTTGTTAGGAATTATGTGATCCTTACTAGCTGGAAGTAAGGGAGATGGGGCATGAAGTTATTTCTTGGAGTTGGAGACATACCAAGTTTAGCTCAGTTCTGGGCATCTTTGAAATACCTATACAAACTTGTTCCTACATAGTAACTTGCATCTTTGAATGAAAATGTGCTTGCTTACAGCAACGTGCTATATGTTCTGAATGCCCGAATTGGCAATCTGTGTCAAAACTTTGTTAGGAATTATGTGATCCTTACTAGCTGGAAGTAAGGGAGATGGGGCATGAAGTTATTTCTAGGAGTTGGACACATACCAAGTTTAGCTCAGTTCTGGGCATCTTTGAAATACCTATACAAACTTGTTCCTACATAGTAACTTGCATCTTTGAGTGAGAATCTGCTTGCTTACAGCAACGTGCTATATGTTCTGAATGCCCGAATTGGGAATCTGTGTCAAAACTTTGTTAGGAATTATGTGATCCTTACTAGCTGGAAGTAAGGGAGATGGGGCATGAAGTTATTTCTAGTAATTGGACACATAGCAAGTTTAGCTCAGTTCTGGGCATCTTTGAAATACCTATACAAACTTGTTCCTACATAGTAACTTGCAACTTTGAATGAGAATGTGCTTGCTTACAGCAACGTGCTATATGTTCTGAATGCCCGAATTGGGAATCTGTGTCAAAACTTTGTTAGGAATTATGTGATCCTTACTAGCTGGAAGTAAGGGAGATGGGGCATGAAGTTATTTCTAGGAGTTGGACACATACCAAGTTTAGCTCAGTTCTGGGCATCTTTGAAATACCTATACAAACTTGTTCCTACATAGTAACTTGCAACTTTGAATGAGAATGTGCTTGCTTACAGCAACGTGCTATATGTTCTGAATGCCCGAATTGGGAATCTGTGTCAAAACTTTGTTAGGAATTATGTGATCCTTACTAGCTGGAAGTAAGGGAGATGGGGCATGAAGTTATTTCTAGGAGTTGGACACATACCAAGTTTAGCTCAGTTCTGGGCATCTTTGAAATACCTATACAAACTTTTTCCTACATAGTAACTTGCATCTTTGAATGAGAATGTGCTTGCTTACAGCAACGTGCTATATGTTCTGAATGCCCGAATTGGGAATCTGTGTCAAAACTTTGTTAGGAATTATGTGATCCTTACTAGCTGGAAGTAAGGGAGATGGGGCATGAAGTTATTTCTAGGAGTTGGACACATACCAAGTTTAGCTCAGTTCTGGGCATCTTTGAAATACCTATACAAACTTGTTCCTACATAGTAACTTGCATCTTTGAATGAGAATGTGCTTGCTTACAGCAACGTGCTATATGTTCTGAATGCCCGAATTGGGAATCTGTGTCAAAACTTTGTTAGGAATTATGTGATCCTTACTAGCTGGAAGTAAGGGAGATGGGGCATGAAGTTATTTCTAGGAGTTGGACACATACCAAGTTTAGCTCAGTTCTGGGCATCTTTGAAATACCTATACAAACTTGTTCCTACATAGTAACTTGCATCTTTGAATGAGAATGTGCTTGCTTACAGCAACGTGCTATATGTTCTGAATGCCCGAATTGGGAATCTGTGTCAAAACTTTGTTAGGAATTATGTGATCCTTACTAGCTGGAAGTAAGGGAGATGGGGCATGAAGTTATTTCTAGGAGTTGGACACATACCAAGTTTAGCTCAGTTCTGGGCATCTTTGAAATACCTATACAAACTTGTTCCTACATAGTAACTTGCATCTTTAATGAGAATGTGCTTGCTTACAGCAACGTGCTGTATGTTCTGAATGCCCGAATTGGGAATCTGTGTCAAAACTTTGTTAGGAATTATGTGATCCTCACTAGCTGGAAGTAAGGGAGATGGGGCATGAAGTTATTTCTAGGAGTTGGACACATACCAAGTTTAGCTCAGTTCTGGGCATCTTTGAAATACCTATACAAACTTGTTCCTACATAGTAACTTGCATCTTTGAATGAGAATGTGCTTGCTTACAGCAACGTGCTATATGTTCTGAATGCCCGAATTGGGAATCTGTGTCAAAACTTTGTTAGGAATTATGTGATCCTTACTAGCTGGAAGTAAGGGAGATGGGGCATGAAGTTATTTCTAGGAGTTGGACACATACCAAGTTTAGCTCAGTTCTGGGCATCTTTGAAATACCTATACAAACTTGTTCCTACATAGTAACTTGCATCTTTGAATGAGAATGTGCTTGCTTACAGCAACGTGCTATATGTTCTGAATGCCCAAATTGGGAATCTGTGTCAAAACTTTGTTAGGAATTATGTGATCCTTACTAGCTGGAAGTAAGGGAGATGGGGCATGAAGTTATTTCTAGGAGTTGGACACATACCAAGTTTAGCTCAGTTCTGGGCATCTTTGAAATACCTATACAAACTTGTTCCTACATAGTAACTTGCATCTTTGAATGAGAATGTGCTTGCTTACAGCAGCGTGCTATATGTTCTGATTGCCCGAATTGGCAATCTGTGTCAAAACTTTGTTAGGAATTATGTGATCCTTACTAGCTGGAAGTAAGGGAGATGGGGCATGAAGTTATTTCTAGGAGTTGGACACATACCAAGTTTAGCTCAGTTCTGGGCATCTTTGAAATACCTATACAAACTTGTTCCTACATAGTAACTTGCATCTTTAATGAGAATCTGCTTGCTTACAGCAACGTGCTATATGTTCTGAATGCCCGAATTGGCAATCTGTGTCAAAACTTTGTTAGGAAATATGTGATCCTTACTAGCTGGAAGTAAGGGAGATGGGGCATGAAGTTATTTCTAGGAGTTGGACACATACCAAGTTTAGCTCAGTTCTGGGCATCTTTGAAATACCTATACAAACTTGTTCCTACCTAGTAACTTGCAACTTTGAATGAGAATGTGCTTGCTTACAGCAACGTGCTATATGTTCTGAATGCCCGAATTGGGAATCTGTGTCAAAACTTTGTTAGGAATTATGTGATCCTTACTAGCTGGAAGTAAGGGAGATGGGGCATGAAGTTATTTCTAGGAGTTGGACACATACCAAGTTTAGCTCAGTTCTGGGCATCTTTGAAATACCTATACAAACTTGTTCCTACATAGTAACTTGCAACTTTGAATGAGAATGTGCTTGCTTACAGCAACGTGCTATATGTTGTGAATGCCCGAATTGGGAATCTGTGTCAAAACTTTGTTAGGAATTATGTGATCCTTACTAGCTGGAAGTAAGGGAGATGGGGCATGAAGTTATTTCTAGGAGTTGGACACATACCAAGTTTAGCTCAGTTCTGGGCATCTTTGAAATACCTATACAAACTTGTTCCTACATAGTAACTTGCAACTTTGAATGAGAATCTGCTTGCTTACAGCAACGTGCTATATGTTCTGAATGCCCGAATTGGGAATCTGTGTCAAAACTTTGTTAGGAATTATGTGATCCTTACTAGCTGGAAGTAAGGGAGATGGGGCATGAAGTTATTTCTAGGAGTTGGACACATACCAAGTTTAGCTCAGTTCTGGGCATCTTTGAAATACCTATACAAACTTGTTCCTACATAATAACTTGCATCTTTGAATGAGAATCTGCTTGCTTACAGCAAAGTGCTATATGTTCTGAATGCCCGAATTGGGAATCTGTGTCAAAACTTTGTTAGGAATTATGTGATCCTTACTAGCTGGAAGTAAGGGAGATGGGGCATGAAGTTATTTCTAGGAGTTGGACACATACCAAGTTTAGCTCAGTTCTGGGCATCTTTGAAATACCTATACAAACTTGTTCCTACATAGTAACTTGCGTCTTTGAAAGAGAATGTGCTTGCTTACAGCAACGTGCTATATGTTCTGAATGCCCGAATTGGGAATCTGTGTCAAAACTTTGTTAGGAATTATGTGATCCTTACTACCTGGAAGTAAGGGAGATGGGGCATGAAGTTATTTCTAGGAGTTGGACACATACCAAGTTTAGCTCAGTTCTGGGCATCTTTGAAATACCTATACAAACTTGTTCCTACCTAGTAACTTGCGTCTTTGAAAGAGAATGTGCTTGCTTACAGCAACGTGCTATATGTTCTGAATGCCCGAATAGGGAATCTGTGTCAAAACTTTGTTAGGAATTATGTGATCCTTACTAGCTGGAAGTAAGGGAGATGGGGCATGAAGTTATTTCTAGGAGTTGGACACATACCAAGTTTAGCTCAGTTCTGGGCATCTTTGAAATACCTATACAAACTTGTTCCTACCTAGTAACTTGCGTCTTTGAATGAGAATGTGCTTGCTTACAGCAACGTGCTATATGTTCTGAATGCCCGAATAGGGAATCTGTGTCAAAACTTTGTTAGGAATTATGTGATCCTTACTAGCTGGAAGTAAGGGAGATGGGGCATGAAGTTATTTCTAGGAGTTGGACACATACCAAGTTTAGCTCAGTTCTGGGCATCTTTGAAATACCTATACAAACTTGTTCCTACATAGTAACTTGCATCTTTGAATGAGAATGTGCTTGCTTACAGCAACGTGCTATATGTTCTGAATGCCCGAATTGGGAATCTGTGTCAAAACTTTGTTAGGAATTATGTGATCCTTACTAGCTGGAAGTAAGGGAGATGGGGCATGAAGTTATTTCTAGGAGTTGGACACATACCAAGTTTAGCTCAGTTCTGGGCATCTTTGAAATACCTATACAAACTTGTTCCTACATAGTAACTTGCATCTTTGAATGAGAATGTGCTTGCTTACAGCAACGTGCTATATGTTCTGAATGCCCGAATTGGGAATCTGTGTCAAAACTTTGTTAGGAATTATGTGATCCTTACTAGCTGGAAGTAAGGGAGATGGGGCATGAAGTTATTTCTAGGAGTTGGACACATACCAAGTTTAGCTCAGTTGTGGGCATCTTTGAAATACCTATACAAACTTGTTCCTACATAGTAACTTGCATCTTTAATGAGAATGTGCTTGCTTACAGCAACGTGCTATATGTTCTGAATGCCCTAATAGGGAATCTGTGTCAAAACTTTGTTAGGAATTATGTGATCCTTACTAGCTGGAAGTAAGGGAGATGGGGCATGAAGTTATTTCTAGGAGTTGGACACATACCAAGTTTAGCTCAGTTCTGGGCATCTTTGAAATACCTATACAAACTTGTTCCTACATAGTAACTTGCATCTTTGAATGAGAATCTGCTTGCTTACAGCAACGTGCTATATGTTCTGAATGCCCGAATTGGAAATCTGTGTCAAAACTTTGTTAGGAATTATGTGATCCTTACTAGCTGGAAGTAAGGGAGATGGGGCATGAAGTTATTTCTAGGAGTTGGACACATACCAAGTTTAGCTCAGTTCTGGGCATCTTTGAAATACCTATACAAACTTGTTCCTACATAGTAACTTGCATCTTTGAATGAGAATCTGCTTGCTTACAGCAACGTGCTATATGTTCTGGATGCCCGAATTGGGAATCTGTGTCAAAACTTTGTTAGGAATTATGTGATCCTTACTAGCTGGAAGTAAGGGAGATGGGGCATGAAGTTATTTCTAGGAGTTGGACACATACCAAGTTTAGCTCAGTTCTGGGCATCTTTGAAATACCTATACAAACTTGTTCCTACATAGTAACTTGCATCTTTGAATGAGAATGTGCTTGCTTACAGCAACGTGCTATATGTTCTGAATGCCCGAATTGGGAATCTGTGTCAAAACTTTGTTAGGAATTATGTGATCCTTACTAGCTGGAAGTAAGGGAGATGGGGCATGAAGTTATTTCTAGGAGTTGGACACATACCAAGTTTAGCTCAGTTCTGGGCATCTTTGAAATACCTATACAAACTTGTTCCTACATAGTAACTTGCATCTTTGAATGAGAATGTGCTTGCTTACAGCAACGTGCTATATGTTCTGATTGCCCGAATTGGGAATCTGTGTCAAAACTTTGTTAGGAATTATGTGATCCTTACTAGCTGGAAGTAAGGGAGATGGGGCATGAAGTTATTTCTAGGAGTTGGACACATACCAAGTTTAGCTCAGTTCTG
The DNA here is from genome assembly GCF_020826845.1 of Diceros bicornis minor. Lineage (NCBI taxonomy): Eukaryota > Metazoa > Chordata > Mammalia > Perissodactyla > Rhinocerotidae > Diceros > Diceros bicornis. The sequence continues at coordinate 22,135 of NC_080767.1, forward strand.
GGCATCTTTGAAATACCTATACAAACTTGTTCCTACATAGTAACTTGCATCTTTGAATGAGAATGTGCTTGCTTACAGCAACGTGCTATATGTTCTGAATGCCCGAATTGGCAATCTGTGTCAAAACTTTGTTAGGAATTATGTGATCCTTACTAGCTGGAAGTAAGGGAGATGGGGCATGAAGTTATTTCTAGGAGTTGGACACATACCAAGTTTAGCTCAGTTCTGGGCATCTTTGAAATACCTATACAAACTTGTTCCTACATAGTAACTTGCATCTTTAATGAGAATCTGCTTGCTTACAGCAACGTGCTATATGTTCTGAATGCCCGAATTGGCAATCTGTGTCAAAACTTTGTTAGGAATTATGTGATCCTTACTAGCTGGAAGTAAGGGAGATGGGGTATGAAGTTATTTCTAGGAGTTGGACACATACCAATTTTAGCTCAGTTCTGGGCATCTTTGAAATACCTATACAAACTTGTTCCTACATAGTAACTTGCAACTTTGAATGAGAATGTGCTTGCTTACAGCAACGTGCTATATGTTCTGAATGCCCGAATTGGGAATCTGTGTCAAAACTTTGTTAGGAATTATGTGATCCTTACTAGCTGGAAGTAAGGGAGATGGGGCATGAAGTTATTTCTAGGAGTTGGACACATACCAAGCTTAGCTCAGTTCTGGGCATCTTTGAAATACCTATACAAACTTGTTCCTACATAGTAACTTGCATCTTTGAATGAGAATCTGCTTGCTTACAGCAACGTGCTATATGTTCTGAATGCCCGAATTGGGAATCTGTGTCAAAACTTTGTTAGGAATTATGTGATCCTTACTAGCTGGAAGTAAGGGAGATGGGGCATGAAGTTATTTCTAGGAGTTGGACACATACCAAGTTTAGCTCAGTTCTGGGCATCTTTGAAATACCTATACAAACTTGTTCCTACATAGTAACTTGCATCTTTGAATGAGAATCTGCTTGCTTACAGCAACGTGCTATATGTTCTGAATGCCCGAATTGGGAATCTGTGTCAAAACTTTGTTAGGAATTATGTGATCCTTACTAGCTGGAAGTAAGGGAGATGGGGCATGAAGTTATTTCTAGGAGTTGGACACATACCAAGTTTAGCTCAGTTCTGGGCATCTTTGAAATACCTATACAAACTTGTTCCTACATAGTAACTTGCATCTTTGAATGAGAATGTGCTTGCTTACAGCAACGTGCTATATGTTCTGAATGCCCGAATTGGGAATCTGTGTCAAAACTTTGTTAGGAATTATGTGATCCTTACTAGCTGGAAGTAAGGGAGATGGGGCATGAAGTTATTTCTAGGAGTTGGACACATACCAAGTTTAGCTCAGTTCTGGGCATCTTTGAAATACCTATACAAACTTGTTCCTACATAGTAACTTACATCTTTGAATGAGAATCTGCTTGCTTACAGCAACGTGCTATATGTTCTGAATGCCCGAATTGGGAATCTGTGTCAAAACTTTGTTAGGAATTATGCGATCCTTACTAGCTGGAAGTAAGGGAGATGGGGCATGAAGTTATTTCTAGGAGTTGGACACATACCAAGTTTAGCTCAGTTCTGGGCATCTTTGAAATACCTATACAAACTTGTTCCTACATAGTAACTTGCATCTTTGAATGAGAATGTGCTTGCTTACAGCAACGTGCTATATGTTCTGAATGCCCGAATTGGGAATCTGTGTCAAAACTTTGTTAGGAATTATGCGATCCTTACTAGCTGGAAGTAAGGGAGATGGGGCATGAAGTTATTTCTAGGAGTTGGACACATACCAAGTTTAGCTCAGTTCTGGGCATCTTTGAAATACCTATACAAACTTGTTCCTACATAGTAACTTGCATCTTTGAATGAGAATCTGCTTGCTTACAGCAACGTGCTATATGTTCTGAATGCCCGAATTGGCAATCTGTGTCAAAACTTTGTTAGGAATTATGTGATCCTTACTAGCTGGAAGTAAGGGAGATGGGGCATGAAGTTATTTCTAGGAGTTGGACACATACCAAGTTTAGCTCAGTTCTGGGCATCTTTGAAATACCTATACAAACTTGTTCCTACATCGTAACTTGCATCTTTAATGAGAATCTGCTTGCTTACAGCAACGTGCTATATGTTCTGAATGCCCGAATTGGGAATCTGTGTCAAAACTTTGTTAGGAATTATGTGATCCTTACTAGCTGGAAGTAAGGGAGATGGGGCATGAAGTTATTTCTAGGAGTTGGACACATAGCAAGTTTAGCTCAGTTCTGGGCATCTTTGAAATACCTATACAAACTTGTTCCTACATAGTAACTTGCAACTTTGAATGAGAATGTGCTTGCTTACAGCAACGTGCTATATGTTCTGAATGCCCGAATTGGGAATCTGTGTCAAAACTTTGTTAGGAATTATGTGATCCTTACTAGCTGGAAGTAAGGGAGATGGGGCATGAAGTTATTTCTAGGAGTTGGACACATACCAAGTTTAGCTCAGTTCTGGGCATCTTTGAAATACCTATACAAACTTGTTCCGACATAGTAACTTGCATCTTTGAATGAGAATCTGCTTGCTTACAGCAACGTGCTATATGTTCTGAATGCCCGAATTGGGAATCTGTGTCAAAACTTTGTTAGGAATTATGTGATCCTTACTAGCTGGAAGTAAGGGAGATGGGGCATGAAGTTATTTCTAGGAGTTGGACACATACCAAGTTTAGCTCAGTTCTGGGCATCTTTGAAATACCTATACAAACTTGTTCCTACATAGTAACTTGCATCTTTGAATGAGAATCTGCTTGCTTACAGCAACGTGCTATATGTTCTGAATGCCCGAATTGGCAATCTGTGTTAAAACTTTGTTAGGAATTATGTGATCCTTACTAGCTGGAAGTAAGGGAGATGGGGCATAAAGTTATTTCTTGGAGTTGGACACATACCAAGTTTAGCTCAGTTCTGGGCATCTTTGAAATACCTATACAAACTTGTTCCTACATAGTAACTTGCAACTTTGAATGAGAATCTGCTTGCTTGCAACAACGTGCTATATGTTCTGAATGCCCGATTTGGGAATCTGTGTCAAAACTTTGTTAGGAATTATGTGATCCTTACTAGCTGGAAGTAAGGGAGGTGGAGCATGAAGTTATTTCTAGGAGTTGGACACATACCAAGTTTAGCTCAGTTCTGGGCATCTTTGAAATACCTATACAAACTTGTTCCTACATAGTAACTTGCATCTTTGAATGAGAATGTGCTTGCCTACAGCAACGTGCTATATGTTCTGAATGCCCGAATTGGGAATCTGTGTCAAAACTTTGTTAGGAATTATGTGATCCTTACTAGCTGGAAGTAAGGGAGATGGGGCATGAAGTTATTTCTAGGAGTTGGACACATACCAAGTTTAGCTCAGTTCTGGGCATCTTTGAAATACCTATACAAACTTGTTCCTACATAGTAACTTGCATCTTTGAATGAGAATGTGCTTGCTTACAGCAACGTGCTATATGTTCTGAATGCCCGAATTGGGAATCTGTGTCAAAACTTTGTTAGGAATTATGCGATCCTTACTAGCTGGAAGTAAGGGAGATGGGGCATGAAGTTATTTCTAGGAGTTGGACACATACCAAGTTTAGCTCAGTTCTGGGCATCTTTGAAATACCTATACAAACTTGTTCCTACATAGTAACTTGCATCTTTGAATGAGAATCTGCTTGCTTACAGCAACGTGCTATATGTTCTGAATGCCCGAATTGGCAATCTGTGTCAAAACTTTGTTAGGAATTATGTGATCCTTACTAGCTGGAAGTAAGGGAGATGGGGCATGAAGTTATTTCTAGGAGTTGGACACATACCAAGTTTAGCTCAGTTCTGGGCATCTTTGAAATACCTATACAAACTTGTTCCTACATCGTAACTTGCATCTTTAATGAGAATCTGCTTGCTTACAGCAACGTGCTATATGTTCTGAATGCCCGAATTGGGAATCTGTGTCAAAACTTTGTTAGGAATTATGTGATCCTTACTAGCTGGAAGTAAGGGAGATGGGGCATGAAGTTATTTCTAGGAGTTGGACACATAGCAAGTTTAGCTCAGTTCTGGGCATCTTTGAAATACCTATACAAACTTGTTCCTACATAGTAACTTGCAACTTTGAATGAGAATGTGCTTGCTTACAGCAACGTGCTATATGTTCTGAATGCCCGAATTGGGAATCTGTGTCAAAACTTTGTTAGGAATTATGTGATCCTTACTAGCTGGAAGTAAGGGAGATGGGGCATGAAGTTATTTCTAGGAGTTGGACACATACCAAGTTTAGCTCAGTTCTGGGCATCTTTGAAATACCTATACAAACTTGTTCCGACATAGTAACTTGCATCTTTGAATGAGAATGTGCTTGCTTACAGCAACGTGCTATATGTTCTGAATGCCCGAATTGGGAATCTGTGTCAAAACTTTGTTAGGAATTATGTGATCCTTACTAGCTGGAAGTAAGGGAGATGGGGCATGAAGTTATTTCTAGGAGTTGGACACATACCAAGTTTAGCTCAGTTCTGGGCATCTTTGAAATACCTATACAAACTTGTTCCTACATAGTAACTTGCATCTTTGAATGAGAATCTGCTTGCTTACAGCAACGTGCTATATGTTCTGAATGCCCGAATTGGCAATCTGTGTCAAAACTTTGTTAGGAATTATGTGATCCTTACTAGCTGGAAGTAAGGGAGATGGGGCATAAAGTTATTTCTTGGAGTTGGACACATACCAAGTTTAGCTCAGTTCTGGGCATCTTTGAAATACCTATACAAACTTGTTCCTACATAGTAACTTGCAACTTTGAATGAGAATCTGCTTGCTTGCAACAACGTGCTATATGTTCTGAATGCCCGATTTGGGAATCTGTGTCAAAACTTTGTTAGGAATTATGTGATCCTTACTAGCTGGAAGTAAGGGAGGTGGAGCATGAAGTTATTTCTAGGAGTTGGACACATACCAAGTTTAGCTCAGTTCTGGGCATCTTTGAAATACCTATAAAAACTTGTTCCTACATAGTAACTTGCATCTTTGAATGAGAATGTGCTTGCCTACAGCAACGTGCTATATGTTCTGAATGCCCGAATTGGGAATCTGTGTCAAAACTTTGTTAGGAATTATGTGATCCTTACTAGCTGGAAGTAAGGGAGATGGGGCATGAAGTTATTTCTAGGAGTTGGACACATACCAAGTTTAGCTCAGTTCTGGGCATCTTTGAAGTACCTATACAAACTTGTTCCTACATAGTAACTTGCAACTTGGAATGAGAATGTCCTTGCTTACAGCAAGGTGCTATATGTTCTGAATGCCCGAATTGGGAATCTGTGTCAAAACTTTGTTAGGAATTATGTGATCCTTACTAGCTGGAAGTAAGGGAGATGGGGCATGAAGTTATTTCTAGGAGTTGGACACATACCAAGTTTAGCTCAGTTCTGGGCATCTTTGAAATACCTATACAAACTTGTTCCTACATAGTAACTTGCATCTTTGAATGAGAATCTGCTTGCTTACAGCAACGTGCTATATGTTCTGAATGCCCGAATTGGGAATCTGTGTCAAAACTTTGTTAGGAATTATGTGATCCTTACTAGCTGGAAGTAAGGGAGATGGGGCATGAAGTTATTTCTAGGAGTTGGACACATACCAAGTTTAGCTCAGTTCTGGGCATCTTTGAAATACCTATACAAATTTGTTCCTACATAGTAACTTGCATCTTTGAATGAGAATCTGCTTGCTTACAGCAACGTGCTATATGTTCTGAATGCCCGAATTGGCAATCTCTGTCAAAACTTTGTTAGGAATTATGTGATCCTTACTAGCTGGAAGTAAGGGAGATGGGGCATGAAGTTATTTCTAGGAGTTGGACACATACCAAGTTTAGCTCAGTTCTGGGCATCTTTGAAATACCTATACAAACTTGTTCCTACATAGTAACTTGCATCTTTGAATGAGAATGTGCTTGCTTACAGCAACGTGCTATATGTTCTGAATGCCCGAATTGGGAATCTGTGTCAAAACTTTGTTAGGAATTATGTGATCCTTACTAGCTGGAAGTAAGGGAGATGGGGCATGAAGTTATTTCTAGGAGTTGGACACATACCAAGTTTAGCTCAGTTCTGGGCATCTTTGAAATACCTATACAAACTTGTTCCTACATAGTAACTTGCAACTTTGAATGAGAATGTGCTTGCTTACAGCAACGTGCTATATGTTCTGAATGCCCGAATTGGGAATCTGTGTCAAAACTTTGTTAGGAATTATGTGATCCTTACTAGCTGGAAGTAAGGGAGATGGGGCATGAACTTATTTCTTGGAGTTGGACACATACCAAGTTTAGCTCAGTTCTGGGCATCTTTGAAATACCTATACAAACTTGTTCCTACATAGTAACTTGCAACTTTGAATGAGAATGTGCTTGCTTACAGCAACGTGCTATATGTTCTGAATGCCCGAATTGGGAATCTGTGTCAAAACTTTGTTAGGAATTATGTGATCCTTACTAGCTGGAAGTAAGGGAGATGGGGCATGAAGTTATTTCTAGGAGTTGGACACATACCAAGTTTAGCTCAGTTCTGGGCATCTTTGAAATACCTATACAAACTTGTTCCTACATAGTAACTTGCATCTTTGAATGAGAGTGTGCTTGCTTACAGCAACGTGCTATATGTTCTGAATGCCCGAATTGGGAATCTGTGTCAAAACTTTGTTAGGAATTATGTGATCCTTACTAGCTGGAAGTAAGGGAGATGGGGCATGAAGTTATTTCTAGGAGTTGGACACATACCAAGTTTAGCTCAGTTCTGGGCATCTTTGAAATACCTATACAAACTTGTTCCTACATAGTAACTTGCATCTTTGAATGAGAATGTGCTTGCTTACAGCAACGTGCTATATGTTCTGAATGCCCGAATTGGGAATCTGTGTCAAAACTTTGTTAGGAATTATGTGATCCTTACTAGCTGGAAGTAAGGCAGATGGGGCATGAAGTTATTTCTAGGAGTTGGACACATACCAAGTTTAGCTCAGTTCTGGGCATCTTTGAAATACCTATACAAACTTGTTCCTACCTAGTAACTTGCATCTTTGAATGAGAATGTGCTTGCTTACAGCAACGTGCTATATGTTCTGAATGCCCAAATTGGGAATCTGTGTCAAAACTTTGTTAGGAATTATGTGATCCTTACTAGCTGGAAGTAAGGGAGATGGGGCATGAAGTTATTTCTAGGAGTTGGACACATACCAAGTTTAGCTCAGTTCTGGGCATCTTTGAAATACCTATACAAACTTGTTCCTACATAGTAACTTGCATCTTTGAATGAGAATGTGCTTGCTTACAGCAACGTGCTATATGTTCTGATTGCCCGAATTGGCAATCTGTGTCAAAACTTTGTTAGGAATTATGTGATCCTTACTAGCTGGAAGTAAGGGAGATGGGGCATGAAGTTATTTCTAGGAGTTGGACACATACCAAGTTTAGCTCAGTTCTGGGCATCTTTGAAATACCTATACAAACTTGTTCCTACATAGTAACTTGCATCTTTAATGAGAATCTGCTTGCTTACAGCAACGTGCTATATGTTCTGAATGCCCGAATTGGCAATCTGTGTCAAAACTTTGTTAGGAAATATGTGATCCTTACTAGCTGGAAGTAAGGGAGATGGGGCATGAAGTTATTTCTAGGAGTTGGACACATACCAAGTTTAGCTCAGTTCTGGGCATCTTTGAAATACCTATACAAACTTGTTCCTACCTAGTAACTTGCAACTTTGAATGAGAATGTGCTTGCTTACAGCAACGTGCTATATGTTCTGAATGCCCGAATTGGGAATCTGTGTCAAAACTTTGTTAGGAATTATGTGATCCTTACTAGCTGGAAGTAAGGGAGATGGGGCATGAAGTTATTTCTAGGAGTTGGACACATACCAAGTTTAGCTCAGTTCTGGGCATCTTTGAAATACCTATACAAACTTGTTCCTACATAGTAACTTGCAACTTTGAATGAGAATGTGCTTGCTTACAGCAACGTGCTATATGTTGTGAATGCCCGAATTGGGAATCTGTGTCAAAACTTTGTTAGGAATTATGTGATCCTTACTAGCTGGAAGTAAGGGAGATGGGGCATGAAGTTATTTCTAGGAGTTGGACACATACCAAGTTTAGCTCAGTTCTGGGCATCTTTGAAATACCTATACAAACTTGTTCCTACATAGTAACTTGCAACTTTGAATGAGAATCTGCTTGCTTACAGCAACGTGCTATATGTTCTGAATGCCCGAATTGGGAATCTGTGTCAAAACTTTGTTAGGAATTATGTGATCCTTACTAGCTGGAAGTAAGGGAGATGGGGCATGAAGTTATTTCTAGGAGTTGGACACATACCAAGTTTAGCTCAGTTCTGGGCATCTTTGAAATACCTATACAAACTTGTTCCTACATAATAACTTGCATCTTTGAATGAGAATCTGCTTGCTTACAGCAACGTGCTATATGTTCTGAATGCCCGAATTGGGAATCTGTGTCAAAACTTTGTTAGGAATTATGTGATCCTTACTAGCTGGAAGTAAGGGAGATGGGGCATGAAGTTATTTCTAGGAGTTGGACACATACCAAGTTTAGCTCAGTTCTGGGCATCTTTGAAATACCTATACAAACTTGTTCCTACCTAGTAACTTGCGTCTTTGAAAGAGAATGTGCTTGCTTACAGCAACGTGCTATATGTTCTGAATGCCCGAATTGGGAATCTGTGTCAAAACTTTGTTAGGAATTATGTGATCCTTACTAGCTGGAAGTAAGGGAGATGGGGCATGAAGTTATTTCTAGGAGTTGGACACATACCAAGTTTAGCTCAGTTCTGGGCATCTTTGAAATACCTATACAAACTTGTTCCTACATAGTAACTTGCAACTTTGAATGAGAATGTGCTTGCTTACAGCAACGTGCTATATGTTCTGAATGCCCGAATTGGGAATCTGTGTCAAAACTTTGTTAGGAATTATGTGATCCTTACTAGCTGGAAGTAAGGGAGATGGGGCATGAACTTATTTCTTGGAGTTGGACACATACCAAGTTTAGCTCAGTTCTGGGCATCTTTGAAATACCTATACAAACTTGTTCCTACATAGTAACTTGCAACTTTGAATGAGAATGTGCTTGCTTACAGCAACGTGCTATATGTTCTGAATGCCCGAATTGGGAATCTGTGTCAAAACTTTGTTAGGAATTATGTGATCCTTACTAGCTGGAAGTAAGGGAGATGGGGCATGAAGTTATTTCTAGGAGTTGGACACATACCAAGTTTAGCTCAGTTCTGGGCATCTTTGAAATACCTATACAAACTTGTTCCTACATAGTAACTTGCATCTTTGAATGAGAGTGTGCTTGCTTACAGCAACGTGCTATATGTTCTGAATGCCCGAATTGGGAATCTGTGTCAAAACTTTGTTAGGAATTATGTGATCCTTACTAGCTGGAAGTAAGGGAGATGGGGCATGAAGTTATTTCTAGGAGTTGGACACATACCAAGTTTAGCTCAGTTCTGGGCATCTTTGAAATACCTATACAAACTTGTTCCTACATAGTAACTTGCATCTTTGAATGAGAATGTGCTTGCTTACAGCAACGTGCTATATGTTCTGAATGCCCGAATTGGGAATCTGTGTCAAAACTTTGTTAGGAATTATGTGATCCTTACTAGCTGGAAGTAAGGCAGATGGGGCATGAAGTTATTTCTAGGAGTTGGACACATACCAAGTTTAGCTCAGTTCTGGGCATCTTTGAAATACCTATACAAACTTGTTCCTACCTAGTAACTTGCATCTTTGAATGAGAATGTGCTTGCTTACAGCAACGTGCTATATGTTCTGAATGCCCAAATTGGGAATCTGTGTCAAAACTTTGTTAGGAATTATGTGATCCTTACTAGCTGGAAGTAAGGGAGATGGGGCATGAAGTTATTTCTAGGAGTTGGACACATACCAAGTTTAGCTCAGTTCTGGGCATCTTTGAAATACCTATACAAACTTGTTCCTACATAGTAACTTGCATCTTTGAATGAGAATGTGCTTGCTTACAGCAACGTGCTATATGTTCTGATTGCCCGAATTGGCAATCTGTGTCAAAACTTTGTTAGGAATTATGTGATCCTTACTAGCTGGAAGTAAGGGAGATGGGGCATGAAGTTATTTCTAGGAGTTGGACACATACCAAGTTTAGCTCAGTTCTGGGCATCTTTGAAATACCTATACAAACTTGTTCCTACATAGTAACTTGCATCTTTAATGAGAATCTGCTTGCTTACAGCAACGTGCTATATGTTCTGAATGCCCGAATTGGCAATCTGTGTCAAAACTTTGTTAGGAAATATGTGATCCTTACTAGCTGGAAGTAAGGGAGATGGGGCATGAAGTTATTTCTAGGAGTTGGACACATACCAAGTTTAGCTCAGTTCTGGGCATCTTTGAAATACCTATACAAACTTGTTCCTACCTAGTAACTTGCAACTTTGAATGAGAATGTGCTTGCTTACAGCAACGTGCTATATGTTCTGAATGCCCGAATTGGGAATCTGTGTCAAAACTTTGTTAGGAATTATGTGATCCTTACTAGCTGGAAGTAAGGGAGATGGGGCATGAAGTTATTTCTAGGAGTTGGACACATACCAAGTTTAGCTCAGTTCTGGGCATCTTTGAAATACCTATACAAACTTGTTCCTACATAGTAACTTGCAACTTTGAATGAGAATGTGCTTGCTTACAGCAACGTGCTATATGTTGTGAATGCCCGAATTGGGAATCTGTGTCAAAACTTTGTTAGGAATTATGTGATCCTTACTAGCTGGAAGTAAGGGAGATGGGGCATGAAGTTATTTCTAGGAGTTGGACACATACCAAGTTTAGCTCAGTTCTGGGCATCTTTGAAATACCTATACAAACTTGTTCCTACATAGTAACTTGCAACTTTGAATGAGAATCTGCTTGCTTACAGCAACGTGCTATATGTTCTGAATGCCCGAATTGGGAATCTGTGTCAAAACTTTGTTAGGAATTATGTGATCCTTACTAGCTGGAAGTAAGGGAGATGGGGCATGAAGTTATTTCTAGGAGTTGGACACATACCAAGTTTAGCTCAGTTCTGGGCATCTTTGAAATACCTATACAAACTTGTTCCTACATAATAACTTGCATCTTTGAATGAGAATCTGCTTGCTTACAGCAACGTGCTATATGTTCTGAATGCCCGAATTGGGAATCTGTGTCAAAACTTTGTTAGGAATTATGTGATCCTTACTAGCTGGAAGTAAGGGAGATGGGGCATGAAGTTATTTCTAGGAGTTGGACACATACCAAGTTTAGCTCAGTTCTGGGCATCTTTGAAATACCTATACAAACTTGTTCCTACCTAGTAACTTGCGTCTTTGAAAGAGAATGTGCTTGCTTACAGCAACGTGCTATATGTTCTGAATGCCCGAATTGGGAATCTGTGTCAAAACTTTGTTAGGAATTATGTGATCCTTACTAGCTGGAAGTAAGGGAGATGGGGCATGAAGTTATTTCTAGGAGTTGGACACATACCAAGTTTAGCTCAGTTCTGGGCATCTTTGAAATACCTATACAAACTTGTTCCTACCTAGTAACTTGCGTCTTTGAAAGAGAATGTGCTTGCTTACAGCAACGTGCTATATGTTCTGAATGCCCGAATAGGGAATCTGTGTCAAAACTTTGTTAGGAATTATGTGATCCTTACTAGCTGGAAGTAAGGGAGATGGGGCATGAAGTTATTTCTAGGAGTTGGACACATACCAAGTTTAGCTCAGTTCTGGGCATCTTTGAAATACCTATACAAACTTGTTCCTACCTAGTAACTTGCGTCTTTGAATGAGAATGTGCTTGCTTACAGCAACGTGCTATATGTTCTGAATGCCCGAATAGGGAATCTGTGTCAAAACTTTGTTAGGAATTATGTGATCCTTACTAGCTGGAAGTAAGGAAGATGGGGCATGAAGTTATTTCTAGGAGTTGGACACATACCAAGTTTAGCTCAGTTCTGGGCATCTTTGAAATACCTATACAAACTTGTTCCTACCTAGTAACTTGCAACTTTGAATGAGAATGTGCTTGCTTACAGCAACGTGCTATATGTTCTGAATGCCTGAATTGGGAATCTGTGTCAAAACTTTGTTAGGAATTATGTGATCCTTACTAGCTGGAAGTAAGGGAGATGGGGCATGAAGTTATTTCTAGGAGTTGGACACATACCAAGTTTAGCTCAGTTCTGGGCATCTTTGAAATACCTATACAAACTTGTTCCTACATAGTAACTTGCATCTTTGAATGAGAATGTGCTTGCTTACAGCAACGTGCTATATGTTCTGAATGCCCGAATTGGCAATCTGTGTCAAAACTTTGTTAGGAATTATGTGATCCTTACTAGCTGGAAGTAAGGGAGATGGGGCATGAAGTTATTTCTAGGAGTTGGACACATACCAAGTTTAGCTCAGTTCTGGGCATCTTTGAAATACCTATACAAACTTGTTCCTACATAGTAACTTGCATCTTTGAATGAGAATCTGCTTGCTTACAGCAACGTGCTATATGTTCTGAATGCCCGAATTGGCAATCTGTGTCAAAACTTTGTTAGGAATTATGTGATCCTTACTAGCTGGAAGTAAGGGAGATGGGGCATGAAGTTATTTCTAGGAGTTGGACACATACCAAGTTTAGCTCAGTTCTGGGCATCTTTGAAATACCTATACAAACTTGTTCCTACATCGTAACTTGCATCTTTAATGAGAATCTGCTTGCTTACAGCAACGTGCTATATGTTCTGAATGCCCGAATTGGGAATCTGTGTCAAAACTTTGTTAGGAATTATGTGATCCTTACTAGCTGGAAGTAAGGGAGATGGGGCATGAAGTTATTTCTAGGAGTTGGACACATAGCAAGTTTAGCTCAGTTCTGGGCATCTTTGAAATACCTATACAAACTTGTTCCTACATAGTAACTTGCAACTTTGAATGAGAATGTGCTTGCTTACAGCAACGTGCTATATGTTCTGAATGCCCGAATTGGGAATCTGTGTCAAAACTTTGTTAGGAATTATGTGATCCTTACTAGCTGGAAGTAAGGGAGATGGGGCATGAAGTTATTTCTAGGAGTTGGACACATACCAAGTTTAGCTCAGTTCTGGGCATCTTTGAAATACCTATACAAACTTGTTCCGACATAGTAACTTGCATCTTTGAATGAGAATCTGCTTGCTTACAGCAACGTGCTATATGTTCTGAATGCCCGAATTGGGAATCTGTGTCAAAACTTTGTTAGGAATTATGTGATCCTTACTAGCTGGAAGTAAGGGAGATGGGGCATGAAGTTATTTCTAGGAGTTGGACACATACCAAGTTTAGCTCAGTTCTGGGCATCTTTGAAATACCTATACAAACTTGTTCCTACATAGTAACTTGCATCTTTGAATGAGAATCTGCTTGCTTACAGCAACGTGCTATATGTTCTGAATGCCCGAATTGGCAATCTGTGTCAAAACTTTGTTAGGAATTATGTGATCCTTACTAGCTGGAAGTAAGGGAGATGGGGCATAAAGTTATTTCTTGGAGTTGGACACATACCAAGTTTAGCTCAGTTCTGGGCATCTTTGAAATACCTATACAAACTTGTTCCTACATAGTAACTTGCAACTTTGAATGAGAATCTGCTTGCTTGCAACAACGTGCTATATGTTCTGAATGCCCGATTTGGGAATCTGTGTCAAAACTTTGTTAGGAATTATGTGATCCTTACTAGCTGGAAGTAAGGGAGGTGGAGCATGAAGTTATTTCTAGGAGTTGGACACATACCAAGTTTAGCTCAGTTCTGGGCATCTTTGAAATACCTATACAAACTTGTTCCTACATAGTAACTTGCATCTTTGAATGAGAATGTGCTTGCCTACAGCAACGTGCTATATGTTCTGAATGCCCGAATTGGGAATCTGTGTCAAAACTTTGTTAGGAATTATGTGATCCTTACTAGCTGGAAGTAAGGGAGATGGGGCATGAAGTTATTTCTAGGAGTTGGACACATACCAAGTTTAGCTCAGTTCTGGGCATCTTTGAAATACCTATACAAACTTGTTCCTACATAGTAACTTGCATCTTTGAATGAGAATGTGCTTGCTTACAGCAACGTGCTATATGTTCTGAATGCCCGAATTGGGAATCTGTGTCAAAACTTTGTTAGGAATTATGCGATCCTTACTAGCTGGAAGTAAGGGAGATGGGGCATGAAGTTATTTCTAGGAGTTGGACACATACCAAGTTTAGCTCAGTTCTGGGCATCTTTGAAATACCTATACAAACTTGTTCCTACATAGTAACTTGCATCTTTGAATGAGAATCTGCTTGCTTACAGCAACGTGCTATATGTTCTGAATGCCCGAATTGGCAATCTGTGTCAAAACTTTGTTAGGAATTATGTGATCCTTACTAGCTGGAAGTAAGGGAGATGGGGCATGAAGTTATTTCTAGGAGTTGGACACATACCAAGTTTAGCTCAGTTCTGGGCATCTTTGAAATACCTATACAAACTTGTTCCTACATCGTAACTTGCATCTTTAATGAGAATCTGCTTGCTTACAGCAACGTGCTATATGTTCTGAATGCCCGAATTGGGAATCTGTGTCAAAACTTTGTTAGGAATTATGTGATCCTTACTAGCTGGAAGTAAGGGAGATGGGGCATGAAGTTATTTCTAGGAGTTGGACACATACCAAGTTTAGCTCAGTTCTGGGCATCTTTGAAATACCTATACAAACTTGTTCCTACATAGTAACTTGCAACTTTGAATGAGAATGTGCTTGCTTACAGCAACGTGCTATATGTTCTGAATGCCCGAATTGGGAATCTGTGTCAAAACTTTGTTAGGAATTATGTGATCCTTACTAGCTGGAAGTAAGGGAGATGGGGCATGAAGTTATTTCTAGGAGTTGGACACATACCAAGTTTAGCTCAGTTCTGGGCATCTTTGAAATACCTATACAAACTTGTTCCGACATAGTAACTTGCATCTTTGAATGAGAATCTGCTTGCTTACAGCAACGTGCTATATGTTCTGAATGCCCGAATTGGGAATCTGTGTCAAAACTTTGTTAGGAATTATGTGATCCTTACTAGCTGGAAGTAAGGGAGATGGGGCATGAAGTTATTTCTAGGAGTTGGACACATACCAAGTTTAGCTCAGTTCTGGGCATCTTTGAAATACCTATACAAACTTGTTCCTACATAGTAACTTGCATCTTTGAATGAGAATCTGCTTGCTTACAGCAACGTGCTATATGTTCTGAATGCCCGAATTGGCAATCTGTGTCAAAACTTTGTTAGGAATTATGTGATCCTTACTAGCTGGAAGTAAGGGAGATGGGGCATAAAGTTATTTCTTGGAGTTGGACACATACCAAGTTTAGCTCAGTTCTGGGCATCTTTGAAATACCTATACAAACTTGTTCCTACATAGTAACTTGCAACTTTGAATGAGAATCTGCTTGCTTGCAACAACGTGCTATATGTTCTGAATGCCCGATTTGGGAATCTGTGTCAAAACTTTGTTAGGAATTATGTGATCCTTACTAGCTGGAAGTAAGGGAGGTGGAGCATGAAGTTATTTCTAGGAGTTGGACACATACCAAGTTTAGCTCCGTTCTGGGCATCTTTGAAATACCTATACAAACTTGTTCCTACATAGTAACTTGCATCTTTGAATGAGAATGTGCTTGCCTACAGCAACGTGCTATATGTTCTGAATGCCCGAATTGGGAATCTGTGTCAAAACTTTGTTAGGAATTATGTGATCCTTACTAGCTGGAAGTAAGGGAGATGGGGCATGAAGTTATTTCTAGGAGTTGGACACATACCAAGTTTAGCTCAGTTCTGGGCATCTTTGAAATACCTATACAAACTTGTTCCTACATAGTAACTTGCAACTTGGAATGAGAATGTCCTTGCTTACAGCAACGTGCTATATGTTCTGAATGCCCGAATTGGGAATCTGTGTCAAAACTTTGTTAGGAATTATGTGATCCTTACTAGCTGGAAGTAAGGGAGATGGGGCATGAAGTTATTTCTAGGAGTTGGACACATACCAAGTTTAGCTCAGTTCTGGGCATCTTTGAAATACCTATACAAACTTGTTCCTACATAGTAACTTGCATCTTTGAATGAGAATCTGCTTGCTTACAGCAACGTGCTATATGTTCTGAATGCCCGAATTGGGAATCTGTGTCAAAACTTTGTTAGGAATTATGTGATCCTTACTAGCTGGAAGTAAGGGAGATGGGGCATGAAGTTATTTCTAGGAGTTGGACACATACCAAGTTTAGCTCAGTTCTGGGCATCTTTGAAATACCTATACAAATTTGTTCCTACATAGTAACTTGCATCTTTGAATGAGAATCTGCTTGCTTACAGCAACGTGCTATATGTTCTGAATGCCCGAATTGGCAATCTCTGTCAAAACTTTGTTAGGAATTATGTGATCCTTACTAGCTGGAAGTAAGGGAGATGGGGCATGAAGTTATTTCTAGGAGTTGGACACATACCAAGTTTAGCTCAGTTCTGGGCATCTTTGAAATACCTATACAAACTTGTTCCTACATAGTAACTTGCATCTTTGAATGAGAATGTGCTTGCTTACAGCAACGTGCTATATGTTCTGAATGCCCGAATTGGGAATCTGTGTCAAAACTTTGTTAGGAATTATGTGATCCTTACTAGCTGGAAGTAAGGGAGATGGGGCATGAAGTTATTTCTAGGAGTTGGACACATACCAAGTTTAGCTCAGTTCTGGGCATCTTTGAAATACCTATACAAACTTGTTCCTACATAGTAACTTGCAACTTTGAATGAGAATGTGCTTGCTTACAGCAACGTGCTATATGTTCTGAATGCCCGAATTGGGAATCTGTGTCAAAACTTTGTTAGGAATTATGTGATCCTTACTAGCTGGAAGTAAGGGAGATGGGGCATGAAGTTATTTCTTGGAGTTGGACACATACCAAGTTTAGCTCAGTTCTGGGCATCTTTGAAATACCTATACAAACTTGTTCCTACATAGTAACTTGCAACTTTGAATGAGAATGTGCTTGCTTACAGCAACGTGCTATATGTTCTGAATGCCCGAATTGGGAATCTGTGTCAAAACTTTGTTAGGAATTATGTGATCCTTACTAGCTGGAAGTAAGGGAGATGGGGCATGAAGTTATTTCTAGGAGTTGGACACATACCAAGTTTAGCTCAGTTCTGGGCATCTTTGAAATACCTATACAAACTTGTTCCTACATAGTAACTTGCATCTTTGAATGAGAGTGTGCTTGCTTACAGCAACGTGCTATATGTTCTGAATGCCCGAATTGGGAATCTGTGTCAAAACTTTGTTAGGAATTATGTGATCCTTACTAGCTGGAAGTAAGGGAGATGGGGCATGAAGTTATTTCTAGGAGTTGGACACATACCAAGTTTAGCTCAGTTCTGGGCATCTTTGAAATACCTATACAAACTTGTTCCTACATAGTAACTTGCATCTTTGAATGAGAATGTGCTTGCTTACAGCAACGTGCTATATGTTCTGAATGCCCGAATTGGGAATCTGTGTCAAAACTTTGTTAGGAATTATGTGATCCTTACTAGCTGGAAGTAAGGCAGATGGGGCATGAAGTTATTTCTAGGAGTTGGACACATACCAAGTTTAGCTCAGTTCTGGGCATCTTTGAAATACCTATACAAACTTGTTCCTACATAGTAACTTGCATCTTCAATGAGAATGTGCTTGCTTACAGCAACGTGCTATATGTTCTGAATGCCCGAATAGGGAATCTGTGTCAAAACTTTGTTAGGAATTATGTGATCCTTACTAGCTGGAAGTAAGGGAGATGGGGCATGAAGTTATTTCTAGGAGTTGGACACATACCAAGTTGAGCTCAGTTCTGGGCATCTTTGAAATACCTATACAAACTTGTTCCTACATAGTAACTTGCATCTGTGAATGAGAATGTGCTTGCTTACAGCAACGTGCTATATGTTCTGAATGCCCGAATTGGCAATCTGTGTCAAAACTTTGTTAGGAATTATGTGATCCTTACTAGCTGGAAGTAAGGGAGATGGGGCATGAAGTTATTTCTAGGAGTTGGACACATACCAAGTTTAGCTCAGTTCTGGGCATCTTTGAAATACCTATACAAACTTGTTCCTACATAGTAACTTGCATCTTTAATGAGAATGTGCTTGCTTACAGCAACGTGCTGTATGTTCTGAATGCCCGAATTGGGAATCTGTGTCAAAACTTTGTTAGGAATTATGTGATCCTCACTAGCTGGAAGTAAGGGAGATGGGGCATGAAGTTATTTCTAGGAGTTGGACACATACCAAGTTTAGCTCAGTTCTGGGCATCTTTGAAATACCTATACAAACTTGTTCCTACATAGTAACTTGCATCTTTGAATGAGAATGTGCTTGCTTACAGCAACGTGCTATATGTTCTGAATGCCCGAATTGGGAATCTGTGTCAAAACTTTGTTAGGAATTATGTGATCCTTACTAGCTGGAAGTAAGGGAGATGGGGCATGAAGTTATTTCTAGGAGTTGGACACATACCAAGTTTAGCTCAGTTCTGGGCATCTTTGAAATACCTATACAAACTTGTTCCTACATAGTAACTTGCATCTTTGAATGAGAATGTGCTTGCTTACAGCAACGTGCTATATGTTCTGAATGCCCAAATTGGGAATCTGTGTCAAAACTTTGTTAGGAATTATGTGATCCTTACTAGCTGGAAGTAAGGGAGATGGGGCATGAAGTTATTTCTAGGAGTTGGACACATACCAAGTTTAGCTCAGTTCTGGGCATCTTTGAAATACCTATACAAACTTGTTCCTACATAGTAACTTGCATCTTTGAATGAGAATGTGCTTGCTTACAGCAACGTGCTATATGTTCTGATTGCCCGAATTGGCAATCTGTGTCAAAACTTTGTTAGGAATTATGTGATCCTTACTAGCTGGAAGTAAGGGAGATGGGGCATGAAGTTATTTCTAGGAGTTGGACACATACCAAGTTTAGCTCAGTTCTGGGCATCTTTGAAATACCTATACAAACTTGTTCCTACATAGTAACTTGCATCTTTAATGAGAATCTGCTTGCTTACAGCAACGTGCTATATGTTCTGAATGCCCGAATTGGCAATCTGTGTCAAAACTTTGTTAGGAAATATGTGATCCTTACTAGCTGGAAGTAAGGGAGATGGGGCATGAAGTTATTTCTAGGAGTTGGACACATACCAAGTTTAGCTCAGTTCTGGGCATCTTTGAAATACCTATACAAACTTGTTCCTACCTAGTAACTTGCAACTTTGAATGAGAATGTGCTTGCTTACAGCAACGTGCTATATGTTCTGAATGCCCGAATTGGGAATCTGTGTCAAAACTTTGTTAGGAATTATGTGATCCTTACTAGCTGGAAGTAAGGGAGATGGGGCATGAAGTTATTTCTAGGAGTTGGACACATACCAAGTTTAGCTCAGTTCTGGGCATCTTTGAAATACCTATACAAACTTGTTCCTACATAGTAACTTGCAACTTTGAATGAGAATGTGCTTGCTTACAGCAACGTGCTATATGTTGTGAATGCCCGAATTGGGAATCTGTGTCAAAACTTTGTTAGGAATTATGTGATCCTTACTAGCTGGAAGTAAGGGAGATGGGGCATGAAGTTATTTCTAGGAGTTGGACACATACCAAGTTTAGCTCAGTTCTGGGCATCTTTGAAATACCTATACAAACTTGTTCCTACATAGTAACTTGCAACTTTGAATGAGAATCTGCTTGCTTACAGCAACGTGCTATATGTTCTGAATGCCCGAATTGGGAATCTGTGTCAAAACTTTGTTAGGAATTATGTGATCCTTACTAGCTGGAAGTAAGGGAGATGGGGCATGAAGTTATTTCTAGGAGTTGGACACATACCAAGTTTAGCTCAGTTCTGGGCATCTTTGAAATACCTATACAAACTTGTTCCTACATAATAACTTGCATCTTTGAATGAGAATCTGCTTGCTTACAGCAACGTGCTATATGTTCTGAATGCCCGAATTGGGAATCTGTGTCAAAACTTTGTTAGGAATTATGTGATCCTTACTAGCTGGAAGTAAGGGAGATGGGGCATGAAGTTATTTCTAGGAGTTGGACACATACCAAGTTTAGCTCAGTTCTGGGCATCTTTGAAATACCTATACAAACTTGTTCCTACCTAGTAACTTGCGTCTTTGAAAGAGAATGTGCTTGCTTACAGCAACGTGCTATATGTTCTGAATGCCCGAATTGGGAATCTGTGTCAAAACTTTGTTAGGAATTATGTGATCCTTACTAGCTGGAAGTAAGGGAGATGGGGCATGAAGTTATTTCTAGGAGTTGGACACATACCAAGTTTAGCTCAGTTCTGGGCATCTTTGAAATACCTATACAAACTTGTTCCTACCTAGTAACTTGCGTCTTTGAAAGAGAATGTGCTTGCTTACAGCAACGTGCTATATGTTCTGAATGCCCGAATAGGGAATCTGTGTCAAAACTTTGTTAGGAATTATGTGATCCTTACTAGCTGGAAGTAAGGGAGATGGGGCATGAAGTTATTTCTAGGAGTTGGACACATACCAAGTTTAGCTCAGTTCTGGGCATCTTTGAAATACCTATACAAACTTGTTCCTACCTAGTAACTTGCGTCTTTGAATGAGAATGTGCTTGCTTACAGCAACGTGCTATATGTTCTGAATGCCCGAATAGGGAATCTGTGTCAAAACTTTGTTAGGAATTATGTGATCCTTACTAGCTGGAAGTAAGGAAGATGGGGCATGAAGTTATTTCTAGGAGTTGGACACATACCAAGTTTAGCTCAGTTCTGGGCATCTTTGAAATACCTATACAAACTTGTTCCTACCTAGTAACTTGCAACTTTGAATGAGAATGTGCTTGCTTACAGCAACGTGCTATATGTTCTGAATGCCTGAATTGGGAATCTGTGTCAAAACTTTGTTAGGAATTATGTGATCCTTACTAGCTGGAAGTAAGGGAGATGGGGCATGAAGTTATTTCTAGGAGTTGGACACATACCAAGTTTAGCTCAGTTCTGGGCATCTTTGAAATACCTATACAAACTTGTTCCTACATAGTAACTTGCATCTTTGAATGAGAATCTGCTTGCTTACAGCAACGTGCTATATGTTCTGAATGCCCGAATTGGCAATCTGTGTCAAAACTTTGTTAGGAATTATGTGATCCTTACTAGCTGGAAGTAAGGGAGATGGGGCATAAAGTTATTTCTTGGAGTTGGACACATACCAAGTTTAGCTCAGTTCTGGGCATCTTTGAAATACCTATACAAACTTGTTCCTACATAGTAACTTGCAACTTTGAATGAGAATCTGCTTGCTTGCAACAACGTGCTATATGTTCTGAATGCCCGATTTGGGAATCTGTGTCAAAACTTTGTTAGGAATTATGTGATCCTTACTAGCTGGAAGTAAGGGAGGTGGAGCATGAAGTTATTTCTAGGAGTTGGACACATACCAAGTTTAGCTCAGTTCTGGGCATCTTTGAAATACCTATACAAACTTGTTCCTACATAGTAACTTGCATCTTTGAATGAGAATGTGCTTGCCTACAGCAACGTGCTATATGTTCTGAATGCCCGAATTGGGAATCTGTGTCAAAACTTTGTTAGGAATTATGTGATCCTTACTAGCTGGAAGTAAGGGAGATGGGGCATGAAGTTATTTCTAGGAGTTGGACACATACCAAGTTTAGCTCAGTTCTGGGCATCTTTGAAATACCTATACAAACTTGTTCCTACATAGTAACTTGCAACTTGGAATGAGAATGTCCTTGCTTACAGCAACGTGCTATATGTTCTGAATGCCCGAATTGGGAATCTGTGTCAAAACTTTGTTAGGAATTATGTGATCCTTACTAGCTGGAAGTAAGGGAGATGGGGCATGAAGTTATTTCTAGGAGTTGGACACATACCAAGTTTAGCTCAGTTCTGGGCATCTTTGAAATACCTATACAAACTTGTTCCTACATAGTAACTTGCATCTTTGAATGAGAATGTGCTTGCTTACAGCAACGTGCTATATGTTCTGAATGCCCGAATTGGGAATCTGTGTCAAAACTTTGTTAGGAATTATGTGATCCTTACTAGCTGGAAGTAAGGGAGATGGGGCATGAAGTTATTTCTAGGAGTTGGACACATACAAAGTTTAGCTCAGTTCTGGGCATCTTTGAAATACCTATACAAATTTGTTCCTACATAGTAACTTGCATCTTTGAATGAGAATCTGCTTGCTTACAGCAACGTGCTATATGTTCTGAATGCCCGAATTGGCAATCTCTGTCAAAACTTTGTTAGGAATTATGTGATCCTTACTAGCTGGAAGTAAGGGAGATGGGGCATGAAGTTATTTCTAGGAGTTGGACACATACCAAGTTTAGCTCAGTTCTGGGCATCTTTGAAATACCTATACAAACTTGTTCCTACATAGTAACTTGCATCTTTGAATGAGAATGTGCTTGCTTACAGCAACGTGCTATATGTTCTGAATGCCCGAATTGGGAATCTGTGTCAAAACTTTGTTAGGAATTATGTGATCCTTACTAGCTGGAAGTAAGGGAGATGGGGCATGAAGTTATTTCTAGGAGTTGGACACATACCAAGTTTAGCTCAGTTCTGGGCATCTTTGAAATACCTATACAAACTTGTTCCTACATAGTAACTTGCAACTTTGAATGAGAATGTGCTTGCTTACAGCAACGTGCTATATGTTCTGAATGCCCGAATTGGGAATCTGTGTCAAAACTTTGTTAGGAATTATGTGATCCTTACTAGCTGGAAGTAAGGGAGATGGGGCATGAAGTTATTTCTTGGAGTTGGACACATACCAAGTTTAGCTCAGTTCTGGGCATCTTTGAAATACCTATACAAACTTGTTCCTACATAGTAACTTGCAACTTTGAATGAGAATGTGCTTGCTTACAGCAACGTGCTATATGTTCTGAATGCCCGAATTGGGAATCTGTGTCAAAACTTTGTTAGGAATTATGTGATCCTTACTAGCTGGAAGTAAGGGAGATGGGGCATGAAGTTATTTCTAGGAGTTGGACACATACCAAGTTTAGCTCAGTTCTGGGCATCTTTGAAATACCTATACAAACTTGTTCCTACATAGTAACTTGCATCTTTGAATGAGAGTGTGCTTGCTTACAGCAACGTGCTATATGTTCTGAATGCCCGAATTGGGAATCTGTGTCAAAACTTTGTTAGGAATTATGTGATCCTTACTAGCTGGAAGTAAGGGAGATGGGGCATGAAGTTATTTCTAGGAGTTGGACACATACCAAGTTTAGCTCAGTTCTGGGCATCTTTGAAATACCTATACAAACTTGTTCCTACATAGTAACTTGCATCTTTGAATGAGAATGTGCTTGCTTACAGCAACGTGCTATATGTTCTGAATGCCCGAATTGGGAATCTGTGTCAAAACTTTGTTAGGAATTATGTGATCCTTACTAGCTGGAAGTAAGGGAGATGGGGCATGAAGTTATTTCTAGGAGTTGGACACATACCAAGTTTAGCTCAGTTCTGGGCATCTTTGAAATACCTATACAAACTTGTTCCTACATAGTAACTTGCATCTTCAATGAGAATGTGCTTGCTTACAGCAACGTGCTATATGTTCTGAATGCCCGAATAGGGAATCTGTGTCAAAACTTTGTTAGGAATTATGTGATCCTTACTAGCTGGAAGTAAGGGAGATGGGGCATGAAGTTATTTCTAGGAGTTGGACACATACCAAGTTGAGCTCAGTTCTGGGCATCTTTGAAATACCTATACAAACTTGTTCCTACATAGTAACTTGCATCTGTGAATGAGAATGTGCTTGCTTACAGCAACGTGCTATATGTTCTGAATGCCCGAATTGGGAATCTGTGTCAAAACTTTGTTAGGAATTATGTGATCCTTACTAGCTGGAAGTAAGGGAGATGGGGCATGAAGTTATTTCTAGGAGTTGGAGACATACCAAGTTTAGCTCAGTTCTGGGCATCTTTGAAATACCTATACAAACTTGTTCCTACATAGTAACTTGCATCTTTAATGAGAATGTGCTTGCTTACAGCAACGTGCTGTATGTTCTGAATGCCCGAATTGGGAATCTGTGTCAAAACTTTGTTAGGAATTATGTGATCCTCACTAGCTGGAAGTAAGGGAGATGGGGCATGAAGTTATTTCTAGGAGTTGGACACATACCAAGTTTAGCTCAGTTCTGGGCATCTTTGAAATACCTATACAAACTTGTTCCTACATAGTAACTTGCATCTTTGAATGAGAATGTGCTTGCTTACAGCAACGTGCTATATGTTCTGAATGCCCGAATTGGGAATCTGTGTCAAAACTTTGTTAGGAATTATGTGATCCTTACTAGCTGGAAGTAAGGGAGATGGGGCATGAAGTTATTTCTAGGAGTTGGACACATACCAAGTTTAGCTCAGTTCTGGGCATCTTTGAAATACCTATACAAACTTGTTCCTACATAGTAACTTGCATCTTTGAATGAGAATGTGCTTGCTTACAGCAACGTGCTATATGTTCTGAATGCCCAAATTGGGAATCTGTGTCAAAACTTTGTTAGGAATTATGTGATCCTTACTAGCTGGAAGTAAGGGAGATGGGGCATGAAGTTATTTCTAGGAGTTGGACACATACCAAGTTTAGCTCAGTTCTGGGCATCTTTGAAATACCTATACAAACTTGTTCCTACATAGTAACTTGCATCTTTGAATGAGAATGTGCTTGCTTACAGCAACGTGCTATATGTTCTGATTGCCCGAATTGGCAATCTGTGTCAAAACTTTGTTAGGAATTATGTGATCCTTACTAGCTGGAAGTAAGGGAGATGGGGCATGAAGTTATTTCTAGGAGTTGGACACATACCAAGTTTAGCTCAGTTCTGGGCATCTTTGAAATACCTATACAAACTTGTTCCTACATAGTAACTTGCATCTTTAATGAGAATCTGCTTGCTTACAGCAACGTGCTATATGTTCTGAATGCCCGAATTGGCAATCTGTGTCAAAACTTTGTTAGGAAATATGTGATCCTTACTAGCTGGAAGTAAGGGAGATGGGGCATGAAGTTATTTCTAGGAGTTGGACACATACCAAGTTTAGCTCAGTTCTGGGCATCTTTGAAATACCTATACAAACTTGTTCCTACCTAGTAACTTGCAACTTTGAATGAGAATGTGCTTGCTTACAGCAACGTGCTATATGTTCTGAATGCCCGAATTGGGAATCTGTGTCAAAACTTTGTTAGGAATTATGTGATCCTTACTAGCTGGAAGTAAGGGAGATGGGGCATGAAGTTATTTCTAGGAGTTGGACACATACCAAGTTTAGCTCAGTTCTGGGCATCTTTGAAATACCTATACAAACTTGTTCCTACATAGTAACTTGCAACTTTGAATGAGAATGTGCTTGCTTACAGCAACGTGCTATATGTTGTGAATGCCCGAATTGGGAATCTGTGTCAAAACTTTGTTAGGAATTATGTGATCCTTACTAACTGGAAGTAAGGGAGATGGGGCATGAAGTTATTTCTAGGAGTTGGACACATACCAAGTTTAGCTCAGTTCTGGGCATCTTTGAAATACCTATACAAACTTGTTCCTACATAGTAACTTGCAACTTTGAATGAGAATCTGCTTGCTTACAGCAACGTGCTATATGTTCTGAATGCCCGAATTGGGAATCTGTGTCAAAACTTTGTTAGGAATTATGTGATCCTTACTAGCTGGAAGTAAGGGAGATGGGGCATGAAGTTATTTCTAGGAGTTGGACACATACCAAGTTTAGCTCAGTTCTGGGCATCTTTGAAATACCTATACAAACTTGTTCCTACATAGTAACTTGCAACTTTGAATGAGAATCTGCTTGCTTACAGCAACGTGCTATATGTTCTGAATGCCCGAATTGGCAATCTGTGTCAAAACTTTGTTAGGAATTATGTGATCCTTACTAGCTGGAAGTAAGGGAGATGGGGCATGAAGTTATTTCTAGGAGTTGGACACATACCAAGTTTAGCTCAGTTCTGGGCATCTTTGAAATACCTATACAAACTTGTTCCGACATAGTAACTTGCATCTTTGAATGAGAATCTGCTTGCTTACAGCAACGTGCTATATGTTCTGAATGCCCGAATTGGGAATCTGTGTCAAAACTTTGTTAGGAATTATGTGATCCTTACTAGCTGGAAGTAAGGGAGATGGGGCATGAAGTTATTTCTAGGAGTTGGACACATACCAAGTTTAGCTCAGTTCTGGGCATCTTTGAAATACCTATACAAACTTGTTCCTACATAGTAACTTGCAACTTTGAATGAGAATGTGCTTGCTTACAGCAACGTGCTATATGTTCTGAATGCCCGAATTGGGAATCTGTGTCAAAACTTTGTTAGGAATTATGTGATCCTTACTAGCTGGAAGTAAGGGAGATGGGGCATGAAGTTATTTCTAGGAGTTGGACACATACCAAGTTTAGCTCAGTTCTGGGCATCTTTGAAATACCTATACAAACTTGTTCCGACATAGTAACTTGCATCTTTGAATGAGAATCTGCTTGCTTACAGCAACGTGCTATATGTTCTGAATGCCCGAATTGGGAATCTGTGTCAAAACTTTGTTAGGAATTATGTGATCCTTACTAGCTGGAAGTAAGGGAGATGGGGCATGAAGTTATTTCTAGGAGTTGGACACATACCAAGTTTAGCTCAGTTCTGGGCATCTTTGAAATACCTATACAAACTTGTTCCTACATAGTAACTTGCAACTTTGAATGAGAATCTGCTTGCTTACAGCAACGTGCTATATGTTCTGAATGCCCGAATTGGCAATCTGTGTCAAAACTTTGTTAGGAATTATGTGATCCTTACTAGCTGGAAGTAAGGGAGATGGGGCATGAAGTTATTTCTAGGAGTTGGACACATACCAAGTTTAGCTCAGTTCTGGGCATCTTTGAAATACCTATACAAACTTGTTCCGACATAGTAACTTGCATCTTTGAATGAGAATGTGCTTGCTTACAGCAACGTGCTATATGTTCTGAATGCCCGAATTGGGAATCTGTGTCAAAACTTTGTTAGGAATTATGTGATCCTTACTAGCTGGAAGTAAGGGAGATGGGGCATGAAGTTATTTCTAGGAGTTGGACACATACCAAGTTTAGCTCAGTTCTGGGCATCTTTGAAATACCTATACAAACTTGTTCCTACATAGTAACTTGCATCTTTGAATGAGAATGTGCTTGCTTACAGCAACGTGCTATATGTTCTGAATGCCCGAATTGGGAATCTGTGTCAAAACTTTGTTAGGAATTATGTCATCCTTACTAGCTGGAAGTAAGGGAGATGGGGCATGAAGTTATTTCTAGGAGTTGGACACATACCAAGTTTAGCTCAGTTCTGGGCATCTTTGAAATACCTATACAAACTTGTTCCTACATAGTAACTTGCAACTTTGAATGAGAATGTGCTTGCTTACAGCAACGTGCTATATGTTCTGAATGCCCGAATTGCGAATCTGTGTCAAAACTTTGTTAGGAATTATGTGATCCTTACTAGCTGGAAGTAAGGGAGATGGGGCATGAAGTTATTTCTAGGAGTTGGACACATACCAAGTTTAGCTCAGTTCTGGGCATCTTTGAAATACCTATACAAACTTGTTCCTACATAGTAACTTGCAACTTTGAATGACAATGTGCTTGCTTACAGCAACGTGCTATATGTTCTGAATGCCCGAATTGGGAATCTGTGTCAAAACTTTGTTAGGAATTATGTGATCCTTACTAGCTGGAAGTAAGGGAGATGGGGCATGAAGTTATTTCTAGGAGTTGGACACATACCAAGTTTAGCTCAGTTCTGGGCATCTTTGAAATACCTATACAAACTTGTTCCTACCTAGTAACTTGCATCTTTGAATGAGAATCTGCTTGCTTACAGCAACGTGCTATATGTTCTGAATGCCCGAATTGGGAATCTGTGTCAAAACTTTGTTAGGAATTATGTGATCCTTACTAGCTGGAAGTAAGGGAGATGGGGCATGAAGTTATTTCTAGGAGTTGGACACATACCAAGTTTAGCTCAGTTCTGGGCATCTTTGAAATACCTATACAAACTTGTTCCTACATAGTAACTTGCAACTTTGAATGAAAATGTGCTTGCTTACAGCAACGTGCTATATGTTCTGAATGCCCGAATTGGGAATCTGTGTCAAAACTTTGTTAGGAATTATGTGATCCTTACTAGCTGGAAGTAAGGGAGATGGGGCATGAAGTTATTTCTAGGAGTTGGACACATACCAAGTTTAGCTCAGTTCTGGGCATCTTTGAAATACCTATACAAACTTGTTCCTACATAGTAACTTGCATCTTTGAATGAGAATCTGCTTGCTTACAGCAACGTGCTATATGTTCTGAATGCCCGAATTGGGAATCTGTGTCAAAACTTTGTTAGGAATTATGTGATCCTTACTAGCTGGAAGTAAGGGAGATGGAGCATGAAGTTATTTCTAGGAGTTGGACACATACCAAGTTTAGCTCAGTTCTGGGCATCTTTGAAATACCTATACAAACTTGTTCCTACATAGTAACTTGCAACTTTGAATGAAAATGTGCTTGCTTACAGCAACGTGCTATATGTTCTGAATGCCCCAATTGGGAATCTGTGTCAAAACTTTGTTAGGAATTATGTGATCCTTACTAGCTGGAAGTAAGGGAGATGGGGCATGAAGTTATTTCTAGGAGTTGGACACATACCAAGTTTAGCTCAGTTCTGGGCATCTTTGAAATACCTATACAAACTTGTTCCTACATAGTAACTTGCAACTTTGAATGAGAATCTGCTTGCTTACAGCAACGTGCTATATGTTCTGAATGCCCGAATTGGGAATCTGTGTCAAAACTTTGTTAGGAATTATGTGATCCTTACTAGCTGGAAGTAAGGGAGATGGGGCATGAAGTTATTTCTAGGAGTTGGACACATACCAAGTTTAGCTCAGTTCTGGGCATCTTTGAAATACCTATACAAACTTGTTCCTACATAGTAACTTGCAACTTTGAATGAGAATGTCCTTGCTTACAGCAACGTGCTATATGTTCTGAATGCCCGAATTGGGAATCTGTGTCAAAACTTTGTTAGGAATTATGTGATCCTTACTAGCTGGAAGTAAGGGAGATGGGGCATGAAGTTATTTCTAGGAGTTGGACACATACCAAATTTAGCTCAGTTCTGGGCATCTTTGAAATACCTATACAAACTTGTTCCTACATAGTAACTTGCATCTTTGAATGAGAATGTGCTTGCTTACAGCAACGTGCTATATGTTCTGAATGCCCATATTGGGAATCTGTGTCAAAACTTTGTTAAGAATTATGTGATCCTTACTAGCTGGAAGTAAGGGAGATGGGGCATGAAGTTATTTCTAGGAGTTGGACACATACCAAGTTTAGCTCAGTTCTGGGCATCTTTGAAATACCTATACAAACTTGTTCCTACCTAGTAACTTGCAACTTTAAATGAGAATGTGCTTGCTTACAGCAACGTGCTATATGTTCTGAATGCCCGAATTGGGAATCTGTGTCAAAACTTTGTTAGGAATTATGTGATCCTTACTAGCTGGAAGTAAGGGAGATAGGGCATGAAGTTATTTCTAGGAGTTGGACACATACCAAGTTTAGCTCAGTTCTGGGCATCTTTGAAATACCTATACAAACTTGTTCCTACATAGTAACTTGCATCTTTGAATGAGAATGTGCTTGCTTACAGCAACGTGCTATATGTTCTGAATGCCCGAATTGGCAATCTGTGTCAAAACTTTGTTAGGAATTATGTGATCCTTACTAGCTGGAAGTAAGGGAGATGGGGCATGAAGTTATTTCTAGGAGTTGGACACATACCAAGTTTAGCTCAGTTCTGGGCATCTTTGAAATACCTATACAAACTTGTTCCTACATAGTAACTTGCATCTTTAATGAGAATCTGCTTGCTTACAGCAACGTGCTATATGTTCTGAATGCCCGAATTGGGAATATGTGTCAAAACTTTGTTAGGAATTATGTGATCCTTACTAGCTGGAAGTAAGGGAGATGGGGCATGAAGTTATTTCTAGGAGTTGGACACATACCAAGTTTAGCTCAGTTCTGGGCATCTTTGAAATACCTATACAAACTTGTTCCTACATAGTAACTTGCATCTTTGAATGAGAATGTGCTTGCTTACAGCAACGTGATATATGTTCTGAATGCCAGAATTGGGAATCTGTGTCAAAACTTTGTTAGGAATTATGTGATCCTTACTAGCTGGAAGTAAGGGAGATGGGGCATGAAGTTATTTCTAGGAGTTGGACACATACCAAGTTTAGCTCAGTTCTGGGCATCTTTGAAATACCTATACAAACTTGTTCCTACATAGTAACTTGCAACTTTGAATGAGAATGTGCTTGCTTACAGCAACGTGCTATATGTTCTGAATGCCCGAATTGGGAATCTGTGTCAAAACTTTGTTAGGAATTATGTGATCCTTACTAGCTGGAAGTAAGGGAGATGGGGCATGAAGTTATTTCTAGGAGTTGGACACATACCAAGTTTAGCTCAGTTCTGGGCATCTTTGAAATACCTATACAAACTTGTTCCTACATAGTAACTTGCAACTTTGAATGAGAATCTGCTTGCTTACAGCAACGTGCTATATGTTCTGAATGCCCGAATTGGGAATCTGTGTCAAAACTTTGTTAGGAATTATGTGATCCTTACTAGCTGGAAGTAAGGGAGATGGGGCATGAAGTTATTTCTAGGAGTTGGACACATACCAAGTTTAGCTCAGTTCTGGGCATCTTTGAAATACCTATACAAACTTGTTCCTACCTAGTAACTTGCATCTTTGAATGAGAATCTGCTTGCTTACAGCAACGTGCTATATGTTCTGAATGCCCGAATTGGGAATCTGTGTCAAAACTTTGTTAGGAATTATGTGATCCTTACTAGCTGGAAGTAAGGGAGATGGGGCATGAAGTTATTTCTAGGAGTTGGACACATACCAAGTTTAGCTCAGTTCTGGGCATCTTTGAAATACCTATACAAACTTGTTCCTACATAGTAACTTGCAACTTTGAATGAAAATGTGCTTGCTTACAGCAACGTGCTATATGTTCTGAATGCCCGAATTGGGAATCTGTGTCAAAACTTTGTTAGGAATTATGTGATCCTTACTAGCTGGAAGTAAGGGAGATGGGGCATGAAGTTATTTCTAGGAGTTGGACACATACCAAGTTTAGCTCAGTTCTGGGCATCTTTGAAATACCTATACAAACTTGTTCCTACATAGTAACTTGCATCTTTGAATGAGAATCTGCTTGCTTACAGCAACGTGCTATATGTTCTGAATGCCCGAATTGGGAATCTGTGTCAAAACTTTGTTAGGAATTATGTCATCCTTACTAGCTGGAAGTAAGGGAGAAGGAGCATGAAGTTATTTCTAGGAGTTGGACACATACCAAGTTTAGCTCAGTTCTGGGCATCTTTGAAATACCTATACAAACTTGTTCCTACATAGTAACTTGCATCTTTGAATGAAAATGTGCTTGCTTACAGCAACGTGCTATATGTTCTGAATGCCCCAATTGGGAATCTGTGTCAAAACTTTGTTAGGAATTATGCGATCCTTACTAGCTGGAAGTAAGGGAGATGGGGCATGAAGTTATTTCTAGGAGTTGGACACATACCAAGTTTAGCTCAGTTCTGGGCATCTTTGAAATACCTATACAAACTTGTTCCTACATAGTAACTTGCATCTTTGAATGAGAATCTGCTTGCTTACAGCAACGTGCTATATGTTCTGAATGCCCGAATTGGGAATCTGTGTCAAAACTTTGTTAGGAATTATGTGATCCTTACTAGCTGGAAGTAAGGGAGATGGGGCATGAAGTTATTTCTAGGAGTTGGACACATACCAAGTTTAGCTCAGTTCTGGGCATCTTTGAAATACCTATACAAACTTGTTCCGACATAGTAACTTGCATCTTTGAATGAGAATCTGCTTGCTTACAGCAACGTGCTATATGTTCTGAATGCCCGAATTGGCAATCTGTGTCAAAACTTTGTTAGGAATTATGTGATCCTTACTAGCTGGAAGTAAGGGAGATGGGGCATAAAGTTATTTCTTGGAGTTGGACACATACCAAGTTTAGCTCAGTTCTGGGCATCTTTGAAATACCTATACAAACTTGTTCCTACATAGTAACTTGCAACTTTGAATGAGAATCTGCTTGCTTGCAACAACGTGCTATATGTTCTGAATGCCCGATTTGGGAATCTGTGTCAAAACTTTGTTAGGAATTATGTGATCCTTACTAGCTGGAAGTAAGGGAGGTGGAGCATGAAGTTATTTCTAGGAGTTGGACACATACCAAGTTTAGCTCAGTTCTGGGCATCTTTGAAATACCTATACAAACTTGTTCCTACATAGTAACTTGCATCTTTGAATGAGAATGTGCTTGCTTACAGCAACGTGCTATATGTTCTGAATGCCCGAATTGGGAATCTGTGTCAAAACTTTGTTAGGAATTATGTGATCCTTACTAGCTGGAAGTAAGGGAGATGGGGCATGAAGTTATTTCTAGGAGTTGGACACATACCAAGTTTAGCTCAGTTCTGGGCATCTTTGAAATACCTATACAAACTTGTTCCTACATAGTAACTTGCATCTTTGAATGAGAATGTGCTTGCTTACAGCAACGTGCTATATGTTCTGAATGCCCGAATTGGGAATCTGTGTCAAAACTTTGTTAGGAATTATGTGATCCTTACTAGCTGGAAGTAAGGGAGATGGGGCATGAAGTTATTTCTAGGAGTTGGACACATACCAAGTTTAGCTCAGTTCTGGGCATCTTTGAAATACCTATACAAACTTGTTCCTACATAGTAACTTGCAACTTTGAATGAGAATCTGCTTGCTTACAGCAACGTGCTATATGTTCTGAATGTCCGAATTGGGAATCTGAGTCAAAACTTTGTTAGGAATTATGTGATCCTTACTAGCTGGAAGTAAGGGAGATGGGGCATGAAGTTATTTCTAGGAGTTGGACACATACCAAGTTTAGTTCAGTTCTGGGCATCTTTGAAATACCTATACAAACTTGTTCCTACCTAGTAACTTGCATCTTTGAATGAGAATCTGCTTGCTTACAGCAACGTGCTATATGTTCTGAATGCCCGAATTGGGAATCTGTGTCAAAACTTTGTTAGGAATTATGTGATCCTTACTAGCTTGAAGTAAGGGAGATGGGGCATGAAGTTATTTCTAGGAGTTGGACACATACCAAGTTTAGCTCAGTTCTGGGCATCTTTGAAATACCTATACAAACTTGTTCCTACATAGTAACTTGCAACTTTGAATGAAAATGTGCTTGCTTACAGCAACGTGCTATATGTTCTGAATGCCCGAATTGGGAATCTGTGTCAAAACTTTGTTAGGAATTATGTGATCCTTACTAGCTGGAAGTAAGGGAGATGGGGCATGAAGTTATTTCTAGGAGTTGGACACATACCAAGTTTAGCTCAGTTCTGGGCATCTTTGAAATACCTATACAAACTTGTTCCTACATAGTAACTTGCATCTTTGAATGAGAATCTGCTTGCTTACAGCAACGTGCTAAATGTTGTGAATGCCCGAATTGGGAATCTGTGTCAAAACTTTGTTAGGAATTATGTCATCCTTACTAGCTGGAAGTAAGGGAGAAGGAGCATGAAGTTATTTCTAGGAGTTGGACACATACCAAGTTTAGCTCAGTTCTGGGCATCTTTGAAATACCTATACAAACTTGTTCCTACATAGTAACTTGCAACTTTGAATGAGAATCTGCTTGCTTACAGCAACGTGCTATATGTTGTGAATGCCCGAATTGGGAATCTGTGTCAAAACTTTGTTAGGAATTATGTGATCCTTA
The DNA here is from genome assembly GCF_020826845.1 of Diceros bicornis minor. NCBI lineage: Eukaryota > Metazoa > Chordata > Mammalia > Perissodactyla > Rhinocerotidae > Diceros > Diceros bicornis. The sequence continues at coordinate 56,245 of NC_080767.1, forward strand.
CTAGCTGGAAGTAAGGGAGATGGGGCATGAAGTTATTTCTAGGAGTTGGACACATACCAAGTTTAGCTCAGTTCTGGGCATCTTTGAAATACCTATACAAACTTGTTCCTACATAGTAACTTGCATCTTTGAATGAGAATCTGCTTGCTTACAGCAACGTGCTATATGTTCTGAATGCCCGAATTGAGAATCTGTGTCAAAACTTTGTTAGGAATTATGTGATCCTTACTAGCTGGAAGTAAGGGAGATGGGGCATGAAGTTATTTCTAGAAGTTGGACACATACCAAGTTTAGCTCAGTTCTGGGCATCTTTGAAATACCTATACAAACTTGTTCCTACATAGTAACTTGCAACTTTGAATGAGAATCTGCTTGCTTACAGCAACGTGCTGTATGTTCTGAATGCCCGAATTGGGAATCTGTGTCAAAACTTTGTTAGGAATTATGTGATCCTTACTAGCTGGAAGTAAGGGAGATGGGGCATGAAGTTATTTCTAGGAGTTGGACACATACCAAGTTTAGCTCAGTTCTGGGCATCTTTGAAATACCTATACAAACTTGTTCCTACATAGTAACTTGCAACTTTGAATGAGAATGTGCTTGCTTACAGCAACGTGCTATATGTTCTGAATGCCCGAATTGGCAATCTGTGTCAAAACTTTGTTAGGAATTATGTGATCCTTACTAGCTGGACGTAAGGGAGATGGGGCATGAAGTTATTTCTAGGAGTTGGACACATACCAAGTTTAGCTCAGTTCTGGGCATCTTTGAAATACCTATACAAACTTGTTCCGACATAGTAACTTGCATCTTTGAATGAGAATCTGCTTGCTTACAGCAACGTGCTATATGTTCTGAATGCCCGAATTGGCAATCTGTGTCAAAACTTTGTTAGGAATTATGTGATCCTTACTAGCTGGAAGTAAGGGAGATGGGGCATAAAGTTATTTCTTGGAGTTGGACACATACCAAGTTTAGCTCAGTTCTGGGCATCTTTGAAATACCTATACAAACTTGTTCCTACATAGTAACTTGCAACTTTGAATGAGAATCTGCTTGCTTGCAACAACGTGCTATATGTTCTGAATGCCCGATTTGGGAATCTGTGTCAAAACTTTGTTAGGAATTATGTGATCCTTACTAGCTGGAAGTAAGGGAGGTGGAGCATGAAGTTATTTCTAGGAGTTGGACACATACCAAGTTTAGCTCAGTTCTGGGCATCTTTGAAATACCTATACAAACTTGTTCCTACATAGTAACTTGCATCTTTGAATGAGAATGTGCTTGCTTACAGCAACGTGCTATATGTTCTGAATGCCCGAATTGGGAATCTGTGTCAAAACTTTGTTAGGAATTATGTGATCCTTACTAGCTGGAAGTAAGGGAGATGGGGCATGAAGTTATTTCTAGGAGTTGGACACATACCAAGTTTAGCTCAGTTCTGGGCATCTTTGAAATACCTATACAAACTTGTTCCTACATAGTAACTTGCATCTTTGAATGAGAATGTGCTTGCTTACAGCAACGTGCTATATGTTCTGAATGCCCGAATTGGGAATCTGTGTCAAAACTTTGTTAGGAATTATGTGATCCTTACTAGCTGGAAGTAAGGGAGATGGGGCATGAAGTTATTTCTAGGAGTTGGACACATACCAAGTTTAGCTCAGTTCTGGGCATCTTTGAAATACCTATACAAACTTGTTCCTACATAGTAACTTGCAACTTTGAATGAGAATCTGCTTGCTTACAGCAACGTGCTATATGTTCTGAATGTCCGAATTGGGAATCTGAGTCAAAACTTTGTTAGGAATTATGTGATCCTTACTAGCTGGAAGTAAGGGAGATGGGGCATGAAGTTATTTCTAGGAGTTGGACACATACCAAGTTTAGTTCAGTTCTGGGCATCTTTGAAATACCTATACAAACTTGTTCCTACCTAGTAACTTGCATCTTTGAATGAGAATCTGCTTGCTTACAGCAACGTGCTATATGTTCTGAATGCCCGAATTGGGAATCTGTGTCAAAACTTTGTTAGGAATTATGTGATCCTTACTAGCTTGAAGTAAGGGAGATGGGGCATGAAGTTATTTCTAGGAGTTGGACACATACCAAGTTTAGCTCAGTTCTGGGCATCTTTGAAATACCTATACAAACTTGTTCCTACATAGTAACTTGCAACTTTGAATGAAAATGTGCTTGCTTACAGCAACGTGCTATATGTTCTGAATGCCCGAATTGGGAATCTGTGTCAAAACTTTGTTAGGAATTATGTGATCCTTACTAGCTGGAAGTAAGGGAGATGGGGCATGAAGTTATTTCTAGGAGTTGGACACATACCAAGTTTAGCTCAGTTCTGGGCATCTTTGAAATACCTATACAAACTTGTTCCTACATAGTAACTTGCATCTTTGAATGAGAATCTGCTTGCTTACAGCAACGTGCTAAATGTTGTGAATGCCCGAATTGGGAATCTGTGTCAAAACTTTGTTAGGAATTATGTCATCCTTACTAGCTGGAAGTAAGGGAGAAGGAGCATGAAGTTATTTCTAGGAGTTGGACACATACCAAGTTTAGCTCAGTTCTGGGCATCTTTGAAATACCTATACAAACTTGTTCCTACATAGTAACTTGCAACTTTGAATGAGAATCTGCTTGCTTACAGCAACGTGCTATATGTTGTGAATGCCCGAATTGGGAATCTGTGTCAAAACTTTGTTAGGAATTATGTGATCCTTACTAGCTGGAAGTAAGGGAGATGGGGCATGAAGTTATTTCTAGGAGTTGGACACATACCAAGTTTAGCTCAGTTCTGGGCATCTTTGAAATACCTATACAAACTTGTTCCTACATAGTAACTTGCATCTTTGAATGAGAATCTGCTTGCTTACAGCAACGTGCTATATGTTCTGAATGCCCGAATTGAGAATCTGTGTCAAAACTTTGTTAGGAATTATGTGATCCTTACTAGCTGGAAGTAAGGGAGATGGGGCATGAAGTTATTTCTAGAAGTTGGACACATACCAAGTTTAGCTCAGTTCTGGGCATCTTTGAAATACCTATACAAACTTGTTCCTACATAGTAACTTGCAACTTTGAATGAGAATCTGCTTGCTTACAGCAACGTGCTGTATGTTCTGAATGCCCGAATTGGGAATCTGTGTCAAAACTTTGTTAGGAATTATGTGATCCTTACTAGCTGGAAGTAAGGGAGATGGGGCATGAAGTTATTTCTAGGAGTTGGACACATACCAAGTTTAGCTCAGTTCTGGGCATCTTTGAAATACCTATACAAACTTGTTCCTACATAGTAACTTGCAACTTTGAATGAGAATGTGCTTGCTTACAGCAACGTGCTATATGTTCTGAATGCCCGAATTGGCAATCTGTGTCAAAACTTTGTTAGGAATTATGTGATCCTTACTAGCTGGACGTAAGGGAGATGGGGCATGAAGTTATTTCTAGGAGTTGGACACATACCAAGTTTAGCTCAGTTCTGGGCATCTTTGAAATACCTATACAAACTTGTTCCTACATAGTAACTTGCAACTTTGAATGAGAATCTGCTTGCTTACAGCAACGTGCTATATGTTCTGAATGCCCGAATTGGGAATCTGTGTCAAAACTTTGTTAGGAATTATGTGATCCTTACTAGCTGGAAGTAAGGGAGATGGGGCATGAAGTTATTTCTAGGAGTTGGACACATACCAAGTTTAGCTCAGTTCTGGGCATCTTTGAAATACCTATACAAACTTGTTCCTACATAGTAACTTGCAACTTTGAATGATAATGTGCTTGCTTACAGCAACGTGCTATATGTTCTGAATGCCCGAATTGGGAATCTGTGTCAAAACTTTGTTAGGAATTATGTGATCCTTACTAGCTGGAAGTAAGGGAGATGGGGCATGAAGTTATTTCTATGAGTTGGACACATACCAAGTTTAGCTCAGTTCTGGGCATCTTTGAAATACCTATACAAACTTGTTCCTACATAGTAACTTGCATCTTTGAATGAGAATGTGCTTGCTTACAGCAACGTGCTATATGTTCTGAATGCCCGAATTGGGAATCTGTGTCAAAACTTTGTTAGGAATTATGTGATCCTTACTAGCTGGAAGTAAGGGAGATGGGGCATGAAGTTATTTCTAGGAGTTGGACACATACCAAGTTTAGCTCAGTTCTGGGCATCTTTGAAATACCTATACAAACTTGTTCCTACATAGTAACTTGCATCTTTGAATGAGAATCTGCTTGCTTACAGCAACGTGCTATATGTTCTGAATGTCCGAATTGGCAATCTGTGTCAAAACTTTGTTAGGAATTATGTGATCCTTACTAGCTGGAAGTAAGGGAGATGGGGCATGAAGTTATTTGTAGGAGTTGGACACATACCAAGTTTAGCTTAGTTCTGGGCATCTTTGAAATACCTATACAAACTTGTTCCTACATAGTAACTTGCATCTTTGAATGAGAATGTGCTTGCTTACAGCAACGTGCTATATGTTCTGAATGCCCGAATTGGCAATCTGTGTCAAAACTTTGTTAGGAATTATGTGATCCTTACGAGCTGGAAGTAAGGGAGATGGGGCATGAAGTTATTTCTAGGAGTTGGACACATACCAAGTTTAGCTCAGTTCTGGGCATCTTTGAAATACCTATACAAACTTGTTCCTACATAGTAACTTGCAACTTTGAATGAGAATGTGCTTGCTTACAGCAACGTGCTATATGTTCTGAATGCCCGAATTGGCAATCTGTGTCAAAACTTTGTTAGGAATTATGTGATCCTTACTAGCTGGACGTAAGGGAGATGGGGCATGAAATTATTTCTAGGAGTTGGACACATACCAAGTTTAGCTCAGTTCTGGGCATCTTTGAAATACCTATACAAACTTGTTCCTACATAGTAACTTGCAACTTTGAATGAGAATCTGCTTGCTTACAGCAACGTGCTATATGTTCTGAATGCCCGAATTGGGAATCTGTGTCAAAACTTTGTTAGGAATTATGTGATCCTTACTAGCTGGAAGTAAGGGAGATGGGGCATGAAGTTATTTCTAGGAGTTGGACACATACCAAGTTTAGCTCAGTTCTGGGCCTCTTTGAAATACCTATACAAACTTGTTCCTACATAGTAACTTGCACCTTTGAATGAGAATGTGCTTGCTTACAGCAACGTGCTATATGTTCTGAATGCCCGAATTGGGAATCCGTGTCAAAACTTTGTTAGGAATTATGTAATCCTTACTAGCTGGAAGTAAGGGAGATGGGGCATGAAGTTATTTCTAGGAGTTGGACACATACCAAGTTTAGCTCAGTTCTGGGCATCTTTGAAATACCTATACAAACTTGTTCCTACATAGTAACTTGCATCTTTGAATGAGAATGTGCTTGCTTACAGCAACGTGCTATATGTTCTGAATGCCCGAATTGGCAATCTGTGTCAAAACTTTGTTAGGAATTATGTGATCCTTACTAGCTGGAAGTAAGGGAGATGGGGCATGAAGTTATTTCTAGGAGTTGGACACATACCAAGTTTAGCTCAGTTCTGGGCATCTTTGAAATACCTATACAAACTTGTTCCTACATAGTAACTTGCAACTTTGAATGAGAATGTGCTTGCTTGCAGCAACGTGCTATATGTTCTGAATGCCCGAATAGGGAATCTGTGTCAAACCTTGTTAGGAATTATGTGATCCTTACTAGCTGGAAGTAAGGGAGATGGAGCATGAAGTTATTTCTAGGAGTTGGACACATACCAAGTTTAGCTCAGTTCTGGGCATCTTTGAAATACCTATACAAACTTGTTCCTACCTAGTAACTTGCATCTTTGAATGAGAATGTGCTTGCTTACAGCAACGTGCTATATGTTCTGAATGCCCGAATTGGGAATCTGTGTCAAAACTTTGTTAGGAATTATGTGATCCTTACTAGCTGGAAGTAAGGGAGATGGGGCATGAAGTTATTTCTAGGAGTTGGACACATACCAAGTTTAGCTCAGTTCTGGGCATCTTTGAAATACCTATACAAACTTGTTCCTACCTAGTAACTTGCATCTTTGAATGAGAATCTGCTTGCTTACAGCAACGTGCTATACGTTCTGAATTCCCGAATTGGGAATCTGTGTCAAAACTTTGTTAGGAATTATGTGATCCTTACTAGCTGGAAGTAAGGGAGATGGGGCCTGAAGTTATTTCTAGGAGTTGGACACATACCAAGTTTAGCTCAGTTCTGGGCATCTTTGAAATACCTATACAAACTTGTTCCTACATAGTAACTTGCAAATTTGAATGAAAATGTGCTTGCTTACAGCAACGTGCTATATGATCTGAATGCCCGAATTGGGAATCTGTGTCAAAACTTTGTTAGGAATTATCTGATCCTTACTAGCTGGAAGTAAGGGAGATGGGGCCTGAAGTTATTTCTAGGAGTTGGACACATACCAAGTTTAGCTCAGTTCTGGGCGTCTTTGAAATACCTATACAAACTTGTTCCTACATAGTAACTTGCATCTTTGAATGAGAATGTGCTTGCTTACAGCAACGTGCTATATGTTCTGAATGCCCGAATTGGGAATCTGTGTCAAAACTTTGTTAGGAATTATGTCATCCTTACTAGCTGGAAGTAAGGGAGATGGAGCATGAAGTTATTTCTAGGAGTTGGACACATACCAAGTTTAGCTCAGTTCTGGACATCTTTGAAATACCAATACAAACTTGTTCCTACATAGTAACTTGCAACTTTGAATGAAAATGTGCTTGCTTACAGCAACGTGCTATATGTTCTGAATGCCCGAATTGGCAATCTGTGTCAAAACTTTGTTAGGAATTATGTGATCCTTACTAGCTGGAAGTAAGGGAGATGGGGCATGAAGTTATTTCTAGGAGTTGGACACATACCAAGTTTAGCTCAGTTCTGGGCATCTTTGAAATACCTATACAAACTTGTTCCTACATAGTAACTTGCATCTTTGAATGAGAATCTGCTTGCTTACAGCAACGTGCTATATGTTCTGAATGCCCGAATTGGCAATCTGTGTCAAAACTTTGTTAGGAATTATGTGATCCTTACTAGCTGGAAGTAAGGGAGATGGGGCATGAAGTTATTTCTAGGAGTTGGACACATACCAAGTTTAGCTCAGTTCTGGGCATCTTTGAAATGCCTATACAAACTTGTTCCTACATAGTAACTTGCAACTTTGAATGAGAATCTGCTTGCTTACAGCAACGTGCTATATGTTCTGAATGCCCGAATTGGGAATCTGTGTCAAAACTTTGTTAGGAATTATGTGATCCTTACTAGCTGGAAGTAAGGGTGATGGGGCATGAAGTTATTTCTAGGAGTTGGACACATACCAAGTTTAGCTCAGTTCTGGGCGTCTTTGAAATACCTATACAAACTTGTTCCTACATAGTAACTTGCATCTTTGAATGAGAATGTGCTTGCTTACAGCAACGTGCTATATGTTCTGAATGCCCGAATTGGGAATCTGTGTCAAAACTTTGTTAGGAATTATGTCATCCTTACTAGCTGGAAGTAAGGGAGATGGAGCATGAAGTTATTTCTAGGAGTTGGACACATACCAAGTTTAGCTCAGTTCTGGACATCTTTGAAATACCAATACAAACTTGTTCCTACATAGTAACTTGCAACTTTGAATGAAAATGTGCTTGCTTACAGCAACGTGCTATATGTTCTGAATGCCCGAATTGGCAATCTGTGTCAAAACTTTGTTAGGAATTATGTGATCCTTACTAGCTGGAAGTAAGGGAGATGGGGCATGAAGTTATTTCTAGGAGTTGGACACATACCAAGTTTAGCTCAGTTCTGGGCATCTTTGAAATACCTATACAAACTTGTTCCTACATAGTAACTTGCATCTTTGAATGAGAATCTGCTTGCTTACAGCAACGTGCTATATGTTCTGAATGCCCGAATTGGGAATCTGTGTCAAAACTTTGTTAGGAATTATGTGATCCTTACTAGCTGGAAGTAAGGGTGATGGGGCATGAAGTTATTTCTAGGAGTTGGACACATACCAAGTTTAGCTCAGTTCTGGGCATCTTTGAAATACCTATACAAACTTGTTCCTACATAGTAACTTGCATCTTTGAATGAGAATGTGCTTGCTTACAGCAACGTGCTATATGTTCTGAATGCCCGAATTGGGAATCTGTGTCAAAACTTTGTTAGGAATTATGTGATCCTTACTAGCTGGAAGTAAGGGAGATGGGGCATGAAGTTATTTCTAGGAGTTGGACACATACCAAGTTTAGCTCAGTTCTGGGCATCTTTGAAATACCTATACAAACTTGTTCCTACCTAGTAACTTGCATCTTTGAATGAGAATGTGCTTGCTTACAGCAACGTGCTATATGTTCTGAAATGCCCGAATAGGGAATCGGTGTCAAAGCTTTGTTAGGAATTATGTGATCCTTACTAGCTGGAAGTAAGGGAGATGGGGCATGAAGTTATTTCTAGGAGTTGGACACATACCAAGTTTAGCTCAGTTCTGGGCATCTTTGAAATACCTATACAAACTTGTTCCTACCTAGTAACTTGCAACTTTGAATGAGAATGTGCTTGCTTACAGCAACGTGCTATATGTTCTGAATGCCCGAATTGGGAATCTGTGTCAAAACTTTGTTAGGAATTATGTGATCCTTACTAGCTGGAAGTAAGGGAGATGGGGCATGAAGTTATTTCTAGGAGTTGGACACATACCAAGTTTAGCTCAGTTCTGGGCATCTTTGAAATACCTATACAAACTTGTTCCTACATAGTAACTTGCAACTTTGAATGAGAATGTGCTTGCTTACAGCAACGTGCTATATGTTCTGAATGCCCGAATTGGGAATCTGTGTCAAAACTTTGTTAGGAATTATGTGATCCTTACTAGCTGGAAGTAAGGGAGATGGGGCATGAAGTTATTTCTAGGAGTTGGACACATACCAAGTTTAGCTCAGTTCTGGGCATCTTTGAAATACCTATACAAACTTGTTCCTACATAGTAACTTGCAACTTTGAATGAGAATGTGCTTGCTTACAGCAACGTGCTATATGTTCTGAATGCCCGAATTGGGAATCTGTGTCAAAACTTTGTTAGGAATTATGTGATCCTTACTAGCTGGAAGTAAGGGAGATGGGGCATGAATTTATTTCTAGGAGTTGGACACATACCAAGTTTAGCTCAGTTCTGGGCATCTTTGAAATACCTATACAAACTTGTTCCTACATAGTAACTTGCAACTTTGAATGAGAATGTGCTTGCTTACAGCAACGTGCTATATGTTCTGAATGCCCGAATTGGGAATCTGTGTCAAAACTTTGTTAGGAATTATGTGATCCTTACTAGCTGGAAGTAAGGGAGATGGGGCATGAAGTTATTTCTAGGAGTTGGACACATACCAAGTTTAGCTCAGTTCTGGGCATCTATGAAATACCTATACAAACTTGTTCCTACATAGTAACTTGCATCTTTGAATGAGAATGTGCTTGCTTACAGCAACGTGCTATATGTTCTGAATGCCCGAATTGGGAATCTGTGTCAAAACTTTGTTAGGAATTATGTGATCCTTACTAGCTGGAAGTAAGGGAGATGGGGCATGAAGTTATTTCTAGGAGTTGGACACATACCAAGTTTAGCTCAGTTCTGGGCATCTTTGAAATACCTATACAAACTTGTTCCTACATAGTAACTTGCAACTTTGAATGAGAATGTGCTTGCTTACAGCAACGTGCTGTATGTTCTGAATGCCCGAATTGGGAATCTGTGTCAAAACTTTGTTAGGAATTATGTGATCCTTACTAGCTGGAAGTAAGGGAGATGGGGCATGAAGTTATTTCTAGGAGTTGGACACATACCAAGTTTAGCTCAGTTCTGGGCATCTTTGAAATACCTATACAAACTTGTTCCTACATAGTAACTTGCATCTTTGAATGAGAATCTGCTTGCTTACAGCAACGTGCTATATGTTCTGAATGCCCGAATTGGGAATCTGTGTCAAAACTTTGTTAGGAATTATGTGATCCTTACTAGCTGGAAGTAAGGGAGATGGGGCATGAAGTTATTTCTAGGAGTTGGACACATACCAAGTTTAGCTCAGTTCTGGGCATCTTTGAAATACCTATACAAACTTGTTCCTACATAGTAACTTGCATCTTTGAATGAGAATCTGCTTGCTTACAGCAACGTGCTATATGTTCTGAATGCCCGAATTGGGAATCTGTGTCAAAACTGTTAGGAATTATGTGATCCTTACTAGCTGGAAGTAAGGGAGATGGGGCATGAAGTTATTTCTAGGAGTTGGACACATAGCAAGTTTAGCTCAGTTCTGGGCATCTTTGAAATACCTATACAAACTTGTTCCTACATAGTAACTTGCATCTTTGAATGAGAATCTGCTTGCTTACAGCAACGTGCTATATGTTCTGAATGCCCGAATTGGGAATCTGTGTCAAAACTTTGTTAGGAATTATGTGATCCTTACTAGCTGGAAGTAAGGGAGATGGGGCATGAAGTTATTTCTAGGAGTTGGACACATAGCAAGTTTAGCTCAGTTCTGGGCATCTTTGAAATACCTATACAAACTTGTTCCTACATAGTAACTTGCATCTTTGAATGAGAATCTGCTTGCTTACAGCAACGTGCTATATGTTCTGAATGCCCGAATTGGGAATCTGTGTCAAAACTTTGTTAGGAATTATGTGATCCTTACTAGCTGGAATTAAGGGAGATGGGGCATGAAGTTATTTCTAGGAGTTGGACACATACCAAGTTTAGCTCAGTTCTGGGCATCTTTGAAATACCTATACAAACTTGTTCCTACATAGTAACTTGCAACTTTGAATGAGAATCTGCTTGCTTACAGCAACGTGCTATATGTTCTGAATGCCCGAATTGGGAATCTGTGTCAAAACTTTGTTAGGAATTATGTGATCCTAACTAGCTGGAAGTAAGGGAGATGGGGCATGAAGTTATTTCTAGGAGTTGGACACATACCAAGTTTAGCTCAGTTCTGGGCATCTTTGAAATACCTATACAAACTTGTTCCTACATAGTAACTTGCAACTTAGAATGAAAATGTGCTTGCTTACAGCAACGTGCTATATGTTCTGAATGCCCGAATTGGGAATCTGTGTCAAAACTTTGTTAGGAATTATGTGATCCTAACTAGCTGGAAGTAAGGGAGATGGGGCATGAAGTTATTTCTAGGAGTTGGAGACATACCAAGTTTAGCTCAGTTCTGGGCATCTTTGAAATACCTATACAAATTTGTTCCTACATAGTAACTTGCATCTTTGAATGAAAATGTGCTTGCTTACAGCAACGTGCTATATGTTCTGAATGCCCGAATTGGGAATCTGTGTCAAAACTTTGTTAGGAATTATGTGATCCTTACTAGCTGGAAGTAAGGGAGATGGGGCATGAAGTTATTTCTAGGAGTTGGACACATACCAAGTTTAGCTCAGTTCTGGGCATCTTTGAAATACCTATACAAACTTGTTCCTACATAGTAACTTGCATCTTTGAATGAGAATCTGCTTGCTTACAGCAACGTGCTATATGTTCTGAATGCCCGAATTGGGAATCTGTGTCAAAACTTTGTTAGGAATTATGTGATCCTTACTAGCTGGAAGTAAGGGAGATGGGGCATGAAGTTATTTCTAGGAGTTGGACACATACCAAGTTTAGCTCAGTTCTGGGCATCTTTGAAATACCTATACAAACTTGTTCCTACATAGTAACTTGCATCTTTGAATGAGAATCTGCTTGCTTACAGCAACGTGCTATATGTTCTGAATGCCCGAATTGGGAATCTGTGTCAAAACTTTGTTAGGAATTATGCGATCCTTACTAGCTGGAAGTAAGGGAAATGGGGCATGAAGTTATTTCTAGGAGTTGGACACATACCAAGTTTAGCTCAGTTCTGGGCATCTTTGAAATACCTATACAAACTTGTTCCTACATAGTAACTTGCATCTTTGAATGAGAATCTGCTTGCTTACAGCAACGTGCTATATGTTCTGAATGCCCGAATTGGGAATCTGTGTCAAAACTTTGTTAGGAATTATGTGATCCTTACTAGCTGGAAGTAAGGGAGATGGGGCATGAAGTTATTTCTAGGAGTTGGACACATACCAAGTTTAGCTCAGTTCTGGGCATCTTTGAAATACCTATACAAACTTGTTCCTACATAGTAACTTGCATCTTTGAATGAGAATGTGCTTGCTTACAGCAACGTGCTATATGTTCTGAATGCCCGAATTGGGAATCTGTGTCAAAACTTTGTTAGGAATTATGCGATCCTTACTAGCTGGAAGTAAGGGAGATGGGGCATGAAGTTATTTCTAGGAGTTGGACACATACCAAGTTTAGCTCAGTTCTGGGCATCTTTGAAATACCTATACAAACTTGTTCCTACATAGTAACTTGCATCTTTGAATGAGAATGTGCTTGCTTACAGCAACGTGCTATATGTTCTGAATGCCCGAATTGGGAATCTGTGTCAAAACTTTGTTAGGAATTATGTGATCCTTACTAGCTGGAAGTAAGGGAGATGGGGCATGAAGTTATTTCTAGGAGTTGGACACATACCAAGTTTAGCTCAGTTCTGGGCATCTTTGAAATACCTATACAAACTTGTTCCTACATAGTAACTTGCATCTTTGAATGAGAATGTGCTTGCTTACAGCAACGTGCTATATGTTCTGAATACCCGAATTGGCAATCTGTGTCAAAACTTTGTTAGGAATTATGCGATCCTTACTAGCTGGAAGTAAGGGAGATGGGGCATGAAGTTATTTCTAGGAGTTGGACACATACCAAGTTTAGCTCAGTTCTGGGCATCTTTGAAATACCTATACAAACTTGTTCCTACATAGTAACTTGCATCTTTGAATGAGAATGTGCTTGCTTACAGCAACGTGCTATATGTTCTGAATGCCCGAATTGGCAATCTGTGTCAAAACTTTGTTAGGAATTATGCGATCCTTACTAGCTGGAAGTAAGGGAGATGGGGCATGAAGTTATTTCTAGGAGTTGGACACATACCAAGTTTAGCTCAGTTCTGGGCATCTTTGAAATACCTATACAAACTTGTTCCTACATAGTAACTTGCATCTTTGAATGAGAATCTGCTTGCTTACAGCAACGTGCTATATGTTCTGAATGCCCGAATTGGGAATCTGTGTCAAAACTTTGTTAGGAATTATGTGATCCTTACTAGCTGGAAGTAAGGGAGATGGGGCATGAAGTTATTTCTAGGAGTTGGACACATACCAAGTTTAGCTCAGTTCTGGGCATCTTTGAAATACCTATACAAACTTGTTCCTACATAGTAACTTGCATCTTTGAATGAGAATCTGCTTGCTTACAGCAACGTGCTATATGTTCTGAATGCCCGAATTGGGAATCTGTGTCAAAACTTTGTTAGGAATTATGTGATCCTTACTAGCTGGAAGTAAGGGAGATGGGGCATGAAGTTATTTCTAGGAGTTGGACACATACCAAGTTTAGCTCAGTTCTGGGCATCTTTGAAATACCTATACAAACTTGTTCCTACATAGTAACTTGCAACTTTGAATGAGAATGTGCTTGCTTACAGCAACGTGCTATATGTTCTGAATGCCCGAATTGGGACTCTGTGTCAAAACTTTGTTAGGAATTATGCGATCCTTACTAGCTGGAAGTAAGGGAGATGGGGCATGAAGTTATTTCTAGGAGTTGGACACATACCAAGTTTAGCTCAGTTCTGGGCATCTTTGAAATACGTATACAAACTTGTTCCTACCTAGTAACTTGCAACTTTGAATGAGAATGTGCTTGCTTACAGCAACGTGCTATATGTTCTGAATGCCCGAATTGGGAATCTGTGTCAAAACTTTGTTAGGAATTATGTGATCCTTACTAGCTGGAAGTAAGGGAGATGGGGCATGAAGTTATTTCTAGGAGTTGGACACATACCAAGTTTAGCTCAGTTCTGGGCATCTTTGAAATACCTATACAAACTTGTTCCTACATAGTAACTTGCAACTTTGAATGAGAATGTGCTTGCTTACAGCAACGTGCTATATGTTCTGAATGCCCGAATTGGGAATCTGTGTCAAAACTTTGTTAGGAATTATGTGATCCTTACTAGCTGGAAGTAAGGGAGATGGGGCATGAAGTTATTTCTAGGAGTTGGACACATACCAAGTTTAGCTCAGTTCTGGGCATCTTTGAAATACCTATACAAACTTGTTCCTACATAGTAACTTGCAACTTTGAATGAGAATGTGCTTGCTTACAGCAACGTGCTATATGTTCTGAATGCCCGAATTGGGAATCTGTGTCAAAACTTTGTTAGGAATTATGTGATCCTTACTAGCTGGAAGTAAGGGAGATGGGGCATGAAGTTATTTCTAGGAGTTGGACACATACCAAGTTTAGCTCAGTTCTGGGCATCTTTGAAATACCTATACAAACTTGTTCCTACATAGTAACTTGCAACTTTGAATGAGAATGTGCTTGCTTACAGCAACGTGCTATATGTTCTGAATGCCCGAATTGGGAATCTGTGTCAAAACTTTGTTAGGAATTATGTGATCCTTACTAGCTGGAAGTAAGGGAGATGGGGCATGAAGTTATTTCTAGGAGTTGGACACATACCAAGTTTAGCTCAGTTCTGGGCATCTATGAAATACCTATACAAACATGTTCCTACATAGTAACTTGCATCTTTGAATGAGAATGTGCTTGCTTACAGCAACGTGCTATATGTTCTGAATGCCCGAATTGGGAATCTGTGTCAAAACTTTGTTAGGAATTATGTGATCCTTACTAGCTGGAAGTAAGGGAGATGGGGCATGAAGTTATTTCTAGGAGTTGGACACATACCAAGTTTAGCTCAGTTCTGGGCATCTTTGAAATACCTATACAAACTTGTTCCTACATAGTAACTTGCATCTTTGAATGAGAATGTGCTTGCTTACAGCAACGTGCTGTATGTTCTGAATGCCCGAATTGGGAATCTGTGTCAAAACTTTGTTAGGAATTATGTGATCCTTACTAGCTGGAAGTAAGGGAGATGGGGCATGAAGTTATTTCTAGGAGTTGGACACATACCAAGTTTAGCTCAGTTCTGGGCATCTTTGAAATACCTATACAAACTTGTTCCTACATAGTAACTTGCATCTTTGAATGAGAATCTGCTTGCTTACAGCAACGTGCTATATGTTCTGAATGCCCGAATTGGGAATCTGTGTCAAAACTTTGTTAGGAATTATGTGATCCTTACTAGCTGGAAGTAAGGGAGATGGGGCATGAAGTTATTTCTAGGAGTTGGACACATAGCAAGTTTAGCTCAGTTCTGGGCATCTTTGAAATACCTATACAAACTTGTTCCTACATAGTAACTTGCATCTTTGAATGAGAATCTGCTTGCTTACAGCAACGTGCTATATGTTCTGAATGCCCGAATTGGGAATCTGTGTCAAAACTGTTAGGAATTATGTGATCCTTACTAGCTGGAATTAAGGGAGATGGGGCATGAAGTTATTTCTAGGAGTTGGACACATACCAAGTTTAGCTCAGTTCTGGGCATCTTTGAAATACCTATACAAACTTGTTCCTACATAGTAACTTGCAACTTTGAATGAGAATCTGCTTGCTTACAGCAACGTGCTATATGTTCTGAATGCCCGAATTGGGAATCTGTGTCAAAACTTTGTTAGGAATTATGTGATCCTAACTAGCTGGAAGTAAGGGAGATGGGGCATGAAGTTATTTCTAGGAGTTGGACACATACCAAGTTTAGCTCAGTTCTGGGCATCTTTGAAATACCTATACAAACTTGTTCCTACATAGTAACTTGCAACTTAGAATGAAAATGTGCTTGCTTACAGCAACGTGCTATATGTTCTGAATGCCCGAATTGGGAATCTGTGTCAAAACTTTGTTAGGAATTATGTGATCCTAACTAGCTGGAAGTAAGGGAGATGGGGCATGAAGTTATTTCTAGGAGTTGGAGACATACCAAGTTTAGCTCAGTTCTGGGCATCTTTGAAATACCTATACAAATTTGTTCCTACATAGTAACTTGCATCTTTGAATGAAAATGTGCTTGCTTACAGCAACGTGCTATATGTTCTGAATGCCCGAATTGGGAATCTGTGTCAAAACTTTGTTAGGAATTATGTGATCCTTACTAGCTGGAAGTAAGGGAGATGGGGCATGAAGTTATTTCTAGGAGTTGGACACATACCAAGTTTAGCTCAGTTCTGGGCATCTTTGAAATACCTATACAAACTTGTTCCTACATAGTAACTTGCATCTTTGAATGAGAATCTGCTTGCTTACAGCAACGTGCTA
Organism: Diceros bicornis minor; assembly: GCF_020826845.1. Lineage (NCBI taxonomy): Eukaryota > Metazoa > Chordata > Mammalia > Perissodactyla > Rhinocerotidae > Diceros > Diceros bicornis. The sequence continues at coordinate 72,593 of NC_080767.1, forward strand.
TATGTTCTGAATGCCCGAATTGGGAATCTGTGTCAAAACTTTGTTAGGAATTATGCGATCCTTACTAGCTGGAAGTAAGGGAGATGGGGCATGAAGTTATTTCTAGGAGTTGGACACATACCAAGTTTAGCTCAGTTCTGGGCATCTTTGAAATACCTATACAAACTTGTTCCTACATAGTAACTTGCATCTTTGAATGAGAATCTGCTTGCTTACAGCAACGTGCTATATGTTCTGAATGCCCGAATTGGGAATCTGTGTCAAAACTTTGTTAGGAATTATGTGATCCTTACTAGCTGGAAGTAAGGGAGATGGGGCATGAAGTTATTTCTAGGAGTTGGACACATACCAAGTTTAGCTCAGTTCTGGGCATCTTTGAAATACCTATACAAACTTGTTCCTACATAGTAACTTGCATCTTTGAATGAGAATGTGCTTGCTTACAGCAACGTGCTATATGTTCTGAATGCCCGAATTGGGAATCTGTGTCAAAACTTTGTTAGAAATTATGCGATCCTTACTAGCTGGAAGTAAGGGAGATGGGGCATGAAGTTATTTCTAGGAGTTGGACACATACCAAGTTTAGCTCAGTTCTGGGCATCTTTGAAATACCTATACAAACTTGTTCCTACATAGTAACTTGCATCTTTGAATGAGAATGTGCTTGCTTACAGCAACGTGCTATATGTTCTGAATGCCCGAATTGGGAATCTGTGTCAAAACTTTGTTAGGAATTATGTGATCCTTACTAGCTGGAAGTAAGGGAGATGGGGCATGAAGTTATTTCTAGGAGTTGGACACATACCAAGTTTAGCTCAGTTCTGGGCATCTTTGAAATACCTATACAAACTTGTTCCTACATAGTAACTTGCATCTTTGAATGAGAATGTGCTTGCTTACAGCAACGTGCTATATGTTCTGAATGCCCGAATTGGCAATCTGTGTCAAAACTTTGTTAGGAATTATGCGATCCTTACTAGCTGGAAGTAAGGGAGATGGGGCATGAAGTTATTTCTAGGAGTTGGACACATACCAAGTTTAGCTCAGTTCTGGGCATCTTTGAAATACCTATACAAACTTGTTCCTACATAGTAACTTGCATCTTTGAATGAGAATGTGCTTGCTTACAGCAACGTGCTATATGTTCTGAATGCCCGAATTGGCAATCTGTGTCAAAACTTTGTTAGGAATTATGCGATCCTTACTAGCTGGAAGTAAGGGAGATGGGGCATGAAGTTATTTCTAGGAGTTGGACACATACCAAGTTTAGCTCAGTTCTGGGCATCTTTGAAATACCTATACAAACTTGTTCCTACATAGTAACTTGCATCTTTGAATGAGAATCTGCTTGCTTACAGCAACGTGCTATATGTTCTGAATGCCCGAATTGGGAATCTGTGTCAAAACTTTGTTAGGAATTATGTGATCCTTACTAGCTGGAAGTAAGGGAGATGGGGCATGAAGTTATTTCTAGGAGTTGGACACATACCAAGTTTAGCTCAGTTCTGGGCATCTTTGAAATACCTATACAAACTTGTTCCTACATAGTAACTTGCATCTTTGAATGAGAATCTGCTTGCTTACAGCAACGTGCTATATGTTCTGAATGCCCGAATTGGGAATCTGTGTCAAAACTTTGTTAGGAATTATGTGATCCTTACTAGCTGGAAGTAAGGGAGATGGGGCATGAAGTTATTTCTAGGAGTTGGACACATACCAAGTTTAGCTCAGTTCTGGGCATCTTTGAAATACCTATACAAACTTGTTCCTACATAGTAACTTGCAACTTTGAATGAGAATGTGCTTGCTTACAGCAACGTGCTATATGTTCTGAATGCCCGAATTGGGACTCTGTGTCAAAACTTTGTTAGGAATTATGCGATCCTTACTAGCTGGAAGTAAGGGAGATGGGGCATGAAGTTATTTCTAGGAGTTGGACACATACCAAGTTTAGCTCAGTTCTGGGCATCTTTGAAATACCTATACAAACTTGTTCCTACATAGTAACTTGCATCTTTGAATGAGAATCTGCTTGCTTACAGCAACGTGCTATATGTTCTGAATGGCCGAATTGGGAATCTGTGTCAAAATTTTGTTAGGAATTATGTGATCCTTACTAGCTGGAAGTAAGGGAGATGGGGCATGAAGTTATTTCTAGGAGTTGGACACATACCAAGTTTAGCTCAGTTCTGGGCATCTTTGAAATACCTATACAAACTTGTTCCTACATAGTAACTTGCATCTTTGAATGAGAATGTGCTTGCTTACAGCAACGTGCTATATGTTCTGAATGCCCAAATTGGGAATCTGTGTCAAAACTTTGTTAGGAATTATGTGATCCTTACTAGCTGGAAGTAAGGGAGATGGGGCATGAAGTTATTTCTAGGAGTTGGACACATACCAAGTTTAGCTCAGTTCTGGGCATCTTTGAAATACCTATACAAACTTGTTCCTACATAGTAACTTGCATCTTTGAATGAGAATGTGCTTGCTTACAGCAACGTGCTATATGTTCTGAATGCCCGAATTGGGAATCTGTGTCAAAACTTTGTTAGGAATTATGTGATCCTTACTAGCTGGAAGTAAGGGAGATGGGGCATGAAGTTATTTCTAGGAGTTGGACACATACCAAGTTTAGCTCAGTTCTGGGCATCTTTGAAATACCTATACAAACTTGTTCCTACATAGTAACTTGCATCTTTGAATGAGAATCTGCTTGCTTACAGCAACGTGCTATATGTTCTGAATGCCCGAATTGGGAATCTGTGTCAAAACTTTGTTAGGAATTATGCGATCCTTACTAGCTGGAAGTAAAGGAGATGGGGCATGAAGTTATTTCTAGGAGTTGGACACATACCAAGTTTAGCTCAGTTCTGGGCATCTTTGAAATACCTATACAAACTTGTTCCTACATAGTAACTTGCATCTTTGAATGAGAATCTGCTTGCTTACAGCAACGTGCTATATGTTCTGAATGCCCGAATTGGGAATCTGTGTCAAAACTTTGTTAGGAATTATGCGATCCTTACTAGCTGGAAGTAAGGGAGATGGGGCATGAAGTTATTTCTAGGAGTTGGACACATACCAAGTTTAGCTCAGTTCTGGGCATCTTTGAAATACCTATACAAACTTGTTCCTACATAGTAACTTGCATCTTTGAATGAGAATCTGCTTGCTTACAGCAACGTGCTATATGTTCTGAATGCCCGAATTGGGAATCTGTGTCAAAACTTTGTTAGGAATTATGCGATCCTTACTAGCTGGAAGTAAGGGAGATGGGGCATGAAGTTATTTCTAGGAGTTGGACACATACCAAGTTTAGCTCAGTTCTGGGCATCTTTGAAATACCTATACAAACTTGTTCCTTCATAGTAAATTGCATCTTTAATGAGAATCTGCTTGCTTACAGCAACGTGCTATATGTTCTGAATGCCCGAATTGGCAATCTGTGTCAAAACTTTGTTAGGAATTATGCGATCCTTACTAGCTGGAAGTAAGGGAGATGGGGCATGAAGTTATTTCTAGGAGTTGGACACATACCAAGTTTAGCTCAGTTCTGGGCATCTTTGAAATACCTATACAAACTTGTTCCTACATAGTAACTTGCATCTTTGAATGAGAATCTGCTTGCTTACAGCAACGTGCTATATGTTCTGAATGCCCGAATTGGGAATCTGTGTCAAAATTTGTTAGGAATTATGTGATCCTTACTAGCTGGAAGTAAGGGAGATGGAGCATGAAGTTATTTCTAGGAGTTGGACACATACCAAGTTTAGCTCAGTTCTGGGCATCTTTGAAATACCTATACAAACTTGTTCCTACATAGTAACTTGCATCTTTGAATGAGAATCTGCTTGCTTACAGCAACGTGCTATATGTTCTGAATGCCCGAATTGGGAATCTGTGTCAAAACTTTGTTAGGAATTATGTGATCCTTACTAGCTGGAAGTAAGGGAGATGGGGCATGAAGTTATTTCTAGGAGTTGGACACATACCAAGTTTAGCTCAGTTCTGGGCATCTTTGAAATACCTATACAAACTTGTTCCTACATAGTAACTTGCATCTTTGAATGAGAATGTGCTTGCTTACAGCAACGTGCTATATGTTCTGAATGCCCGAATTGGCAATTTGTGTCAAAACTTTGTTAGGAATTATGTGATCCTTACTAGCTGGAAGTAAGTGAGGTGGAGCATGAAGTTATTTCTTGGAGTTGGACACATACCAAGTTTAGCTCAGTTCTGGGCATCTTTGAAATACCTATACAAACTTGTTCCTACATAGTAACTTGCAACTTTGAATGAGAATGTGCTTGCTTGCAGCAACGTGCTATATGTTCTGAATGCCCGAATTGGCAATCTGTGTCAAAACTTTGTTAGGAATTATGTGATCCTTACTAGCTGGAAGTAAGGGAGATGGAGCATGAAGTTATTTCTAGGAGTTCGACACATACCAAGTTTAGCTCAGTTCTGGGCATCTTTGAAATACCTATACAAACTTGTTCCTACATAGTAACTTGCATCTTTGAATGAGAATGTGCTTGCTAACAGCAACGTGCTATATGTTCTGAATGCCCGAATTGGCAATCTGTGTCAAAACTTTGTTAGGAATTATGTGATCCTTACTAGCTGGAAGAAAGGGAGATGGAGCATGAAGTTATTTCTAGGAGTTCGACACATACCAAGTTTAGCTCAGTTCTGGGCATCTTTGAAATACCTATACAAACTTGTTCCTACATAGTAACTTGCAACTTTGAATGAGAATGTGCTTGCTGACAGCAACGTGCTATATGTTCTGAATGCCCGAATTGGGAATCTGTGTCAAAACTTTGTTAGGAATTATGTGATCCTTACTAGCTGGAAGTAAGGGAGATGGGGCATGAAGTTATTTCTAGGAGTTGGACACATACCAAGTTTAGCTCAGTTCTGGGCATCTTTGAAATACCTATACAAACTTGTTCCTACATAGTAACTTGCAACTTTGAATGAGAATGTGCTTGCTTACAGCAACGTGCTATATGTTCTGAATGCCCGAATTGGGAATCTGTGTCAAAACTTTGTTAGGAATTATGTGATCCTTACTAGCTGGAAGTAAGGGAGATGGGGCATGAAGTTATTTCTAGGAGTTGGACACATACCAAGTTTAGCTCAGTTCTGGGCATCTTTGAAATACCTATACAAACTTGTTCCTACATAGTAACTTGCAACTTTGAATGAAAATGTGCTTGCTTACAGCAACGTGCTATATGTTCTGAATGCCCGAATTGGGAATCTGTGTCAAAACTTTGTTAGGAATTATGTGATCCTTACTAGCTGGAAGTAAGGGAGATGGGGCATGAAGTTATTTCTAGGAGTTGGACACATACCAAGTTTAGCTCAGTTCTGGGCATCTTTGAAATACCTATACAAACTTGTTCCTACATAGTAACTTGCATCTTTGAATGAGAATCTGTTTGCTTACAGCAACGTGCTATATGTTCTGAATGCCCGAATTGAGAATCTGTGTCAAAACTTTGTTAGGAATTATGTGATCCTTACTAGCTGGAAGTAAGGGAGATGGGGCATGAAGTTATTTCTAGGTGTTGGACACATACCAACTTTAGCTCAGTTCTGGGCATCTTTGAAATACCTATACAAACTTGTTCCTACATAGTAACTTGCAACTTTGAATGAGAATGTGCTTGCTTACAGCAACGTGCTATATGTTCTGAATGCCCGAATTGGGAATCTGTGTCAAAACTTTGTTAGGAATTATGTGATCCTTACTAGCTGGAAGTAAGGGAGATGGGGCATGAAGTTATTTCTAGGAGTTGGACACATACCAAGTTTAGCTCAGTTCTGGGCATCTTTGAAATACCTATACAAACTTGTTCCTACATAGTAACTTGCAACTTTGAATGAGAATGTGCTTGCTTACAGCAACGTGCTATATGTTCTAAATGCCGGAATTGGGAATCTGTGTCAAAACTTTGTTAGGAATTATGTGATCCTTACTAGCTGGAAGTAAGGGAGATGGGGCATGAAGTTATTTCTTGGAGTTGGACACATAACAAGTTTAGCTCAGTTCTGGGCATCTTTGAAATACCTATACAAACTTGTTCCTACATAGTAACTTGCATCTTTGAATGAGAATGTGCTTGCTTGCAGCAACGTGCTATATGTTCTGAATGCCCGAATAGTGAATCTGTGTCAAAACTTTGTTAGGAATTATGCGATCGTTACTAGCTGGAAGTAAGGGAGATGGGGCATGAAGTTATTTCTAGGAGTTGGACACATACCAAGTTTAGCTCAGTTCTGGGCATCTTTGAAATACCTATACAAACTTGTTCCTACATAGTAACTTGCATCTTTGAATGAGAATCTGCTTGCTTACAGCAAGGTGCTATATGTTCTGAATGCCCGAATTGGCAATCTGTGTCAAAACTTTGTTAGGAATTATGTGATCCTTACTAGCTGGAAGTAAGGGAGATGGGGCATGAAGTTATTTCTAGGAGTTGGACACATACCAAGTTTAGCTCAGTTCTGGGCATCTTTGAAATACCTATACAAACTTGTTCCTACATAGTAACTTGCAACTTTAAATGAGAATGTGCTTGCTTACAGCAACGTGCTATATGTTCTGAATGCCCGAATTGGGAATCTGTGTCAAAACTTTGTTAGGAATTATGTGATCCTTACTAGCTGGAAGTAAGGGAGATGGGGCATGAAGTTATTTCTAGGAGTTGGACACATACCAAGTTTAGCTCAGTTCTGGGCATCTTTGAAATACCTATACAAACTTGTTCCTACATAGTAACTTGCATCTTTGAATGAGAATGTGCTTGCTTACAGCAACGTGCTATATGTTCTGAATGCCCGATTTGGGAATCTGTGTCAAAACTTTGTTAGGAATTATGTGATCCTTACTAGCTGGAAGTAAGGGAGATGGGGCATGAAGTTATTTCTAGGAGTTGGACACATACCAAGTTTAGCTCAGTTCTGGGCATCTTTGAAATACCTATACAAACTTGTTCCTACATAGTAACTTGCAACTTTGAATGAAAATGTGCTTGCTTACAGCAACGTGCTATATGTTCTGAATGCCCGAATTGGGAATCTGTGTCAAAACTTTGTTAGGAATTATGTGATCCTTACTAGCTGGAAGTAAGGGAGATGGGGCATGAAGTTATTTCTAGGAGTTGGACACATACCAAGTTTAGCTCAGTTCTGGGCATCTTTGAAATACCTATACAAACTTGTTCCTACATAGTAACTTGCAACTTTGAATGAGAATGTGCTTGCTTACAGCAACGTGCTATATGTTCTGAATGCCCGATTTGGGAATCTGTGTCAAAACTTTGTTAGGAATTATGTGATCCTTACTAGCTGGAAGTAAGGGAGGTGGAGCATGAAGTTATTTCTAGGAGTTGGACACATACCAAGTTTAGCTCAGTTCTGGGCATCTTTGAAATACCTATACAAACTTGTTCCTACATAGTAACTTGCATCTTTGAATGAGAATGTGCTTGCTTATAGCAACGTGCTATATGTTCTGAATGCCCGAATTGGCAATCTGTGTCAAAACTTTGTTAGGAATTATGTGATCCTTACTAGCTGGAAGTAAGGGAGATGGGGCATGAAGTTATTTCTAGGAGTTGGACACATACAAAGTTTAGCTCAGTTCTGGGCATCTTTGAAATACCTATACAAACTTGTTCCTACATAGTAACTTGCAACTTTGAATGAGAATGTGCTTGCTTACAGCAACGTGCTATATGTTCTGAATGCCCGAATTGGGAATCTGTGTCAAAACTTTGTTAGGAATTATGTGATCCTTACTAGCTGGAAGTAAGGGAGATGGGGCATGAAGTTATTTCTAGGAGTTGGACACATACCAAGTTTAGCTCAGTTCTGGGCATCTTTGAAATACCTATACAAACTTGTTCCTACATAGTAACTTGCAACTTTGAATGAGAATGTGCTTGCTTACAGCAACGTGCTATATGTTCTGAATGCCCGAATTGGGAATCTGTGTCAAAACTTTGTTAGGAATTATGTGATCCTTACTAGCTGGAAGTAAGGGAGATGGGGCATGAAGTTATTTCTAGGAGTTGGACACATACCAAGTTTAGCTCAGTTCTGGGCATCTTTGAAATACCTATACAAACTTGTTCCTACATAGTAACTTGCAACTTTGAATGAAAATGTGCTTGCTTACAGCAACGTGCTATATGTTCTGAATGCCCGAATTGGGAATCTGTGTCAAAACATTGTTAGGAATTATGCGATCCTTACTAGCTGGAAGTAAGGGAGATGGGGCATGAAGTTATTTCTAGGAGTTGGACACATACCAAGTTTAGCTCAGTTCTGGGCATCTTTGAAATACCTATACAAACTTGTTCCTACCTAGTAACTTGCATCTTTGAATGAGAATCTGCTTGCTTACAGCAACGTGCTATATGTTCTGAATGCCCGAATAGGGAATCTGTGTCAAAACTTTGTTAGGAATTATGTGATCTTTACTAGCTGGAAGTAAGGGAAATGGGGCATGAAGTTATTTCTTGGAGTTGGAGACATACCACGTTTAGCTCAGTTCTGGGCATCTTTGAAATACCTATACAAACTTGTTCCTACATAGTAACTTGCATCTTTGAATAAGAATGTGCTTGCTTGCAGCAACGTGCTATATGTTCTGAATGCCCGAATAGGGAATCTGTGTCAAAACTTTGTTAGGAATTATGTGATCCTTACTAGCTGGAAGTAAGGGAGATGGGGCATGAAGTTATTTCTAGGAGTTGGACACATACAACGTTTAGCTCAGTTCTGGGCATCTTTGAAATACCTATACAAACTTGTTCCTAAATAGTAACTTGCATCTTTGAATGAGAATGTGCTTGCTTGCAGCAACGTGCTATATGTTCTGAATGCCCGAATAGGGAATCTGTGTCAAAACTTTGTTAGGAATTATGTGATCCTTACTAGCTGGAAGTAAGGGAGATGGGGCATGAAGTTATTTCTAGGAGTTGGACACATACCAAGTTTAGCTCAGTTCTGGGCATCTTTGAAATACCTATACAAACTTGTTCCTACATAGTAACTTGCATCTTTGAATGAGAATGTGCTTGCTTACAGCAACGTGCTATATGTTCTGAATGCCCGAATTGGCAATCTGTGTCAAAACTTTGTTAGGAATTATGTGATCCTTACTAGCTGGAAGTAAGGGAGATGGGGCATGAAGTTATTTCTAGGAGTTGGACACATACCAAGTTTAGCTCAGTTCTGGGCATCTTTGAAATACCTATACAAACTTGTTCCTACATAGTAACTTGCAACTTTGAATGAGAATGTGCTTGCTTGCAGCAACGTGCTATATGTTCTGAATGCCCGAATAGTGAATCTGTGTCAAAACTTTGTTAGGAATTTTGCGATCGTTACTAGCTGGAAGTAAGGGAGATGGGGCATGAAGTTATTTCCAGGAGTTGGACACATACCAAGTTTAGCTCAGTTCTGGGCATCTTTGAAATACCTATACAAACTTGTTCCTACATAGTAACTCGCATCTTTGAATGAGAATGTGCTTGCTTACAGCAACGTGCTATATGTTCTGAATGCCCGAATTGGGAATCTGTGTCAAAACTTTGTTAGGAATTATGTGATCCTTACTAGCTGGAAGTAAGGGAGATGGGGCAGGAAGTTATTTCTTGGAGTTGGAGACATACCAAGTTTAGCTCAGTTTTGGGCATCTTTGAAATACCTATACAAACTTGTTCCTACATAGTAACTTGCAACTTTGAATGAGAATGTGCTTGCTTGCAGCAACGTGCTATATGTTCTGAATGCCCGAATAGTGAATCTGTGTCAAAACTTTGTTAGGAATTATGCGATCGTTACTAGCTGGAAGTAAGGGAGATGGGGCATGAAGTTATTTCTAGGAGTTGGACACATACCAAGTTTAGCTCAGTTCTGGGCATCTTTGAAATACCTATACAAACTTGTTCCTACATAGTAACTTGCATCTTTGAATGAGAATGTGCTTGCTTACAGCAACGTGCTATATGTTCTGAATGCCCTAATGGGGAATCTGTGTCAAAACTTTGTTAGGAATTATGTGATCCTTACTAGCTGGAAGTAAGGGAGATGGGGCATGAAGTTATTTCTAGGAGTTGGACACATACCAAGTTTAGCTCAGTTCTGGGCATCTTTGAAATACCTATACAAACTTGTTCCTACATAGTAACTTGCAACTTTGAATGAGAATGTGCTTGCTTACAGCAACGTGCTATATGTTCTGAATGCCCGAATTGGGAATCTGTGTCAAAACTTTGTTAGGAATTATGTGATCCTTACTAGCTGGAAGTAAGGGAGATGGGGCATGAAGTTATTTCTAGGAGTTGGACACATACCAAGTTTAGCTCAGTTCTGGGCATCTTTGAAATACCTATACAAACTTGTTCCTACATAGTAACTTGCATCTTTGAATGAGAATGTGTTTGCTTACAGCAACGTGCTATATGTTCTGAATGCCCGATTTGGGAATCTGTGTCAAACTTTGTTAGGAATTATGTGATCCTTACTAGCTGGAAGTAAGGGAGGTGGAGCATGAAGTTATTTCTAGGAGTTGGACACATACCAAGTTTAGCTCAGTTCTGGGCATCTTTGAAATACCTATACAAACTTGTTCCTACATAGTAACTTGCATCTTTGAATGAGAATGTGCTTGCTTACAACAACGTGCTATATGTTCTGAATGCCCGAATTGGCAATCTGTGTCAAAACTTTGTAAGGAATTATGTGATCCTTACTAGCTGGAAGTAAGGGAGATGGGGCATGAAGTTATTTCTAGGAGTTGGACACATAGCAAGTTTAGCTCAGTTCTGGGCATCTTTGAAATACCTATACAAACTTGTTCCTACATAGTAACTTGCATCTTTGAATGAGAATGTGCTTGCTTACAGCAACGTGCTATATGTTCTGAATGCCCGAATTGGCAATCTGTGTCAAAACTTTGTTAGGAATTATGTGATCCTTACTAGCTGGAAGTAAGGGAGATGGGGCATGAAGTTATTTCTAGGAGTTGGACACATACCAAGTTTAGCTCAGTTCTGGGCATCTTTGAAATACCTATACAAACTTGTTCCTACATAGTAACTTGCAACTTTGAATGAGAATGTGCTTGCTTACAGCAACGTGCTATATGTTCTGAATGCCCTAATTGGGAATCTGTGTCAAAACTTTGTTAGGAATTATGTGATCCTTACTAGCTGGAAGTAAGGGAGATGGGGCATGAAGTTATTTCTAGGAGTTGGACACATACCAAGTTTAGCTCAGTTCTGGGCATCTTTGAAATACCTATACAAACTTGTTCCTACATAGTAACTTGCAACTTTGAATGAGAATGTGCTTGCTTACAGCAACGTACTATATGTTCTGAATGCCCGAATTGGGAATCTGTGTCAAAACTTTGTTAGGAATTATGTGATCCTTACTAGCTGGAAGTAAGGGAGATGGGGCATGAAGTTATTTCTAGGAGTTGGACACATAGCAAGTTTAGCTCAGTTCTGGGCATCTTTGAAATACCTATACAAACTTGTTCCTACATAGTAACTTGCAACTTTGAATGAAAATGTGCTTGCTTACAGCAACGTGCTATATGTTCTGAATGCCCGAATTGGGAATCTGTGTCAAAACATTGTTAGGAATTATGCGATCCTTACTAGCTGGAAGTAAGGGAGATGGGGCATGAAGTTATTTCTAGGAGTTGGACACATACCAAGTTTAGCTCAGTTCTGGGCATCTTTGAAATACCTATACAAACTTGTTCCTACCTAGTAACTTGCATCTTTGAATGAGAATCTGCTTGCTTACAGCAACGTGCTATATGTTCTGAATACCCGAATTGGGAATCTGTGTCAAAACATTGTTAGGAATTATGCGATCCTTACTAGCTGGAAGTAAGGGAGATGGGGCATGAAGTTATTTCTAGGAGTTGGACACATACCAAGTTTAGCTCAGTTCTGGGCATCTTTGAAATACCTATACAAACTTGTTCCTACCTAGTAACTTGCATCTTTGAATGAGAATCTGCTTGCTTACAGCAACGTGCTATATGTTCTGAATGCCCGAATAGGGAATCTGTGTCAAAACTTTGTTAGGAATTATGTGATCTTTACTAGCTGGAAGTAAGGGAGATGGGGCATGAAGTTATTTCTAGGAGTTGGACACATACCAAGTTTAGCTCAGTTCTGGGCATCTTTGAAATACCTATACAAACTTGTTCCTACATAGTAACTTGCATCTTTGAATGAGAATGTGCTTGCTTGCAGCAACGTGCTATATGTTCTGAATGCCCGAATAGGGAATCTGTGTCAAAACTTTGTTAGGAATTATGTGATCCTTACTAGCTGGAAGTAAGTGAGATGGGGCATGAAGTTATTTCTAGGAGTTGGACACATACAACGTTTAGCTCAGTTCTGGGCATCTTTGAAATACCTATACAAACTTGTTCCTAAATAGTAACTTGCATCTTTGAATGAGAATGTGCTTGCTTGCAGCAACGTGCTATATGTTCTGAATGCCCAAATAGGGAATCTGTGTCAACACTTTGTTAGGAATTATGTGATCCTTACTAGCTGGAAGTAAGGGAGATGGGGCATGAAGTTATTTCTAGGAGTTGGACACATACCAAGTTTAGCTCAGTTCTGGGCATCTTTGAAATACCTATACAAACTTGTTCCTACATAGTAACTTGCAACTTTGAATGAGAATGTGCTTGCTTACAGCAACGTGCTATATGTTCTGAATGCCCGAATTGGGAATCTGTGTCAAAACTTTGTTAGGAATTATGTGATCCTTACTAGCTGGAAGTAAGGGAGATGGGGCATGAAGATATTTCTAGGAGTTGGACACATACCAAGTTTAGCTCAGTTCTGGGCATCTTTGAAATACCTATACAAACTTGTTCCTACATAGTAACTTGCATCTTTGAATGAGAATGTGCTTGCTTACAGCAACGTGCTATATGTTCTGAATGCCCGAATTGGGAATCTGTGTCAAAACTTTGTTAGGAATTATGTGATCCTTACTAGCTGGAAGTAAGGGAGATGGGGCATGAAGTTATTTCTAGGAGTTGGACACATAGCAAGTTTAGCTCAGTTCTGGGCATCTTTGAAATACCTATACAAACTTGTTCCTACATAGTAACTTGCAACTTTGAATGAAAATGTGCTTGCTTACAGCAACGTGCTATATGTTCTGAATGCCCGAATTGGGAATCTGTGTCAAAACATTGTTAGGAATTATGCGATCCTTACTAGCTGGAAGTAAGGGAGATGGGGCATGAAGTTATTTCTAGGAGTTGGACACATACCAAGTTTAGCTCAGTTCTGGGCATCTTTGAAATACCTATACAAACTTGTTCCTACCTAGTAACTTGCATCTTTGAATGAGAATCTGCTTGCTTACAGCAACGTGCTATATGTTCTGAATGCCCGAATTGGCAATCTGTGTCAAAACTTTGTTAGGAATTATGTGATCCTTACTAGCTGGAAGTAAGGGAGATGGGGCTTGAAGTTATTTCTAGGAGTTGGAGACATACCAAGTTTAGCTCAGTTCTGGGCATCTTTGAAATACCTATACAAACTTGTTCCTACATAGTAACTTGCAACTTTGAATGAGAATGTGCTTGCTTGCAGCAACGTGCTATATGTTCTTAATGCCCGAATAGTGAATCTGTGTCAAAACTTTGTTAGGAATTATGCGATCGTTACTAGCTGGAAGTAAGGGAGATGGGGCATGAAGTTATTTCTAGGAGTTGGACACATACCAAGTTTAGCTCAGTTCTGGGCATCTTTGAAATACCTATACAAACTTGTTCCTACATAGTAACTTGCATCTTTGAATGAGAATGTGCTTGCTTACAGCAACGTGCTATATGTTCTGAATGCCCGAATTGGGAATCTGTGTCAAAACTTTGTTAGGAATTATGTGATCCTTACTAGCTGGAAGTAAGGGAGATGGGGCATGAAGTTATTTCTTGGAGTGGAGACATACCAAGTTTAGCTCAGTTCTGGGCATCTTTGAAATACCTATACAAACTTGTTCCTACATAGTAACTTGCAACTTTGAATGAGAATGTGCTTGCTGCAGCAACGTGCTATATGTTCTGAATGCCCGAATAGTGAATCTGTGTCAAAACTTTGTTAGGAATTATGCGATCGTTACTAGCTGGAAGTAAGGGAGATGGGGCATGAAGTTATTTCTAGGAGTTGGACACATACCAAGTTTAGCTCAGTTCTGGGCATCTTTGAAATACCTATACAAACTTGTTCCTACATAGTAACTTGCATCTTTGAATGAGAATCTGCTTGCTTCCAGCAACGTGCTGTATGTTCTGAATGCCCGAATTGGCAATCTGTGTCAAAACTTTGTTAGGAATTATGTGATCCTTACTAGCTGGAAGTAAGGGAGATGGGGCATGAAGTTATTTCTAGGAGTTGGACACATACCAAGTTTAGCTCAGTTCTGGGCATCTTTGAAATACCTATACAAACTTGTTCCTACATAGTAACTTGCAACTTTAAATGAGAATGTGCTTGCTTACAGCAACGTGCTATATGTTCTGAATGCCCGAATTGGGAATCAGTGTCAAAACTTTGTTAGGAATTATGTGATCCTTACTAGCTGGAAGTAAGGGAGATGGGGCATGAAGTTATTTCTAGGAGTTGGACACATACCAAGTTTAGCTCAGTTCTGGGCATCTTTGAAATACCTATACAAACTTGTTCCTACATAGTATCTTGCATCTTTGAATGAGAATGTGCTTGCTTACAGCAACGTGCTATATGTTCTGAATGCCCGATTTAGGAATCTGTGTCAAAACTTTGTTAGGAATTATGTGATCCTTACTAGCTGGAAGTAAGGGAGATGGGGCATGAAGTTATTTCTAGGAGTTGGACACATACCAAGTTTAGCTCAGTTCTGGGCATCTTTGAAATACCTATACAAACTTGTTCCTACATAGTAACTTGCAACTTTGAATGAAAATGTGCTTGCTTACAGCAACGTGCTATATGTTCTGAATGCCCGAATTGGGAATCTGTGTCAAAACTTTGTTAGGAATTATGTGATCCTTACTAGCTGGAAGTAAGGGAGATGGGGCATGAAGTTATTTCTAGGAGTTGGACACATACCAAGTTTAGCTCAGTTCTGGGCATCTTTGAAATACCTATACAAACTTGTTCCTACATAGTAACTTGCAACTTTGAATGAGAATGTGCTTGCTTACAGCAACGTGCTATATGTTCTGAATGCCCGATTTGGGAATCTGTGTCAAAACTTTGTTAGGAATTATGTGATCCTTACTAGCTGGAAGTAAGGGAGGTGGAGCATGAAGTTATTTCTAGGAGTTGGACACATACCAAGTTTAGCTCAGTTCTGGGCATCTTTGAAATACCTATACAAACTTGTTCCTACATAGTAACTTGCATCTTTGAATGAGAATGTGCTTGCTTACAGCAACGTGCTATATGTTCTGAATGCCCGAATTAGGAATCTGTGTCAAAACTTTGTTAGGAATTATGTGATCCTTACTAGCTGGAAGTAAGGGAGATGGGGCATGAAGTTATTTCTAGGAGTTGGACACATACCAAGTTTAGCTCAGTTCTGGGCATCTTTGAAATACCTATACAAACTTGTTCCTACATAGTAACTTGCAACTTTGAATGAGAATGTGCTTGCTTACAGCAACGTGCTATATGTTCTGAATGCCCGATTTGGGAATCTGTGTCAAAACTTTGTTAGGAATTATGTGATCCTTACTAGCTGGAAGTAAGGGAGGTGGAGCATGAAGTTATTTCTAGGAGTTGGACACATACCAAGTTTAGCTCAGTTCTGGGCATCTTTGAAATACCTATACAAACTTGTTCCTACATAGTAACTTGCATCTTTGAATGAGAATGTGCTTGCTTATAGCAACGTGCTATATGTTCTGAATGTCCGAATTGGCAATCTGTGTCAAAACTTTGTTAGGAATTATGTGATCCTTACTAGCTGGAAGTAAGGGAGATGGGGCATGAAGTTATTTCTAGGAGTTGGACAGATACCAAGTTTAGCTCAGTTCTGGGCATCTTTGAAATACCTATACAAACTTGTTCCTACATAGTAACTTGCATCTTTGAATGAGAATGTGCTTGCTTGCAGCAACGTGCTATATGTTCTGAATGCCCGAATAGGGAATCTGTGTCAAAACTTTGTTAGGAATTATGTGATCCTTACTAGCTGGAAGTAAGGGAGATGGGGCATGAAGTTATTTCTAGGAGTTGGACACATACAACGTTTAGCTCAGTTCTGGGCATCTTTGAAATACCTATACAAACTTGTTCCTAAATAGTAACTTGCATCTTTGAATGAGAATGTGCTTGCTTGCAGCAACGTGCTATATGTTCTGAATGCCCGAATAGGGAATCTGTGTCAAAACTTTGTTAGGAATTATGTGATCCTTACTAGCTGGAAGTAAGGGAGATGGGGCATGAAGTTATTTCTAGGAGTTGGACACATACCAAGTTTAGCTCAGTTCTGGGCATCTTTGAAATACCTATACAAACTTGTTCCTACATAGTAACTTGCATCTTTGAATGAGAATGTGCTTGCTTACAGCAACGTGCTATATGTTCTGAATGCCCGAATTGGCAATCTGTGTCAAAACTTTGTTAGGAATTATGTGATCCTTACTAGCTGGAAGTAAGGGAGATGGGGCATGAAGTTATTTCTAGGAGTTGGACACATACCAAGTTTAGCTCAGTTCTGGGCATCTTTGAAATACCTATACAAACTTCTTCCTACATAGTAACTTGCAACTTTGAATGAGAATGTGCTTGCTTACAGCAACGTGCTATATGTTCTGAATGCCCGAATTGGGAATCTGTGTCAAAACTTTGTTAGGAATTATGTGATCCTTACTAGCTGGAAGTAAGGGAGATGGGGCATGAAGATATTTCTAGGAGTTGGACACATACCAAGTTTAGCTCAGTTCTGGGCATCTTTGAAATACCTATACAAACTTGTTCCTACATAGTAACTTGCATCTTTGAATGAGAATGTGCTTGCTTACAGCAACGTGCTATATGTTCTGAATGCCCGAATTGGGCTTCTGTGTCAAAACTTTGTTAGGAATTATGTGATCCTTACTAGCTGGAAGTAAGGGAGATGGGGCATGAAGTTATTTCTAGGAGTTGGACACATACCAACTTTAGCTCAGTTCTGGGCATCTTTGAAATACCTATACAAACTTGTTCCTACATAGTAACTTGCAACTTTCAATGAAAATGTGCTTGCTTACAGCAACGTGCTATATGTTCTGAATGCCCGAATTGGGAATCTGTGTCAAAACTTTGTTAGGAATTATGTGATCCTTACTAGCTGGAAGTAAGGGAGATGGGGCATGAAGTTATTTCTAGGAGTTGGACACATAGCAAGTTTAGCTCAGTTCTGGGCATCTTTGAAATACCTATACAAACTTGTTCCTACATAGTAACTTGCAACTTTGAATGAAAATGTGCTTGCTTACAGCAACGTGCTATATGTTCTGAATGCCCGAATTGGGAATCTGTGTCAAAACTTTGTTAGGAATTATGTGATCTTTACTAGCTGGAAGTAAGGGAGATGGGGCATGAAGTTATTTCTTGCAGTTGGAGACATACCAAGTTTAGCTCAGTTCTGGGCATCTTTGAAATACCTATACAAACTTGTTCCTACATAGTAACTTGCATCTTTGAATGAGAATGTGCTTGCTTGCAGCAACGTGCTATATGTTCTGAATGCCCGAATAGGGAATCTGTGTCAAAACTTTGTTAGGAATTATGTGATCCTTACTAGCTGGAAGTAAGGGAGATGGGGCATGAAGTTATTTCTAGGAGTTGGACACATACAATGTTTAGCTCAGTTCTGGGCATCTTTGAAATACCTATACAAACTTGTTCCTAAATAGTAACTTGCATCTTTGAATGAGAATGTGCTTGCTTGCAGCAACGTGCTATATGTTCTGAATGCCCGAATTGGCAATCTGTGTCAAAACTTTGTTAGGAATTATGTGATCCTTACTAGCTGGAAGTAAGGGAGATGGGGCATGAAGTTATTTCTAGGAGTTGGACACATACCAAGTTTAGCTCAGTTCTGGGCATCTTTGAAATACCTATACAAACTTGTTCCTACATAGTAACTTGCATCTTTGAATGAGAATGTGCTTGCTTACAGCAACGTGCTATATGTTCTGAATGCCCGAATTGGCAATCTGTGTCAAAACTTTGTTAGGAATTATGTGATCCTTACTAGCTGGAAGTAAGGGAGATGGGGCATGAAGTTATTTCTAGGAGTTGGACACATACCAAGTTTAGCTCAGTTCTGGGCATCTTTGAAATACCTATACAAACTTGTTCCTACATAGTAACTTGCAACTTTGAATGAGAATGTGCTTGCTTACAGCAACGTGCTATATGTTCTGAATGCCCGAATTGGGAATCTGTGTCAAAACTTTGTTAGGAATTATGTGATCCTTACTAGCTGGAAGTAAGGGAGATGGGGCATGAAGTTATTTCTAGGAGTTGGACACATACCAAGTTTAGCTCAGTTCTGGGCATCTTTGAAATACCTATACAAACTTGTTCCTACATAGTAACTTGCAACTTTGAATGAAACTGTGCTTGCTTACAGCAACGTGCTATATGTTCTGAATGCCCGAATTGGGAATCTGTGTGAAAACTTTGTTAGGAATTATGTGATCCTTACTAGCTGGAAGTAAGGGAGATGGGGCATGAAGTTATTTCTAGGAGTTGGACACATAGCAAGTTTAGCTCAGTTCTGGGCATCTTTGAAATACCTATACAAACTTGTTCCTACATAGTAACTTGCATCTTTGAATGAGAATGTGCTTGCTTACAGCAACGTGCTATATGTTCTGAATGCCCGAATTGGGAATCTGTGTCAAAACTTTGTTAGGAATTATGTGATCCTTACTAGCTGGAAGTAAGGGAGATGGGGCATGAAGTTATTTCTAGGAGTTGGACACATACCAAGTTTAGCTCAGTTCTGGGCATCTTTGAAATACCTATACAAACTTGTTGCTACATAGTAACTTGCATCATTAATGAGAATGCGCTTGCTTACAGCAACGTGCTATATGTTCTGAATGCCCGAATTGGGAATCTGTGTCAAAACTTTGTTAGGAATTATGTGATCCTTACTAGCTGGAAGTAAGGGAGATGGGGCATGAAGTTATTTCTAGGAGTTGGACACATACCAAGTTTAGCTCAGTTCTGGGCATCTTTGAAATACCTATACAAACTTGTTCCTACATAGTAACTTGCATCTTTGAATGAGAATGTGCTTGCTTACAGCAACGTGCTTTATGTTCTGAATGCCCGATTTGGCAATCTGTGTCAAAACTTTGTTAGAAATTATGTGATCCTTACTAGCTGGAAGTAAGGGAGATGGGGCATGAAGTTATTTCTAGGAGTTGGACACATACCAAGTTTAGCTCAGTTCTGGGCATCTTTGAAATACCTATACAAACTTGTTCCTACATAGTAACTTGCATCTTTGAATGAGAATGTGCTTGCTTACAGCAACGTGCTATATGTTCTGAATGCCCGAATTGGGAATATGTGTCAAAACTTTATTAGTAATTATGTGATCCTTACTACCTGGAAGTAAGGGAGATGGGGCATGAAGTTATTTCTAGGAGTTGGACACATACCAAGTTTAGCTCAGTTCTGGGCATCTTTGAAATACCTATACAAACTTGTTCCTACATAGTAACTTGCATCTTTGAATGAGAATGTGCTTGCCTAAAGCAACGTGCTATATGTTCTGAATGCCCGAATTGGGAATCTGTGTCAAAACTTTGTTAGGAATTATGTGATCCTTACTAGCTGGAAGTAAGGGAGATGGGGCATGAAGTTATTTCTAGGAGTTGGACACATACCAAGTTTAGCTCAGTTCTGGGCATCTTTGAAATACCTATACAAACTTGTTCCTACATAGAAACTTGCAACTTTGAATGAGAATGTGCTTGCTTACAGCAACGTGCTATATGTTCTGAATGCCCGAATTGGGAATCTGTGTCAAAACTTTGTTAGGAATTATGTGATCCTTACTAGCTGGAAGTAAGGGAGATGGGGCATGAAGTTATTTCTTGGAGTTGGAGACATACCAAGTTTAGCTCAGTTCTGGGCATCTTTGAAATACCTATACAAACTTGTTCCTACATAGTAACTTGCAACTTTGAATGAGAATGTGCTTGCTTGCAGCAACGTGCTATATGTTCTGAATGCCCGATTTGGGAATCTGTGTCAAAACTTTGTTAGGAATTATGTGATCCTTACTAGCTGGAAGTAAGGGAGATGGAGCATGAAGTTATTTCTAGGAGTTCGACACATACCAAGTTTAGCTCAGTTCTGGGCATCTTTGAAATACCTATACAAACTTGTTCCTACATAGTAACTTGCATCTTTGAATGAGAATGTTCTTGCTAACAGCAACGTGCTATATGTTCTGAATGCCCGAATTGGCAATCTGTGTCGAAACTTTGTTAGGAATTATGTGATCCTTACTAGCTGGAAGTAAGGGAGATGGGGCATGAAGTTATTTCTAGGAGTTGGACACATACCAAGTTTAGCTCAGTTCTGGGCATCTTTGAAATACCTATACAAACTTGTTCCTACATAGTAACTTGCATCTTTGAATGAGAATCTGCTTGCTTACAGCAACGTGCTATATGTTCTGAATGCCCGAATAGGGAATCTGTGTCAAAACTTTGTTAGGAATTATGTGATCCTTACTAGCTGGAAGTAAGGGAGATGGGGCATGAAGTTATTTCTAGGAGTTGGACACATACCAAGTTTAGCTCAGTTCTGGGCATCTTTGAAATACCTATACAAACTTGTTCCTACATAGTAACTTGCATCTTTGAATGAGAATCTGCTTGCTTACAGCAACGTGCTATATGTTCTGAATGCCCGAATTGGGAATCTGTGTCAAAACTTTTTGAGGAATTATGTGATCCTTACTAGCTGGAAGTAAGGGAGATGGGGAATGAAGTTATTTCTAGGAGTTGGACACATACCAAGTTTAGCTCAGTTCTGGGCCTCTTTGAAATACCTATACAAACTTGTTCCTACATAGTAACTTGCATCTTTGAATGAGAATGTGCTTGCTTACAGCAACGTGCTCTATGTTCTGAATGCCCGAATTGAGAATCTGTGTCAAAACTTTGTTAGGAATTATGTGATCCTTACTAGCTGGAAGTAAGGGAGATGGGGCATGATGTTATTTCTAGGAGTTGGACACATACCAAGTTTAGCTCAGTTCTGGGCATCTTTGAAATACCTATACAAACTTGTTCCTACATAGTAACTTGCAACTTTGAATGAGAATGTGCTTGCTTACAGCAACGTGCTATATGTTCTGAATGCCCGAATTGGGAATCTGTGTCAAAACTTTGTTAGGAATTATGTGATCCTTACGAGCTGGAAGTAAGGGAGATGGGGCATGAAGTTATTTCTAGGAGTTGGACACATACCAAGTTTAGCTCAGTTCTGGGCATCTTTGAAATACCTATACAAACTTGTTCCTACATAGTAACTTGCAACTTTGAATGAGAATGTGCTTGCTCGCAGCAACGTGCTATATGTTCTGAATTCCCGAATTGGGAATCTGTGTCAAAACTTTGTTAGGAATTATGTGATCCTTACTAGCTGGAAGTAATGGAGATGGGGCATGAAGTTATTTCTAGGAGTTGGACACATACCAAGTTTAGCTCAGTTCTGGGCATCTTTGAAATACCTATACAAACTTGTTGCTACATAGTAACTTGCATCTTTAATGAGAATGTGCTTGCTTACAGCAACGTGCTATATGTTCTGAATGCCCGAATTGGGAATCTGTGTCAAAACTTTGTTAGGAATTATGTGATCCTTACTAGCTGGAAGTAAGGGAGATGGGGCATGAATTTATTTCTAGGAGTTGGACACATACCAAGTTTAGCTCAGTTCTGGGCATCTTTGAAATACCTATACAAACTTGTTGCTACATAGTAACTTGCATCATTAATGAGAATGTGCTTGCTTACAGCAACGTGCTATATGTTCTGCATGCCCGAATAGGGAATCTGTGTCAAAACTTTGTTAGGAATTATGTGATCCTTACTAGCTGGAAGTAAGGGAGATGGGGCATGAAGTTATTTCTAGGAGTTGGACACATACCAAGTTTTGCTCTGTTCTGGGCATCTTTGAAATACCTATACAAACTTGTTCCTACATAGTAACTTGCAACTTTGAATGAGAATGTGCTTGCTTACAGCAACGTGCTATATGTTCTGAATGCCCGAATTGGGAATCTGTGTCAAAACTTTGTTAGGAATTATGTGATCCTTACTAGCTGGAAGTAAGGGAGATGGGGCATGAAGTTATTTCTAGGAGTTGGACACATAGCAAGTTTAGCTCAGTTCTGGGCATCTTTGAAATACCTATACAAACTTGTTCCTACATAGTAACTTGCATCTTTGAATGAGAATGTGCTTGCTTACAGCAACGTGCTATATGTTCTGAATGCCCGAATTGGGAATCTGTGTCAAAACTTTGTTAGGAATTATGTGATCCTTACTAGCTGGAAGTAAGGGAGATGGGGCATGAAGTTATTTCTAGGAGTTGGACACATACCAAGTTTAGCTCAGTTCTGGGCATCTTTGAAATACCTATACAAACTTGTTCCTACATAGTAACTTGCAACTTTGAATGAGAATGTGCTTGCTTACAGCAACGTGCTATATGTTCTGAATGCCCGAATTGGGAATCTGTGTCAAAACTTTGTTAGGAATTATGTGATCCTTACTAGCTGGAAGTAAGGGAGATGGGGCATGAAGTTATTTCTAGGAGTTGGACACATACCAAGTTTAGCTCAGTTCTGGGCCTCTTTGAAATACCTATACAAACTTGTTCCTACATAGTAACTTGCAACTTTGAATGAGAATCTGCTTGCTTACAGCAACGTGCTATATGTTCTGAATGCCCGAATTGGGAATCTGTGTCAAAACTTTGTTAAGAATTATGTGATCCTTACTAGCTGGAAGTAAGGGAGATGGGGCATGAAGTTATTTCTAGGAGTTGGACACATACCAAGTTTAGCTCAGTTCTGGGCATCTTTGAAATACCTATACAAACTTGTTCCTACATAGTAACTTGCATCTTTGAATGAGAATGTGCTTGCTTACAGCAACGTGCTATATGTTCTGATTGTCCGAATTGGCAATCTGTGTCAAAACTTTGTTAGGAATTATGTGATCCTTACTAGCTGGAAGTAAGGGAGATGGGGCATGAAGTTATTTCTAGCAGTTGGACACATACCAAGTTTAGCTCAGTTCTGGGCATCTTTGAAATACCTATACAAACTTGTTCCTACATAGTAACTTGCATCTTTAATGAGAATGTGCTTGCTTACAGCAACGTGCTATATGTTCTGAATGCCCGAATTGTCAATCTGTGTCAAAACTTTGTTAGGAATTATGTGATCCTTACTAGCTGGAAGTAAGGGAGATGGGGCATGAAGTTATTTCTAGGAGTTGGACACATACCAAGTTTAGCTCAGTTCTGGGCATCTTTGAAATACCTATACAAACTTGTTCCTACATAGTAACTTGCAACTTTGAATGAGAATGTGCTTGCTTACAGCAACGTGCTATATGTTCTGAATGCCCGAATTGGGAATCTGTGTCAAAACTTTGTTAGGAATTATGTGATCCTTACTAGCTGGAAGTAAGGGAGATGGGGCATGAAGTTATTTATATGAGTTGGACACATACCAAGTTTAGCTCAGTTCTGGGCATCTTTGAAATACCTATACAAACTTGTTCCTACATAGTAACTTGCAACTTTGAATGAGAATGTGCTTGCTTACAGCAACGTGCTATATGTTCTGAATGCCCGAATTGGGAATCTGTGTCAAAACTTTGTTAGGAATTATGTGATCCTTACTAGCTGGAAGTAAGGGAGATGGGGCATGAAGTTATTTCTAGGAGTTGGACACATACCAAGTTTAGCTCAGTTCTGGGTATCTTTGAAATACCTATACAAACTTGTTCCTACATAGTAACTTGCATCTTTGAATGAGAATCTGCTTGCTTACAGCAACGTGCTATATGTTCTGAATGCCCGAATTGGGAATCTGTGTCAAAACTTTGTTAGGAATTATGTGATCCTTACTAGCTGGAAGTAAGGGAGATGGGGCATGAAGTTATTTCTATGAGTTGGACACATACCAAGTTTAGCTCAGTTCTGGGCATCTTTGAAATACCTATACAAACTTGTTCCTACATAGTAACTTGCAACTTTGAATGAGAATGTGCTTGCTTACAGCAACGTGCTACATGTTCTGAATGCCCGAATTGGGAATCTGTGTCAAAACTTTGTTAGGAATTATGTGATCCTTACTAGCTGGAAGTAAGGGAGATGGGGCATGAAGTTATTTCTTGGAGTTGGAGACATACCAAGTTTAGCTCAGTTCTGGGCATCTTTGAAATACCTATACAAACTTGTTCCTACATAGTAACTTGCAACTTTGAAGGAGAATGTGCTTGCTTGCAGCAACGTGCTATATGTTCTGAATGCCCGAATTGGGAATCTGTGTCAAAACTTTGTTAGGAATTATGTGATCCTTACTAGCTGGAAGTAAGGGAGATGGGGCATGAAGTTATTTCTTGGAGTTGGAGACATACCAAGTTTAGCTCAGTTCTGGGCATCTTTGAAATACCTATACAAACTTGTTCCTACATAGTAACTTGCAACTTTGAATGAGAATGTGCTTGCTTGCAGCAACGTGCTATATGTTCTGAATGCCCGAATTGGGAATCTGTGTCAAAACTTTGTTAGGAATTATGTGATCCTTACTAGCTGGAAGTAAGGGAGATGGGGCATGAAGTTATTTCTAGGAGTTGGACACATACCAAGTTTAGCTCAGTTCTGGGCATTTTTGAAATACCTATACAAACTTGTTCCTACATAGTAACTTGCATCTTTGAATGAGAATCTGCTTGCTTACAGCAACGTGCTATATGTTCTGAATGCCCGAATTGGGAATCTGTGTCAAAACTTTGTTAGGAATTATGTGATCCTTACTAGCTGGAAGTAAGGGAGATGGGGCATGAAGTTATTTCTAGGAGTTGGACACATACCAAGTTTAGCTCAGTTCTGGGCATCTTTGAAATACCTATACAAACTTGTTCCTACATAGTAACTTGCAACTTTGAATGAAAATGTGCTTGCTTACAGCAACGTGCTATATGTTCTGAATGCCCGAATTGGCAATCTGTGTCAAAACTTTGTTAGGAATTATGTGATCCTTACTAGCTGGAAGTAAGGGAGATGGGGCATGAAGTTATTTCTAGGAGTTGGACACATACCAAGTTTAGCTCAGTTCTGGGCATCTTTGAAATACCTATACAAACTTGTTCCTACATAGTAACTTGCATCTTTGAATGAGAATCTGCTTGCTTACAGCAACGTGCTGTATGTTCTGAAAGCCCGAATTGGCAATCTGTGTCAAAACTTTGTTAGGAATTATGTGATCCTTACTAGATGGAAGTAAGGGAGATGGGGCATGAAGTTATTTCTAGGATTTGGACACATACCAAGTTTAGCTCAGTTCTGGGCATCTTTGAAATACCTATACAAACTTGTTCCTACATAGTAACTTGCAACTTTGAATGAGAATGTGCTTGCTTACAGCAACGTGCTATATGTTCTGAATGCCCGAATTGGCAATCTGTGTCAAAACTTTGTTAGGAATTATGTGATCCTTACTAGCTGGAAGTAAGGGAGATGGGGCATGAAGTTATTTCTAGGAGTTGGACACATACCAAGTTTAGCTCAGTTCTGGGCATCTTTGAAATACCTATACAAACTTGTTGCTACATAGTAACTTGCATCATTAATGAGAATGTGCTTGCTTACAGCAACGTGCTATATGTTCTGAATGCCCGAATTGGGAATCTGTGTCAAAACTTTGTTAGGAATTATGTGATCCTTACTAGCTGGAAGTAAGGGAGATGGGGCATGAAGTTATTTCTAGGAGTTGGACACATACCAAGTTTAGCTCAGTTCTGGGCATCTTTGAAATACCTATACAAACTTGTTCCTACATAGTAACTTGCAACTTTGAATGAGAATGTGCTTGCTTACAGCAACGTGCTATATGTTCTGAATGCCCGAATTGGGAATCTGTGTCAAAACTTTGTTAGGAATTATGTGATCCTTACTAGCTGGAAGTAAGGGAGATGGGGCATGAAGTTATTTCTAGGAGTTGGACACATACCAAGTTTAGCTCAGTTCTGGGCATCTTTGAAATACCTATACAAACTTGTTCCTACATAGTAACTTGCATCTTTGAATGAGAATCTGCTTGCTTACAGCAACGTGCTATATGTTCTGAATGCCCGAATTGGGAATCTGTGTCAAAACTTTGTTAGGAATTATGTGATCCTTACTAGCTGGAAGTAAGGGAGATGGGGCATGAAGTTATTTCTAGGAGTTGGACACATACCAAGTTTAGCTCAGTTCTGGGCATCTTTGAAATACCTATACAAACTTGTTCCTACATAGTAACTTGCATCTTTGAATGAGAATGTGCTTGCTTACAGCAACGTGCTATATGTTCTGAATGCCCGAATTGGGAATCTGTGTCAAAACTTTGTTAGGAATTATGTGATCCTTACTAGCTGGAAGTAAGGGAGATGGGGCATGAAGTTATTTCTAGGAGTTGGACACATACCAAGTTTAGCTCAGTTCTGGGCATCTTTGAAATACCTATACAAACTTGTTCCTACATAGTAACTTGCATCTTTGAATGAGAATGTGCTTGCTTACAGCAACGTGCTATATGTTCTGAATGCCCGAATTGGGAATCTGTGTCAAAACTTTGTTAGGAATTATGTGATCCTTACTAGCTGGAAGTAAGGGAGATGGGGCATGAAGTTATTTCTAGGAGTTGGACACATACCAAGTTTAGCTCAGTTCTGGGCATCTTTGAAATACCTATACAAACTTGTTCCTACATAGTAACTTGCAACTTTGAATGAAAATGTGCTTGCTTACAGCAACGTGCTATATGTTCTGAATGCCCGAATTGGGAATCTGTGTCAAAACTTTGTTAGGAATTATGTGATCCTTACTAGCTGGAAGTAAGGGAGATGGGGCATGAAGTTATTTCTAGGAGTTGGACACATACCAAGTTTAGCTCAGTTCTGGGCATCTTTGAAATACCTATACAAACTTGTTCCTACATAGTAACTTGCAACTTTGAATGAAACTGTGCTTGCTTACAGCAACGTGCTATATGTTCTGAATGCCCGAATTGGCAATCTGTGTCAAAACTTTGTTAGGAATTATGTGATCCTTACTAGCTGGAAGTAAGGGAGATGGGGCATGAAGTTATTTCTAGGAGTTGGACACATAGCAAGTTTAGCTCAGTTCTGGGCATCTTTGAAATACCTATACAAACTTGTTCCTACATAGTAACTTGCATCTTTGAATGAGAATGTGCTTGCTTACAGCAACGTGCTATATGTTCTGAATGCCCGAATTGGGAATCTGTGTCAAAACTTTGTTAGGGATTATGTGATCCTTACTAGCTGGAAGTAAGGGAGATGGGGCATCAAGTTATTTCTAGGAGTTGGACACATACCAAGTTTAGCTCAGTTCTGCGCATCTTTGAAATACCTATACAAACTTGTTGCTACATAGTAACTTGCATCATTAATGAGAATGCGCTTGCTTACAGCAACGTGATATATGTTCTGAATGCCCGAATTGGGAATCTGTGTCAAAACTTTGTTAGGAATTATGTGATCCTTACTAGGTGGAAGTAAGGGAGAGGGGCATGAAGTTATTTCTAGGAGTTGGACACATACCAAGTTTAGCTCAGTTCTGGGCATCTTTGAAATACCTATACAAACTTGTTCCTACATAGTAACTTGCAACTTTGAATGAGAATCTGCTTGCTTACAGCAACGTGCTATATGTTCTGAATGCCCGATTTGGGAATCTGTGTCAAAACTTTGTTAGGAACTATGTGATCCTTACTAGCTGGAAGTAAGGGAGATGGGGCCTGAAGTTATTTCTAGGAGTTGGACACATACCAAGTTTAGCTCAGTTCTGGGCATCTTTGAAATACCTATACAAACTTGTTCCTACATAGTAACTTACATCTTTGAATGAGAATCTGCTTGCTTACAGCAACGTGCTATATGTTCTGAATGCCCGAATTGGGAATCTGTGTCAAAACTTTGTTAGGAATTATGTGATCCTTACTAGCTGGAAGTAAGGGAGATGGGGCATGAAGTTATTTCTAGGAGTTGGACACATACCAAGTTTAGCTCAGTTCTGGGCATCTTTGAAATACCTATACAAACTTGTTCCTACATAGTAACTTGCATCTTTGAATGAGAATGTGCTTGCTTACAGCAACGTTCTTTATGTTCTGAATGCCCGATTTGGCAATCTGTGTCAAAACTTTGTTAGGAATTATGTGATCCTTACTAGCTGGAAGTAAGGGAGATGGGGCATGAAGTTATTTCTAGGAGTTGGACACATACCAAGTTTAGCTCAGTTCTGGGCATCTTTGAAATACCTATACAAACTTGTTCCTACATAGTAACTTGCATCTTTGAATGAGAATGTGCTTGCTTACAGCAACGTGCTATATGTTCTGAATGCCCGAATTGGGAATCTGTGTCAAAACTTTGTTAGTAATTATGTGATCCTTACTACCTGGAAGTAAGGGAGATGGGGCATGAAGTTATTTCTAGGAGTTGGACACATACCAAGTTTAGCTCAGTTCTGGGCATCTTTGAAATACCTATACAAACTTGTTCCTACATAGTAACTTGCATCTTTGAATGAGAATGTGCTTGCCTAAAGCAACGTGCTATATGTTCTGAATGCCCGAATTGGGAATCTGTGTCAAAACTTTGTTAGGAATTATGTGATCCTTACTAGCTGGAAGTAAGGGAGATGGGGCATGAAGTTATTTCTAGGAGTTGGACACATACCAAGTTTAGCTCAGTTCTGGGCATCTTTGAAATACCTATACAAACTTGTTCCTACATAGTAACTTGCAACTTTGAATGAGAATGTGCTTGCCTACAGCAACGTGCTATATGTTCTGAATGCCCGAATTGGGAATCTGTGTCAAAACTTTGTTAGGAATTATGTGATCCTTACTAGCTGGAAGTAAGGGAGATGGGGCATGAAGTTATTTCTAGGAGTTGGACACATACCAAGAATAGCTCAGTTCTGGGCATCTTTGAAATTCCTATACAAACTTGTTCCTACATAGTAACTTGCAACTTTGAATGAGAATGTGCTTGCTTACAGCAACGTGCTATATGTTCTGAATGCCCGAATTGGGAATCTGTGTCAAAACTTTGTTAGGAATTATGTGATCCTTACTAGCTGGAAGTAAGGGAGATGGGGCATGAAGTTATTTCTTGGAGTTGGAGACATACCAAGTTTAGCTCAGTTCTGGGCATCTTTGAAATACCTATACAAACTTGTTCCTACATAGTAACTTGCAACTTTGAATGAGAATGTGCTTGCTTGCAGCAACGTGCTATATGTTCTGAATGCCCGATTTGGGAATCTGTGTCAAAACTTTGTTAGGAATTATGTGATCCTTACAAGCTGGAAGTAAGGGAGATGGAGCATGAAGTTATTTCTAGGAGTTCGACACATACCAAGTTTAGCTCAGTTCTGGGCATCTTTGAAATACCTATACAAACTTGTTCCTACATAGTAACTTGCATCTTTGAATGAGAAACTGCTTGCTTACAGCAACGTGCTATATGTTCTGAATGCCCGAATTGGGAATCTGTGTCAAAACTTTGTTAGGAATTATGTGATCCTTACTAGCTGGAAGTAAGGGAGATGGGGCATGAAGTTATTTCTAGGAGTTGGACACATACCAAGTTTAGCTCAGTTCTGGGTATTTTTGAAATACCTATACAAACTTGTTCCTACATAGTAACTTGCATCTTTGAATGAGAATCTGCTTGCTTACAGCAACGTGCTATATGTTCTGAATGCCCGAATTGGGAATCTGTGTCAAAACTTTTTGAGGAATTATGTGATCCTTACTAGCTGGAAGTAAGGGAGATGGGGCATGAAGTTATTTCTAGGAGTTGGACACATACCAAGTTTAGCTCAGTTCTGGGCCTCTTTGAAATACCTATACAAACTTGTTCCTACATAGTAACTTGCATCTTTGAATGAGAATGTGCTTGCTTACAGCAACGTGCTGTGTGTTCTGAATGCCCGAATTGGGAATCTGTGTCAAAACTTTGTTAGGAATTATGTGATCCTTACTAGCTGGAAGTAAGGGAGATGGGGCCTGAAGTTATTTCTAGGAGTTGGACACATACCAAGTTTAGCTCAGTTCTGGGCATCTTTGAAATACCAATACAAACTTGTTCCTACATAGTAACTTGCAACTTTGAATGAGAATGTGCTTGCTCGCAGCAACGTGCTATATGTTCTGAATTCCCGAATTGGGAATCTGTGTCAAAACTTTGTTAGGAATTATGTGATCCTTACTAGCTGGAAGTAATGGAGATGGGGCATGAAGTTATTTCTAGGAGTTGGACACATACCAAGTTTAGCTCATTTCTGGGCATCTTTGAAATACCTATACAAACTTGTTGCTACATAGTAACTTGCATCTTTAATGAGAATGTGCTTGCTTACAGCAACGTGCTATATGTTCTGAATGCCCGAATTGGGAATCTGTGTCAAAACTTTGTTAGGAATTATGTGATCCTTACTAGCTGGAAGTAAGGGAGATGGGGCATGAAGTTATTTCTAGGAGTTGGACACATACCAAGTTTAGCTCAGTTCTGGGTATTTTTGAAATACCTATACAAACTTGTTCCTACATAGTAACTTGCAACTTTGAATGAGAATGTGCTTGCTTACAGCAACGTGCTATATGTTCTGAATTCCCGAATTGGGAATCTGTGTCAAAACTTTGTTAGGAATTATGTGATCCTTACTAGCTGGAAGTAAGGGAGATGGGGCATGAAGTTATTTCTTGGAGTTGGAGACATACCAAGTTTAGCTCAGTTCTGGGCATCTTTGAAATACCTATACAAACTTGTTCCTACATAGTAACTTGCAACTTTGAATGAGAATGTGCTTGCTTGCAGCAACGTGCTATATGTTCTGAATGCCCGAATTGGGAATCTGTGTCAAAACTTTGTTAGGAATTATGTGATCCTTACTAGCTGGAAGTAAGGGAGATGGGGCATGAAGTTATTTCTAGGAGTTGGACACATACCAAGTTTAGCTCAGTTCTGGGCATCTTTGAAATACCTATACAAACTTGTTCCTACATAGTAACTTGCATCTTTGAATGAGAATGTTCTTGCTAACAGCAACGTGCTATATGTTCTGAATGCCCGAATTGGCAATCTGTGTCGAATCTTTGTTAGGAATTATGTGATCCTTACTAGCTGGAAGTAAGGGAGATGCGGCATGAAGTTATTTCTAGGAGTTGGACACATACCAAGTTTAGCTCAGTTCTGGGCATCTTTGAAATACCTATACAAACTTGTTCCTACATAGTAACTTGCATCTTTGAATGAGAAACTGCTTGCTTACAGCAACGTGCTATATGTTCTGAATGCCCGAATTGGGAATCTGTGTCAAAACTTTGTTAGGAATTATGTGATCCTTACTAGCTGGAAGTAAGTGAGATGGGGCATGAAGTTATTTCTAGGAGTTGGACACATACCAAGTTTAGCTCAGTTCTGGGTATTTTTGAAATACCTATACAAACTTGTTCCTACATAGTAACTTGCATCTTTGAATGAGAATCTGCTTGCTTACAGCAACGTGCTATATGTTCTGAATGCCCGAATTGGGAATCTGTGTCAAAACTTTTTGAGGAATTATGTGATCCTTACTAGCTGGAAGTAAGGGAGATGGGGCATGAAGTTATTTCTAGGAGTTGGACACATACCAAGTTTAGCTCAGTTCTGGGCCTCTTTGAAATACCTATACAAACTTGTTCCTACATAGTAACTTGCATCTTTGAATGAGAATGTGCTTGCTTACAGCAACGTGCTGTATGTTCTGAATGCCCGAATTGGGAATCTGTGTCAAAACTTTTTGAGGAATTATGTGATCCTTACTAGCTGGAAGTAAGGGAGATGGGGCATGAAGTTATTTCTAGGAGTTGGACACATACCAAGTTTAGCTCAGTTCTGGGCATCTTTGAAATACCTATACAAACTTGTTCCTACATAGTAACTTGCAACTTTGAATGAGAATGTGCTTGCTTACATCAACGTGCTATATGTTCTGAATGCCCGAATTGGGAATCTGTGTCAAAACTTTGTTAGGAATTATGTGATCCTTACTAGCTGGAAGTAAGGGAGATGGGGCCTGAAGTTATTTCTAGGAGTTGGACACATACCAAGTTTAGCTCAGTTCTGGGCATCTTTGAAATACCTATACAAACTTGTTCCTACATAGTAACTTGCAACTTTGAATGAGAATGTGCTTGCTCGCAGCAACGTGCTATGTGTTCTGAATTCCCGAATTGGGAATCTGTGTCAAAACTTTGTTAGGAATTATGTGATCCTTACTAGCTGGAAGTAATGGAGATGGGGCATGAAGTTATTTCTAGGAGTTGGACACATACCAAGTTTAGCTCAGTTCTGGGCATCTTTGAAATACCTATACAAACTTGTTGCTACATAGTAACTTGCATCTTTAATGAGAATGTGCTTGCTTACAGCAACGTGCTATATGTTCTGAATGCCCGAATTGGGAATCTGTGTCAAAACTTTGTTAGGAATTATGTGATCCTTACTAGCTGGAAGTAATGGAGATGGGGCATGAAGTTATTTCTAGGAGTTGGACACATACCAAGTTTAGCTCAGTTCTGGGCATCTTTGAAATACCTATACAAACTTGTTCCTACATAGTAACTTGCAACTTTGAATGAGAATGTGCTTGCTTACAGCAACGTGCTATATGTTCTGAATGCCCGAATTGGGAATCTGTGTCAAAACTTTGTTAGGAATTATGTGATCCTTACTAGCTGGAAGTAAGGGAGATGGGGCATGAAGTTATTTCTTGGAGTTGGAGACATACCAAGTTTAGCTCAGTTCTGGGCATCTTTGAAATACCTATACAAACTTGTTCCTACATAGTAACTTGCAACTTTGAATGAGAATGTGCTTGCTTGCAGCAACGTGCTATATGTTCTGAATGCCCGAATTGGGAATCTGTGTCAAAACTTTGTTAGCAATTATGTGATCCTTACTAGCTGGAAGTAAGGGAGATGGGGCATGAAGTTATTTCTAGGAGTTGGACACATAGCAAGTTTAGCTCAGTTCTGGGCATCTTTGAAATACCTATACAAACTTGTTCCTACATAGTAACTTGCAACTTTGAATGAGAATGTGCTTGCTTGCAGCAACGTGCTATATGTTCTGAATGCCCGAATTGGGAATCTGTGTCAAAACTTTGTTAGGAATTATGTGATCCTTACTAGCTGGAAGTAAGGGAGATGGGGCATGAAGTTATTTCTAGGAGTTGGACACATAGCAAGTTTAGCTCAGTTCTGGGCATCTTTGAAATACCTATACAAACTTGTTCCTACATAGTAACTTGCAACTTTGAATGAAAATGTGCTTGCTTACAGCAACGTGCTATATGTTCTGAATTCCCGAATTGGGAATCTGTGTCAAAACTTTGTTAGGAATTATGTGATCCTTACTAGCTGGAAGTAATGGAGATGGGGCATGAAGTTATTTCTAGGAGTTGGACACATACCAAGTTTAGCTCAGTTCTGGGCATCTTTGAAATACCTATACAAACTTGTTGCTACATAGTAACTTGCATCTTTAATGAGAATGTGCTTGCTTACAGCAACGTGGTATATGTTCTGAATGCCCGAATTGGGAATCTGTGTCAAAACTTTGTTAGGAATTATGTGATCCTTACTAGCTGGAAGTAAGGGAGATGGGGCATGAAGTTATTTCTAGGAGTTGGACACATACCAAGTTTAGCTCAGTTCTGGGCATCTTTGAAATACCTATACAAACTTGTTCCTACATAGTAACTTGCAACTTTGAATGAGAATGTGCTTGCTTACAGCAACGTGCTATATGTTCTGAATGCCCGAATTGGGAATCTGTGTCAAAACTTTGTTAGGAATTATGTGATCCTTACTAGCTGGAAGTAAGGGAGATGGGGCATGAAGTTATTTCTTGGAGTTGGAGACATACCAAGTTTAGCTCAGTTCTGGGCATCTTTGAAATACCTATACAAACTTGTTCCTACATAGTAACTTGCAACTTTGAATGAGAATGTGCTTGCTTGCAGCAACGTGCTATATGTTCTGAATGCCCGAATTGGGAATCTGTGTCAAAACTTTGTTAGCAATTATGTGATCCTTACTAGCTGGAAGTAAGGGAGATGGGGCATGAAGTTATTTCTTGGAGTTGGAGACATACCAAGTTTAGCTCAGTTCTGGGCATCTTTGAAATACCTATACAAACTTGTTCCTACATAGTAACTTGCAACTTTGAATGAGAATGTGCTTGCTTGCAGCAACGTGCTATATGTTCTGAATGCCCGAATTGGGAATCTGTGTCAAAACTTTGTTAGGAATTATGTGATCCTTACTAGCTGGAAGTAAGGGAGATGGGGCATGAAGTTATTTCTAGGAGTTGGACACATACCAAGTTTAGCTCAGTTCTGGGCATCTTTGAAATACCTATACAAACTTGTTCCTACATAGTAACTTGCAACTTTGAATGAAAATGTGCTTGCTTACAGCCACGTGCTATATGTTCTGAATGCCAGAATTGGGAATCTGTGTCAAAACTTTGTTAGGAATTATGTGATCCTTACTAGCTGGAAGTAAGGGAGATGGGGCATGAAGTTATTTCTAGGAGTTGGACACATACCAAGTTTAGCTCAGTTCTGGGCATCTTTGAAATACCTATACAAACTTGTTCCTACATAGTAACTTGCATCTTTGAATGAGAATGTTCTTGCTAACAGCAACGTTCTATATGTTCTGAATGCCCGAATTGGCAATCTGTGTCGAAACTTTGTTAGGAATTATGTGATCCTTACTAGCTGGAAGTAAGGGAGATGGGGCATGAAGTTATTTCTAGGAGTTGGACACATACCAAGTTTAGCTCAGTTCTGGGCATCTTTGAAATACCTATACAAACTTGTTCCTACATAGTAACTTGCATCTTTGAATGAAAACTGCTTGCTTACAGCAACGTGCTATATGTTCTGAATGCCCGAATTGGGAATCTGTGTCAAAACTTTGTTAGGAATTATGTGATCCTTACTAGCTGGAAGTAAGGGAGATGGGGCATGAAGTTATTTCTAGGAGTTGGACACATACCAAGTTTAGCTCAGTTCTGCGTATCTTTGAAATACCTATACAAACTTGTTCCTACATAGTAACTTGCATCTTTGAATGAGAATCTGCTTGCTTACAGCAACGTGCTATATGTTCTGAATGCCCGAATTGGGAATCTGTGTCAAAACTTTTTGAGGAATTATGTGATCCTTACTAGCTGGAAGTAAGGGAGATGGGGCATGAAGTTATTTCTAGGAGTTGGACACATACCAAGTTTAGCTCAGTTCTGGGCCTCTTTGAAATACCTATACAAACTTGTTCCTACATAGTAACTTGCATCTTTGAATGAGAATGTGCTTGCTTACAGCAACGTGCTGTATGTTCTGAATGCCCGAATTGGGAATCTGTGTCAAAACTTTGTTAGGAATTATGTGATCCTTACTAGCTGGGAGTAAGGGAGATGGGGCATGAAGTTATTTCTAGGAGTTGGACACATACCAAGTTGGGCTCAGTTCTGGGCATCTTTGAAATACCTATACAAACTTGTTCCTACATAGTAACTTGCAACTTTGAATGAGAATGTGCTTGCTCGCAGCAACGTGCTATATGTTCTGAAGTCCCGAATTGGGAATCTGTGTCAAAACTTTGTTAGGAATTATGTGATCCTTACTAGCTGGAAGTAATGGAGATGGGGCATGAAGTTATTTCTAGGAGTTGGACACATACCAAGTTTCGCTCAGTTCTGGGCATCTTTGAAATACCTATACAAACTTGTTGCTACATAGTAACTTGCATCTTTAATGAGAATGTGCTTGCTTACAGCAACGTGCTATATGTTCTGAATGCCCGATTTGGGAATCTGTGTCAAAACTTTGTTAGGAATTATGTGATCCTTACTAGCTGGAAGTAAGGGAGATGGGGCATGAATTTATTTCTAGGAGTTGGACACATACCAAGTTTAGCTCAGTTCTGGGCATCTTTGAAATACCTATACAAACTTGTTGCTACATAGTAACTTGCATCATTAATGAGAATGTGCTTGCTTACAGCAACGTGCTATATGTTCTGCATGCCCGAATTGGGAATCTGTGTCAAAACTTTGTTAGGAATTATGTGATCCTTACTAGCTGGAAGTAAGGGAGATGGGGCATGAAGTTATTTCTAGGAGTTGGACACATACCAAGTTTAGCTCAGTTCTGGGCATCTTTGAAATACCTATACAAACTTGTTCCTACATAGTAACTTGCATCTTTGAATGAGAATGTGCTTGCTTACAGCAACGTGCTATATGTTATGAATGCCCGAATTGGGAATCTGTGTCAAAACTTTGTTAGGAATTATGTGATCCTTACTAGCTGGAAGTAAGGGAGATGGGGCATGAAGTTATTTCTAGGAGTTGGACACATACCAAGTTTAGCTCAGTTCTGGGCATCTTTGAAATACCTATACAAACTTGTTCCTACATAGTAACTTGCATCTTTGAATGAGAATCTGCTTGCTTACAGCAACGTGCTATATGTTCTGAATGCCCGAATTGGGAATCTGTGTCAAAACTTTGTTAGGAATTATGTGATCCTTACTAGCTGGAAGTAAGGGAGATGGGGCATGAAGTTATTTCTAGGAGTTGGACACATACCAAGTTTAGCTCAGTTCTGGGCATCTTTGAAATACCTATACAAACTTGTTCCTACATAGTAACTTGCACCTTTGAATGAGAATGTGCTTGCTTACAGCAACGTGCTATATGTTCTGAATGCCCGAATTGGGAATCTGTGTCAAAACTTTGTTAGGAATTATGTGATCCTTACTAGCTGGAAGTAAGGGAGATGGGGCATGAAGTTATTTCTAGGAGTTGGACACATACCAAGTTTAGCTCAGTTCTGGGCATCTTTGAAATACCTATACAAACTTGTTCCTACATAGTAACTTGCATCTTTAATGAGAATCTGCTTGCTTACAGCAACGTGCTATATGTTCTGAATGCCCGAATTGTCAATCTGTGTCAAAACTTTGTTAGGAATTATGTGATCCTTACTAGCTGGAAGTAAGGGAGATGGGGCATGAAGTTATTTCTAGGAGTTGGACACATACCAAGTTTAGCTCAGTTCTGGGCATCTTTGAAATACCTATACAAACTTGTTCCTACATAGTAACTTGCAACTTTGAATGAGAATGTGCTTGCTTACAGCAACGTGCTATATGTTCTGAATGCCCGAATTGGGAATCTGTGTCAAAACTTTGTTAGGAATTATGTGATCCTTACTAGCTGGAAGTAAGGGAGATGGGGCATGAAGTTATTTCTAGGAGTTGGACACATACCAAGTTTAGCTCAGTTCTGGGCCTCTTTGAAATACCTATACAAACTTGTTCCTACATAGTAACTTGCATCTTTGAATGAGAATCTGCTTGCTTACAGCAACGTGCTGTATGTTCTGAATGCCCGAATTGGGAATCTGTGTCAAAACTTTGTTAGGAATTATGTGATCCTTACTAGCTGGAAGTAAGGGAGATGGGGCATGAAGTTATTTCTAGGAGTTGGACACATACCAAGTTTAGCTCAGTTCTGGGCATCTTTGAAATACCTATACAAACTTGTTCCTACATAGTAACTTGCAACTTTGAATGAGAATCTGCTTGCTTACAGCAACGTGCTATATGTTCTGAATGCCCGAATTGGGAATCTGTGTCAAAACTTTGTTAGGAATTATGTGATCCTTACTAGCTGGAAGTAAGGGAGATGGGGCATGAAGTTATTTCTAGGAGTTGGACACATACCAAGTTTAGCTCAGTTCTGGGCATCTTTGAAATACCTATACAAACTTGTTGCTACATAGTAACTTGCATCATTAATGAGAATGTGCTTGCTTACAGCAACGTGCTATATGTTCTGAATGCCCGAATTGGGAATCTGTGTCAAAACTTTGTTAGGAATTATGTGATCCTTACTAGCTGGAAGTAAGGGAAATGGGGCATGAAGTTATTTCTAGGAGTTGGACACATACCAAGTTTAGCTCAGTTCTGGGCATCTTTGAAATACCTATACAAACTTGTTCCTACATAGTAACTTGCATCATTAATGAGAATGTGCTTGCTTACAGCAACGTGCTATATGTTCTGAATGCCCGAATTGGGAATCTGTGTCAAAACTTTGTTAGGAATTATGTGATCCTTACTAGCTGGAAGTAAGGGAGATGGGGCATGAAGTTATTTCTAGGAGTTGGACACATACCAAGTTTAGCTCAGTTCTGGGCATCTTTGAAATACCTATACAAACTTGTTCCTACATAGTAACTTGCAACTTTGAATGAGAATCTGCTTGCTTACAGCAACGTGCTATATGTTCTGAATGCCCGATTTGGGAATCTGTGTCAAAACTTTGTTAGGAATTATGTGATCCTTACTAGCTGGAAGTAAGGGAGATGGGGCATGAAGTTATTTCTAGGAGTTGGACACATACCAAGTTTAGCTCAGTTCTGGGCATCTTTGAAATACCTATACAAACTTGTTCCTACATAGTAACTTGCATCTTTGAATGAGAATGTGCTTGCTTACAGCAACGTGCTATATGTTCTGAATGCCCGAATTGGGAATCTGTGTCAAAACTTTGTTAGGAATTATGTGATCCTTACTAGCTGGAAGTAAGGGAGATGGGGCATGAAGTTATTTCTAGGAGTTGGACACATACCAAGTTTAGCTCAGTTCTGGGCATCTTTGAAATACCTATACAAACTTGTTCCTACATAGTAACTTGCAACTTTGAATGAGAATGTGCTTGCTTACAGCAACGTGCTATATGTTCTGAATGCCCGAATTGGGAATCTGTGTCAAAACTTTGTTAGGAATTATGTGATCCTTACAAGCTGGAAGTAAGGGAGATGGGGCATGAAGTTATTTCTAGGAGTTGGACACATACCAAGTTTAGCTCAGTTCTGGGCATCTTTGAAATACCTATACAAACTTGTTCCTACATAGTAACTTGCAACTTTGAATGAGAATGTGCTTGCTTACAGCAACGTGCTATATGCTCTGAATGCCCGAATTGGGAATCTGTGTCAAAACTTGTTAGGAATTATGTGAGCCTTACTAGCTGGAAGTAAGGGAGATGGGGCATGAAGTTATTTCTTGGAGTTGGAGACATACCAAGTTTAGCTCAGTTCTGGGCATCTTTGAATTACCTATACAAACTTGTTCCTACATAGTAACTTGCAACTTTGAATGAGAATGTGCTTGCTTGCAGCAACGTGCTATATGTTCTGAATGCCCGATTTGGGAATCTGTGTCAAAACTTTGTTAGGAATTATGTGATCCTTACTAGCTGGAAGTAAGGGAGATGGGGCATGAAGTTATTACTAGGAGTTCGACACATACCAAGTTTAGCTCAGTTCTGGGCATCTTTGAAATACCTATAGAAACTTGTTCCTACATAGTAACTTGCATCTTTGAATGAGAATGTTCTTGCTAACAGCAACGTGCTATATGTTCTGAATGCCCGAATTGGCAATCTGTGTCAAAACTTTGTTAGGAATTATGTGATCCTTACTAGCTGGAAGTAAGGGAGATGGGGCATGAAGTTATTTCTAGGAGTTGGACACATACCAAGTTTAGCTCAGTTCTGGGCATCTTTGAAATACCTATACAAACTTGTTCCTACATAGTAACTTGCATCTTTAAATGAGAATCTGCTTGCTTACAGCAACGTGCTATATGTTCTGAATGCCCGAATTGGGAATCTGTGTCAAAACTTTGTTAGGAATTATGTGATCCTTACTAGCTGGAAGTAAGGGAGATGGGGCATGAAGTTATTTCTAGGAGTTGGACACATACCAAGTTTAGCTCAGTTCTGGGCATCTTTGAAATACCTATACAAACTTGTTCCTACATAGTAACTTGCAACTTTGAATGAGAATATGATTACCTACAGCAACGTGCTATATGTTCTGAATGCCCGAATTGGCAATCTGTGTCAAAACTTTGTTAGGAATTATGTGATCCTTACTAGCTGGAAGTAAGGGAGATGGGGCATGAAGATATTTCTAGGAGTTGGACACATACCAAGTTTAGCTCAGTTCTGGGCATCTTTGAAATACCTATACAAACTTGTTCCTACATAGTAACTTGCAACTTTGAATGAGAATGTGCTTGCCTACAGCAACGTGCTATATGTTCTGAATGCCCGAATTGGCAATCTGTGTCAAAACTTTGTTAGGAATTATGTGATCCTTACTAGCTGGAAGTAAGGGAGATGGGGCATGAAGTTATTTCTAGGAGTTGGACACATACCAAGTTTAGCTCAGTTCTGGGCATCTTTGAAATACCTATACAAACTTGTTCCTACATAGTAACTTGCAACTTTGAATGAGAATGTGCTTGCTTACAGCAACGTGCTATATGTTCGGAATGCCCGAATTGGGAATCTGTGTCAAAACTTTGTTAGGAATTATGTGATCCTTACTAGCTGGAAGTAAGGGAGATGGGGCATGAAGTTATTTCTAGGAGTTGGACACATAGCAAGTTTAGCTCAGTTCTGGGCATCTTTGAAATACCTATACAAACTTGTTCCTACATAGTAATTTGCAACTTTGAATGAAAATGTGCTTGCTTACAGCAACGTGCTATATGTTCTGAATTCCCGAATTGGGAATCTGTGTCAAAACTTTGTTAGGAATTATGTGATCCTTACTAGCTGGAAGTAATGGAGATGGGGCATGAAGTTATTTCTAGGAGTTGGACACATACCAAGTTTAGCTCAGTTCTGGGCATCTTTGAAATACCTATACAAACTTGTTGCTACATAGTAACTTGCATCTTTAATGAGAATGTGCTTGCTTACAGCAACGTGGTATATGTTCTGAATGCCCGAATTGGGAATCTGTGTCAAAACTTTGTTAGGAATTATGTGATCCTTACTAGCTGGAAGTAAGGGAGATGGGGCATGAAGTTATTTCTAGGAGTTGGACACATACCAAGTTTAGCTCAGTTCTGGGCATCTTTGAAATACCTATACAAACTTGTTCCTACATAGTAACTTGCAACTTTGAATGAGAATGTGCTTGCTTACAGCAACGTGCTATATGTTCTGAATGCCCGAATTGGGAATCTGTGTCAAAACTTTGTTAGGAATTATGTGATCCTTACTAGCTGGAAGTAAGGGAGATGGGGCATGAAGTTATTTCTTGGAGTTGGAGACATACCAAGTTTAGCTCAGTTCTGGGCATCTTTGAAATACCTATACAAACTTGTTCCTACATAGTAACTTGCAACTTTGAATGAGAATGTGCTTGCTTGCAGCAACGTGCTATATGTTCTGAATGCCCGAATTGGGAATCTGTGTCAAAACTTTGTTAGCAATTATGTGATCCTTACTAGCTGGAAGTAAGGGAGATGGGGCATGAAGTTATTACTTGGAGTTGGAGACATACCAAGTTTAGCTCAGTTCTGGGCATCTTTGAAATACCTATACAAACTTGTTCCTACATAGTAACTTGCAACTTTGAATGAGAATGTGCTTGCTTGCAGCAACGTGCTATATGTTCTGAATGCCCGAATTGGGAATCTGTGTCAAAACTTTGTTAGGAATTATGTGATCCTTACTAGCTGGAAGTAAGGGAGATGGGGCATGAAGTTATTTCTAGGAGTTGGACACATACCAAGTTTAGCTCAGTTCTGGGCATCTTTGAAATACCTATACAAACTTGTTCCTACATAGTAACTTGCAACTTTGAATGAAAATGTGCTTGCTTACAGCCACGTGCTATATGTTCTGAATGCCAGAATTGGGAATCTGTGTCAAAACTTTGTTAGGAATTATGTGATCCTTACTAGCTGGAAGTAAGGGAGATGGGGCATGAAGTTATTTCTAGGAGTTGGACACATACCAAGTTTAGCTCAGTTCTGGGCATCTTTGAAATACCTATACAAACTTGTTCCTACATAGTAACTTGCATCTTTGAATGAGAATGTTCTTGCTAACAGCAACGTTCTATATGTTCTGAATGCCCGAATTGGCAATCTGTGTCGAAACTTTGTTAGGAATTATGTGATCCTTACTAGCTGGAAGTAAGGGAGATGGGGCATGAAGTTATTTCTAGGAGTTGGACACATACCAAGTTTAGCTCAGTTCTGGGCATCTTTGAAATACCTATACAAACTTGTTCCTACATAGTAACTTGCATCTTTGAATGAAAACTGCTTGCTTACAGCAACGTGCTATATGTTCTGAATGCCCGAATTGGGAATCTGTGTCAAAACTTTGTTAGGAATTATGTGATCCTTACTAGCTGGAAGTAAGGGAGATGGGGCATGAAGTTATTTCTAGGAGTTGGACACATACCAAGTTTAGCTCAGTTCTGGGTATCTTTGAAATACCTATACAAACTTGTTCCTACATAGTAACTTGCATCTTTGAATGAGAATCTGCTTGCTTACAGCAACGTGCTATATGTTCTGAATGCCCGAATTGGGAATCTGTGTCAAAACTTTTTGAGGAATTATGTGATCCTTACTAGCTGGAAGTAAGGGAGATGGGGCATGAAGTTATTTCTAGGAGTTGGACACATACCAAGTTTAGCTCAGTTCTGGGCCTCTTTGAAATACCTATACAAACTTGTTCCTACATAGTAACTTGCATCTTTGAATGAGAATGTGCTTGCTTACAGCAACGTGCTGTATGTTCTGAATGCCCGAATTGGGAATCTGTGTCAAAACTTTGTTAGGAATTATGTGATCCTTACTAGCTGGAAGTAAGGGAGATGGGGCATGAAGTTATTTCTAGGAGTTGGACACATACCAAGTTGGGCTCAGTTCTGGGCATCTTTGAAATACCTATACAAACTTGTTCCTACATAGTAACTTGCAACTTTGAATGAGAATGTGCTTGCTCGCAGCAACGTGCTATATGTTCTGAAGTCCCGAATTGGGAATCTGTGTCAAAACTTTGTTAGGAATTATGTGATCCTTACTAGGTGGAAGTAATGGAGATGGGGCATGAAGTTATTTCTAGGAGTTGGACACATACCAAGTTTAGCTCAGTTCTGGGCATCTTTGAAATACCTATACAAACTTGTTGCTACATAGTAACTTGCATCTTTAATGAGAATGTGCTTGCTTACAGCAACGTGCTATATGTTCTGAATGCCCGATTTGGGAATCTGTGTCAAAACTTTGTTAGGAATTATGTGATCCTTACTAGCTGGAAGTAAGGGAGATGGGGCATGAATTTATTTCTAGGAGTTGGACACATACCAAGTTTAGCTCAGTTCTGGGCATCTTTGAAATACCTATACAAACTTGTTGCTACATAGTAACTTGCATCATTAATGAGAATGTGCTTGCTTACAGCAACGTGCTATATGTTCTGCATGCCCGAAT
Source organism: Diceros bicornis minor (assembly GCF_020826845.1). Classification (NCBI taxonomy): domain Eukaryota; kingdom Metazoa; phylum Chordata; class Mammalia; order Perissodactyla; family Rhinocerotidae; genus Diceros; species Diceros bicornis. Next base: position 116,363 of record NC_080767.1, read on the forward strand.
TGGGAATCTGTGTCAAAACTTTGTTAGGAATTATGTGATCCTTACTAGCTGGAAGTAAGGGAGATGGGGCATGAAGTTATTTCTAGGAGTTGGACACATACCAAGTTTAGCTCAGTTCTGGGCATCTTTGAAATACCTATACAAACTTGTTCCTACATAGTAACTTGCATCTTTGAATGAGAATGTGCTTGCTTACAGCAACGTGCTATATGTTATGAATGCCCGAATTGGGAATCTGTGTCAAAACTTTGTTAGGAATTATGTGATCCTTACTAGCTGGAAGTAAGGGAGATGGGGCATGAAGTTATTTCTAGGAGTTGGACACATACCAAGTTTAGCTCAGTTCTGGGCATCTTTGAAATACCTATACAAACTTGTTCCTACATAGTAACTTGCGTCTTTGAATGAGAATCTGCTTGCTTACAGCAACGTGCTATATGTTCTGAATGCCCGAATTGGGAATCTGTGTCAAAACTTTGTTAGGAATTATGTGATCCTTACTAGCTGGAAGTAAGGGAGATGGGGCATGAAGTTATTTCTAGGAGTTGGACACATACCAAGTTTAGCTCAGTTCTGGGCATCTTTGAAATACCTATACAAACTTGTTCCTACATAGTAACTTGCACCTTTGAATGAGAATGTGCTTGCTTACAGCAACGTGCTATATGTTCTGAATGCCCGAATTGGGAATCTGTGTCAAAACTTTGTTAGGAATTATGTGATCCTTACTAGCTGGAAGTAAGGGAGATGGGGCATGAAGTTATTTCTAGGAGTTGGACACATACCAAGTTTAGCTCAGTTCTGGGCATCTTTGAAATACCTATACAAACTTGTTCCTACATAGTAACTTGCATCTTTAATGAGAATCTGCTTGCTTACAGCAACGTGCTATATGTTCTGAATGCCCGAATTGTCAATCTGTGTCAAAACTTTGTTAGGAATTATGTGATCCTTACTAGCTGGAAGTAAGGGAGATGGGGCATGAAGTTATTTCTAGGAGTTGGACACATACCAAGTTTAGCTCAGTTCTGGGCATCTTTGAAATACCTATACAAACTTGTTCCTACATAGTAACTTGCAACTTTGAATGAGAATGTGCTTGCTTACAGCAACGTGCTATATGTTCTGAATGCCCGAATTGGGAATCTGTGTCAAAACTTTGTTAGGAATTATGTGATCCTTACTAGCTGGAAGTAAGGGAGATGGGGCATGAAGTTATTTCTAGGAGTTGGACACATACCAAGTTTAGCTCAGTTCTGGGCCTCTTTGAAATACCTATACAAACTTGTTCCTACATAGTAACTTGCATCTTTGAATGAGAATCTGCTTGCTTACAGCAACGTGCTGTATGTTCTGAATGCCCGAATTGGGAATCTGTGTCAAAACTTTGTTAGGAATTATGTGATCCTTACTAGCTGGAAGTAAGGGAGATGGGGCATGAAGTTATTTCTAGGAGTTGGACACATACCAAGTTTAGCTCAGTTCTGGGCATCTTTGAAATACCTATACAAACTTGTTCCTACATAGTAACTTGCAACTTTGAATGAGAATCTGCTTGCTTACAGCAACGTGCTATATGTTCTGAATGCCCGAATTGGGAATCTGTGTCAAAACTTTGTTAGGAATTATGTGATCCTTACTAGCTGGAAGTAAGGGAGATGGGGCATGAAGTTATTTCTAGGAGTTGGACACATACCAAGTTTAGCTCAGTTCTGGGCATCTTTGAAATACCTATACAAACTTGTTGCTACATAGTAACTTGCATCATTAATGAGAATGTGCTTGCTTACAGCAACGTGCTATATGTTCTGAATGCCCGAATTGGGAATCTGTGTCAAAACTTTGTTAGGAATTATGTGATCCTTACTAGCTGGAAGTAAGGGAAATGGGGCATGAAGTTATTTCTAGGAGTTGGACACATACCAAGTTTAGCTCAGTTCTGGGCATCTTTGAAATACCTATACAAACTTGTTCCTACATAGTAACTTGCATCATTAATGAGAATGTGCTTGCTTACAGCAACGTGCTATATGTTCTGAATGCCCGAATTGGGAATCTGTGTCAAAACTTTGTTAGTAATTATGTGATCCTTACTAGCTGGAAGTAAGGGAGATGGGGCATGAAGTTATTTCTAGGAGTTGGACACATACCAAGTTTAGCTCAGTTCTGGGCATCTTTGAAATACCTATACAAACTTGTTCCTACATAGTAACTTGCAACTTTGAATGAGAATCTGCTTGCTTACAGCAACGTGCTATATGTTCTGAATGCCCGATTTGGGAATCTGTGTCAAAACTTTGTTAGGAATTATGTGATCCTTACTAGCTGGAAGTAAGGGAGATGGGGCATGAAGTTATTTCTAGGAGTTGGACACATACCAAGTTTAGCTCAGTTCTGGGCATCTTTGAAATACCTATACAAACTTGTTCCTACATAGTAACTTGCATCTTTGAATGAGAATGTGCTTGCTTACAGCAACGTGCTATATGTTCTGAATGCCCGAATTGGGAATCTGTGTCAAAACTTTGTTAGGAATTATGTGATCCTTACTACCTGGAAGTAAGGGAGATGGGGCATGAAGTTATTTCTAGGAGTTGGACACATACCAAGTTTAGCTCAGTTCTGGGCATCTTTGAAATACCTATACAAACTTGTTCCTACATAGTAACTTGCAACTTTGAATGAGAATGTGCTTGCTTACAGCAACGTGCTATATGTTCTGAATGCCCGAATTGGGAATCTGTGTCAAAACTTTGTTAGGAATTATGTGATCCTTACTAGCTGGAAGTAAGGGAGATGGGGCATGAAGTTATTTCTAGGAGTTGGACACATACCAAGTTTAGCTCAGTTCTGGGCATCTTTGAAATACCTATACAAACTTGTTCCTACATAGTAACTTGCAACTTTGAATGAGAATGTGCTTGCTTACAGCAACGTGCTATATGTTCTGAATGCCCGAATTGGGAATCTGTGTCAAAACTTGTTAGGAATTATGTGAGCCTTACTAGCTGGAAGTAAGGGAGATGGGGCATGAAGTTATTTCTTGGAGTTGGAGACATACCAAGTTTAGCTCAGTTCTGGGCATCTTTGAAATACCTATACAAACTTGTTCCTACATAGTAACTTGCAACTTTGAATGAGAATGTGCTTGCTTGCAGCAACGTGCTATATGTTCTGAATGCCCGATTTGGGAATCTGTGTCAAAACTTTGTTAGGAATTATGTGATCCTTACTAGCTGGAAGTAAGGGAGATGGGGCATGAAGTTATTACTAGGAGTTCGACACATACCAAGTTTAGCTCAGTTCTGGGCATCTTTGAAATACCTATAGAAACTTGTTCCTACATAGTAACTTGCATCTTTGAATGAGAATGTGCTTGCTTACAGCAACGTGCTTTATGTTCTGAATGCCCGAATTGGGAATCTGTGTCAAAACTTTGTTAGGAATTATGTGATCCTTACTAGCTGGAAGTAAGGGAGATGGGGCATGAAGTTATTTCTAGGAGTTGGACACATACCAAGTTTAGCTCAGTTCTGGGCATCTTTGAAATACCTATACAACCTTGTTCCTACATAGTAACTTGCATCTTTGAATGAGAATGTGCTTGCTTACAGCAACGTGCTATATGTTCTGAATGCCCGAATTGGGAATCTGTGTCAAAACTTTGTTAGGAATTATGTGATCCTTACTAGCTGGAAGTAAGGGAGATGGGGCATGAAGTTATTTCTAGGAGTTGGACACATACCAAGTTTAGCTCAGTTCTGGGCATCTTTGAAATACCTATACAACCTTGTTCCTACATAGTAACTTGCAACTTTGAATGAAAATGTGCTTGCTTACAGCAACGTGCTATATGTTCTGAATGCCCGAATTGGGAATCTGTGTCAAAACTTTGATACGAATTATGTGATCCTTACTAGCTGGAAGTAAGGGAGATGGGGCATGAAGTTAGTTCTTGGAGTTGGAGACATACCAAGTTTAGCTCAGTTCTGGGCATCTTTGAAATACCTATACAAACTTGTTCCTACATAGTAACTTGCAACTTTGAATGAGAATGTGCTTGCTTGCAGCAACGTGCTATATGTTCTGAAGGCCCGAATTGGGAATCTGTGTCAAAACTTTGTTAGGAATTATGTGATCATTACAAGCTGGAAGTAAGGGAGATGGGGCATGAAGTTATTTCTAGGAGTTGGACACATACCAAGTTTAGCTCAGTTCTGGGCATCTTTGAAATACCTATACAAACTTGTTCCTACTTAGTAACTTGCATCTTTGAATGAGAATGTGCTTGCTTACAGCAACGTGCTATATGTTCTGAATGCCCGAATTGGCAATCTGTGTCAAAACTTTGTTAGGAATTATGTGATCCTTACTAGCTGGAAGTAAGGGAGATGGGGCATGAAGTTATTTCTAGGAGTTGGACACATACCAAGTTTAGCTCAGTTCTGGGCATCTTTGAAATACCTATACAAACTTGTTCCTACCTAGTAACTTGCATCTTTGAATGAGAATGTGCTTGCTTACAGCAACGTGCTATATGTTCTGAATGCCCGAATTGGAAATCTGTGTCAAAACTTTGTTAGGAATTATGTGATCCTTACTAGCTGGAAGTAAGGGAGATGGGGCATGAAGTTATTTCTAGGAGTTGGACACACACCAAGTTTAGCTCAGTTCTGGGCATCTTTGAAATACCTATACAACCTTGTTCCTACATAGTAACTTGCATCTTTGAATGAGAATGTGCTTGCTTACAGCAACGTGCTATATGTTCTGAATGCCCGAATTGGGAATCTGTGTCAAAACTTTGGTAGGAATTATGTGATCCTTACTAGCTGGAAGTAAGGGAGATGGGGCATGAAGTTATTTCTAGGAGTTGGACACATACCAAGTTTAGCTCAGTTCTGGGCATCTTTGAAATACCTATACAAACTTGTTCCTACATAGTAACTTGCAACTTTGAATGAGAATGTGCTTGCTTACAGCAACGTGCTATATGTTCTGAATGCCCGAATTGGGAATCTGTGTCAAAACTTTGTTAGGAATTATGTGATCCTTACTACCTGGAAGTAAGGGAGATGGGGCATGAAGTTATTTCTAGGAGTTGGACACATACCAAGTTTAGCTCAGTTCTGGGCATCTTTGAAATACCTATACAAACTTGTTGCTACATAGTAACTTGCATCATTAATGAGAATGTGCTTGCTTACAGCAACGTGCTATATGTTCTGAATGCCCGAATTGGGAATCTGTGTCAAAACTTTGTTAGGAATTACGTGATCCTTACTAGCTGGATGTAAGGGAGATGGGGCATGAAGTTATTTCTAGGAGTTGGACACATACCAAGTTTAGCTCAGTTCTGGGCATCTTTGAAATACCTATACAAACTTGTTCCTACATAGTAACTTGCAACTTTGAGTGAGAATCTGCTTGCTTACAGCAACGTGCTATATGTTCTGAATGCCCGATTTGGGAATCTGTGTCAAAACTTTGTTAGGAATTATGTGATCCTTACTAGCTGGAAGTAAGGGAGATGGGGCATGAAGTTATTTCTAGGAGTTGGACACATACCAAGTTTAGCTCAGTTCTGGGCATCTTTGAAATACCTATACAAACTTGTTCCTACATAGTAACTTGCATCTTTGAATGAGAATCTGCTTGCTTACAGCAACGTGCTATAAGTTCTGAATGCCCGATTTGGGAATCTGTGTCAAAACTTTGTTAGGAATTATGTGATCCTTACTAGCTGGAAGTAAGGGAGATGGGGCATGAAGTTATTTCTAGGAGTTGGACACATACCAAGTTTAGCTCAGTTCTGGGCATCTTTGAAATACCTATACAAACTTGTTCCTACATAGTAACTTGCATCTTTGAATGAGAATGTGCTTGCTTACAGCAACGTGCTATATGTTCTGAATGCCCGAATTGGGAATCTGTGTCAAAACTTTGTTAGGAATTATGTGATCCTTACTAGCTGGAAGTAAGGGAGATGGGGCATGAAGTTATTTCTAGGAGTTGGACACATACCAAGTTTAGCTCAGTTCTGGGCATCTTTGAAATACCTATACAACCTTGTTCCTACATAGTAACTTGCATCTTTGAATGAGAATGTGCTTGCTTACAGCAACGTGCTATATGTTCTGAATGCCCGTATTGGGAATCTGTGTCAAAACTTTGTTAGGAATTATGTGATCCTTACTAGCTGGAAGTAAGGGAGATGGGGCATGAAGTTATTTCTAGGAGTTGGACACATACCAAGTTTAGCTCAGTTCTGGGCATCTTTGAAATACCTATACAAACTTGTTCCTACATAGTAACTTGCAACTTTGAATGAAAATGTGCTTGCTTACAGCAACGTGCTATATGTTCTGAATGCCCGAATTGGGAATCTGTGTCAAAACTTTGTTAGGAATTATGTGATCCTTACTAGCTGGAAGTAAGGGAGATGGGGCATGAAGTTATTTCTTGGAGTTGGAGACATACCAAGTTTAGCTCAGTTCTGGGCATCTTTGAAATACCTATACAAACTTGTTCCTACATAGTAACTTGCAACTTTGAAAGAGAATGTGCTTGCTTGCAGCAACGTGCTATATGTTCTGAATGCCTGATTTGGGAATCTGTGTCAAAACTTTGTTAGGAATTATGTGATCCTTACAAGCTGGAAGTAAGGGAGATGGGGCATGAAGTTATTTCTAGGAGTTGGACACATACCCAGTTTAGCTCAGTTCTGGGCATCTTTGAAATACCTATACAAACTTGTTCCTACTTAGTAACTTGCATCTTTGAATGAGAATGTGCTTGCTTACAGCAACGTGCTATATGTTCTGAATGCCCGAATTGGCAATCTGTGTCAAAACTTTGTTAGGAATTATGTGATCCTTACTAGCTGGAAGTAAGGGAGATGGGGCATGAAGTTATTTCTAGGAGTTGGACACATACCAAGTTTAGCTCAGTTGTGGGCATCTTTGAAATACCTATACAAACTTGTTCCTACATAGTAACTTGCATCTTTGAATGAGAATCTGCTTGCTTACAGCAACGTGCTATATGTTCTGAATGCCCGAATTGGGAATCTGTGTCAAAACTTTGTTAGGAATTATGTGATCCTTACTAGCTGGAAGTAAGGGAGATGGGGCATGAAGTTATTTCTAGGAGTTGGACACATACCAAGTTTAGCTCAGTTCTGGGCATCTTTGAAATACCTATACAAACTTGTTCCTACATAGTAACTTGCATCTTTGAATGAGAATCTGCTTGCTTACAGCAACGTGCTATATGTTCTGAATGCCCGAATTGGGAATCTGTGTCAAAACGTTGTTAGGAATTATGTGATCCTTACTAGCTGGAAGTAAGGGAGATGGGGCATGAAGTTATTTCTAGGAGTTGGAGACATACCAAGGTTAGCTCAGTTCTGGGCATCTTTGAAATATCTATACAAACTTGTTCCTACATAGTAACTTGCATCTTTGAATGAGAATGTGCTTGCTTACAGCAACGTGCTATATGTTCTGAATGCCCGTATTGGGAATCTGTGTCAAAACTTTGTTAGGAATTATGTGATCCTTACTAGCTGGAAGTAAGGGAGATGGGGCATGAAGTTATTTCTAGGAGTTGGACACATACCAAGTTTAGCTCAGTTCTGGGCATCTTTGAAATACCTATACAAACTTGTTCCTACATAGTAACTTGCAACTTTGAATGAAAATGTGCTTGCTTACAGCAACGTGCTATATGTTCTGAATGCCCGAATTGGGAATCTGTGTCAAAACTTTGTTAGGAATTATGTGATCCTTACTAGCTGGAAGTAAGGGAGATGGGGCATGAAGTTATTTCTTGGAGTTGGAGACATACCAAGTTTAGCTCAGTTCTGGGCATCTTTGAAATACCTATACAAACTTGTTCCTACATAGTAACTTGCAACTTTGAAAGAGAATGTGCTTGCTTGCAGCAACGTGCTATATGTTCTGAATGCCTGATTTGGGAATCTGTGTCAAAACTTTGTTAGGAATTATGTGATCCTTACAAGCTGGAAGTAAGGGAGATGGGGCATGAAGTTATTTCTAGGAGTTGGACACATACCCAGTTTAGCTCAGTTCTGGGCATCTTTGAAATACCTATACAAACTTGTTCCTACTTAGTAACTTGCATCTTTGAATGAGAATGTGCTTGCTTACAGCAACGTGCTATATGTTCTGAATGCCCGAATTGGCAATCTGTGTCAAAACTTTGTTAGGAATTATGTGATCCTTACTAGCTGGAAGTAAGGGAGATGGGGCATGAAGTTATTTCTAGGAGTTGGACACATACCAAGTTTAGCTCAGTTGTGGGCATCTTTGAAATACCTATACAAACTTGTTCCTACATAGTAACTTGCATCTTTGAATGAGAATCTGCTTGCTTACAGCAACGTGCTATATGTTCTGAATGCCCGAATTGGGAATCTGTGTCAAAACTTTGTTAGGAATTATGTGATCCTTACTAGCTGGAAGTAAGGGAGATGGGGCATGAAGTTATTTCTAGGAGTTGGACACATACCAAGTTTAGCTCAGTTCTGGGCATCTTTGAAATACCTATACAAACTTGTTCCTACATAGTAACTTGCATCTTTGAATGAGAATCTGCTTGCTTACAGCAACGTGCTATATGTTCTGAATGCCCGAATTGGGAATCTGTGTCAAAACGTTGTTAGGAATTATGTGATCCTTACTAGCTGGAAGTAAGGGAGATGGGGCATGAAGTTATTTCTAGGAGTTGGAGACATACCAAGGTTAGCTCAGTTCTGGGCATCTTTGAAATATCTATACAAACTTGTTCCTACATAGTAACTTGCAACTTTGAATGAGAATGTGCTTGCTTACAGCAACGTGCTATATGTTCTGAATGCCCGAATTGGGAATCTGTGTCAAAACTTTGTTAGGAATTATGTGATCCTTACTAGCTGGAAGTAAGGGAGATGGGGCATGAAGTTATTTCTAGGAGTTGGACACATACCAAGTTTAGCTCAGTTCTGGGCATCTTTGAAATACCTATACAACCTTGTTCCTACATAGTAACTTGCAACTTTGAATGAAAATGTGCTTGCTTACAGCAACATGCTATATGTTCTGAATGCCCGAATTGGGAATCTGTGTCAAAACTTTGATACGAATTATGTGATCCTTACTAGCTGGAAGTAAGGGAGATGGGGCATGAAGTTAGTTCTTGGAGTTGGAGACATACCAAGTTTAGCTCAGTTCTGGGCATCTTTGAAATACCTATACAAACTTGTTCCTACATAGTAACTTGCAACTTTGAATGAGAATGTGCTTGCTTGCAGCAACGTGCTATATGTTCTGAAGGCCCGAATTGGGAATCTGTGTCAAAACTTTGTTAGGAATTATGTGATCATTACAAGCTGGAAGTAAGGGAGATGGGGCATGAAGTTATTTCTAGGAGTTGGACACATACCAAGTTTAGCTCAGTTCTGGGCATCTTTGAAATACCTATACAAACTTGTTCCTACTTAGTAACTTGCATCTTTGAATGAGAATGTGCTTGCTTGCAGCAACGTGCTATATGTTCTGAATGCCCGAATTGGCAATCTGTGTCAAAACTTTGTTAGGAATTATGTGATCCTTACTAGCTGGAAGTAAGGGAGATGGGGCATGAAGTTATTTCTAGGAGTTGGACACATACCAAGTTTAGCTCAGTTCTGGGCATCTTTGAAATACCTATACAAACTTGTTCCTACCTAGTAACTTGCATCTTTGAATGAGAATGTGCTTGCTTACAGCAACATGCTATATGTTCTGAATGCCCGAATTGGGAATCTGTGTCAAAACTTTGTTAGGAATTATGTGATCCTTACTAGCTGGAAGTAAGGGAGATGGGGCATGAAGTTATTTCTAGGAGTTGGACACACACCAAGTTTAGCTCAGTTCTGGGCATCTTTGAAATACCTATACAACCTTGTTCCTACATAGTAACTTGCATCTTTGAATGAGAATCTGCTTGCTTACAGCAACGTGCTATATGTTCTGAATGCCCGAATTGGGAATCTGTGTCAAAACTTTGGTAGGAATTATGTGATCCTTACTAGCTGGAAGTAAGGGAGATGGGGCATGAAGTTATTTCTAGGAGTTGGACACATACCAAGTTTAGCTCAGTTCTGGGCATCTTTGAAATACCTATACAAACTTGTTCCTACATAGTAACTTGCAACTTTGAATGAGAATGTGCTTGCTTACAGCAACGTGCTATATGTTCTGAATGCCCGAATTGGGAATCTGTGTCAAAACTTTGTTAGGAATTATGTGATCCTTACTACCTGGAAGTAAGGGAGATGGGGCATGAAGTTATTTCTAGGAGTTGGACACATACCAAGTTTAGCTCAGTTCTGGGCATCTTTGAAATACCTATACAAACTTGTTGCTACATAGTAACTTGCATCATTAATGAGAATGTGCTTGCTTACAGCAACGTGCTATATGTTCTGAATGCCCGAATTGGGAATCTGTGTCAAAACTTTGTTAGGAATTACGTGATCCTTACTAGCTGGATGTAAGGGAGATGGGGCATGAAGTTATTTCTAGGAGTTGGACACATACCAAGTTTAGCTCAGTTCTGGGCATCTTTGAAATACCTATACAAACTTGTTCCTACATAGTAACTTGCAACTTTGAGTGAGAATCTGCTTGCTTACAGCAACGTGCTATATGTTCTGAATGCCCGATTTGGGAATCTGTGTCAAAACTTTGTTAGGAATTATGTGATCCTTACTAGCTGGAAGTAAGGGAGATGGGGCATGAAGTTATTTCTAGGAGTTGGACACATACCAAGTTTAGCTCAGTTCTGGGCATCTTTGAAATACCTATACAAACTTGTTCCTACATAGTAACTTGCATCTTTGAATGAGAATCTGCTTGCTTACAGCAACGTGCTATAAGTTCTGAATGCCCGATTTGGGAATCTGTGTCAAAACTTTGTTAGGAATTATGTGATCCTTACTAGCTGGAAGTAAGGGAGATGGGGCATGAAGTTATTTCTAGGAGTTGGACACATACCAAGTTTAGCTCAGTTCTGGGCATCTTTGAAATACCTATACAAACTTGTTCCTACATAGTAACTTGCATCTTTGAATGAGAATGTGCTTGCTTACAGCAACGTGCTATATGTTCTGAATGCCCGAATTGGCAATCTGTGTCAAAACTTTTTTAGGAATTATGTGATCCTTACTAGCTGGAAGTAAGGGAGATGGGGCATGAAGTTATTTCTAGGAGTTGGACACATACCAAGTTTAGCTCAGTTCTGGGCATCTTTGAAATACCTATACAACCTTGTTCCTACATAGTAACTTGCATCTTTGAATGAGAATGTGCTTGCTTACAGCAACGTGCTATATGTTCTGAATGCCCGAATTGGGAATCTGTGTCAAAACTTTGTTAGGAATTATGTGATCCTTACTAGCTGGAAGTAAGGGAGATGGGGCATGAAGTTATTTCTTGGAGTTGGAGACATACCAAGTTTAGCTCAGTTCTGGGCATCTTTGAAATACCTATACAAACTTGTTCCTACATAGTAACTTGCATCTTTGAAAGAGAATGTGCTTGCTTGCAGCAACGTGCTATATGTTCTGAATGCCTGATTTGGGAATCTGTGTCAAAACTTTGTTAGGAATTATGTGATCCTTACAAGCTGGAAGTAAGGGAGATGGGGCATGAAGTTATTTCTAGGAGTTGGACACATACCCAGTTTAGCTCAGTTCTGGGCATCTTTGAAATACCTATACAAACTTGTTCCTACTTAGTAACTTGCATCTTTGAATGAGAATGTGCTTGCTTACAGCAACGTGCTATATGTTCTGAATGCCCGAATTGGCAATCTGTGTCAAAACTTTGTTAGGAATTATGTGATCCTTACTAGCTGGAAGTAAGGGAGATGGGGCATGAAGTTATTTCTAGGAGTTGGACACATACCAAGTTTAGCTCAGTTGTGGGCATCTTTGAAATACCTATACAAACTTGTTCCTACATAGTAACTTGCATCTTTGAATGAGAATCTGCTTGCTTACAGCAACGTGCTATATGTTCTGAATGCCCGAATTGGGAATCTGTGTCAAAACTTTGTTAGGAATTATGTGATCCTTACTAGCTGGAAGTAAGGGAGATGGGGCATGAAGTTATTTCTAGGAGTTGGACACATACCAAGTTTAGCTCAGTTCTGGGCATCTTTGAAATACCTATACAAACTTGTTCCTACATAGTAACTTGCATCTTTGAATGAGAATCTGCTTGCTTACAGCAACGTGCTATATGTTCTGAATGCCCGAATTGGGAATCTGTGTCAAAACTTTGTTAGGAATTATGTGATCCTTACTAGCTGGAAGTAAGGGAGATGGGGCATGAAGTTATTTCTAGGAGTTGGAGACATACCAAGGTTAGCTCAGTTCTGGGCATCTTTGAAATATCTATACAAACTTGTTCCTACATAGTAACTTGCAACTTTGAATGAGAATGTGCTTGCTTACAGCAACGTGCTATATGTTCTGAATGCCCGAATTGGGAATCTGTGTCAAAACTTTGTTAGGAATTATGTGATCCTTACTAGCTGGAAGTAAGGGAGATGGGGCATGAAGTTATTTCTTGGAGTTGGAGACATACCAAGTTTAGCTCAGTTCTGGGCATCTTTGAAATACCTATACAAACTTGTTCCTACATAGTAACTTGCAACTTTGAATGAGAATGTGCTTGCTTGCAGGAACGTGCTATATGTTCTGAATGCCCGATTTGGGAATCTGTGTCAAAACTTTGTTAGGAATTATGTGATCCTTACTAGCTGGAAGCAAGGGAGATGGAGCATGAAGTTATTTCTAGGAGTTCGACAAATACCAAGTTTAGCTCAGTTCTGGGCATCTTTGAAATACCTATACAAACTTGTTCCTACATAGTAACTTGCATCTTTGAATGAGAATGTGCTTGCTTACAGCAACGTGCTATATGTTCTGAATGCCCGAATTGGCAATCTGTGTCAAAACTTTGTTAGGAATTATGTGATCCTTACTAGCTGGAAGTAAGGGAGATGGGGCATGAAGTTATTTCTAGGAGTTGGACACATACCAAGTTTAGCTCAGTTCTGGGCATCTTTGAAATACCTATACAAACTTGTTCCTACATAGTAACTTGCAACTTTGAATGAGAATCTGCTTGCTTACAGCAACGTGCTATATGTTCTGAATGCCCGAATTGGGAATCCGTGTCAAAACTTTGTTAGGAATTATGTGATCCTTACTAGCTGGAAGTAAGGGAGATGGGGCATGAAGTTATTTCTAGGAGTTGGACACATACCAAGTTTAGCTCAGTTCTGGGCATCTTTGAAATACCTATACAAACTTGTTCCTACATAGTAACTTGCAACTTTGAATGAGAATGTGCTTGCTTACAGCAACGTGCTATATGTTCTGAATGCCCGAATTGGGAATCCGTGTCAAAACTTTGTTAGGAATTATGTGATCCTTACTAGCTGGAAGTAAGGGAGATGGGGCATGAAGTTATTTCTAGGAGTTGGACACATACCAAGTTTAGCTCAGTTCTGGGCATCTTTGAAATACATATACAAACTTGTTCCTACATAGTAACTTGCAACTTTGAATGAGAATGTGCTTGCTTACAGCAACGTGCTATATGTTCTGAATGCCCGAATTGGCAATCTGTGTCAAAACTTTTTTAGGAATTATGTGATCCTTACTAGCTGGAAGTAAGGGAGATGGGGCATGAAGTTATTTCTAGGAATTTGACACATACCAAGTTTAGCTCAGTTCTGGGCATCTTTGAAATACCTATACAAACTTGTTCCTACATAGTAACTTGCATCTTTAATGAGAATGTGCTTGCTTACAGCAACGTGCTATATGTTCTGAATGCCCGAATTGGGAATCTGTGTCAAAACTTTGTTAGGAATTATGTGATCCTTACTAGCTGGAAGTAAGGGAGATGGGGCATGAAGTTATTTCTAGGAGTTGGACACATACCAAGTTTAGCTCAGTTCTGGGCATCTTTGAAATACATATACAAACTTGTTGCTACATAGTAACTTGCATCATTAATGAGAAAGTGCTTGCTTACAGCAACGTGCTATATGTTCTGAATGCCCGAATTGGGAATCTGTGTCAAAACTTTGTTAGGAATTATGTGATCCTTACTAGCTGGAAGTAAGGGAGATGGGGCATGAAGTTATTTCTAGGAGTTGGACACATACCAAGTTTAGCTCAGTTCTGGGCATCTTTGAAATACCTATACAAACTTGTTCCTACATAGTAAGTTGCAACTTTGAATGAGAATCTGCTTGCTTACTGCAACGTGCTATATGTTCTGAATGCCCGAATTGGGAATCTGTGTCAAAACTTTGTTAGGAATTATGTGATCCTTACTAGCTGGAAGTAAGGGAGATGGGGCATGAAGTTATTTCTAGGAGTTGGACACATACCAAGTTTAGCTCAGTTCTGGGCATCTTTGAAATACCTATACAAACTTGTTCCTACATAGTAACTTGCATCTTTGAATGAGAATCTGCTTGATTACAGCAACGTGCTATATGTTCTGAATGCCCGAATTGGGAATCTGTGTCAAAACTTTGTTAGGAATTATGTGATCCTTACTAGCTGGAAGTAAGGCAGATGGGGCATGAAGTTATTTCTAGGAGTTGGACACATACCAAGTTTAGCTCAGTTCTGGGCATCTTTGAAATACCTATACAAACTTGTTCCTACATAGTAACTTGCAACTTTTAATGAAAATGTGCTTGCTTACAGCAACGTGCTATATGTTCTGAATGCCCGAATTGGGAATCTGTGTCAAAACTTTGTTAGGAATTATGTGATCCTTACTAGCTGGAAGTAAGGGAGATGGGGCATGAAGTTATTTCTAGGAGTTGGACACATCCCAAGTTTAGCTCAGTTCTGGGCATCTTTGAAATACCTATACAAACTTGTTCCTACATAGTAACTTGCAACTTTGAATGAGAATCTGCTTGCTTACAGCAACGTGCTATATGTTCTGAATGCCCGAATTGGGAATCTGTGTCAAAACTTTGTTAGGAATTATGTGATCCTTACTAGCTGGAAGTAAGGGAGATGGGGCATGAAGTTATTTCTAGGAGTTGGACACATACCAAGTTTAGCTCAGTTCTGGGCATCTTTGAAATACCTATACAAACTTGTTCCTACATAGTAACTTGCATCTTTGAATGAGAATGTGCTTGCTTACAGCAACGTGCTATATGTTCTGAATGCAAGAATTGGCAATCTGTGTCAAAACTTTGTTAGGAATTATGTGATCCTTACTAGCTGGAAGTAAGGGAGATGGGGCATGAAGTTATTTCTAGGAGTTGGACACATACCAAGTTTAGCTCAGTTCTGGGCATCTTTGAAATACCTATACAAACTTGTTGCTACATAGTAACTTGCATCATTAATGAGAATGTGCTTGCTTACAGCAACGTGCTATATGTTCTGAATGCCCGAATTGGTAATCTGTGTCAAAACTTTGTTAGGAATTACGTGATCCTTACTAGCTGGAAGTAAGGGAGATGGGGCATGAAGTTATTTCTAGGAGTTGGACACATACCAAGTTTAGCTCAGTTCTGGGCATCTTTGAAATACCTATACAAACTTGTTCCTACATAGTAACTTGCAACTTTGAATGAGAATGTGCTTGCTTACAGCAACGTGCTATATGTTCTGAATGCCCGATTTGGGAATCTGTGTCAAAACTTTGTTAGGAATTATGTGATCCTTACTAGCTGGAAGTAAGGGAGATGGGGCATGAAGTTATTTCTAGGAGTTGGACACATACCAAGTTTAGCTCAGTTCTGGGCATCTTTGAAATACCTATACAAACTTGTTCCTACATAGTAACTTGCATCTTTGAATGAGAATCTGCTTGCTTACAGCAACGTGCTATATGTTCTGAATGCCCGAATTGGGAATCTGTGTCAAAACTTTGTTAGGAATTATGTGATCCTTACTAGCTGGAAGTAAGGGAGATGGGGCATGAAGTTATTTCTAGGAGTTGGACACATACCAAGTTTAGCTCAGTTCTGGGCATCTTTGAAACACCTATACAAACTTGTTCCTACATAGTAACTTGCATCTTTGAATGAGAATGTGCTTGCTTACAGCAACGTGCTATATGTTCTGAATGCCCGAATTGGGAATCTGTGTCAAAACTTTGTTAGGAATTATGTGATCCTTACTAGCTGGAAGTAAGGGAGATGGGGCATGAAGTTATTTCTAGGAGTTGGACACATACCAAGTTTAGCTCAGTCTGGGCATCTTTGAAACACCTATACAACCTTGTTCCTACATAGTAACTTGCATCTTTGAATGAGAATGTGCTTGCTTACAGCAACGTGCTATATGTTCTGAATGCCCGTATTGGGAATCTGTGTCAATACTTTGTTAGGAATTATGTGATCCTTACTAGCTGGAAGTAAGGGAGATGGGGCATGAAGTTATTTCTAGGAGTTGGACACATACCAAGTTTAGCTCAGTTCTGGGCATCTTTGAAATACCTATACAAACTTGTTCCTACATAGTAACTTGCAACTTTGAATGAAAATGTGCTTGCTTACAGCAACGTGCTATATGTTCTGAATGCCCGAATTGGGAATCTGTGTCAAAACTTTGTTAGGAATTATGTGATCCTTACTAGCTGGAAGTAAGGGAGATGGGGAATGAAGTTATTTCTTGGAGTTGGAGACATACCAAGTTTAGCTCAGTTCTGGGCATCTTTGAAATACCTATACAAACTTGTTCCTACATAGTAACTTGCAACTTTGAATGAGAATGTGCTTGCTTGCAGCAACGTGCTATATGTTCTGAATGCCCGAATTGGGAATCTGTGTCAAAACTTTGTTAGGAATTATGTGATCCTTACTAGCTGGAAGTAAGGGAGATGGAGCATGAAGTTATTTCTAGGAGTTCGACAAATACCAAGTTTAGCTCAGTTCTGGGCATCTTTGAAATACCTATACAAACTTGTTCCTACATAGTAACTTGCATCTTTGAATGAGAATGTGCTTGCTTACAGCAACGTGCTATATGTTCTGAATGCCCGAATTGGCAATCTGTGTCAAAACTTTGTTAGGAATTATGTGATCCTTACTAGCTTGAAGTAAGGGAGATGGGGCATGAAGTTATTTCTAGGAGTTGGACACATACCAAGTTTAGCTCAGTTCTGGGCATCTTTGAAATACCTATACAAACTTGTTCCTACATAGTAACTTGCATCTTTGAATGAGAATCTGCTTGCTAACAGCAACGTGCTATATGTTCTGAATGCCCGAATTGGGAATCTGTGTCAAAACTTTGTTAGGAATTATGTGATCCTTACTAGCTGGAAGTAAGGGAGATGGGGCATGAAGTTATTTCTAGGAGTTGGACACATACCAAGTTTAGCTCAGTTCTGGGCATCTTTGAAATACCTATACAAACTTGTTCCTACATAGTAACTTGCATCTTTGAATGAGAATCTGCTTGCTTACAGCAACGTGCTATATGTTCTGAATGCCCGAATTGGGAATCTGTGTCAAAACTTTGTTAGGAATTATGTGATCCTTACTAGCTGGAAGTAAGGGAGATGGGGCATGAAGTTATTTCTAGGAGTTGGAGACATACCAAGGTTAGCTCAGTTCTGGGCATCTTTGAAATATCTATACAAACTTGTTCCTACATAGTAACTTGCAACTTTGAATGAGAATGTGCTTGCTTGCAGCAACGTGCTATATGTTCTGAATGCCCGAATTGGGAATCTGTGTCAAAACTTTGTTAGGAATTATGTGATCCTTACTAGCTGGAAGTAAGGGAGATGGGGCATGAAGTTATTTCTAGGAGTTGGACACATACCAAGTTTAGCTCAGTACTGGGCATCTTTGAAATACCTATACAAACTTGTTCCTACATAGTAACTTGCATCTTTGAATGAGAATGTGCTTGCTTACAGCAACGTGCTATATGTTCTGAATGCCCGAATTGGGAATCTGTGTCAAAACTTTGTTAGGAATTATGTGATCCTTACTAGCTGGAAGTAAGGGAGATGGGGCATGAAGTTATTTCTAGGAGTTGGACACATACCAAGTTTAGCTCAGTTCTGGGCATCTTTGAAATACCTATACAAACTTGTTCCTACATAGTAACTTGCAACTTTGAATGAGAATGTGCTTGCTTACAGCAACGTGCTATATATTCTGAATGCCCGAATTGGGAATCTGTGTCAAAACTTTGTTAGGAATTATGTGATCCTTACTAGCTGGAAGTAAGGGAGATGGGGCATGAAGTTATTTCTTGGAGTTGGACACATACCAAGTTTAGCTCAGTTCTGGGCATCTTTGAAATACCTATACAAACTTGTTCCTACATAGTAACTTGCAACTTTGAATGAGAATGTGCTTGCTTGCAGCAACGTGCTATATGTTCTGAATGCCCGATTTGGGAATCTGTGTCAAAACTTTTTTAGGAATTATGTGATCCTTACTAGCTGGAAGTAAGGGAGATGGAGCATGAAGTTATTTCTAGGAGTTCGACACATACCAAGTTTAGCTCAGTTCTGGGCATCTTTGAAATACCTATACAAACTTGTTCCTACATAGTAACTTGCATCTTTGAATGAGAATGTGCTTGCTAACAGCAACGTGCTATATGTTCTGAATGCCCGAATTGGCAATCTGTGTCAAAACTTTGTTAGGAATTATGTGATCCTTACTAGCTGGAAGTAAGGGAGATGGGGCATGAAGTTATTTCTAGGAGTTGGACACATACCAAGTTTAGCTCAGTTCTGGGCATCTTTGAAATACCTATACAAACTTGTTCCTACACAGTAACTTGCATCTTTGAATGAGAATGTGCTTGCTTACAGCAACGTGCTATATGTTCTGAATGCCCGAATTGGGAATCTTTGTCAAAACTTTGTTAGGAATTATGTGATCCTTACTAGCTGGTAGTAAGGGAGATGGGGCATGAAGTTATTTCTAGGAGTTGGACACATACCAAGTTTAGCTCAGTTCTGGGCATCTTTGAAATACCTATACAAACTTGTTCCTACATAGTAACTTGCAACTTTGAATGAGAATGTGCTTGCTTACAGCAACGTGCTATATGTTCTGAATGCCCGAATTGGGAATCTGTGTCAAAACTTTGTTAGGAATTATGTGATCCTTACTAGCTGGAAGTAAGCGAGATGGGGCATGAAGTTATTTCTAGGAGTTGGACACATACCAAGTTTAGCTCAGTTCTGGGCATCTTTGAAATACCTATACAAACTTGTTCCTACATAGTAACTTGCAACTTTGAATGAAAATGTGCTTGCTTACGGCAACGTGGTATATGTTCTGAATGCCCGAATTGGGAATCTGTGTCAAAACTTTGTTAGGAATTATGTGATCCTTACTAGCTGGAAGTAAGGGAGATGGGGCATGAAGTTATTTCTAGGAGTTGGACACATACCAAGTTTAGCTCAGTTCTGGGCATCTTTGAAATACCTATACAAACTTGTTCCTACATAGTAACTTGCAACTTTGAATGAGAATGTGCTTGCTTACAGCAACGTGCTATATGTTCTGAATGCCCGAATTGGGAATCTGTGTCAAAACTTTGTTAGGAATTATGTGATCCTTACTAGGTGGAAGTAAGGGAGATGGGGCATGAAGTTATTTCTAGGAGTTGGACACATACCAAGTTTAGCTCAGTTCTGGGCATCTTTGAAATACCTATACAAACTTGTTCCTACATAGTAACTTGCAACTTTGAATGAGAATGTGCTTGCTTGCAGCAACGTGCTATATGTTCTGAATGCCCGAATTGGGAATCTGTGTCAAAACTTTTTTAGGAATTATGTGATCCTTACTAGCTGGAAGTAAGGGAGATGGGGCATGAAGTTATTTCTAGGAGTTGGACACATACCAAGTTTAGCTCAGTTCTGGGCATCTTTGAAATACCTATACAAACTTGTTCCTACATAGTAACTTGCATCTTTGAATGAGAATGTGCTTGCTAACAGCAACGTGCTATATGTTCTGAATGCCCGAATTGGCAATCTGTGTCAAAACTTTGTTAGGAATTATGTGATCCTTACTAGCTGGAAGTAAGGGAGATGGGGCATGAAGTTATTTCTAGGAGTTGGACACATACCAAGTTTAGCTCAGTTCTGGGCATCTTTGAAATACCTATACAAACTTGTTCCTACATAGTAACTTGCATCTTTGAATGAGAATGTGCTTGCTTACAGCAACGTGCTCTATGTTCTGAATGCCCGAATTGGGAATCTGTGTCAAAACTTTGTTAGGAATTATGTGATCCTTACTAGCTGGTAGTAAGGGAGATGGGGCATGAAGTTATTTCTAGGAGTTGGACACATACCAAGTTTAGCTCAGTTCTCGGCATCTTTGAAATACCTATACAAACTTGTTCCTACATAGTAACTTGCAACTTTGAATGAGAATGTGCTTGCTTACAGCAACGTGCTATATGTTCTGAATGCCCGAATTGGGAATCTGTGTCAAAACTTTGTTAGGAATTATGTGATCCTTACTAGCTGGAAGTAAGGGAGATGGGGCATGAAGTTATTTCTAGGAGTTGGACACATACCAAGTTTAGCTCAGTTCTGGGCATCTTTGAAATACCTATACAAACTTGTTCCTACATAGTAACTTGCAACTTTGAATGAAAATGTGCTTGCTTACAGCAACGTGCTATATGTTCTGAATGCCCGAATTTGGAATCTGTGTCAAAACTTTGTTAGGAATTATGTGATCCTTACTAGCTGGAAGTAAGGGAGATGGGGCATGAAGTTATTTCTAGAAGTTGGACACATACCAAGTTTAGCTCAGTTCTGGGCATCTTTGAAATACCTATACAAACTTGTTCCTACATAGGAACTTGCAACTTTGAATGAGAATCTGCTTGCTTACAGCAACGTGCTATATGTTCTGAATGCCCGAATTGGGAATCTGTGTCAAAACTTTGTTAGGAATTATGTGATCCTTACTAGCTGGAAGTAAGGGAGATGGGGAATGAAGTTATTTCTAGGACTTGGACACATACCAAGTTTAGCTCAGTTCTGGGCATCTTTGAAATACCTATACAAACTTGTTCCTACATAGTAACTTGCAACATTGAATGAGAATCTGCTTGCTTACAGCAACGTGCTATATGTTCTGAATGCCCGAATTGGCAATCTGTGTCAAAACTTTGTTAGGAATTATGTGATCCTTACTAGCTGGAAGTAAGGGAGATGGGGCATGAAGTTATTTCTAGGAGTTGGACACATACCAAGTTTAGCTCAGTTCTGGGCATCTTTGAAATACCTATACAAACTTGTTCCTACATAGTAACTTGCATCTTTAATGAGAATCTGCTTGCTTACAGCAACGTGCTATATGTTCTGAATGCCCGACTTGGGAATCTGTGTCAAACCTTTGTTAGGAATTATGTGATCCTTACTAGCTGGAAGTAAGGGAGATGGGGCATGAAGTTATTTCTAGGAGTTGGACACATACCAAGTTTAGCTCAGTTCTGGGCATCTTTGAAATACCTATACAAACTTGTTCCTACATAGTAACTTGCAACTTTGAATGAGAATGTGCTTGCTTGCAGCAACGTGCTATATGTTCTGAATGCCCGAATTGGGAATCTGTGTCAAAACTTTGTTAGGAATTATGTGATCCTTACTAGCTGGAAGTAAGGGAGATGGGGCATGAAGTTATTTCTAGGAGTTGGACACATACCAAGTTTAGCTCAGTACTGGGCATCTTTGAAATACCTATACAAACTTGTTCCTACATAGTAACTTGCATCTTTGAATGAGAATGTGCTTGCTTACAGCAACGTGCTATATGTTCTGAATGCCCGAATTGGGAATCTGTGTCAAAACTTTGTTAGGAATTATGTGATCCTTACTAGCTGGAAGTAAGGGAGATGGGGCATGAAGTTATTTCTAGGAGTTGGACACATACCAAGTTTAGCTCAGTTCTGGGCATCTTTGAAATACCTATACAAACTTGTTCCTACATAGTAACTTGCAACTTTGAATGAGAATGTGCTTGCTTACAGCAACGTGCTATATATTCTGAATGCCCGAATTGGGAATCTGTGTCAAAACTTTGTTAGGAATTATGTGATCCTTACTAGCTGGAAGTAAGGGAGATGGGGCATGAAGTTATTTCTTGGAGTTGGACACATACCAAGTTTAGCTCAGTTCTGGGCATCTTTGAAATACCTATACAAACTTGTTCCTACATAGTAACTTGCAACTTTGAATGAGAATGTGCTTGCTTGCAGCAACGTGCTATATGTTCTGAATGCCCGATTTGGGAATCTGTGTCAAAACTTTGTTAGGAATTATGTGATCCTTACTAGCTGGAAGTAAGGGAGATGGAGCATGAAGTTATTTCTAGGAGTTCGACACATACCAAGTTTAGCTCAGTTCTGGGCATCTTTGAAATACCTATACAAACTTGTTCCTACATAGTAACTTGCATCTTTGAATGAGAATGTGCTTGCTAACAGCAACGTGCTATATGTTCTGAATGCCCGAATTGGCAATCTGTGTCAAAACTTTCTTAGGAATTATGTGATCCTTACTAGCTGGAAGTAAGGGAGATGGGGCATGAAGTTATTTCTAGGAGTTGGACACATACCAAGTTTAGCTCAGTTCTGGGCATCTTTGAAATACCTATACAAACTTGTTCCTACACAGTAACTTGCATCTTTGAATGAGAATGTGCTTGCTTACAGCAACGTGCTATATGTTCTGAATGCCCGAATTGGGAATCTGTGTCAAAACTTTGTTAGGAATTATGTGATCCTTACTAGCTGGAAGTAAGGGAGATGGGGCATGAAGTTATTTCTAGGAGTTGGACACATACCAAGTTTAGCTCAGTTCTGGGCATCTTTGAAATACCTATACAAACTTGTTCCTACATAGTAACTTGCAACTTTGAATGAGAATGTGCTTGCTTACAGCAACGTGCTATATGTTCTGAATGCCCGAATTGGGAATCTGTGTCAAAACTTTGTTAGGAATTATGTGATCCTTACTAGGTTGAAGTAAGGGAGATGGGGCATGAAGTTATTTCTAGGAGTTGGACACATACCAAGTTTAGCTCAGTTCTGGGCATCTTTGAAATACCTATACAAACTTGTTCCTACATAGTAACTTGCAACTTTGAATGAGAATGTGCTTGCTTGCAGCAACGTGCTATATGTTCTGAATGCCCGAATTGGGAATCTGTGTCAAAACTTTTTTAGGAATTATGTGATCCTTACTAGCTGGAAGTAAGGGAGATGGGGCATGAAGTTATTTCTAGGAGTTGGACACATACCAAGTTTAGCTCAGTTCTGGGCATCTTTGAAATACCTATACAAACTTGTTCCTACATAGTAACTTGCATCTTTGAATGAGAATCTGCTTGCTTACAGCAACGTGCTATATGTTCTGAATGCCCGAATTGGGAATCTGTGTCAAAACTTTGTTAGGAATTATGTGATCCTTACTAGCTGGAAGTAAGGGAGATGGCGCATGAAGTTATTTCTAGGAGTTGGACGCATACCAAGTTTAGCTCAGTTCTGGGCATCTTTGAAATACCTATACAAACTTGTTCCTACATAGTAACTTGCAACTTTGAATGAAAATGTGCTTGCTTACAGCAACGTGCTATATGTTCTGAATGCCCGAATTGGCAATCTGTGTCAAAACTTTCTTAGGAATTATGTGATCCTTACTAGCTGGAAGTAAGGGAGATGGGGCATGAAGTTATTTCTAGGAGTTGGACAGATACCAAGTTTAGCTCAGTTCTGGGCATCTTTGAAATACCTATACAAACTTGTTCCTACATTTTAACTTGCATCTTTGAATGAGAATCTGCTTGCTTACAGCAACGTGCTATATGTTCTGAATGCCCGAATTGGGAATCTGTGTCAAAACTTTGTTAGGAATTATGTGATCCTTACTAGCTGGAAGTAAGGGAGATGGGGCATGAAGTTATTTCTAGGAGTTGGACACATACCAAGTTTAGCTCAGTTCTGGGCATCTTTGAAATACCTATACAAACTTGTTCCTAGATAGTAACTTGCAACTTTGAATGAGAATGTGCTTGCTTACAGCAACGTGCTATATGTTCTGAATGCCCGAATTGGGAATCTGTGTCAAAACTTTTTTAGGAATTATGTGATCCTTACTAGCTGGAAGTAAGGGAGATGGGGCATGAAGTTATTTCTAGGAGTTGGACACATACCAAGTTTAGCTCAGTTCTGGGCATCTTTGAAATACCTATACAAACTTGTTCCTACATAGTAACTTGCAACTTTGAATGAGAATGTGCTTGCTTGCAGCAACGTGCTATATGTTCTGAATGCCCGAATTGGGAATCTGTGTCAAAACTTTGTTAGGAATTATGTGATCCTTACTAGCTGGAAGTAAGGGAGATGGGGCATGAAGTTATTTCTAGGAGTTGGACACATACCAAGTTTAGCTCAGTTCTGGGCATCTTTGAAATACCTATACAAACTTGTTCCTACATAGTAACATGCAACTTTGAATGAGAATGTGCTTGCTTACAGCAACGTGCTATATGTTCTGAATGACCGAATTGGCAATCTGTGTCAAAACTTTGTTAGGAATTATGTGATCCTTACTAGCTGGAAGTAAGGGAGATGGGGCATGAAGTTATTTCTAGGAGTTGGACACATACCAAGTTTAGCTCAGTTCTGGGCATCTTTGAAATACCTATACAAACTTGTTCCTACATAGTAACTTGCATCTTTAATGAGAATCTGCTTGCTTACAGCAACGTGCTATATGTTCTGAATGCCCGAATTGGCAATCTGTGTCAAATCTTTGTTAGGAATTATGTGATCCTTACTAGCTGGAAGTAAGGGAGATGGGGCATGAAGTTATTTCTAGGAGTTGGACACATACCAAGTTTAGCTCAGTTCTGGGCATCTTTGAAATACCTATACAAACTTGTTCCTACATAGTAACTTGCAACTTTGAATGAGAATGTGCTTGCTTGCAGCAACGTGCTATATGTTCTGAATGCCCGAATTGGGAATCTGTGTCAAAACTTTGTTAGGAATTATGTGATCCTTACTAGCTGGAAGTAAGGGAGATGGGGCATGAAGTTATTTCTAGGAGTTGGACACATACCAAGTTTAGATCAGTTCTGGGCATCTTTGAAATACCTATACAAACTTGTTCCTACATAGTAACTTGCATCTTTGAATGAGAATGTGCTTGCTTACAGCAACGTGCTATATGTTCTGAATGCCCGAATTGGGAATCTGTGTCAAAACTTTGTTAGGAATTATGTGATCCTTACTAGCTGGAAGTAAGGGAGATGGGGCATAAAGTTATTTCTAGGAGTTGGACACATACCAAGTTTAGCTCAGTTCTGGGCATCTTTGAAATACCTATACAAACTTGTTCCTACATAGTAACTTGCAACTTTGAATGAGAATGTGCTTGCTTACAGCAACGTGCTATATGTTCTGAATGCCCGAATTGGGAATCTGTGTCAAAACTTTGTTAGGAATTATGTGATCCTTACTAGCTGGAAGTAAGGGAGATGGGGCATGAAGTTATTTCTAGGAGTTGGACACATACCAAGTTTAGCTCAGTTCTGGGCATCTTTGAAATACCTATACAAACTTGTTCCTACATAGTAACTTGCAACTTTGAATGAGAATGTGCTTGCTTACAGCAACGTGCTATATGTTCTGAATGCCCGATTTGGGAATCTGTGTCAAAACTTTGTTAGGAATTATGTGATCCTTACTAGCTGGAAGTAAGGGAGATGGGGCATAAAGTTATTTCTAGGAGTTGGACACATACCAAGTTTAGCTCAGTTCTGGGCATCTTTGAAATACCTATACAAACTTGTTCCTACATAGTAACTTGCAACTTTGAAAGAGAATGTGCTTGCTTGCAGCAACGTGCTATATGTTCTGAATGCCCGAATTGGGAATCTGTGTCAAAACTTTGTTAGGAATTATGTGATCCTTACTAGCTGGAAGTAAGGGAGATGGGGCATGAAGTTATTTCTAGGAGTTGGACACATACCAAGTTTAGCTCAGTTCTGGGCATCTTTGAAATACCTATACAAACTTGTTCCTACATAGTAACTTGCAACTTTGAATGAGAATGTGCTTGCTTACAGCAACGTGCTATATGTTCTGAATGCCCGAATTGGGAATCTGTGTCAAAACTTTGTTAGGAATTATGTGATCCTTACTAGCTGGAAGTAAGGGAGATGGGGCATGAAGTTATTTCTAGGAGTTGGACACATACCAAGTTTAGCTCAGTTCTGGGCATCTTTGAAATACCTATACAAACTTGTTCCTACATAGTAACTTGCAACTTTGAATGAGAATCTGCTTGCTTACAGCAACGTGCTATATGTTCTGAATGCCCGAATTGGGAATCTGTGTCAAAACTTTGTTAGGAATTATGTGATCCTTACTAGCTGGAAGTAAGGGAGATGGGGCATGAAGTTATTTCTAGGAGTTGGACACATACCAAGTTTAGCTCAGTTCTGGGCATCTTTGAAATACCTATACAAACTTGTTGCTACATAGTAACTTGCATCATTAATGAGAATGTGCTTGCTTACAGCAACGTGCTATATGTTCTGAATGCCCGAATTGGGAATCTGTGTCAAATCTTTGTTAGGAATTATGTGATCCTTACTAGCTGGATGTAAGGGAGATGGGGCATGAAGTTATTTCTAGGAGTTGGACACATACAAAGTTTAGCTCAGTTCTGGGCATCTTTGAAATACCTATACAAACTTGTTCCTACATAGTAACTTGCAACTTTGAATGAGAATGTGCTTGCTTACAGCAACGTGCTATATGTTCTGAATGCCCAATTTGGCAATCTGTGTCAAAACTTTGTTAGGAATTATGTGATCCTTACTAGCTGGAAGTAAGGGAGATGGGGCATGAAGTTATTTCTAGGAGTTGGACACATACCAAGTTTAGCTCAGTTCTGGGCATCTTTGAAATACCTATACAAACTTGTTCCTACATAGTAACTTGCATCTTTAATGAGAATCTGCTTGCTTATAGCAACGTGCTATATGTTCTGAATGCCCGATTTGGGAATCTGTGTCAAAACTTTGTTAGGAATTATGTGATCCTTTCTAGCTGGAAGTAAGGGAGATGGGGCATGAAGTTATTTCTAGGAGTTGGACACATACCAAGTTTAGCTCAGTTCTGGGCATCTTTGAAATACCTATACAAACTTGTTCCTACATAGTAACTTGCAACTTTGAATGAGAATGTGCTTGCTTGCAGCAACGTGCTATATGTTCTGAATGCCCGATTTGGGAATCTGTGTCAAAACTTTGTTAGGAATTATGTGATCCTTACTAGCTGGAAGTAAGGGAGATGGGGCATGAAGTTATATCTAGGAGTTGGACACATACCAAGTTTAGCTCAGTTCTGGGCATCTTTGAAATACCTATACAAACTTGTTCCTACATAGTAACTTGCATCTTTGAATGAGAATGTGCTTGCTTACAGCAACGTGCTATATGTTCTGAATGCCCGAATTGGGAATCTGTGTCAAATCTTTGTTAGGAATTATGTGATCCTTACTAGCTGGAAGTAAGGGAGATGGGGCATGAAGTTATTTCTAGGAGTTGGACACATACCAAGTTTAGCTCAGTTCTGGGCATCTTTGAAATACCTATACAAACTTGTTCCTACATAGTAACTTGCAACTTTGAATGAGAATGTGCTTGCTTACAGCAACGTGCTATATGTTCTGAATGCCCGAATTGGGAATCTGTGTCAAAATTTTGTTAGGAATTATGTGATCCTTACTAGCTGGAAGTAAGGGAGATGGCGCATGAAGTTATTTCTAGGAGTTGGACGCATACCAAGTTTAGCTCAGTTCTGGGCATCTTTGAAATACCTATACAAACTTGTTCCTACATAGTAACTTGCAACTTTGAATGAAAATGTGCTTGCTTACAGCAACGTGCTATATGTTCTGAATGCCCGAATTGGCAATCTGTGTCAAAACTTTGTTAGGAATTATGTGATCCTTACTAGCTGGAAGTAAGGGAGATGGGGCATGAAGTTATTTCTAGGAGTTGGACACATACCAAGTTTAGCTCAGTTCTGGGCATCTTTGAAATACCTATACAAACTTGTTCCTACATAGTAACTTGCATCTTTGAATGAGAATGTGCTTGCTTACAGCAACGTGCTATATGTTCTGAATGCCCGAATTGGGAATCTGTGTCAAAACTTTGTTAGGAATTATGTGATCCTTACTAGCTGGAAGTAAGGGAGATGGCGCATGAAGTTATTTCTAGGAGTTGGACACATACCAAGTTTAGCTCAGTTCTGGGCATCTTTGAAATACCTATACAAACTTGTTCCTACATAGTAACTTGCAACTTTGAATGAGAATGTGCTTGCTTGCAGCAACGTGCTATATGTTCTGAATGCCCGAATTGGGAATCTGTGTCAAAACTCTGTTAGGAATTATGTGATCCTTACTAGCTGGAAGTAAGGGAGATGGGGCATGAAGTTATTTCTAGGAGTTGGACACATACCAAGTTCAGCTCAGTTCTGGGCATCTTTGAAATACCTATACAAACTTGTTCCTACATAGTAACTTGCAACTTTGAATGAGAATGTGCTTGCTTGCAGCAACGTGCTATATGTTCTGAATGCCCGATTTGGGAATCTGTGTCAAAACTTTGTTAGGAATTATGTGATCCTTACTAGCTGGAAGTAAGGGAGATGGGGCATGAAGTTATTTCTAGGAGTTGGACACATACCAAGTTTAGCTCAGTTCTGGGCATCTTTGAAATACCTATACAAACTTGTTCCTACATAGTAACTTGCATCTTTGAATGAGAATGTGCTTGCTTACAGCAACGTGCTATATGTTCTGAATGCCCGAATTGGAAATCTGTTTCAAAACTTTGTTAGGAATTATGTGATCCTTACTAGCTGGTAGTAAGGGAGATGGGGCATGAAGTTATTTCTAGGAGTTGGACACATACCAAGTTTAGCTCAGTTCTGGGCATCTTTGAAATACCTATACAAACTTGTTCCTACATAGTAACTTGCAACTTTGAATGAGAATGTGCTTGCTTACAGCAACGTGCTATATGTTCTGAATGCCCGAATTGGGAATCTGTGTCAAAACTTTGTTAGGAATTATGTGATCCTTACTAGCTGGAAGTAAGGGAGATGGGGCATGAAGTTATTTCTAGGAGTTGGACACATACCAAGTTTAGCTCAGTTCTGGGCATCTTTGAAATACCTATACAAACTTGTTCCTACATAGTAACTTGCATCTTTGAATGAGAATGTGCTTGCTTACAGCAACGTGCTATATGTTCTGAATGCCCGAATTGGGAATCTGTGTCAAAACTTTGTTAGGAATTATGTGATCCTTACTAGCTGGAAGTAAGGGAGATGGCGCATGAAGTTATTTCTAGGAGTTGGACGCATACCAAGTTTAGCTCAGTTCTGGGCATCTTTGAAATACCTATACAAACTTGTTCCTACATAGTAACTTGCAACTTTGAATGAAAATGTGCTTGCTTACAGCAACGTGCTATATGTTCTGAATGCCCGAATTGGCAATCTGTGTCAAAACTTTGTTAGGAATTATGTGATCCTTACTAGCTGGAAGTAAGGGAGATGGGGCATGAAGTTATTTCTAGGAGTTGGACACATACCAAGTTTAGCTCAGTTCTGGGCATCTTTGAAATACCTATACAAACTTGTTCCTACATAGTAACTTGCATCTTTGAATGAGAATGTGCTTGCTTACAGCAACGTGCTATATGTTCTGAATGCCCGAATTGGGAATCTGTGTCAAAACTTTGTTAGGAATTATGTGATCCTTACTAGCTGGAAGTAAGGGAGATGGCGCATGAAGTTATTTCTAGGAGTTGGACACATACCAAGTTTAGCTCAGTTCTGGGCATCTTTGAAATACCTATACAAACTTGTTCCTACATAGTAACTTGCAACTTTGAATGAGAATGTGCTTGCTTGCAGCAACGTGCTATATGTTCTGAATGCCCGAATTGGGAATCTGTGTCAAAACTCTGTTAGGAATTATGTGATCATTACTAGCTGGAAGTAAGGGAGATGGGGCATGAAGTTATTTCTAGGAGTTGGACACATACCAAGTTCAGCTCAGTTCTGGGCATCTTTGAAATACCTATACAAACTTGTTCCTACATAGTAACTTGCAACTTTGAATGAGAATGTGCTTGCTTGCAGCAACGTGCTATATGTTCTGAATGCCCGATTTGGGAATCTGTGTCAAAACTTTGTTAGGAATTATGTGATCCTTACTAGCTGGAAGTAAGGGAGATGGGGCATGAAGTTATTTCTAGGAGTTGGACACATACCAAGTTTAGCTCAGTTCTGGGCATCTTTGAAATACCTATACAAACTTGTTCCTACATAGTAACTTGCATCTTTGAATGAGAATGTGCTTGCTTACAGCAACGTGCTATATGTTCTGAATGCCCGAATTGGGAATCTGTGTCAAAACTTTGTTAGGAATTATGTGATCCTTACTAGCTGGAAGTAAGGGAGATGGGGCATAAAGTTATTTCTAGGAGTTGGACACATACCAAGTTTAGCTCAGTTCTGGGCATCTTTGAAATACCTATACAAACTTGTTCCTACATAGTAACTTGCAACTTTGAATGAGAATGTGCTTGCTTACAGCAACGTGCTATATGTTCTGAATGCCCGAATTGGGAATCTGTGTCAAAACTTTGTTAGGAATTATGTGATCCTTACTAGCTGGAAGTAAGGGAGATGGGGCATGAAGTTATTTCTAGGAGTTGGACACATACCAAGTTTAGCTCAGTTCTGGGCATCTTTGAAATACCTATACAAACTTGTTCCTACATAGTAACTTGCAACTTTGAATGAGAATGTGCTTGCTTACAGCAACGTGCTATATGTTCTGAATGCCCGATTTGGGAATCTGTGTCAAAACTTTGTTAGGAATTATGTGATCCTTACTAGCTGGAAGTAAGGGAGATGGGGCATGAAGTTATTTCTAGGAGTTGGCCACATACCAAGTTTAGCTCAGTTCTCGGCATCTTTGAAATACCTATACAAACTTGTTCCTACATAGTAACTTGCAACTTTGAATGAGAATGTGCTTGCTTGCAGCAACGTGCTATATGTTCTGAATGCCCGAATTGGGAATCTGTGTCAAAACTTTGTTAGGAAT
Source organism: Diceros bicornis minor (assembly GCF_020826845.1). NCBI lineage: Eukaryota > Metazoa > Chordata > Mammalia > Perissodactyla > Rhinocerotidae > Diceros > Diceros bicornis. Next base: position 147,616 of record NC_080767.1, read on the forward strand.
TATGTGATCCTTACTAGCTGGTAGTAAGGGAGATGGGGCATGAAGTTATTTCTAGGAGTTGGACACATACCAAGTTTAGCTCAGTTCTGGGCATCTTTGAAATAACTATACAAACTTGTTCCTACATAGTAACTTGCAACTTTGAATGAGAATGTGCTTGCTTACAGCAACGTGCTATATGTTCTGAATGCCCGAATTGGGAATCTGTGTCAAAACTTTGTTAGGAATTATGTGATCCTTACTAGCTGGAAGTAAGGGAGATGGGGCATGAAGTTATTTCTAGGAGTTGGACACATACCAAGTTTAGCTCAGTTCTGGGCATCTTTGAAATACCTATACAAACTTGTTCCTACATAGTAACTTGCAACTTTGAATGAGAATCTGCTTGCTTACAGCAACGTGCTATATGTTCTGAATGCCCGAATTGGGAATCTGTGTCAAAACTTTGTTAGGAATTATGTGATCCTTACTAGCTGGAAGTAAGGGAGATGGGGCATGAAGTTATTTCTAGGAGTTGGACACATACCAAGTTTAGCTCAGTTCTGGGCATCTTTGAAATACCTATACAAACTTGTTGCTACATAGTAACTTGCATCATTAATGAGAATGTGCTTGCTTACAGCAACGTGCTATATGTTCTGAATGCCCGAATTGGGAATCTGTGTCAAAACTTTGTTAGGAATTATGTGATCCTTACTAGCTGGAAGTAAGGGAGATGGGGCATGAAGTTATTTCTAGGAGTTGGACACATACCAAGTTTAGCTCAGTTCTGGGCATCTTTGAAATACCTATACAAACTTGTTCCTACATAGTAACTTGCAACTTTGAATGAGAATGTGCTTGCTTACAGCAACGTGCTATATGTTCTGAATGCCCAAATTGGCAATCTGTGTCAAAACTTTGTTAGGAATTATGTGATCCTTACTAGCTGGAAGTAAGGGAGATGGGGCATGAAGTTATTTCTAGGAGTTGGACACATACCAAGTTTAGCTCAGTTCTGGGCATCTTTGAAATACCTATACAAACTTGTTCCTACATAGTAACTTGCATCTTTAATGAGAATCTGCTTGCTTACAGCAACGTGCTATATGTTCTGAATGCCCGATTTGGGAATCTGTGTCAAAACTTTGTTAGGAATTATGTGATCCTTTCTAGCTGGAAGTAAGGGAGATGGGGCATGAAGTTTTTTCTAGGAGTTGGACACATACCAAGTTTAGCTCAGTTCTGGGCATCTTTGAAATACCTATACAAACTTGTTCCTACATAGTAACTTGCAACTTTGAATGAGAATGTGCTTGCTTGCAGCAACGTGCTATATGTTCTGAATGCCCGATTTGGGAATCTGTGTCAAAACTTTGTTAGGAATTATGTGATCCTTACTAGCTGGAAGTAAGGGAGATGGGGCATGAAGTTATATCTAGGAGTTGGACACATACCAAGTTTAGCTCAGTTCTGGGCATCTTTGAAATACCTATACAAACTTGTTCCTACATAGTAACTTGCATCTTTGAATGAGAATGTGCTTGCTTACAGCAACGTGCTATATGTTCTGAATGCCCGAATTGGGAATCTGTGTCAAAACTTTGTTAGGAATTATGTGATCCTTACTAGCTGGAAGTAAGGGAGATGGGGCATGAAGTTATTTCTAGGAGTTGGACACATACCAAGTTTAGCTCAGTTCTGGGCATCTTTGAAATACCTATACAAACTTGTTCCTACATAGTAACTTGCAACTTTGAATGAGAATGTGCTTGCTTACAGCAACGTGCTATATGTTCTGAATGCCCGAATTGGGAATCTGTGTCAAAACTTTGTTAGGAATTATGTGATCCTTACTAGCTGGAAGTAAGGGAGATGGGGCATGAAGTTATTTCTAGGAGTTGGACACATACCAAGTTTAGCTCAGTTCTGGGCATCTTTGAAATACCTATACAAACTTGTTCCTACATAGTAACTTGCAACTTTAATGAGAATGTGCTTGCTTACAGCAACGTGCTATATGTTCTGAATGCCCGAATTGGGAATCTGTGTCAAAACTTTGTTAGGAATTATGTGATCCTTACTAGCTGGAAGTAAGGGAGATGGGGCATGAAGTTATTTCTAGGAGTTGGACACATACCAAGTTTAGCTCAGTTCTGGGCATCTTTGAAATACCTATACAAACTTGTTCCTACATAGTAACTTGCAACTTTGAATGAGAATGTGCTTGCTTGCAGCAACGTGCTATATGTTCTGAATGCCCGAATTGGGAATCTGTTTCAAAACTTTGTTAGGAATTATGTGATCCTTACTAGCTGGTAGTAAGGGAGATGGGGCATGAAGTTATTTCTAGGAGTTGGACACATACCAAGTTTAGCTCAGTTCTGGGCATCTTTGAAATACCTATACAAACTTGTTCCTACATAGTAACTTGCAACTTTGAATGAGAATGTGCTTGCTTACAGCAACGTGCTATATGTTCTGAATGCCCGAATTGGGAATCTGTGTCAAAACTTTGTTAGGAATTATGTGATCCTTACTAGCTGGAAGTAAGGGAGATGGGGCATGAAGTTATTTCTAGGAGTTGGACACATACCAACTTTAGCTCAGTTCTGGGCATCTTTGAAATACCTATACAAACTTGTTGCTACATAGTAACTTGCATCATTAATGAGAATGTGCTTGCTTACAGCAACGTGCTATATGTTCTGAATGCCCGAATTGGGAATCTGTGTCAAAACTTTGTTAGGAATTATGTGATCCTTACTAGCTGGAAGTAAGGGATATGGGGCATGAAGTTATTTCTAGGAGTTGGACACATACCAAGTTTAGCTCAGTTCTGGGCATCTTTGAAATACCTATACAAACTTGTTCCTACATAGTAACTTGCAACTTTGAATGAGAATGTGCTTGCTTACAGCAACGTGCTATATGTTCTGAATGCCCAAATTGGCAATCTGTGTCAAAACTTTGTTAGGAATTATGTGATCCTTACTAGCTGGAAGTAAGGGAGATGGGGCATGAAGTTATTTCTAGGAGTTGGACACATACCAAGTTTAGCTCAGTTCTGGGCATCTTTGAAATACCTATACAAACTTGTTCCTACATAGTAACTTGCATCTTTAATGAGAATCTGCTTGCTTACAGCAACGTGCTATATGTTCTGAATGCCCGAATTGGGAATCTGTTTCAAAACTTTGTTAGGAATTATGTGATCCTTACTAGCTGGTAGTAAGGGAGATGGGGCATGAAGTTATTTCTAGGAGTTGGACACATACCAAGTTTAGCTCAGTTCTGGGCATCTTTGAAATACCTATACAAACTTGTTCCTACATAGTAACTTGCAACTTTGAATGAGAATGTGCTTGCTTACAGCAACGTGCTATATGTTCTGAATGCCCGAATTGGGAATCTGTGTCAAAACTTTGTTAGGAATTATGTGATCCTTACTAGCTGGAAGTAAGGGAGATGGGGCATGAAGTTATTTCTAGGAGTTGGACACATACCAACTTTAGCTCAGTTCTGGGCATCTTTGAAATACCTATACAAACTTGTTGCTACATAGTAACTTGCATCATTAATGAGAATGTGCTTGCTTACAGCAACGTGCTATATGTTCTGAATGCCCGAATTGGGAATCTGTGTCAAAACTTTGTTAGGAATTATGTGATCCTTACTAGCTGGAAGTAAGGGAGATGGGGCATGAAGTTATTTCTAGGAGTTGGACACATACCAAGTTTAGCTCAGTTCTGGGCATCTTTGAAATACCTATACAAACTTGTTCCTACATAGTAACTTGCAACTTTGAATGAGAATGTGCTTGCTTACAGCAACGTGCTATATGTTCTGAATGCCCAAATTGGCAATCTGTGTCAAAACTTTGTTAGGAATTATGTGATCCTTACTAGCTGGAAGTAAGGGAGATGGGGCATGAAGTTATTTCTAGGAGTTGGACACATACCAAGTTTAGCTCAGTTCTGGGCATCTTTGAAATACCTATACAAACTTGTTCCTACATAGTAACTTGCATCTTTAATGAGAATCTGCTTGCTTACAGCAACGTGCTATATGTTCTGAATGCCCGATTTGGGAATCTGTGTTAAAACTTTGTTAGGAATTATGTGATCCTTTCTAGCTGGAAGTAAGGGAGATGGGGCATGAAGTTTTTTCTAGGAGTTGGACACATACCAAGTTTAGCTCAGTTCTGGGCATCTTTGAAATACCTATACAAACTTGTTCCTACAGAGTAACTTGCAGCTTTGAATGAGAATGTGCTTGCTTACAGCAACGTGCTATATGTTCTGAATGCCCGAATTGGCAATCTGTGTCAAAACTTTGTTAGGAATTATGTGATCCTTACTAGCTGGAAGTAAGGGAGAAGGGGCATGAAGTTATTTCTAGGAGTTGGACACATACCAAGTTTAGCTCAGTTCTGGGCATCTTTGAAATACCTATACAAACTTGTTCCTACATAGTAACTTGCATCTTTGAATGAGAATCTGCTTGCTTACAGCAACGTGCTATATGTTCTGAATGCCCGAATTGGGAATCTGTGTCAAAACTTTGTTAGGAATTATGTGATCCTTACTAGCTGGAAGTAAGGGAGATGGGGCATGAAGTTATTTCTAGGAGTTGGACACATACCAAGTTTAGCTCAGTTCTGGGCATCTTTGAAATACCTATACAAACTTGTTCCTACATAGTAACTTGCATCTTTGAATGAGAATCTGCTTGCTTACAGCAACGTGCTATATGTTCTGAATGCCCGAATTGGGAATCTGTGTCAAAACTTTGTTAGGAACTATGTGATCCTTACTAGCTGGAAGTAAGGGAGATGAAGCATGAAGTTATTTCTAGGAGTTGGACACATACCAAGTTTAGCTCAGTTCTGGGCATCTTTGAAATACCTATACAAACTTGTTCCTACATAGTAACTTGCAACTTTGAATGAGAATGTGCTTGCTTACAGCAACGTGCTATATGTTCTGAATGCCCGAATTGGGAATCTGTGTCAAAACTTTGTTAGGAATTATGTGATCCTTACTAGCTGGAAGTAAGGGAGATGGGGCATGAAGTTATTTCTAGGAGTTGGACACATACCAAGTTTAGCTCAGTTCTGGGCATCTTTGAAATACCTATACAAACTTGTTCCTACATAGTAACTTGCAACTTTGAATGAGAATGTGCTTGCTTACAGCAACGTGCTATATGTTCTGAATGCCCGAATTGGGAATCTGTGTCAAAACTTTGTTAGGAATTATGTGATCCTTACTAGCTGGAAGTAAGGGAGATGGGGCATGAAGTTATTTCTAGGAGTTGGACACATACCAAGTTTAGCTCAGTTCTGGGCATCTTTGAAATACCTATACAAACTTGTTCCTACATAGTAACTTGCATCATTGAATGAGAATCTCCTTGCTTACAGCAACGTGCTATATGTTCTGAATGCCCGAATTGGGAATCTGTGTCAAAACTTTGTTAGGAATTATGTGATCCTTACTAGCTGGAAGTAAGGGAGATGGGGCATGAAGTTATTTCTAGGAGTTGGACACATACCAAGTTTAGCTCAGTTCTGGGCATCTTTGAAATACCTATACAAACTTGTTCCTACATAGTAACTTGCAACTTTGAATGAGAATGTGCTTGCTTACAGCAACGTGCTATATGTTCTGAATGCCCGAATTGGGAATCTGTGTCAAAACTTTGTTAGGAATTATGTGATCCTTACTAGCTGGAAGTAAGGGAGATGGGGCATGAAGTTATTTCTAGGAGTTGGACACATACCAAGTTTAGCTCAGTTCTGGGCATCTTTGAAATACCTATACAAACTTGTTCCTACATAGTAACTTGCATCTTTGAATGAGAATGTGCTTGCTTACAGCAACGTGCTATATGTTCTGAATGCCCGAATTGGGAATCTGTGTCAAAACTTTGTTAGGAATTATGTGATCCTTACTAGCTGGAAGTAAGGGAGATGGGGCATGAAGTTATTTCTAGGAGTTGGACACATACCAAGTTTAGCTCAGTTCTGGGCATCTTTGAAATACCTATACAAACTTGTTCCTACATAGTAACTTGCAACTTTGAATGAGAATGTGCTTGCTTACAGCAACCTGCTATATGTTCTGAATGCCCGAATTGGGAATCTGTGTCAAAACTTTTTTAGGAATTATGTGATCCTTACTAGCTGGAAGTAAGGGAGATGGGGCATGAAGTTATTTCTAGGAGTTGGACACATACCAAGTTTAGCTCAGTTCTCGGCATCTTTGAAATACCTATACAAACTTGTTCCTACATAGTAACTTGCAACTTTGAATGAGAATGTGCTTGCTTACAGCAACGTGCTATATGTTCTGAATGCCCGAATTGGGAATCTGTGTCAAAACTTTGTTAGGAATTATGTGATCCTTACTAGCTGGAAGTAAGGGAGATGGGGCATGAAGTTATTTCTAGGAGTTGGACACATACCAAGTTTAGCTCAGTTCTGGGCATCTTTGAAATACCTATACAAACTTGTTCCTACATAGTAACTTGCAACTTTGAATGAGAATGTGCTTGCTTACAGCAACGTGCTATATGTTCTGAATGCCCGAATTGGGAATCTGTGTCAAAACTTTGTTAGGAATTATGTGATCCTTACTAGCTGGAAGTAAGGGAGATGGGGCATGAAGTTATTTCTAGGAGTTGGACACATACCAAGTTTAGCTCAGTTCTGGGCATCTTTGAAATACCTATACAAACTTGTTCCTACATAGTAACTTGCAACTTTGAATGAGAATGTGCTTGCTTACAGCAACGTGCTATATGTTCTGAATGCCCGAATTGGGAATCTGTGTCAAAACTTTGTTAGGAATTATGTGATTCTTACTAGCTGGAAGAAAGGGAGATGGGGCATGAAGTTATTTCTTGGAGTTGGAGACATACCAAGTTTAGCTCAGTTCTGGGCATCTTTGAAATACCTATACAAACTTGTTCCTACATAGTAACTTGCAACTGTGAATGAGAATGTGCTTGCTTGCAGCAACGTGCTATATGTTCTGAATGCCCGAATAGTGAATCTGTGTCAAAACTTTGTTAGGAATTATGCGATCGTTAATAGCTGGAAGTAAGGGAGATGGGGCATGAAGTTATTTCTAGGAGTTGGACACATACCAAGTTTAGCTCAGTTCTGGGCATCTTTGAAATACCTATACAAACTTGTTCCTACATAGTAACTTGCATCTTTGAATGAGAATGTGCTTGCTTACAGCAACGTGCTATATGTTCTGAATGCCCGAATTGGCAATCTGTGTCAAAACTTTGTTAGGAATTATGTGATCCTTACTAGCTGGAAGTAAGGGAGATGGGGCATGAAGTTATTTCTAGGAGTTGGACACATACCAAGTTTAGCTCAGTTCTGGGCATCTTTGAAATACCTATACAAACTTGTTCCTACATAGTAACTTGCAACTTTGAATGAAAATGTGCTTGCTTACAGCAACGTGCTATATGTTCTGAATGCCCGAATTGGGAATCTGTGTCAAAACTTTGTTAGGAATTATGTGATCCTTACTAGCTGGAAGTAAGGGAGATGGGGCATGAAGTTATTTCTAGGAGATGGACACATACCAAGTTTAGCTCAGTTCTGGGCATCTTTGAAATACCTATACAAACTTGTTCCTACATAGTAACTTGCATCTTTGAATGAGAATGTGCTTGCTTACAGCAACGTGCTATATGTTCTGAATGCCCGAATTGGCAATCTGTGTCAAAACTTTGTTAGGAATTATGTGATCCTTACTAGCTGGAAGTAAGGGAGATGGGGCATGAAGTTATTTCTAGGAGTTGGACACATACCAAGTTTAGCTCAGTTCTGGGCATCTTTGAAATACCTATACAAACTTGTTCCTACATAGTAACTTGCATCTTTGAATGAGAATGTGCTTGCTTACAGCAACGTGCTATATGTTCTGAATGCCCGAATTGGCAATCTGTGTCAAAACTGTTAGGAATTATGTGATCCTTACTAGCTGGAAGTAAGGGAGATGGGGCATGAAGTTATTTCTAGGAGTTGGACACATACCAAGTTTAGCTCAGTTCTGGGCATCTTTGAAATACCTATACAAACTTGTTCCTACATAGTATCTTGCAACTTTGAATGAAAATGTGCTTGCTTACAGCAACGTGCTATATGATCTGAATGCCCGAATTGGCAATCTGTGTCAAAACTTTGTTAGGAATTATGTGATCCTTACTAGCTGGAAGTAAGGGAGATGGGGCATGAAGTTATTTCTAGGAGTTGGACACATACCAAGTTTAGCTCAGTTCTGGGCATCTTTGAAATACCTATACAAACTTGTTCCTACATAGTAACTTGCAACTTTGAATGAAAATGTGCTTGCTTACAGCAACGTGCTATATGTTCTGATTGCCCGAATTGGCAATCTGTGTCAAAACTTTGTTAGGAATTATGTGATCCTTAATAGCTGGAAGTAAGGGAGATGGGGCATGAAGTTATTTCTAGGAGTTGGACACATACCAAGTTTACCTCAGTTCTGGGCATCTTTGAAATACCTATACAAACTTGTTCCTACATAGTAACTTGCATCTTTAATGAGAATCTGCTTGCTTACAGCAACGTGCTATATGTTCTGAATGCCCGAATTGGGAATCTCTGTCAAAACTGTTAGGAATTATGTGATCCTTACTAGCTGGAAGTAAGGGAGATGGGGCATGAAGTTATTTCTAGGAGTTGGACACATACCAAGTTTAGCTCAGTTCTGGGCATCTTTGAAATACCTATACAAACTTGTTCCTACATAGTAACTTGCAACATTGAATGAGAATCTGCTTGCTTAAAGCAACGTGGTATATGTTCTGAATGCCCGAATTGGGAATCTGTGTCAAAACTTTGTTAGGAATTATATGATCCTTACTAGCTGGAAGTAAGGGAGATGGGGCATGAAGTTATTTCTAGGAGTTGGACACATACCAAGTTTAGCTCAGTTCTGGGCATCTTTGAAATACCTATACAAACTTGTTCCTACATAGTAACTTGCAACTTTGAATGAAAATGTGCTTGCTTACAGCAACGTGCTATATGTTCTGAATGCCCGAATTGGGAATCTGTGTCAAAACTTTGTTAGGAATTATGTGATCCTTACTAGCTGGAAGTAAGGGAGATGGGGCATGAAGTTATTTCTAGGAGTTGGACGCATACCAAGTTTAGCTCAGTTCTGGGCATCTTTGAAATACCTATACAAACTTGTTCCTACCTAGTAACTTGCATCTTTGAATGAGAATCTGCTTGCTTACAGCAACGTGCTATATGTTCTGAATGCCCGAATTGGGAATCTGTGTCAAATCTTTGTTAGGAATTATGTGATCCTTACTAGCTGAAAGTAAGGGAGATGGGGCATGAAGTTATTTCTAGGAGTTGGACACATACCAAGTTTAGCTCAGTTCTGGGCATCTTTGAAATACCTATACAAACTTGTTCCTACATAGTAACTTGCAACTTTGAATGAGAATCTGCTTGCTTACAGCAACGTGCTATATGTTCCGAATGCCTGAATTGGGAATCTGTGTCAAAACTTTGTTAGGAATTATGTGATCCTTACTAGCTGGAAGTAAGGGAGATGGGGCATGAAGTTATTTCTAGGAGTTGGACGCATACCAAGTTTAGCTCAGTTCTGGGCATCTTTGAAATACCTATACAAACTTGTTCCTACATAGTAACTTGCAACTTTGAATGAGAATCTGCTTGCTTACAGCAACGTGCTATATGTTCTGAATGCCCGAATTGGGAATCTGTGTCAAAACTTTGTTAGGAATTATGTGATCCTTACTAGCTGGAAGTAAGGGAGATGGGGCATGAAGTTATTTCTAGGAGTTGGACGCATACCAAGTTTAGCTCAGTTCTGGGCATCTTCGAAATACCTATACAAACTTGTTCCTACATAGTAACTTGCATCTTTGAATGAGAATCTGCTTGCTTACAGCAACGTGCTATATGTTCTGAATGCCCGAATTGGGAATCTGTGTCAAAACTTTGTTAGGAATTATGTGATCCTTACTAGCTGGAAGTAAGGGAGATGGGGCATGAAGTTATTTCTAGGACTTGGACACATACCAAGTTTAGCTCAGTTCTGGGCATCTTCGAAATACCTATACAAACTTGTTCCTACATAGTAACTTGCAACTTTGAATGAGAATGTGCTTGCTTGCAGCAACGTGCTATATGTTCTGAATGCCCGAATAGTGAATCTGTGTCAAAACTTTGTTAGGAATTATGCGATCGTTACTAGCTGGAAGTAAGGGAGATGGGGCATGAAGTTATTTCTAGGAGTTGGACACATACCAAGTTTAGCTCAGTTCTGGGCATCTTTGAAATACCTATACAAACTTGTTCCTACATAGTAACTTGCATCTTTGAATGAGAATGTGCTTGCTTACAGCAACGTGCTATATGATCTGAATGCCCGAATTGGCAATCTGTGTCAAAACTTTGTTAGGAATTATGTGATCCTTACTAGCTGGAAGTAAGGGAGATGGGGCATGAAGTTATTTCTAGGAGTTGGACACATACCAAGTTTAGCTCAGTTCTGGGCATCTTTGAAATACCTATACAAACTTGTTCCTACATAGTAACTTGCAACTTTGAATGAGAATCTGCTTGCTTACAGCAACGTGCTATACGTTCTGAATGCCCGAATTGGGAATCTGTGTCAAAACTTTGTTAGGAATTATGTGATCCTTACTAGCTGGAAGTAAGGGAGATGGGGCATGAAGTTATTTCTAGGAGTTGGACACATACCAAGTTTAGCTCAGTTCTGGGCATCTTTGAAATACCTATACAAACTTGTTCCTACATAGTAACTTGCATCTTTGAATGAGAATCTGCTTGCTTACAGCAACGTGCTATATGTTCTGAATGCCCGAATTGGGAATCTGTGTCAAAACTGTTAGGAATTATGTGATCCTTACTAGCTGGAAGTAAGGGAGATGGGGCATGAAGTTATTTCTAGGAGTTGGACACATACCAAGTTTAGCTCAGTTCTGGGCATCTTTGAAATACCTATACAAACTTGTTCCTACCTAGTAACTTGCAACATTGAATGAGAATCTGCTTGCTTACAGCAACGTGCTATATGTTCTGAATGCCCGAATTGGGAATCTGTGTCAAAACTTTGTTAGGAATTATGTGATCCTTACTAGCTGGAAGTAAGGGAGATGGGGCATGAAGTTATTTCTAGGAGTTGGACACATACCAAGTTTAGCTCAGTTCTGGGCATCTTTGAAATACCTATACAAACTTGTTCCTACATAGTAACTTGCAACTTTGAATGAGAATGTGCTTGCTTACAGCAACGTGCTATATGTTCTGAATGCCCGAATTGGGAATCTGTGTCAAAACTTTGTTAGGAATTATGTGATCCTTACTAGCTGGAAGTAAGGGAGATGGGGCATGAAGTTATTTCTAGGAGTTGGACACATACCAAGTTTAGCTCAGTTCTGGGCATCTTTGAAATACCTATACAAACTTGTTCCTACATAGTAACTTGCATCTTTGAATGAGAATGTGCTTGCTTACAGCAACGTGCTATATGTTCTGAATGCCCGAATTGGCAATCTGTGTCAAAACTTTGTTAGGAATTATGTGATCCTTACTAGCTGGAAGTAAGGGAGATGGGGCATGAAGTTATTTCTAGGAGTTGGACACATACCAAGTTTAGCTCAGTTCTGGGCATCTTTGAAATACCTATACAAACTTGTTCCTACATAGTAACTTGCATCTTTGAATGAGAATGTGCTTGCTTACAGCAACGTGCTATATGTTCTGAATGCCCGAATTGGGAATCTGTGTCAAAACTTTGTTAGGAATTATGTGATTCTTACTAGCTGGAAGAAAGGGAGATGGGGCATGAAGTTATTTCTTGGAGTTGGAGACATACCAAGTTTAGCTCAGTTCTGGGCATCTTTGAAATACCTATACAAACTTGTTCCTACATAGTAACTTGCAACTGTGAATGAGAATGTGCTTGCTTGCAGCAACGTGCTATATGTTCTGAATGCCCGAATAGTGAATCTGTGTCAAAACTTTGTTAGGAATTATGCGATCGTTACTAGCTGGAAGTAAGGGAGATGGGGCATGAAGTTATTTCTAGGAGTTGGACACATACCAAGTTTAGCTCAGTTCTGGGCATCTTTGAAATACCTATACAAACTTGTTCCTACATAGTAACTTGCATCTTTGAATGAGAATGTGCTTGCTTACAGCAACGTGCTATATGTTCTGAATGCCCGAATTGGCAATCTGTGTCAAAACTTTGTTAGGAATTATGTGATCCTTACTAGCTGGAAGTAAGGGAGATGGGGCATGAAGTTATTTCTAGGAGTTGGACACATACCAAGTTTAGCTCAGTTCTGGGCATCTTTGAAATACCTATACAAACTTGTTCCTACATAGTAACTTGCAACTTTGAATGAAAATGTGCTTGCTTACAGCAACGTGCTATATGTTCTGAATGCCCGAATTGGCAATCTGTGTCAAAACTTTGTTAGGAATTATGTGATCCTTACTAGCTGGAAGTAAGGGAGATGAGGCATGAAGTTATTTCTAGGAGTTGGACAGATACCAAGTTTAGCTCAGTTCTGGGCATCTTTGAAATACCTATACAAACTTGTTCCTACATAGTAACTTGCATCATTGAATGAGAATGTGCTTGCTTATAGCAACGTGCTATATGTTCTGAATGCCCGAATTGGCAATCTGTGTCAAAACTTTGTTAGGAATTATGTGATCCTTACTAGCTGGAAGTAAGGGAGATGGGGCATGAAGTTATTTCTAGGAGTTGGACACATACCAAGTTTAGCTCAGTTCTGGGCATCTTTGAAATACCTATACAAACTTGTTCCTACATAGTAACTTGCATCTTTGAATGAGAATGTGCTTGCTTACAGCAACGTGCTATATGTTCTGAATGCCCGAATTCGCAATCTGTGTCAAAACTGTTAGGAATTATATGATCCTTACTAGCTGGAAGTAAGGGAGATGGGGCATGAAGTTATTTCTACGAGTTGGACACATACCAAGTTTAGCTCAGTTCTGGGCATCTTTGAAATACCTATACAAACTTGTTCCTACATAGTAACTTGCAACTTTGAATGAAAATGTGCTTGCTTACAGCAACGTGCTATATGATCTGAATGCCCGAATTGGGAATCTGTGTCAAAACTTTGTTAGGAATTATGTGATCCTTACTAGCTGGAAGTAAGGGAGATGGGGCATGAAGTTATTTCTAGGAGTTGGACACATACCAAGTTTAGCTCAGTTCTGGGCATCTTTGAAATACCTATACAAACTTGTTCCTACATAGTTACTTGCAACTTTGAATGAAAATGTGCTTGCTTACAGCAACGTGCTATATGTTCTGATTGCCCGAATTGGCAATCTGTGTCAAAACTTTGTTAGGAATTATGTGATCCTTAATAGCTGGAAGTAAGGGAGATGGGGCATGAAGTTATTTCTAGGAGTTGGACACATACCAAGTTTAGCTCAGTTCTGGGCATCTTTGAAATACCTATACAAACTTGTTCCTACATAGTAACTTGCATCTTTAATGAGAATCTGCTTGCTTACAGCAACGTGCTATATGTTCTGAATGCCCGAAATGGGAATCTCTGTCAAAACTGTTAGGAATTATGTGATCCTTACTAGCTGGAAGTAAGGGAGATGGGGCATGAAGTTATTTCTAGGAGTTGGACACATACCAAGTTTAGCTCAGTTCTGGGCATCTTTGAAATACCTATACAAACTTGTTCCTACATAGTAACTTGCAACATTGAATGAGAATCTGCTTGCTTACACCAACGTGCTATACGTTCTGAATGCCCGAATTGGGAATCTGTGTCAAAACTTTGTTAGGAATTATGTGATCCTTACTAGCTGGAAGTAAGGGAGATGGGGCATGAAGTTATTTCTAGGAGTTGGACACATACCAAGTTTAGCTCAGTTCTGGGCATCTTTGAAATACCTATACAAACTTGTTCCTACATAGTAACTTGCAACTTTGAATGAAAATTTGCTTGCTTACAGAAACGTGCTATATGTTCTGAATGCCCGAATTGGGAATCTGTGTCAAAACTTTGTTAGGAATTATGTGATCCTTACTAGCTGGAAGTAAGGGAGATGGGGCATGAAGTTATTTCTAGGAGTTGGACGCATACCAAGTTTAGCTCAGTTCTGGGCATCTTTGAAATACCTATACAAACTTGTTCCTACCTAGTAACTTGCATCTTTGAATGAGAATCTGCTTGCTTACAGCAACGTGCTATATGTTCTGAATGCCCGAATTGGGAATCTGTGTCAAAACTTTGTTAGGAATTATGTGATCCTTACTAGCTGGAAGTAAGGGAGATGGGGCATGAAGTTATTTCTAGGAGTTGGACACATACCAAGTTTAGCTCAGTTCTGGGCATCTTTGAAATACCTATACAAACTTGTTCCTACATAGTAACTTGCAACTTTGAATGAGCTTCTGCTTGCTTACAGCAACGTGCTATATGTTCTGAATGCCCGAATTGGGAATCTGTGTCAAAACTTTGTTAGGAATTATGTGATCCTTACTAGCTGGAAGTAAGGGAGATGGGGCATGAAGTTATTTCTAGGAGTTGGACGCATACCAAGTTTAGCTCAGTTCTGGGCATCTTTGAAATACCTATACAAACTTGTTCCTACATAGTAACTTGCAACTTTGAATGAGAATCTGCTTGCTTACAGCAACGTGCTATATGTTCTGAATGCCCGAATTGGGAATCTGTGTCAAAACTTTGTTAGGAATTATGTGATCCTTACTAGCTGGAAGTAAGGGAGATGGGGCATGAAGTTATTTCTAGGAGTTGGACGCATACCAAGTTTAGCTCAGTTCTGGGCATCTTCGAAATACCTATACAAACTTGTTCCTACATAGTAACTTGCATCTTTGAATGAGAATCTGCTTGCTTACAGCAACGTGCTATATGTTCTGAATGCCCGAATTGGGAATCTGTGTCAAAACTTTGTTAGGAATTATGTGATCCTTACTAGCTGGAAGTAAGGGAGATGGGGCATGAAGTTATTTCTAGGACTTGGACACATACCAAGTTTAGCTCAGTTCTGGGCATCTTCGAAATACCTATACAAACTTGTTCCTACATAGTAACTTGCAACTTTGAATGAGAATGTGCTTGCTTGCAGCAACGTGCTATATGTTCTGAATGCCCGAATAGTGAATCTGTGTCAAAACTTTGTTAGGAATTATGCGATCGTTACTAGCTGGAAGTAAGGGAGATGGGGCATGAAGTTATTTCTACGAGTTGGACACATACCAAGTTTAGCTCAGTTCTGGGCATCTTTGAAATACCTATATAAACTTGTTCCTACATAGTAACTTGCATCTTTGAATGAGAATGTGCTTGCTTACAGCAACGTGTTATATGTTCTGAATGCCCGAATTGGGAATCTGTGTCAAAACTTTGTTAGGAATTATGTGATCCTTACTAGCTGGAAGTAAGGGAGATGGGGCATGAAGTTATTTCTAGGACTTGGACACATACCAAGTTTAGCTCAGTTCTGGGCATCTTTGAAATACCTATACAAACTTGTTCCTACATAGTAACTTGCAACTTTGAATGAGAATGTGCTTGCTTGCAGCAACGTGCTATATGTTCTGAATGCCCGAATAGTGAATCTGTGTCAAAACTTTGTTAGGAATTATGCGATCGTTACTAGCTGGAAGTAAGGGAGATGGGGCATGAAGTTATTTCTAGGAGTTGGACACATACCAAGTTTAGCTCAGTTCTGGGCATCTTTGAAATACCTATACAAACTTGTTCCTACATAGTAACTTGCATCTTTGAATGAGAATCTGCTTGCTTACAGCAACGTGCTATATGTTCTGAATGCCCGAATTGGGAATCTGTGTCAAAACTGTTAGGAATTATGTGATCCTTACTAGCTGGAAGTAAGGGAGATGGGGCATGAAGTTATTTCTAGGAGTTGGACACATACCAAGTTTAGCTCAGTTCTGGGCATCTTTGAAATACCTATACAAACTTGTTCCTACATAGTAACTTGCAACATTGAATGAGAATCTGCTTGCTTACAGCAACGTGCTATATGTTCTGAATGCCCGAATTGAGAAACTGTGTCAAAACTTTGTTAGGAATTATGTGATCCTTACTAGCTGGAAGTAAGGGAGATGGGGCATGAAGTTATTTCTAGGAGTTGGACACATACCAAGTTTAGCTCAGTTCTGGGCATCTTTGAAATACCTATACAAACTTGTTCCTACATAGTAACTTGCAACTTTGAATGAAAATGTGCTTGCTTACAGCAACGTGCTATATGTTCTGAATGCCCGAATTGGGAATCTGTGTCAAAACTTTGTTAGGAATTATGTGATCCTTACTAGCTGGAAGTAAGGGAGATGGGGCATGAAGTTATTTCTAGGAGTTGGACGCATACCAAGTTTAGCTCAGTTCTGGGCATCTTTGAAATACCTATACAAACTTGTTCCTACCTAGTAACTTGCATCTTTGAATGAGAATCTGCTTGCTTACAGCAACGTGCTATATGTTCTGAATGCCCGAATTGGGAATCTGTGTTAAAACTTTGTTAGGAATTATGTGATCCTTACTAGCTGGAAGTAAGGGAGATGGGGCATGAAGTTATTTCTAGGAGTTGGACACATACCAAGTTTAGCTCAGTTCTGGGCATCTTTGAAATACCTATACAAACTTGTTCCTACATAGTAACTTGCAACTTTGAATGAGAATCTGCTTGCTTACAACAACGTGCTATATGTTCTGAATGCCCGAATTGGGAATCTGTGTCAAAACTTTGTTAGGAATTATGTGATCCTTACTAGCTGGAAGTAAGGGAGATGGGGCATGAAGTTATTTCTAGGAGTTGGACACATACCAAGTTTAGCTCAGTTCTGGGCATCTTTGAAATACCTATACAAACTTGTTCCTACATAGTAACTTGCAACATTGAATGAGAATCTGCTTGCTTACAGCAACGTGCTATATGTTCTGAATGCCCGAATTGGCAATCTGTGTCAAAACTTTGTTAGGAATTATGTGATCCTTCCTAGCTGGAAGTAAGGGAGATGGGGCATGAAGTTATTTCTAGGAGTTGGACGCATAACAAGTTTAGCTCAGTTCTGGGCATCTTTGAAATACCTATACAAACTTGTTCCTACATAGTAACTTGCAACTTTGAATGAGAATCTGCTTGCTTACAGCAACGTGCTATATGTTCTGAATGCCCGAATTGGGAATCTGTGTCAAAACTTTGTTAGGAATTATGTGATCCTTACTAGCTGGAAGTAAGGGAGATGGGGCATGAAGTTATTTCTAGGAGTTGGACACATACCAAGTTTAGCTCAGTTCTGGGCATCTTTGAAATACCTATACAAACTTGTTCCTACATAGTAACTTGCAACTTTGAATGAGAATGTGCTTGCTTACAGCAACGTGCTATATGTTCTAAATGCCCTAATTGGGAATCTGTGTCAAAACTTTGTTAGGAATTATGTGATCCTTACTAGCTGGAAGTAAGGGAGATGGGGCATGAAGTTATTTCTTGGAGTTGGAGACATACCAAGTTTAGCTCAGTTCTGGGCATCTTTGAAATACCTATACAAACTTGTTCCTACATAGTAACTTGCAACTTTGAATGAGAATGTGCTTGCTTGCAGCAACGTGCTATATGTTCTGAATGCCCGAATAGTGAATCTGTGTCAAAACTTTGTTAGGAATTATGCGATCCTTACTAGCTGGAAGTAAGGGAGATGGGGCATGAAGTTATTTCTAGGAGTTGGACACATACCAAGTTTAGCTCAGTTCTGGGCATCTTTGAAATACCTATACAAACTTGTTCCTACATAGTAACTTGCATCTTTGAATGAGAATGTGCTTGCTTACAGCAACGTGCTATATGTTCTGAATGCCCGAATTGGCAATCTGTGTCAAAACTTTGTTAGGAATTATATGATCCTTACTAGCTGGAAGTAAGGGAGATGGGGCATGAAGTTATTTCTAGGAGTTGGACACATACCAAGTTTAGCTCAGTTCTGGGCATCTTTGAAATACCTATACAAACTTGTTCCTACATAGTAACTTGCAACTTTGAATGAAAATGTGCTTGCTTACAGCAACGTGCTATATGTTCTGAATGCCCGAATTGGGAATCTGTGTCAAAACTTTGTTAGGAATTATGTGATCCTTACTAGCTGGAAGTAAAGGAGATGGGGCATGAAGTTATTTCTAGGAGTTGGACACATACCAAGTTTAGCTCAGTTCTGGGCATCTTTGAAATACCTATACAAACTTGTTCCTACATAGTAACTTGCATCTTTGAATGAGAATGTGCTTGCTTACAGCAACGTGCTATATGATCTGAATGCCCGAATTGGCAATCTGTGTCAAAACTTTGTTAGGAATTATGTGATCCTTACTAGCTGGAAGTAAGGGAGATGGGGCATGAAGTTATTTCTAGGAGGTGGACACATACCAAGTTTAGCTCAGTTCTGGGCATCTTTGAAATACCTATACAAACTTGTTCCTACATAGTAACTTGCAACTTTGAATGAAAATGTGCTTGCTTACAGCAACGTGCTATATGTTCTGAATGCCCGAATTGGGAATCTGTGTCAAAACTTTGTTAGGAATTATGTGATCCTTACTAGCTGGAAGTAAGGGAGATGGGGCATGAAGTTATTTCTAGGAGTTGGACACATACCAAGTTTAGCTCAGTTCTGGGCATCTTTGAAATACCTATACAAACTTGTTCCTACATAGTAACTTGCATCTTTGAATGAGAATCTGCTTGCTTACAGCAACGTGCTATATGTTCTGAATGCCCGAATTGGGAATCTGTGTCAAAACTTTGTTAGGAATTATGTGATCCTTACTAGCTGGAAGTAAGGGAGATGGGGCATGAAGTTATTTCTAGGAGTTGGACACATACCAAGTTTAGCTCAGTTCTGGGCATCTTTGAAATACCTATACAAACTTGTTCCTACCTAGTAACTTGCATCTTTGAATGAGAATCTGCTTGCTTACAGCAACGTGCTATATGTTCTGAATGCCCGAATTGGCAATCTGTGTCAAAACTTTGTTAGGAATTATGTGATCCTTACTAGCTGGTAGTAAGGGAGATGGGGCATGAAGTTATTTCTAGGAGTTGGACACATACCAAGTTTAGCTCAGTTCTGGGCATCTTTGAAATACCTATACAAACTTGTTCCTACATAGTAACTTGCAACTTTGAATGAGAATTTGCTTGTTTACAGCAACGTGCTATATGATCTGAATGCCCGAATTGGCAATCTGTGTGAAAACTTTGTTAGGAATTATGTGATCCTTACTAGCTGGAAGTAAGGGAGATGGGGCATGAAGTTATTTCTAGGAGTTGGAGACATACCAAGTTTAGCTCAGTTCTGGGCATCTTTGAAATACCTATACAAACTTGTTCCTACATAGTAACTTGCAACTTTGAATGAGAATGTGCCTGCTTACAGCAACGTGCTATATGTTCTGAATGCCCGAATTGGGAATCTGTGTCAAAACTTTGCTAGGAATTATGTGATCCTTACTAGCTGGAAGTAAGGGAGATGGGGCATGAAGTTATTTCTAGGAGTTGGACACATACCAAGTTTAGCTCAGTTCTGGGCATCTTTGAAATACCTATACAAACTCGTTCCTACATAGTAACTTGCATCTTTGAATGAGAATGTGCTTGCTTACAGCAACGTGCTATATGTTCTGAATGCCCGAATTGGGAATCTGTGTCAAAATTTTGTTAGGAATTATGTGATCCTTACTAGCTGGAAGTAAGGGAGATGGGGCATGAAGTTATTTCTAGGAGTTGGACACATACCAAGTTTAGCTCAGTTCTGGGCATCTTTGAAATACCTATACAAACTTGTTCCTACATAGTAACTTGCAACTTTGAATGAGAATGTGCCTGCTTACAGCAACGTGCTATATGTTCTGAATGCCCGAATTGGGAATCTGTGTGAAAACTTTGTTAGGAATTATGTGATCCTTACTAGCTGGAAGTAAGGGAGATGGGGCATGAAGTTATTTCTAGGAGTTGGACACATACCAAGTTTAGCTCAGTTCTGGGCATCTTTGAAATACCTATACAAACTTGTTCCTACATAGTAACTTGCAACTTTGTATGAGAATGTGCTTGCTTACAGCAACGTGCTATATGTTCTGAATTCCCGAATTGGGAATCTGTGTCAAAACTTTGTTAGGAATTATGTGATCCTTACTAGCTGGAAGTAAGGGAGATGGGGCATGAAGTTATTTCTAGGAGTTGGACACATACCAAGTTTAGCTCAGTTCTGGGCATCTTTGAAATACCTATACAAACTTGTTCCTACATAGTAACTTGCAACTTTGAATGAGAATTTGCTTGCTTACAGCAACGTGCTATATGATCTGAATGCCCGAATTGGCAATCTGTGTGAAAACTTTGTTAGGAATTATGTGATCCTTACTAGCTGGAAGTAAGGGAGATGGGGCTTGAAGTTATTTCTAGGAGTTGGACACATACCAAGTTTAGCTCAGTTCTGGGCATCTTTGAAATACCTATACAAACTTGTTCCTACATAGTAACTTGCAACTTTGAATGAGAATGTGCCTGCTTACAGCAACGTGCTATATGTTCTGAATGCCCGAATTGGGAATCTGTGTCAAAACTTTGTTAGGAATTATGTGATCCTTACTAGCTGGAAGTAAGGGAGATGGGGCATGAAGTTATTTCTAGGAGTTGGACACATACCAAGTTTAGCTCAGTTCTGGACATCTTTGAAATACCTATACAAACTTGTTCCTACATAGTAACTTGCATCTTTGAATGAGAATCTGCTTGCTTACAGCAACGTGCTATATGTTCTGAATGCCCGAATTGGGAATCTGTGTCAAAACTTTGTTAGGAATTATGTGATCCTTACTAGCTGGAAGTAAGGGAGATGGGGCATGAAGTTATTTCTAGGAGTTGGACACATACCAAGTTTAGCTCAGTTCTGGGCATCTTTGAAATACCTATACAAACTTGTTCCTACATAGTAACTTGCAACTTTGAATGAGAATTTGCTTGCTTACAGCAACGTGCTATATGATCTGAATGCCCGAATTGGCAATCTGTGTCAAAACTTTGTTAGGAATTATGTGATCCTTACTAGCTGGAAGTAAGGGAGATGGGGCATGACGTTATTTCTAGGAGTCGGACACATACCAAGTTTAGCTCAGTTCTGGGTATCTTTGAAATACCTATACAAACTTGTTCCTACATAGTAACTTGCAACTTTGAATGAGAATGTGCTTGCTTGCAGCAACGTGCTATATGTTCTGAATGCCCGAATTGGGAATCTGTGTCAAAACTTTGTTAGGAATTATGCGATCGTTACTAGCTGGAAGTAAGGGAGATGGGGCATGAAGTTATTTCTAGGAGTTGGACACATACCAAGTTTAGCTCAGTTCTGGGCATCTTTGAAATACCTATACAAACTTGTTCCTACATAGTAACTTGCAACTTTGAATGAAAATGTGCTTGCTTACAGCAACGTGCTATATGTTCTGAATGCCCGAATTGGGAATCTGTGTCAAAACTTTGTTAGGAATTATGTGATCCTTACTAGCTGGAAGTAAAGGAGATGGGGCATGAAGTTATTTCTAGGAGTTGGACACATACCAAGTTTAGCTCAGTTCTGGGCATCTTTGAAATACCTATACAAACTTGTTCCTACATAGTAACTTGCATCTTTGAATGAGAATGTGCTTGCTTACAGCAACGTGCTATATGATCTGAATGCCCGAATTGGCAATCTGTGTCAAAACTTTGTTAGGAATTATGTGATCCTTACTAGCTGGAAGTAAGGGAGATGGGGCATGAAGTTATTTCTAGGAGGTGGACACATACCAAGTTTAGCTCAGTTCTGGGCATCTTTGAAATACCTATACAAACTTGTTCCTACATAGTAACTTGCAACTTTGAATGAAAATGTGCTTGCTTACAGCAACGTGCTATATGTTCTGAATGCCCGAATTGGGAATCTGTGTCAAAACTTTGTTAGGAATTATGTGATCCTTACTAGCTGGAAGTAAGGGAGATGGGGCATGAAGTTATTTCTAGGAGTTGGACACATACCAAGTTTAGCTCAGTTCTGGGCATCTTTGAAATACCTATACAAACTTGTTCCTACATAGTAACTTGCATCATTAATGAGAATGTGCTTGCTTACAGCAACGTGCTATATGTTCTGAATGCCCGAATTGGGAATCTGTGTCAAAACTTTGTTAGGAATTATGTGATCCTTACTAGCTGGAAGTAAGGGAGATGGGGCATGAAGTTATTTCTAGGAGTTGGACACATACCAAGTTTAGCTCAGTTCTGGGCATCTTTGAAATACCTATACAAACTTGTTCCTACCTAGTAACTTGCATCTTTGAATGAGAATCTGCTTGCTTACAGCAACGTGCTATATGTTCTGAATGCCCGAATTGGCAATCTGTGTCAAAACTTTGTTAGGAATTATGTGATCCTTACTAGCTGGAAGTAAGGGAGATGGGGCATGAAGTTATTTCTAGGAGTTGGACACATACCAAGTTTAGCTCAGTTCTGGGCATCTTTGAAATACCTATACAAACTTGTTCCTACATAGTAACTTGCAACTTTGAATGAGAATTTGCTTGTTTACAGCAACGTGCTATATGATCTGAATGCCCGAATTGGGAATCTGTGTCAAAACTTTGTTAGGAATTATGTGATCCTTACTAGCTGGAAGTAAGGGAGATGGGGCATGAAGTTATTTCTAGGAGTTGGACACATACCAAGTTTAGCTCAGTTCTGGGCATCTTTGAAATACCTATACAAACTTGTTCCTACATAGTAACTTGCAACTTTGAATGAGAATGTGCCTGCTTACAGCAACGTGCTATATGTTCTGAATGCCCGAATTGGGAATCTGTGTCAAAACTTTGTTAGGAATTATGTGATCCTTACTAGCTGGAAGTAAGGGAGATGGGGCATGAAGTTATTTCTAGGAGTTGGACACATACCAAGTTTAGCTCAGTTCTGGGCATCTTTGAAATACCTATACAAACTCGTTCCTACATAGTAACTTGCAACTTTGAATGAGAATGTGCTTGCTTACAGCAACGTGCTATATGTTCTGAATGCCCGAATTGGGAATCTGTGTCAAAACTTTGTTAGGAATTATGTGATCCTTACTAGCTGGAAGTAAGGGAGATGGGGCATGAAGTTATTTCTAGGAGTTGGACACATACCAAGTTTAGCTCAGTTCTGGGCATCTTTGAAATACCTATACAAACTTGTTCCTACATAGTAACTTGCAACTTTGAATGAGAATGTGCCTGCTTACAGCAACGTGCTATATGTTCTGAATGCCCGAATTGGGAATCTGTGTCAAAACTTTGTTAGGAATTATGTGATCCTTACTAGCTGGAAGTAAGGGAGATGGGGCATGAAGTTATTTCTAGGAGTTGGACACATACCAAGTTTAGCTCAGTTCTGGGCATCTTTGAAATACCTATACAAACTTGTTCATACATAGTAACTTGCAACTTTGTATGAGAATGTGCTTGCTTACAGCAACGTGCTATATGTTCTGAATGCCCGAATTGGGAATCTGTGTCAAAACTTTGTTAGGAATTATGCGATCGTTACTAGCTGGAAGTAAGGGAGATGGGGCATGAAGTTATTTCTAGGAGTTGGACACATACCAAGTTTAGCTCAGTTCTGGGCATCTTTGAAATACCTATACAAACTTGTTCCTACATAGTAACTTGCAACTTTGAATGAGAATGTGCTTGCTTACAGCAACGTGCTATATGTTCTGAATGCCCGAATTGGGAATCTGTGTCAAAACTTTGTTAGGAATTATGTGATCCTTACTAGCTGGAAGTAAGGGAGATGGGGCATGAAGTTATTTCTAGGAGTTGGACACATACCAAGTTTAGCTCAGTTCTGGGCATCTTTGAAATACCTATACAAACTTGTTCCTACATAGTAACTTGAAACTTTGAATGAGAATCTGCTTGCTTACAGCAACGTGCTATATGTTCTGAATGCCCGAATTGGGAATCTGTGTCAAAACTTTGTTAGGAATTATGTGATCCTTACTAGCTGGAAGTAAGGGAGATGGGGCATGAAGTTATTTCTAGGAGTTGGACACATACCAAGTTTAGCTCAGTTCTGGGCATCTTTGAAATACCTATACAAACTTGTTCCTACATAGTAACTTGCAACTTTGAATGAGAATGTGCTTGCTTACAGCAACGTGCTATATGTTCTGAATGCCCGAATTGGGAATCTGTGTCAAAACTTTGTTAGGAATTATGTGATCCTTACTAGCTGGAAGTAAGGGAGATGGGGCATGAAGTTATTTCTAGGAGTTGGACACATACCAAGTTTAGCTCAGTTCTGGGCATCTTTGAAATACCTATACAAACTTGTTCCTACATAGTAACTTGCAACTTTGAATGAGAATGGGCTTGCTTACAGCAACGTGCTATATGTTCTAAATGCCCTAATTGGGAATCTGTGTCAAAACTTTGTTAGGAATTATGTGATCCTTACTAGCTGGAAGTAAGGGAGATGGGGCATGAAGTTATTTCTTGGAGTTGGAGACATACCAAGTTTAGCTCAGTTCTGGGCATCTTTGAAATACCTATACAAACTTGTTCCTACATAGTAACTTGCAACTTTGAATGAGAATGTGCTTGCTTACAGCAACGTGCTATATGATCTGAATGCCCGAATTGGCAATCTGTGTCAAAACTTTGTTAGGAATTATGTGATCCTTGCTAGCTGGAAGTAAGGGAGATGGGGCAGGAAGTTATTTCTAGGAGTTGGACACATACCAAGTTTAGCTCAGTTCTGGGCATCTTTGAAATACCTATACAAACTTGTTCCTACATAGTAACTTGCATCTTTGAATGAGAATCTGCTTGCTTACAGCAACGTGCTATATGTTCTGAATGCCCGAATTGGCAATCTGTGTGAAAACTTTGTTAGGAATTATGTGATCCTTACTAGCTGGAAGTAAGGGAGATGGGGCATGAAGTTATTTCTAGGAGTTGGACACATACCAAGTTTAGCTCAGTTCTGGGCATCTTTGAAATACCTATACAAACTTGTTCCTACATAGTAACTTGCATCTTTGAATGAGAATGTGCTTGCTTACAGCAACGTGCTATATGTTCTGAATGCCCGAATTGGCAATCTGTGTCAAAACTTTGTTAGGAATTATGTGATCCTTACTAGCTGGAAGTAAGGGAGATGGGGCATGAAGTTATTTCTAGGAGTTGGACACATACCAAGTTTAGCTCAGTTCTGGGCATCTTTGAAATACCTATACAAACTTGTTCTTACATAGTAACTTGCAAATTTGAATGAGAATTTGCTTGCTTACAGCAACGTGCTATATGATCTGAATGCCCGAATTGGCAATCTGTGTGAAAACTTTGTTAGGAATAATGTGATCCTTACTAGCTGGAAGTAAGGGAGATGGGGCTTGAAGTTATTTCTAGGAGTTGGACACATACCAAGTTTAGCTCAGTTCTGGGCATCTTTGAAATACCTATACAAACTTGTTCCTACATAGTAACTTGCAACTTTGAATGAGAATGTGCCTGCTTACAGCAACGTGCTATATGTTCTGAATGCCCGAATTGGGAATCTGTGTCAAAACTTTGTTAGGAATTATGTGATCCTTACTAGCTGGAAGTAAGGGAGATGGGGCATGAAGTTATTTCTAGGAGTTGGACACATACCAAGTTTAGCTCAGTTCTGGGCATCTTTGAAATACCTATACAAACTTGTTCCTACATAGTAACTTGCAACTTTGAATGAGAATGTGCTTGCTTACAGCAACGTGCTATATGTTCTGAATGCCCGAATTGGCAATCTGTGTCAAAACTTTGTTAGGAATTATGTGATCCTTACTAGCTGGAAGTAAGGGAGATGGGGCATGATGTTATTTCTAGGAGTTGGACACATACCAAGTTTGGCTCAGTTCTGGGCATCTTTGAAATACCTATACAAACTTGTTCCTACATAGTAACTTGCAACTTTGAATGAGAATGTGCTTGCTTACAGCAACGTGCTATATGTTCTGAATGCCCGAATTGGGAATCTGTGTCAAAACTTTGTTAGGAAATATGTGATCCTTACTAGCTGGAAGTAATGGAGATGGGGCATGAAGTTATTTCTAGGAGTTGGACACATACCAAGTTTAGCTCAGTTTTGGGCATCTTTGAAATACCTATACAAACTTGTTCCTACATAGTAACTTGAAACTTTGAATGAAAATGTGCTTGCTTACAGCAACGTGCTATATGTTCTGAATGCCCGAATTGGGAATCTGTGTCAAAACTTTGTTAGGAATTATGTGATCCTTACTAGCTGGAAGTAAGGGAGATGGGACATGAAGTTATTTCTAGGAGTTGGACACATACCAAGTTTAGCTCAGTTCTGGGCATCTTTGAAATACCTATACAAACTTGTTCCTACATAGTAACTTGCATCTTTGAATGAGAATCTGCTTGCTTACAGCAATGTGCTATATGTTCTGAATGCCCGAATTGGGAATCTGTGTCAAAACTTTGTTAGGAATTATGTGATCCTTACTAGCTGGAAGTAAGGGAGATGGGGCATGAAGTTATTTCTAGGAGTTGGACACATACCAAGTTTAGCTCAGTTCTGGGCATCTTTGAAATACCTATACAAACTTGTTCCTACATAGTAACTTGCAACTTTGAATGAGAATGTGCTTGCTTACAGCAACGTGCTATATGTTCTGAATGCCCGAATTGGGAATCTGTGTCAAAACTTTGTTAGGAATTATGTGATCCTTACTAGCTGGAAGTAAGGGAGATGGGGCATGAAGTTATTTCTAGGAGTTGGACACATACCAAGTTTAGCTCAGTTCTGGGCGTCTTTGAAATACCTATACAAACTTGTTCCTACATAGTAACTTACAACTTTGAATGAGAATGTGCTTGCTTACAGCAACGTGCTATATGTTCTAAATGCCCTAATTGCGAATCTGTGTCAAAACTTTGTTAGGAATTATGTGATCCTTACTAGTTGGAAGTAAGGGAGATGGGGCATGAAGTTATTTCTTGGAGTTGGAGACATACCAAGTTTAGCTCAGTTCTGGGCATCTTTGAAATACCTATACAAACTTGTTCCTACATAGTAACTTGCAACTTTGAATGAGAATGTGCTTGCTTGCAGCAACGTGCTATATGTTCTGAATGCCCGAATTGGGAATCTGTGTCAAAACTTTGTTAGGAATTATGTGATCCTTACTAGCTGGAAGTAATGGAGATGGGGCATGAAGTTATTTCTAGGAGTTGGACACATACCAAGTTTAGCTCAGTTCTGGGCATCTTTGAAATACCTATACAAACTTGTTCCTACATAGTAACTTGCATCTTTGAATGAGAATGTGCTTGCTTACAGCAAAGTGCTATATGTTCTGAATGCCCGAATTGGGAATCTGTGTGAAAACTTTGTTAGGAATTATGTGATCCTTACTAGCTGGAAGTAAGGGAGATGGGGCATGAAGTTATTTCTAGGAGTTGGACACATACCAAGTTTAGCTCAGTTCTGGGCATCTTTGAAATACCTATACAAACTTGTTCCTACATAGTAACTTGCATCTTTGAATGAGAATCTGGTGCTTACAGCAACGTGCTATATGTTCTGAATGCCCGAATTGGGAATCTGTGTCAAAACTTTGTTAGGAATTATGTGATCCTTACTAGCTGGAAGTAAGGGAGATGGGGCATGAAGTTATTTCTAGGAGATGGACACATACCAAGTTTAGCTCAGTTCTGGGCATCTTTGAAATACCTATACAAACTTGTTCCTACCTAGTAACTTGCATCTTTGAATGAGAATCTGCTTGCTTACAGCAACGTGCTATATGTTCTGAATGCCCGAATTGGGAATCTGTGTCAAAACATTGTTAGGAATTATGTGATCCTTACTAGCTAGAAGTAAGGGAGATGGGGCATGAAGTTATTTCTAGAAGTTGGACACATACCAAGTTTAGTTCAGTTCTGGGCATCTTTGAAATACCTATACAAACTTGTTCCTACATAGTAACTTGCAACTTTGAATGAAAATGTGCTTGCTTACAGCAACGTGCTATATATTCTGAATGCCCGAATTGGGAATCTGTGTCAAAACTTTGTTAGGAATTATGTGATCCTTACTAGCTGAAAGTAAGGGAGATGTGGCATGAAGTTATTTCTAGGAGTTGGACACATACCAAGTTTAGCTCAGTTCTGGGCATCTTTGAAATACCTATACAAACTTGTTCCTACATAGTAACTTGCAACTTTGAATGAAAATGTGCTTGCTTACAGCAACGTGCTATATGTTCTGAATGCCCGAATTGGGAATCTGTGTCAAAACTTTGTTAGGAATTATGTGATCCTTACTAGCTGAAAGTAAGGGAGATGGGGCATGAAGTTATTTCTTGGAGTTGGACACATACCACGTTTAGCTCAGTTTTGGGCATCTTTGAAATACCTATACAAACTTGTTCCTACATAGTAACTTGCAACTTTGAATGAGAATGTGCTTGCTTGCAGCAACGTGCTATATGTTCTGAATGCCCGATTTGGGAATCTGTGTCAAAACATTGTTAGGAATTATGTGATGCTTACTAGCTGGAAGAAAGGGAGATGGAGCATGAAGTTATTTCTAGGAGCTGGACACATACCAAGTTTAGCTCAGTTCTGGGCATCTTTGAAATACCTATACAAACTTGTTCCTACATAGTAACTTGCATCTTTGAATGAGAATGTGCTTGCTTACAGCAACGTGCTAAATGTTCTGAATGCCCGAATTGGGAATCTGTGTCAAAACTTTGTTAGGAATTATGTGATCCTTACTAGCTGGAAGTAAGGGAGATGGGGCATGAAGTTATTTCTAGGAGTTGGACACATACCAAGTTTAGCTCAGTTCTGGGCATCTTTGAAATACCTATACAAACTTGTTCCTACATAGTAACTTGCAACTTTGAATGAGAATTTGCTTGCTTACAGCAACGTGCTATATGATCTGAATGCCCGAATTGGCAATCTGTGTCAAAACTTTGTTAGGAATTATGTGATCCTTACTAGCTGGAAGTAAGGGAGATGGGGCATGACGTTATTTCTAGGAGTCGGACACATACCAAGTTTAGCTCAGTTCTGGGTATCTTTGAAATACCTATACAAACTTGTTCCTACATAGTAACTTGCAACTTTGAATGAGAATGTGCTTGCTTGCAGCAACGTGCTATATGTTCTGAATGCCCGAATTGGGAATCTGTGTCAAAACTTTGTTAGGAATTATGCGATCGTTACTAGCTGGAAGTAAGGGAGATGGGGCATGAAGTTATTTCTAGGAGTTGGACACATACCAAGTTTAGCTCAGTTCTGGGCATCTTTGAAATACCTATACAAACTTGTTCCTACATAGTAACTTGCAACTTTAAATGAGAATGTGCTTGCTTGCAGCAACGTGCTATATGTTCTGAATGCCCGATTTGGGAATCTGTGTCAAAACTTTGTTAGGAATTATGTGATCCTTACTAGCTGGAAGTAAGGGAGATGGAGCATGAAGTTATTTCTAGGAGTTGGACACATACCAAGTTTAGCTCAGTTCTGGGCATCTTTGAAATACCTATACAAACTTGTTCCTACATAGTAACTTGCATATTTGAATGAGAATGTGCTTGCTTACAGCAACGTGCTATATGTTCTGAATGCCCGAATTGGCAATCTGTGTCAAAACTTTGTTAGGAATTATGTGATCCTTACTAGCTGGAAGTAAGGGAGATGGGGCATGAAGTTATTTCTAGGAGTTGGACACATACCAAGTTTAGCTCAGTTCTGGGCATCTTTGAAATACCTATACAAACTTGTTCCTACATAGTAACTTGCAACTTTGAATGAGAATTTGCTTGCTTACAGCAACGTGCTATATGATCTGAATGCCCGAATTGGCAATCTGTGTCAAAACTTTGTTAGGAATTATGTGATCCTTACTAGCTGGAAGTAAGGGAGATGGGGCATGAAGTTATTTCTAGGAGTTGGACACATACCAAGTTTAGCTCAGTTCTGGGCATCTTTGAAATACCTATACAAACTTGTTCCTACATAGTAACTTGCAACTTTGAATGAGAATGTGCCTGCTTACAGCAACGTGCTATATGTTCTGAATGCCCGAATTGGGAATCTGTGTCAAAACTTTGTTAGGAATTATGTGATCCTTACTAGCTGGAAGTAAGGGAGATGGGGCATGAAGTTATTTCTAGGAGTTGGACACATACCAAGTTTAGCTCAGTTCTGGGCATCTTTGAAATACCTATACAAACTTGTTCCTACATAGTAACTTGCAACTTTGTATGAGAATGTGCTTGCTTACAGCAACGTGCTATATGTTCTGAATTCCCGAATTGGGAATCTGTGTCAAAACTTTGTTAGGAATTATGTGATCCTTACTAGCTGGAAGTAAGGGAGATGGGGCATGAAGTTATTTCTAGGAGTTGGACACATACCAAGTTTAGCTCAGTTCTGGGCATCTTTGAAATACCTATACAAACTTGTTCCTACATAGTAACTTGCAACTTTGAATGAGAATGTGCTTGCTTACAGCAACGTGCTATATGTTCTGAATGCCCGAAATGGGAATCTGTGTCAAAACTTTGTTAGGAATTATGTGATCCTTACTAGCTGGAAATAAGGGAGATGGGGCATGAAGTTATTTCTAGGAGTTGGACACATACCAAGTTTAGCTCAGTTCTGGGCATCTTTGAAATACCTATACAAACTTTTTCCTACATAGTAACTTGAAACTTTGAATGAGAATCTGCTTGCTTACAGCAACGTGCTATATGTTCTGAATGCCCGAATTGGGAATCTGTGTCAAAACTTTGTTAGGAATTATGTGATCCTTACTAGCTGGAAGTAAGGGAGATGGGGCATGAAGTTATTTCTAGGAGTTGGACACATACCAAGTTTAGCTCAGTTCTGGGCATCTTTGAAATACCTATACAAACTTGTTCCTACATAGTAACTTGCAACTTTGAATGAGAATGTGCTTGCTTACAGCAACGTGCTATATGTTCTGAATGCCCGAATTGGGAATCTGTGTCAAAACTTTGTTAGGAATTATGTGATCCTTACTAGCTGGAAGTAAGGGAGATGGGGCATGAAGTTATTTCTAGGAGTTGGACACATACCAAGTTTAGCTCAGTTCTGGGCATCTTTGAAATACCTATACAAACTTGTTCCTACATAGTAACTTGCATCTTTGAATGAGAATCTGCTTGCTTACAGCAATGTGCTATATGTTCTGAATGCCCGAATTGGGAATCTGTGTCAAAACTTTGTTAGGAATTATGTGATCCTTACTAGCTGGAAGTAAGGGAGATGGGGCATGAAGTTATTTCTAGGAGTTGGACACATACCAAGTTTAGCTCAGTTCTGGGCATCTTTGAAATACCTATACAAACTTGTTCCTACATAGTAACTTGCAACTTTGAATGAGAATGTGCTTGCTTACAGCAACGTGCTATATGTTCTGAATGCCCGAATTGGGAATCTGTGTCAAAACTTTGTTAGGAATTATGTGATCCTTACTAGCTGGAAGTAAGGGAGATGGGGCATGAAGTTATTTCTAGGAGTTGGACACATACCAAGTTTAGCTCAGTTCTGGGCATCTTTGAAATACCTATACAAACTTGTTCCTACATAGTAACTTACAACTTTGAATGAGAATGTGCTTGCTTACAGCAACGTGCTATATGTTCTAAATGCCCTAATTGCGAATCTGTGTCAAAACTTTGTTAGGAATTATGTGATCCTTACTAGTTGGAAGTAAGGGAGATGGGGCATGAAGTTATTTCTTGGAGTTGGAGACATACCAAGTTTAGCTCAGTTCTGGGCATCTTTGAAATACCTATACAAACTTGTTCCTACATAGTAACTTGCAACTTTGAATGAGAATGTGCTTGCTTGCAGCAACGTGCTATATGTTCTGAATGCCCGAATTGGGAATCTGTGTCAAAACTTTGTTAGGAATTATGTGATCCTTACTAGCTGGAAGTAATGGAGATGGGGCATGAAGTTATTTCTAGGAGTTGGACACATACCAAGTTTAGCTCAGTTCTGGGCATCTTTGAAATACCTATACAAACTTGTTCCTACATAGTAACTTGCATCTTTGAATGAGAATGTGCTTGCTTACAGCAAAGTGCTATATGTTCTGAATGCCCGAATTGGGAATCTGTGTGAAAACTTTGTTAGGAATTATGTGATCCTTACTAGCTGGAAGTAAGGGAGATGGGGCATGAAGTTATTTCTAGGAGTTGGACACATACCAAGTTTAGCTCAGTTCTGGGCATCTTTGAAATACCTATACAAACTTGTTCCTACATAGTAACTTGCATCTTTGAATGAGAATCTGGTGCTTACAGCAACGTGCTATATGTTCTGAATGCCCGAATTGGGAATCTGTGTCAAAACTTTGTTAGGAATTATGTGATCCTTACTAGCTGGAAGTAAGGGAGATGGGGCATGAAGTTATTTCTAGGAGATGGACACATACCAAGTTTAGCTCAGTTCTGGGCATCTTTGAAATACCTATACAAACTTGTTCCTACCTAGTAACTTGCATCTTTGAATGAGAATCTGCTTGCTTACAGCAACGTGCTATATGTTCTGAATGCCCGAATTGGGAATCTGTGTCAAAACATTGTTAGGAATTATGTGATCCTTACTAGCTAGAAGTAAGGGAGATGGGGCATGAAGTTATTTCTAGAAGTTGGACACATACCAAGTTTAGTTCAGTTCTGGGCATCTTTGAAATACCTATACAAACTTGTTCCTACATAGTAACTTGCAACTTTGAATGAAAATGTGCTTGCTTACAGCAACGTGCTATATATTCTGAATGCCCGAATTGGGAATCTGTGTCAAAACTTTGTTAGGAATTATGTGATCCTTACTAGCTGAAAGTAAGGGAGATGTGGCATGAAGTTATTTCTAGGAGTTGGACACATACCAAGTTTAGCTCAGTTCTGGGCATCTTTGAAATACCTATACAAACTTGTTCCTACATAGTAACTTGCAACTTTGAATGAAAATGTGCTTGCTTACAGCAACGTGCTATATGTTCTGAATGCCCGAATTGGGAATCTGTGTCAAAACTTTGTTAGGAATTATGTGATCCTTACTAGCTGAAAGTAAGGGAGATGGGGCATGAAGTTATTTCTTGGAGTTGGACACATACCACGTTTAGCTCAGTTTTGGGCATCTTTGAAATACCTATACAAACTTGTTCCTACATAGTAACTTGCAACTTTGAATGAGAATGTGCTTGCTTGCAGCAACGTGCTATATGTTCTGAATGCCCGATTTGGGAATCTGTGTCAAAACATTGTTAGGAATTATGTGATGCTTACTAGCTGGAAGAAAGGGAGA
This sequence comes from Diceros bicornis minor, assembly GCF_020826845.1. Lineage (NCBI taxonomy): Eukaryota > Metazoa > Chordata > Mammalia > Perissodactyla > Rhinocerotidae > Diceros > Diceros bicornis. Next base: position 181,141 of record NC_080767.1, read on the forward strand.
TGGAGCATGAAGTTATTTCTAGGAGCTGGACACATACCAAGTTTAGCTCAGTTCTGGGCATCTTTGAAATACCTATACAAACTTGTTCCTACATAGTAACTTGCATCTTTGAATGAGAATGTGCTTGCTTACAGCAACGTGCTAAATGTTCTGAATGCCCGAATTGGGAATCTGTGTCAAAACTTTGTTAGGAATTATGTGATCCTTACTAGCTGGAAGTAAGGGAGATGGGGCATGAAGTTATTTCTAGGAGTTGGACACATACCAAGTTTAGCTCAGTTCTGGGCATCTTTGAAATACCTATACAAACTTGTTCCTACATAGTAACTTGCAACTTTGAATGAGAATTTGCTTGCTTACAGCAACGTGCTATATGATCTGAATGCCCGAATTGGCAATCTGTGTCAAAACTTTGTTAGGAATTATGTGATCCTTACTAGCTGGAAGTAAGGGAGATGGGGCATGACGTTATTTCTAGGAGTCGGACACATACCAAGTTTAGCTCAGTTCTGGGTATCTTTGAAATACCTATACAAACTTGTTCCTACATAGTAACTTGCAACTTTGAATGAGAATGTGCTTGCTTGCAGCAACGTGCTATATGTTCTGAATGCCCGAATTGGGAATCTGTGTCAAAACTTTGTTAGGAATTATGCGATCGTTACTAGCTGGAAGTAAGGGAGATGGGGCATGAAGTTATTTCTAGGAGTTGGACACATACCAAGTTTAGCTCAGTTCTGGGCATCTTTGAAATACCTATACAAACTTGTTCCTACATAGTAACTTGCAACTTTAAATGAGAATGTGCTTGCTTGCAGCAACGTGCTATATGTTCTGAATGCCCGATTTGGGAATCTGTGTCAAAACTTTGTTAGGAATTATGTGATCCTTACTAGCTGGAAGTAAGGGAGATGGAGCATGAAGTTATTTCTAGGAGTTGGACACATACCAAGTTTAGCTCAGTTCTGGGCATCTTTGAAATACCTATACAAACTTGTTCCTACATAGTAACTTGCATATTTGAATGAGAATGTGCTTGCTTACAGCAACGTGCTATATGTTCTGAATGCCCGAATTGGCAATCTGTGTCAAAACTTTGTTAGGAATTATGTGATCCTTACTAGCTGGAAGTAAGGGAGATGGGGCATGAAGTTATTTCTAGGAGTTGGACACATACCAAGTTTAGCTCAGTTCTGGGCATCTTTGAAATACCTATACAAACTTGTTCCTACATAGTAACTTGCAACTTTGAATGAGAATTTGCTTGCTTACAGCAACGTGCTATATGATCTGAATGCCCGAATTGGCAATCTGTGTCAAAACTTTGTTAGGAATTATGTGATCCTTACTAGCTGGAAGTAAGGGAGATGGGGCATGAAGTTATTTCTAGGAGTTGGACACATACCAAGTTTAGCTCAGTTCTGGGCATCTTTGAAATACCTATACAAACTTGTTCCTACATAGTAACTTGCAACTTTGAATGAGAATGTGCCTGCTTACAGCAACGTGCTATATGTTCTGAATGCCCGAATTGGGAATCTGTGTCAAAACTTTGTTAGGAATTATGTGATCCTTACTAGCTGGAAGTAAGGGAGATGGGGCATGAAGTTATTTCTAGGAGTTGGACACATACCAAGTTTAGCTCAGTTCTGGGCATCTTTGAAATACCTATACAAACTTGTTCCTACATAGTAACTTGCAACTTTGTATGAGAATGTGCTTGCTTACAGCAACGTGCTATATGTTCTGAATTCCCGAATTGGGAATCTGTGTCAAAACTTTGTTAGGAATTATGTGATCCTTACTAGCTGGAAGTAAGGGAGATGGGGCATGAAGTTATTTCTAGGAGTTGGACACATACCAAGTTTAGCTCAGTTCTGGGCATCTTTGAAATACCTATACAAACTTGTTCCTACATAGTAACTTGCAACTTTGAATGAGAATGTGCTTGCTTACAGCAACGTGCTATATGTTCTGAATGCCCGAAATGGGAATCTGTGTCAAAACTTTGTTAGGAATTATGTGATCCTTACTAGCTGGAAATAAGGGAGATGGGGCATGAAGTTATTTCTAGGAGTTGGACACATACCAAGTTTAGCTCAGTTCTGGGCATCTTTGAAATACCTATACAAACTTTTTCCTACATAGTAACTTGAAACTTTGAATGAGAATCTGCTTGCTTACAGCAACGTGCTATATGTTCTGAATGCCCGAATTGGGAATCTGTGTCAAAACTTTGTTAGGAATTATGTGATCCTTACTAGCTGGAAGTAAGGGAGATGGGGCATGAAGTTATTTCTAGGAGTTGGACACATACCAAGTTTAGCTCAGTTCTGGGCATCTTTGAAATACCTATACAAACTTGTTCCTACATAGTAACTTGCAACTTTGAATGAGAATGTGCTTGCTTACAGCAACGTGCTATATGTTCTGAATGCCCGAATTGGGAATCTGTGTCAAAACTTTGTTAGGAATTATGTGATCCTTACTAGCTGGAAGTAAGGGAGATGGGGCATGAAGTTATTTCTAGGAGTTGGACACATACCAAGTTTAGCTCAGTTCTGGGCATCTTTGAAATACCTATACAAACTTGTTCCTACATAGTAACTTGCAACTTTGAATGAGAATGTGCTTGCTTACAGCAACGTGCTATATGTTCTAAATGCCCTAATTGGGAATCTGTGTCAAAACTTTGTTAGGAATTATGTGATCCTTACTAGCTGGAAGTAAGGGAGATGGGGCATGAAGTTATTTCTTGGAGTTGGAGACATACCAAGTTTAGCTCAGTTCTGGGCATCTTTGAAATACCTATACAAACTTGTTCCTACATAGTAACTTGCAACTTTGAATGAGAATGTGCTTGCTTGCAGCAACGTGCTATATGTTCTGAATGCCCGAATAGTGAATCTGTGTCAAAACTTTGTTAGGAATTATGCGATCCTTACTAGCTGGAAGTAAGGGAGATGGGGCATGAAGTTATTTCTAGGAGTTGGACACATACCAAGTTTAGCTCAGTTCTGGGCATCTTTGAAATACCTATACAAACTTGTTCCTACATAGTAACTTGCATCTTTGAATGAGAATGTGCTTGCTTACAGCAACGTGCTATATGTTCTGAATGAACGAATTGGCAATCTGTGTCAAAACTTTGTTAGGAATTATGCGATCGTTACTAGCTGGAAGTAAGGGAGATGGGGCATGAAGTTATTTCTAGGAGTTGGACACATACCAAGTTTAGCTCAGTTCTGGGCATCTTTGAAATACCTATACAAACTTGTTCCTACATAGTAACTTGCAACTTTGAATGAAAATGTGCTTGCTTACAGCAACGTGCTATATGTTCTGAATGCCCGAATTGGGAATCTGTGTCAAAACTTTGTTAGGAATTATGTGATCCTCACTAGCTGGAAGTAAGGGAGATGGGGCATGAAGTTATTTCTAGGAGTTGGACACATACCAAGTTTAGCTCAGTTCTGGGCATCTTTGAAATACCTATACAAACTTGTTCCTACATAGTAACTTGCAACTTTGAATGAGAATGTGCTTGCTTACAGCAACGTGCTATATGTTCTAAATGCCCGAATTGGGAATATGTGTCAAAACTTTGTTAGGAATTATGTGATCCTTACTAGCTGGAAGTAAGGGAGAAGGGGCATGAAGTTATTTCTTGGAGTTGGAGACATACCAAGTTTAGCTCAGTTCTGGGCATCTTTGAAATACCTATACAAACTTGTTCCTACATAGTAACTTGCAACTTTGAATGAAAATGTGCTTGCTTACAGCAACGTGCTATATGTTCTGAATGCCCGAATTGGGAATCTGTGTCAAAACTTTGTTAGGAATTATGTGATCCTTACTAGCTGGAAGTAAGGGAAGTAAGGGAGATGGGGCATGAAGTTATTTCTAGGAGTTGGACACATACCAAGTTTAGCTCAGTTCTGGGCATCTTTGAAATACCTATACAAACTTGTTCCTACATAGTAACTTGCAACTTTGAATGAAAATGTGCTTGCTTACAGCAACGTGCTATATGTTCTGAATGCCCGAATTGGGAATCTGTGTCAAAACTTTGTTAGGAATTATGTGATCCTTACTAGCTGGAAGTAAAGGAGATGGGGCATGAAGTTATTTCTAGGAGTTGGACACATACCAAGTTTAGCTCAGTTCTGGGCATCTTTGAAATACCTATACAAACTTGTTCCTACATAGTAACTTGCATCTTTGAATGAGAATGTGCTTGCTTACAGCAACGTGCTATATGATCTGAATGCCCGAATTGGCAATCTGTGTCAAAACTTTGTTAGGAATTATGTGATCCTTACAGGCTGGAAGTAAGGGAGATGGGGCATGAAGTTATTTCTAGGAGTTGGACACATGCCAAGTTTAGCTCAGTTCTGGGCATCTTTGAAATACCTATACAAACTTGTTCCTACATAGTAACTTGCATCTTTGAATGAGAATCTGCTTGCTTACAGCAACGTGCTATATGTTCTCAATGCCCGAATTGGCAATCTGTGTGAAAACTTTGTTAGGAATTATGTGATCCTTACTAGCTGGAAGTAAGGGAGATGGGGCATGAAGTTATTTCTAGGAGTTGGACACATACCAAGTTTAGCTCAGTTCTGGGCATCTTTGAAATACCTATACAAACTTGTTCCTACATAGTAACTTGCAACTTTGAATGAGAATGTGCTTGCTTACAGCAACGTGCTATATGTTCTGAATGCCCGAATTGGCAATCTGTGTCAAAACTTTGTTAGGAATTATGTGATCCTTACTAGCTGGAAGTAAGGGAGATGGGGCATGAATTTATTTCCAGGAGTTGGACACATACCAAGTTTAGCTCAGTTCTGGGCATCTTTGAAATACCTATACAAACTTGTTCCTACATAGTAACTTGCATCTTTGAATGAGAATGTGCTTTCTTACAGCAAAGTGCTATATCTTCTGAATGCCCGAATTGGGAATCTGTGTCAAAACTTTGTTAGGAATTATGTGATCCTTACTAGCTGGAAGTAAGGGAGATGGGGCATGAAGTTATTTCTTGGAGTTGGACACATACCAAGTTTAGCTCAGTTCTGGGCATCTTTGAAATACCTATACAAACTTGTTCCTACATAGTAACTTGCATCTTTGAATGAGAATGTGCTTGCTTACAGCAACGTGCTATATGTTCTGAATGCCCGAATAGGGAATCTGTGTCAAAACTTTGTTAGGAATTATGTGATCCTTACTAGCTGGAAGTAAGGGAGATGGGGCATGAAGTTATTTCTAGGAGTTGGACACATACCAAGTTTAGCTCAGTTCTGGGCATCTTTGAAATACCTATACAAACTTGTTCCTACCTAGTAACTTGCATCTTTGAATGAGAATCTGCTTGCTTACAGCAACGTGCTATATGTTCTGAATGCCCGAATTGGGAATCTGTGTCAAAACATTGTTAGGAATTATGTGATCCTTACTAGCTGGAAGTAAGGGAGATGGGGCATGAAGTTATTTCTAGGAGTTGGACACATACCAAGTTTAGTTCAGTTCTGGGCATCTTTGAAATACCTATACAAACTTGTTCCTACATAGTAACTTGCAACTTTGAATGAAAATGTGCTTGCTTACAGCAACGTGCTATATATTCTGAATGCCCGAATTGGGAATCTGTGTCAAAACTTTGTTAGGAATTATGTGATCCTTACTAGCTGGAAGTAAGGGAGATGGGGCATGAAGTTATTTCTAGGAGTTGGACACATACCAAGTTTAGCTCAGTTCTGGGCATCTTTGAAATACCTATACAAACTTGTTCCTACATAGTAACTTGCAACTTTGAATGAAAATGTGCTTGCTTACAGCAACGTGCTATATGTTCTGAATGCCCGAATTGGGAATCTGTGTCAAAACTTTGTTAGGAATTATGTGATCCTTACTAGCTGGAAGTAAGGGAGATGGGGCATGAAGTTATTTCTTGGAGTTGGACACATACCACGTTTAGCTCAGTTTTGGGCATCTTTGAAATACCTATACAAACTTGTTCCTACATAGTAACTTGCAACTTTGAATGAGAATGTGCTTGCTTGCAGCAACGTGCTATATGTTCTGAATGCCCGAATTGGGAATCTGTGTCAAAACTTTGTTAGGAATTATGTGATCCTTACTAGCTGGAAGTAAGGGAGATGGAGCATGAAGTTATTTCTAGGAGTTGGACACATACCAAGTTTAGCTCAGTTCTGGGCATCTTTGAAATACCTATACAAACTTGTTCCTAAATAGTAACTTGCAACTTTGAATGAGAATGTGCCTGCTTACAGCAACGTGCTATATGTTCTGAATGCCCGAATTGGGAATCTGTGTCAAATCTTTGTTAGGAATTATGTGATCCTTACTAGCTGGAAGTAAGGGAGATGGGGCATGAAGTTATTTCTTGGAGTTGGAGACATACCAAGTTTAGCTCAGTTCTGGGCATCTTTGAAATACCTATACAAACTTGTTCCTACATAGTAACTTGCAACTTTGAATGAGAATGTGCTTGCTTGCAGCAACGTGCTATATGTTCTGAATGCCCGAATAGGGAATCTGTGTCAAAACTTTGTTAGGAATTATGTGATCCTTACTAGCTGGAAGTAAGGGAGATGGGGCATGAAGTTATTTCTAGGAGTTGGACACATACCAAGTTTAGCTCAGTTCTGGGCATCTTTGAAATACCTATACAAACTTGTTCCTATATAGTAACTTGCAACTTTGAATGAGAATGTGCTTGCTTGCAGCAACGTGCTATATGTTCTGAATGCCCGATTTGGGAATCTGTGTCAAAACTTTGTTAGGAATTATGTGATCCTTACTAGCTGGAAGTAAGGGAGATGGAGCATGAAGTTATTTCTAGGAGTTGGACACATACCAAGTTTAGCTCAGTTCTGGGCATCTTTGAAATACCTATACAAACTTGTTCCTACATAGTAACTTGCATATTTGAATGAGAATGTGCTTGCTTACAGCAACGTGCTATATGTTCTGAATGCCCGAATTGGCAATCTGTGTCAAAACTTTGTTAGGAATTATGTGATCCTTACTAGCTGGAAGTAAGGGAGATGGGGCATGAAGTTATTTCTAGGAGTTGGACACATACCAAGTTTAGCTCAGTTCTGGGCATCTTTGAAATACCTATACAAACTTGTTCCTACATAGTAACTTGCAACTTTGAATGAGAATGTGCTTGCTTACAGCAACGTGCTATATGATCTGAATGTCCGAATTGGCAATCTGTGTCAAAACTTTGTTAGGAATTATGTGATCCTTACTAGCTGGAAGTAAGGGAGATGGGGCATGAAGTTATTTCTAGGAGTTGGACACATACCAAGTTTAGCTCAGTTCTGGGCATCTTTGAAATACCTATACAAACTTGTTCCTACATAGTAACTTGCAACTTTGAATGAGAATGTGCTTGCTTACAGCTACGTGCTATATGTTCTGAATGCCCGAATTGGCAATCTGTGTCAAAACTTTGTTAGGAATTATGTGATCCTTACTAGCTGGAAGTAAGGGAGATGGGGCATGAAGTTATTTCTAGGAGTTGGACACATACCAAGTTTAGCTCAGTTCTGGGCATCTTTGAAATACCTATACAAACTTGTTCCTACATAGTAACTTGCAACTTTGAATGAGAATGTGCTTGCTTACAGCAACGTGCTATATGTTCTGAATGCCCGAATTGGGAATCTGTGTCAAAACTTTGTTAGGAATTATGTGATCCTTACTAGCTGAAAGTAAGGGAGATGGGGCATGAAGTTATTTCTTGGAGTTGGACACATACCACGTTTAGCTCAGTTTTGGGCATCTTTGAAATACCTATACAAACTTGTTCCTACATAGTAACTTGCAACTTTGAATGAGAATGTGCTTGCTTGCAGCAACGTGCTATATGTTCTGAATGCCCGATTTGGGAATCTGTGTCAAAACATTGTTAGGAATTATGTGATCCTTACTAGCTGGAAGAAAGGGAGATGGAGCATGAAGTTATTTCTAGGAGTTGGACACATACCAAGTTTAGCTCAGTTCTGGGCATCTTTGAAATACCTATACAAACTTGTTCCTACATAGTAACTTGCATCTTTGAATGAGAATGTGCTTGCTTACAGCAACGTGCTAAATGTTCTGAATGCCCGAATTGGGAATCTGTGTCAAAACTTTGTTAGGAATTATGTGATCCTTACTAGCTGGAAGTAAGGGAGATGGGGCATGAAGTTATTTCTAGGAGTTGGACACATACCAAGTTTAGCTCAGTTCTGGGCATCTTTGAAATACCTATACAAACTTGTTCCTACATAGTAACTTGCAACTTTGAATGAGAATTTGCTTGCTTACAGCAACGTGCTATATGATCTGAATGCCCGAATTGGCAATCTGTGTCAAAACTTTGTTAGGAATTATGTGATCCTTACTAGCTGGAAGTAAGGGAGATGGGGCATGACGTTATTTCTAGGAGTCGGACACATACCAAGTTTAGCTCAGTTCTGGGTATCTTTGAAATACCTATACAAACTTGTTCCTACATAGTAACTTGCAACTTTGAATGAGAATGTGCTTGCTTGCAGCAACGTGCTATATGTTCTGAATGCCCGAATTGGGAATCTGTGTCAAAACTTTGTTAGGAATTATGCGATCGTTACTAGCTGGAAGTAAGGGAGATGGGGCATGAAGTTATTTCTAGGAGTTGGACACATACCAAGTTTAGCTCAGTTCTGGGCATCTTTGAAATACCTATACAAACTTGTTCCTACATAGTAACTTGCAACTTTAAATGAGAATGTGCTTGCTTGCAGCAACGTGCTATATGTTCTGAATGCCCGATTTGGGAATCTGTGTCAAAACTTTGTTAGGAATTATGTGATCCTTACTAGCTGGAAGTAAGGGAGATGGAGCATGAAGTTATTTCTAGGAGTTGGACACATACCAAGTTTAGCTCAGTTCTGGGCATCTTTGAAATACCTATACAAACTTGTTCCTACATAGTAACTTGCATATTTGAATGAGAATGTGCTTGCTTACAGCAACGTGCTATGTGTTCTGAATGCCCGAATTGGCAATCTGTGTCAAAACTTTGTTAGGAATTATGTGATCCTTACTAGCTGGAAGTAAGGGAGATGGGGCATGAAGTTATTTCTAGGAGTTGGACACATACCAAGTTTAGCTCAGTTCTGGGCATCTTTGAAATACCTATACAAACTTGTTCCTACATAGTAACTTGCAACTTTGAATGAGAATTTGCTTGCTTACAGCAACGTGCTATATGATCTGAATGCCCGAATTGGCAATCTGTGTCAAAACTTTGTTAGGAATTATGTGATCCTTACTAGCTGGAAGTAAGGGAGATGGGGCATGAAGTTATTTCTAGGAGTTGGACACATACCAAGTTTAGCTCAGTTCTGGGCATCTTTGAAATACCTATACAAACTTGTTCCTACATAGTAACTTGCAACTTTGAATGAGAATGTGCCTGCTTACAGCAACGTGCTATATGTTCTGAATGCCCGAATTGGGAATCTGTGTCAAAACTTTGTTAGGAATTATGTGATCCTTACTAGCTGGAAGTAAGGGAGATGGGGCATGAAGTTATTTCTAGGAGTTGGACACATACCAAGTTTAGCTCAGTTCTGGGCATCTTTGAAATACCTATACAAACTTGTTCCTACATAGTAACTTGCAACTTTGTATGAGAATGTGCTTGCTTACAGCAACGTGCTATATGTTCTGAATTCCCGAATTGGGAATCTGTGTCAAAACTTTGTTAGGAATTATGTGATCCTTACTAGCTGGAAGTAAGGGAGATGGGGCATGAAGTTATTTCTAGGAGTTGGACACATACCAAGTTTAGCTCAGTTCTGGGCATCTTTGAAATACCTATACAAACTTGTTCCTACATAGTAACTTGCAACTTTGAATGAGAATGTGCTTGCTTACAGCAACGTGCTATATGTTCTGAATGCCCGTATTGGGAATCTGTGTCAAAACTTTGTTAGGAATTATGTGATCCTTACTAGCTGGAAGTAAGGGAGATGGGGCATGAAGTTATTTCTAGGAGTTGGACACATACCAAGTTTAGCTCAGTTCTGGGCATCTTTGAAATACCTATACAAACTTGTTCCTACATAGTAACTTGAAACTTTGAATGAGAATCTGCTTGCTTACAGCAACGTGCTATATGTTCTGAATGCCCGAATTGGGAATCTGTGTCAAAACTTTGTTAGGAATTATGTGATCCTTACTAGCTGGAAGTAAGGGAGATGGGGCATGAAGTTATTTCTAGGAGTTGGACACATACCAAGTTTAGCTCAGTTCTGGGTATCTTTGAAATACCTATACAAACTTGTTCCTACATAGTAACTTGCAACTTTGAATGAGAATGTGCTTGCTTACAGCAACGTGCTATATGTTCTGAATGCCCGAATTGGGAATCTGTGTCAAAACTTTGTTAGGAATTATGTGATCCTTACTAGCTGGAAGTAAGGGAGATGGGGCATGAAGTTATTTCTAGGAGTTGGACACATACCAAGTTTAGCTCAGTTCTGGGCATCTTTGAAATACCTATACAAAGTTGTTCCTACATAGTAACTTGCAACTTTGAATGAGAATGGGCTTGCTTACAGCAACGTGCTATATGTTCTAAATGCCCTAATTGGGAATCTGTGTCAAAACTTTGTTAGGAATTATGTGATCCTTACTAGCTGGAAGTAAGGGAGATGGGGCATGAAGTTATTTCTTGGAGTTGGAGACATACCAAGTTTAGCTCAGTTCTGGGCATCTTTGAAATACCTATACAAACTTGTTCCTACATAGTAACTTGCAACTTTGAATGAGAATGTGCTTGCTTGCAGCAACGTGCTATATGTTCTGAATGCCCGAATAGTGAATCTGTGTCAAAACTTTGTTAGGAATTATGCGATCCTTACTAGCTGGAAGTAAGGGAGATGGGGCATGAAGTTATTTCTAGGAGTTGGACACATACCAAGTTTAGCTCAGTTCTGGGCATCTTTGAAATACCTATACAAACTTGTTCCTACATAGTAACTTGCAACTTTGAATGAGAATGTGCCTGCTTACAGCAACGTGCTATATGTTCTGAATGCCCGAATTGGGAATCTGTGTCAAAACTTTGTTAGGAATTATGTGATCCTTACTAGCTGGAAGTAAGGGAGATGGGGCATGAAGTTATTTCTAGGAGTTGGACACATACCAAGTTTAGCTCAGTTCTGGGCATCTTTGAAATACCTATACAAACTTGTTCCTACATAGTAACTTGCAACTTTGTATGAGAATGTGCTTGCTTACAGCAACGTGCTATATGTTCTGAATTCCCGAATTGGGAATCTGTGTCAAAACTTTGTTAGGAATTATGTGATCCTTACTAGCTGGAAGTAAGGGAGATGGGGCATGAAGTTATTTCTAGGAGTTGGACACATACCAAGTTTAGCTCAGTTCTGGGCATCTTTGAAATACCTATACAAACTTGTTCCTACATAGTAACTTGCAACTTTGTATGAGAATGTGCTTGCTTACAGCAACGTGCTATATGTTCTGAATTCCCGAATTGGGAATCTGTGTCAAAACTTTGTTAGGAATTATGTGATCCTTACTAGCTGGAAGTAAGGGAGATGGGGCATGAAGTTATTTCTAGGAGTTGGACACATACCAAGTTTAGCTCAGTTCTGGGCATCTTTGAAATACCTATACAAACTTGTTCCTACATAGTAACTTGCAACTTTGAATGAGAATTTGCTTGCTTACAGCAACGTGCTATATGATCTGAATGCCCGAATTGGCAATCTGTGTCAAAACTTTGTTAGGAATTATGTGATCCTTACTAGCTGGAAGTAAGTTAGATGGGGCATGAAGTTATTTCTAGGAGTTGGACACATACCAAGTTAAGCTCAGTTCTGGGCATCTTTGAAATACCTATACAAACTTGTTCCTACATAGTAACTTGCAACTTTGAATGAGAATGTGCCTGCTTACAGCAACGTGCTATATGTTCTGAATGCCCGAATTGGGAATCTGTGTCAAAACTTTGTTAGGAATTATGTGATCCTTACTAGCTGGAAGTAAGGGAGATGGGGCATGAAGTTATTTCTAGGAGTTGGACACATACCAAGTTTAGCTCAGTTCTGGGCATCTTTGAAATACCTATACAAACTTGTTCCTACATAGTAACTTGCAACTTTGTATGAGAATGTGCTTGCTTACAGCAACGTGCTATATGTTCTGAATTCCCGAATTGGGAATCTGTGTCAAAACTTTGTTAGGAATTATGTGATCCTTACTAGCTGGAAGTAAGGGAGATGGGGCATGAAGTTATTTCTAGGAGTTGGACACATACCAAGTTTAGCTCAGTTCTGGGCATCTTTGAAATACCTATACAAACTTGTTCCTACATAGTAACTTGCAACTTTGAATGAGAATGTGCTTGCTTACAGCAACGTGCTATATGTTCTGAATGCCCGTATTGGGAATCTGTGTCAAAACTTTGTTAGGAATTATGTGATCCTTACTAGCTGGAAGTAAGGGAGATGGGGCATGAAGTTATTTCTAGGAGTTGGACACATACCAAGTTTAGCTCAGTTCTGGGCATCTTTGAAATACCTATACAAACTTGTTCCTACATAGTAACTTGAAACTTTGAATGAGAATCTGCTTGCTTACAGCAACGTGCTATATGTTCTGAATGCCCGAATTGGGAATCTGTGTCAAAACTTTGTTAGGAATTATGTGATCCTTACTAGCTGGAAGTAAGGGAGATGGGGCATGAAGTTATTTCTAGGAGTTGGACACATACCAAGTTTAGCTCAGTTCTGGGCATCTTTGAAATACCTATACAAACTTGTTCCTACATAGTAACTTGCAACTTTGAATGAGAATGTGCTTGCTTACAGCAACGTGCTATATGTTCTGAATGCCCGAATTGGGAATCTGTGTCAAAACTTTGTTAGGAATTATGTGATCCTTACTAGCTGGAAGTAAGGGAGATGGGGCATGAAGTTATTTCTAGGAGTTGGACACATACCAAGTTTAGCTCAGTTCTGGGCATCTTTGAAATACCTATACAAACTTGTTCCTACATAGTAACTTGCAACTTTGAATGAGAATGGGCTTGCTTACAGCAACGTGCTATATGTTCTAAATGCCCTAATTGGGAATCTGTGTCAAAACTTTGTTAGGAATTATGTGATCCTTACTAGCTGGAAGTAAGGGAGATGGGGCATGAAGTTATTTCTTGGAGTTGGAGACATACCAAGTTTAGCTCAGTTCTGGGCATCTTTGAAATACCTATACAAACTTGTTCCTACATAGTAACTTGCAACTTTGAATGAGAATGTGCTTGCTTGCAGCAACGTGCTATATGTTCTGAATGCCCGAATAGTGAATCTGTGTCAAAACTTTGTTAGGAATTATGCGATCCTTACTAGCTGGAAGTAAGGGAGATGGGGCATGAAGTTATTTCTAGGAGTTGGACACATACCAAGTTTAGCTCAGTTCTGGGCATCTTTGAAATACCTATACAAACTTGTTCCTACATAGTAACTTGCATCTTTGAATGAGAATGTGCTTGCTTACAGCAACGTGCTATATGTTCTGAATGCCCGAATTGGCAATCTGTGTCAAAACTTTGTTAGGAATTATGCGATCGTTACTAGCTGGAAGTAAGGGAGATGGGGCATGAAGTTATTTCTAGGAGTTGGACACATACCAAGTTTAGCTCAGTTCTGGGCATCTTTGAAATACCTATACAAACTTGTTCCTACATAGTAACTTGCAACTTTGAATGAAAATGTGCTTGCTTACAGCAACGTGCTATATGTTCTGAATGCCCTAATTGGGAATCTGTGTCAAAACTTTGTTAGGAATTATGTGATCCTTACTAGCTGGAAGTAAGGGAGATGGGGCATGAAGTTATTTCTAGGAGTTGGACACATACCAAGTTTAGCTCAGTTCTGGGCATCTTTGAAATACCTATACAAACTTGTTCCTACATAGTAACTTGCAACTTTGAATGAGAATGTGCTTGCTTACAGCAACGTGCTATATGTTCTAAATGCCCGAATTGGGAATCTGTGTTAAAACTTTGTTAGGAATTATGTGATCCTTACTAGCTGGAAGTAAGGGAGAAGGGGCATGAAGTTATTTCTTGGAGTTGGAGACATACCAAGTTTAGCTCAGTTCTGGGCATCTTTGAAATACCTATACAAACTTGTTCCTACATAGTAACTTGCAACTTTGAATGAGAATGTGCTTGCTTGCAGCAACGTGCTATATGTTCTGAATGCCCGAATAGGGAATCTGTGTCAAAACTTTGTTACGAATTATGTGATCCTTACTAGCTGGAAGTAAGGGAGATGGGGCATGAAGTTATTTCTAGGAGTTGGACACATACCAAGTTTAGCTCAGTTCTGGGCATCTTTGAAATACCTATACAAACTTGTTCCTACATAGTAACTTGCAACTTTGAATGAAAATGTGCTTGCTTACAGCAACGTGCTATATGTTCTGAATGCCCGAATTGGGAATCTGTGTCAAAACTTTGTTAGGAATTATGTGATCCTTACTAGCTGGAAGTAAGGGAAGTAAGGGAGATGGGGCATGAAGTTATTTCTAGGAGTTGGACACATACCAAGTTTAGCTCAGTTCTGGGCATCTTTGAAATACCTATACAAACTTGTTCCTACATAGTAACTTGCAACTTTGTATGAGAATGTGCTTGCTTACAGCAACGTGCTATATGTTCTGAATTCCCGAATTGGGAATCTGTGTCAAATCTTTGTTAGGAATTATGTGATCCTTACTAGCTGGAAGTAAGGGAGATGGGGCATGAAGTTATTTCTAGGAGTTGGACACATACCAAGTTTAGCTCAGTTCTGGGCATCTTTGAAATACCTATACAAACTTGTTCCTACATAGTAACTTGCAACTTTGTATGAGAATGTGCTTGCTTACAGCAACGTGCTATATGTTCTGAATTCCCGAATTGGGAATCTGTGTCAAAACTTTGTTAGGAATTATGTGATCCTTACTAGCTGGAAGTAAGGGAGATGGGGCATGAAGTTATTTCTAGGAGTTGGACACATACCAAGTTTAGCTCAGTTCTGGGCATCTTTGAAATACCTATACAAACTTGTTCCTACATAGTAACTTGCAACTTTGAATGAGAATTTGCTTGCTTACAGCAACGTGCTATATGATCTGAATGCCCGAATTGGCAATCTGTGTCAAAACTTTGTTAGGAATTATGTGATCCTTACTAGCTGGAAGTAAGGGAGATGGGGCATGAAGTTATTTCTAGGAGTTGGACACATACCAAGTTTAGCTCAGTTCTGGGCATCTTTGAAATACCTATACAAACTTGTTCCTACATAGTAACTTGCAACTTTGAATGAGAATGTGCCTGCTTACAGCAACGTGCTATATGTTCTGAATGCCCGAATTGGGAATCTGTGTCAAAACTTTGTTAGGAATTATGTGATCCTTACTAGCTGGAAGTAAGGGAGATGGGGCATGAAGTTATTTCTAGGAGTTGGACACATACCAAGTTTAGCTCAGTTCTGGGCATCTTTGAAATACCTATACAAACTTGTTCCTACATAGTAACTTGCAACTTTGTATGAGAATGTGCTTGCTTACAGCAACGTGCTATATGTTCTGAATTCCCGAATTGGGAATCTGTGTCAAAACTTTGTTAGGAATTATGTGATCCTTACTAGCTGGAAGTAAGGGAGATGGGGCATGAAGTTATTTCTAGGAGTTGGACACATACCAAGTTTAGCTCAGTTCTGGGCATCTTTGAAATACCTATACAAACTTGTTCCTACATAGTAACTTGCAACTTTGAATGAGAATGTGCTTGCTTACAGCAACGTGCTATATGTTCTGAATGCCCGTATTGGGAATCTGTGTCAAAACTTTGTTAGGAATTATGTGATCCTTACTAGCTGGAAGTAAGGGAGATGGGGCATGAAGTTATTTCTAGGAGTTGGACACATACCAAGTTTAGCTCAGTTCTGGGCATCTTTGAAATACCTATACAAACTTGTTCCTACATAGTAACTTGAAACTTTGAATGAGAATCTGCTTGCTTACAGCAACGTGCTATATGTTCTGAATGCCCGAATTGGGAATCTGTGTCAAAACTTTGTTAGGAATTATGTGATCCTTACTAGCTGGAAGTAAGGGAGATGGGGCATGAAGTTATTTCTAGGAGTTGGACACATACCAAGTTTAGCTCAGTTCTGGGCATCTTTGAAATACCTATACAAACTTGTTCCTACATAGTAACTTGCAACTTTGAATGAGAATGTGCTTGCTTACAGCAACGTGCTATATGTTCTGAATGCCCGAATTGGGAATCTGTGTCAAAACTTTGTTAGGAATTATGTGATCCTTACTAGCTGGAAGTAAGGGAGATGGGGCATGAAGTTATTTCTAGGAGTTGGACACATACCAAGTTTAGCTCAGTTCTGGGCATCTTTGAAATACCTATACAAACTTGTTCCTACATAGTAACTTGCAACTTTGAATGAGAATGGGCTTGCTTACAGCAACGTGCTATATGTTCTAAATGCCCTAATTGGGAATCTGTGTCAAAACTTTGTTAGGAATTATGTGATCCTTACTAGCTGGAAGTAAGGGAGATGGGGCATGAAGTTATTTCTTGGAGTTGGAGACATACCAAGTTTAGCTCAGTTCTGGGCATCTTTGAAATACCTATACAAACTTGTTCCTACATAGTAACTTGCAACTTTGAATGAGAATGTGCTTGCTTGCAGCAACGTGCTATATGTTCTGAATGCCCGAATAGTGAATCTGTGTCAAAACTTTGTTAGGAATTATGCGATCCTTACTAGCTGGAAGTAAGGGAGATGGGGCATGAAGTTATTTCTAGGAGTTGGACACATACCAAGTTTAGCTCAGTTCTGGGCATCTTTGAAATACCTATACAAACTTGTTCCTACATAGTAACTTGCATCTTTGAATGAGAATGTGCTTGCTTACAGCAACGTGCTATATGTTCTGAATGCCCGAATTGGCAATCTGTGTCAAAACTTTGTTAGGAATTATGCGATCGTTACTAGCTGGAAGTAAGGGAGATGGGGCATGAAGTTATTTCTAGGAGTTGGACACATACCAAGTTTAGCTCAGTTCTGGGCATCTTTGAAATACCTATACAAACTTGTTCCTACATAGTAACTTGCAACTTTGAATGAAAATGTGCTTGCTTACAGCAACGTGCTATATGTTCTGAATGCCCGAATTGGGAATCTGTGTCAAAACTTTGTTAGGAATTATGTGATCCTTACTAGCTGGAAGTAAGGGAGATGGGGCATGAAGTTATTTCTAGGAGTTGGACACATACCAAGTTTAGCTCAGTTCTGGGCATCTTTGAAATACCTATACAAACTTGTTCCTACATAGTAACTTGCAACTTTGAATGAGAATGTGCTTGCTTACAGCAACGTGCTATATGTTCTAAATGCCCGAATTGGGAATCTGTGTTAAAACTTTGTTAGGAATTATGTGATCCTTACTAGCTGGAAGTAAGGGAGAAGGGGCATGAAGATATTTCTTGGAGTTGGAGACATACCAAGTTTAGCTCAGTTCTGGGCATCTTTGAAATACCTATACAAACTTGTTCCTACATAGTAACTTGCAACTTTGAATGAGAATGTGCTTGCTTGCAGCAACGTGCTATATGTTCTGAATGCCCGAATAGGGAATCTGTGTCAAAACTTTGTTACGAATTATGTGATCCTTACTAGCTGGAAGTAAGGGAGATGGGGCTTGAAGTTATTTCTAGGAGTTGGACACATACCAAGTTTAGCTCAGTTCTGGGCATCTTTGAAATACCTATACAAACTTGTTCCTACATAGTAACTTGCAACTTTGAATGAAAATGTGCTTGCTTACAGCAACGTGCTATATGTTCTGAATGCCCGAATTGGGAATCTGTGTCAAAACTTTGTTAGGAATTATGTGATCCTTACTAGCTGGAAGTAAGGGAAGTAAGGGAGATGGGGCATGAAGTTATTTCTAGGAGTTGGACACATACCAAGTTTAGCTCAGTTCTGGGCATCTTTGAAATACCTATACAAACTTGTTCCTACATAGTAACTTGCAAATTTGAATGAAAATGTGCTTGCTTACAGCAACGTGCTATATGTTCTGAAGGCCCGAATTGGGAATCTGTGTCAAAACTTTGTTAGGAATTATGTGATCCTTACTAGCTGGAAGTAAAGGAGATGGGGCATGAAGTTATTTCTAGGAGTTGGACACATACCAAGTTTAGCTCAGTTCTGGGCATCTTTGAAATACCTATACAAACTTGTTCCTACATAGTAACTTGCATCTTTGAATGAGAATGTGCTTGCTTACAGCAACGTGCTATATGATCTGAATGCCCGAATTGGCAATCTGTGTCAAAACTTTGTTAGGAATTATGTGATCCTTACTAGCTGGAAGTAAGGGAGATGGGGCATGAAGTTATTTCTAGGAGTTGGACACATACCAAGTTTAGCTCAGTTCTGGGCATCTTTGAAATACCTATACAAACTTGTTCCTACATAGTAACTTGCATCTTTGAATGAGAATCTGCTTGCTTACAGCAACGTGCTATATGTTCTCAATGCCCGAATTGGCAATCTGTGTCAAAACTTTGTTAGGAATTATGTGATCCTTACTAGCTGGAAGTAAGGGAGATGGGGCATGAAGTTATTTCCAGGAGTTGGACACATACCAAGTTTAGCTCAGTTCTGGGCATCTTTGAAATACCTATACAAACTTGTTCCTACATAGTAACTTGCATCTTTGAATGAGAATGTGCTTGCTTACAGCAAAATGCTATATCTTCTGAATGCCCGAATTGGGAATCTGTGTCAAAACTTTGTTAGGAATTATGTGATCCTTACTAGCTTGAAGTAAGGGAGATGGGGCATGAAGTTATTTCTTGGAGTTGGACACATACCAAGTTTAGCTCAGTTCTGGGCATCTTTGAAATACCTATACAAACTTGTTCCTACATAGTAACTTGCATCTTTGAATGAGAATGTGCTTGCTTACAGCAACGTGCTATATGTTCTGAATGCCCGAATAGGGAATCTGTGTCAAAACTTTGTTAGGAATTATGTGATCCTTACTAGCTGGAAGTAAGGGAGATGGGGCATGAAGTTATTTCTAGGAGTTGGACACATACCAAGTTTAGCTCAGTTCTGGGCATCTTTGAAATACCTATACAAACTTTTTCCTACCTAGTAACTTGCATCTTTGAATGAGAATCTGCTTGCTTACAGCAACGTGCTATATGTTCTGAATGCCCGAATTGGGAATCTGTGTCAAAACATTGTTAGGAATTATGTGATCCTTACTAGCTGGAAGTAAGGGAGATGGGGCATGAAGTTATTTCTAGGAGTTGGACACATACCAAGTTTAGTTCAGTTCTGGGCATCTTTGAAATACCTATACAAACTTGTTCCTACATAGTAACTTGCAACTTTGAATGAAAATGTGCTTGCTTACAGCAACGTGCTATATATTCTGAATGCCCGAATTGGGAATCTGTGTCAAAACTTTGTTAGGAATTATGTGATCCTTACTAGCTGGAAGTAAGGGAGATGGGGCATGAAGTTATTTCTAGGAGTTGGACACATACCAAGTTTAGCTCAGTTCTGGGCATCTTTGAAATACCTATACAAACTTGTTCCTACATAGTAACTTGCAACTTTGAATGAAAATGTGCTTGCTTACAGCAACGTGCTATATGTTCTGAATGCCCGAATTGGGAATCTGTGTCAAAACTTTGTTAGGAATTATGTGATCCTTACTAGCTGGAAGTAAGGGAGATGGGGCATGAAGTTATTTCTTGGAGTTGGACACATACCACGTTTAGCTCAGTTTTGGGCATCTTTGAAATACCTATACAAACTTGTTCCTACATAGTAACTTGCAACTTTGAATGAGAATGTGCTTGCTTGCAGCAACGTGCTATATGTTCTGAATGCCCGAATTGGGAATCTGTGTCAAAACTTTGTTAGGAATTATGTGATCCTTACTAGCTGGAAGTAAGGGAGATGGAGCATGAAGTTATTTCTAGGAGTTGGACACATACCAAGTTTAGCTCAGTTCTGGGCATCTTTGAAATACCTATACAAACTTGTTCCTACATAGTAACTTGCAACTTTGAATGAGAATGTGCCTGCTTACAGCAACGTGCTATATGTTCTGAATGCCCGAATTGGGAATCTGTGTCAAAACTTTGTTAGGAATTATGTGATCCTTACTAGCTGGAAGTAAGGGAGATGGGGCATGAAGTTATTTCTTGGAGTTGGAGACATACCAAGTTTAGCTCAGTTCTGGGCATCTTTGAAATACCTATACAAACTTGTTCCTACATAGTAACTTGCAACTTTGAATGAGAATGTGCTTGCTTGCAGCAACGTGCTATATGTTCTGAATGCCCGAATAGGGAATCTGTGTCAAAACTTTGTTATGAATTATGTGATCCTTACTAGCTGGAAGTAAGGGAGATGGGGCATGAAGTTATTTCTAGGAGTTGGACACATACCAAGTTTAGCTCAGTTCTGGGCATCTTTGAAATACCTATACAAACTTGTTCCTACATAGTAACTTGCAACTTTGAATGAGAATGTGCTTGCTTGCAGCAACGTGCTATATGTTCTGAATGCCCGATTTGGGAATCTGTGTCAAAACTTTGTTAGGAATTATGTGATCCTTACTAGCTGGAAGTAAGGGAGATGGAGCATGAAGTTATTTCTAGGAGTTGGACACATACCAAGTTTAGCTCAGTTCTGGGCATCTTTGAAATACCTATACAAACTTGTTCCTACATAGTAACTTGCATCTTTGAATGAGAATGTGCTTGCTTACAGCAACGTGCTATATGTTCTGAATGCCCGAATTGGCAATCTGTGTCAAAACTTTGTTAGGAATTATGTGATCCTTACTAGCTGGAAGTAAGGGAGATGGGGCATGAAGTTATTTCTAGGAGTTGGACACATACCAAGTTTAGCTCAGTTCTGGGCATCTTTGAAATACCTATACAAACTTGTTCCTACATAGTAACTTGCAACTTTGAATGAGAATGTGCTTGCTTACAGCAACGTGCTATATGATCTGAATGTCCGAATTGGCAATCTGTGTCAAAACTTTGTTAGGAATTATGTGATCCTTACTAGCTGGAAGTAAGGGAGATGGGGCATGAAGTTATTTCTAGGAGTTGGACACATACCAAGTTTAGCTCAGTTCTGGGCATCTTTGAAATACCTATACAAACTTGTTCCTACATAGTAACTTGCAACTTTGAATGAGAATGTGCTTGCTTACAGCTACGTGCTATATGTTCTGAATGCCCGAATTGGGAATCTGTGTCAAAACTTTGTTAGGAATTATGTGATCCTTACTAGCTGGAAGTAAGGGAGATGGGGCATGAAGTTATTTCTAGGAGTTGGACACATACCAAGTTTAGCTCAGTTCTGGGCATCTTTGAAATACCTATACAAACTTGTTCCTACATAGTAACTTGCAACTTTGAATGAGAATGTGCTTGCTTACAGCAACGTGCTATATGTTCTGAATGCCCGAATTGGGAATCTGTGTCAAAACTTTGTTAGGAATTATGTGATCCTTACTAGCTGGAAGTAAGGGAGATGGGGCATGAAGTTATTTCTAGGAGTTGGACACATACCAAGTTTAGCTCAGTTCTGGGCATCTTTGAAATACCTATACAAACTTGTTCCTACATAGTAACTTGCAACTTTGAATGAGAATGTGCTTGCTTACAGCAACGTGCTATATGTTCTGAATGCCCGAATTGGGAATCTGTGTCAAAACTTTGTTAGGAATTATGTGATCCTTACTAGCTGGAAGTAAGGGAGATGGGGCATGAAGTTATTTCTAGGAGTTGGACACATACCAAGTTTAGCTCAGTTCTGTGCATCTTTGAAATACCTATACAAACTTGTTCCTACATAGTAACTTGCAACTTTGAATGAGAATGTGCTTGCTTACAGCAACGTGCTATATGTTCTGAATGCCCGAATTGGGAATCTGTGTCAAAACTTTGTTAGGAATTATGTGATCCTTACTAGCTGGAAGTAAGGGAGATGGGGCATGAAGTTATTTCTAGGAGTTGGACACATACCAAGTTTAGCTCAGTTCTGGGCATCTTTGAAATACCTATACAAACTTGTTCCTACATAGTAACTTGCAACTTTGAATGAGAATGTGGTTGCTTACAGCAACGTGCTATATGTTCTAAATGCCCTAATTGGGAATCTGTGTCAAAACTTTGTTAGGAATTATGTGATCCTTACTAGCTGGAAGTAAGGGAGATGGGGCATGAAGTTATTTCTTGGAGTTGGAGACATACCAAGTTTAGCTCAGTTCTGGGCATCTTTGAAATACCTATACAAACTTGTTCCTACATAGTAACTTGCAACTTTGAATGAGAATGTGCTTGCTTGCAGCAACGTGCTATATGTTCTGAATGCCCGAATAGTGAATCTGTGTCAAAACTTTGTTAGGAATTATGCGATCCTTACTAGCTGGAAGTAAGGGAGATGGGGCATGAAGTTATTTCTAGGAGTTGGACACATACCAAGTTTAGCTCAGTTCTGGGCATCTTTGAAATACCTATACAAACTTGTTCCTACATAGTAACTTGCATCTTTGAATGAGAATGTGCTTGCTTACAGCAACGTGCTATATGTTCTGAATGCCCGAATTGGCAATCTGTGTCAAAACTTTGTTAGGAATTATGCGATCCTTACTAGCTGGAAGTAAGGGAGATGGGGCATGAAGTTATTTCTAGGAGTTGGACACATACCAAGTTTAGCTCAGTTCTGGGCATCTTTGAAATACCTATACAAACTTGTTCCTACATAGTAACTTGCAACTTTGAATGAAAATGTGCTTGCTTACAGCAACGTGCTATATGTTCTGAATGCCCGAATTGGGAATCTGTGTCAAAACTTTGTTAGGAATTATGTGATCCTTACTAGCTGGAAGTAAGGGAGATGGGGCATGAAGTTATTTCTAGGAGTTGGACACATACCAAGTTTAGCTCAGTTCTGGGCATCTTTGAAATACCTATACAAACTTGTTCCTACATAGTAACTTGCAACTTTGAATGAGAATGTGCTTGCTTACAGCTACGTGCTATATGTTCTAAATGCCCGAATTGGGAATCTGTGTCAAAACTTTGTTAGGAATTATGTGATGATTACTAGCTGGAAGTAAGGGAGAAGGGGCATGAAGTTATTTCTTGGAGTTGGAGACATACCAAGTTTAGCTCAGTTCTGGGCATCTTTGAAATACCTATACAAACTTGTTCCTACATAGTAACTTGCAACTTTGAATGAGAATGTGCTTGCTTGCAGCAACGTGCTATATGTTCTGAATGCCCGAATAGGGAATCTGTGTCAAAACTTTGTTAGGAATTATGTGATCCTTACTAGCTGGAAGTAAGGGAGATGGGGCATGAAGTTATTTCTAGTAGTTGGACACATACCAAGTTTAGCTCAGTTCTGGGCATCTTTGAAATACCTATACAAACTTGTTCCTACATAGTAACTTGCAACTTTGAATGAGAATGTGCTTGCTTACAGCAACGTGCTATATGTTCTAAATGCCCTAATTGGGAATCTGTGTCAAAACTTTGTTAGGAATTATGTGATCCTTACTAGCTGGAAGTAAGGGAGATGGGGCATGAAGTTATTTCTTGGAGTTGGAGACATACCAAGTTTAGCTCAGTTCTGGGCATCTTTGAAATACCTATACAAACTTGTTCCTACATAGTAACTTGCAACTTTGAATGAGAATGTGCTTGCTTGCAGCAACGTGCTATATGTTCTGAATGCCCGAATTGGGAATCTGTGTCAAAACTTTGTTAGGAATTATGCGATCCTTACTAGCTGGAAGTAAGGGAGATGGGGCATGAAGTTATTTCTAGGAGTTGGACACATACCAAGTTTAGCTCAGTTCTGGGCATCTTTTAAATACCTATACAAACTTGTTCCTACATAGTAACTTGCATCTTGAATGAGAATATGCTTGCTTACAGCAACGTGCTATGTGTTCTGAATGCCCGAATTGGCAATCTGTGTCAAAACTTTGTTAGGAATTATATGATCCTTACTAGCTGGAAGTAAGGGAGATGGGGCATGAAGTTATTTCTAGGAGTTGGACACATACCAAGTTTAGCTCAGTTCTGGGCATCTTTGAAATACCTATACAAACTTGTTCCTACCTAGTAACTTGCAAGTTTGAATGAAAATGTGCTTGCTTACAGCAACGTGCTATATGTTCTGAATGCCCGAATTGGGAATCTGTGTCAAAACTTTGTTAGGAATTATGTGATCCTTACTAGCTGGAAGTAAAGGAGATGGGGCATGAAGTTATTTCTAGGAGTTGGACACATACCAAGTTTAGCTCAGTTCTGGGCATCTTTGAAATACCTATACAAACTTGTTCCTACATAGTAACTTGCATCTTTGAATGAGAATGTGCTTGCTTACAGCAACGTGCTATATGATCTGAATGCCCGAATTGGCAATCTGTGTCAAAACTTTGTTAGGAATTATGTGATCCTTACTAGCTCGAAGGAAGGGAGATGGGGCATGAAGTTATTTCTAGGAGTTGGACATATACCAAGATTAGCTCAGTTCTGGGCATCTTTGAAATACCTATACAAACTTGTTCCTACATAGTAACTTGCAAATTTGAATGAGAATGTGCTTGCTTACAGCAACGTGCTATATGTTCTGAATGCCCGAATTGGCAATCTGTGTGAAAACTTTGTTAGGAATTATGTGATCCTTACTAGCTGGAAGTAAGGGAGATGGGGCATGAAGTTATTTCTAGGAGTTGGACACATACCAAGTTTAGCTCAGTTCTGGGCATCTTTGAAATACCTATACAAACTTGTTCCTACATAGTAACTTGCAACTTTGAATGAAAATGTGCTTGCTTACAGCAACGTGCTATATGTTCTGAATGCCCGAATTGGGAATCTGTGTCAAAACTTTGTTAGGAATTATGTGATCCTTACTAGCTGGAAGTAAGGGAGATGGGGCATGAAGTTATTTCTAGGAGTTGGACACATACCAAGTTTAGCTCAGTTCTGGGCATCTTTGAAATACCTATACAAACTTGTTCCTACATAGTAACTTGCATCTTTGAATGAGAATGTGCTTGCTTACAGCAAAGTGCTATATGTTCTGAATGCCCGAATTGGGAATCTGTGTGAAAACTTTGTTAGGAATTATGTGATCCTTACTAGCTGGAAGTAAGGGAGATGGGGCATGAAGTTATTTCTAGGAGTTGGACACATACCAAGTTTAGCTCAGTTCTGGGCATCTTTGAAATACCTATACAAACTTGTTCCTACATAGTAACTTGCATCTTTGAATGAGAATGTGCTTGCTTACAGCAACGTGCTATAAGTTCTGAATGCCCGAATTGGGAATCTGTGTCAAAACTTTGTTAGGAATTATGTGATCCTTACTAGCTGGAAGTAAGGGAGATGGGGCATGAAGTTATTTCTTGGAGTTGGACACATACCAAGTTTAGCTCAGTTCTGGGCATCTTTGAAATACCTATACAAACTTGTTCCTACATAGTAACTTGCATCTTTGAATGAGAATGTGCTTGCTTACAGCAACGTGCTATATGTTCTGAATGCCCGAATAGGGAATCTGTGTCAAAACTTTGTTAGGAATTATGTGATCCTTACTAGTTGGAAGTAAGGGAGATGGGGCATGAAGTTATTTCTAGGAGTTGGACACATACCAAGTTTAGCTCAGTTCTGGGCATCTTTGAAATACCTATACAAACTTGTTCCTACCTAGTAACTTGCATCTTTGAATGAGAATCTGCTTGCTTACAGCAACGTGCTATATGTTCTGAATGCCCGAATTGGGAATCTGTGTCAAAACATTGTTAGGAATTATGTGATCCTTACTAGCTGGAAGTAAGGGAGATGGGGCATGAAGTTATTTCTAGGAGTTGGACACATACCAAGTTTAGTTCAGTTCTGGGCATCTTTGAAATACCTATACAAACTTGTTCCTACATAGTAACTTGCAACTTTGAATGAAAATGTGCTTGCTTACAGCAACGTGCTATATATTCTGAATGCCCGAATTGGGAATCTGTGTCAAAACTTTGTTAGGAATTATGTGATCCTTACTAGCTGGAAGTAAGGGAGATGGGGCATGAAGTTATATCTAGGAGTTGGACACATACCAAGTTTAGCTCAGTTCTGGGCATCTTTGAAATACCTATACAAACTTGTTCCTACATAGTAACTTGCAACTTTGAATGAAAATGTGCTTGCTTACAGCAACGTGCTATATGTTCTGAATGCCCGAATTGGGAATCTGTGTCAAAACTTTGTTAGGAATTATGTGATCCTTACTAGCTGGAAGTAAGGGAGATGGGGCATGAAGTTATTTCTTGGAGTTGGACACATACCACGTTTAGCTCAGTTCTGGGCATCTTTGAAATACCTATACAAACTTGTTCCTACATAGTAACTTGCAACTTTGAATGAGAATGTGCTTGCTTGCAGCAACGTGCTATATGTTCTGAATGCCCGATTTGGGAATCTGTGTCAAAACTTTGTTAGGAATTATGTGATCCTTACTAGCTGGAAGTAAGGGAGATGGAGCATGAAGTTATTTCTAGGAGTTGGACACATACCAAGTTTAGCTCAGTTCTGGGCATCTTTGAAATACCTATACAAACTTGTTCCTACATAGTAACTTGCATCTTTGAATGAGAATGTGCTTGCTTACAGCAACGTGCTATATGTTCTGAATGCCCGAATTGGCAATCTGTGTCAAAACTTTGTTAGGAATTATGTGATCCTTACTAGCTGGAAGTAAGGGAGATGGGGCATGAAGTTATTTCTAGGAGTTGGACACATACCAAGTTTAGCTCAGTTCTGGGCATCTTTGAAATACCTATACAAACTTGTTCCTACATAGTAACTTGCAACTTTGAATGAGAATTTGCTTGCTTGCAGCAACGTGCTATATGATCTGAATGCCCGAATTGGCAGTCTGTGTCAAAACTTTGTTAGGAATTATGTGATCCTTACTAGCTGGAAGTAAGGGAGATGGGGCATGAAGTTATTTCTAGGAGTTGGACACATACCAAGTTTAGCTCAGTTCTGGGCATCTTTGAAATACCTATACAAACTTGTTCCTACATAGTAACTTGCAACTTTGAATGAGAATGTGCCTGCTTACAGCAACGTGCTATATGTTCTGAATGCCCGAATTGGGAATCTGTGTCAAAACTTTGTTAGGAATTATGTGATCCTTACTAGCTGGAAGTAAGGGAGATGGGGCATGAAGTTATTTCTAGGAGTTGGACACATACCAAGTTTAGCTCAGTTCTGGGCATCTTTGAAATACCTATACAAACTTGTTCCTACATAGTAACTTGCAACTTTGAATGAGAATGTGCTTGCTTACAGCAACGTGCTATATGTTCTGAATGCCCGAATTGGGAATCTGTGTCAAAACTTTGTTAGGAATTATGCGATCGTTACTAGCTGGAAGTAAGGGAGATGGGGCATGAAGTTATTTCTAGGAGTTGGACACATACCAAGTTTAGCTCAGTTCTGGGCATCTTTGAAATACCTATACAAACTTGTTCCTACCTAGTAACTTGAAACTTTGAATGAAAATGTGCTTGCTTACAGCAACGTGCTATATGTTCTGAATGCCCGAATTGGGAATCTGTGTCAAAACTTTGTTAGGAATTATGTGATCCTTACTAGCTGGAAGTAAAGGAGATGGGGCATGAAGTTATTTCTAGGAGTTGGACACATACCAAGTTTAGCTCAGTTCTGGGCATCTTTGAAATACCTATACAAACTTGTTCCTACATAGTAACTTGCATCTTTGAATGAGAATGTGCTTGCTTACAGCAACATGCTATATGATCTGAATGCCCGAATTGGCAATCTGTGTCAAAACTTTGTTAGGAATTATGTGATCCTTACTAGCTGGAAGTAAGGGAGATGGGGCATGAAGTTATTTCTAGGAGTTGGACACATACCAAGTTTAGCTCAGTTCTGGGCATCTTTGAAATACCTATACAAACTTGTTCCTACATAGTAACTTGCATCTTTGAATGAGAATGTGCTTGCTTACAGCAACGTGCTATATGTTCTGAATGCCCGAATTGGGAATCTGTGTCAAAACTTTGTTAGGAATTATGTGATCCTTACTAGCTGGAAGTAAGGGAGATGGGGCATGAAGTTATTTCTTGGAGTTGGACACATACCAAGTTTAGCTCAGTTCTGGGCATCTTTGAAATACCTATACAAACTTGTTCCTACATAGTAACTTGCATCTTTGAATGAGAATGTGCTTGCTTACAGCAACGTGCTATATGTTCTGAATGCCCGAATTGGCAATCTGTGTCAAAACTTTGATAGGAATTATGTGATCCTTACTAGCTGGAAGTAAGGGAGATGGGGCATGAAGTTATTTCTAGGAGTTGGACACATACCAAGTTTAGCTCAGTTCTGGGCATCTTTGAAATACCTATACAAACTTGTTCCTACCTAGTAACTTGCATCTTTGAATGAGAATCTGCTTGCTTACAGCAACGTGCTATATGTTCTGAATGCCCGAATTGGGAATCTGTGTCAAAACATTGTTAGGAATTATGTGATCCTTACTAGCTGGAAGTAAGGGAGATGGGGCATGAAGTTATTTCTAGGAGTTGGACACATACCAAGTTTAGTTCAGTTCTGGGCATCGTTGAAATACCTATACAAACTTGTTCCTACATAGTAACTTGCAACTTTGAATGAAAATGTGCTTGCTTACAGCAACGTGCTATATATTCTGAATGCCCGAATTGGGAATCTGTGTCAAAACTTTGTTAGGAATTATGTGATCCTTACTAGCTGGAAGTAAGGGAGATGGGGCATGAAGTTATTTCTAGGAGTTGGACACATACCAAGTTTAGCTCAGTTCTGGGCATCTTTGAAATACCTATACAAACTTGTTCCTACATAGTAACTTGCAACTTTGAATGAAAATGTGCTTGCTTACAGCAACGTGCTATATGTTCTGAATGCCCGAATTGGGAATCTGTGTCAAAACTTTGTTAGGAATTATGTGATCCTTACTAGCTGGAAGTAAGGGAGATGGGGCATGAAGTTATTTCTTGGAGTTGGACACATACCACGTTTAGCTCAGTTCTGGGCATCTTTGAAATACCTATACAAACTTGTTCCTACATAGTAACTTGCAACTTTGAATGAGAATGTGCTTGCTTGCAGCAACGTGCTATATGTTCTGAATGCCCGATTTGGGAATCTGTGTCAAAACTTTGTTAGGAATTATGTGATCCTTACTAGCTGGAAGTAAGGGAGATGGAGCATGAAGTTATTTCTAGGAGTTGGACACATACCAAGTTTAGCTCAGTTCTGGGCATCTTTGAAATACCTATACAAACTTGTTCCTACATAGTAACTTGCATCTTTGAATGAGAATGTGCTTGCTTACAGCAACGTGCTATATGTTCTGAATGCCCGAATTGGCAATCTGTGTCAAAACTTTGTTAGGAATTATGTGATCCTTACTAGCTGGAAGTAAGGGAGATGGGGCATGAAGTTATTTCTAGGAGTTGGACACATACCAAGTTTAGCTCAGTTCTGGGCATCTTTGAAATACCTATACAAACTTGTTCCTACATAGTAACTTGCAACTTTGAATGAGAATTTGCTTGCTTACAGCAACGTGCTATATGATCTGAATGCCCGAATTGGGAATCTGTGTCAAAACTTTGTTAGGAATTATGTGATCCTTACTAGCTGGAAGTAAGGGAGATGGGGCATGAAGTTATTTCTAGGAGTTGGACACATACCAAGTTTAGCTCAGTTCTGGGCATCTTTGAAATACCTATACAAACTTGTTCCTACATAGTAACTTGCAACTTTGAATGAGAATGTGCCTGCTTACAGCAACGTGCTATATGTTCTGAATGCCCGAATTGGGAATCTGTGTCAAAACTTTGTTAGGAATTATGTGATCCTTACTAGCTGGAAGTAAGGGAGATGGGGCATGAAGTTATTTCTAGGAGTTGGACACATACCAAGTTTAGCTCAGTTCTGGGCATCTTTGAAATACCTATACAAACTTGTTCCTACATAGTAACTTGCAACTTTGAATGAGAATGTGCTAGCTTACAGCAACGTGCTATATGTTCTGAATGCCCGAATTGGGAATCTGTGTCAAAACTTTGTTAGGAATTATGTGATCCTTACTAGCTGGAAGTAAGGGAGATGGGGCATGAAGTTATTTCTAGGAGTTGGACACATACCAAGTTTAGCTCAGTTCTGGGCATCTTTGAAATACCTATACAAACTTGTTCCTACATAGTAACTTGCAACTTTGAATGAGAATGTGCTTGCTTACAGCAACGTGCTATATGTTCTGAATGCCCGAATTGGGAATCTGTGTCAAAACTTTGTTAGGAATTATGTGATCCTTACTAGCTGGAAGTAAGGGAGATGGGGCATGAAGTTATTTCTAGGAGTTGGACACATACCAAGTTTAGCTCAGTTCTGGGCATCTTTGAAATACCTATACAAACTTGTTCCTACATAGTAACTTGAAACTTTGAATGAAAATGTGCTTGCTTACAGCAACGTGCTATATGTTCTGAATGCCCGAATTGGGAATCTGTGTCAAAACTTTGTTAGGAATTATGTGATCCTTACTAGCTGGAAGTAAGGGAGATGGGGCATGAAGTTATTTCTAGGAGTTGGACACATACCAAGTTTAGCTCAGTTCAGGGCATCTTTGAAATACCTATGCAAACTTGTTCCTACATAGTAACTTGCATCTTTGAATGAGAATGTGCTTGCTTACAGCAACGTGCTATATGTTCTGAATGCCCGAATTGGCAATCTGTGTCAAAACATTGTTAGGAATTATGTGATCCTTACTAGCTGGAAGTAAGGGAGATGGGGCATGAAGTTATTTCTAGGAGTTGGACACATACTAAGTTTAGCTCAGTTCTGGGCATCTTTGAAATACCTATACAAACTTGTTCCTACATAGTAACTTGAACTTTGAATGAAAATGTGCTTGCTTACAGCAACGTGCTATAGGTTCTGAATGCCCGAATTGGGAATCTGTGTCAAAACTTTGTTAGGAATTATGTGATCCTTACTAGCTGGATGTAAGGGAGATGGGGCATGAAGTTATTTATAGGAGTTGGACACATACCAAGTTTAGCTCAGCTCTGGGCATCTTTGAAATACCTATACAAACTTGTTCCTACATAGTAACTTGCAACTTTGAATGAGAATGTGCTTGCTTACAGCAACGTGCTATATGTTCTAAATGCCCGAATTGGGAATCTGTGTCAAAACTTTGTTAGGAATTATGTGATCCTTACTAGCTGGAAGTAAGGGAGAAGGGGCATGAAGTTATTTCTTGGAGTTGGAGACATACCAAGTTTAGCTCAGTTCTGGGCATCTTTGAAATACCTATACAAACTTGTTCCTACATAGTAACTTGCAACTTTGAATGAGAATGTGCTTGCTTGCAGCTACGTGCTATATGTTCTGAATGCCCGAATTGGGAAACTGTGTCAAAACTTTGTTAGGAATTATGTGATCCTTACTAGCTGGAAGTAAGGGAGATGGGGCATGAAGTTATTTCTAGGAGTTGGACACATACCAAGTTTAGCTCAGTTCTGGGCATCTTTGAAATACCTATACAAACTTGTTCCTACATAGTAACTTGCATCTTTGAATGAGAATCTGCTTGCTTACAGCAACGTGCTATATGTTCTGAATGCCCGAATTGGGAATCTGAGTCAAAACTGTTAGGAATTATGTGATCCTTACTAGCTGGAAGTAAGGGAGATGGGGCATGAAGTTATTTCTAGGAGTTGGACACATACCAAGTTTAGCTCAGTTCTGGGCATCTTTGAAATACCTATACAAACTTGTTCCTACATAGTACCTTGCAACTTTGAATGAGAATGTGCTTGCTTACAGCAACGTGCTATATGTACTGAATGCCCGAATTGGGAATCTGTGTCAAAACTTTGTTAGGAATTATGTGATCCTTACTAGCTGGAAGTAAGGGAGATGGGGCATGAAGTTATTTCTAGGAGTTGGACACATACCAAGTTTAGCTCAGTTCTGGGCATCTTTGAAATACCTATACAAACTTGTTCCTACATAGTAACTTGCAACTTTGAATGAAAATGTGCTTGCTTACAGCAACGTGCTATATGTTCTGAATGCCCGAATTGGGAATCTGTGTCAAAACTTTGTTAGGAATTATGTGATCCTTACTAGCTGGAAGTAAGGGAGATGGGGCATGAAGTTATTTCTAGGAGTTGGACACATACCAAGTTTAGCTCAGTTCTGGGCATCTTTGAAATACCTATACAAACTTGTTCCTACATAGTAACTTGCATCTTTGAATGAGAATGTGCTTGCTTACAGCAAAGTGCTATATGTTCTGAATGCCCGAATTGGGAATCTGTGTGAAAACTTTGTTAGGAATTATGTGATCCTTACTAGCTGGAAGTAAGGGAGATGGGGCATGAAGTTATTTCTAGGAGTTGGACACATACCAAGTTTAGCTCAGTTCTGGGCATCTTTGAAATACCTATACAAACTTGTTCCTACATAGTAACTTGCATCTTTGAATGAGAATGTGCTTGCTTACAGGAACGTGCTATATGTTCTGAATGCCCGAATTGGGAATCTGTGTCAAAACTTTGTTAGGAATTATGTGATCCTTACTAGCTGGAAGTAAGGGAGATGGGGCATGAAGTTATTTCTTGGAGTTGGACACATACCAAGTTTAGCTCAGTTCTGGGCATCTTTGAAATACCTATACAAACTTGTTCCTACATAGTAACTTGCATCTTTGAATGAGAATGTGCTTGCTTACAGCAACGTGCTATATGTTCTGAATGCCCGAATAGGGAATCTGTGTCAAAACTTTGTTAGGAATTATGTGATCCTTACTAGTTGGAAGTAAGGGAGATGGGGCATGAAGTTATTTCTAGGAGTTGGACACATACCAAGTTTAGCTCAGTTCTGGGCATCTTTGAAATACCTATACAAACTTGTTCTTACCTAGTAACTTGCATCTTTGAATGAGAATCTGCTTGCGTACAGCAACGTGCTATATGTTCTGAATGCCCGAATTGGGAATCTGTGTCAAAACATTGTTAGGAATTATGTGATCCTTACTAGCTGGAAGTAAGGGAGATGGGGCATGAAGTTATTTCTAGGAGTTGGACACATACCAAGTTTAGTTCAGTTCTGGGCATCTTTGAAATACCTATACAAACTTGTTCCTACATAGTAACTTGCAACTTTGAATGAAAATGTGCTTGCTTACAGCAACGTGCTATATATTCTGAATGCCCGAATTGGGAATCTGTGTCAAAACTTTGTTAGGAATTATGTGATCCTTACTAGCTGGAAGTAAGGGACATGGGGCATGAAGTTATTTCTAGGAGTTGGACACATACCAAGTTTAGCTCAGTTCTGGGCATCTTTGAAATACCTATACAAACTTGTTCCTACATAGTAACTTGCAACTTTGAATGAAAATGTGCTTGCTTACAGCAACGTGCTATATGTTCTGAATGCCCGAATTGGGAATCTGTGTCAAAACTTTGTTAGGAATTATGTGATCCTTACTAGCTGGAAGTAAGGGAGATGGGGCATGAAGTTATTTCTTGGAGTTGGACACATACCACGTTTAGCTCAGTTCTGGGCATCTTTGAAATACCTATACAAACTTGTTCCTACATAGTAACTTGCAACTTTGAATGAGAATGTGCTTGCTTGCAGCAACGTGCTATATGTTCTGAATGCCCGATTTGGGAATCTGTGTCAAAACTTTGTTAGGAATTATGTGATCCTTACTAGCTGGAAGTAAGGGAGATGGAGCATGAAGTTATTTCTAGGAGTTGGACACATACCAAGTTTAGCTCAGTTCTGGGCATCTTTGAAATACCTATACAAACTTGTTCCTACATAGTAACTTGCATCTTTGAATGAGAATGTGCTTGCTTACAGCAACGTGCTATATGTTCTGAATGCCCGAATTGGCAATCTGTGTCAAAACTTTGTTAGGAATTATGTGATCCTTACTAGCTGGAAGTAAGGGAGATGGGGCATGAAGTTATTTCTAGGAGTTGGACACATACCAAGTTTAGCTCAGTTCTGGGCATCTTTGAAATACCTATACAAACTTGTTCCTACATAGTAACTTGCAACTTTGAATGAGAATTTGCTTGCTTGCAGCAACGTGCTATATGATCTGAATGCCCGAATTGGCAGTCTGTGTCAAAACTTTGTTAGGAATTATGTGATCCTTACTAGCTGGAAGTAAGGGAGATGGGGCATGAAGTTATTTCTAGGAGTTGGACACATACCAAGTTTAGCTCAGTTCTGGGCATCTTTGAAATACCTATACAAACTTGTTCCTACATAGTAACTTGCAACTTTGAATGAGAATGTGCCTGCTTACAGCAACGTGCTATATGTTCTGAATGCCCGAATTGGGAATCTGTGTCAAAACTTTGTTAGGAATTATGTGATCCTTACTAGCTGGAAGTAAGGGAGATGGGGCATGAAGTTATTTCTAGGAGTTGGACACATACCAAGTTTAGCTCAGTTCTGGGCATCTTTGAAATACCTATACAAACTTGTTCCTACATAGTAACTTGCAACTTTGAATGAGAATGTGCTTGCTTACAGCAACGTGCTATATGTTCTGAATGCCCGAATTGGGAATCTGTGTTAAAACTTTGTTAGGAATTATGTGATCCTTACTAGCTGGAAGTAAGGGAGATGGGGCATGAAGTTATTTCTAGGAGTTGGACACATACCAAGTTTAGCTCAGTTCTGGGCATCTTTGAAATACCTATACAAACTTGTTCCTACATAGTAACTTGCAACTTTGAATGAGAATGTGCTTGCTTACAGCAACGTGCTATATGTTCTGAATGCCCGAATTGGGAATCTGTGTCAAAACTTTGTTAGGAATTATGTGATCCTTACTAGCTGGAAGTAAGGGAGATGGGGCATGAAGTTATTTCTAGGAGTTGGACACATACCAAGTTTAGCTCAGTTCTGGGCATCTTTGAAATACCTATACAAACTTGTTCCTACCTAGTAACTTGAAACTTTGAATGAAAATGTGCTTGCTTACAGCAACGTGCTATATGTTCTGAATGCCCGAATTGGGAATCTGTGTCAAAACTTTGTTAGGAATTATGTGATCCTTACTAGCTGGAAGTAAAGGAGATGGGGCATGAAGTTATTTCTAGGAGTTGGACACATACCAAGTTTAGCTCAGTTCTGGGCATCTTTGAAATACCTATACAAACTTGTTCCTACATAGTAACTTGCATCTTTGAATGAGAATGTGCTTGCTTACAGCAACATGCTATATGATCTGAATGCCCGAATTGGCAATCTGTGTCAAAACTTTGTTAGGAATTATGTGATCCTTACTAGCTGGAAGTAAGGGAGATGGGGCATGAAGTTATTTCTAGGAGTTGGACACATACCAAGTTTAGCTCAGTTCTGGGCATCTTTGAAATACCTATACAAACTTGTTCCTACATAGTAACTTGCATCTTTGAATGAGAATGTGCTTGCTTACAGCAACGTGCTATATGTTCTGAATGCCCGAATTGGGAATCTGTGTCAAAACTTTGTTAGGAATTATGTGATCCTTACTAGCTGGAAGTAAGGGAGATGGGGCATGAAGTTATTTCTTGGAGTTGGACACATACCAAGTTTAGCTCAGTTCTGGGCATCTTTGAAATACCTATACAAACTTGTTCCTACATAGTAACTTGCATCTTTGAATGAGAATGTGCTTGCTTACAGCAACGTGCTATATGTTCTGAATGCCCGAATTGGCAATCTGTGTCAAAACTTTGATAGGAATTATGTGATCCTTACTAGCTGGAAGTAAGGGAGATGGGGCATGAAGTTATTTCTAGGAGTTGGACACATACCAAGTTTAGCTCAGTTCTGGGCATCTTTGAAATACCTATACAAACTTGTTCCTACCTAGTAACTTGCATCTTTGAATGAGAATCTGCTTGCTTACAGCAACGTGCTATATGTTCTGAATGCCCGAATTGGGAATCTGTGTCAAAACATTGTTAGGAATTATGTGATCCTTACTAGCTGGAAGTAAGGGAGATGGGGCATGAAGTTATTTCTAGGAGTTGGACACATACCAAGTTTAGTTCAGTTCTGGGCATCTTTGAAATACCTATACAAACTTGTTCCTACATAGTAACTTGCAACTTTGAATGAAAATGTCCTTGCTTACAGCAACGTGCTATATATTCTGAATGCCCGAATTGGGAATCTGTGTCAAAACTTTGTTAGGAATTATGTGATCCTTACTAGCTGGAAGTAAGGGAGATGGGGCATGAAGTTATTTCTAGGAGTTGGACACATACCAAGTTTAGCTCAGTTCTGGGCATCTTTGAAATACCTATACAAACTTGTTCCTACATAGTAACTTGCAACTTTGAATGAAAATGTGCTTGCTTACAGCAACGTGCTATATGTTCTGAATGCCCGAATTGGGAATCTGTGTCAAAACTTTGTTAGGAATTATGTGATCCTTACTAGCTGGAAGTAAGGGAGATGGGGCATGAAGTTATTTCTTGGAGTTGGACACATACCACGTTTAGCTCAGTTCTGGGCATCTTTGAAATACCTATACAAACTTGTTCCTACATAGTAACTTGCAACTTTGAATGAGAATGTGCTTGCTTGCAGCAACGTGCTATATGTTCTGAATGCCCGATTTGGGAATCTGTGTCAAAACTTTGTTAGGAATTATGTGATCCTTACTAGCTGGAAGTAAGGGAGATGGAGCATGAAGTTATTTCTAGGAGTTGGACACATACCAAGTTTAGCTCAGTTCTGGGCATCTTTGAAATACCTATACAAACTTGTTCCTACATAGTAACTTGCATCTTTGAATGAGAATGTGCTTGCTTACAGCAACGTGCTATATGTTCTGAATGCCCGAATTGGCAATCTGTGTCAAAACTTTGTTAGGAATTATGTGATCCTTACTAGCTGGAAGTAAGGGAGATGGGGCATGAAGTTATTTCTAGGAGTTGGACACATACCAAGTTTAGCTCAGTTCTGGGCATCTTTGAAATACCTATACAAACTTGTTCCTACATAGTAACTTGCAACTTTGAATGAGAATTTGCTTGCTTACAGCAACGTGCTATATGATCTGAATGCCCGAATTGGGAATCTGTGTCAAAACTTTGTTAGGAATTATGTGATCCTTACTAGCTGGAAGTAAGGGAGATGGGGCATGAAGTTATTTCTAGGAGTTGGACACATACCAAGTTTAGCTCAGTTCTGGGCATCTTTGAAATACCTATACAAACTTGTTCCTACATAGTAACTTGCAACTTTGAATGAGAATGTGCCTGCTTACAGCAACGTGCTATATGTTCTGAATGCCCGAATTGGCAATCTGTGTCAAAACTTTGTTAGGAATTATGTGATCCTTACTAGCTGGAAGTAAGGGAGATGGGGCATGAAGTTATTTCTAGGAGTTGGACACATACCAAGTTTAGCTCAGTTCTGGGCATCTTTGAAATACCTATACAAACTTGTTCCTACATAGTAACTTGCAACTTTGAATGAGAATGTGCTAGCTTACAGCAACGTGCTATGTGTTCTGAATGCCCGAATTGGGAATCTGTGTCAAAACTTTGTTAGGAATTATGTGATCCTTACTAGCTGGAAGTAAGGGAGATGGGGCATGAAGTTATTTCTAGGAGTTGGACACATACCAAGTTTAGCTCAGTTCTGGGCATCTTTGAAATACCTATACAAACTTGTTCCTACATAGTAACTTGCAACTTTGAATGAGAATGTGCTTGCTTACAGCAACGTGCTATATGTTCTGAATGCCCGAATTGGGAATCTGTGTCAAAACTTTGTTAGGAATTATGTGATCCTTACTAGCTGGAAGTAAGGGAGATGGGGCATGAAGTTATTTCTAGGAGTTGGACACATACCAAGTTTAGCTCAGTTCTGGGCATCTTTGAAATACCTATACAAACTTGTTCCTACATAGTAACTTGAAACTTTGAATGAAAATGTGCTTGCTTACAGCAACGTGCTATATGTTCTGAATGCCCGAATTGGGAATCTGTGTCAAAACTTTGTTAGGAATTATGTGATCCTTACTAGCTGGAAGTAAGGGAGATGGGGCATGAAGTTATTTCTAGGAGTTGGACACATACCAAGTTTAGCTCAGTTCAGGGCATCTTTGAAATACCTATGCAAACTTGTTCCTACATAGTAACTTGCATCTTTGAATGAGAATGTGCTTGCTTACAGCAACGTGCTATATGTTCTGAATGCCCGAATTGGCAATCTGTGTCAAAACATTGTTAGGAATTATGCGATCCTTACTAGCTGGAAGTAAGGGAGATGGGGCATGAAGTTATTTCTAGGAGTTGGACACATACTAAGTTTAGCTCAGTTCTGGGCATCTTTGAAATACCTATACAAACTTGTTCCTACATAGTAACTTGCAACTTTGAATGAGAATGTGCTTGCTTACAGCAACGTGCTATATGTTCTAAATGCCCGAATTGGGAATCTGTGTCAAAACTTTGTTAGGAATTATGTGATCCTTACTAGCTGGAAGTAAGGGAGAAGGGGCATGAAGTTATTTCTTGGAGTTGGAGACATACCAAGTTTAGCTCAGTTCTGGGCATCTTTGAAATACCTATACAAACTTGTTCCTACATAGTAACTTGCAACTTTGAATGAGAATGTGCTTGCTTGCAGCTACGTGCTATATGTTCTGAATGCCCGAATTGGGAAACTGTGTCAAAACTTTGTTAGGAATTATTTGATCCTTACTAGCTGGAAGTAAGGGAGATGGGGCATGAAGTTATTTCTAGGAGTTGGACACATACCAAGTTTAGCTCAGTTCTGGGCATCTTTGAAATACCTATACAAACTTGTTCCTACCTAGTAACTTGCATCTTTGAATGAGAATCTGCTTGCTTACAGCAACGTGCTATATGTTCTGAATGCCCGAATTGGGAATCTGTGTCAAAACATTGTTAGGAATTATGTGATCCTTACTAGCTGGAAGTAAGGGAGATGGGGCATGAAGTTATTTCTAGGAGTTGGACACATACCAAGTTTAATTCAGTTCTGGGCATCTTTGAAATACCTATACAAACTTGTTCCTACATAGTAACTTGCAACTTTGAATGAAAATGTCCTTGCTTACAGCAACGTGCTATATATTCTGAATGCCCGAATTGGGAATCTGTGTCAAAACTTTGTTAGGAATTATGTGATCCTTACTAGCTGGAAGTAAGGGAGATGGGGCATGAAGTTATTTCTAGGAGTTGGACACATACCAAGTTTAGCTCAGTTCTGGGCATCTTTGAAATACCTATACAAACTTGTTCCTACATAGTAACTTGCAACTTTGAATGAAAATGTGCTTGCTTACAGCAACGTGCTATATGTTCTGAATGCCCGAATTGGGAATCTGTGTCAAAACTTTGTTAGGAATTATGTGATCCTTACTAGCTGAAAGTAAGGGAGATGGGGCATGAAGTTATTTCTTGAAGTTGGACACATACCACGTTTAGCTCAGTTCTGGGCATCTTTGAAATACCTATACAAACTTGTTCCTACATAGTAACTTGCAACTTTGAATGAGAATGTGCTTGCTTGCAGCAACGTGCTATATGTTCTGAATGCCCGATTTGGGAATCTGTGTCAAAACTTTGTTAGGAATTATGTGATCCTTACTAGCTGGAAGTAAGGGAGATGGAGCATGAAGTTATTTCTAGGAGTTGGACACATACCAAGTTTAGCTCAGTTCTGGGCATCTTTGAAATACCTATACAAACTTGTTCCTACATAGTAACTTGCATCTTTGAATGAGAATGTGCTTGCTTACAGCAACGTGCTATATGTTCTGAATGCCCGAATTGGCAATCTGTGTGAAAACTTTGTTAGGAATTATGTGATCCTTACTAGCTGGAAGTAAGGGAGATGGGGCATGAAGTTATTTCTAGGAGTTGGACACATACCAAGTTTAGCTCAGTTCTGGGCATCTTTGAAATACCTATACAAACTTGTTCCTACATAGTAACTTGCATCTTTGAATGAGAATGTGCTTGCTTACAGCAACGTGCTATATGATCTGAATGCCCGAATTGGGAATCTGTGTCAAAACTTTGTTAGGAATTATGTGATCCTTACTAGCTGGAAGTAAGGGAGATGGGGCATGAAGTTATTTCTAGGAGTTGGACACATACCAAGTTTAGCTCAGTTCTGGGCATCTTTGAAATACCTATACAAACTTGTTCCTACATAGTAACTTGCAACTTTGAATGAGAATGTGCCTGCTTACAGCAACGTGCTATATGTTCTGAATGCCCGAATTGGGAATCTGTGTCAAAACTTTGTTAGGAATTATGTGATCCTTACTAGCTGGAAGTAAGGGAGATGGGGCATGAAGTTATTTCTAGGAGTTGGACACATACCAAGTTTAGCTCAGTTCTGGGCATCTTTGAAATACCTATACAAACTTGTTCCTACATAGTAACTTGCAACTTTGAATGAGAATGTGCTAGCTTACAGCAACGTGCTATATGTTCTGAATGCCCGAATTGGGAATCTGTGTCAAAACTTTGTTAGGAATTATGTGATCCTTACTAGCTGGAAGTAAGGGAGATGGGGCATGAAGTTATTTCTAGGAGTTGGACACATACCAAGTTTAGCTCAGTTCTGGGCATCTTTGAAATACCTATACAAACTTGTTCCTACATAGTAACTTGCAACTTTGAATGAGAATGTGCTTGCTTACAGCAACGTGCTATATGTTCTGAATGCCCGAATTGGGAATCTGTGTCAAAACTTTGTTAGGAATTATGTGATCCTTACTAGCTGGAAGTAAGGGAGATGGGGCATGAAGTTATTTCTAGGAGTTGGACACATACCAAGTTTAGCTCAGTTCTGGGCATCTTTGAAATACCTATACAAACTTGTTCCTACATAGTAACTTGAAACTTTGAATGAAAATGTGCTTGCTTACAGCAACGTGCTATATGTTCTGAATGCCCGAATTGGGAATCTGTGTCAAAACTTTGTTAGGAATTATGTGATCCTTACTAGCTGGAAGTAAGGGAGATGGGGCATGAAGTTATTTCTAGGAGTTGGACACATACCAAGTTTAGCTCAGTTCAGGGCATCTTTGAAATACCTATGCAAACTTGTTCCTACATAGTAACTTGCATCTTTGAATGAGAATGTGCTTGCTTACAGCAACGTGCTATATGTTCTGAATGCCCGAATTGGCAATCTGTGTCAAAACATTGTTAGGAATTATGCGATCCTTACTAGCTGGAAGTAAGGGAGATGGGGCATGAAGTTATTTCTAGGAGTTGGACACATACTAAGTTTAGCTCAGTTCTGGGCATCTTTGAAATACCTATACAAACTTGTTCCTACATAGTAACTTGCAACTTTGAATGAGAATGTGCTTGCTTACAGCAACGTGCTATATGTTCTAAATGCCCTAATTGGGAATCTGTGTCAAAACTTTGTTAGGAATTATGTGATCCTTACTAGCTGGAAGTAAGGGAGATGGGGCATGAAGTTATTTCTAGGAGTTGGACACATACCAAGTTTAGCTCAGTTCTGGGCATCTTTGAAATACCTATACAAACTTGTTCCTACATAGTAACTTGCAACTTTGAATGAGAATGTGCTTGCTTGCAGCAACGTGCTATATGTTCTGAATGCCCGAATTGGGAATCTGTGTCAAAACTTTGTTAGGAATTATGTGATCCTTACTAGCTGGAAGTAAGGGAGATGGGGCATGAAGTTATTTCTAGGAGTTGGACACATACCAAGTTTAGCTCAGTTCTGGGCATCTTTGAAATACCTATACAAACTTGTTCCTACATAGTAACTTGCAACTTTGAATGAAAATGTGCTTGCTTACAGCAACGTGCTATATGTTCTGAATGCCCGAATTGGGAATCTGTGTCAAAACTTTGTTAGGAATTATGTGATCCTTACTAGCTGGAAGTAAGGGAGATGGGGCATGAAGTTATTTCTAGGAGTTGGACACATACCAAGTTTAGCTCAGTTCTGGGCATCTTTGAAATACCTATACAAACTTGTTCCTACATAGTAACTTGCAACTTTGAATGAGAATGTGCTTGTTTACAGCAACGTTCTATATTTTCTAAATGCCCGAATTGGGAATCTGTGTCAAAACTTTGTTAGGAATTATGTGATCCTTACTAGCTGGAAGTAAGGGAGAAGGGGCATGAAGTTATTTCTTGGAGTTGGAGACATACCAAGTTTAGCTCAGTTCTGGGCATCTTTGAAATACCTATACAAACTTGTTCCTACATAGTAACTTGCATCTTTGAATGAGAATGTGCTTGCTTGCAGCAACGTGCTATATGTTCTGAATGCCCGAATAGGGAATCTGTGTCAAAACTTTGTTAGGAATTATGTGATCCTTACTAGCTGGAAGTAAGGGAGATGGGGCATGAAGTTTTTTCTAGGAGTTGGACACATACCAAGTTTAGCTCAGTTCTGGGCATCTTTGAAATACCTATACAAACTTGTTCCTACATAGTAACTTGCATCTTTGAATGAGAATGTGCTTGCTTACAGCAACGTGCTATATGTTCTGAATGCCCGAATTGGCAATCTGTGTCAAAACTTTGTTAGGAATTATGTGATCCTTACTAGCTGGAAGTAAGGGAGATGGGGCATGAAGTTATTTCTAGGAGTTGGACACATACCAAGTTTAGCTCAGTTCTGGGCATCTTTGAAATACCTATACAAACTTGTTC
The DNA here is from genome assembly GCF_020826845.1 of Diceros bicornis minor. Taxonomy (NCBI): domain Eukaryota; kingdom Metazoa; phylum Chordata; class Mammalia; order Perissodactyla; family Rhinocerotidae; genus Diceros; species Diceros bicornis. The sequence goes on from NC_080767.1 coordinate 224,116, forward strand.
CTACATAGTAACTTGCATCTTTGAATGGGAATCTGCTTGCTTACAGCAACGTGCTATATGTTCTGAATGCCCGAATGGGAATCTGTGTCAATACTGTTAGGAATTATGTGATCCTTACTAGCTGGAAGTAAGGGAGATGGGGCATGAAGTTATTTCTAGGAGTTGGACACATACCAAGTTTAGCTCAGTTCTGGGCATCTTTGAAATACCTATACATACTTGTTCCTACATAGTAACTTGCAACTTTGAATGAGAATGTGCTTGCTTACAGCAACGTGCTATATGTTCTGAATGCCCGAATTGGGAATCTGTGTCAAAACTTTGTTAGGAATTATGTGATCCTTACTAGCTGGAAGTAAGGGAGATGGGGCATGAAGTTATTTCTAGGAGTTGGACACATACCAAGTTTAGCTCAGTTCTGGGCATCTTTGAAATACCTATACAAACTTGTTCCTACATAGTAACTTGCAACTTTGAATGAGAATGTGCTTGCTTACAGCAACGTGCTATATGTTCTGAATGCCCGAGTTGGGAATCTGTGTCAATACTTTGTTAGGAATTATGTGATCCTTACTAGCTGGAAGTAAGGGAGATGGGGCATGAAGTTATTTCTTGGAGTTGGAGACATACCAAGTTTAGCTCAGTTCTGGGCATCTTTGAAATACCTATACAAACTTGTTCCTACATAGTAACTTGCAACTTTGAATGAGAATGTGCTTGCTTGCAGCAACGTGCTATATGTTCTGAATGCCCGAATAGTGAATCTGTGTCAAAACTTTGTTAGGAATTATGCGATCTTTACTAGCTGGAAGTAAGGGAGATGGGGCATGAAGTTATTTCTAGGAGTTGGACACATACCAAGTTTAGCTCAGTTCTGGGCATCTTTGAAATACCTATACAAACTTGTTCCTACATAGTAACTTGCATCTTTGAATGAGAATGTGCTTGCTTACAGCAACGTGCTATATGTTCTGAATGCCCTTAATTGGCAATCTGTGTCAAAACTTTGTTAGGAATTATGCGATCCTTACTAGCTGGAAGTAAGGGAGATGGGGCATGAAGTTATTTCTAGGAGTTGGACACATACCAAGTTTAGCTCAGTTCTGGGCATCTTTGAAATACCTATACAAACTTGTTCCTACATAGTAACTTGCAACTTTGAATGAAAATGTGCTTGCTTACAGCAACGTGCTATATGTTCTGAATGCCCGAATTGGGAATCTGTGTCAAAACTTTGTTAGGAATTATGTGATCCTTACTAGCTGGATGTAAGGGAGATGGGGCATGAAGTTATTTCTAGGAGTTGGACACATACCAAGTTTAGCTCAGCTCTGGGCATCTTTGAAATACCTATACAAACTTGTTCCTACATAGTAACTTGCAACTTTGAATGAGAATGTGCTTGCTTACAGCAACGTGCTATATGTTCTAAATGCCCGAATTGGGAATCTGTGTCAAAACTTTGTTAGGAATTATGTGATCCTTACTAGCTGGAAGTAAGGGAGAAGGGGCATGAAGTTATTTCTTGGAGTTGGAGACATACCAAGTTTAGCTCAGTTCTGGGCATCTTTGAAATACCTATACAAACTTGTTCCTACATAGTAACTTGCAACTTTGAATGAGAATGTGCTTGCTTGCAGCTACGTGCTATATGTTCTGAATGCCCGAATTGGGAAACTGTGTCAAAACTTTGTTAGGAATTATGTGATCCTTACTAGCTGGAAGTAAGGGAGATGGGGCATGAAGTTATTTCTAGGAGTTGGACACATACCAAGTTTAGCTCAGTTCTGGGCATCTTTGAAATACCTATACAAACTTGTTCCTACATAGTAACTTGCAACTTTGAATGAGAATGTGCTTGCTTACAGCAACGTGCTATATGTTCTGAATGCCCGAATTGGGAATCTGTGTCAAAACTTTGTTAGGAATTATGTGATCCTTACTAGCTGGAAGTAAGGGAGATGGGGCATGAAGTTATTTCTAGGAGTTGGACACATACCAAGTTTAGCTCAGTTCTGGGCATCTTTGAAATACCTATACAAACTTGTTCCTACATGGTAACTTGCAACTTTGAATGAGAATGTGCTTGCTTACAGCAACGTGCTATATGTTCTGAATGCCCGAATTGGGAATCTGTGTCAAAACTTTGTTAGGAATTATGAGATCCTTACTAGCTGGAAGTAAGGGAGATGGGGCATGAAGTTATTTCTAGGAGTTGGACACATACCAAGTTTAGCTCAGTTCTGGGCATCTTTGAAATACCTATACAAACTTGTTCCTACATAGTAACTTGCAACTTTGAATGAGAATTTGCTTGCTTACAGCAACGTGCTATATGTTCTAAATGCCCTAATTGGGAATCTGTGTCAAAACTTTGTTAGGAATTATGTGATCCTTACTAGCTGGAAGTAAGGGAGATGGGGCATGAAGTTATTTCTAGGAGTTGGACACATACCAAGTTTAGCTCAGCTCTGGGCATCTTTGAAATACCTATACAAACTTGTTCCTACATAGTAACTTGCAACTTTGAATGAGAATGTGCTTGCTTACAGCAACGTGCTATATGTTCTGAATGCCCGAATTGGGAATCTGTGTCAAAACTTTGTTAGGAATTATGTGATCCTTACTAGCTGGAAGTAAGGGAGATGGGGCATGAAGTTATTTCTTGGAGTTGGAGAAATACCAAGTTTAGCTCAGTTCTGAGCATCTTTGAAATACCTATACAAACTTGTTCCTACATAGTAACTTGCAACTTTGAATGAGAATGTGCTTGCTTGCAGCAACGTGCTATATGTTCTGAATGCCCGAATAGGGAATCTGTGTCAAAACTTTGTTAGGAATTATGTGATCCTTACTAGCTGGAAGTAAGGGAGATGGGGCATGAAGTTATTTCTAGGAGTTGGACACATACCAAGTTTAGCTCAGTTCTGGGCATCTTTGAAATACCTATACAAACTTGTTCCTACATAGTAACTTGCAACTTTGAATGAAAATGTGCTTGCTTACAGCAACGTGCTATATGTTCTGAATGCCCGAATTGGGAATCTGTGTCAAAACTTTGTTAGGAATTATGTGATCCTTACTAGCTGGAAGTAAGGGAGATGGGGCATGAAGTTATTTCTAGGAGTTGGACACATACCAAGTTTAGCTCAGTTCTGGGCATCTTTGAAATACCTATACAAACTTGTTCCTACATAGTAACTTGCAACTTTGAATGAGAATGTGCTTGCTTACAGCAACGTGCTATATGTTCTGAATGCCCGAATTGGGAATCTGTGTCAAAACTTTGTTAGGAATTATGTGATCCTTACTAGCTGGAAGTAAGGGAGATGGGGCATGAAGTTATTTCTAGGAGTTGGACACATACCAAGTTTAGCTCAGTTCTGGGCATCTTTGAAATACCTATACAAACTTGTTCCTACATGGTAACTTGCAACTTTGAATGAGAATGTGCTTGCTTACAGCAACGTGCTATATGTTCTGAATGCCCGAATTGGGAATCTGTGTCAAAACTTTGTTAGGAATTATGTGATCCTTACTAGCTGGAAGTAAGGGAGATGGGGCATGAAGTTATTTCTAGGAGTTGGACACATACCAAGTTTAGCTCAGTTCTGGGCATCTTTGAAATACCTATACAAACTTGTTCCTACATAGTAACTTGCAACTTTGAATGAGAATTTGCTTGCTTACAGCAACGTGCTATATGTTCTAAATGCCCTAATTGGGAATCTGTGTCAAAACTTTGTTAGGAATTATGTGATCCTTACTAGCTGGAAGTAAGGGAGATGGGGCATGAAGTTATTTCTAGGAGTTGGACACATACCAAGTTTAGCTCAGCTCTGGGCATCTTTGAAATACCTATACAAACTTGTTCCTACATAGTAACTTGCAACTTTGAATGAGAATGTGCTTGCTTACAGCAACGTGCTATATGTTCTGAATGCCCGAATTGGGAATCTGTGTCAAAACTTTGTTAGGAATTATGTGATCCTTACTAGCTGGAAGTAAGGGAGATGGGGCATGAAGTTATTTCTAGGAGTTGGACACATACCAAGTTTAGCTCAGTTCTGGGCATCTTTGAAATACCTATACAAACTTGTTCCTACATAGTAACTTGCAACTTTGAATGAGAATGTGCTTGCTTACAGCAACGTGCTATATGTTCTAAATGCCCGAATTGGGAATCTGTGTCAAAACTTTGTTAGGAATTATGTGATCCTTACTAGCTGGAAGTAAGGGAGATGGGGCATGAAGTTATTTCTAGGAGTTGGACACATACCAAGTTTAGCTCAGTTCTGGGCATCTTTGAAATACCTATACAAACTTGTTCCTACATAGTAACTTGCATCTTTGAATGGGAATCTGCTTGCTTACAGCAACGTGCTATATGTTCTGAATGCCCGAATTGGGAATCTGTGTCAATACTGTTAGGAATTATGTGATCCTTACTAGCTGGAAGTAAGGGAGATGGGGCATGAAGTTATTTCTAGGAGTTGGACACATACCAAGTTTAGCTCAGTTCTGGGCATCTTTGAAATACCTATACAAACTTGTTCCTACATAGTAACTTGCAACTTTGAATGAGAATGTGCTTGCTTACAGCAACGTGCTATATGTTCTGAATGCCCGAATTGGGAATCTGTGTCAAAACTTTGTTAGGAATTATGTGATCCTTACTAGCTGGAAGTAAGGGAGATGGGGCATGAAGTTATTTCTAGGAGTTGGACACATACCAAGTTTAGCTCAGTTCTGGGCATCTTTGAAATACCTATACAAACTTGTTCCTACATAGTAACTTGCAACTTTGAATAAGAATGTGCTTGCTTACAGCAACGTGCTATATGTTCTGAATGCCCGAGTTGGGAATCTGTGTCAAAACTTTGTTAGGAATTATGTGATCCTTACTAGCTGGAAGTAAGGGAGATGGGGCATGAAGTTATTTCTTGGAGTTGGAGACATACCAAGTTTAGCTCAGTTCTGGGCATCTTTGAAATACCTATACAAACTTGTTCCTACATAGTAACTTGCAACTTTGAATGAGAATGTGCTTGCTTGCAGCAACGTGCTATATGTTCTGAATGCCCGAATAGTGAATCTGTGTCAAAACTTTGTTAGGAATTATGCGATCCTTACTAGCTGGAAGTAAGGGAGATGGGGCATGAAGTTATTTCTAGGAGTTGGACACATACCAAGTTTAGCTCAGTTCTGGGCATCTTTGAAATACCTATACAAACTTGTTCCTACATAGTAACTTGCATCTTTGAATGAGAATGTGCTTGCTTACAGCAACGTGCTATATGTTCTGAATGCCCTTAATTGGCAATCTGTGTCAAAATTTGTTAGGAATTATGCGATCCTTACTAGCTGGAAGTAAGGGAGATGGGGCATGAAGTTATTTCTAGGAGTTGGACACATACCAAGTTTAGCTCAGTTCTGGGCATCTTTGAAATACCTATACAAACTTGTTCCTACATAGTAACTTGCAACTTTGAATGAAAATGTGCTTGCTTACAGCAACGTGCTATATGTTCTGAATGCCCGAATTGGGAATCTGTGTCAAAACTTTGTTAGGAATTATGTGATCCTTACTAGCTGGATGTAAGGGAGATGGGGCATGAAGTTATTTCTAGGAGTTGGACACATACCAAGTTTAGCTCAGTTCTGGGCATCTTTGAAATACCTATACAAACTTGTTCCTACATAGTAACTTGCAACTTTGAATGAGAATGTGCTTGCTTACAGCAACGTGCTATATGTTCTAAATGCCCGAATTGGGAATCTGTGTCAAAACTTTGTTAGGAATTATGTGATCCTTACTAGCTGGAAGTAAGGGAGAAGGGGCATGAAGTTATTTCTTGGAGTTGGAGACATACCAAGTTTTGCTCAGTTCTGGGCATCTTTGAAATACCTATACAAACTTGTTCCTAAATAGTAACTTGCAACTTTGAATGAAAATGTGCTTGCTTACAGCAACGTGCTATATGTTCTGAATGCCCGAATTGGGAATCTGTGTCAAAACTTTGTTAGGAATTATGTGATCCTTACTAGCTGGAAGTAAGGGAGATGGGGCATGAAGTTATTTCTAGGAGTTGGACACATACCAAGTTTAGCTCAGTTCTGGGCATCTTTGAAATACCTATACAAACTTGTTCCTACATAGTAACTTGCAACTTTGAATGAGAATGTGCTTGCTTACAGCAACGTGCTATATGTTCTAAATGCCCGAATTGGGAATCTGTGTCAAAACTTTGTTAGGAATTATGTGATCCTTACTAGCTGGAAGTAAGGGAGAAGGGGCATGAAGTTATTTCTTGGAGTTGGAGACATACCAAGTTTAGCTCAGTTCTGGGCATCTTTGAAATACCTATACAAACTTGTTCCTACATAGTAACTTGCAACTTTGAATGAGAATGTGCTTGCTTGCAGCAACGTGCTATATGTTCTGAATGCCCGAATAGGGAATCTGTGTCAAAACTTTGTTAGGAATTATGTGATCCTTACTAGCTGGAAGTAAGGGAGATGGGGCATGAAGTTATTTCTAGGAGTTGGACACATACCAAGTTTAGCTCAGTTCTGGGCATCTTTGAAATACCTATACAAACTTGTTCCTACATAGTAACTTGCATCTTTGAATGAGAATGTGCTTGCTTACAGCAACGTGCTATATGTTCTGAATGCCCGAATTGGCAATCTGTGTCAAAACTTTGTTAGGAATTATGTGATCCTTACTAGCTGGAAGTAAGGGAGATGGGGCATGAAGTTATTTCTAGGAGTTGGACACATACCAAGTTTAGCTCAGTTCTGGGCATCTTTGAAATACCTATACAAACTTGTTCCTACATAGTAACTTGCATCTTTGAATGGGAATCTGCTTGCTTACAGCAACGTGCTATATGTTCTGAATGCCCGAATTGGGAATCTGTGTCAATACTGTTAGGAATTATGTGATCCTTACTAGCTGGAAGTAAGGGAGATGGGGCATGAAGTTATTTCTAGGAGTTGGACACATACCAAGTTTAGCTCAGTTCTGGGCATCTTTGAAATACCTATACAAACTTGTTCCTACATAGTAACTTGCAACTTTGAATGAGAATGTGCTTGCTTACAGCAACGTGCTATATGTTCTGAATGCCCGAATTGGGAATCTGTGTCAAAACTTTGTTAGGAATTATGTGATCCTTACTAGCTGGAAGTAAGGGAGATGGGGCATGAAGTTATTTCTAGGAGTTGGACACATACCAAGTTTACCTCAGTTCTGGGCATCTTTGAAATACCTATACAAACTTGTTCCTACATAGTAACTTGCAACTTTGAATGAGAATGTGCTTGCTTACAGCAACGTGCTATATGTTCTGAATGCCCGAATTGGGAATCTGTGTCAAAACTTTGTTAGGAATTATGTGATCCTTACTAGCTGGAAGTAAGGGAGATGGGGCATGAAGTTATTTCTTGGAGTTGGAGACATACCAAGTTTAGCTCAGTTCTGGGCATCTTTGAAATACCTATACAAACTTGTTCCTACATAGTAACTTGCAACTTTGAATGAGAATGTGCTTGCTTGCAGCAACGTGCTATATGTTCTGAATGCCCGAATAGTGAATCTGTGTCAAAACTTTGTTAGGAATTATGCGATCCTTACTAGCTGGAAGTAAGGGAGATGGGGCATGAAGTTATTTCTAGGAGTTGGACACATACCAAGTTTAGCTCAGTTCTGGGCATCTTTGAAATACCTATACAAACTTGTTCCTACCTAGTAACTTGCATCTTTGAATGAGAATGTGCTTGCTTACAGCAACGTGCTATATGTTCTGAATGCCCGAATTGGCAATCTGTGTCAAAACTTTGTTAGGAATTATGCGATCCTTACTAGCTGGAAGTAAGGGAGATGGGGCATGAAGTTATTTCTAGGAGTTGGACACATACCAAGTTTAGCTCAGTTCTGGGCATCTTTGAAATACCTATACAAACTTGTTCCTACATAGTAACTTGCAACTTTGAATGAAAATGTGCTTGCTTACAGCAACGTGCTATATGTTCTGAATGCCCGAATTGGGAATCTGTGTCAAAACTTTGTTAGGAATTATGTGATCCTTACTAGCTGGATGTAAGGGAGATGGGGCATGAAGTTATTTCTAGGAGTTGGACACATACCAAGTTTATCTCAGTTCTAGGCATCTTTGAAATACCTATACAAACTTGTTCCTACATAGTAACTTGCAACTTTGAATGAGAATGTGCTTGCTTACAGCAACGTGCTATAGGTTCTAAATGCCCGAATTGGGAATCTGTGTCAAAACTTTGTTAGGAATTATGTGATCCTTACTAGCTGGAAGTAAGGGAGAAGGGGCATGAAGTTATTTCTTGGAGTTGGAGACATACCAAGTTTAGCTCAGTTCTGGGCATCTTTGAAATACCTATACAAACTTGTTCCTACATAGTAACTTGCAACTTTGAATGAGAATGTGCTTGCTTGCAGCAACGTGCTATATGTTCTGAATGCCCGAATAGGGAATCTGTGTCAAAACTTTGTTAGGAATTATGTGATCCTTACTAGCTGGAAGTAAGGGAGATGGGGCATGAAGTTATTTCTAGGAGTTGGACACATACCAAGTTTAGCTCAGTTCTGGGCATCTTTGAAATACCTATACAAACTTGTTCCTACATAGTAACTTGCAACTTTGAATGAAAATGTGCTTGCTTACAGCAACGTGCTATATGTTCTGAATTCCCGAATTGGGAATCTGTGTCAAAACTTTTTTAGGAATTATGTGATCCTTACTAGCTGGAAGTAAGGGAGATGGGGCATGAAGTTATTTCTAGGAGTTGGACACATACCAAGTTTAGCTCAGTTCTGGGCATCTTTGAAATACCTATACAAACTTGTTCCTACATAGTAACTTGCAACTTTGAATGAGAATGTGCTTGCTTACAGCAACGTGCTATATGTTCTAAATGCCCGAATTGGGAATCTGTGTCAAAACTTTGTTAGGAATTATGTGATCCTTACTAGCTGGAAGTAAGGGAGAAGGGGCATGAAGTTATTTCTTGGAGTTGGAGACATACCAAGTTTAGCTCAGTTCTGGGCATCTTTGAAATACCTATACAAACTTGTTCCTACATAGTAACTTGCAACTTTGAATGAGAATGTGCTTGCTTGCAGCAACGTGCTATATGTTCTGAATGCCCGAATAGGGAATCTGTGTCAAAACTTTGTTAGGAATTATGTGATCCTTACTAGCTGGAAGTAAGGGAGATGGGGCATGAAGATATTTCTAGGAGTTGGACACATACCAAGTTTAGCTCAGTTCTGGGCATCTTTGAAATACCTATACAAACTTGTTCCTACATAGTAACTTGCATCTTTGAATGAGAATGTGCTTGCTTACAGCAACGTGCTATATGTTCTGAATGCCCGAATTGGCAATCTGTGTCAAAACTTTGTTAGGAATTATGTGATCCTTACTAGCTGGAAGTAAGGGAGATGGGGCATGAAGTTATTTCTAGGAGTTGGACACATACCAAGTTTAGCTCAGTTCTGGGCATCTTTGAAATACCTATACAAACTTGTTCCTACATAGTAACTTGCATCTTTGAATGGGAATCTGCTTGCTTACAGCAAGGTGCTATATGTTCTGAATGCCCGAATTGGGAATCTGTGTCAATACTGTTAGGAATTATGTGATCCTTACTAGCTAGAAGTAAGGGAGATGGGGCATGAAGTTATTTCTAGGAGTTGGACACATACCAAGTTTAGCTCAGTTCTGGGCATCTTTGAAATACCTATACAAACTTGTTCCTACATAGTAACTTGCAACTTTGAATGAGAATGTGCTTGCTTACAGCAACGTGCTATATGTTCTGAATGCCCGAATTGGGAATCTGTGTCAAAACTTTGTTAGGAATTATGTGATCCTTACTAGCTGGAAGTAAGGGAGATGGGGCATGAAGTTATTTCTAGGAGTTGGACACATACCAAGTTTAGCTCAGTTCTGGGCATCTTTGAAATACCTATACAAACTTGTTCCTACATAGTAACTTGCAACTTTGAATGAGAATGTGCTTGCTTAGAGCAACGTGCTATATGTTCTGAATGCCCGAATTGGGAATCTGTGTCAAAACTTTGTTAGGAATTATGTGATCCTTACTAGCTGGAAGTAAGGGAGATGGGGCATGAAGTTATTTCTAGGAGTTGGACACATACCAAGTTTAGCTCAGTTCTGGGCATCTTTGAAATACCTATACAAACTTGTTCCTACATAGTAACTTGCAACTTTGAATGAGAATGTGCTTGCTTACAGCAACGTGCTATATGTTCTGAATGCCCGAATTGGGAATCTGTGTCAAAACTTTGTTAGGAATTATGTGATCCTTACTAGCTGGAAGTAAGGGAGATGGGGCATGAAGTTATTTCTAGAAGTTGGACACATACCAAGTTTAGCTCAGTTCTGGGCATCTTTGAAATACCTATACAAACTTGTTCCTACATAGTAACTTGCATCTTTGAATGAGAATGTGCTTGCTTACAGCAACGTGCTGTATGTTCTGAATGCCCGAATTGGCAATCTGTGTCAAAACTTTGTTAGGAATTATGTGATCCTTACTAGCTGGAAGTAAGGGAGATGGGGCATGAAGTTATTTCTAGGAGTTGGACACATACCAAGTTTAGCTCAGTTCTGGGCATCTTTGAAATACCTATACAAACTTGTTCCTACATAGTAACTTGCATCTTTGAATGGGAATCTGCTTGCTTACAGCAACGTGCTATATGTTCTGAATGCCCGAATTGGGAATCTGTGTCAATACTGTTAGGAATTATGTGATCCTTACTAGCTGGAAGTAAGGGAGATGGGGCATGAAGTTATTTCTAGGAGTTGGACACATACCAAGTTTAGCTCAGTTCTGGGCATCTTTGAAATACCTATACAAACTTGTTCCTACATAGTAACTTGCAACTTTGACTGAGAATGTGCTTGCTTACAGCAACGTTCTATATGTTCTAAATGCCCGAATTGGGAATCTGTGTCATAACTTTGTTAGGAATTATGTGATCCTTACTAGCTGGAAGTAAGGGAGAAGGGGCATGAAGTTATTTCTTGGAGTTTGAGACATACCAAGTTTAGCTCAGTTCTGGGCATCTTTGAAATACCTATACAAACTTCTTCCTACATAGTAACTTGCAACTTTGAATGAGAATGTGCTTGCTTGCAGCAACGTGCTATATGTTCTGAATGCCCGAATAGGGAATCTGTGTCAAAACTTTGTTAGGAATTATGTGATCCTTACTAGCTGGAAGTAAGGGAGATGGGGCATGAAGTTATTTCTAGGAGTTGGACACATACCAAGTTTAGCTCAGTTCTGGGCATCTTTGAAATACCTATACAAACTTGTTCCTACATAGTAACTTGCATCTTTGTATGAGAATGTGCTTGCTTACAGCAACGTGCTATATGTTCTGAATGCCCGAATTGGCAATCTGTGTCAAAACTTTGTTAGGAATTATGTGATCCTTACTAGCTGGAAGTAAGGGAGATGGGGCATGAAGTTATTTCTAGGAGTTGGACACATACCAAGTTTAGCTCAGTTCTGGGCATCTTTGAAATACCTATACAAACTTGTTCCTACATAGTAACTTGCATCTTTGAATGGGAATCTGCTTGCTTACAGCAACGTGCTATATGTTCTGAATGCCCGAATTGGGAATCTGTGTCAAAACTGTTAGGAATTATGTGATCCTTACTAGATGGAAGTAAGGGAGATGGGGCATGAAGTTATTTCTAGGAGTTGGACACATACCAAGTTTAGCTCAGTTCTGGGCATCTTTGAAATACCTATACAAACTTGTTCCTACATAGTAACTTGCAACTTTGAATGAGAATGTGCTTGCTTACAGCAACGTGCTATATGTTCTGAATGCCCGAATTGGGAATCTGTGTCAAAACTTTGTTAGGAATTATGTGATCCTTACTAGCTGGAAGTAAGGGAGATGGGGCATGAAGTTATTTCTAGGAGTTGGAGACATACCAAGTTTAGCTCAGTTCTGGGCATCTTTGAAATACCTATACAAACTTGTTCCTACATAGTAACTTGCAACTTTGAATGAGAATGTGCTTGCTTACAGCAACGTGCTATATGTTCTGAATGCCCGAATTGGGAATCTGTGTCAAAACTTTGTTAGGAATTATGTGATCCTTACTAGCTGGAAGTAAGGGAGATGGGGCATGAAGTTATTTCTTGGAGTTGGAGACATACCAAGTTTAGCTCAGTTCTGGGCATCTTTGAAATACCTATACAAACTTGTTCCTACATAGTAACTTGCATCTTTGAATGAGAATGTGCTTGCTTGCAGCAACGTGCTATATGTTCTGAATGCCCGAATTGGGAATCTGTGTCAAAACTTTGTTAGGAATTATGTGATCCTTACTAGCTGGAAGTAAGGGAGATGGGGCATGAAGTTATTTCTATGAGTTGGACACATACCAAGTTTAGCTCAGTTCTGGACATCTTTGAAATACCTATACAAACTTGTTCCTACATAGTAACTTGCAACTTTGAATGAAAATGTGCTTGCTTACAGCAACGTGCTATATGTTCTGAATGCCCGAATTGGGAATCTGTGTCAAACCTTTGTTAGGAATTATGTGATCCTTACTAGCTGGAAGTAAGGGAGATGGGGCATGAAGTTATTTCTAGGAGTTGGACACATACCAAGTTTAGCTCAGTTCTGGGCATCTTTGAAATACCTATACAAACTTGTTCCTACATAGTAACTTGCATCTTTGAATGAGAATGTGCTTGCTTACAGCAACGTGCTATATGTTCTGAATGCCCGAATTGAGAATCTGTGTCAAAACTTTGTTAGGAATTATGTGATCCTTACTAGCTGGAAGTAAGGGAGATGGGGCATGAAGTTATTTCTAGGAGTTGGAGACATACCAAGTTTAGCTCAGTTCTGGGCATCTTTGAAATACCTATACAAACTTGTTCCTACATAGTAACTTGCATCTTTGAATGAGAATGTGCTTGCTTACAGCAACGCGATATATGTTCTGAATGCCCGAATTGGGAATCTGTGTCAAAACTTTGTTAGGAATTATGTGATCCTTACTAGCTGGAAGTAAGGGAGATGGGGCATGAAGTTATTTCTAGGAGTTGGACACATACCAAGTTTAGCTCAGTTCTGGGCATCTTTGAAATACCTATACAAACTTGTTCCTACATAGTAACTTGCATCTTTGAATGAGAATCTGCTTGCTTACAGCAACGTGCTATATGTTCTGAATTTCCGAATTGGGAATCTGTGTCAAAACTTTGTTAGGAATTATGTGATCCTTACTAGCTGGAAGTAAGGGAGATGGGGCATGAAGTTATTTCTAGGAGTTGGACACATACCAAGTTTAGCTCAGTTCTGGGCATCTTTGAAATACCTATACAAACTTGTTCCTACATAGTAACTTGCAACTTTGAATGAGAATGTGCTTGCTTGCAGCAACGTGCTATATGTTCTGAATGCCCGAATTGGGAATCTGTGTCAAAACTTTGTTAGGAATTATGTGATCCTTACTAGCTGGAAGTAAGGGAGATGGAGCATGAAGTTATTTCTAGGAGTTGGACACATACCAAGTTTAGCTCAGTTCTGGGCATCTTTGAAATACCTATACAAACTTGTTCCTACATAGTAACTTGCATCTTTGAATGAGAATGTGCTTGCTTACAGCAACGTGCTATATGTTCTGAATGCCCGAATTGGCAATCTGTGTCAAAACTTTGTTAGGAATTATGTGATCCTTACTAGCTGGAAGTAAGGGAGATGGAGCATGAAGTTATTTCTAGGAGTTGGACACATACCAAGTTTAGCTCAGTTCTGGGCATCTTTGAAATACCTATACAAACTTGTTCCTACATAGTAACTTGCATCTTTGAATGAGAATGTGCTTGCTTACAGCAAAGTGCTATATGTTCTGAATGCCCGAATTGGCAATCTGTGTCAAAACTTTGTTAGGAATTATGTGATCCTTACTAGCTGGAAGTAAGGGAGATGGGGCATGAAGTTATTTCTAGGAGTTGGACACATACCAAGTTTAGCTCAGTTCTGGGCATCTTTGAAATACCTATACAATCTTTTTCCTACATAGTAACTTGCAACTTTGAATGAGAATGTGCCTGCTTACAGCAACGTGCTATATGTTCTGAATGCCCGAATTGGGAATCTGTGTCAAAACTTTGTTAGGAATTATGTGATCCTTACTAGGTGGAAGTAAGGGAGATGGGGCATGAAGTTATTTCTAGGAGTTGGACACATACCAAGTTTAGCTCAGTTCTGGGCATCTTTGAAATATCTATACAAACTTGTTCCTACATAGTAACTTGCAACTTTGAATGAGAATGTGCTTGCTTACAGCAACGTGCTATATGTTCTGAATGCCCGAATTGGGAATCTGTGTCAAAACTTTGTTAGGAATTATGTGATCCTTACTAGCTGGAAGTAAGGGAGATGGGGCATGAAGTTATTTCTAGGAATTGGACACATACCAAGTTTAGCTCAGTTCTGGGCATCTTTGAAATACCTATACAAACTTGTTCCTACATAGTAACTTGCATCTTTGAATGAGAATGTGCTTGCTTACAGCAACGTGCTATATGTTCTGAATGCCCGAATTGGGAATCTGTGTCAAAACTTTGTTAGGAATTATGTGATCCTTACTAGCTGGAAGTAAGGGAGATGGGGCATGAAGTTATTTCTAGGAGTTGGACACATACCAAGTTTAGCTCAGTTCTGGGCATCTTTGAAATACCTATACAAACTTGTTCCTACATAGTAACTTGCATCTTTGAATGAGAATCTGCTTGCTTACAGCAACGTGCTATATGTTCTGAATTTCCGAATTGGGAATCTGTGTCAAAACTTTGTTAGGAATTATGTGATCCTTACTAGCTGGAAGTAAGGGAGATGGGGCATGAAGTTATTTCTAGGAGTTGGACACATACCAAGTTTAGCTCAGTTCTGGGCATCTTTGAAATACCTATACAAACTTGTTCCTACATAGTAACTTGCAACTTTGAATGAGAATGTGCTTGCTTACAGCAACGTGCTATATGTTCTGAATGCCCGAATTGGGAATCTGTGTCAAAACTTTGTTAGGAATTATGTGATCCTTACTAGCTGGAAGTAAGGGAGATGGAGCATGAAGTTATTTCTAGGAGTTGGACACATACCAAGTTTAGCTCAGTTCTGGGCATCTTTGAAATACTTATACAAACTTGTTCCTACATAGTAACTTGCATCTTTGAATGAGAATGTGCTTGCTTACAGCAACGTGCTATATGTTCTGAATGCCCGAATTGGCAATCTGTGTCAAAACTTTGTTAGGAATTATGTGATCCTTACTAGCTGGAAGTAAGGGAGATGGAGCATGAAGTTATTTCTAGGAGTTGGACACATACCAAGTTTAGCTCAGTTCTGGGCATCTTTGAAATACCTATACAAACTTGTTCCTACATAGTAACTTGCATCTTTGAATGAGAATGTGCTTGCTTACAGCAACGTGCTATATGTTCTGAATGCCCGAATTGGGAATCTGTGTCAAAACTTTGTTAGGAATTATGTGATCCTTACTAGCTGGAAGTAAGGGAGATGGGGCATGAAGTTATTTCTAGGAGTTGGACACATACCAAGTTTAGCTCCGTTGTGTGCTTCTTTGAAATACCTATACAAACTTGTTCCTACATAGTAACTTGCATCTTTGAATGAGAATGTGCTTGCTTACAGCAACGTGCTATATGTTCTGAATGCCCGAATTGGGAATCTGTGTCAAAACTTTGTTAGGAATTATGTGATCCTTACTAGCTGGAAGTAAGGGAGATGGGGCATGAAGTTATTTCTAGGAGTTGGACACATACCAAGTTTAGCTCAGTTCTGGGCATCTTTGAAATACCTATACTAACTTGTTCCTACATAGTAACTTGCATCTTTGAATGAGAATGTGCTTGCTTACAGCAACGTGCTATATGTTCTGAATGCCCGAATTGGGAATCTGTGTCAAAACTTTGTTAGGAATTATGTGATCCTTACTAGCTGGAAGTAAGGGAGATGGGGCATGAAGTTATTTCTTGGAGTTGGAGACATACCAAGTTTAACTCAGTTCTGGGCATCTTTGAAATACCTATACAAACTTGTTCCTACATAGTAACTTGCAACTTTGAATGAGAATGTGCTTGCTTGCAGCAACGTGCTATATGTTCTGAATGCCCGAATAGGAAATCTGTGTCAAAACTTTGTTAGGAATTATGTGATCCTTACTAGCTGGAAGTAAGGGAGATGGGGCATGAAGTTCTTTCTAGGAGTTGGACACATACCAAGTTTAGCTCAGTTCTGGGCATCTTTGAAATACCTATACAAACTTGTTCCTACCTAGTAACTTGCATCTTTGAATGAGAATCTGCTTGCTTACAGCAACGTGCTATATGTTCTGAATGCCCGAATTGGGAATCTGTGTCAAAACTTTGTTAGGAATTATGTGATCCTTACTAGCTGGAAGTAAGGGAGATGGGGCATGAAGTTATTTCTAGGAGTTGGACACATACCAAGTTTAGCTCAGTTCTGGGCATCTTTGAAATACCTATACAAACTTGTTCCTACATAGTAACTTGCATCTTTGAATGAGAATGTGCTTGCTTACAGCAACGTGCTATATGTTCTGAATGCCCGAATTGGGAATCTGTGTCAAAACTTTGTTAGGAATTATGTGATCCTTACTAGCTGGAAGTAAGGGAGATGGGGCATGAAGTTATTTCTAGGAGTTGGAGACATACCAAGTTTAGCTCAGTTCTGGGCATCTTTGAAATACCTATACAAACTTGTTCCTACATAGTAACTTGCAACTTTGAATGAGAATGTGCTTGCTTACAGCAACGTGCTATATGTTCTGAATGCCCGAATTGGGAATCTGTGTCAAAACTTTGTTAGGAATTATGTGATCCTTACTAGCTGGAAGTAAGGGAGATGGGGCATGAAGTTATTTCTTGGAGTTGGAGACATACCAAGTTTAGCTCAGTTCTGGGCATCTTTGAAATACCTATACAAACTTGTTCCTACATAGTAACTTGCATCTTTGAATGAGAATGTGCTTGCTTGCAGCAACGTGCTATATGTTCTGAATGCCCGAATTGGGAATCTGTGTCAAAACTTTGTTAGGAATTATGTGATCCTTACTAGCTGGAAGTAAGGGAGATGGGGCATGAAGTTATTTCTATGAGTTGGACACATACCAAGTTTAGCTCAGTTCTGGACATCTTTGAAATACCTATACAAACTTGTTCCTACATAGTAACTTGCAACTTTGAATGAAAATGTGCTTGCTTACAGCAACGTGCTATATGTTCTGAATGCCCGAATTGGGAATCTGTGTCAAACCTTTGTTAGGAATTATGTGATCCTTACTAGCTGGAAGTAAGGGAGATGGGGCATGAAGTTATTTCTAGGAGTTGGACACATACCAAGTTTAGCTCAGTTCTGGGCATCTTTGAAATACCTATACAAACTTGTTCCTACATAGTAACTTGCATCTTTGAATGAGAATGTGCTTGCTTACAGCAACGTGCTATATGTTCTGAATGCCCGAATTGAGAATCTGTGTCAAAACTTTGTTAGGAATTATGTGATCCTTACTAGCTGGAAGTAAGGGAGATGGGGCATGAAGTTATTTCTAGGAGTTGGAGACATACCAAGTTTAGCTCAGTTCTGGGCATCTTTGAAATACCTATACAAACTTGTTCCTACATAGTAACTTGCATCTTTGAATGAGAATGTGCTTGCTTACAGCAACGCGATATATGTTCTGAATGCCCGAATTGGGAATCTGTGTCAAAACTTTGTTAGGAATTATGTGATCCTTACTAGCTGGAAGTAAGGGAGATGGGGCATGAAGTTATTTCTAGGAGTTGGACACATACCAAGTTTAGCTCAGTTCTGGGCATCTTTGAAATACCTATACAAACTTGTTCCTACATAGTAACTTGCATCTTTGAATGAGAATCTGCTTGCTTACAGCAACGTGCTATATGTTCTGAATTTCCGAATTGGGAATCTGTGTCAAAACTTTGTTAGGAATTATGTGATCCTTACTAGCTGGAAGTAAGGGAGATGGGGCATGAAGTTATTTCTAGGAGTTGGACACATACCAAGTTTAGCTCAGTTCTGGGCATCTTTGAAATACCTATACAAACTTGTTCCTACATAGTAACTTGCAACTTTGAATGAGAATGTGCTTGCTTGCAGCAACGTGCTATATGTTCTGAATGCCCGAATTGGGAATCTGTGTCAAAACTTTGTTAGGAATTATGTGATCCTTACTAGCTGGAAGTAAGGGAGATGGAGCATGAAGTTATTTCTAGGAGTTGGACACATACCAAGTTTAGCTCAGTTCTGGGCATCTTTGAAATACCTATACAAACTTGTTCCTACATAGTAACTTGCATCTTTGAATGAGAATGTGCTTGCTTACAGCAACGTGCTATATGTTCTGAATGCCCGAATTGGCAATCTGTGTCAAAACTTTGTTAGGAATTATGTGATCCTTACTAGCTGGAAGTAAGGGAGATGGAGCATGAAGTTATTTCTAGGAGTTGGACACATACCAAGTTTAGCTCAGTTCTGGGCATCTTTGAAATACCTATACAAACTTGTTCCTACATAGTAACTTGCATCTTTGAATGAGAATGTGCTTGCTTACAGCAAAGTGCTATATGTTCTGAATGCCCGAATTGGCAATCTGTGTCAAAACTTTGTTAGGAATTATGTGATCCTTACTAGCTGGAAGTAAGGGAGATGGGGCATGAAGTTATTTCTAGGAGTTGGACACATACCAAGTTTAGCTCAGTTCTGGGCATCTTTGAAATACCTATACAATCTTTTTCCTACATAGTAACTTGCAACTTTGAATGAGAATGTGCCTGCTTACAGCAACGTGCTATATGTTCTGAATGCCCGAATTGGGAATCTGTGTCAAAACTTTGTTAGGAATTATGTGATCCTTACTAGGTGGAAGTAAGGGAGATGGGGCATGAAGTTATTTCTAGGAGTTGGACACATACCAAGTTTAGCTCAGTTCTGGGCATCTTTGAAATATCTATACAAACTTGTTCCTACATAGTAACTTGCAACTTTGAATGAGAATGTGCTTGCTTACAGCAACGTGCTATATGTTCTGAATGCCCGAATTGGGAATCTGTGTCAAAACTTTGTTAGGAATTATGTGATCCTTACTAGCTGGAAGTAAGGGAGATGGGGCATGAAGTTATTTCTAGGAATTGGACACATACCAAGTTTAGCTCAGTTCTGGGCATCTTTGAAATACCTATACAAACTTGTTCCTACATAGTAACTTGCATCTTTGAATGAGAATGTGCTTGCTTACAGCAACGTGCTATATGTTCTGAATGCCCGAATTGGGAATCTGTGTCAAAACTTTGTTAGGAATTATGTGATCCTTACTAGCTGGAAGTAAGGGAGATGGGGCATGAAGTTATTTCTAGGAGTTGGACACATACCAAGTTTAGCTCAGTTCTGGGCATCTTTGAAATACCTATACAAACTTGTTCCTACATAGTAACTTGCATCTTTGAATGAGAATGTGCTTGCTTACAGCAACGTGCTATATGTTCTGAATGCCCGAATTGGGAATCTGTGTCAAAACTTTGTTAGGAATTATGTGATCCTTACTAGCTGGAAGTAAGGGAGATGGGGCATGAAGTTATTTCTAGGAGTTGGACACATACCAAGTTTAGCTCAGTTCTGGGCATCTTTGAAATACCTATACAAACTTGTTCCTACATAGTAACTTGCAACTTTGAATGAGAATGTGCTTGCTTACAGCAACGTGCTATATGTTCTGAATGCCCGAATTGGGAATCTGTGTCAAAACTTTGTTAGGAATTATGTGATCCTTACTAGCTGGAAGTAAGGGAGATGGAGCATGAAGTTATTTCTAGGAGTTGGACACATACCAAGTTTAGCTCAGTTCTGGGCATCTTTGAAATACTTATACAAACTTGTTCCTACATAGTAACTTGCATCTTTGAATGAGAATGTGCTTGCTTACAGCAACGTGCTATATGTTCTGAATGCCCGAATTGGCAATCTGTGTCAAAACTTTGTTAGGAATTATGTGATCCTTACTAGCTGGAAGTAAGGGAGATGGAGCATGAAGTTATTTCTAGGAGTTGGACACATACCAAGTTTAGCTCAGTTCTGGGCATCTTTGAAATACCTATACAAACTTGTTCCTACATAGTAACTTGCATCTTTGAATGAGAATGTGCTTGCTTACAGCAACGTGCTATATGTTCTGAATGCCCGAATTGGGAATCTGTGTCAAAACTTTGTTAGGAATTATGTGATCCTTACTAGCTGGAAGTAAGGGAGATGGGGCATGAAGTTATTTCTAGGAGTTGGACACATACCAAGTTTAGCTCCGTTGTGTGCTTCTTTGAAATACCTATACAAACTTGTTCCTACATAGTAACTTGCATCTTTGAATGAGAATGTGCTTGCTTACAGCAACGTGCTATATGTTCTGAATGCCCGAATTGGGAATCTGTGTCAAAACTTTGTTAGGAATTATGTGATCCTTACTAGCTGGAAGTAAGGGAGATGGGGCATGAAGTTATTTCTAGGAGTTGGACACATACCAAGTTTAGCTCAGTTCTGGGCATCTTTGAAATACCTATACTAACTTGTTCCTACATAGTAACTTGCATCTTTGAATGAGAATGTGCTTGCTTACAGCAACGTGCTATATGTTCTGAATGCCCGAATTGGGAATCTGTGTCAAAACTTTGTTAGGAATTATGTGATCCTTACTAGCTGGAAGTAAGGGAGATGGGGCATGAAGTTATTTCTTGGAGTTGGAGACATACCAAGTTTAACTCAGTTCTGGGCATCTTTGAAATACCTATACAAACTTGTTCCTACATAGTAACTTGCAACTTTGAATGAGAATGTGCTTGCTTGCAGCAACGTGCTATATGTTCTGAATGCCCGAATAGGAAATCTGTGTCAAAACTTTGTTAGGAATTATGTGATCCTTACTAGCTGGAAGTAAGGGAGATGGGGCATGAAGTTCTTTCTAGGAGTTGGACACATACCAAGTTTAGCTCAGTTCTGGGCATCTTTGAAATACCTATACAAACTTGTTCCTACCTAGTAACTTGCATCTTTGAATGAGAATCTGCTTGCTTACAGCAACGTGCTATATGTTCTGAATGCCCGAATTGGGAATCTGTGTCAAAACTTTGTTAGGAATTATGTGATCCTTACTAGCTGGAAGTAAGGGAGATGGGGCATGAAGTTATTTCTAGGAGTTGGACACATACCAAGTTTAGCTCAGTTCTGGGCATCTTTGAAATACCTATACAAACTTGTTCCTACATAGTAACTTGCATCTTTGAATGAGAATGTGCTTGCTTACAGCAACGTGCTATATGTTCTGAATGCCCGAATTGGGAATCTGTGTCAAAACTTTGTTAGGAATTATGTGATCCTTACTAGCTGGAAGTAAGGGAGATGGGGCATGAAGTTATTTCTAGGAGTTGGACACATACCAAGTTTAGCTCAGTTCTGGGCATCTTTGAAATACCTATACAAACTTGTTCCTACATAGTAACTTGCATCTTTGAATGAGAATCTGCTTGCTTACAGCAACGTGCTATATGTTCTGAATTTCCGAATTGGGAATCTGTGTCAAAACTTTGTTAGGAATTATGTGATCCTTACTAGCTGGAAGTAAGGGAGATGGGGCATGAAGTTATTTCTAGGAGTTGGACACATACCAAGTTTAGCTCAGTTCTGGGCATCTTTGAAATACCTATACAAACTTGTTCCTACATAGTAACTTGCAACTTTGAATGAGAATGTGCTTGCTTACAGCAACGTGCTATATGTTCTGAATGCCCGAATTGGGAATCTGTGTCAAAACTTTGTTAGGAATTATGTGATCCTTACTAGCTGGAAGTAAGGGAGATGGAGCATGAAGTTATTTCTAGGAGTTGGACACATACCAAGTTTAGCTCAGTTCTGGGCATCTTTGAAATACTTATACAAACTTGTTCCTACATAGTAACTTGCATCTTTGAATGAGAATGTGCTTGCTTACAGCAACGTGCTATATGTTCTGAATGCCCGAATTGGCAATCTGTGTCAAAACTTTGTTAGGAATTATGTGATCCTTACTAGCTGGAAGTAAGGGAGATGGAGCATGAAGTTATTTCTAGGAGTTGGACACATACCAAGTTTAGCTCAGTTCTGGGCATCTTTGAAATACCTATACAAACTTGTTCCTACATAGTAACTTGCATCTTTGAATGAGAATGTGCTTGCTTACAGCAACGTGCTATATGTTCTGAATGCCCGAATTGGGAATCTGTGTCAAAACTTTGTTAGGAATTATGTGATCCTTACTAGCTGGAAGTAAGGGAGATGGGGCATGAAGTTATTTCTAGGAGTTGGACACATACCAAGTTTAGCTCCGTTGTGTGCTTCTTTGAAATACCTATACAAACTTGTTCCTACATAGTAACTTGCATCTTTGAATGAGAATGTGCTTGCTTACAGCAACGTGCTATATGTTCTGAATGCCCGAATTGGGAATCTGTGTCAAAACTTTGTTAGGAATTATGTGATCCTTACTAGCTGGAAGTAAGGGAGATGGGGCATGAAGTTATTTCTAGGAGTTGGACACATACCAAGTTTAGCTCAGTTCTGGGCATCTTTGAAATACCTATACTAACTTGTTCCTACATAGTAACTTGCATCTTTGAATGAGAATGTGCTTGCTTACAGCAACGTGCTATATGTTCTGAATGCCCGAATTGGGAATCTGTGTCAAAACTTTGTTAGGAATTATGTGATCCTTACTAGCTGGAAGTAAGGGAGATGGGGCATGAAGTTATTTCTTGGAGTTGGAGACATACCAAGTTTAACTCAGTTCTGGGCATCTTTGAAATACCTATACAAACTTGTTCCTACATAGTAACTTGCAACTTTGAATGAGAATGTGCTTGCTTGCAGCAACGTGCTATATGTTCTGAATGCCCGAATAGGAAATCTGTGTCAAAACTTTGTTAGGAATTATGTGATCCTTACTAGCTGGAAGTAAGGGAGATGGGGCATGAAGTTCTTTCTAGGAGTTGGACACATACCAAGTTTAGCTCAGTTCTGGGCATCTTTGAAATACCTATACAAACTTGTTCCTACCTAGTAACTTGCATCTTTGAATGAGAATCTGCTTGCTTACAGCAACGTGCTATATGTTCTGAATGCCCGAATTGGGAATCTGTGTCAAAACTTTGTTAGGAATTATGTGATCCTTACTAGCTGGAAGTAAGGGAGATGGGGCATGAAGTTATTTCTAGGAGTTGGACACATACCAAGTTTAGCTCAGTTCTGGGCATCTTTGAAATACCTATACAAACTTGTTCCTACATAGTAACTTGCATCTTTGAATGAGAATGTGCTTGCTTACAGCAACGTGCTATATGTTCTGAATGCCCGAATTGGGAATCTGTGTCAAAACTTTGTTAGGAATTATGTGATCCTTACTAGCTGGAAGTAAGGGAGATGGGGCATGAAGTTATTTCTAGGAGTTGGACACATACCAAGTTTAGCTCAGTTCTGGGCATCTTTGAAATACCTATACAAACTTGTTCCTACCTAGTAACTTGCATCTTTGAATGAGAATGTGCTTGCTTACAGCAACGTGCTATATGTTCTGAATGCCCGAATAGGGAATCTGTGTCAAAACTTTGTTAGGAATTATGTGATCCTTACTAGCTGGAAGTAAGGGAGATGGGGCATGAAGTTATTTCTTGGAGTTGGACACATACCAAGTTTAGCTCAGTTCTGGGCATCTTTGAAATACCTATACAAACTTGTTCCTACCTAGTAACTTGCATCTATGAATGAGAATCTGCTTGCTTACAGCAACGTGCTATATGTTCTGAATGCCCGAAATGGCATTCTGTGTCAAAAGTTTGTTAGGAATTATGTGATCCTTACTAGCTGGAAGTAAGGGAGATGGGGCATGAAGTTATTTCTAGGAGTTGGACACATACCAAGTTTAGCTCAGTTCTGGGCATCTTTGAAATACCTATACAAACTTGTTCCTACATAGTAACTTGCAACTTTGAATGAAAATGTGCTTGCTTATAGCAACGTGCTATATGTTCTGAATGCCCGAATTGGGAATCTGTGTCAAAACTTTGTTAGGAATTATGTGATCCTTACTAGCTGGAAGTAAGGGAGATGGGGCATGAAGTTATTTCTAGGAGTTGGACACATACCAAGTTTAGCTCAGTTCTGGGCATCTTTGAAATACCTATACAAACTTGTTCCTACCTAGTAACTTGCATCTTTGAATGAGAATCTGCTTGCTTACAGCAACGTGCTATATGTTCTGAATGCCCGAATTGGGAATCTGTGTCAAAACTTTGTTAGGAATTATGTGATCCTTACTAGCTGGAAGTAAGGGAGATGGGGCATGAAGTTATTTCTAGGAGTTGGACACATACCAAGTTTAGCTCAGTTCTGGGCATCTTTGAAATACCTATACAAACTTGTTCCTACCTAGTAACTTGCATCTTTGAATGAGAATGTGCTTGCTTACAGCAACGTGCTATATGTTCTGAATGCCCGAATTGGGAATCTGTGTCAAAACTTTGTTAGGAATTATGTGATCCTTACTAGCTGGAAGTAAGGGAGATGGGGCATGAAGTTATTTCTAGGAGTTGGACACATACCAAGTTTAGCTCAGTTCTGGGCATCTTTGAAATACCTATACAAACTTGTTCCTACATAGTAACTTGCATCTTTGAATGAGAATGTGCTTGCTTACAGCAACGTGCTATATGTTCTGAATGCCCGAATTGGGAATATGTGACAAAACTTTGTTAGGAATTATGTGATCCTTACTAGCTGGAAGTAAGGGAGTTGGGGCATGAAGTTATATCTAGGAGTTGGACACATACCAAGTTTAGCTCAGTTCTGGGCATCTTTGAAATACCTATACAAACTTGTTCCTACAGAGTAACTTGCAACTTTGAATGAGAATGTGCTTGCTTACAGCAACGTGCTATATGTTCTGAATGCCCGAATTGGCAATCTGTGTCAAAACTTTGTTAGGAATTATGTGATCCTTACTAGCTGGAAGTAAGGGAGATGGGGCATGAAGTTATTTCTAGGAGTTGGACACATACCAAGTTTAGCTCAGTTCTGGGCATCTTTGAAATACCTATACAAACTTGTTCCTACATAGTAACTTGCATCTTTGAATGAGAATCTGCTTGCTTACAGCAACGTGCTATATGTTCTGAATGCCCGAATTGGGAATCTGTGTCAAAACTTTGTTAGGAATTATGTGATCCTTACTAGCTGGAAGTAAGGGAGATGGGGCATGAAGTTATTTCTAGGAGTTGGACACATACCAAGTTGAGCTCAGTTCTGGGCATCTTTGAAATACCTATACAAACTTGTTCCTACATAGTAACTTGCAACTTTGAATGAGAATGTGCTTGCTTACAGCAACGTGCTATATGTTCTGAATGCCCGAATTGGGAATCTGTGTCAAAACTTTGTTAGGAATTATGTGATCCTTACTAGCTGGAAGTAAGGGAGATGGGGCATGAAGTTATTTCTAGGAGTTGGACACATACCAAGTTTAGCTCAGTTCTGGGCATCTTTGAAATACCTATAAAAACTTGTTCCTACATAGTAACTTGCAACTTTGAATGAGAATGTGCTTGCTTGCAGCAACGTGCTATATGTTCTGAATGCCCGAATTGGGAATCTGTGTCAAAACTTTGTTAGGAATTATGTGATCGTTACTAGCTGGAAGTAAGGGAGATGGCGCATGAAGTTATTTCTAGGAGTTGGACACATACCAAGTTTAGCTCAGTTCTGGGCATCTTTGAAATACCTATACAAACTTGTT
Organism: Diceros bicornis minor; assembly: GCF_020826845.1. NCBI lineage: Eukaryota > Metazoa > Chordata > Mammalia > Perissodactyla > Rhinocerotidae > Diceros > Diceros bicornis. The sequence continues at coordinate 250,095 of NC_080767.1, forward strand.
CCTTCCTAGTAACTTGCAACTTTGAATGAGAATGTGCTTGCTTACAGCAACGTGCTATATGTTCTGAATGCCCGAATTGGGAATCTGTGTCAAAACTTTGTTAGGAATTATGTGATCCTTACTAGCTGGAAGTAAGGGAGATGGGGCATGAAGTTATTTCTAGGAGTTGGACACATACCAAGTTTAGCTCAGTTCTGGGCATCTTTGAAATACCTATACAAACTTGTTCCTACCTAGTAACTTGCATCTTTGAATGAGAATGTGCTTGCTTACAGCAACGTGCTATATGTTCTGAATGCCCGAATTGGGAATCTGTGTCAAAACTTTGTTAGGAATTATGTGATCCTTACTTGCTGGAAGTAAGGGAGATGGGGCATGAAGTTTTTTCATGGAGTTGGAGACATACCAAGTTTAGCTCAGTTCTGGGCATCTTTGAAATACCTATACAAACTTGTTCCTACATAGTAACTTGCAACTTTGAATGAGAATCTGCTTGCTTACAGCAACGTGCTATATGTTCTGAATGCCCGAATTGGGAATCTGTGTCAAAACTTTGTTAGGAATTATGTGATCCTTACTAGCTGGAAGTAAGGGAGATGGGGCATGAAGTTATTTCTAGGAGTTGGACACATACCAAGTTTAGCTCAGTTCTGGGCATCTTTGAAATACCTATACAAACTTGTTCCTACATAGTGTCTTGCAACTTTGAATGAAAATGTGCTTGCTTACAGCAACGTGCTATATGTTCTGAATGCCCGAATTGGGAATCTGTGTCAAAACTTTGTTAGGAATTATGTGATCCTTACTAGCTGGAAGTAAGGGAGATGGGGCATGAAGTTATTTCTAGGAGTTGGACACATACCAAGTTTAGCTCAGTTCTGGGCATCTTTGAAATACCTATACAAACTTGTTCCTACAGAGTAACTTGCAACTTTGAATGAGAATGTGCTTGCTTACAGCAACGTGCTATATGTTCTGAATGCCCGAATTGGCAATCTGTGTCAAAACTTTGTTAGGAATTATGTGATCCTTACTAGCTGGAAGTAAGGGAGATGGGGCATGAAGTTATTTCTAGGAGTTGGACACATACCAAGTTTAGCTCAGTTCTGGGCATCTTTGAAATACCTATACAAACTTGTTCCTACATAGTAACTTGCATCTTTGAATGAGAATCTGCTTGCTTACAGCAACGTGCTATATGTTCTGAATGCCCGAATTGGGAATCTGTGTCAAAACTTTGTTAGGAATTATGTGATCCTTACTAGCTGGAAGTAAGGGAGATGGGGCATGAAGTTATTTCTAGGAGTTGGACACATACCAAGTTGAGCTCAGTTCTGGGCATCTTTGAAATACCTATACAAACTTGTTCCTACATAGTAACTTGCAACTTTGAATGAGAATGTGCTTGCTTACAGCAACGTGCTATATGTTCTGAATGCCCGAATTGGGAATCTGTGTCAAAACTTTGTTAGGAATTATGTGATCCTTACTAGCTGGAAGTAAGGGAGATGGGGCATGAAGTTATTTCTAGGAGTTGGACACATACCAAGTTTAGCTCAGTTCTGGGCATCTTTGAAATACCTATAAAAACTTGTTCCTACATAGTAACTTGCAACTTTGAATGAGAATGTGCTTGCTTGCAGCAACGTGCTATATGTTCTGAATGCCCGAATTGGGAATCTGTGTCAAAACTTTGTTAGGAATTATGTGATCGTTACTAGCTGGAAGTAAGGGAGATGGCGCATGAAGTTATTTCTAGGAGTTGGACACATACCAAGTTTAGCTCAGTTCTGGGCATCTTTGAAATACCTATACAAACTTGTTCCTTCCTAGTAACTTGCAACTTTGAATGAGAATGTGCTTGCTTACAGCAACGTGCTATATGTTCTGAATGCCCGAATTGGGAATCTGTGTCAAAACTTTGTTAGGAATTATGTGATCCTTACTAGCTGGAAGTAAGGGAGATGGGGCATGAAGTTATTTCTAGGAGTTGGACACATACCAAGTTTAGCTCAGTTCTGGGCATCTTTGAAATACCTATACAAACTTGTTCCTACCTAGTAACTTGCATCTTTGAATGAGAATGTGCTTGCTTACAGCAACGTGCTATATGTTCTGAATGCCCGAATTGGGAATCTGTGTCAAAACTTTGTTAGGAATTATGTGATCCTTACTTGCTGGAAGTAAGGGAGATGGGGCATGAAGTTTTTTCATGGAGTTGGAGACATACCAAGTTTAGCTCAGTTCTGGGCATCTTTGAAATACCTATACAAACTTGTTCCTACATAGTAACTTGCAACTTTGAATGAGAATCTGCTTGCTTACAGCAACGTGCTATATGTTCTGAATGCCCGAATTGGGAATCTGTGTCAAAACTTTGTTAGGAATTATGTGATCCTTACTAGCTGGAAGTAAGGGAGATGGGGCATGAAGTTATTTCTAGGAGTTGGACACATACCAAGTTTAGCTCAGTTCTGGGCATCTTTGAAATACCTATACAAACTTGTTCCTACATAGTGTCTTGCAACTTTGAATGAAAATGTGCTTGCTTACAGCAACGTGCTATATGTTCTGAATGCCCGAATTGGGAATCTGTGTCAAAACTTTGTTAGGAATTATGTGATCCTTACTAGCTGGAAGTAAGGGAGATGGGGCATGAAGTTATTTCTAGGAGTTGGACACATACCAAGTTTAGCTCAGTTCTGGGCATCTTTGAAATACCTATACAAACTTGTTCCTACCTAGTAACTTGCATCTTTGAATGAGAATCTGCTTGCTTACAGCAACGTGCTATATGTTCTGAATGCCCGAATTGGGAATCTGTGTCAAAACTTTGTTAGGAATTATGTGATCCTTACTAGCTGGAAGTAAGGGAGATGGGGCATGAAGTTATTTCTAGGAGTTGGACACATACCAAGTTTAGCTCAGTTCTGGGCATCTTTGAAATACCTATACAAACTTGTTCCTACCTAGTAACTTGCATCTTTGAATGAGAATCTGCTTGCTTACAGCAACGTGCTATATGTTCTGAATGCCCGAATTGGGAATCTGTGTCAAAACTTTGTTAGGAATTATGTGATCCTTACTAGCTGGAAGTAAGGGAGATGGGGCATGAAGTTATTTCTAGGAGTTGGACACATACCAAGTTTAGCTCAGTTCTGGGCATCTTTGAAATACCTATACAAACTTGTTCCTACCTAGTAACTTGCAACTTTGAATGAAAATGTGCTTGCTTACAGCAACGTGCTATATGTTCTGAATGCCCGATTTGGGAATCTGTGTCAAAACTTTGTTAGGAATTATGTGATCCTTACTAGCTGGAAGTAAGGGAGATGGGGCATGAAGTTATTTCTAGGAGTTGGACACATACCAAGTTTAGCTCAGTTCTGGGCATCTTTGAAATACCTATACAAACTTGTTCCTACATAGTAACTTGCATCTTTGAATGAGAATGTGCTTGCTTACAGCAACGTGCTATATGTTCTGAATGCCCGAATTGGGAATCTGTGTCAAAACTTTGTTAGGAATTATGTGATCCTTACTAGCTGGAAGTAAGGGAGATGGGGCATGAAGTTATTTCTAGGAGTTGGACACATACCAAGTTTAGCTCAGTTCTGGGCATCTTTGAAATACCTATACAAACTTGTTCCTACATAGTAACTTGCATCTTTGAATGAGAATGTGCTTGCTTACAGCAACGTGCTATATGTTCTGAATGCCCGAATTGGGAATCTGTGTCAAAACTTTGTTAGGAATTATGTCATCCTTACTAGCTGGAAGTAAGGGAGATGGGGCATGAAGTTATTTCTAGGAGTTGGACACATACCAAGTTTAGCTCAGTTCTGGGCATCTTTGAAATACCTATACAAACTTGTTCCTACATAGTAACTTGCATCTTTGAATGAGAATCTGCTTGCTTACAGCAACGTGCTATATGTTCTGAATGCCCGAATTGGGAATCTGTGTCAAAACTTTGTTAGGAATTATGTGATCCTTACTAGCTGGAAGTAAGGGAGATGGGGCATGAAGTTATTTCTAGGAGTTGGACACATACCAAGTTTAGCTCAGTTCTGTGCATCTTTGAAATACCTATACAAACTTGTTCCTACATAGTAACTTGCAACTTTGAATGAGAATGTGCTTGCTTACAGCAACGTGCTATATGTTCTGAATGCCCGAATTGGGAATCTGTGTCAAAACTTTGTTAGGAATTATGTGATCCTTACTAGGTGGAAGTAAGGGAGATGGGGCATGAAGTTATTTCTAGGAGTTGGACACATACCAAGTTTAGCTCAGTTCTGGGCATCTTTGAAATACCTATACAAACTTGTTCCTACAGAGTAACTTGCAACTTTGAATGAGAATGTGCTTGCTTACAGCAACGTGCTATATGTTCTGAATGCCCGAATTGGCAATCTGTGTCAAAACTTTGTTAGGAATTATGTGATCCTTACTAGCTGGAAGTAAGGGAGATGGGGCATGAAGTTATTTCTAGGAGTTGGACACATACCAAGTTTAGCTCAGTTCTGGGCATCTTTGAAATACCTATACAAACTTGTTCCTACATAGTAACTTGCAACTTTGAATGAAAATGTGCTTGCTTACAGCAACGTGCTATAGGTTCTGAATGCCCGAATTGGGAATCTGTGTCAAAACTTTGTTAGGAATTATGTGATCCTTACTAGCTGGAAGTAAGGGAGATGGGGAATGAAGTTATTTCTAGGAGTTGGACACATACCAAGTTGAGCTCAGTTCTGGGCATCTTTGAAATACCTATACAAACTTGTTCCTACATAGTAACTTGCAACTTTGAATGAGAATGTGCTTGCTTACAGCAACGTGCTATATGTTCTGAATGCCCGAATTGGGAATCTGTGTCAAAACTTTGTTAGGAATTATGTGATCCTTACTAGCTGGAAGTAAGGGAGATGGGGCATGAAGTTATTTCTTGGAGTTGGAGACATACCAAGTTTAGGTCAGTTCTGGGCATCTTTGAAATACCTATACAAACTTGTTCCTACATAGTAACTTGCAACTTTGAATGAGAATGTGCTTGCTTGCAGCAACGTGCTATATGTTCTGAATGCCCGAATTGGGAATCTGTGTCAAAACTTTGTTAGGAATTATGTGATCCTTACTAGCTGGAAGTAAGGGAGATGGGGCATGAAGATATTTCTAGGAGTTGGACATATACCAAGTTTAGCTCAGTTCTGGGCATCTTTGAAATACCTATACAAACTTGTTCCTACATAGTAACTTGCATCTTTGAATGAGAATGTGCTTGCTTACAGCAACGTGCTATATGTTCTGAATGCCCGAATTGGGAATCTGTGTCAAAACTTTGTTAGGAATTATGTGATCCTTACTAGCTGGAAGTAAGGGAGATGGGGCATGAAGTTATTTCTAGGAGTTGGACACATACCAAGTTTAGCTCAGTTCTGGGCATCTTTGAAATACCTATACAAACTTGTTCCTACATAGTAACTTGCATCTTTGAATGAGAATGTGCTTGCTTACAGCAACGTGCTATATGTTCTGAATGCCCGAATTGGGAATCTGTGTCAAAACTTTGTTAGGAATTATGTGATCCTTACTAGCTGGAAGTAAGGGAGATGGGGCATGAAGTTATTTCTAGGAGTTGGACACACACCAAGTTTAGCTCAGTTCTGGGCATCTTTGAAATACCTATACAAACTTGTTCCTACATAGTAACTTGCAACTTTGAATGAGAATGTGCTTGCTTACAGCAACGTGCTATATGTTCTGAATGCCCGAATTGGGAATCTGTGTCAAAACTTTGTTAGGAATTATGTGATCCTTACTAGCTGGAAGTAAGGGAGATGGGGCATGAAGTTATTCTTGGAGTTGGAGACATACCAAGTTTAGCTCAGTTTTGGGCATCTTTGAAATACCTATACAAACTTGTTCCTACATAGTAACTTGCAACTTTGAATGAGAATGTGCTTGCTTGCAGCAACGTGCTATATGTTCTGAATGCCCGAATTGGGAATCTGTGTCAAAACTTTGTTAGGAATTATGTGATCCTTACTAGCTGGAAGTAAGGGAGATGGGGCATGAAGTTATTTCTAGGATTTGGACACATACCAAGTTTAGCTCAGTTCTGGGCATCTTTGAAATACCTATACAAACTTGTTCCTACATAGTAACTTGCATCTTTGAGTGAGAATGTGCTTGCTTACAGCAACGTGCTATATGTTCTGAATGCCCGAATTGGCAATCTGTGTCAAAACTTTGTTAGGAATTATGTGATCCTTACTAGCTGGAAGTAAGGGAGATGGGGCATGAAGTTATTTCTGGGAGTTGGACACATACCAAGTTTAGCTCAGTTCTGGGCATCTTTGAAATACCTATACAAACTTGTTCCTACCTAGTAACTTGCATCTTTGAATGAGAATCTGCTTGCTTACAGCAACTTGCTATATGTTCTGAATGCCCGAATTGGGAATCTGTGTCAAAACTTTGTTAGGAATTATGTCATCCTTACTAGCTGGAAGTAAGGGAGATGGGGCATGAAGTTATTTCTAGGAGTTGGACACATACCAAGTTTAGCTAAGTTCTGGGCATCTTTGAAATACCTATACAAACTTGTTCCTACATAGTAACTTGCATCTTTGAATGAGAATGTGCTTGCTTACAGCAACGTGCTATATGTTCTGAATGCCCGAATTGGGAATCTGTGTCAAAACTTTGTTAGGAATTATGTGATCCTTACTAGCTGGAAGTAAGGGAGATGGGTCATGAAGTTATTTCTAGGAGTTGGACACATACCAAGTTTAGCTCAGTTCTGGGCATCTTTGAAATACCTATACAAACTTGTTCCTACCTAGTAACTTGCATCTTTGAATGAGAATGTGCTTGCTTACAGCAACGTGCTCTATGTTCTGAATGCCCGAATTGGCAATCTGTGTCAAAACTTTGTTAGGAATTATGTGATCCTTACTAGCTGGAAGTAAGGGAGATGGGGAATGAAGTTATTTCTTGGAGTTGGAGACATACCAAGCTTAGCTCAGTTCTGGGCATCTTTGAAATACCTATACAAACTTGTTCCTACCTAGTAACTTGCAACTTTGTATGAGAATGTGCTTGCTTTCAGCAACGTGCTATATGTTCTGAATGCCCGAATAGGGAATCTGTGTCAAAACTTTGTTAGGAATTATGTGATCCTTACTAGCTGGAAGTAAGGGAGATGGGCATGAAGTTATTTCTTGGAGTTGGACACATACCAAGTTTAGCTCAGTTCTGGGCATCTTTGAAATACCTATACAAACTTGTTCCTACCTAGTAACTTGCATCTTTGAATGAGAATCTGCTTGCTTACAGCAACGTGCTATATGTTCTGAATGCCCGAATTGGGAATCTGTGTGAAAACTTTGTTAGGAATTATGTGATCCTTACTAGCTGGAAGTAAGGGAGATGGGGCATGAAGTTATATCTAGGAGTTGGACACATACCAAGTTTAGCTCAGTTCTGGGCATCTTTGAAATACCTATACAAACTTGTTCCTACATAGTAACTTGCAACTTTGAATGAAAATGTGCTTGCTTATAGCAACGTGCTATATGTTCTGAATGCCCGAATTGGGAATCTGTGTGAAAACTTTGTTAGGAATTATGTGATCCTTACTAGCTGGAAGTAAGGGAGATGGGGCATGAAGTTATTTCTAGGAGTTGGACACATACCAAGTTTAGCTCAGTTCTGGGCATCTTTGAAATACCTATACAAATTTGTTCCTACATAGTAACTTGCATCTTTGAATGAGAATCTGCTTGCTTACAGCAACGTGCTATATGTTCTGAATGCCCGAATTGGGAATCTGTGTCAAAACTTTGTTAGGAATTATGTGATCCTTACTAGCTGGAAGTAAGGGAGATGGGGCATGAAGTTATTTCTAGGAGTTGGACACATACCAAGTTTAGCTCAGTTCTGCGCATCTTTGAAATACCTATACAAACTTGTTCCTACCTAGTAACTTGCAACTTTGAATGAGAATCTGCTTGCTTACAGCAACGTGCTATATGTTCTGAATGCCCGAATTGGGAATCTGTGTCAAAACTTTGTTAGGAATTATGTGATCCTTACTAGCTGGAAGTAAGGGAGATGGCGCATGAAGTTATTTCTAGGAGTTGGACACATACCAAGTTTAGCTCAGTTCTGGGCATCTTTGAAATACCTATACAAACTTGTTCCTACATAGTAACTTGCATCTTTGAATGAGAATGTGCTTGCTTACAGCAACGTGCTATATGTTCTGAATGCCCGAATTGGGAATCTGTGTCAAAACTTTGTTAGGAATTATGTGATCCTTACTAGCTGGAAGTAAGGGAGTTTGGCAAGAAGTTATTTCTAGGAGTTGGACACATACCAAGTTTAGCTCAGTTCTGGGCATCTTTGAAATACCTATACAAACTTGTTCCTACAGAGTAACTTGCAACTTTGAATGAGAATGTGCTTGCTTACAGCAACGTGCTATATGTTCTGAATGCCCGAATTGGCAATCTGTGTCAAAACTTTGTTAGGAATTATGTGATCCTTACTAGCTGGAAGTAAGGGAGATGGGGCATGAAGTTATTTCTAGGAGTTGGACACATACCAAGTTTAGCTCAGTTCTGGGCATCTTTGAAATACCTATACAAACTTGTTCCTACATAGTAACTTGCATCTTTGAATGAGAATCTGCTTGCTTACAGCAACGTGCTATATGTTCTGAATGCCCGAATTGGGAATCTGTGTCAAAACTTTGTTAGGAATTATGTGATCCTTACTAGCTGGAAGTAAGGGAGATGGGGCATGAAGTTATTTCTAGGAGTTGGACACATACCAAGTTTAGCTCAGTTCTGGGCATCTTTGAAATACCTATACAAACTTGTTCCTACATATTAACTTGCAACTTTGAATGAGAATGTGCTTGCTTACAGCAACGTGCTATATGTTCTGAATGCCCGAATTGGGAATCTGTGTCAAAACTTTGTTAGGAATTATGTGATCCTTACTAGCTGGAAGTAAGGGAGATGGGGCATGAAGTTATTTCTAGGAGTTGGACACATACCAAGTTTAGCTCAGTTCTCGGCATCTTTGAAATACCTATACAAACTTGTTCCTACATAGTAACTTGCAACTTTGAATGAGAATGTGCTTGCTTGCAGCAACGTGCTATATGTTCTGAATGCCCGAATTGGGAATCTGTGTCAAAACTTTGTTAGGAATTATGTGATCCTTACTAGCTGGAAGTAAGGGAGATGGCGCATGAAGTTATTTCTAGGAGTTGGACACATACCAAGTTTAGTTCAGTTCTGGGCATCTTTGAAATACCTATACAAACTTGGTCCTACATAGTAACTTGCATCTTTGAATGAGAATGTGCTTGCTTACAGCAACGTGCTATATGTTCTGAATGCCCGAATTGGCAATCTGTGTCAAAACTTTGTTAGGAATTATGTGATCCTTACTAGCTGGAAGTAAGGGAGATGGGGCATGAAGTTATTTCTAGGAGTTGGACACATACCAAGTTTAGCTCAGTTCTGGGCATCTTTGAAATACCTATACAAACTTGTTCCTACCTAGTAACTTGCATCTTTGAATGAGAATCTGCTTGCTTACAGCAACGTGCTATATGTTCTGAATGCCCGAATTGGGAATCTGTGTGAAAACTTTGTTAGGAATTATGTGATCCTTACTAGCTGGAAGTAAGGGAGATGGGGCATGAAGTTATTTCTAGGAGTTGGACACATACCAAGTTTAGCTCAGTTCTGGGCATCTTTGAAATACCTATACAAACTTGTTCCTACATAGTAACTTGCAACTTTGAATGAAAATGTGCTTGCTTATAGCAACGTGCTATATGTTCTGAATGCCCTAATTGGGAATCTGTGTCAAAACTTTGTTAGGAATTATGTGATCCTTACTAGCTGGAAGTAAGGGAGATGGGGCATGAAGTTATTTCTAGGAGTTGGACACATACCAAGTTTAGCTCAGTTCTGGGCATCTTTGAAATACCTATACAAACTTGTTCCTACATAGTAACTTGCATATTTGAATGAGAATCTGCTTGCTTACAGCAACGTGCTATATGTTCTGAATGCCCGAATTGGGAATCTGTGTCAAAACTTTGTTAGGAATTATGTGATCCTTACTAGCTGGAAGTAAGGGAGATGGGGCATGAAGTTATTTCTAGGAGTTGGACACATACCAAGTTTAGCTCAGTTCTGCGCATCTTTGAAATACCTATACAAACTTGTTCCTACCTAGTAACTTGCAACTTTGAATGAGAATCTGCTTGCTTACAGCAACGTGCTATATGTTCTGAATGCCCAAATTGGGAATCTGTGTCAAAACTTTGTTAGGAATTATGTGATCCTTACTAGCTGGAAGTAAGGGAGATGGGGCATGAAGTTATTTCTAGGAGTTGGACACATACCAAGTTTAGCTCAGTTCTGGGCATCTTTGAAATACCTATACAAACTTGTTCCTACATAGTAACTTGCATCTTTGAATGAGAATCTGCTTGCTTACAGCAACGTGCTATATGTTCTGAATGCCCGAATTGGGAATCTGTGTCAAAACTTTGTTAGGAATTATGTGATCCTTACTAGCTGGAAGTAAGGGAGATGGGGCATGAAGTTATTTCTAGGAGTTGGACACATACCAAGTTTAGCTCAGTTCTGGGCATCTTTGAAATACCTATACAAACTTGTTCCTACATATTAACTTGCAACTTTGAATGAGAATGTGCTTGCTTACAGCAACGTGCTATATGTTCTGAATGCCCGAATTGGGAATCTGTGTCAAAACTTTGTTAGGAATTATGTGATCCTTACTAGCTGGAAGTAAGGGAGATGGGGCATGAAGTTATTTCTAGGAGTTGGACACATACCAAGTTTAGCTCAGTTCTCGGCATCTTTGAAATACCTATACAAACTTGTTCCTACATAGTAACTTGCAACTTTGAATGAGAATGTGCTTGCTTGCAGCAACGTGCTATATGTTCTGAATGCCCGAATTGGGAATCTGTGTCAAAACTTTGTTAGGAATTATGTGATCCTTACTAGCTGGAAGTAAGGGAGATGGCGCATGAAGTTATTTCTAGGAGTTGGACACATACCAAGTTTAGTTCAGTTCTGGGCATCTTTGAAATACCTATACAAACTTGGTCCTACATAGTAACTTGCATCTTTGAATGAGAATGTGCTTGCTTACAGCAACGTGCTATATGTTCTGAATGCCCGAATTGGCAATCTGTGTCAAAACTTTGTTAGGAATTATGTGATCCTTACTAGCTGGAAGTAAGGGAGATGGGGCATGAAGTTATTTCTAGGAGTTGGACACATACCAAGTTTAGCTCAGTTCTGGGCATCTTTGAAATACCTATACAAACTTGTTCCTACCTAGTAACTTGCATCTTTGAATGAGAATCTGCTTGCTTACAGCAACGTGCTATATGTTCTGAATGCCCGAATTGGGAATCTGTGTGAAAACTTTGTTAGGAATTATGTGATCCTTACTAGCTGGAAGTAAGGGAGATGGGGCATGAAGTTATTTCTAGGAGTTGGACACATACCAAGTTTAGCTCAGTTCTGGGCATCTTTGAAATACCTATACAAACTTGTTCCTACATAGTAACTTGCAACTTTGAATGAAAATGTGCTTGCTTATAGCAACGTGCTATATGTTCTGAATGCCCTAATTGGGAATCTGTGTCAAAACTTTGTTAGGAATTATGTGATCCTTACTAGCTGGAAGTAAGGGAGATGGGGCATGAAGTTATTTCTAGGAGTTGGACACATACCAAGTTTAGCTCAGTTCTGGGCATCTTTGAAATACCTATACAAACTTGTTCCTACATAGTAACTTGCATATTTGAATGAGAATCTGCTTGCTTACAGCAACGTGCTATATGTTCTGAATGCCCGAATTGGGAATCTGTGTCAAAACTTTGTTAGGAATTATGTGATCCTTACTAGCTGGAAGTAAGGGAGATGGGGCATGAAGTTATTTCTAGGAGTTGGACACATACCAAGTTTAGCTCAGTTCTGGGCATCTTTGAAATACCTATACAAACTTGTTCCTACCTAGTAACTTGCAACTTTGAATGAGAATCTGCTTGCTTACAGCAACGTGCTATATGTTCTGAATGCCCAAATTGGGAATCTGTGTCAAAACTTTGTTAGGAATTATGTGATCCTTACTAGCTGGAAGTAAGGGAGATGGGGCATGAAGTTATTTCTAGGAGTTGGACACATACCAAGTTTAGCTCAGTTCTGGGCATCTTTGAAATACCTATACAAACTTGTTCCTACATAGTAACTTGCATCTTTGAATGAGAATGTGCTTGCTTACAGCAACGTGCTATATGTTCTGAATGCCCGAATTGGGAATCTGTGTCAAAACTTTGTTAGGAATTATGTGATCCTTACTAGCTGGAAGTAAGGGAGTTTGGCATGAAGTTATTTCTAGGAGTTGGACACATACCAAGTTTAGCTCAGTTCTGGGCATCTTTGAAATACCTATACAAACTTGTTCCTACAGAGTAACTTGCAACTTTGAATGAGAATGTGCTTGCTTACAGCAACGTGCTATATGTTCTGAATGCCCGAATTGGCAATCTGTGTCAAAACTTTGTTAGGAATTATGTGATCCTTACTAGCTGGAAGTAAGGGAGAAGGGGCATGAAGTTATTTCTAGGAGTTGGACACATACCAAGTTTAGCTCAGTTCTGGGCATCTTTGAAATACCTATACAAACTTGTTCCTACATAGTAACTTGCATCTTTGAATGAGAATCTGCTTGCTTACAGCAACGTGCTATATGTTCTGAATGCCCGAATTGGGAATCTGTGTCAAAACTTTGTTAGAAATTATGTCATCCTTACTAGGTGGAAGTAAGGGAGATGGGGCATGAAGTTATTTCTAGGAGTTGGACACATACCAAGTTTAGCTCAGTTCTGGGCATCTTTGAAATACCTATACAAACTTGTTCCTACATAGTAACTTGCAACTTTGAATGAGAATGTGCTTGCTTGCAGCAACGTGCTATATGTTCTGAATGCCCGAATTGGGAATCTGTGTCAAAACTTTGTTAGGAATTATGTGATCCTTACTAGCTGGAAGTAAGGGAGATGGCGCATGAAGTTATTTCTAGGATTTGGACAAATACCAAGTTTAGCTCAGTTCTGGGCATCTTTGAAATACCTATACAAACTTGTTCCTACATAGTAACTTGCATCTTTGAATGAGAATGTGCTTGCTTACAGCAACGTGCTATATGTTCTGAATGCCCGAATTGGCAATCTGTGTCAAAACTTTGTTAGGAATTATGTGATCCTTACTAGCTGGAAGTAAGGGAGATGGGGCATGAAGTTATTTCTAGGAGTTGGACACATACCAAGTTTAGCTCAGTTCTGGGCATCTTTGAAATACCTATACAAACTTGTTCCTACCTAGTAACTTGCATCTTTGAATGAGAATCTGCTTGCTTACAGCAACGTGCTATATGTTCTGAATGCCTGAATTGGGAATCTGTGTCAAAACTTTGTTAGGAATGATGTCACCCTTACTAGCTGGAAGTAAGGGAGATGGGGCATGAAGTTATTTCTAGGAGTTGGACACATACCAAGTTTAGCTCAGTTCTGGGCATCTTTGAAATACCTATACAAACTTGTTCCTACATAGTAACTTGCAACTTTGAATGAAAATGTGCTTGCTTACAGCAACGTGCTATATCTGCTGAATGCCCGAATTGGGAATATGTGTCAAAACTTTGTTAGGAATTATGTGATCCTTACTAGCTGGAAGTAAGGGAGATGGGGCATCAAGTTATTTCTAGGAGTTGGACACATACCAAGTTTAGCTCAGTTCTGGGCATCTTTGAAATACCTATACAAACTTGTTCCTACATAGTAACTTGCAACTTTGAATGAAAATGTGCTTGCTTACAGCAACGTGCTATATGTTCTGAATGCCCAAATTGGGAATCTGTGTCAAAACTTTGTTAGGAATTATGTGATCCTTACTAGCTGGAAGTAAGGGAGATGGGGCATGAAGTTATTTCTAGGAGTTGGACACATACCAAGTTTAGCTCAGTTCTGGGCATCTTTGAAATACCTATACAAACTTGTTCCTACATAGTAACTTGCATCTTTGAATGAGAATGTGCTTGCTTACAGCAACGTGCTATATGTTCTGAATGCCCGAATTGGGAATCTGTGTCAAAACTTTGTTAGGAATTATGTGATCCTTACTAGCTGGAAGTAAGGGAGTTTGGCATGAAGTTATTTCTAGGAGTTGGACACATACCAAGTTTAGCTCAGTTCTGGGCATCTTTGAAATACCTATACAAACTTGTTCCTACAGAGTAACTTGCAACTTTGAATGAGAATGTGCTTGCTTACAGCAACGTGCTATATGTTCTGAATGCCCGAATTGGCAATCTGTGTCAAAACTTTGTTAGGAATTATGTGATCCTTACTAGCTGGAAGTAAGGGAGAAGGGGCATGAAGTTATTTCTAGGAGTTGGACACATACCAAGTTTAGCTCAGTTCTGGGCATCTTTGAAATACCTATACAAACTTGTTCCTACATAGTAACTTGCATCTTTGAATGAGAATCTGCTTGCTTACAGCAACGTGCTATATGTTCTGAATGCCCGAATTGGGAATCTGTGTCAAAACTTTGTTAGGAATTATGTGATCCTTACTAGCTGGAAGTAAGGGAGATGGGGCATGAAGTTATTTCTAGGAGTTGGACACATACCAAGTTTAGCTCAGTTCTGGGCATCTTTGAAATACCTATACAAACTTGGTCCTACATAGTAACTTGCAAATTTGAATGAGAATGTGCTTGCTTACAGCAACGTGCTATATGTTCTGAATGCCCGAATTGGGAATCTGTGTCAAAACTTTGTTAGGAATTATGTGATCCTTACTAGCTGGAAGTAAGGGAGATGGGGCATGAAGTTATTTCTAGGAGTTGGACACATACCAAGTTTAGCTCAGTTCTGGGCATCTTTGAAATACCTATACAAACTTGTTCCTACCTAGTAACTTGCATCTTTGAATGAGAATGTGCTTGCTTACAGCAACGTGCTATATGTTCTGAATGCCCGAATAGGGAGTCTGTGTCAAAACTTTGTTAGGAATTATGTGATCCTTACAAGCTGGAAGTAAGGGAGATGGGGCATGAAGTTATTTCTAGGAGTTGGACACATACCAAGTTTAGCTCAGTTCTGGGCATCTTTGAAATACCTATACAAACTTGTTCCTACCTAGTAACTTGCATCTTTGAATGAGAATGTGCTTGCTTACAGGAACGTGCTATATGTTCTGAATGCCCGAATTGGGAATCTGTGTCAAAACTTTGTTAGGAATTATGTGATCCTTACTAGCTGGAAGTAAGGGAGATGGGGCATGAAGTTATTTCTAGGAGTTGGACACATACCAAGTTTAGCTCAGTTCTGGGCATCTTTGAAATACCTATACAAACTTGTTCCTACATAGTAACTTGCAACTTTGAATGAGAATGTGCTTGCTTACAGCAACGTGCTATATGTTCTGAATGCCCGAATTGGCAATCTGTGTCAAAACTTTGTTAGGAATTATGTGATCCTTACTAGCTGGAAGTAAGGGAGATGGGGCATGATGTTATTTCTAGGAGTTGGACACATACCAAGTTTAGCTCAGTTCTGGGCATCTTTGAAATACCTATACAAACTTGTTCCTACATAGTAACTTGCAACTTTGAATGAGAGGTGCTTGCTTACAGCAACGTGCTATATGTTCTGAATGCCCGAATTGGGAATCTGTGTCAAAACTTTGTTAGGAATTATGTGATCCTTACTAGCTGGAAGTAAGGGAGATGGGGCATGAAGTTATTTCTAGGAGTTGGACACATACCAAGTTTAGCTCAGTTCTGGGCATCTTTGAAATACCTATACAAACTTGTTCCTACCTAGTAACTTGCATCTTTGAATGAGAATCTGCTTGCTTACAGCAACGTGCTATATGTTCTGAATGCCCGAATTGGGAATCTGTGTCAAAACTTTGTTAGGAATTATGTGATCCTTACTAGCTGGAAGTAAGGGAGATGGGGCATGAAGTTATTTCTAGGAGTTGGACACATACCAAGTTTAGCTCAGTTCTCGGCATCTTTGAAATACCTATACAAACTTGTTCCTACATAGTAACTTGCAACTTTGAATGAGAATGTGCTTGCTTGCAGCAACGTGCTATATGTTCTGAATGCCCGAATTGGGAATCTGTGTCAAATCTTTGTTAGGAATTATGTGATCCTTACTAGCTGGAAGTAAGGGAGATGGCGCATGAAGTTATTTCTAGGAGTTGGACACATACCAAGTTTAGTTCAGTTCTGGGCATCTTTGAAATACCTATACAAACTTGGTCCTACATAGTAACTTGCATCTTTGAATGAGAATGTGCTTGCTTACAGCAACGTGCTATATGTTCTGAATGCCCGAATTGGCAATCTGTGTCAAAACTTTGTTAGGAATTATGTGATCCTTACTAGCTGGAAGTAAGGGAGATGGGGCATGAAGTTATTTCTAGGAGTTGGACACATACCAAGTTTAGCTCAGTTCTGGGCATCTTTGAAATACCTATACAAACTTGTTCCTACCTAGTAACTTGCATCTTTGAATGAGAATCTGCTTGCTTACAGCAACGTGCTATATGTTCTGAATGCCCGAATTGGGAATCTGTGTGAAAACTTTGTTAGGAATTATGTGATCCTTACTAGCTGGAAGTAAGGGAGATGGGGCATGAAGTTATTTCTAGGAGTTGGACACATACCAAGTTTAGCTCAGTTCTGGGCATCTTTGAAATACCTATACAAACTTGTTCCTACATAGTAACTTGCAACTTTGAATGAAAATGTGCTTGCTTATAGCAACGTGCTATATGTTCTGAATGCCCTAATTGGGAATCTGTGTCAAAACTTTGTTAGGAATTATGTGATCCTTACTAGCTGGAAGTAAGGGAGATGGGGCATGAAGTTATTTCTAGGAGTTGGACACATACCAAGTTTAGCTCAGTTCTGGGCATCTTTGAAATACCTATACAAACTTGTTCCTACATAGTAACTTGCATATTTGAATGAGAATCTGCTTGCTTACAGCAACGTGCTATATGTTCTGAATGCCCGAATTGGGAATCTGTGTCAAAACTTTGTTAGGAATTATGTGATCCTTACTAGCTGGAAGTAAGGGAGATGGGGCATGAAGTTATTTCTAGGAGTTGGACACATACCAAGTTTAGCTCAGTTCTGCGCATCTTTGAAATACCTATACAAACTTGTTCCTACCTAGTAACTTGCAACTTTGAATGAGAATCTGCTTGCTTACAGCAACGTGCTATATGTTCTGAATGCCCAAATTGGGAATCTGTGTCAAAACTTTGTTAGGAATTATGTGATCCTTACTAGCTGGAAGTAAGGGAGATGGGGCATGAAGTTATTTCTAGGAGTTGGACACATACCAAGTTTAGCTCAGTTCTGGGCATCTTTGAAATACCTATACAAACTTGTTCCTACATAGTAACTTGCATCTTTGAATGAGAATGTGCTTGCTTACAGCAACGTGCTATATGTTCTGAATGCCCGAATTGGGAATCTGTGTCAAAACTTTGTTAGGAATTATGTGATCCTTACTAGCTGGAAGTAAGGGAGTTTGGCATGAAGTTATTTCTAGGAGTTGGACACATACCAAGTTTAGCTCAGTTCTGGGCATCTTTGAAATACCTATACAAACTTGTTCCTACAGAGTAACTTGCAACTTTGAATGAGAATGTGCTTGCTTACAGCAACGTGCTATATGTTCTGAATGCCCGAATTGGCAATCTGTGTCAAAACTTTGTTAGGAATTATGTGATCCTTACTAGCTGGAAGTAAGGGAGAAGGGGCATGAAGTTATTTCTAGGAGTTGGACACATACCAAGTTTAGCTCAGTTCTGGGCATCTTTGAAATACCTATACAAACTTGTTCCTACATAGTAACTTGCATCTTTGAATGAGAATCTGCTTGCTTACAGCAACGTGCTATATGTTCTGAATGCCCGAATTGGGAATCTGTGTCAAAACTTTGTTAGGAATTATGTGATCCTTACTAGCTGGAAGTAAGGGAGATGGGGCATGAAGTTATTTCTAGGAGTTGGACACATACCAAGTTTAGCTCAGTTCTGGGCATCTTTGAAATACCTATACAAACTTGTTCCTACATAGTAACTTGCAAATTTGAATGAGAATGTGCTTGCTTACAGCAACGTGCTATATGTTCTGAATGCCCGAATTGGGAATCTGTGTCAAAACTTTGTTAGAAATTATGTCATCCTTACTAGGTGGAAGTAAGGGAGATGGGGCATGAAGTTATTTCTAGGAGTTGGACACATACCAAGTTTAGCTCAGTTCTGGGCATCTTTGAAATACCTATACAAACTTGTTCCTACATAGTAACTTGCAACTTTGAATGAGAATGTGCTTGCTTGCAGCAACGTGCTATATGTTCTGAATGCCCGAATTGGGAATCTGTGTCAAAACTTTGTTAGGAATTATGTGATCCTTACTAGCTGGAAGTAAGGGAGATGGCGCATGAAGTTATTTCTAGGATTTGGACACATACCAAGTTTAGCTCAGTTCTGGGCATCTTTGAAATACCTATACAAACTTGTTCCTACATAGTAACTTGCATCTTTGAATGAGAATGTGCTTGCTTACAGCAACGTGCTATATGTTCTGAATGCCCGAATTGGCAATCTGTGTCAAAACTTTGTTAGGAATTATGTGATCCTTACTAGCTGGAAGTAAGGGAGATGGGGCATGAAGTTATTTCTAGGAGTTGGACACATACCAAGTTTAGCTCAGTTCTGGGCATCTTTGAAATACCTATACAAACTTGTTCCTACCTAGTAACTTGCATCTTTGAATGAGAATCTGCTTGCTTACAGCAACGTGCTATATGTTCTGAATGCCTGAATTGGGAATCTGTGTCAAAACTTTGTTAGGAATGATGTCACCCTTACTAGCTGGAAGTAAGGGAGATGGGGCATGAAGTTATTTCTAGGAGTTGGACACATACCAAGTTTAGCTCAGTTCTGGGCATCTTTGAAATACCTATACAAACTTGTTCCTACATAGTAACTTGCAACTTTGAATGAAAATGTGCTTGCTTACAGCAACGTGCTATATCTGCTGAATGCCCGAATTGGGAATATGTGTCAAAACTTTGTTAGGAATTATGTGATCCTTACTAGCTGGAAGTAAGGGAGATGGGGCATGAAGTTATTTCTAGGAGTTGGACACATACCAAGTTTAGCTCAGTTCTGGGCATCTTTGAAATACCTATACAAACTTGTTCCTACATAGTAACTTGCATCTTTGAATGAGAATCTGCTTGCTTACAGCAACGTGCTATATGTTCTGAATGCCCGAATTGGGAATCTGTGTCAAAACTTTGTTAGGAATTATGTGATCCTTACTAGCTGGAAGTAAGGGAGATGGGGCATCAAGTTATTTCTAGGAGTTGGACACATACCAAGTTTAGCTCAGTTCTGGGCATCTTTGAAATACCTATACAAACTTGTTCCTACATAGTAACTTGCAACTTTGAATGAAAATGTGCTTGCTTACAGCAACGTGCTATATGTTCTGAATGCCCAAATTGGGAATCTGTGTCAAAACTTTGTTAGGAATTATGTGATCCTTACTAGCTGGAAGTAAGGGAGATGGGGCATGAAGTTATTTCTAGGAGTTGGACACATACCAAGTTTAGCTCAGTTCTGGGCATCTTTGAAATACCTATACAAACTTGTTCCTACATAGTAACTTGCATCTTTGAATGAGAATGTGCTTGCTTACAGCAACGTGCTATATGTTCTGAATGCCCGAATTGGGAATCTGTGTCAAAACTTTGTTAGGAATTATGTGATCCTTACTAGCTGGAAGTAAGGGAGTTTGGCATGAAGTTATTTCTAGGAGTTGGACACATACCAAGTTTAGCTCAGTTCTGGGCATCTTTGAAATACCTATACAAACTTGTTCCTACAGAGTAACTTGCAACTTTGAATGAGAATGTGCTTGCTTACAGCAACGTGCTATATGTTCTGAATGCCCGAATTGGCAATCTGTGTCAAAACTTTGTTAGGAATTATGTGATCCTTACTAGCTGGAAGTAAGGGAGAAGGGGCATGAAGTTATTTCTAGGAGTTGGACACATACCAAGTTTAGCTCAGTTCTGGGCATCTTTGAAATACCTATACAAACTTGTTCCTACATAGTAACTTGCATCTTTGAATGAGAATCTGCTTGCTTACAGCAACGTGCTATATGTTCTGAATGCCCGAATTGGGAATCTGTGTCAAAACTTTGTTAGGAATTATGTGATCCTTACTAGCTGGAAGTAAGGGAGATGGGGCATGAAGTTATTTCTAGGAGTTGGACACATACCAAGTTTAGCTCAGTTCTGGGCATCTTTGAAATACCTATACAAACTTGTTCCTACATAGTAACTTGCAAATTTGAATGAGAATGTGCTTGCTTACAGCAACGTGCTATATGTTCTGAATGCCCGAATTGGGAATCTGTGTCAAAACTTTGTTAGGAATTATGTGATCCTTACTAGCTGGAAGTAAGGGAGATGGGGCATGAAGTTATTTCTAGGAGTTGGACACATACCAAGTTTAGCTCAGTTCTGGGCATCTTTGAAATACCTATACAAACTTGTTCCTACCTAGTAACTTGCATCTTTGAATGAGAATGTGCTTGCTTACAGCAACGTGCTATATGTTCTGAATGCCCGAATAGGGAGTCTGTGTCAAAACTTTGTTAGGAATTATGTGATCCTTACAAGCTGGAAGTAAGGGAGATGGGGCATGAAGTTATTTCTAGGAGTTGGACACATACCAAGTTTAGCTCAGTTCTGGGCATCTTTGAAATACCTATACAAACTTGTTCCTACCTAGTAACTTGCATCTTTGAATGAGAATGTGCTTGCTTACAGGAACGTGCTATATGTTCTGAATGCCCGAATTGGGAATCTGTGTCAAAACTTTGTTAGGAATTATGTGATCCTTACTAGCTGGAAGTAAGGGAGATGGGGCATGAAGTTATTTCTAGGAGTTGGACACATACCAAGTTTAGCTCAGTTCTGGGCATCTTTGAAATACCTATACAAACTTGTTCCTACATAGTAACTTGCAACTTTGAATGAGAATGTGCTTGCTTACAGCAACGTGCTATATGTTCTGAATGCCCGAATTGGCAATCTGTGTCAAAACTTTGTTAGGAATTATGTGATCCTTACTAGCTGGAAGTAAGGGAGATGGGGCATGAAGTTATTTCTAGGAGTTGGACACATACCAAGTTTAGCTCAGTTCTGGGCATCTTTGAAATACCTATACAAACTTGTTCCTACATAGTAACTTGCAACTTTGAATGAGAGGTGCTTGCTTACAGCAACGTGCTATATGTTCTGAATGCCCGAATTGGGAATCTGTGTCAAAACTTTGTTAGGAATTATGTGATCCTTACTAGCTGGAAGTAAGGGAGATGGGGCATGAAGTTATTTCTAGGAGTTGGACACATACCAAGTTTAGCTCAGTTCTGGGCATCTTTGAAATACCTATACAAACTTGTTCCTACCTAGTAACTTGCATCTTTGAATGAGAATCTGCTTGCTTACAGCAACGTGCTATATGTTCTGAATGCCCGAATTGGGAATCTGTGTCAAAACTTTGTTAGGAATTATGTGATCCTTACTAGCTGGAAGTAAGGGAGATGGGGCATGAAGTTATTTCTAGGAGTTGGACACATACCAAGTTTAGCTCAGTTCTGGGCATCTTTGAAATACCTATACAAACTTGTTCCTACATAGTAACTTGCAACTTTGAATGAAAATGTGCTTGCTTACAGCAGCGTGCTATAAGTTCTGAATGCCCGAATTGGGAATCTGTGTCAAAACTTTGTTAGGAATTATGTGATCCTTACTAGCTGGAAGTAAGGGAGATAGGGCATGAAGTTATTTCTAGGAGTTGGACACATACCAAGTTTAGCTCAGTTCTGGGCATCTTTGAAATACCTATACAAACTTGTTCCTACATAGTAACTTGCATCTTTGAATGAGAATGTGCTTGCTTACAGCAACGTGCTATATGTTCTGAATGCCCGAACTGGGAATCTGTGTCAAAACTTTGTTAGGAATTATGTGATCCTTACTAGCTGGAAGTAAGGGAGATGGGGCATGAAGTTATTTCTAGGAGTTGGACACATACCAAGTTTAGCTCAGTTCTGGGCATCTTTGAAATACCTATACAAACTTGTTCCTACATAGTAACTTGCATCTTTGAATGAGAATCTGCTTGCTTACAGCAACGTGCTATATGTTCTGAATGCCCGAATTGGGAATCTGTGTCAAAACTTTGTTAGGAATTATGTGATCCTTACTAGCTGGAAGTAAGGGAGATGGGGCATGAAGTTATTTCTAGGAGTTGGACACATACCAAGTTTAGCTCAGTTCTGGGCATCTTTGAAATACCTATACAAACTTGTTCCTACATAGTAACTTGCAACTTTGAATGAAAATGTGCTTGCTTACAGCAACGTGCTATATGTTCTGAATGCCCGAATTGGGAATCTGTGTCAAAACTTTGTTAGGAATTATGTGATCCTTACTAGCTGGAAGTAAGGGAGTTTGGCATGAAGTTATTTCTAGGAGTTGGACACATACCAAGTTTAGCTCAGTTCTGGGCATCTTTGAAATACCTATACAAACTTGTTCCTACAGAGTAACTTGCAACTTTGAATGAGAATGTGCTTGCTTACAGCAACGTGCTATATGTTCTGAATGCCCGAATTGGCAATCTGTGTCAAAACTTTGTTAGGAATTATGTGATCCTTACTAGCTGGAAGTAAGGGAGAAGGGGCATGAAGTTATTTCTAGGAGTTGGACACATACCAAGTTTAGCTCAGTTCTGGGCATCTTTGAAATACCTATACAAACTTGTTCCTACATAGTAACTTGCATCTTTGAATGAGAATCTGCTTGCTTACAGCAACGTGCTATATGTTCTGAATGCCCGAATTGGGAATCTGTGTCAAAACTTTGTTAGGAATTATGTGATCCTTACTAGCTGGAAGTAAGGGAGATGGGGCATGAAGTTATTTCTAGGAGTTGGACACATACCAAGTTTAGCTCAGTTCTGGGCATCTTTGAAATACCTATACAAACTTGGTCCTACATAGTAACTTGCAAATTTGAATGAGAATGTGCTTGCTTACAGCAACGTGCTATATGTTCTGAATGCCCGAATTGGGAATCTGTGTCAAAACTTTGTTAGGAATTATGTGATCCTTACTAGCTGGAAGTAAGGGAGATGGGGCATGAAGTTATTTCTAGGAGTTGGACACATACCAAGTTTAGCTCAGTTCTGGGCATCTTTGAAATACCTATACAAACTTGTTCCTACCTAGTAACTTGCATCTTTGAATGAGAATGTGCTTGCTTACAGCAACGTGCTATATGTTCTGAATGCCCGAATAGGGAGTCTGTGTCAAAACTTTGTTAGGAATTATGTGATCCTTACAAGCTGGAAGTAAGGGCGATGGGGCATGAAGTTATTTCTAGGAGTTGGACACATACCAAGTTTAGCTCAGTTCTGGGCATCTTTGAAATACCTATACAAACTTGTTCCTACCTAGTAACTTGCATCTTTGAATGAGAATGTGCTTGCTTACAGGAACGTGCTATATGTTCTGAATGCCCGAATTGGGAATCTGTGTCAAAACTTTGTTAGGAATTATGTGATCCTTACTAGCTGGAAGTAAGGGAGATGGGGCATGAAGTTATTTCTAGGAGTTGGACACATACCAAGTTTAGCTCAGTTCTGGGCATCTTTGAAATACCTATACAAACTTGTTCCTACATAGTAACTTGCAACTTTGAATGAGAATGTGCTTGCTTACAGCAACGTGCTATATGTTCTGAATGCCCGAATTGGCAATCTGTGTCAAAACTTTGTTAGGAATTATGTGATCCTTACTAGCTGGAAGTAAGGGAGATGGGGCATGAAGTTATTTCTAGGAGTTGGACACATACCAAGTTTAGCTCAGTTCTGGGCATCTTTGAAATACCTATACAAACTTGTTCCTACATTGTAACTTGCAACTTTGAATGAGAGGTGCTTGCTTACAGCAACGTGCTATATGTTCTGAATGCCCGAATTGGGAATCTGTGTCAAAACTTTGTTAGGAATTATGTGATCCTTACTAGCTGGAAGTAAGGGAGATGGGGCATGAAGTTATTTCTAGGAGTTGGACACATACCAAGTTTAGCTCAGTTCTGGGCATCTTTGAAATACCTATACAAACTTGTTCCTACCTAGTAACTTGCATCTTTGAATGAGAATCTGCTTGCTTACAGCAACGTGCTATATGTTCTGAATGCCCGAATTGGGAATCTGTGTCAAAACTTTGTTAGGAATTATGTGATCCTTACTAGCTGGAAGTAAGGGAGATGGGGCATGAAGTTATTTCTAGGAGTTGGACACATACCAAGTTTAGCTCAGTTCTCGGCATCTTTGAAATACCTATACAAACTTGTTCCTACATAGTAACTTGCAACTTTGAATGAGAATGTGCTTGCTTGCAGCAACGTGCTATATGTTCTGAATGCCCGAATTGGGAATCTGTGTCAAAACTTTGTTAGGAATTATGTGATCCTTACTAGCTGGAAGTAAGGGAGATGGCGCATGAAGTTATTTCTAGGAGTTGGACACATACCAAGTTTAGTTCAGTTCTGGGCATCTTTGAAATACCTATACAAACTTGGTCCTACATAGTAACTTGCATCTTTGAATGAGAATGTGCTTGCTTACAGCAACGTGCTATATGTTCTGAATGCCCGAATTGGCAATCTGTGTCAAAACTTTGTTAGGAATTATGTGATCCTTACTAGCTGGAAGTAAGGGAGATGGGGCATGAAGTTATTTCTAGGAGTTGGACACATACCAAGTTTAGCTCAGTTCTGGGCATCTTTGAAATACCTATACAAACTTGTTCCTACCTAGTAACTTGCATCTTTGAATGAGAATCTGCTTGCTTACAGCAACGTGCTATATGTTCTGAATGCCCGAATTGGGAATCTGTGTGAAAACTTTGTTAGGAATTATGTGATCCTTACTAGCTGGAAGTAAGGGAGATGGGGCATGAAGTTATTTCTAGGAGTTGGACACATACCAAGTTTAGCTCAGTTCTGGGCATCTTTGAAATACCTATACAAACTTGTTCCTACATAGTAACTTGCAACTTTGAATGAAAATGTGCTTGCTTATAGCAACGTGCTATATGTTCTGAATGCCCTAATTGGGAATCTGTGTCAAAACTTTGTTAGGAATTATGTGATCCTTACTAGCTGGAAGTAAGGGAGATGGGGCATGAAGTTATTTCTAGGAGTTGGACACATACCAAGTTTAGCTCAGTTCTGGGCATCTTTGAAATACCTATACAAACTTGTTCCTACATAGTAACTTGCATATTTGAATGAGAATCTGCTTGCTTACAGCAACGTGCTATATGTTCTGAATGCCCGAATTGGGAATCTGTGTCAAAACTTTGTTAGGAATTATGTGATCCTTACTAGCTGGAAGTAAGGGAGATGGGGCATGAAGTTATTTCTAGGAGTTGGACACATACCAAGTTTAGCTCAGTTCTGCGCATCTTTGAAATACCTATACAAACTTGTTCCTACCTAGTAACTTGCAACTTTGAATGAGAATCTGCTTGCTTACAGCAACGTGCTATATGTTCTGAATGCCCAAATTGGGAATCTGTGTCAAAACTTTGTTAGGAATTATGTGATCCTTACTAGCTGGAAGTAAGGGAGATGGGGCATGAAGTTATTTCTAGGAGTTGGACACATACCAAGTTTAGCTCAGTTCTGGGCATCTTTGAAATACCTATACAAACTTGTTCCTACATAGTAACTTGCATCTTTGAATGAGAATGTGCTTGCTTACAGCAACGTGCTATATGTTCTGAATGCCCGAATTGGGAATCTGTGTCAAAACTTTGTTAGGAATTATGTGATCCTTACTAGCTGGAAGTAAGGGAGTTTGGCATGAAGTTATTTCTAGGAGTTGGACACATACCAAGTTTAGCTCAGTTCTGGGCATCTTTGAAATACCTATACAAACTTGTTCCTACAGAGTAACTTGCAACTTTGAATGAGAATGTGCTTGCTTACAGCAACGTGCTATATGTTCTGAATGCCCGAATTGGCAATCTGTGTCAAAACTTTGTTAGGAATTATGTGATCCTTACTAGCTGGAAGTAAGGGAGATGGGGCATGAAGTTATTTCTAGGAGTTGGACACATACCAAGTTTAGCTCAGTTCTGGGCATCTTTGAAATACCTATACAAACTTGTTCCTACATAGTAACTTGCATCTTTGAATGAGAATCTGCTTGCTTACAGCAACGTGCTATATGTTCTGAATGCCCGAATTGGGAATCTGTGTCAAAACTTTGTTAGGAATTATGTGATCCTTACTAGCTGGAAGTAAGGGAGATGGGGCATGAAGTTATTTCTAGGAGTTGGACACATACCAAGTTTAGCTCAGTTCTGGGCATCTTTGAAATACCTATACAAACTTGTTCCTACATAGTAACTTGCAAATTTGAATGAGAATGTGCTTGCTTACAGCAACGTGCTATATGTTCTGAATGCCCGAATTGGGAATCTGTGTCAAAACTTTGTTAGAAATTATGTCATCCTTACTAGGTGGAAGTAAGGGAGATGGGGCATGAAGTTATTTCTAGGAGTTGGACACATACCAAGTTTAGCTCAGTTCTGGGCATCTTTGAAATACCTATACAAACTTGTTCCTACATAGTAACTTGCAACTTTGAATGAGAATGTGCTTGCTTGCAGCAACGTGCTATATGTTCTGAATGCCCGAATTGGGAATCTGTGTCAAAACTTTGTTAGGAATTATGTGATCCTTACTAGCTGGAAGTAAGGGAGATGGCGCATGAAGTTATTTCTAGGATTTGGACACATACCAAGTTTAGCTCAGTTCTGGGCATCTTTGAAATACCTATACAAACTTGTTCCTACATAGTAACTTGCATCTTTGAATGAGAATGTGCTTGCTTACAGCAACGTGCTATATGTTCTGAATGCCCGAATTGGCAATCTGTGTCAAAACTTTGTTAGGAATTATGTGATCCTTACTAGCTGGAAGTAAGGGAGATGGGGCATGAAGTTATTTCTAGGAGTTGGACACATACCAAGTTTAGCTCAGTTCTGGGCATCTTTGAAATACCTATACAAACTTGTTCCTACCTAGTAACTTGCATCTTTGAATGAGAATCTGCTTGCTTACAGCAACGTGCTATATGTTCTGAATGCCTGAATTGGGAATCTGTGTCAAAACTTTGTTAGGAATGATGTCACCCTTACTAGCTGGAAGTAAGGGAGATGGGGCATGAAGTTATTTCTAGGAGTTGGACACATACCAAGTTTAGCTCAGTTCTGGGCATCTTTGAAATACCTATACAAACTTGTTCCTACATAGTAACTTGCAACTTTGAATGAAAATGTGCTTGCTTACAGCAACGTGCTATATCTGCTGAATGCCCGAATTGGGAATATGTGTCAAAACTTTGTTAGGAATTATGTGATCCTTACTAGCTGGAAGTAAGGGAGATGGGGCATGAAGTTATTTCTAGGAGTTGGACACATACCAAGTTTAGCTCAGTTCTGGGCATCTTTGAAATACCTATACAAACTTGTTCCTACATAGTAACTTGCATCTTTGAATGAGAATCTGCTTGCTTACAGCAACGTGCTATATGTTCTGAATGCCCGAATTGGGAATCTGTGTCAAAACTTTGTTAGGAATTATGTGATCCTTACTAGCTGGAAGTAAGGGAGATGGGGCATCAAGTTATTTCTAGGAGTTGGACACATACCAAGTTTAGCTCAGTTCTGGGCATCTTTGAAATACCTATACAAACTTGTTCCTACATAGTAACTTGCAACTTTGAATGAAAATGTGCTTGCTTACAGCAACGTGCTATATGTTCTGAATGCCCAAATTGGGAATCTGTGTCAAAACTTTGTTAGGAATTATGTGATCCTTACTAGCTGGAAGTAAGGGAGATGGGGCATGAAGTTATTTCTAGGAGTTGGACACATACCAAGTTTAGCTCAGTTCTGGGCATCTTTGAAATACCTATACAAACTTGTTCCTACATAGTAACTTGCATCTTTGAATGAGAATGTGCTTGCTTACAGCAACGTGCTATATGTTCTGAATGCCCGAATTGGGAATCTGTGTCAAAACTTTGTTAGGAATTATGTGATCCTTACTAGCTGGAAGTAAGGGAGTTTGGCATGAAGTTATTTCTAGGAGTTGGACACATACCAAGTTTAGCTCAGTTCTGGGCATCTTTGAAATACCTATACAAACTTGTTCCTACAGAGTAACTTGCAACTTTGAATGAGAATGTGCTTGCTTACAGCAACGTGCTATATGTTCTGAATGCCCGAATTGGCAATCTGTGTCAAAACTTTGTTAGGAATTATGTGATCCTTACTAGCTGGAAGTAAGGGAGAAGGGGCATGAAGTTATTTCTAGGAGTTGGACACATACCAAGTTTAGCTCAGTTCTGGGCATCTTTGAAATACCTATACAAACTTGTTCCTACATAGTAACTTGCATCTTTGAATGAGAATCTGCTTGCTTACAGCAACGTGCTATATGTTCTGAATGCCCGAATTGGGAATCTGTGTCAAAACTTTGTTAGGAATTATGTGATCCTTACTAGCTGGAAGTAAGGGAGATGGGGCATGAAGTTATTTCTAGGAGTTGGACACATACCAAGTTTAGCTCAGTTCTGGGCATCTTTGAAATACCTATACAAACTTGTTCCTACATAGTAACTTGCAAATTTGAATGAGAATGTGCTTGCTTACAGCAACGTGCTATATGTTCTGAATGCCCGAATTGGGAATCTGTGTCAAAACTTTGTTAGGAATTATGTGATCCTTACTAGCTGGAAGTAAGGGAGATGGGGCATGAAGTTATTTCTAGGAGTTGGACACATACCAAGTTTAGCTCAGTTCTGGGCATCTTTGAAATACCTATACAAACTTGTTCCTACCTAGTAACTTGCATCTTTGAATGAGAATGTGCTTGCTTACAGCAACGTGCTATATGTTCTGAATGCCCGAATAGGGAGTCTGTGTCAAAACTTTGTTAGGAATTATGTGATCCTTACAAGCTGGAAGTAAGGGAGATGGGGCATGAAGTTATTTCTAGGAGTTGGACACATACCAAGTTTAGCTCAGTTCTGGGCATCTTTGAAATACCTATACAAACTTGTTCCTACCTAGTAACTTGCATCTTTGAATGAGAATGTGCTTGCTTACAGGAACGTGCTATATGTTCTGAATGCCCGAATTGGGAATCTGTGTCAAAACTTTGTTAGGAATTATGTGATCCTTACTAGCTGGAAGTAAGGGAGATGGGGCATGAAGTTATTTCTAGGAGTTGGACACATACCAAGTTTAGCTCAGTTCTGGGCATCTTTGAAATACCTATACAAACTTGTTCCTACATAGTAACTTGCAACTTTGAATGAGAATGTGCTTGCTTACAGCAACGTGCTATATGTTCTGAATGCCCGAATTGGCAATCTGTGTCAAAACTTTGTTAGGAATTATGTGATCCTTACTAGCTGGAAGTAAGGGAGATGGGGCATGAAGTTATTTCTAGGAGTTGGACACATACCAAGTTTAGCTCAGTTCTGGGCATCTTTGAAATACCTATACAAACTTGTTCCTACATAGTAACTTGCAACTTTGAATGAGAGGTGCTTGCTTACAGCAACGTGCTATATGTTCTGAATGCCCGAATTGGGAATCTGTGTCAAAACTTTGTTAGGAATTATGTGATCCTTACTAGCTGGAAGTAAGGGAGATGGGGCATGAAGTTATTTCTAGGAGTTGGACACATACCAAGTTTAGCTCAGTTCTGGGCATCTTTGAAATACCTATACAAACTTGTTCCTACCTAGTAACTTGCATCTTTGAATGAGAATCTGCTTGCTTACAGCAACGTGCTATATGTTCTGAATGCCCGAATTGGGAATCTGTGTCAAAACTTTGTTAGGAATTATGTGATCCTTACTAGCTGGAAGTAAGGGAGATGGGGCATGAAGTTATTTCTAGGAGTTGGACACATACCAAGTTTAGCTCAGTTCTGGGCATCTTTGAAATACCTATACAAACTTGTTCCTACATAGTAACTTGCAACTTTGAATGAAAATGTGCTTGCTTACAGCAACGTGCTATAAGTTCTGAATGCCCGAATTGGGAATCTGTGTCAAAACTTTGTTAGGAATTATGTGATCCTTACTAGCTGGAAGTAAGGGAGATAGGGCATGAAGTTATTTCTAGGAGTTGGACACATACCAAGTTTAGCTCAGTTCTGGGCATCTTTGAAATACCTATACAAACTTGTTCCTACATAGTAACTTGCATCTTTGAATGAGAATGTGCTTGCTTACAGCAACGTGCTATATGTTCTGAATGCCCGAACTGGGAATCTGTGTCAAAACTTTGTTAGGAATTATGTGATCCTTACTAGCTGGAAGTAAGGGAGATGGGGCATGAAGTTATTTCTAGGAGTTGGACACATACCAAGTTTAGCTCAGTTCTGGGCATCTTTGAAATACCTATACAAACTTGTTCCTACATAGTAACTTGCATCTTTGAATGAGAATCTGCTTGCTTACAGCAACGTGCTATATGTTCTGAATGCCCGAATTGGGAATCTGTGTCAAAACTTTGTTAGGAATTATGTGATCCTTACTAGCTGGAAGTAAGGGAGATGGGGCATGAAGTTATTTCTAGGAGTTGGACACATACCAAGTTTAGCTCAGTTCTGGGCATCTTTGAAATACCTATACAAACTTGTTCCTACATAGTAACTTGCAACTTTGAATGAAAATGTGCTTGCTTACAGCAACGTGCTATATGTTCTGAATGCCCGAATTGGGAATCTGTGTCAAAACTTTGTTAGGAATTATGTGATCCTTACTAGCTGGAAGTAAGGGAGATGGGGCATGAAGTTATTTCTAGGAGTTGGACACATACCAAGTTTAGCTCAGTTCTGGGCATCTTTGAAATACCTATACAAACTTGTTCCTACATAGTAACTTGCATCTTTGAATGAGAATCTGCTTGCTTACAGCAACGTGCTATATGTTCTGAATGCCCGAATTGGGAATCTGTGTCAAAACTTTGTTAGGAACTATGTGATCCTTACTAGCTGGAAGTAAGGGAGATGAAGCATGAAGTTATTTCTAGGAGTTGGACACATACCAAGTTTAGCTCAGTTCTGGGCATCTTTGAAATACCTATACAAACTTGTTCCTACATAGTAACTTGCAACTTTGAATGAGAATGTGCTTGCTTACAGCAACGTGCTATATGTTCTGAATGCCCGAATTGGGAATCTGTGTCAAAACTTTGTTAGGAATTATGTGATCCTTACTAGCTGGAAGTAAGGGAGATGGCGCATGAAGTTATTTCTAGGAGTTGGACGCATACCAAGTTTAGCTCAGTTCTGGGCATCTTTGAAATACCTATACAAACTTGTTCCTACATAGTAACTTGCAACTTTGAATGAAAATGTGCTTGCTTAAGCAACGTGCTATATGTTCTGAATGCCCGAATTGGCAATCTGTGTCAAAACTTTGTTAGGAATTATGTGATCCTTACTAGCTGGAAGTAAGGGAGATGGGGCATGAAGTTATTTCTAGGAGTTGGACACATACCAAGTTTAGCTCAGTTCTGGGCATCTTTGAAATACCTATACAAACTTGTTCCTACATAGTAACTTGCAACTTTGAATGAGAATGTGCTTGCTTACAGCAACGTGCTATATGTTCTGAATGCCCGAATTGGGAATCTGTTTCAAAACTTTGTTAGGAATTATGTGATCCTTACTAGCTGGAAGTAAGGGAGATGGGGCATGAAGTTATTTCTAGGAGTTGGACACATACCAAGTTTAGCTCAGTTCTGGGCATCTTTGAAATACCTATACAAACTTGTTCCTACATAGTAACTTGCAACTTTGAATGAGAGGTGCTTGCTTACAGCAACGTGCTATATGTTCTGAATGCCCGAATTGGGAATCTGTGTCAAAACTTTGTTAGGAATTATGTGATCCTTACTAGCTGGAAGTAAGGGAGATGGGGCATGAAGTTATTTCTAGGAGTTGGACACATACCAAGTTTAGCTCAGTTCTGGGCATCTTTGAAATACCTATACAAACTTGTTCCTACATACTAACTTGCAACTTTGAATGAGAATCTGCTTGCTTACAGCAACGTGCTATATGTTCTGAATGCCCGAATTGGCAATCTGTGTCAAAACTTTGTTAGGAATTATGTGATCCTTACTAGCTGGAAGTAAGGGAGATGGGGCATGAAGTTATTTCTAGGAGTTGGACACATACCAAGTTTAGCTCAGTTCTGGGCATCTTTGAAATACCTATACAAACTTGTTCCTACATAGTAACTTGCATCTTTAATGAGAATCTGCTTGCTTACAGCAACGTGCTATATGTTCTGAATGCCCGATTTGGGAATCTGTGTCAAAACTTTGTTAGGAATTATGTGATCCTTACTAGCTGGAAGTAAGGGAGATGGGGCATGAAGTTATTTCTAGGAGTTGGACACATACCAAGTTTAGCTCTGTTCTGGGCATCTTTGAAATACCTATACAAACTTGTTCCTACATAGTAACTTGCATCTTTGAATGAGAATGTGCTTGCTTACAGCAACGTGCTATATGTTCTGAATGCCCGAATTGGGAATCTGTGTCAAAACTTTGTTAGGAATTATGTGATCCTTACTAGCTGGAAGTAAGGGAGATGGGGCAAGAAGTTATTTCTAGGAGTTGGACACATACCAAGTTTAGCTCAGTTCTGGGCATCTTTGAAATACCTATACAAACTTGTTCCTACATAGTAACTTGCAACTTTCAATGAGAATGTGCTTGCTTACAGCAACCTGCTATATGTTCTGAATGCCCGAATTGGGAATCTGTGTCAAAACTTTGTTAGGAATTATGTGATCCTTACTAGCTGGAAGTAAGGGAGATGGGGCATGAAGTTATTTCTAGGAGTTGGACACATACCAAGTTTAGCTCAGTTCTGGGCATCTTTGAAATACCTATACAAACTTGTTCCTACATAGTAACTTGCAACTTTGAATGAGAATGTGCTTGCTTACAGCAACGTGCTATATGTTCTGAATGCCCGAATTGGGAATCTGTGTCAAAACTTTGTTAGGAATTATGTGATCCTTACTAGCTGGAAGTAAGGGAGATGGGGCATGAAGTTATTTCTTGGAGTTGGACACATACCAAGTTTAGCTCAGTTCTCGGCATCTTTGAAATACCTATACAAACTTGTTCCTACATAGTAACTTGCATCTTTGAATGAGAATGTGCTTGCTTACAGCAACGTGCTATATGTTCTGAATGCCCGAATTGGGAATCTGTGTCAAAACTTTGTTAGGAATTATGTGATCCTTACTAGCTGGAAGTAAGGGAGATGGGGCATGAAGTTATTTCTAGGAGTTGGACACATACCAAGTTTAGCTCAGTTCTGAGCATCTTTGAAATACCTATACAAACTTGTTCCTACATAGTAACTTGCATCTTTGAATGAGAATGTGCTTGCTTACAGCAACGTGCTATATGTTCTGAATGCCCGAATTGGGAATCTGTGTCAAAACTTTTTTAGGAATTATGTGATCCTTACTAGCTGGAAGTAAGGGAGATGGGGCATGAAGTTATTCATAGGAGTTGGACACATACCAAGTTTAGCTCAGTTCTGGGCATCTTTGAAATACCTATACAAACTTGTTCCTACATAGTAACTTGCAACTTTGAATGAGAATGTGCTTGCTTGCAGCAACGTGCTATATGTTCTGAATGCCCGAATAGGGAATCTGTGTCAAAACTTTGTTAGGAATTATGTGATCCTTACTAGCTGGAAGTAAGGGAGATGGGGCATGAAGTTATTTCTAGGAGTTGGACACATACCAAGTTTAGCTCAGTTCTGGGCATCTTTGAAATACCTATACAAACTTGTTCCTACCTAGTAACTTGCATCTTTGAATGAGAATGTGCTTGCTTACAGCAACGTGCTATATGTTCTGAATGCCCGAATAGGGAGTCTGTGTCAAAACTTTGTTAGGAATTATGTGATCCTTACAAGCTGGAAGTAAGGGAGATGGGGCATGAAGTTATGTCTAGGAGTTGGACACATACCAAGTTTAGCTCAGTTCTGGGCATCTTTGAAATACCTATACAAACTTGTTCCTACCTAGTAACTTGCATCTTTGAATGAGAATGTGCTTGCTTACAGGAACGTGCTATATGTTCTGAATGCCCGAATTGGGAATCTGTGTCAAAACTTTGTTAGGAATTATGTGATCCTTACTATCTGGAAGTAAGGGAGATGGGGCATGAAGTTATTTCTAGGAGTTGGACACATACCAAGTTTAGCTCAGTTCTGGGCATCTTTGAAATACCTATACAAACTTGTTCCTACATAGTAACTTGCAACTTTGAATGAGAATGTGCTTGCTTACAGCAACGTGCTATATGTTCTGAATGCCCGAATTGGCAATCTGTGTCAAAACTTTGTTAGGAATTATGTGATCCTTACTAGCTGGAAGTAAGGGAGATGGGGCATGAAGTTATTTCTAGGAGTTGGACACATACCAAGTTTAGCTCAGTTCTGGGCATCTTTGAAATACCTATACAAACTTGTTCCTACATAGTAACTTGCAACTTTGAATGAGAGGTGCTTGCTTACAGCAACGTGCTATATGTTCTGAATGCCCGAATTGGGAATCTGTGTCAAAACTTTGTTAGGAATTATGTGATCCTTACTAGCTGGAAGTAAGGGAGATGGGGCATGAAGTTATTTCTAGGAGTTGGACACATACCAAGTTTAGCTCAGTTCTGGGCATCTTTGAAATACCTATACAAACTTGTTCCTACCTAGTAACTTGCATCTTTGAATGAGAATCTGCTTGCTTACAGCAACGTGCTATATGTTCTGAATGCCCGAATTGGGAATCTGTGTCAAAACTTTGTTAGGAATTATGTGATCCTTACTAGCTGGAAGTAAGGGAGATGGGGCATGAAGTTATTTCTAGGAGTTGGACACATACCAAGTTTAGCTCAGTTCTGGGCATCTTTGAAATACCTATACAAACTTGTTCCTACATAGTAACTTGCAACTTTGAATGAAAATGTGCTTGCTTACAGCAACGTGCTATAAGTTCTGAATGCCCGAATTGGGAATCTGTGTCAAAACTTTGTTAGGAATTATGTGATCCTTACTAGCTGGAAGTAAGGGAGATAGGGCATGAAGTTATTTCTAGGAGTTGGACACATACCAAGTTTAGCTCAGTTCTGGGCATCTTTGAAATACCTATACAAACTTGTTCCTACATAGTAACTTGCATCTTTGAATGAGAATCTGCTTGCTTACAGCAACGTGCTATATGTTCTGAATGCCCGAATTGGGAATCTGTGTCAAAATTTTGTTAGGAATTATGTGATCCTTACTAGCTGGAAGTAAGGGAGATGGGGCATGAAGTTATTTCTAGGAGTTGGACACATACCAAGTTTAGCTCAGTTCTGGGCATCTTTGAAATACCTATACAAACTTGTTCCTACATAGTAACTTGCATCTTTGAATGAGAATCTGCTTGCTTACAGCAACGTGCTATATGTTCTGAATGCCCGAATTGGGAATCTGTGTCAAAACTTTGTTAGGAATTATGTGATCCTTACTAGCTGGAAGTAAGGGAGATGGGGCATGAAGTTATTTCTAGGAGTTGGACACATACCAAGTTTAGCTCAGTTCTGGGCATCTTTGAAATACCTATACAAACTTGTTCCTACATAGTAACTTGCAACTTTGAATGAAAATGTGCTTGCTTACAGCAACGTGCTATATGTTCTGAATGCCCAAATTGGGAATCTGTGTCAAAACTTTGTTAGGAATTATGTGATCCTTACTAGCTGGAAGTAAGGGAGATGGGGCATGAAGTTATTTCTAGGAGTTGGACACATACCAAGTTTAGCTCAGTTCTGGGCATCTTTGAAATACCTATACAAACTTGTTCCTACATAGTAACTTGCATCTTTGAATGAGAATGTGCTTGCTTACAGCAACGTGCTATATGTTCTGAATGCCCGAATTGGGAATCTGTGTCAAAACTTTGTTAGGAATTATGTGATCCTTACTAGCTGGAAGTAAGGGAGTTTGGCATGAAGTTATTTCTAGGAGTTGGACACATACCAAGTTTAGCTCAGTTCTGGGCATCTTTGAAATACCTATACAAACTTGTTCCTACCTAGTAACTTGCATCTTTGAATGAGAATGTGCTTGCTTACAGGAACGTGCTATATGTTCTGAATGCCCGAATTGGGAATCTGTGTCAAAACTTTGTTAGGAATTATGTGATCCTTACTAGCTGGAAGTAAGGGAGATGGGGCATGAAGTTATTTCTAGGAGTTGGACACATACCAAGTTTAGCTCAGTTCTGGGCATCTTTGAAATACCTATACAAACTTGTTCCTACATAGTAACTTGCAACTTTGAATGAGAATGTGCTTGCTTACAGCAACGTGCTATATGTTCTGAATGCCCGAATTGGCAATCTGTGTCAAAACTTTGTTAGGAATTATGTGATCCTTACTAGCTGGAAGTAAGGGAGATGGGGCATGAAGTTATTTCTAGGAGTTGGACACATACCAAGTTTAGCTCAGTTCTGGGCATCTTTGAAATACCTATACAAACTTGTTCCTACATAGTAACTTGCAACTTTGAATGAGAGGTGCTTGCTTACAGCAACGTGCTATATGTTCTGAATGCCCAAATTGGGAATCTGTGTCAAAACTTTGTTAGGAATTATGTGATCCTTACTAGCTGGAAGTAAGGGAGATGGGGCATGAAGTTATTTCTTGGAGTTGGACACATACCAAGTTTAGCTCAGTTCTCGGCATCTTTGAAATACCTATACAAACTTGTTCCTACCTAGTAACTTGCATCTTTGAATGAGAATCTGCTTGCTTACAGCAACGTGCTATATGTTCTGAATGCCCGAATTGGGAATCTGTGTCAAAACTTTGTTAGGAATTATGTGATCCTTACTAGCT
Organism: Diceros bicornis minor; assembly: GCF_020826845.1. Classification (NCBI taxonomy): domain Eukaryota; kingdom Metazoa; phylum Chordata; class Mammalia; order Perissodactyla; family Rhinocerotidae; genus Diceros; species Diceros bicornis. Next base: position 287,366 of record NC_080767.1, read on the forward strand.
GGAAGTAAGGGAGATGGGGCATGAAGTTATTTCTAGGAGTTGGACACATACCAAGTTTAGCTCAGTTCTGAGCATCTTTGAAATACCTATACAAACTTGTTCCTACATAGTAACTTGCATCTTTGAATGAGAATGTGCTTGCTTACAGCAACGTGCTATATGTTCTGAATGCCCGAATTGGGAATCTGTGTCAAAACTTTTTTAGGAATTATGTGATCCTTACTAGCTGGAAGTAAGGGAGATGGGGCATGAAGTTATTCATAGGAGTTGGACACATACCAAGTTTAGCTCAGTTCTGGGCATCTTTGAAATACCTATACAAACTTGTTCCTACATAGTAACTTGCAACTTTGAATGAGAATGTGCTTGCTTGCAGCAACGTGCTATATGTTCTGAATGCCCGAATAGGGAATCTGTGTCAAAACTTTGTTAGGAATTATGTGATCCTTACTAGCTGGAAGTAAGGGAGATGGGGCATGAAGTTATTTCTAGGAGTTGGACACATACCAAGTTTAGCTCAGTTCTGGGCATCTTTGAAATACCTATACAAACTTGTTCCTACCTAGTAACTTGCATCTTTGAATGAGAATGTGCTTGCTTACAGCAACGTGCTATATGTTCTGAATGCCCGAATAGGGAGTCTGTGTCAAAACTTTGTTAGGAATTATGTGATCCTTACAAGCTGGAAGTAAGGGAGATGGGGCATGAAGTTATGTCTAGGAGTTGGACACATACCAAGTTTAGCTCAGTTCTGGGCATCTTTGAAATACCTATACAAACTTGTTCCTACCTAGTAACTTGCATCTTTGAATGAGAATGTGCTTGCTTACAGGAATGTGCTATATGTTCTGAATGCCCGAATTGGGAATCTGTGTCAAAACTTTGTTAGGAATTATGTGATCCTTACTATCTGGAAGTAAGGGAGATGGGGCATGAAGTTATTTCTAGGAGTTGGACACATACCAAGTTTAGCTCAGTTCTGGGCATCTTTGAAATACCTATACAAACTTGTTCCTACATAGTAACTTGCAACTTTGAATGAGAATGTGCTTGCTTACAGCAACGTGCTATATGTTCTGAATGCCCGAATTGGCAATCTGTGTCAAAACTTTGTTAGGAATTATGTGATCCTTACTAGCTGGAAGTAAGGGAGATGGGGCATGAAGTTATTTCTAGGAGTTGGACACATACCAAGTTTAGCTCAGTTCTGGGCATCTTTGAAATACCTATACAAACTTGTTCCTACCTAGTAACTTGCATCTTTGAATGAGAATGTGCTTGCTTACAGCAACGTGCTATATGTTCTGAATGCCCGAATAGGGAGTCTGTGTCAAAACTTTGTTAGGAATTATGTGATCCTTACAAGCTGGAAGTAAGGGAGATGGGGCATGAAGTTATTTCTAGGAGTTGGACACATACCAAGTTTAGCTCAGTTCTGGGCATCTTTGAAATACCTATACAAACTTGTTCCTACCTAGTAACTTGCATCTTTGAATGAGAATGTGCTTGCTTACAGGAACGTGCTATATGTTCTGAATGCCCGAATTGGGAATCTGTGTCAAAACTTTGTTAGGAATTATGTGATCCTTACTAGCTGGAAGTAAGGGAGATGGGGCATGAAGTTATTTCTAGGAGTTGGACACATACCAAGTTTAGCTCAGTTCTGGGCATCTTTGAAATACCTATACAAACTTGTTCCTACATAGTAACTTGCAACTTTGAATGAGAATGTGCTTGCTTACAGCAACGTGCTATATGTTCTGAATGCCCGAATTGGCAATCTGTGTCAAAACTTTGTTAGGAATTATGTGATCCTTACTAGCTGGAAGTAAGGGAGATGGGGCATGAAGTTATTTCTAGGAGTTGGACACATACCAAGTTTAGCTCAGTTCTGGGCATCTTTGAAATACCTATACAAACTTGTTCCTACATAGTAACTTGCAACTTTGAATGAGAGGTGCTTGCTTACAGCAACGTGCTATATGTTCTGAATGCCCGAATTGGGAATCTGTGTCAAAACTTTGTTAGGAATTATGTGATCCTTACTAGCTGGAAGTAAGGGAGATGGGGCATGAAGTTATTTCTAGGAGTTGGACACATACCAAGTTTAGCTCAGTTCTGGGCATCTTTGAAATACCTATACAAACTTGTTCCTACCTAGTAACTTGCATCTTTGAATGAGAATCTGCTTGCTTACAGCAACGTGCTATATGTTCTGAATGCCCGAATTGGGAATCTGTGTCAAAACTTTGTTAGGAATTATGTGATCCTTACTAGCTGGAAGTAAGGGAGATGGGGCATGAAGTTATTTCTAGGAGTTGGACACATACCAAGTTTAGCTCAGTTCTGGGCATCTTTGAAATACCTATACAAACTTGTTCCTACATAGTAACTTGCAACTTTGAATGAAAATGTGCTTGCTTACAGCAACGTGCTATAAGTTCTGAATGCCCGAATTGGGAATCTGTGTCAAAACTTTGTTAGGAATTATGTGATCCTTACTAGCTGGAAGTAAGGGAGATAGGGCATGAAGTTATTTCTAGGAGTTGGACACATACCAAGTTTAGCTCAGTTCTGGGCATCTTTGAAATACCTATACAAACTTGTTCCTACATAGTAACTTGCATCTTTGAATGAGAATGTGCTTGCTTACAGCAACGTGCTATATGTTCTGAATGCCCGAACTGGGAATCTGTGTCAAAACTTTGTTAGGAATTATGTGATCCTTACTAGCTGGAAGTAAGGGAGATGGGGCATGAAGTTATTTCTAGGAGTTGGACACATACCAAGTTTAGCTCAGTTCTGGGCATCTTTGAAATACCTATACAAACTTGTTCCTACATAGTAACTTGCATCTTTGAATGAGAATCTGCTTGCTTACAGCAACGTGCTATATGTTCTGAATGCCCGAATTGGGAATCTGTGTCAAAACTTTGTTAGGAATTATGTGATCCTTACTAGCTGGAAGTAAGGGAGATGGGGCATGAAGTTATTTCTAGGAGTTGGACACATACCAAGTTTAGCTCAGTTCTGGGCATCTTTGAAATACCTATACAAACTTGTTCCTACATAGTAACTTGCAACTTTGAATGAAAATGTGCTTGCTTACAGCAACGTGCTATATGTTCTGAATGCCCGAATTGGGAATCTGTGTCAAAACTTTGTTAGGAATTATGTGATCCTTACTAGCTGGAAGTAAGGGAGATGGGGCATGAAGTTATTTCTAGGAGTTGGACACATACCAAGTTTAGCTCAGTTCTGGGCATCTTTGAAATACCTATACAAACTTGTTCCTACATAGTAACTTGCATCTTTGAATGAGAATCTGCTTGCTTACAGCAACGTGCTATATGTTCTGAATGCCCGAATTGGGAATCTGTGTCAAAACTTTGTTAGGAACTATGTGATCCTTACTAGCTGGAAGTAAGGGAGATGAAGCATGAAGTTATTTCTAGGAGTTGGACACATACCAAGTTTAGCTCAGTTCTGGGCATCTTTGAAATACCTATACAAACTTGTTCCTACATAGTAACTTGCAACTTTGAATGAGAATGTGCTTGCTTACAGCAACGTGCTATATGTTCTGAATGCCCGAATTGGGAATCTGTGTCAAAACTTTGTTAGGAATTATGTGATCCTTACTAGCTGGAAGTAAGGGAGATGGCGCATGAAGTTATTTCTAGGAGTTGGACGCATACCAAGTTTAGCTCAGTTCTGGGCATCTTTGAAATACCTATACAAACTTGTTCCTACATAGTAACTTGCAACTTTGAATGAAAATGTGCTTGCTTAAGCAACGTGCTATATGTTCTGAATGCCCGAATTGGCAATCTGTGTCAAAACTTTGTTAGGAATTATGTGATCCTTACTAGCTGGAAGTAAGGGAGATGGGGCATGAAGTTATTTCTAGGAGTTGGACACATACCAAGTTTAGCTCAGTTCTGGGCATCTTTGAAATACCTATACAAACTTGTTCCTACATAGTAACTTGCAACTTTGAATGAGAATGTGCTTGCTTACAGCAACGTGCTATATGTTCTGAATGCCCGAATTGGGAATCTGTTTCAAAACTTTGTTAGGAATTATGTGATCCTTACTAGCTGGAAGTAAGGGAGATGGGGCATGAAGTTATTTCTAGGAGTTGGACACATACCAAGTTTAGCTCAGTTCTGGGCATCTTTGAAATACCTATACAAACTTGTTCCTACATAGTAACTTGCAACTTTGAATGAGAGGTGCTTGCTTACAGCAACGTGCTATATGTTCTGAATGCCCGAATTGGGAATCTGTGTCAAAACTTTGTTAGGAATTATGTGATCCTTACTAGCTGGAAGTAAGGGAGATGGGGCATGAAGTTATTTCTAGGAGTTGGACACATACCAAGTTTAGCTCAGTTCTGGGCATCTTTGAAATACCTATACAAACTTGTTCCTACATACTAACTTGCAACTTTGAATGAGAATCTGCTTGCTTACAGCAACGTGCTATATGTTCTGAATGCCCGAATTGGCAATCTGTGTCAAAACTTTGTTAGGAATTATGTGATCCTTACTAGCTGGAAGTAAGGGAGATGGGGCATGAAGTTATTTCTAGGAGTTGGACACATACCAAGTTTAGCTCAGTTCTGGGCATCTTTGAAATACCTATACAAACTTGTTCCTACATAGTAACTTGCATCTTTAATGAGAATCTGCTTGCTTACAGCAACGTGCTATATGTTCTGAATGCCCGATTTGGGAATCTGTGTCAAAACTTTGTTAGGAATTATGTGATCCTTACTAGCTGGAAGTAAGGGAGATGGGGCATGAAGTTATTTCTAGGAGTTGGACACATACCAAGTTTAGCTCTGTTCTGGGCATCTTTGAAATACCTATACAAACTTGTTCCTACATAGTAACTTGCATCTTTGAATGAGAATGTGCTTGCTTACAGCAACGTGCTATATGTTCTGAATGCCCGAATTGGGAATCTGTGTCAAAACTTTGTTAGGAATTATGTGATCCTTACTAGCTGGAAGTAAGGGAGATGGGGCAAGAAGTTATTTCTAGGAGTTGGACACATACCAAGTTTAGCTCAGTTCTGGGCATCTTTGAAATACCTATACAAACTTGTTCCTACATAGTAACTTGCAACTTTCAATGAGAATGTGCTTGCTTACAGCAACCTGCTATATGTTCTGAATGCCCGAATTGGGAATCTGTGTCAAAACTTTGTTAGGAATTATGTGATCCTTACTAGCTGGAAGTAAGGGAGATGGGGCATGAAGTTATTTCTAGGAGTTGGACACATACCAAGTTTAGCTCAGTTCTGGGCATCTTTGAAATACCTATACAAACTTGTTCCTACATAGTAACTTGCAACTTTGAATGAGAATGTGCTTGCTTACAGCAACGTGCTATATGTTCTGAATGCCCGAATTGGGAATCTGTGTCAAAACTTTGTTAGGAATTATGTGATCCTTACTAGCTGGAAGTAAGGGAGATGGGGCATGAAGTTATTTCTTGGAGTTGGACACATACCAAGTTTAGCTCAGTTCGCGGCATCTTTGAAATACCTATACAAACTTGTTCCTACATAGTAACTTGCATCTTTGAATGAGAATGTGCTTGCTTACAGCAACGTGCTATATGTTCTGAATGCCCGAATTGGGAATCTGTGTCAAAACTTTGTTAGGAATTATGAGATCCTTACTAGCTGGAAGTAAGGGAGATGGGGCATGAAGTTATTTCTAGGAGTTGGACACATACCAAGTTTAGCTCAGTTCTGAGCATCTTTGAAATACCTATACAAACTTGTTCCTACATAGTAACTTGCATCTTTGAATGAGAATGTGCTTGCTTACAGCAACGTGCTATATGTTCTGAATGCCCGAATTGGGAATCTGTGTCAAAACTTTTTTAGGAATTATGTGATCCTTACTAGCTGGAAGTAAGGGAGATGGGGCATGAAGTTATTCATAGGAGTTGGACACATACCAAGTTTAGCTCAGTTCTGGGCATCTTTGAAATACCTATACAAACTTGTTCCTACATAGTAACTTGCAACTTTGAATGAGAATGTGCTTGCTTGCAGCAACGTGCTATATGTTCTGAATGCCCGAATAGGGAATCTGTGTCAAAACTTTGTTAGGAATTATGTGATCCTTACTAGCTGGAAGTAAGGGAGATGGGGCATGAAGTTATTTCTAGGAGTTGGACACATACCAAGTTTAGCTCAGTTCTGGGCATCTTTGAAATACCTATACAAACTTGTTCCTACCTAGTAACTTGCATCTTTGAATGAGAATGTGCTTGCTTACAGCAACGTGCTATATGTTCTGAATGCCCGAATAGGGAGTCTGTGTCAAAACTTTGTTAGGAATTATGTGATCCTTACAAGCTGGAAGTAAGGGAGATGGGGCATGAAGTTATGTCTAGGAGTTGGACACATACCAAGTTTAGCTCAGTTCTGGGCATCTTTGAAATACCTATACAAACTTGTTCCTACCTAGTAACTTGCATCTTTGAATGAGAATGTGCTTGCTTACAGGAACGTGCTATATGTTCTGAATGCCCGAATTGGGAATCTGTGTCAAAACTTTGTTAGGAATTATGTGATCCTTACTATCTGGAAGTAAGGGAGATGGGGCATGAAGTTATTTCTAGGAGTTGGACACATACCAAGTTTAGCTCAGTTCTGGGCATCTTTGAAATACCTATACAAACTTGTTCCTACATAGTAACTTGCAACTTTGAATGAGAATGTGCTTGCTTACAGCAACGTGCTATATGTTCTGAATGCCCGAATTGGCAATCTGTGTCAAAACTTTGTTAGGAATTATGTGATCCTTACTAGCTGGAAGTAAGGGAGATGGGGCATGAAGTTATTTCTAGGAGTTGGACACATACCAAGTTTAGCTCAGTTCTGGGCATCTTTGAAATACCTATACAAACTTGTTCCTACATAGTAACTTGCAACTTTGAATGAGAGGTGCTTGCTTACAGCAACGTGCTATATGTTCTGAATGCCCGAATTGGGAATCTGTGTCAAAACTTTGTTAGGAATTATGTGATCCTTACTAGCTGGAAGTAAGGGAGATGGGGCATGAAGTTATTTCTAGGAGTTGGACACATACCAAGTTTAGCTCAGTTCTGGGCATCTTTGAAATACCTATACAAACTTGTTCCTACCTAGTAACTTGCATCTTTGAATGAGAATCTGCTTGCTTACAGCAACGTGCTATATGTTCTGAATGCCCGAATTGGGAATCTGTGTCAAAACTTTGTTAGGAATTATGTGATCCTTACTAGCTGGAAGTAAGGGAGATGGGGCATGAAGTTATTTCTAGGAGTTGGACACATACCAAGTTTAGCTCAGTTCTGGGCATCTTTGAAATACCTATACAAACTTGTTCCTACATAGTAACTTGCAACTTTGAATGAAAATGTGCTTGCTTACAGCAACGTGCTATAAGTTCTGAATGCCCGAATTGGGAATCTGTGTCAAAACTTTGTTAGGAATTATGTGATCCTTACTAGCTGGAAGTAAGGGAGATAGGGCATGAAGTTATTTCTAGGAGTTGGACACATACCAAGTTTAGCTCAGTTCTGGGCATCTTTGAAATACCTATACAAACTTGTTCCTACATAGTAACTTGCATCTTTGAATGAGAATCTGCTTGCTTACAGCAACGTGCTATATGTTCTGAATGCCCGAATTGGGAATCTGTGTCAAAATTTTGTTAGGAATTATGTGATCCTTACTAGCTGGAAGTAAGGGAGATGGGGCATGAAGTTATTTCTAGGAGTTGGACACATACCAAGTTTAGCTCAGTTCTGGGCATCTTTGAAATACCTATACAAACTTGTTCCTACATAGTAACTTGCATCTTTGAATGAGAATCTGCTTGCTTACAGCAACGTGCTATATGTTCTGAATGCCCGAATTGGGAATCTGTGTCAAAACTTTGTTAGGAATTATGTGATCCTTACTAGCTGGAAGTAAGGGAGATGGGGCATGAAGTTATTTCTAGGAGTTGGACACATACCAAGTTTAGCTCAGTTCTGGGCATCTTTGAAATACCTATACAAACTTGTTCCTACATAGTAACTTGCAACTTTGAATGAAAATGTGCTTGCTTACAGCAACGTGCTATATGTTCTGAATGCCCGAATTGGGAATCTGTGTCAAAACTTTGTTAGGAATTATGTGATCCTTACTAGCTGGAAGTAAGGGAGATGGGGCATGAAGTTATTTCTAAGAGTTGGACACATACCAAGTTTAGCTCAGTTCTGGGCATCTTTGAAATACCTATACAAACTTGTTCCTACATAGTAACTTGCATCTTTGAATGAGAATCTGCTTGCTTACAGCAACGTGCTATATGTTCTGAATGCCCGAATTGGGAATCTGTGTCAAAACTTTGTTAGGAACTATGTGATCCTTACTAGCTGGAAGTAAGGGAGATGAAGCATGAAGTTATTTCTAGGAGTTGGACACATACCAAGTTTAGCTCAGTTCTGGGCATCTTTGAAATACCTATACAAACTTGTTCCTACATAGTAACTTGCAACTTTGAATGAGAATGTGCTTGCTTACAGCAACGTGCTATATGTTCTGAATGCCCGAATTGGGAATCTGTGTCAAAACTTTGTTAGGAATTATGTGATCCTTACTAGCTGGAAGTAAGGGAGATGGGGCATGAAGTTATTTCTAGGAGTTGGACACATACCAAGTTTAGCTCAGTTCTGGGCATCTTTGAAATACCTATACAAACTTGTTCCTACATAGTAACTTGCAACTTTGAATGAGAATGTGCTTGCTTACAGCAACGTGCTATATGTTCTGAATGCCCGAATTGGGAATCTGTGTCAAAACTTTGTTAGGAATTATGTGATCCTTACTAGCTGGAAGTAAGGGAGATGGGGCATGAAGTTATTTCTAGGAGTTGGACACATACCAAGTTTAGCTCAGTTCTGGGCATCTTTGAAATACCTATACAAACTTGTTCCTACATAGTAACTTGCATCATTGAATGAGAATCTCCTTGCTTACAGCAACGTGCTATATGTTCTGAATGCCCGAATTGGGAATCTGTGTCAAAACTTTGTTAGGAATTATGTGATCCTTACTAGCTGGAAGTAAGGGAGATGGGGCATGAAGTTATTTCTAGGAGTTGGACACATACCAAGTTTAGCTCAGTTCTGGGCATCTTTGAAATACCTATACAAACTTGTTCCTACATAGTAACTTGCAACTTTGAATGAGAATGTGCTTGCTTACAGCAACGTGCTATATGTTCTGAATGCCCGAATTGGGAATCTGTGTCAAAACTTTGTTAGGAATTATGTGATCCTTACTAGCTGGAAGTAAGGGAGATGGGGCATGAAGTTATTTCTAGGAGTTGGACACATACCAAGTTTAGCTCAGTTCTGGGCATCTTTGAAATACCTATACAAACTTGTTCCTACATAGTAACTTGCATCTTTGAATGAGAATGTGCTTGCTTACAGCAACGTGCTATATGTTCTGAATGCCCGAATTGGGAATCTGTGTCAAAACTTTGTTAGGAATTATGTGATCCTTACTAGCTGGAAGTAAGGGAGATGGGGCATGAAGTTATTTCTAGGAGTTGGACACATACCAAGTTTAGCTCAGTTCTGGGCATCTTTGAAATACCTATACAAACTTGTTCCTACATAGTAACTTGCAACTTTGAATGAGAATGTGCTTGCTTACAGCAACCTGCTATATGTTCTGAATGCCCGAATTGGGAATCTGTGTCAAAACTTTGTTAGGAATTATGTGATCCTTACTAGCTGGAAGTAAGGGAGATGGGGCATGTAGTTATTTCTAGGAGTTGGACACATACCAAGTTTAGCTCAGTTCTCGGCATCTTTGAAATACCTATACAAACTTGTTCCTACATAGTAACTTGCAACTTTGAATGAGAATGTGCTTGCTTACAGCAACGTGCTATATGTTCTGAATGCCCGAATTGGGAATCTGTGTCAAAACTTGGTTAGGAATTATGTGATCCTTACTAGCTGGAAGTAAGGGAGATGGGGCATGAAGTTATTTCTAGGAGTTGGACACATACCAAGTTTAGCTCAGTTCTGGGCATCTTTGAAATACCTATACAAACTTGTTCCTACATAGTAACTTGCAACTTTGAATGAGAATGTGCTTGCTTACAGCAACGTGCTATATGTTCTGAATGCCCGAATTGGGAATCTGTGTCAAAACTTTGTTAGGAATTATGTGATCCTTACTAGCTGGAAGTAAGGGAGATGGGGCATGAAGTTATTTCTAGGAGTTGGACACATACCAAGTTTAGCTCAGTTCTGGGCATCTTTGAAATACCTATACAAACTTGTTCCTACATAGTAACTTGCAACTTTGAATGAGAATGTGCTTGCTTACAGCAACGTGCTATATGTTCTGAATGCCCGAATTGGGAATCTGTGTCAAAACTTTGTTAGGAATTATGTGATTCTTACTAGCTGGAAGAAAGGGAGATGGGGCATGAAGTTATTTCTTGGAGTTGGAGACATACCAAGTTTAGCTCAGTTCTGGGCATCTTTGAAATACCTATACAAACTTGTTCCTACATAGTAACTTGCAACTGTGAATGAGAATGTGCTTGCTTGCAGCAACGTGCTATATGTTCTGAATGCCCGAATAGTGAATCTGTGTCAAAACTTTGTTAGGAATTATGCGATCGTTAATAGCTGGAAGTAAGGGAGATGGGGCATGAAGTTATTTCTAGGAGTTGGACACATACCAAGTTTAGCTCAGTTCTGGGCATCTTTGAAATACCTATACAAACTTGTTCCTACATAGTAACTTGCATCTTTGAATGAGAATGTGCTTGCTTACAGCAACGTGCTATATGTTCTGAATGCCCGAATTGGCAATCTGTGTCAAAACTTTGTTAGGAATTATGTGATCCTTACTAGCTGGAAGTAAGGGAGATGGGGCATGAAGTTATTTCTAGGAGTTGGACACATACCAAGTTTAGCTCAGTTCTGGGCATCTTTGAAATACCTATACAAACTTGTTCCTACATAGTAACTTGCAACTTTGAATGAAAATGTGCTTGCTTACAGCAACGTGCTATATGTTCTGAATGCCCGAATTGGGAATCTGTGTCAAAACTTTGTTAGGAATTATGTGATCCTTACTAGCTGGAAGTAAGGGAGATGGGGCATGAAGTTATTTCTAGGAGTTGGACACATACCAAGTTTAGCTCAGTTCTGGGCATCTTTGAAATACCTATACAAACTTGTTCCTACATAGTAACTTGCATCTTTGAATGAGAATGTGCTTGCTTACAGCAACGTGCTATATGTTCTGAATGCCCGAATTGGCAATCTGTGTCAAAACTTTGTTAGGAATTATGTGATCCTTACTAGCTGGAAGTAAGGGAGATGGGGCATGAAGTTATTTCTAGGAGTTGGACACATACCAAGTTTAGCTCAGTTCTGGGCATCTTTGAAATACCTATACAAACTTGTTCCTACATAGTAACTTGCATCTTTGAATGAGAATGTGCTTGCTTACAGCAACGTGCTATATGTTCTGAATGCCCGAATTGGCAATCTGTGTCAAAACTGTTAGGAATTATGTGATCCTTACTAGCTGGAAGTAAGGGAGATGGGGCATGAAGTTATTTCTAGGAGTTGGACACATACCAAGTTTAGCTCAGTTCTGGGCATCTTTGAAATACCTATACAAACTTGTTCCTACATAGTATCTTGCAACTTTGAATGAAAATGTGCTTGCTTACAGCAACGTGCTATATGATCTGAATGCCCGAATTGGCAATCTGTGTCAAAACTTTGTTAGGAATTATGTGATCCTTACTAGCTGGAAGTAAGGGAGATGGGGCATGAAGTTATTTCTAGGAGTTGGACACATACCAAGTTTAGCTCAGTTCTGGGCATCTTTGAAATACCTATACAAACTTGTTCCTACATAGTAACTTGCAACTTTGAATGAAAATGTGCTTGCTTACAGCAACGTGCTATATGTTCTGATTGCCCGAATTGGCAATCTGTGTCAAAACTTTGTTAGGAATTATGTGATCCTTACTAGCTGGAAGTAAGGGAGATGGGGCATGAAGTTATTTCTAGGAGTTGGACACATACCAAGTTTACCTCAGTTCTGGGCATCTTTGAAATACCTATACAAACTTGTTCCTACATAGTAACTTGCATCTTTAATGAGAATCTGCTTGCTTACAGCAACGTGCTATATGTTCTGAATGCCCGAATTGGGAATCTCTGTCAAAACTGTTAGGAATTATGTGATCCTTACTAGCTGGAAGTAAGGGAGATGGGGCATGAAGTTATTTCTAGGAGTTGGACACATACCAAGTTTAGCTCAGTTCTGGGCATCTTTGAAATACCTATACAAACTTGTTCCTACATAGTAACTTGCAACATTGAATGAGAATCTGCTTGCTTAAAGCAACGTGGTATATGTTCTGAATGCCCGAATTGGGAATCTGTGTCAAAACTTTGTTAGGAATTATATGATCCTTACTAGCTGGAAGTAAGGGAGATGGGGCATGAAGTTATTTCTAGGAGTTGGACACATACCAAGTTTAGCTCAGTTCTGGGCATCTTTGAAATACCTATACAAACTTGTTCCTACATAGTAACTTGCAACTTTGAATGAAAATGTGCTTGCTTACAGCAACGTGCTATATGTTCTGAATGCCCGAATTGGGAATCTGTGTCAAAACTTTGTTAGGAATTATGTGATCCTTACTAGCTGGAAGTAAGGGAGATGGGGCATGAAGTTATTTCTAGGAGTTGGACGCATACCAAGTTTAGCTCAGTTCTGGGCATCTTTGAAATACCTATACAAACTTGTTCCTACCTAGTAACTTGCATCTTTGAATGAGAATCTGCTTGCTTACAGCAACGTGCTATATGTTCTGAATGCCCGAATTGGGAATCTGTGTCAAATCTTTGTTAGGAATTATGTGATCCTTACTAGCTGAAAGTAAGGGAGATGGGGCATGAAGTTATTTCTAGGAGTTGGACACATACCAAGTTTAGCTCAGTTCTGGGCATCTTTGAAATACCTATACAAACTTGTTCCTACATAGTAACTTGCAACTTTGAATGAGAATCTGCTTGCTTACAGCAACGTGCTATATGTTCCGAATGCCTGAATTGGGAATCTGTGTCAAAACTTTGTTAGGAATTATGTGATCCTTACTAGCTGGAAGTAAGGGAGATGGGGCATGAAGTTATTTCTAGGAGTTGGACGCATACCAAGTTTAGCTCAGTTCTGGGCATCTTTGAAATACCTATACAAACTTGTTCCTACATAGTAACTTGCAACTTTGAATGAGAATCTGCTTGCTTACAGCAACGTGCTATATGTTCTGAATGCCCGAATTGGGAATCTGTGTCAAAACTTTGTTAGGAATTATGTGATCCTTACTAGCTGGAAGTAAGGGAGATGGGGCATGAAGTTATTTCTAGGAGTTGGACGCATACCAAGTTTAGCTCAGTTCTGGGCATCTTCGAAATACCTATACAAACTTGTTCCTACATAGTAACTTGCATCTTTGAATGAGAATCTGCTTGCTTACAGCAACGTGCTATATGTTCTGAATGCCCGAATTGGGAATCTGTGTCAAAACTTTGTTAGGAATTATGTGATCCTTACTAGCTGGAAGTAAGGGAGATGGGGCATGAAGTTATTTCTAGGACTTGGACACATACCAAGTTTAGCTCAGTTCTGGGCATCTTCGAAATACCTATACAAACTTGTTCCTACATAGTAACTTGCAACTTTGAATGAGAATGTGCTTGCTTGCAGCAACGTGCTATATGTTCTGAATGCCCGAATAGTGAATCTGTGTCAAAACTTTGTTAGGAATTATGCGATCGTTACTAGCTGGAAGTAAGGGAGATGGGGCATGAAGTTATTTCTAGGAGTTGGACACATACCAAGTTTAGCTCAGTTCTGGGCATCTTTGAAATACCTATACAAACTTGTTCCTACATAGTAACTTGCATCTTTGAATGAGAATGTGCTTGCTTACAGCAACGTGCTATATGATCTGAATGCCCGAATTGGCAATCTGTGTCAAAACTTTGTTAGGAATTATGTGATCCTTACTAGCTGGAAGTAAGGGAGATGGGGCATGAAGTTATTTCTAGGAGTTGGACACATACCAAGTTTAGCTCAGTTCTGGGCATCTTTGAAATACCTATACAAACTTGTTCCTACATAGTAACTTGCAACTTTGAATGAGAATCTGCTTGCTTACAGCAACGTGCTATACGTTCTGAATGCCCGAATTGGGAATCTGTGTCAAAACTTTGTTAGGAATTATGTGATCCTTACTAGCTGGAAGTAAGGGAGATGGGGCATGAAGTTATTTCTAGGAGTTGGACACATACCAAGTTTAGCTCAGTTCTGGGCATCTTTGAAATACCTATACAAACTTGTTCCTACATAGTAACTTGCATCTTTGAATGAGAATCTGCTTGCTTACAGCAACGTGCTATATGTTCTGAATGCCCGAATTGGGAATCTGTGTCAAAACTGTTAGGAATTATGTGATCCTTACTAGCTGGAAGTAAGGGAGATGGGGCATGAAGTTATTTCTAGGAGTTGGACACATACCAAGTTTAGCTCAGTTCTGGGCATCTTTGAAATACCTATACAAACTTGTTCCTACCTAGTAACTTGCAACATTGAATGAGAATCTGCTTGCTTACAGCAACGTGCTATATGTTCTGAATGCCCGAATTGGGAATCTGTGTCAAAACTTTGTTAGGAATTATGTGATCCTTACTAGCTGGAAGTAAGGGAGATGGGGCATGAAGTTATTTCTAGGAGTTGGACACATACCAAGTTTAGCTCAGTTCTGGGCATCTTTGAAATACCTATACAAACTTGTTCCTACATAGTAACTTGCAACTTTGAATGAGAATGTGCTTGCTTACAGCAACGTGCTATATGTTCTGAATGCCCGAATTGGGAATCTGTGTCAAAACTTTGTTAGGAATTATGTGATCCTTACTAGCTGGAAGTAAGGGAGATGGGGCATGAAGTTATTTCTAGGAGTTGGACACATACCAAGTTTAGCTCAGTTCTGGGCATCTTTGAAATACCTATACAAACTTGTTCCTACATAGTAACTTGCAACTTTGAATGAGAATGTGCTTGCTTACAGCAACGTGCTATATGTTCTGAATGCCCGAATTGGGAATCTGTGTCAAAACTTTGTTAGGAATTATGTGATCCTTACTAGCTGGAAGTAAGGGAGATGGGGCATGAAGTTATTTCTAGGAGTTGGACACATACCAAGTTTAGCTCAGTTCTGGGCATCTTTGAAATACCTATACAAACTTGTTCCTACATAGTAACTTGCATCTTTGAATGAGAATGTGCTTGCTTACAGCAACGTGCTATATGTTCTGAATGCCCGAATTGGCAATCTGTGTCAAAACTTTGTTAGGAATTATGTGATCCTTACTAGCTGGAAGTAAGGGAGATGGGGCATGAAGTTATTTCTAGGAGTTGGACACATACCAAGTTTAGCTCAGTTCTGGGCATCTTTGAAATACCTATACAAACTTGTTCCTACATAGTAACTTGCATCTTTGAATGAGAATGTGCTTGCTTACAGCAACGTGCTATATGTTCTGAATGCCCGAATTGGGAATCTGTGTCAAAACTTTGTTAGGAATTATGTGATTCTTACTAGCTGGAAGAAAGGGAGATGGGGCATGAAGTTATTTCTTGGAGTTGGAGACATACCAAGTTTAGCTCAGTTCTGGGCATCTTTGAAATACCTATACAAACTTGTTCCTACATAGTAACTTGCAACTGTGAATGAGAATGTGCTTGCTTGCAGCAACGTGCTATATGTTCTGAATGCCCGAATAGTGAATCTGTGTCAAAACTTTGTTAGGAATTATGCGATCGTTACTAGCTGGAAGTAAGGGAGATGGGGCATGAAGTTATTTCTAGGAGTTGGACACATACCAAGTTTAGCTCAGTTCTGGGCATCTTTGAAATACCTATACAAACTTGTTCCTACATAGTAACTTGCATCTTTGAATGAGAATGTGCTTGCTTACAGCAACGTGCTATATGTTCTGAATGCCCGAATTGGCAATCTGTGTCAAAACTTTGTTAGGAATTATGTGATCCTTACTAGCTGGAAGTAAGGGAGATGGGGCATGAAGTTATTTCTAGGAGTTGGACACATACCAAGTTTAGCTCAGTTCTGGGCATCTTTGAAATACCTATACAAACTTGTTCCTACATAGTAACTTGCAACTTTGAATGAAAATGTGCTTGCTTACAGCAACGTGCTATATGTTCTGAATGCCCGAATTGGCAATCTGTGTCAAAACTTTGTTAGGAATTATGTGATCCTTACTAGCTGGAAGTAAGGGAGATGAGGCATGAAGTTATTTCTAGGAGTTGGACAGATACCAAGTTTAGCTCAGTTCTGGGCATCTTTGAAATACCTATACAAACTTGTTCCTACATAGTAACTTGCATCATTGAATGAGAATGTGCTTGCTTACAGCAACGTGCTATATGTTCTGAATGCCCGAATTGGCAATCTGTGTCAAAACTTTGTTAGGAATTATGTGATCCTTACTAGCTGGAAGTAAGGGAGATGGGGCATGAAGTTATTTCTAGGAGTTGGACACATACCAAGTTTAGCTCAGTTCTGGGCATCTTTGAAATACCTATACAAACTTGTTCCTACATAGTAACTTGCATCTTTGAATGAGAATGTGCTTGCTTACAGCAACGTGCTATATGTTCTGAATGCCCGAATTCGCAATCTGTGTCAAAACTGTTAGGAATTATATGATCCTTACTAGCTGGAAGTAAGGGAGATGGGGCATGAAGTTATTTCTACGAGTTGGACACATACCAAGTTTAGCTCAGTTCTGGGCATCTTTGAAATACCTATACAAACTTGTTCCTACATAGTAACTTGCAACTTTGAATGAAAATGTGCTTGCTTACAGCAACGTGCTATATGATCTGAATGCCCGAATTGGGAATCTGTGTCAAAACTTTGTTAGGAATTATGTGATCCTTACTAGCTGGAAGTAAGGGAGATGGGGCATGAAGTTATTTCTAGGAGTTGGACACATACCAAGTTTAGCTCAGTTCTGGGCATCTTTGAAATACCTATACAAACTTGTTCCTACATAGTTACTTGCAACTTTGAATGAAAATGTGCTTGCTTACAGCAACGTGCTATATGTTCTGATTGCCCGAATTGGCAATCTGTGTCAAAACTTTGTTAGGAATTATGTGATCCTTACTAGCTGGAAGTAAGGGAGATGGGGCATGAAGTTATTTCTAGGAGTTGGACACATACCAAGTTTAGCTCAGTTCTGGGCATCTTTGAAATACCTATACAAACTTGTTCCTACATAGTAACTTGCATCTTTAATGAGAATCTGCTTGCTTACAGCAACGTGCTATATGTTCTGAATGCCCGAAATGGGAATCTCTGTCAAAACTGTTAGGAATTATGTGATCCTTACTAGCTGGAAGTAAGGGAGATGGGGCATGAAGTTATTTCTAGGAGTTGGACACATACCAAGTTTAGCTCAGTTCTGGGCATCTTTGAAATACCTATACAAACTTGTTCCTACATAGTAACTTGCAACATTGAATGAGAATCTGCTTGCTTACACCAACGTGCTATACGTTCTGAATGCCCGAATTGGGAATCTGTGTCAAAACTTTGTTAGGAATTATGTGATCCTTACTAGCTGGAAGTAAGGGAGATGGGGCATGAAGTTATTTCTAGGAGTTGGACACATACCAAGTTTAGCTCAGTTCTGGGCATCTTTGAAATACCTATACAAACTTGTTCCTACATAGTAACTTGCAACTTTGAATGAAAATTTGCTTGCTTACAGAAACGTGCTATATGTTCTGAATGCCCGAATTGGGAATCTGTGTCAAAACTTTGTTAGGAATTATGTGATCCTTACTAGCTGGAAGTAAGGGAGATGGGGCATGAAGTTATTTCTAGGAGTTGGACGCATACCAAGTTTAGCTCAGTTCTGGGCATCTTTGAAATACCTATACAAACTTGTTCCTACCTAGTAACTTGCATCTTTGAATGAGAATCTGCTTGCTTACAGCAACGTGCTATATGTTCTGAATGCCCGAATTGGGAATCTGTGTCAAAACTTTGTTAGGAATTATGTGATCCTTACTAGCTGGAAGTAAGGGAGATGGGGCATGAAGTTATTTCTAGGAGTTGGACACATACCAAGTTTAGCTCAGTTCTGGGCATCTTTGAAATACCTATACAAACTTGTTCCTACATAGTAACTTGCAACTTTGAATGAGCTTCTGCTTGCTTACAGCAACGTGCTATATGTTCTGAATGCCCGAATTGGGAATCTGTGTCAAAACTTTGTTAGGAATTATGTGATCCTTACTAGCTGGAAGTAAGGGAGATGGGGCATGAAGTTATTTCTAGGAGTTGGACGCATACCAAGTTTAGCTCAGTTCTGGGCATCTTTGAAATACCTATACAAACTTGTTCCTACATAGTAACTTGCAACTTTGAATGAGAATCTGCTTGCTTACAGCAACGTGCTATATGTTCTGAATGCCCGAATTGGGAATCTGTGTCAAAACTTTGTTAGGAATTATGTGATCCTTACTAGCTGGAAGTAAGGGAGATGGGGCATGAAGTTATTTCTAGGAGTTGGACGCATACCAAGTTTAGCTCAGTTCTGGGCATCTTCGAAATACCTATACAAACTTGTTCCTACATAGTAACTTGCATCTTTGAATGAGAATCTGCTTGCTTACAGCAACGTGCTATATGTTCTGAATGCCCGAATTGGGAATCTGTGTCAAAACTTTGTTAGGAATTATGTG
The DNA here is from genome assembly GCF_020826845.1 of Diceros bicornis minor. Classification (NCBI taxonomy): domain Eukaryota; kingdom Metazoa; phylum Chordata; class Mammalia; order Perissodactyla; family Rhinocerotidae; genus Diceros; species Diceros bicornis. Next base: position 306,260 of record NC_080767.1, read on the forward strand.
ATCCTTACTAGCTGGAAGTAAGGGAGATGGGGCATGAAGTTATTTCTAGGACTTGGACACATACCAAGTTTAGCTCAGTTCTGGGCATCTTCGAAATACCTATACAAACTTGTTCCTACATAGTAACTTGCAACTTTGAATGAGAATGTGCTTGCTTGCAGCAACGTGCTATATGTTCTGAATGCCCGAATAGTGAATCTGTGTCAAAACTTTGTTAGGAATTATGCGATCGTTACTAGCTGGAAGTAAGGGAGATGGGGCATGAAGTTATTTCTAGGAGTTGGACACATACCAAGTTTAGCTCAGTTCTGGGCATCTTTGAAATACCTATATAAACTTGTTCCTACATAGTAACTTGCATCTTTGAATGAGAATGTGCTTGCTTACAGCAACGTGTTATATGTTCTGAATGCCCGAATTGGGAATCTGTGTCAAAACTTTGTTAGGAATTATGTGATCCTTACTAGCTGGAAGTAAGGGAGATGGGGCATGAAGTTATTTCTAGGAGTTGGACACATACCAAGTTTAGCTCAGTTCTGTGCATCTTTGAAATACCTATACAAACTTGTTCCTACATAGTAACTTGCAACTTTGAATGAGAATCTGCTTGCTTACAGCAACGTGCTATATGTTCTGAATGCCCGAATTGGGAATCTGTGTCAAAACTTTGTTAGGAATTATGTGATCCTTACTAGCTGGAAGTAAGGGAGATGGGGCATGAAGTTATTTCTAGGAGTTGGACACATACCAAGTTTAGCTCAGTTCTGGGCATCTTTGAAATACCTATACAAACTTGTTCCTACATAGTAACTTGCATCTTTGAATGAGAATCTGCTTGCTTACAGCAACGTGCTATATGTTCTGAATGCCCGAATTGGGAATCTGTGTCAAAACTGTTAGGAATTATGTGATCCTTACTAGCTGGAAGTAAGGGAGATGGGGCATGAAGTTATTTCTAGGAGTTGGACACATACCAAGTTTAGCTCAGTTCTGGGCATCTTTGAAATACCTATACAAACTTGTTCCTACATAGTAACTTGCAACATTGAATGAGAATCTGCTTGCTTACAGCAACGTGCTATATGTTCTGAATGCCCGAATTGAGAAACTGTGTCAAAACTTTGTTAGGAATTATGTGATCCTTACTAGCTGGAAGTAAGGGAGATGGGGCATGAAGTTATTTCTAGGAGTTGGACACATACCAAGTTTAGCTCAGTTCTGGGCATCTTTGAAATACCTATACAAACTTGTTCCTACATAGTAACTTGCAACTTTGAATGAAAATGTGCTTGCTTACAGCAACGTGCTATATGTTCTGAATGCCCGAATTGGGAATCTGTGTCAAAACTTTGTTAGGAATTATGTGATCCTTACTAGCTGGAAGTAAGGGAGATGGGGCATGAATTTATTTCTAGGAGTTGGACGCATACCAAGTTTAGCTCAGTTCTGGGCATCTTTGAAATACCTATACAAACTTGTTCCTACCTAGTAACTTGCATCTTTGAATGAGAATCTGCTTGCTTACAGCAACGTGCTATATGTTCTGAATGCCCGAATTGGGAATCTGTGTTAAAACTTTGTTAGGAATTATGTGATCCTTACTAGCTGGAAGTAAGGGAGATGGGGCATGAAGTTATTTCTAGGAGTTGGACACATACCAAGTTTAGCTCAGTTCTGGGCATCTTTGAAATACCTATACAAACTTGTTCCTACATAGTAACTTGCAACTTTGAATGAGAATCTGCTTGCTTACAACAACGTGCTATATGTTCTGAATGCCCGAATTGGGAATCTGTGTCAAAACTTTGTTAGGAATTATGTGATCCTTACTAGCTGGAAGTAAGGGAGATGGGGCATGAAGTTATTTCTAGGAGTTGGACACATACCAAGTTTAGCTCAGTTCTGGGCATCTTTGAAATACCTATACAAACTTGTTCCTACATAGTAACTTGCAACATTGAATGAGAATCTGCTTGCTTACAGCAACGTGCTATATGTTCTGAATGCCCGAATTGGGAATCTGTGTCAAAACTTTGTTAGGAATTATGTGATCCTTCCTAGCTGGAAGTAAGGGAGATGGGGCATGAAGTTATTTCTAGGAGTTGGACGCATAACAAGTTTAGCTCAGTTCTGGGCATCTTTGAAATACCTATACAAACTTGTTCCTACATAGTAACTTGCAACTTTGAATGAGAATCTGCTTGCTTACAGCAACGTGCTATATGTTCTGAATGCCCGAATTGGGAATCTGTGTCAAAACTTTGTTAGGAATTATGTGATCCTTACTAGCTGGAAGTAAGGGAGATGGGGCATGAAGTTATTTCTAGGAGTTGGACACATACCAAGTTTAGCTCAGTTCTGGGCATCTTTGAAATACCTATACAAACTTGTTCCTACATAGTAACTTGCAACTTTGAATGAGAATGTGCTTGCTTACAGCAACGTGCTATATGTTCTAAATGCCCTAATTGGGAATCTGTGTCAAAACTTTGTTAGGAATTATGTGATCCTTACTAGCTGGAAGTAAGGGAGATGGGGCATGAAGTTATTTCTTGGAGTTGGAGACATACCAAGTTTAGCTCAGTTCTGGGCATCTTTGAAATACCTATACAAACTTGTTCCTACATAGTAACTTGCAACTTTGAATGAGAATGTGCTTGCTTGCAGCAACGTGCTATATGTTCTGAATGCCCGAATAGTGAATCTGTGTCAAAACTTTGTTAGGAATTATGCGATCCTTACTAGCTGGAAGTAAGGGAGATGGGGCATGAAGTTATTTCTAGGAGTTGGACACATACCAAGTTTAGCTCAGTTCTGGGCATCTTTGAAATACCTATACAAACTTGTTCCTACATAGTAACTTGCATCTTTGAATGAGAATGTGCTTGCTTACAGCAACGTGCTATATGTTCTGAATGCCCGAATTGGCAATCTGTGTCAAAACTTTGTTAGGAATTATATGATCCTTACTAGCTGGAAGTAAGGGAGATGGGGCATGAAGTTATTTCTAGGAGTTGGACACATACCAAGTTTAGCTCAGTTCTGGGCATCTTTGAAATACCTATACAAACTTGTTCCTACATAGTAACTTGCAACTTTGAATGAAAATGTGCTTGCTTACAGCAACGTGCTATATGTTCTGAATGCCCGAATTGGGAATCTGTGTCAAAACTTTGTTAGGAATTATGTGATCCTTACTAGCTGGAAGTAAAGGAGATGGGGCATGAAGTTATTTCTAGGAGTTGGACACATACCAAGTTTAGCTCAGTTCTGGGCATCTTTGAAATACCTATACAAACTTGTTCCTACATAGTAACTTGCATCTTTGAATGAGAATGTGCTTGCTTACAGCAACGTGCTATATGATCTGAATGCCCGAATTGGCAATCTGTGTCAAAACTTTGTTAGGAATTATGTGATCCTTACTAGCTGGAAGTAAGGGAGATGGGGCATGAAGTTATTTCTAGGAGGTGGACACATACCAAGTTTAGCTCAGTTCTGGGCATCTTTGAAATACCTATACAAACTTGTTCCTACATAGTAACTTGAAACTTTGAATGAAAATGTGCTTGCTTACAGCAACGTGCTATATGTTCTGAATGCCCGAATTGGGAATCTGTGTCAAAACTTTGTTAGGAATTATGTGATCCTTACTAGCTGGAAGTAAGGGAGATGGGGCATGAAGTTATTTCTAGGAGTTGGACACATACCAAGTTTAGCTCAGTTCTGGGCATCTTTGAAATACCTATACAAACTTGTTCCTACATAGTAACTTGCATCTTTGAATGAGAATCTGCTTGCTTACAGCAACGTGCTATATGTTCTGAATGCCCGAATTGGGAATCTGTGTCAAAACTTTGTTAGGAATTATGTGATCCTTACTAGCTGGAAGTAAGGGAGATGGGGCATGAAGTTATTTCTAGGAGTTGGACACATACCAAGTTTAGCTCAGTTCTGGGCATCTTTGAAATACCTATACAAACTTGTTCCTACATAGTAACTTGCAACTTTGAATGAGAATGTGCCTGCTTACAGCAACGTGCTATATGTTCTGAATGCCCGAATTGGGAATCTGTGTGAAAACTTTGTTAGGAATTATGTGATCCTTACTAGCTGGAAGTAAGGGAGATGGGGCATGAAGTTATTTCTAGGAGTTGGACACATACCAAGTTTAGCTCAGTTCTGGGCATCTTTGAAATACCTATACAAACTTGTTCCTACATAGTAACTTGCAACTTTGTATGAGAATGTGCTTGCTTACAGCAACGTGCTATATGTTCTGAATTCCCGAATTGGGAATCTGTGTCAAAACTTTGTTAGGAATTATGTGATCCTTACTAGCTGGAAGTAAGGGAGATGGGGCATGAAGTTATTTCTAGGAGTTGGACACATACCAAGTTTAGCTCAGTTCTGGGCATCTTTGAAATACCTATACAAACTTGTTCCTACATAGTAACTTGCAACTTTGAATGAGAATTTGCTTGCTTACAGCAACGTGCTATATGATCTGAATGCCCGAATTGGCAATCTGTGTGAAAACTTTGTTAGGAATTATGTGATCCTTACTAGCTGGAAGTAAGGGAGATGGGGCTTGAAGTTATTTCTAGGAGTTGGACACATACCAAGTTTAGCTCAGTTCTGGGCATCTTTGAAATACCTATACAAACTTGTTCCTACATAGTAACTTGCAACTTTGAATGAGAATGTGCCTGCTTACAGCAACGTGCTATATGTTCTGAATGCCCGAATTGGGAATCTGTGTCAAAACTTTGTTAGGAATTATGTGATCCTTACTAGCTGGAAGTAAGGGAGATGGGGCATGAAGTTATTTCTAGGAGTTGGACACATACCAAGTTTAGCTCAGTTCTGGGCATCTTTGAAATACCTATACAAACTTGTTCCTACATAGTAACTTGCAACTTTGAATGAGAATGTGCTTGCTTACAGCAACGTGCTATATGTTCTGAATGCCCGAATTGGCAATCTGTGTCAAAACTTTGTTAGGAATTATGTGATCCTTACTAGCTGGAAGTAAGGGAGATGGGGCATGATGTTATTTCTAGGAGTTGGACACATACCAAGTTTAGCTCAGTTTTGGGCATCTTTGAAATACCTATACAAACTTGTTCCTACATAGTAACTTGCAACTTTGAATGAGAATGTGCTTGCTTACAGCAACGTGCTATATGTTCTGAATGCCCGAATTGGGAATCTGTGTCAAAACTTTGTTAGGAAATATGTGATCCTTACTAGCTGGAAGTAAGGGAGATGGGGCATGAAGTTATTTCTAGGAGTTGGACACATACCAAGTTTAGCTCAGTTTTGGGCATCTTTGAAATACCTATACAAACTTGTTCCTACATAGTAACTTGAAACTTTGAATGAAAATGTGCTTGCTTACAGCAACGTGCTATATGTTCTGAATGCCCGAATTGGGAATCTGTGTCAAAACTTTGTTAGGAATTATGTGATCCTTACTAGCTGGAAGTAAGGGAGATGGGGCATGAAGTTATTTCTAGGAGTTGGACACATACCAAGTTTAGCTCAGTTCTGGGCATCTTTGAAATACCTATACAAACTTGTTCCTACATAGTAACTTGCATCTTTGAATGAGAATCTGCTTGCTTACAGCAATGTGCTATATGTTCTGAATGCCCGAATTGGGAATCTGTGTCAAAACTTTGTTAGGAATTATGTGATCCTTACTAGCTGGAAGTAAGGGAGATGGGCCATGAAGTTATTTCTAGGAGTTGGACACATACCAAGTTTAGCTCAGTTCTGGGCATCTTTGAAATACCTATACAAACTTGTTCCTGCATAGTAACTTGCAACTTTGAATGAGAATGTGCTTGCTTACAGCAACGTGCTATATGTTCTGAATGCCCGAATTGGGAATCTGTGTCAAAACTTTGTTAGGAATTATGTGATCCTTACTAGCTGGAAGTAAGGGAGATGGGGCATGAAGTTATTTCTAGGAGTTGGACACATACCAAGTTTAGCTCAGTTCTGGGCATCTTTGAAATACCTATACAAACTTGTTCCTACATAGTAACTTACAACTTTGAATGAGAATGTGCTTGCTTACAGCAACGTGCTATATGTTCTAAATGCCCTAATTGGGAATCTGTGTCAAAACTTTGTTAGGAATTATGTGATCCTTACTAGTTGGAAGTAAGGGAGATGGGGCATGAAGTTATTTCTTGGAGTTGGAGACATACCAAATTTAGCTCAGTTCTGGGCATCTTTGAAATACCTATACAAACTTGTTCCTACATAGTAACTTGCAACTTTGAATGAGAATGTGCTTGCTTGCAGCAACGTGCTATATGTTCTGAATGCCCGAATTGGGAATCTGTGTCAAAACTTTGTTAGGAATTATGTGATCCTTACTAGCTGGAAGTAATGGAGATGGGGCATGAAGTTATTTCTAGGAGTTGGACACATACCAAGTTTAGCTCAGTTCTGGGCATCTTTGAAATACCTATACAAACTTGTTCCTACATAGTAACTTGCATCTTTGAATGAGAATGTGCTTGCTTACAGCAAAGTGCTATATGTTCTGAATGCCCGAATTGGGAATCTGTGTGAAAACTTTGTTAGGAATTATGTGATCCTTACTAGCTGGAAGTAAGGGAGATGGGGCATGAAGTTATTTCTAGGAGTTGGACACATACCAAGTTTAGCTCAGTTCTGGGCATCTTTGAAATACCTATACAAACTTGTTCCTACATAGTAACTTGCATCTTTGAATGAGAATCTGCTTGCTTACAGCAACGTGCTATATGTTCTGAATGCCCGAATTGGGAATCTGTGTCAAAACTTTGTTAGGAATTATGTGATCCTTACTAGCTGGAAGTAAGGGAGATGGGGCATGAAGTTATTTCTAGGAGATGGACACATACCAAGTTTAGCTCAGTTCTGGGCATCTTTGAAATACCTATACAAACTTGTTCCTACCTAGTAACTTGCATCTTTGAATGAGAATCTGCTTGCTTACAGCAACGTGCTATATGTTCTGAATGCCCGAATTGGGAATCTGTGTCAAAACATTGTTAGGAATTATGTGATTCTTACTAGCTAGAAGTAAGGGAGATGGGGCATGAAGTTATTTCTAGAAGTTGGACACATACCAAGTTTAGTTCAGTTCTGGGCATCTTTGAAATACCTATACAAACTTGTTCCTACATAGTAACTTGCAACTTTGAATGAAAATGTGCTTGCTTACAGCAACGTGCTATATATTCTGAATGCCCGAATTGGGAATCTGTGTCAAAACTTTGTTAGGAATTATGTGATCCTTACTAGCTGGAAGTAAGGGAGATGTGGCATGAAGTTATTTCTAGGAGTTGGACACATACCAAGTTTAGCTCAGTTCTGGGCATCTTTGAAATACCTATACAAACTTGTTCCTACATAGTAACTTGCAACTTTGAATGAAAATGTGCTTGCTTACAGCAACGTGCTATATGTTCTGAATGCCCGAATTGGGAATCTGTGTCAAAACTTTGTTAGGAATTATGTGATCCTTACTAGCTGAAAGTAAGGGAGATGGGGCATGAAGTTATTTCTTGGAGTTGGACACATACCACGTTTAGCTCAGTTTTGGGCATCTTTGAAATACCTATACAAACTTGTTCCTACATAGTAACTTGCAACTTTGAATGAGAATGTGCTTGCTTGCAGCAACGTGCTATATGTTCTGAATGCCCGATTTGGGAATCTGTGTCAAAACATTGTTAGGAATTATGTGATCCTTACTAGCTGGAAGAAAGGGAGATGGAGCATGAAGTTATTTCTAGGAGTTGGACACATACCAAGTTTAGCTCAGTTCTGGGCATCTTTGAAATACCTATACAAACTTGTTCCTACATAGTAACTTGCATCTTTGAATGAGAATGTGCTTGCTTACAGCAACGTGCTAAATGTTCTGAATGCCCGAATTGGGAATCTGTGTCAAAACTTTGTTAGGAATTATGTGATCCTTACTAGCTGGAAGTAAGGGAGATGGGGCATGAAGTTATTTCTAGGAGTTGGACACATACCAAGTTTAGCTCAGTTCTGGGCATCTTTGAAATACCTATACAAACTTGTTCCTACATAGTAACTTGCAACTTTGAATGAGAATTTGCTTGCTTACAGCAACGTGCTATATGATCTGAATGCCCGAATTGGCAATCTGTGTCAAAACTTTGTTAGGAATTATGTGATCCTTACTAGCTGGAAGTAAGGGAGATGGGGCATGACGTTATTTCTAGGAGTCGGACACATACCAAGTTTAGCTCAGTTCTGGGTATCTTTGAAATACCTATACAAACTTGTTCCTACATAGTAACTTGCAACTTTGAATGAGAATGTGCTTGCTTGCAGCAACGTGCTATATGTTCTGAATGCCCGAATTGGGAATCTGTGTCAAAACTTTGTTAGGAATTATGCGATCGTTACTAGCTGGAAGTAAGGGAGATGGGGCATGAAGTTATTTCTAGGAGTTGGACACATACCAAGTTTAGCTCAGTTCTGGGCATCTTTGAAATACCTATACAAACTTGTTCCTACATAGTAACTTGCAACTTTGAATGAAAATGTGCTTGCTTACAGCAACGTGCTATATGTTCTGAATGCCCGAATTGGGAATCTGTGTCAAAACTTTGTTAGGAATTATGTGATCCTTACTAGCTGGAAGTAAAGGAGATGGGGCATGAAGTTATTTCTAGGAGTTGGACACATACCAAGTTTAGCTCAGTTCTGGGCATCTTTGAAATACCTATACAAACTTGTTCCTACATAGTAACTTGCATCTTTGAATGAGAATGTGCTTGCTTACAGCAACGTGCTATATGATCTGAATGCCCGAATTGGCAATCTGTGTCAAAACTTTGTTAGGAATTATGTGATCCTTACTAGCTGGAAGTAAGGGAGATGGGGCATGAAGTTATTTCTAGGAGGTGGACACATACCAAGTTTAGCTCAGTTCTGGGCATCTTTGAAATACCTATACAAACTTGTTCCTACATAGTAACTTGCAACTTTGAATGAAAATGTGCTTGCTTACAGCAACGTGCTATATGTTCTGAATGCCCGAATTGGGAATCTGTGTCAAAACTTTGTTAGGAATTATGTGATCCTTACTAGCTGGAAGTAAGGGAGATGGGGCATGAAGTTATTTCTAGGAGTTGGACACATACCAAGTTTAGCTCAGTTCTGGGCATCTTTGAAATACCTATACAAACTTGTTCCTACATAGTAACTTGCATCTTTGAATGAGAATGTGCTTGCTTACAGCAAAGTGCTATATGTTCTGAATGCCCGAATTGGGAATCTGTGTCAAAACTTTGTTAGGAATTATGTGATCCTTACTAGCTGGAAGTAAGGGAGATGGGGCATGAAGTTATTTCTAGGAGTTGGACACATACCAAGTTTAGCTCAGTTCTGGGCATCTTTGAAATACCTATACAAACTTGTTCCTACCTAGTAACTTGCATCTTTGAATGAGAATCTGCTTGCTTACAGCAACGTGCTATATGTTCTGAATGCCCGAATTGGCAATCTGTGTCAAAACTTTGTTAGGAATTATGTGATCCTTACTAGCTGGAAGTAAGGGAGATGGGGCATGAAGTTATTTCTAGGAGTTGGACACATACCAAGTTTAGCTCAGTTCTGGGCATCTTTGAAATACCTATACAAACTTGTTCCTACATAGTAACTTGCAACTTTGAATGAGAATTTGCTTGTTTACAGCAACGTGCTATATGATCTGAATGCCCGAATTGGCAATCTGTGTGAAAACTTTGTTAGGAATTATGTGATCCTTACTAGCTGGAAGTAAGGGAGATGGGGCATGAAGTTATTTCTAGGAGTTGGACACATACCAAGTTTAGCTCAGTTCTGGGCATCTTTGAAATACCTATACAAACTTGTTCCTACATAGTAACTTGCAACTTTGAATGAGAATGTGCCTGCTTACAGCAACGTGCTATATGTTCTGAATGCCCGAATTGGGAATCTGTGTCAAAACTTTGTTAGGAATTATGTGATCCTTACTAGCTGGAAGTAAGGGAGATGGGGCATGAAGTTATTTCTAGGAGTTGGACACATACCAAGTTTAGCTCAGTTCTGGGCATCTTTGAAATACCTATACAAACTCGTTCCTACATAGTAACTTGCAACTTTGAATGAGAATGTGCTTGCTTACAGCAACGTGCTATATGTTCTGAATGCCCGAATTGGGAATCTGTGTCAAAACTTTGTTAGGAATTATGTGATCCTTACTAGCTGGAAGTAAGGGAGATGGGGCATGAAGTTATTTCTAGGAGTTGGACACATACCAAGTTTAGCTCAGTTCTGGGCATCTTTGAAATACCTATACAAACTTGTTCCTACATAGTAACTTGCAACTTTGAATGAGAATGTGCCTGCTTACAGCAACGTGCTATATGTTCTGAATGCCCGAATTGGGAATCTGTGTCAAAACTTTGTTAGGAATTATGTGATCCTTACTAGCTGGAAGTAAGGGAGATGGGGCATGAAGTTATTTCTAGGAGTTGGACACATACCAAGTTTAGCTCAGTTCTGGGCATCTTTGAAATACCTATACAAACTTGTTCATACATAGTAACTTGCAACTTTGTATGAGAATGTGCTTGCTTACAGCAACGTGCTATATGTTCTGAATGCCCGAATTGGGAATCTGTGTCAAAACTTTGTTAGGAATTATGTGATCCTTACTAGCTGGAAGTAAGGGAGATGGGGCATGAAGTTATTTCTAGGAGTTGGACACATACCAAGTTTAGCTCAGTTCTGGGCATCTTTGAAATACCTATACAAACTTGTTCCTACATAGTAACTTGCAACTTTGAATGAGAATGTGCTTGCTTACAGCAACGTGCTATATGTTCTGAATGCCCGAATTGGGAATCTGTGTCAAAACTTTGTTAGGAATTATGTGATCCTTACTAGCTGGAAGTAAGGGAGATGGGGCATGAAGTTATTTCTAGGAGTTGGACACATACCAAGTTTAGCTCAGTTCTGGGCATCTTTGAAATACCTATACAAACTTGTTCCTACATAGTAACTTGAAACTTTGAATGAGAATCTGCTTGCTTACAGCAACGTGCTATATGTTCTGAATGCCCGAATTGGGAATCTGTGTCAAAACTTTGTTAGGAATTATGTGATCCTTACTAGCTGGAAGTAAGGGAGATGGGGCATGAAGTTATTTCTAGGAGTTGGACACATACCAAGTTTAGCTCAGTTCTGGGCATCTTTGAAATACCTATACAAACTTGTTCCTACATAGTAACTTGCAACTTTGAATGAGAATGTGCTTGCTTACAGCAACGTGCTATATGTTCTGAATGCCCGAATTGGGAATCTGTGTCAAAACTTTGTTAGGAATTATGTGATCCTTACTAGCTGGAAGTAAGGGAGATGGGGCATGAAGTTATTTCTAGGAGTTGGACACATACCAAGTTTAGCTCAGTTCTGGGCATCTTTGAAATACCTATACAAACTTGTTCCTACATAGTAACTTGCAACTTTGAATGAGAATGGGCTTGCTTACAGCAACGTGCTATATGTTCTAAATGCCCTAATTGGGAATCTGTGTCAAAACTTTGTTAGGAATTATGTGATCCTTACTAGCTGGAAGTAAGGGAGATGGGGCATGAAGTTATTTCTTGGAGTTGGAGACATACCAAGTTTAGCTCAGTTCTGGGCATCTTTGAAATACCTATACAAACTTGTTCCTACATAGTAACTTGCAACTTTGAATGAGAATGTGCTTGCTTACAGCAACGTGCTATATGATCTGAATGCCCGAATTGGCAATCTGTGTCAAAACTTTGTTAGGAATTATGTGATCCTTGCTAGCTGGAAGTAAGGGAGATGGGGCAGGAAGTTATTTCTAGGAGTTGGACACATACCAAGTTTAGCTCAGTTCTGGGCATCTTTGAAATACCTATACAAACTTGTTCCTACATAGTAACTTGCATCTTTGAATGAGAATCTGCTTGCTTACAGCAACGTGCTATATGTTCTGAATGCCCGAATTGGCAATCTGTGTGAAAACTTTGTTAGGAATTATGTGATCCTTACTAGCTGGAAGTAAGGGAGATGGGGCATGAAGTTATTTCTAGGAGTTGGACACATACCAAGTTTAGCTCAGTTCTGGGCATCTTTGAAATACCTATACAAACTTGTTCCTACATAGTAACTTGCATCTTTGAATGAGAATGTGCTTGCTTACAGCAACGTGCTATATGTTCTGAATGCCCGAATTGGCAATCTGTGTCAAAACTTTGTTAGGAATTATGTGATCCTTACTAGCTGGAAGTAAGGGAGATGGGGCATGAAGTTATTTCTAGGAGTTGGACACATACCAAGTTTAGCTCAGTTCTGGGCATCTTTGAAATACCTATACAAACTTGTTCTTACATAGTAACTTGCAAATTTGAATGAGAATTTGCTTGCTTACAGCAACGTGCTATATGATCTGAATGCCCGAATTGGCAATCTGTGTGAAAACTTTGTTAGGAATAATGTGATCCTTACTAGCTGGAAGTAAGGGAGATGGGGCTTGAAGTTATTTCTAGGAGTTGGACACATACCAAGTTTAGCTCAGTTCTGGGCATCTTTGAAATACCTATACAAACTTGTTCCTACATAGTAACTTGCAACTTTGAATGAGAATGTGCCTGCTTACAGCAACGTGCTATATGTTCTGAATGCCCGAATTGGGAATCTGTGTCAAAACTTTGTTAGGAATTATGTGATCCTTACTAGCTGGAAGTAAGGGAGATGGGGCATGAAGTTATTTCTAGGAGTTGGACACATACCAAGTTTAGCTCAGTTCTGGGCATCTTTGAAATACCTATACAAACTTGTTCCTACATAGTAACTTGCAACTTTGAATGAGAATGTGCTTGCTTACAGCAACGTGCTATATGTTCTGAATGCCCGAATTGGCAATCTGTGTCAAAACTTTGTTAGGAATTATGTGATCCTTACTAGCTGGAAGTAAGGGAGATGGGGCATGATGTTATTTCTAGGAGTTGGACACATACCAAGTTTAGCTCAGTTCTGGGCATCTTTGAAATACCTATACAAACTTGTTCCTACATAGTAACTTGCAACTTTGAATGAGAATGTGCTTGCTTACAGCAACGTGCTATATGTTCTGAATGCCCGAATTGGGAATCTGTGTCAAAACTTTGTTAGGAAATATGTGATCCTTACTAGCTGGAAGTAATGGAGATGGGGCATGAAGTTATTTCTAGGAGTTGGACACATACCAAGTTTAGCTCAGTTTTGGGCATCTTTGAAATACCTATACAAACTTGTTCCTACATAGTAACTTGAAACTTTGAATGAAAATGTGCTTGCTTACAGCAACGTGCTATATGTTCTGAATGCCCGAATTGGGAATCTGTGTCAAAACTTTGTTAGGAATTATGTGATCCTTACTAGCTGGAAGTAAGGGAGATGGGACATGAAGTTATTTCTAGGAGTTGGACACATACCAAGTTTAGCTCAGTTCTGGGCATCTTTGAAATACCTATACAAACTTGTTCCTACATAGTAACTTGCATCTTTGAATGAGAATCTGCTTGCTTACAGCAATGTGCTATATGTTCTGAATGCCCGAATTGGGAATCTGTGTCAAAACTTTGTTAGGAATTATGTGATCCTTACTAGCTGGAAGTAAGGGAGATGGGGCATGAAGTTATTTCTAGGAGTTGGACACATACCAAGTTTAGCTCAGTTCTGGGCATCTTTGAAATACCTATACAAACTTGTTCCTACATAGTAACTTGCAACTTTGAATGAGAATGTGCTTGCTTACAGCAACGTGCTATATGTTCTGAATGCCCGAATTGGGAATCTGTGTCAAAACTTTGTTAGGAATTATGTGATCCTTACTAGCTGGAAGTAAGGGAGATGGGGCATGAAGTTATTTCTAGGAGTTGGACACATACCAAGTTTAGCTCAGTTCTGGGCATCTTTGAAATACCTATACAAACTTGTTCCTACATAGTAACTTACAACTTTGAATGAGAATGTGCTTGCTTACAGCAACGTGCTATATGTTCTAAATGCCCTAATTGGGAATCTGTGTCAAAACTTTGTTAGGAATTATGTGATCCTTACTAGTTGGAAGTAAGGGAGATGGGGCATGAAGTTATTTCTTGGAGTTGGAGACATACCAAGTTTAGCTCAGTTCTGGGCATCTTTGAAATACCTATACAAACTTGTTCCTACATAGTAACTTGCAACTTTGAATGAGAATGTGCTTGCTTGCAGCAACGTGCTATATGTTCTGAATGCCCGAATTGGGAATCTGTGTCAAAACTTTGTTAGGAATTATGTGATCCTTACTAGCTGGAAGTAATGGAGATGGGGCATGAAGTTATTTCTAGGAGTTGGACACATACCAAGTTTAGCTCAGTTCTGGGCATCTTTGAAATACCTATACAAACTTGTTCCTACATAGTAACTTGCATCATTGAATGAGAATGTGCTTGCTTACAGCAAAGTGCTATATGTTCTGAATGCCCGAATTGGGAATCTGTGTGAAAACTTTGTTAGGAATTATGTGATCCTTACTAGCTGGAAGTAAGGGAGATGGGGCATGAAGTTATTTCTAGGAGTTGGACACATACCAAGTTTAGCTCAGTTCTGGGCATCTTTGAAATACCTATACAAACTTGTTCCTACATAGTAACTTGCATCTTTGAATGAGAATCTGCTTGCTTACAGCAACGTGCTATATGTTCTGAATGCCCGAATTGGGAATCTGTGTCAAAACTTTGTTAGGAATTATGTGATCCTTACTAGCTGGAAGTAAGGGAGATGGGGCATGAAGTTATTTCTAGGAGATGGACACATACCAAGTTTAGCTCAGTTCTGGGCATCTTTGAAATACCTATACAAACTTGTTCCTACCTAGTAACTTGCATCTTTGAATGAGAATCTGCTTGCTTACAGCAACGTGCTATATGTTCTGAATGCCCGAATTGGGAATCTGTGTCAAAACATTGTTAGGAATTATGTGATCCTTACTAGCTAGAAGTAAGGGAGATGGGGCATGAAGTTATTTCTAGAAGTTGGACACATACCAAGTTTAGTTCAGTTCTGGGCATCTTTGAAATACCTATACAAACTTGTTCCTACATAGTAACTTGCAACTTTGAATGAAAATGTGCTTGCTTACAGCAACGTGCTATATATTCTGAATGCCCGAATTGGGAATCTGTGTCAAAACTTTGTTAGGAATTATGTGATCCTTACTAGCTGAAAGTAAGGGAGATGTGGCATGAAGTTATTTCTAGGAGTTGGACACATACCAAGTTTAGCTCAGTTCTGGGCATCTTTGAAATACCTATACAAACTTGTTCCTACATAGTAACTTGCAACTTTGAATGAAAATGTGCTTGCTTACAGCAACGTGCTATATGTTCTGAATGCCCGAATTGGGAATCTGTGTCAAAACTTTGTTAGGAATTATGTGATCCTTACTAGCTGAAAGTAAGGGAGATGGGGCATGAAGTTATTTCTTGGAGTTGGACACATACCACGTTTAGCTCAGTTTTGGGCATCTTTGAAATACCTATACAAACTTGTTCCTACATAGTAACTTGCAACTTTGAATGAGAATGTGCTTGCTTGCAGCAACGTGCTATATGTTCTGAATGCCCGATTTGGGAATCTGTGTCAAAACATTGTTAGGAATTATGTGATGCTTACTAGCTGGAAGAAAGGGAGATGGAGCATGAAGTTATTTCTAGGAGCTGGACACATACCAAGTTTAGCTCAGTTCTGGGCATCTTTGAAATACCTATACAAACTTGTTCCTACATAGTAACTTGCATCTTTGAATGAGAATGTGCTTGCTTACAGCAACGTGCTAAATGTTCTGAATGCCCGAATTGGGAATCTGTGTCAAAACTTTGTTAGGAATTATGTGATCCTTACTAGCTGGAAGTAAGGGAGATGGGGCATGAAGTTATTTCTAGGAGTTGGACACATACCAAGTTTAGCTCAGTTCTGGGCATCTTTGAAATACCTATACAAACTTGTTCCTACATAGTAACTTGCAACTTTGAATGAGAATTTGCTTGCTTACAGCAACGTGCTATATGATCTGAATGCCCGAATTGGCAATCTGTGTCAAAACTTTGTTAGGAATTATGTGATCCTTACTAGCTGGAAGTAAGGGAGATGGGGCATGACGTTATTTCTAGGAGTCGGACACATACCAAGTTTAGCTCAGTTCTGGGTATCTTTGAAATACCTATACAAACTTGTTCCTACATAGTAACTTGCGACTTTGAATGAGAATGTGCTTGCTTGCAGCAACGTGCTATATGTTCTGAATGCCCGAATTGGGAATCTGTGTCAAAACTTTGTTAGGAATTATGCGATCGTTACTAGCTGGAAGTAAGGGAGATGGGGCATGAAGTTATTTCTAGGAGTTGGACACATACCAAGTTTAGCTCAGTTCTGGGCATCTTTGAAATACCTATACAAACTTGTTCCTACATAGTAACTTGCAACTTTAAATGAGAATGTGCTTGCTTGCAGCAACGTGCTATATGTTCTGAATGCCCGATTTGGGAATCTGTGTCAAAACTTTGTTAGGAATTATGTGATCCTTACTAGCTGGAAGTAAGGGAGTTGGAGCATGAAGTTATTTCTAGGAGTTGGACACATACCAAGTTTAGCTCAGTTCTGGGCATCTTTGAAATACCTATACAAACTTGTTCCTACATAGTAACTTGCATATTTGAATGAGAATGTGCTTGCTTACAGCAACGTGCTATATGTTCTGAATGCCCGAATTGGCAATCTGTGTCAAAACTTTGTTAGGAATTATGTGATCCTTACTAGCTGGAAGTAAGGGAGATGGGGCATGAAGTTATTTCTAGGAGTTGGACACATACCAAGTTTAGCTCAGTTCTGGGCATCTTTGAAATACCTATACAAACTTGTTCCTACATAGTAACTTGCAACTTTGAATGAGAATTTGCTTGCTTACAGCAACGTGCTATATGATCTGAATGCCCGAATTGGCAATCTGTGTCAAAACTTTGTTAGGAATTATGTGATCCTTACTAGCTGGAAGTAAGGGAGATGGGGCATGAAGTTATTTCTAGGAGTTGGACACATACCAAGTTTAGCTCAGTTCTGGGCATCTTTGAAATACCTATACAAACTTGTTCCTACATAGTAACTTGCAACTTTGAATGAGAATGTGCCTGCTTACAGCAACGTGCTATATGTTCTGAATGCCCGAATTGGGAATCTGTGTCAAAACTTTGTTAGGAATTATGTGATCCTTACTAGCTGGAAGTAAGGGAGATGGGGCATGAAGTTATTTCTAGGAGTTGGACACATACCAAGTTTAGCTCAGTTCTGGGCATCTTTGAAATACCTATACAAACTTGTTCCTACATAGTAACTTGCAACTTTGTATGAGAATGTGCTTGCTTACAGCAACGTGCTATATGTTCTGAATTCCCGAATTGGGAATCTGTGTCAAAACTTTGTTAGGAATTATGTGATCCTTACTAGCTGGAAGTAAGGGAGATGGGGCATGAAGTTATTTCTAGGAGTTGGACACATACCAAGTTTAGCTCAGTTCTGGGCATCTTTGAAATACCTATACAAACTTGTTCCTACATAGTAACTTGCAACTTTGAATGAGAATGTGCTTGCTTACAGCAACGTGCTATATGTTCTGAATGCCCGTATTGGGAATCTGTGTCAAAACTTTGTTAGGAATTATGTGATCCTTACTAGCTGGAAGTAAGGGAGATGGGGCATGAAGTTATTTCTAGGAGTTGGACACATACCAAGTTTAGCTCAGTTCTGGGCATCTTTGAAATACCTATACAAACTTGTTCCTACATAGTAACTTGAAACTTTGAATGAGAATCTGCTTGCTTACAGCAACGTGCTATATGTTCTGAATGCCCGAATTGGGAATCTGTGTCAAAACTTTGTTAGGAATTATGTGATCCTTACTAGCTGGAAGTAAGGGAGATGGGGCATGAAGTTATTTCTAGGAGTTGGACACATACCAAGTTTAGCTCAGTTCTGGGCATCTTTGAAATACCTATACAAACTTGTTCCTACATAGTAACTTGCAACTTTGAATGAGAATGTGCTTGCTTACAGCAACGTGCTATATGTTCTGAATGCCCGAATTGGGAATCTGTGTCAAAACTTTGTTAGGAATTATGTGATCCTTACTAGCTGGAAGTAAGGGAGATGGGGCATGAAGTTATTTCTAGGAGTTGGACACATACCAAGTTTAGCTCAGTTCTGGGCATCTTTGAAATACCTATACAAACTTGTTCCTACATAGTAACTTGCAACTTTGAATGAGAATGGGCTTGCTTACAGCAACGTGCTATATGTTCTAAATGCCCTAATTGGGAATCTGTGTCAAAACTTTGTTAGGAATTATGTGATCCTTACTAGCTGGAAGTAAGGGAGATGGGGCATGAAGTTATTTCTTGGAGTTGGAGACATACCAAGTTTAGCTCAGTTCTGGGCATCTTTGAAATACC
Organism: Diceros bicornis minor; assembly: GCF_020826845.1. Lineage (NCBI taxonomy): Eukaryota > Metazoa > Chordata > Mammalia > Perissodactyla > Rhinocerotidae > Diceros > Diceros bicornis. The sequence continues at coordinate 324,826 of NC_080767.1, forward strand.
TATACAAACTTGTTCCTACATAGTAACTTGCAACTTTGAATGAGAATGTGCTTGCTTGCAGCAACGTGCTATATGTTCTGAATGCCCGAATAGTGAATCTGTGTCAAAACTTTGTTAGGAATTATGCGATCCTTACTAGCTGGAAGTAAGGGAGATGGGGCATGAAGTTATTTCTAGGAGTTGGACACATACCAAGTTTAGCTCAGTTCTGGGCATCTTTGAAATACCTATACAAACTTGTTCCTACATAGTAACTTGCATCTTTGAATGAGAATGTGCTTGCTTACAGCAACGTGCTATATGTTCTGAATGAACGAATTGGCAATCTGTGTCAAAACTTTGTTAGGAATTATGCGATCGTTACTAGCTGGAAGTAAGGGAGATGGGGCATGAAGTTATTTCTAGGAGTTGGACACATACCAAGTTTAGCTCAGTTCTGGGCATCTTTGAAATACCTATACAAACTTGTTCCTACATAGTAACTTGCAACTTTGAATGAAAAGGTGCTTGCTTACAGCAACGTGCTATATGTTCTGAATGCCCGAATTGGGAATCTGTGTCAAAACTTTGTTAGGAATTATGTGATCCTCACTAGCTGGAAGTAAGGGAGATGGGGCATGAAGTTATTTCTAGGAGTTGGACACATACCAAGTTTAGCTCAGTTCTGGGCATCTTTGAAATACCTATACAAACTTGTTCCTACATAGTAACTTGCAACTTTGAATGAGAATGTGCTTGCTTACAGCAACGTGCTATATGTTCTAAATGCCCGAATTGGGAATATGTGTCAAAACTTTGTTAGGAATTATGTGATCCTTACTAGCTGGAAGTAAGGGAGAAGGGGCATGAAGTTATTTCTTGGAGTTGGAGACATACCAAGTTTAGCTCAGTTCTGGGCATCTTTGAAATACCTATACAAACTTGTTCCTACATAGTAACTTGCAACTTTGAATGAGAATGTGCTTGCTTGCAGCAACGTGCTATATGTTCTGAATGCCCGAATTGGGAATCTGTGTCAAAACTTTGTTAGGAATTATGTGATCCTTACTAGCTGGAAGTAAGGGAGATGGGGCATGAAGTTATTTCTAGGAGTTGGACACATACCAAGTTTAGCTCAGTTCTGGGCATCTTTGAAATACCTATACAAACTTGTTCCTACATAGTAACTTGCAACTTTGAATGAAAATGTGCTTGCTTACAGCAACGTGCTATATGTTCTGAATGCCCGAATTGGGAATCTGTGTCAAAACTTTGTTAGGAATTATGTGATCCTTACTAGCTGGAAGTAAGGGAAGTAAGGGAGATGGGGCATGAAGTTATTTCTAGGAGTTGGACACATACCAAGTTTAGCTCAGTTCTGGGCATCTTTGAAATACCTATACAAACTTGTTCCTACATAGTAACTTGCAACTTTGAATGAAAATGTGCTTGCTTACAGCAACGTGCTATATGTTCTGAATGCCCGAATTGGGAATCTGTGTCAAAACTTTGTTAGGAATTATGTGATCCTTACTAGCTGGAAGTAAAGGAGATGGGGCATGAAGTTATTTCTAGGAGTTGGACACATACCAAGTTTAGCTCAGTTCTGGGCATCTTTGAAATACCTATACAAACTTGTTCCTACATAGTAACTTGCATCTTTGAATGAGAATGTGCTTGCTTACAGCAACGTGCTATATGATCTGAATGCCCGAATTGGCAATCTGTGTCAAAACTTTGTTAGGAATTATGTGATCCTTACAGGCTGGAAGTAAGGGAGATGGGGCATGAAGTTATTTCTAGGAGTTGGACACATGCCAAGTTTAGCTCAGTTCTGGCCATCTTTGAAATACCTATACAAACTTGTTCCTACATAGTAACTTGCATCTTTGAATGAGAATCTGCTTGCTTACAGCAACGTGCTATATGTTCTCAATGCCCGAATTGGCAATCTGTGTGAAAACTTTGTTAGGAATTATGTGATCCTTACTAGCTGGAAGTAAGGGAGATGGGGCATGAAGTTATTTCTAGGAGTTGGACACATACCAAGTTTAGCTCAGTTCTGGGCATCTTTGAAATACCTATACAAACTTGTTCCTACATAGTAACTTGCAACTTTGAATGAGAATGTGCTTGCTTACAGCAACGTGCTATATGTTCTGAATGCCCGAATTGGCAATCTGTGTCAAAACTTTGTTAGGAATTATGTGATCCTTACTAGCTGGAAGTAAGGGAGATGGGGCATGAATTTATTTCCAGGAGTTGGACACATACCAAGTTTAGCTCAGTTCTGGGCATCTTTGAAATACCTATACAAACTTGTTCCTACATAGTAACTTGCATCTTTGAATGAGAATGTGCTTTCTTACAGCAAAGTGCTATATCTTCTGAATGCCCGAATTGGGAATCTGTGTCAAAACTTTGTTAGGAATTATGTGATCCTTACTAGCTGGAAGTAAGGGAGATGGGGCATGAAGTTATTTCTTGGAGTTGGACACATACCAAGTTTAGCTCAGTTCTGGGCATCTTTGAAATACCTATACAAACTTGTTCCTACATAGTAACTTGCATCTTTGAATGAGAATGTGCTTGCTTACAGCAACGTGCTATATGTTCTGAATGCCCGAATAGGGAATCTGTGTCAAAACTTTGTTAGGAATTATGTGATCCTTACTAGCTGGAAGTAAGGGAGATGGGGCATGAAGTTATTTCTAGGAGTTGGACACATACCAAGTTTAGCTCAGATCTGGGCATCTTTGAAATACCTATACAAACTTGTTCCTACCTAGTAACTTGCATCTTTGAATGAGAATCTGCTTGCTTACAGCAACGTGCTATATGTTCTGAATGCCCGAATTGGGAATCTGTGTCAAAACATTGTTAGGAATTATGTGATCCTTACTAGCTGGAAGTAAGGGAGATGGGGCATGAAGTTATTTCTAGGAGTTGGACACATACCAAGTTTAGTTCAGTTCTGGGCATCTTTGAAATACCTATACAAACTTGTTCCTACATAGTAACTTGCAACTTTGAATGAAAATGTGCTTGCTTACAGCAACGTGCTATATATTCTGAATGCCCGAATTGGGAATCTGTGTCAAAACTTTGTTAGGAATTATGTGATCCTTACTAGCTGGAAGTAAGGGAGATGGGGCATGAAGTTATTTCTAGGAGTTGGACACATACCAAGTTTAGCTCAGTTCTGGGCATCTTTGAAATACCTATACAAACTTGTTCCTACATAGTAACTTGCAACTTTGAATGAAAATGTGCTTGCTTACAGCAACGTGCTATATGTTCTGAATGCCCGAATTGGGAATCTGTGTCAAAACTTTGTTAGGAATTATGTGATCCTTACTAGCTGGAAGTAAGGGAGATGGGGCATGAAGTTATTTCTTGGAGTTGGACACATACCACGTTTAGCTCAGTTTTGGGCATCTTTGAAATACCTATACAAACTTGTTCCTACATAGTAACTTGCAACTTTGAATGAGAATGTGCTTGCTTGCAGCAACGTGCTATATGTTCTGAATGCCCGAATTGGGAATCTGTGTCAAAACTTTGTTAGGAATTATGTGATCCTTACTAGCTGGAAGTAAGGGAGATGGAGCATGAAGTTATTTCTAGGAGTTGGACACATACCAAGTTTAGCTCAGTTCTGGGCATCTTTGAAATACCTATACAAACTTGTTCCTACATAGTAACTTGCAACTTTGAATGAGAATGTGCCTGCTTACAGCAACGTGCTATATGTTCTGAATGCCCGAATTGGGAATCTGTGTCAAAACTTTGTTAGGAATTATGTGATCCTTACTAGCTGGAAGTAAGGGAGATGGGGCATGAAGTTATTTCTTGGAGTTGGAGACATACCAAGTTTAGCTCAGTTCTGGGCATCTTTGAAATACCTATACAAACTTGTTCCTACATAGTAACTTGCAACTTTGAATGAGAATGTGCTTGCTTGCAGCAACGTGCTATATGTTCTGAATGCCCGAATAGGGAATCTGTGTCAAAACTTTGTTAGGAATTATGTGATCCTTACTAGCTGGAAGTAAGGGAGATGGGGCATGAAGTTATTTCTAGGAGTTGGACACATACCAAGTTTAGCTCAGTTCTGGGCATCTTTGAAATACCTATACAAACTTGTTCCTATATAGTAACTTGCAACTTTGAATGAGAATGTGCTTGCTTGCAGCAACGTGCTATATGTTCTGAATGCCCGATTTGGGAATCTGTGTCAAAACTTTGTTAGGAATTATGTGATCCTTACTAGCTGGAAGTAAGGGAGATGGAGCATGAAGGTATTTCTAGGAGTTGGACACATACCAAGTTTAGCTCAGTTCTGGGCATCTTTGAAATACCTATACAAACTTGTTCCTACATAGTAACTTGCATCTTTGAATGAGAATGTGCTTGCTTACAGCAACGTGCTATATGTTCTGAATGCCCGAATTGGCAATCTGTGTCAAAACTTTGTTAGGAATTATGTGATCCTTACTAGCTGGAAGTAAGGGAGATGGGGCATGAAGTTATTTCTAGGAGTTGGACACATACCAAGTTTAGCTCAGTTCTGGGCATCTTTGAAATACCTATACAAACTTGTTCCTACATAGTAACTTGCAACTTTGAATGAGAATGTGCTTGCTTACAGCAACGTGCTATATGATCTGAATGTCCGAATTGGCAATCTGTGTCAAAACTTTGTTAGGAATTATGTGATCCTTACTAGCTGGAAGTAAGGGAGATGGGGCATGAAGTTATTTCTAGGAGTTGGACACATACCAAGTTTAGCTCAGTTCTGGGCATCTTTGAAATACCTATACAAACTTGTTCCTACATAGTAACTTGCAACTTTGAATGAGAATGTGCTTGCTTACAGCTACGTGCTATATGTTCTGAATGCCCGAATTGGCAATCTGTGTCAAAACTTTGTTAGGAATTATGTGATCCTTACTGGCTGGAAGTAAGGGAGATGGGGCATGAAGTTATTTCTAGGAGTTGGACACATACCAAGTTTAGCTCAGTTCTGGGCATCTTTGAAATACCTATACAAACTTGTTCCTACATAGTAACTTGCAACTTTGAATGAGAATGTGCTTGCTTACAGCAACGTGCTATATGTTCTGAATGCCCGAATTGGGAATCTGTGTCAAAACTTTGTTAGGAATTATGTGATCCTTACTAGCTGAAAGTAAGGGAGATGGGGCATGAAGTTATTTCTTGGAGTTGGACACATACCACGTTTAGCTCAGTTTTGGGCATCTTTGAAATACCTATACAAACTTGTTCCTACATAGTAACTTGCAACTTTGAATGAGAATGTGCTTGCTTGCAGCAACGTGCTATATGTTCTGAATGCCCGATTTGGGAATCTGTGTCAAAACATTGTTAGGAATTATGTGATCCTTACTAGCTGGAAGAAAGGGAGATGGAGCATGAAGTTATTTCTAGGAGTTGGACACATACCAAGTTTAGCTCAGTTCTGGGCATCTTTGAAATACCTATACAAACTTGTTCCTACATAGTAACTTGCATCTTTGAATGAGAATGTGCTTGCTTACAGCAACGTGCTAAATGTTCTGAATGCCCGAATTGGGAATCTGTGTCAAAACTTTGTTAGGAATTATGTGATCCTTACTAGCTGGAAGTAAGGGAGATGGGGCATGAAGTTATTTCTAGGAGTTGGACACATACCAAGTTTAGCTCAGTTCTGGGCATCTTTGAAATACCTATACAAACTTGTTCCTACATAGTAACTTGCAACTTTGAATGAGAATTTGCTTGCTTACAGCAACGTGCTATATGATCTGAATGCCCGAATTGGCAATCTGTGTCAAAACTTTGTTAGGAATTATGTGATCCTTACTAGCTGGAAGTAAGGGAGATGGGGCATGACGTTATTTCTAGGAGTCGGACACATACCAAGTTTAGCTCAGTTCTGGGTATCTTTGAAATACCTATACAAACTTGTTCCTACATAGTAACTTGCAACTTTAAATGAGAATGTGCTTGCTTGCAGCAACGTGCTATATGTTCTGAATGCCCGATTTGGGAATCTGTGTCAAAACTTTGTTAGGAATTATGTGATCCTTACTAGCTGGAAGTAAGGGAGATGGAGCATGAAGTTATTTCTAGGAGTTGGACACATACCAAGTTTAGCTCAGTTCTGGGCATCTTTGAAATACCTATACAAACTTGTTCCTACATAGTAACTTGCAACTTTGAATGAGAATGTGCTTGCTTACAGCAACGTGCTATATGTTCTGAATGCCCGAATTGGCAATCTGTGTCAAAACTTTGTTAGGAATTATGTGATCCTTACTAGCTGGAAGTAAGGGAGATGGGGCATGAAGTTATTTCTAGGAGTTGGACACATACCAAGTTTAGCTCAGTTCTGGGCATCTTTGAAATACCTATACAAACTTGTTCCTACATAGTAACTTGCAACTTTGAATGAGAATTTGCTTGCTTACAGCAACGTGCTATATGATCTGAATGCCCGAATTGGCAATCTGTGTCAAAACTTTGTTAGGAATTATGTGATCCTTACTAGCTGGAAGTAAGGGAGATGGGGCATGAAGTTATTTCTAGGAGTTGGACACATACCAAGTTTAGCTCAGTTCTGGGCATCTTTGAAATACCTATACAAACTTGTTCCTACATAGTAACTTGCAACTTTGAATGAGAATGTGCCTGCTTACAGCAACGTGCTATATGTTCTGAATGCCCGAATTGGGAATCTGTGTCAAAACTTTGTTAGGAATTATGTGATCCTTACTAGCTGGAAGTAAGGGAGATGGGGCATGAAGTTATTTCTAGGAGTTGGACACATACCAAGTTTAGCTCAGTTCTGGGCATCTTTGAAATACCTATACAAACTTGTTCCTACATAGTAACTTGCAACTTTGTATGAGAATGTGCTTGCTTACAGCAACGTGCTATATGTTCTGAATTCCCGAATTGGGAATCTGTGTCAAAACTTTGTTAGGAATTATGTGATCCTTACTAGCTGGAAGTAAGGGAGATGGGGCATGAAGTTATTTCTAGGAGTTGGACACATACCAAGTTTAGCTCAGTTCTGGGCATCTTTGAAATACCTATACAAACTTGTTCCTACATAGTAACTTGCAACTTTGAATGAGAATGTGCTTGCTTACAGCAACGTGCTATATGTTCTGAATGCCCGTATTGGGAATCTGTGTCAAAACTTTGTTAGGAATTATGTGATCCTTACTAGCTGGAAGTAAGGGAGATGGGGCATGAAGTTATTTCTAGGAGTTGGACACATACCAAGTTTAGCTCAGTTCTGGGCATCTTTGAAATACCTATACAAACTTGTTCCTACATAGTAACTTGAAACTTTGAATGAGAATCTGCTTGCTTACAGCAACGTGCTATATGTTCTGAATGCCCGAATTGGGAATCTGTGTCAAAACTTTGTTAGGAATTATGTGATCCTTACTAGCTGGAAGTAAGGGAGATGGGGCATGAAGTTATTTCTAGGAGTTGGACACATACCAAGTTTAGCTCAGTTCTGGGTATCTTTGAAATACCTATACAAACTTGTTCCTACATAGTAACTTGCAACTTTGAATGAGAATGTGCTTGCTTACAGCAACGTGCTATATGTTCTGAATGCCCGAATTGGGAATCTGTGTCAAAACTTTGTTAGGAATTATGTGATCCTTACTAGCTGGAAGTAAGGGAGATGGGGCATGAAGTTATTTCTAGGAGTTGGACACATACCAAGTTTAGCTCAGTTCTGGGCATCTTTGAAATACCTATACAAAGTTGTTCCTACATAGTAACTTGCAACTTTGAATGAGAATGGGCTTGCTTACAGCAACGTGCTATATGTTCTAAATGCCCTAATTGGGAATCTGTGTCAATACTTTGTTAGGAATTATGTGATCCTTACCAGCTGGAAGTAAGGGAGATGGGGCATGAAGTTATTTCTTGGAGTTGGAGACATACCAAGTTTAGCTCAGTTCTGGGCATCTTTGAAATACCTATACAAACTTGTTCCTACATAGTAACTTGCAACTTTGAATGAGAATGTGCTTGCTTGCAGCAACGTGCTATATGTTCTGAATGCCCGAATAGTGAATCTGTGTCAAAACTTTGTTAGGAATTATGCGATCCTTACTAGCTGGAAGTAAGGGAGATGGGGCATGAAGTTATTTCTAGGAGTTGGACACATACCAAGTTTAGCTCAGTTCTGGGCATCTTTGAAATACCTATACAAACTTGTTCCTACATAGTAACTTGCAACTTTGAATGAGAATGTGCCTGCTTACAGCAACGTGCTATATGTTCTGAATGCCCGAATTGGGAATCTGTGTCAAAACTTTGTTAGGAATTATGTGATCCTTACTAGCTGGAAGTAAGGGAGATGGGGCATGAAGTTATTTCTAGGAGTTGGACACATACCAAGTTTAGCTCAGTTCTGGGCATCTTTGAAATACCTATACAAACTTGTTCCTACATAGTAACTTGCAACTTTGTATGAGAATGTGCTTGCTTACAGCAACGTGCTATATGTTCTGAATTCCCGAATTGGGAATCTGTGTCAAAACTTTGTTAGGAATTATGTGATCCTTACTAGCTGGAAGTAAGGGAGATGGGGCATGAAGTTATTTCTAGGAGTTGGACACATACCAAGTTTAGCTCAGTTCTGGGCATCTTTGAAATACCTATACAAACTTGTTCCTACATAGTAACTTGCAACTTTGTATGAGAATGTGCTTGCTTACAGCAACGTGCTATATGTTCTGAATTCCCGAATTGGGAATCTGTGTCAAAACTTTGTTAGGAATTATGTGATCCTTACTAGCTGGAAGTAAGGGAGATGGGGCATGAAGTTATTTCTAGGAGTTGGACACATACCAAGTTTAGCTCAGTTCTGGGCATCTTTGAAATACCTATACAAACTTGTTCCTACATAGTAACTTGCAACTTTGAATGAGAATTTGCTTGCTTACAGCAACGTGCTATATGATCTGAATGCCCGAATTGGCAATCTGTGTCAAAACTTTGTTAGGAATTATGTGATCCTTACTAGCTGGAAGTAAGTTAGATGGGGCATGAAGTTATTTCTAGGAGTTGGACACATACCAAGTTAAGCTCAGTTCTGGGCATCTTTGAAATACCTATACAAACTTGTTCCTACATAGTAACTTGCAACTTTGAATGAGAATGTGCCTGCTTACAGCAACGTGCTATATGTTCTGAATGCCCGAATTGGGAATCTGTGTCAAAACTTTGTTAGGAATTATGTGATCCTTACTAGCTGGAAGTAAGGGAGATGGGGCATGAAGTTATTTCTAGGAGTTGGACACATACCAAGTTTAGCTCAGTTCTGGGCATCTTTGAAATACCTATACAAACTTGTTCCTACATAGTAACTTGCAACTTTGTATGAGAATGTGCTTGCTTACAGCAACGTGCTATATGTTCTGAATTCCCGAATTGGGAATCTGTGTCAAAACTTTGTTAGGAATTATGTGATCCTTACTAGCTGGAAGTAAGGGAGATGGGGCATGAAGTTATTTCTAGGAGTTGGACACATACCAAGTTTAGCTCAGTTCTGGGCATCTTTGAAATACCTATACAAACTTGTTCCTACATAGTAACTTGCAACTTTGAATGAGAATGTGCTTGCTTACAGCAACGTGCTATATGTTCTGAATGCCCGTATTGGGAATCTGTGTCAAAACTTTGTTAGGAATTATGTGATCCTTACTAGCTGGAAGTAAGGGAGATGGGGCATGAAGTTATTTCTAGGAGTTGGACACATACCAAGTTTAGCTCAGTTCTGGGCATCTTTGAAATACCTATACAAACTTGTTCCTACATAGTAACTTGAAACTTTGAATGAGAATCTGCTTGCTTACAGCAACGTGCTATATGTTCTGAATGCCCGAATTGGGAATCTGTGTCAAAACTTTGTTAGGAATTATGTGATCCTTACTAGCTGGAAGTAAGGGAGATGGGGCATGAAGTTATTTCTAGGAGTTGGACACATACCAAGTTTAGCTCAGTTCTGGGCATCTTTGAAATACCTATACAAACTTGTTCCTACATAGTAACTTGCAACTTTGAATGAGAATGTGCTTGCTTACAGCAACGTGCTATATGTTCTGAATGCCCGAATTGGGAATCTGTGTCAAAACTTTGTTAGGAATTATGTGATCCTTACTAGCTGGAAGTAAGGGAGATGGGGCATGAAGTTATTTCTAGGAGTTGGACACATACCAAGTTTAGCTCAGTTCTGGGCATCTTTGAAATACCTATACAAACTTGTTCCTACATAGTAACTTGCAACTTTGAATGAGAATGGGCTTGCTTACAGCAACGTGCTATATGTTCTAAATGCCCTAATTGGGAATCTGTGTCAAAACTTTGTTAGGAATTATGTGATCCTTACTAGCTGGAAGTAAGGGAGATGGGGCATGAAGTTATTTCTTGGAGTTGGAGACATACCAAGTTTAGCTCAGTTCTGGGCATCTTTGAAATACCTATACAAACTTGTTCCTACATAGTAACTTGCAACTTTGAATGAGAATGTGCTTGCTTGCAGCAACGTGCTATATGTTCTGAATGCCCGAATAGTGAATCTGTGTCAAAACTTTGTTAGGAATTATGCGATCCTTACTAGCTGGAAGTAAGGGAGATGGGGCATGAAGTTAATTCTAGGAGTTGGACACATACCAAGTTTAGCTCAGTTCTGGGCATCTTTGAAATACCTATACAAACTTGTTCCTACATAGTAACTTGCATCTTTGAATGAGAATGTGCTTGCTTACAGCAACGTGCTATATGTTCTGAATGCCCGAATTGGCAATCTGTGTCAAAACTTTGTTAGGAATTATGCGATCGTTACTAGCTGGAAGTAAGGGAGATGGGGCATGAAGTTATTTCTAGGAGTTGGACACATACCAAGTTTAGCTCAGTTCTGGGCATCTTTGAAATACCTATACAAACTTGTTCCTACATAGTAACTTGCAACTTTGAATGAAAATGTGCTTGCTTACAGCAACGTGCTATATGTTCTGAATGCCCTAATTGGGAATCTGTGTCAAAACTTTGTTAGGAATTATGTGATCCTTACTAGCTGGAAGTAAGGGAGATGGGGCATGAAGTTATTTCTAGGAGTTGGACACATACCAAGTTTAGCTCAGTTCTGGGCATCTTTGAAATACCTATACAAACTTGTTCCTACATAGTAACTTGCAACTTTGAATGAGAATGTGCTTGCTTACAGCAACGTGCTATATGTTCTAAATGCCCGAATTGGGAATCTGTGTTAAAACTTTGTTAGGAATTATGTGATCCTTACTAGCTGGAAGTAAGGGAGAAGGGGCATGAAGTTATTTCTTGGAGTTGGAGACATACCAAGTTTAGCTCAGTTCTGGGCATCTTTGAAATACCTATACAAACTTGTTCCTACATAGTAACTTGCAACTTTGAATGAGAATGTGCTTGCTTGCAGCAACGTGCTATATGTTCTGAATGCCCGAATAGGGAATCTGTGTCAAAACTTTGTTACGAATTATGTGATCCTTACTAGCTGGAAGTAAGGGAGATGGGGCATGAAGTTATTTCTAGGAGTTGGACACATACCAAGTTTAGCTCAGTTCTGGGCATCTTTGAAATACCTATACAAACTTGTTCCTACATAGTAACTTGCAACTTTGAATGAAAATGTGCTTGCTTACAGCAACGTGCTATATGTTCTGAATGCCCGAATTGGGAATCTGTGTCAAAACTTTGTTAGGAATTATGTGATCCTTACTAGCTGGAAGTAAGGGAAGTAAGGGAGATGGGGCATGAAGTTATTTCTAGGAGTTGGACACATACCAAGTTTAGCTCAGTTCTGGGCATCTTTGAAATACCTATACAAACTTGTTCCTACATAGTAACTTGCAACTTTGTATGAGAATGTGCTTGCTTACAGCAACGTGCTATATGTTCTGAATTCCCGAATTGGGAATCTGTGTCAAAACTTTGTTAGGAATTATGTGATCCTTACTAGCTGGAAGTAAGGGAGATGGGGCATGAAGTTATTTCTAGGAGTTGGACACATACCAAGTTTAGCTCAGTTCTGGGCATCTTTGAAATACCTATACAAACTTGTTCCTACATAGTAACTTGCAACTTTGTATGAGAATGTGCTTGCTTACAGCAACGTGCTATATGTTCTGAATTCCCGAATTGGGAATCTGTGTCAAAACTTTGTTAGGAATTATGTGATCCTTACTAGCTGGAAGTAAGGGAGATGGGGCATGAAGTTATTTCTAGGAGTTGGACACATACCAAGTTTAGCTCAGTTCTGGGCATCTTTGAAATACCTATACAAACTTGTTCCTACATAGTAACTTGCAACTTTGAATGAGAATTTGCTTGCTTACAGCAACGTGCTATATGATCTGAATGCCCGAATTGGCAATCTGTGTCAAAACTTTGTTAGGAATTATGTGATCCTTACTAGCTGGAAGTAAGGGAGATGGGGCATGAAGTTATTTCTAGGAGTTGGACACATACCAAGTTTAGCTCAGTTCTGGGCATCTTTGAAATACCTATACAAACTTGTTCCTACATAGTAACTTGCAACTTTGAATGAGAATGTGCCTGCTTACAGCAACGTGCTATATGTTCTGAATGCCCGAATTGGGAATCTGTGTCAAAACTTTGTTAGGAATTATGTGATCCTTACTAGCTGGAAGTAAGGGAGATGGGGCATGAAGTTATTTCTAGGACTTGGACACATACCAAGTTTAGCTCAGTTCTGGGCATCTTTGAAATACCTATACAAACTTGTTCCTACATAGTAACTTGCAACTTTGTATGAGAATGTGCTTGCTTACAGCAACGTGCTATATGTTCTGAATTCCCGAATTGGGAATCTGTGTCAAAACTTTGTTAGGAATTATGTGATCCTTACTAGCTGGAAGTAAGGGAGATGGGGCATGAAGTTATTTCTAGGAGTTGGACACATACCAAGTTTAGCTCAGTTCTGGGCATCTTTGAAATACCTATACAAACTTGTTCCTACATAGTAACTTGCAACTTTGAATGAGAATGTGCTTGCTTACAGCAACGTGCTATATGTTCTGAATGCCCGTATTGGGAATCTGTGTCAAAACTTTGTTAGGAATTATGTGATCCTTACTAGCTGGAAGTAAGGGAGATGGGGCATGAAGTTATTTCTAGGAGTTGGACACATACCAAGTTTAGCTCAGTTCTGGGCATCTTTGAAATACCTATACAAACTTGTTCCTACATAGTAACTTGAAACTTTGAATGAGAATCTGCTTGCTTACAGCAACGTGCTATATGTTCTGAATGCCCGAATTGGGAATCTGTGTCAAAACTTTGTTAGGAATTATGTGATCCTTACTAGCTGGAAGTAAGGGAGATGGGGCATGAAGTTATTTCTAGGAGTTGGACACATACCAAGTTTAGCTCAGTTCTGGGCATCTTTGAAATACCTATACAAACTTGTTCCTACATAGTAACTTGCAACTTTGAATGAGAATGTGCTTGCTTACAGCAACGTGCTATATGTTCTGAATGCCCGAATTGGGAATCTGTGTCAAAACTTTGTTAGGAATTATGTGATCCTTACTAGCTGGAAGTAAGGGAGATGGGGCATGAAGTTATTTCTAGGAGTTGGACACATACCAAGTTTAGCTCAGTTCTGGGCATCTTTGAAATACCTATACAAACTTGTTCCTACATAGTAACTTGCAACTTTGAATGAGAATGGGCTTGCTTACAGCAACGTGCTATATGTTCTAAATGCCCTAATTGGGAATCTGTGTCAAAACTTTGTTAGGAATTATGTGATCCTTACTAGCTGGAAGTAAGGGAGATGGGGCATGAAGTTATTTCTTGGAGTTGGAGACATACCAAGTTTAGCTCAGTTCTGGGCATCTTTGAAATACCTATACAAACTTGTTCCTACATAGTAACTTGCAACTTTGAATGAGAATGTGCTTGCTTGCAGCAACGTGCTATATGTTCTGAATGCCCGAATAGTGAATCTGTGTCAAAACTTTGTTAGGAATTATGCGATCCTTACTAGCTGGAAGTAAGGGAGATGGGGCATGAAGTTATTTCTAGGAGTTGGACACATACCAAGTTTAGCTCAGTTCTGGGGATCTTTGAAATACCTATACAAACTTGTTCCTACATAGTAACTTGCATCTTTGAATGAGTATGTGCTTGCTTACAGCAACGTGCTATATGTTCTGAATGCCCGAATTGGCAATCTGTGTCAAAACTTTGTTAGGAAATATGCGATCGTTACTAGCTGGAAGTAAGGGAGATGGGGCATGAAGTTATTTCTAGGAGTTGGACACATACCAAGTTTAGCTCAGTTCTGGGCATCTTTGAAATACCTATACAAACTTGTTCCTACATAGTAACTTGCAACTTTGAATGAAAATGTGCTTGCTTACAGCAACGTGCTATATGTTCTGAATGCCCGAATTGGGAATCTGTGTCAAAACTTTGTTAGGAATTATGTGATCCTTACTAGCTGGAAGTAAGGGAGATGGGGCATGAAGTTATTTCTAGGAGTTGGACACATACCAAGTTTAGCTCAGTTCTGGGCATCTTTGAAATACCTATACAAACTTGTTCCTACATAGTAACTTGCAACTTTGAATGAGAATGTGCTTGCTTACAGCAACGTGCTATATGTTCTAAATGCCCGAATTGGGAATCTGTGTTAAAACTTTGTTAGGAATTATGTGATCCTTACTAGCTGGAAGTAAGGGAGAAGGGGCATGAAGTTATTTCTTGGAGTTGGAGACATACCAAGTTTAGCTCAGTTCTGGGCATCTTTGAAATACCTATACAAACTTGTTCCTACATAGTAACTTGCAACTTTGAATGAGAATGTGCTTGCTTGCAGCAACGTGCTATATGTTCTGAATGCCCGAATAGGGAATCTGTGTCAAAACTTTGTTACGAATTATGTGATCCTTACTAGCTGGAAGTAAGGGAGATGGGGCATGAAGTTATTTCTAGGAGTTGGACACATACCAAGTTTAGCTCAGTTCTGGGCATCTTGGAAATACCTATACAAACTTGTTCCTACATAGTAACTTGCAACTTTGAATGAAAATGTGCTTGCTTACAGCAACGTGCTATATGTTCTGAATGCCCGAATTGGGAATCTGTGTCAAAACTTTGTTAGGAATTATGTGATCCTTACTAGCTGGAAGTAAGGGAAGTAAGGGAGATGGGGCATGAAGTTATTTCTAGGAGTTGGACACATACCAAGTTTAGCTCAGTTCTGGGCATCTTTGAAATACCTATACAAACTTGTTCCTACATAGTAACTTGCAAATTTGAATGAAAATGTGCTTGCTTACAGCAACGTGCTATATGTTCTGAAGGCCCGAATTGGGAATCTGTGTCAAAACTTTGTTAGGAATTATGTGATCCTTACTAGCTGGAAGTAAAGGAGATGGGGCATGAAGTTATTTCTAGGAGTTGGACACATACCAAGTTTAGCTCAGTTCTGGGCATCTTTGAAATACCTATACAAACTTGTTCCTACATAGTAACTTGCATCTTTGAATGAGAATGTGCTTGCTTACAGCAACGTGCTATATGATCTGAATGCCCGAATTGGCAATCTGTGTCAAAACTTTGTTAGGAATTATGTGATCCTTACTAGCTGGAAGTAAGGGAGATGGGGCATGAAGTTATTTCTAGGAGTTGGACACATACCAAGTTTAGCTCAGTTCTGGGCATCTTTGAAATACCTATACAAACTTGTTCCTACATAGTAACTTGCATCTTTGAATGAGAATCTGCTTGCTTACAGCAACGTGCTATATGTTCTCAATGCCCGAATTGGCAATCTGTGTCAAAACTTTGTTAGGAATTATGTGATCCTTACTAGCTGGAAGTAAGGGAGATGGGGCATGAAGTTATTTCCAGGAGTTGGACACATACCAAGTTTAGCTCAGTTCTGGGCATCTTTGAAATACCTATACAAACTTGTTCCTACATAGTAACTTGCATCTTTGAATGAGAATGTGCTTGCTTACAGCAAAATGCTATATCTTCTGAATGCCCGAATTGGGAATCTGTGTCAAAACTTTGTTAGGAATTATGTGATCCTTACTAGCTGGAAGTAAGGGAGATGGGGCATGAAGTTATTTCTTGGAGTTGGACACATACCAAGTTTAGCTCAGTTCTGGGCATCTTTGAAATACCTATACAAACTTGTTCCTACATAGTAACTTGCATCTTTGAATGAGAATGTGCTTGCTTACAGCAACGTGCTATATGTTCTGAATGCCCGAATAGGGAATCTGTGTCAAAACTTTGTTAGGAATTATGTGATCCTTACTAGCTGGAAGTAAGGGAGATGGGGCATGAAGTTATTTCTAGGAGTTGGACACATACCAAGTTTAGCTCAGTTCTGGGCATCTTTGAAATACCTATACAAACTTGTTCCTACCTAGTAACTTGCATCTTTGAATGAGAATCTGCTTGCTTACAGCAACGTGCTATATGTTCTGAATGCCCGAATTGGGAATCTGTGTCAAAACATTGTTAGGAATTATGTGATCCTTACTAGCTGGAAGTAAGGGAGATGGGGCATGAAGTTATTTCTAGGAGTTGGACACATACCAAGTTTAGTTCAGTTCTGGGCATCTTTGAAATACCTATACAAACTTGTTCCTACATAGTAACTTGCAACTTTGAATGAAAATGTGCTTGCTTACAGCAACGTGCTATATATTCTGAATGCCCGAATTGGGAATCTGTGTCAAAACTTTGTTAGGAATTATGTGATCCTTACTAGCTGGAAGTAAGGGAGATGGGGCATGAAGTTATTTCTAGGAGTTGGACACATACCAAGTTTAGCTCAGTTCTGGGCATCTTTGAAATACCTATACAAACTTGTTCCTACATAGTAACTTGCAACTTTGAATGAAAATGTGCTTGCTTACAGCAACGTGCTATATGTTCTGAATGCCCGAATTGGGAATCTGTGTCAAAACTTTGTTAGGAATTATGTGATCCTTACTAGCTGGAAGTAAGGGAGATGGGGCATGAAGTTATTTCTTGGAGTTGGACACATACCACGTTTAGCTCAGTTTTGGGCATCTTTGAAATACCTATACAAACTTGTTCCTACATAGTAACTTGCAACTTTCAATGAGAATGTGCTTGCTTGCAGCAACGTGCTATATGTTCTGAATGCCCGAATTGGGAATCTGTGTCAAAACTTTGTTAGGAATTATGTGATCCTTACTAGCTGGAAGTAAGGGAGATGGAGCATGAAGTTATTTCTAGGAGTTGGACACATACCAAGTTTAGCTCAGTTCTGGGCATCTTTGAAATACCTATACAAACTTGTTCCTACATAGTAACTTGCAACTTTGAATGAGAATGTGCCTGCTTACAGCAACGTGCTATATGTTCTGAATGCCCGAATTGGGAATCTGTGTCAAAACTTTGTTAGGAATTATGTGATCCTTACTAGCTGGAAGTAAGGGAGATGGGGCATGAAGTTATTTCTTGGAGTTGGAGACATACCAAGTTTAGCTCAGTTCTGGGCATCTTTGAAATACCTATACAAACTTGTTCCTACATAGTAACTTGCAACTTTGAATGAGAATGTGCTTGCTTGCAGCAACGTGCTATATGTTCTGAATGCCCGAATAGGGAATCTGTGTCAAAACTTTGTTATGAATTATGTGATCCTTACTAGCTGGAAGTAAGGGAGATGGGGCATGAAGTTATTTCTAGGAGTTGGACACATACCAAGTTTAGCTCAGTTCTGGGCATCTTTGAAATACCTATACAAACTTGTTCCTACATAGTAACTTGCAACTTTGAATGAGAATGTGCTTGCTTGCAGCAACGTGCTATATGTTCTGAATGCCCGATTTGGGAATCTGTGTCAAAACTTTGTTAGGAATTATGTGATCCTTACTAGCTGGAAGTAAGGGAGATGGAGCATGAAGTTATTTCTAGGAGTTGGACACATACCAAGTTTAGCTCAGTTCTGGGCATCTTTGAAATACCTATACAAACTTGTTCCTACATAGTAACTTGCATCTTTGAATGAGAATGTGCTTGCTTACAGCAACGTGCTATATGTTCTGAATGCCCGAATTGGCAATCTGTGTCAAAACTTTGTTAGGAATTATGTGATCCTTACTAGCTGGAAGTAAGGGAGATGGGGCATGAAGTTATTTCTAGGAGTTGGACACATACCAAGTTTAGCTCAGTTCTGGGCATCTTTGAAATACCTATACAAACTTGTTCCTACATAGTAACTTGCAACTTTGAATGAGAATGTGCTTGCTTACAGCAACGTGCTATATGATCTGAATGTCCGAATTGGCAATCTGTGTCAAAACTTTGTTAGGAATTATGTGATCCTTACTAGCTGGAAGTAAGGGAGATGGGGCATGAAGTTATTTCTAGGAGTTGGACACATACCAAGTTTAGCTCAGTTCTGGGCATCTTTGAAATACCTATACAAACTTGTTCCTACATAGTAACTTGCAACTTTGAATGAGAATGTGCTTGCTTACAGCTACGTGCTATATGTTCTGAATGCCCGAATTGGGAATCTGTGTCAAAACTTTGTTAGGAATTATGTGATCCTTACTAGCTGGAAGTAAGGGAGATGGGGCATGAAGTTATTTCTAGGAGTTGGACACATACCAAGTTTAGCTCAGTTCTGGGCATCTTTGAAATACCTATACAAACTTGTTCCTACATAGTAACTTGCAACTTTGAATGAGAATGTGCTTGCTTACAGCAACGTGCTATATG
This sequence comes from Diceros bicornis minor, assembly GCF_020826845.1. Taxonomy (NCBI): domain Eukaryota; kingdom Metazoa; phylum Chordata; class Mammalia; order Perissodactyla; family Rhinocerotidae; genus Diceros; species Diceros bicornis. Next base: position 343,624 of record NC_080767.1, read on the forward strand.
TTCTGAATGCCCGAATTGGGAATCTGTGTCAAAACTTTGTTAGGAATTATGTGATCCTTACTAGCTGGAAGTAAGGGAGATGGGGCATGAAGTTATTTCTAGGAGTTGGACACATACCAAGTTTAGCTCAGTTCTGGGCATCTTTGAAATACCTATACAAACTTGTTCCTACATAGTAACTTGCAACTTTGAATGAGAATGTGCTTGCTTACAGCAACGTGCTATATGTTCTGAATGCCCGAATTGGGAATCTGTGTCAAAACTTTGTTAGGAATTATGTGATCCTTACTAGCTGGAAGTAAGGGAGATGGGGCATGAAGTTATTTCTAGCAGTTGGACACATACCAAGTTTAGCTCAGTTCTGGGCATCTTTGAAATACCTATACAAACTTGTTCCTACATAGTAACTTGAAACTTTGAATGAAAATGTGCTTGCTTACAGCAACGTGCTATATGTTCTGAATGCCCGAATTGGGAATCTGTGTCAAAACTTTGTTAGGAATTATGTGATCCTTACTAGCTGGAAGTAAGGGAGATGGGGCATGAAGTTATTTCTTGGAGTTGGACACATACCAAGTTTAGCTCAGTTCTGGGCATCTTTGAAATACCTATACAAACTTGTTCCTACATAGTAACTTGCATCTTTGAATGAGAATCTGCTTGCTTACAGCAACGTGCTATATGTTCTGAATGCCCGAATTGGGAATCTGTGTCAAAACTTTGTTAGGAATTATGTGATCCTTACTAGCTGGAAGTAAGGGAGATGGGGCATGAAGTTATTTCTAGGAGTTGGACACATACCAAGTTTAGCTCAGTTCTGTGCATCTTTGAAATACCTATACAAACTTGTTCCTACATAGTAACTTGCAACTTTGAATGAGAATGTGCTTGCTTACAGCAACGTGCTATATGTTCTGAATGCCCGAATTGGGAATCTGTGTCAAAACTTTGTTAGGAATTATGTGATCCTTACTAGCTGGAAGTAAGGGAGATGGGGCATGAAGTTATTTCTAGGAGTTGGACACATACCAAGTTTAGCTCAGTTCTGGGCATCTTTGAAATACCTATACAAACTTGTTCCTACATAGTAACTTGCAACTTTGAATGAGAATGTGGTTGCTTACAGCAACGTGCTATATGTTCTAAATGCCCTAATTGGGAATCTGTGTCAAAACTTTGTTAGGAATTATGTGATCCTTACTAGCTGGAAGTAAGGGAGATGGGGCATGAAGTTATTTCTTGGAGTTGGAGACATACCAAGTTTAGCTCAGTTCTGGGCATCTTTGAAATACCTATACAAACTTGTTCCTACATAGTAACTTGCAACTTTGAATGAGAATGTGCTTGCTTGCAGCAACGTGCTATATGTTCTGAATGCCCGAATAGTGAATCTGTGTCAAAACTTTGTTAGGAATTATGCGATCCTTACTAGCTGGAAGTAAGGGAGATGGGGCATGAAGTTATTTCTAGGAGTTGGACACATACCAAGTTTAGCTCAGTTCTGGGCATCTTTGAAATACCTATACAAACTTGTTCCTACATAGTAACTTGCATCTTTGAATGAGAATGTGCTTGCTTACAGCAACGTGCTATATGTTCTGAATGCCCGAATTGGCAATCTGTGTCAAAACTTTGTTAGGAATTATGCGATCCTTACTAGCTGGAAGTAAGGGAGATGGGGCATGAAGTTATTTCTAGGAGTTGGACACATACCAAGTTTAGCTCAGTTCTGGGCATCTTTGAAATACCTATACAAACTTGTTCCTACATAGTAACTTGCAACTTTGAATGAAAATGTGCTTGCTTACAGCAACGTGCTATATGTTCTGAATGCCCGAATTGGGAATCTGTGTCAAAACTTTGTTAGGAATTATGTGATCCTTACTAGCTGGAAGTAAGGGAGATGGGGCATGAAGTTATTTCTAGGAGTTGGACACATACCAAGTTTAGCTCAGTTCTGGGCATCTTTGAAATACCTATACAAACTTGTTCCTACATAGTAACTTGCAACTTTGAATGAGAATGTGCTTGCTTACAGCTACGTGCTATATGTTCTAAATGCCCGAATTGGGAATCTGTGTCAAAACTTTGTTAGGAATTATGTGATGATTACTAGCTGGAAGTAAGGGAGAAGGGGCATGAAGTTATTTCTTGGAGTTGGAGACATACCAAGTTTAGCTCAGTTCTGGGCATCTTTGAAATACCTATACAAACTTGTTCCTACATAGTAACTTGCAACTTTGAATGAGAATGTGCTTGCTTGCAGCAACGTGCTATATGTTCTGAATGCCCGAATAGGGAATCTGTGTCAAAACTTTGTTAGGAATTATGTGATCCTTACTAGCTGGAAGTAAGGGAGATGGGGCATGAAGTTATTTCTAGTAGTTGGACACATACCAAGTTTAGCTCAGTTCTGGGCATCTTTGAAATACCTATACAAACTTGTTCCTACATAGTAACTTGCAACTTTGAATGAGAATGTGCTTGCTTACAGCAACGTGCTATATGTTCTAAATGCCCTAATTGGGAATCTGTGTCAAAACTTTGTTAGGAATTATGTGATCCTTACTAGCTGGAAGTAAGGGAGATGGGGCATGAAGTTATTTCTTGGAGTTGGAGACATACCAAGTTTAGCTCAGTTCTGGGCATCTTTGAAATACCTATACAAACTTGTTCCTACATAGTAACTTGCAACTTTGAATGAGAATGTGCTTGCTTGCAGCAACGTGCTATATGTTCTGAATGCCCGAATTGGGAATCTGTGTCAAAACTTTGTTAGGAATTATGCGATCCTTACTAGCTGGAAGTAAGGGAGATGGGGCATGAAGTTATTTCTAGGAGTTGGACACATACCAAGTTTAGCTCAGTTCTGGGCATCTTTTAAATACCTATACAAACTTGTTCCTACATAGTAACTTGCATCTTGAATGAGAATATGCTTGCTTACAGCAACGTGCTATGTGTTCTGAATGCCCGAATTGGCAATCTGTGTCAAAACTTTGTTAGGAATTATATGATCCTTACTAGCTGGAAGTAAGGGAGATGGGGCATGAAGTTATTTCTAGGAGTTGGACACATACCAAGTTTAGCTCAGTTCTGGGCATCTTTGAAATACCTATACAAACTTGTTCCTACCTAGTAACTTGCAAGTTTGAATGAAAATGTGCTTGCTTACAGCAACGTGCTATATGTTCTGAATGCCCGAATTGGGAATCTGTGTCAAAAATTGTTAGGAATTATGTGATCCTTACTAGCTGGAAGTAAAGGAGATGGGGCATGAAGTTATTTCTAGGAGTTGGACACATACCAAGTTTAGCTCAGTTCTGGGCATCTTTGAAATACCTATACAAACTTGTTCCTACATAGTAACTTGCATCTTTGAATGAGAATGTGCTTGCTTACAGCAACGTGCTATATGATCTGAATGCCCGAATTGGCAATCTGTGTCAAAACTTTGTTAGGAATTATGTGATCCTTACTAGCTCGAAGGAAGGGAGATGGGGCATGAAGTTATTTCTAGGAGTTGGACATATACCAAGATTAGCTCAGTTCTGGGCATCTTTGAAATACCTATACAAACTTGTTCCTACATAGTAACTTGCAAATTTGAATGAGAATGTGCTTGCTTACAGCAACGTGCTATATGTTCTGAATGCCCGAATTGGCAATCTGTGTGAAAACTTTGTTAGGAATTATGTGATCCTTACTAGCTGGAAGTAAGGGAGATGGGGCATGAAGTTATTTCTAGGAGTTGGACACATACCAAGTTTAGCTCAGTTCTGGGCATCTTTGAAATACCTATACAAACTTGTTCCTACATAGTAACTTGCAACTTTGAATGAAAATGTGCTTGCTTACAGCAACGTGCTATATGTTCTGAATGCCCGAATTGGGAATCTGTGTCAAAACTTTGTTAGGAATTATGTGATCCTTACTAGCTGGAAGTAAGGGAGATGGGGCATGAAGTTATTTCTAGGAGTTGGACACATACCAAGTTTAGCTCAGTTCTGGGCATCTTTGAAATACCTATACAAACTTGTTCCTACATAGTAACTTGCATCTTTGAATGAGAATGTGCTTGCTTACAGCAAAGTGCTATATGTTCTGAATGCCCGAATTGGGAATCTGTGTGAAAACTTTGTTAGGAATTATGTGATCCTTACTAGCTGGAAGTAAGGGAGATGGGGCATGAAGTTATTTCTAGGAGTTGGACACATACCAAGTTTAGCTCAGTTCTGGGCATCTTTGAAATACCTATACAAACTTGTTCCTACATAGTAACTTGCATCTTTGAATGAGAATGTGCTTGCTTACAGCAACGTGCTATAAGTTCTGAATGCCCGAATTGGGAATCTGTGTCAAAACTTTGTTAGGAATTATGTGATCCTTACTAGCTGGAAGTAAGGGAGATGGGGCATGAAGTTATTTCTTGGAGTTGGACACATACCAAGTTTAGCTCAGTTCTGGGCATCTTTGAAATACCTATACAAACTTGTTCCTACATAGTAACTTGCATCTTTGAATGAGAATGTGCTTGCTTACAGCAACGTGCTATATGTTCTGAATGCCCGAATAGGGAATCTGTGTCAAAACTTTGTTAGGAATTATGTGATCCTTACTAGTTGGAAGTAAGGGAGATGGGGCATGAAGTTATTTCTAGGAGTTGGACACATACCAAGTTTAGCTCAGTTCTGGGCATCTTTGAAATACCTATACAAACTTGTTCCTACCTAGTAACTTGCATCTTTGAATGAGAATCTGCTTGCTTACAGCAACGTGCTATATGTTCTGAATGCCCGAATTGGGAATCTGTGTCAAAACATTGTTAGGAATTATGTGATCCTTACTAGCTGGAAGTAAGGGAGATGGGGCATGAAGTTATTTCTAGGAGTTGGACACATACCAAGTTTAGTTCAGTTCTGGGCATCTTTGAAATACCTATACAAACTTGTTCCTACATAGTAACTTGCAACTTTGAATGAAAATGTGCTTGCTTACAGCAACGTGCTATATATTCTGAATGCCCGAATTGGGAATCTGTGTCAAAACTTTGTTAGGAATTATGTGATCCTTACTAGCTGGAAGTAAGGGAGATGGGGCATGAAGTTATTTCTAGGAGTTGGACACATACCAAGTTTAGCTCAGTTCTGGGCATCTTTGAAATACCTATACAAACTTGTTCCTACATAGTAACTTGCAACTTTGAATGAAAATGTGCTTGCTTACAGCAACGTGCTATATGTTCTGAATGCCCGAATTGGGAATCTGTGTCAAAACTTTGTTAGGAATTATGTGATCCTTACTAGCTGGAAGTAAGGGAGATGGGGCATGAAGTTATTTCTTGGAGTTGGACACATACCACGTTTAGCTCAGTTCTGGGCATCTTTGAAATACCTATACAAACTTGTTCCTACATAGTAACTTGCAACTTTGAATGAGAATGTGCTTGCTTGCAGCAACGTGCTATATGTTCTGAATGCCCGATTTGGGAATCTGTGTCAAAACTTTGTTAGGAATTATGTGATCCTTACTAGCTGGAAGTAAGGGAGATGGAGCATGAAGTTATTTCTAGGAGTTGGACACATACCAAGTTTAGCTCAGTTCTGGGCATCTTTGAAATACCTATACAAACTTGTTCCTACATAGTAACTTGCATCTTTGAATGAGAATGTGCTTGCTTACAGCAACGTGCTATATGTTCTGAATGCCCGAATTGGCAATCTGTGTCAAAACTTTGTTAGGAATTATGTGATCCTTACTAGCTGGAAGTAAGGGAGATGGGGCATGAAGTTATTTCTAGGAGTTGGACACATACCAAGTTTAGCTCAGTTCTGGGCATCTTTGAAATACCTATACAAACTTGTTCCTACATAGTAACTTGCAACTTTGAATGAGAATTTGCTTGCTTGCAGCAACGTGCTATATGATCTGAATGCCCGAATTGGCAGTCTGTGTCAAAACTTTGTTAGGAATTATGTGATCCTTACTAGCTGGAAGTAAGGGAGATGGGGCATGAAGTTATTTCTAGGAGTTGGACACATACCAAGTTTAGCTCAGTTCTGGGCATCTTTAAAATACCTATACAAACTTGTTCCTACATAGTAACTTGCAACTTTGAATGAGAATGTGCCTGCTTACAGCAACGTGCTATATGTTCTGAATGCCCGAATTGGGAATCTGTGTCAAAACTTTGTTAGGAATTATGTGATCCTTACTAGCTGGAAGTAAGGGAGATGGGGCATGAAGTTATTTCTAGGAGTTGGACACATACCAAGTTTAGCTCAGTTCTGGGCATCTTTGAAATACCTATACAAACTTGTTCCTACATAGTAACTTGCAACTTTGAATGAGAATGTGCTTGCTTACAGCAACGTGCTATATGTTCTGAATGCCCGAATTGGGAATCTGTGTCAAAACTTTGTTAGGAATTATGCGATCGTTACTAGCTGGAAGTAAGGGAGATGGGGCATGAAGTTATTTCTAGGAGTTGGACACATACCAAGTTTAGCTCAGTTCTGGGCATCTTTGAAATACCTATACAAACTTGTTCCTACCTAGTAACTTGAAACTTTGAATGAAAATGTGCTTGCTTACAGCAACGTGCTATATGTTCTGAATGCCCGAATTGGGAATCTGTGTCAAAACTTTGTTAGGAATTATGTGATCCTTACTAGCTGGAAGTAAAGGAGATGGGGCATGAAGTTATTTCTAGGAGTTGGACACATACCAAGTTTAGCTCAGTTCTGGGCATCTTTGAAATACCTATACAAACTTGTTCCTACATAGTAACTTGCATCTTTGAATGAGAATGTGCTTGCTTACAGCAACATGCTATATGATCTGAATGCCCGAATTGGCAATCTGTGTCAAAACTTTGTTAGGAATTATGTGATCCTTACTAGCTGGAAGTAAGGGAGATGGGGCATGAAGTTATTTCTAGGAGTTGGACACATACCAAGTTTAGCTCAGTTCTGGGCATCTTTGAAATACCTATACAAACTTGTTCCTACATAGTAACTTGCATCTTTGAATGAGAATGTGCTTGCTTACAGCAACGTGCTATATGTTCTGAATGCCCGAATTGGGAATCTGTGTCAAAACTTTGTTAGGAATTATGTGATCCTTACTAGCTGGAAGTAAGGGAGATGGGGCATGAAGTTATTTCTTGGAGTTGGACACATACCAAGTTTAGCTCAGTTCTGGGCATCTTTGAAATACCTATACAAACTTGTTCCTACATAGTAACTTGCATCTTTGAATGAGAATGTGCTTGCTTACAGCAACGTGCTATATGTTCTGAATGCCCGAATTGGCAATCTGTGTCAAAACTTTGATAGGAATTATGTGATCCTTACTAGCTGGAAGTAAGGGAGATGGGGCATGAAGTTATTTCTAGGAGTTGGACACATACCAAGTTTAGCTCAGTTCTGGGCATCTTTGAAATACCTATACAAACTTGTTCCTACCTAGTAACTTGCATCTTTGAATGAGAATCTGCTTGCTTACAGCAACGTGCTATATGTTCTGAATGCCCGAATTGGGAATCTGTGTCAAAACATTGTTAGGAATTATGTGATCCTTACTAGCTGGAAGTAAGGGAGATGGGGCATGAAGTTATTTCTAGGAGTTGGACACATACCAAGTTTAGCTCAGTTCTGTGCATCTTTGAAATACCTATACAAACTTGTTCCTACATAGTAACTTGCAACTTTGAATGAGAATGTGCTTGCTTACAGCAACGTGCTATATGTTCTGAATGCCCGAATTGGGAATCTGTGTCAAAACTTTGTTAGGAATTATGTGATCCTTACTAGCTGGAAGTAAGGGAGATGGGGCATGAAGTTATTTCTAGGAGTTGGACACATACCAAGTTTAGCTCAGTTCTGGGCATCTTTGAAATACCTATACAAACTTGTTCCTACATAGTAACTTGCAACTTTGAATGAGAATGTGGTTGCTTACAGCAACGTGCTATATGTTCTAAATGCCCTAATTGGGAATCTGTGTCAAAACTTTGTTAGGAATTATGTGATCCTTACTAGCTGGAAGTAAGGGAGATGGGGCATGAAGTTATTTCTTGGAGTTGGAGACATACCAAGTTTAGCTCAGTTCTGGGCATCTTTGAAATACCTATACAAACTTGTTCCTACATAGTAACTTGCAACTTTGAATGAGAATGTGCTTGCTTGCAGCAACGTGCTATATGTTCTGAATGCCCGAATAGTGAATCTGTGTCAAAACTTTGTTAGGAATTATGCGATCCTTACTAGCTGGAAGTAAGGGAGATGGGGCATGAAGTTATTTCTAGGAGTTGGACACATACCAAGTTTAGCTCAGTTCTGGGCATCTTTGAAATACCTATACAAACTTGTTCCTACATAGTAACTTGCATCTTTGAATGAGAATGTGCTTGCTTACAGCAACGTGCTATATGTTCTGAATGCCCGAATTGGCAATCTGTGTCAAAACTTTGTTAGGAATTATGCGATCCTTACTAGCTGGAAGTAAGGGAGATGGGGCATGAAGTTATTTCTAGGAGTTGGACACATACCAAGTTTAGCTCAGTTCTGGGCATCTTTGAAATACCTATACAAACTTGTTCCTACATAGTAACTTGCAACTTTGAATGAAAATGTGCTTGCTTACAGCAACGTGCTATATGTTCTGAATGCCCGAATTGGGAATCTGTGTCAAAACTTTGTTAGGAATTATGTGATCCTTACTAGCTGGAAGTAAGGGAGATGGGGCATGAAGTTATTTCTAGGAGTTGGACACATACCAAGTTTAGCTCAGTTCTGGGCATCTTTGAAATACCTATACAAACTTGTTCCTACATAGTAACTTGCAACTTTGAATGAGAATGTGCTTGCTTACAGCTACGTGCTATATGTTCTAAATGCCCGAATTGGGAATCTGTGTCAAAACTTTGTTAGGAATTATGTGATGATTACTAGCTGGAAGTAAGGGAGAAGGGGCATGAAGTTATTTCTTGGAGTTGGAGACATACCAAGTTTAGCTCAGTTCTGGGCATCTTTGAAATACCTATACAAACTTGTTCCTACATAGTAACTTGCAACTTTGAATGAGAATGTGCTTGCTTGCAGCAACGTGCTATATGTTCTGAATGCCCGAATAGGGAATCTGTGTCAAAACTTTGTTAGGAATTATGTGATCCTTACTAGCTGGAAGTAAGGGAGATGGGGCATGAAGTTATTTCTAGTAGTTGGACACATACCAAGTTTAGCTCAGTTCTGGGCATCTTTGAAATACCTATACAAACTTGTTCCTACATAGTAACTTGCAACTTTGAATGAGAATGTGCTTGCTTACAGCAACGTGCTATATGTTCTAAATGCCCTAATTGGGAATCTGTGTCAAAACTTTGTTAGGAATTATGTGATCCTTACTAGCTGGAAGTAAGGGAGATGGGGCATGAAGTTATTTCTTGGAGTTGGAGACATACCAAGTTTAGCTCAGTTCTGGGCATCTTTGAAATACCTATACAAACTTGTTCCTACATAGTAACTTGCAACTTTGAATGAGAATGTGCTTGCTTGCAGCAACGTGCTATATGTTCTGAATGCCCGAATTGGGAATCTGTGTCAAAACTTTGTTAGGAATTATGCGATCCTTACTAGCTGGAAGTAAGGGAGATGGGGCATGAAGTTATTTCTAGGAGTTGGACACATACCAAGTTTAGCTCAGTTCTGGGCATCTTTTAAATACCTATACAAACTTGTTCCTACATAGTAACTTGCATCTTGAATGAGAATATGCTTGCTTACAGCAACGTGCTATGTGTTCTGAATGCCCGAATTGGCAATCTGTGTCAAAACTTTGTTAGGAATTATATGATCCTTACTAGCTGGAAGTAAGGGAGATGGGGCATGAAGTTATTTCTAGGAGTTGGACACATACCAAGTTTAGCTCAGTTCTGGGCATCTTTGAAATACCTATACAAACTTGTTCCTACCTAGTAACTTGCAAGTTTGAATGAAAATGTGCTTGCTTACAGCAACGTGCTATATGTTCTGAATGCCCGAATTGGGAATCTGTGTCAAAAATTGTTAGGAATTATGTGATCCTTACTAGCTGGAAGTAAAGGAGATGGGGCATGAAGTTATTTCTAGGAGTTGGACACATACCAAGTTTAGCTCAGTTCTGGGCATCTTTGAAATACCTATACAAACTTGTTCCTACATAGTAACTTGCATCTTTGAATGAGAATGTGCTTGCTTACAGCAACGTGCTATATGATCTGAATGCCCGAATTGGCAATCTGTGTCAAAACTTTGTTAGGAATTATGTGATCCTTACTAGCTCGAAGGAAGGGAGATGGGGCATGAAGTTATTTCTAGGAGTTGGACATATACCAAGATTAGCTCAGTTCTGGGCATCTTTGAAATACCTATACAAACTTGTTCCTACATAGTAACTTGCAAATTTGAATGAGAATGTGCTTGCTTACAGCAACGTGCTATATGTTCTGAATGCCCGAATTGGCAATCTGTGTGAAAACTTTGTTAGGAATTATGTGATCCTTACTAGCTGGAAGTAAGGGAGATGGGGCATGAAGTTATTTCTAGGAGTTGGACACATACCAAGTTTAGCTCAGTTCTGGGCATCTTTGAAATACCTATACAAACTTGTTCCTACATAGTAACTTGCAACTTTGAATGAAAATGTGCTTGCTTACAGCAACGTGCTATATGTTCTGAATGCCCGAATTGGGAATCTGTGTCAAAACTTTGTTAGGAATTATGTGATCCTTACTAGCTGGAAGTAAGGGAGATGGGGCATGAAGTTATTTCTAGGAGTTGGACACATACCAAGTTTAGCTCAGTTCTGGGCATCTTTGAAATACCTATACAAACTTGTTCCTACATAGTAACTTGCATCTTTGAATGAGAATGTGCTTGCTTACAGCAAAGTGCTATATGTTCTGAATGCCCGAATTGGGAATCTGTGTGAAAACTTTGTTAGGAATTATGTGATCCTTACTAGCTGGAAGTAAGGGAGATGGGGCATGAAGTTATTTCTAGGAGTTGGACACATACCAAGTTTAGCTCAGTTCTGGGCATCTTTGAAATACCTATACAAACTTGTTCCTACATAGTAACTTGCATCTTTGAATGAGAATGTGCTTGCTTACAGCAACGTGCTATAAGTTCTGAATGCCCGAATTGGGAATCTGTGTCAAAACTTTGTTAGGAATTATGTGATCCTTACTAGCTGGAAGTAAGGGAGATGGGGCATGAAGTTATTTCTTGGAGTTGGACACATACCAAGTTTAGCTCAGTTCTGGGCATCTTTGAAATACCTATACAAACTTGTTCCTACATAGTAACTTGCAACTTTGAATGAGAATGTGCTTGCTTACAGCAACGTGCTATATGTTCTGAATGCCCGAATTGGGAATCTGTGTCAAAACTTTGTTAGGAATTATGTGATCCTTACTAGCTGGAAGTAAGGGAGATGGGGCATGAAGTTATTTCTAGGAGTTGGACACATACCAAGTTTAGCTCAGTTCTGGGCATCTTTGAAATACCTATACAAACTTGTTCCTACATAGTAACTTGCAACTTTGAATGAGAATGTGGTTGCTTACAGCAACGTGCTATATGTTCTAAATGCCCTAATTGGGAATCTGTGTCAAAACTTTGTTAGGAATTATGTGATCCTTACTAGCTGGAAGTAAGGGAGATGGGGCATGAAGTTATTTCTTGGAGTTGGAGACATACCAAGTTTAGCTCAGTTCTGGGCATCTTTGAAATACCTATACAAACTTGTTCCTACATAGTAACTTGCAACTTTGAATGAGAATGTGCTTGCTTGCAGCAACGTGCTATATGTTCTGAATGCCCGAATAGTGAATCTGTGTCAAAACTTTGTTAGGAATTATGCGATCCTTACTAGCTGGAAGTAAGGGAGATGGGGCATGAAGTTATTTCTAGGAGTTGGACACATACCAAGTTTAGCTCAGTTCTGGGCATCTTTGAAATACCTATACAAACTTGTTCCTACATAGTAACTTGCATCTTTGAATGAGAATGTGCTTGCTTACAGCAACGTGCTATATGTTCTGAATGCCCGAATTGGCAATCTGTGTCAAAACTTTGTTAGGAATTATGCGATCCTTACTAGCTGGAAGTAAGGGAGATGGGGCATGAAGTTATTTCTAGGAGTTGGACACATACCAAGTTTAGCTCAGTTCTGGGCATCTTTGAAATACCTATACAAACTTGTTCCTACATAGTAACTTGCAACTTTGAATGAAAATGTGCTTGCTTACAGCAACGTGCTATATGTTCTGAATGCCCGAATTGGGAATCTGTGTCAAAACTTTGTTAGGAATTATGTGATCCTTACTAGCTGGAAGTAAGGGAGATGGGGCATGAAGTTATTTCTAGGAGTTGGACACATACCAAGTTTAGCTCAGTTCTGGGCATCTTTGAAATACCTATACAAACTTGTTCCTACATAGTAACTTGCAACTTTGAATGAGAATGTGCTTGCTTACAGCTACGTGCTATATGTTCTAAATGCCCGAATTGGGAATCTGTGTCAAAACTTTGTTAGGAATTATGTGATGATTACTAGCTGGAAGTAAGGGAGAAGGGGCATGAAGTTATTTCTTGGAGTTGGAGACATACCAAGTTTAGCTCAGTTCTGGGCATCTTTGAAATACCTATACAAACTTGTTCCTACATAGTAACTTGCAACTTTGAATGAGAATGTGCTTGCTTGCAGCAACGTGCTATATGTTCTGAATGCCCGAATAGGGAATCTGTGTCAAAACTTTGTTAGGAATTATGTGATCCTTACTAGCTGGAAGTAAGGGAGATGGGGCATGAAGTTATTTCTAGTAGTTGGACACATACCAAGTTTAGCTCAGTTCTGGGCATCTTTGAAATACCTATACAAACTTGTTCCTACATAGTAACTTGCAACTTTGAATGAGAATGTGCTTGCTTACAGCAACGTGCTATATGTTCTAAATGCCCTAATTGGGAATCTGTGTCAAAACTTTGTTAGGAATTATGTGATCCTTACTAGCTGGAAGTAAGGGAGATGGGGCATGAAGTTATTTCTTGGAGTTGGAGACATACCAAGTTTAGCTCAGTTCTGGGCATCTTTGAAATACCTATACAAACTTGTTCCTACATAGTAACTTGCAACTTTGAATGAGAATGTGCTTGCTTGCAGCAACGTGCTATATGTTCTGAATGCCCGAATTGGGAATCTGTGTCAAAACTTTGTTAGGAATTATGCGATCCTTACTAGCTGGAAGTAAGGGAGATGGGGCATGAAGTTATTTCTAGGAGTTGGACACATACCAAGTTTAGCTCAGTTCTGGGCATCTTTTAAATACCTATACAAACTTGTTCCTACATAGTAACTTGCATCTTGAATGAGAATATGCTTGCTTACAGCAACGTGCTATGTGTTCTGAATGCCCGAATTGGCAATCTGTGTCAAAACTTTGTTAGGAATTATATGATCCTTACTAGCTGGAAGTAAGGGAGATGGGGCATGAAGTTATTTCTAGGAGTTGGACACATACCAAGTTTAGCTCAGTTCTGGGCATCTTTGAAATACCTATACAAACTTGTTCCTACCTAGTAACTTGCAAGTTTGAATGAAAATGTGCTTGCTTACAGCAACGTGCTATATGTTCTGAATGCCCGAATTGGGAATCTGTGTCAAAAATTGTTAGGAATTATGTGATCCTTACTAGCTGGAAGTAAAGGAGATGGGGCATGAAGTTATTTCTAGGAGTTGGACACATACCAAGTTTAGCTCAGTTCTGGGCATCTTTGAAATACCTATACAAACTTGTTCCTACATAGTAACTTGCATCTTTGAATGAGAATGTGCTTGCTTACAGCAACGTGCTATATGATCTGAATGCCCGAATTGGCAATCTGTGTCAAAACTTTGTTAGGAATTATGTGATCCTTACTAGCTCGAAGGAAGGGAGATGGGGCATGAAGTTATTTCTAGGAGTTGGACATATACCAAGATTAGCTCAGTTCTGGGCATCTTTGAAATACCTATACAAACTTGTTCCTACATAGTAACTTGCAAATTTGAATGAGAATGTGCTTGCTTACAGCAACGTGCTATATGTTCTGAATGCCCGAATTGGCAATCTGTGTGAAAACTTTGTTAGGAATTATGTGATCCTTACTAGCTGGAAGTAAGGGAGATGGGGCATGAAGTTATTTCTAGGAGTTGGACACATACCAAGTTTAGCTCAGTTCTGGGCATCTTTGAAATACCTATACAAACTTGTTCCTACATAGTAACTTGCAACTTTGAATGAAAATGTGCTTGCTTACAGCAACGTGCTATATGTTCTGAATGCCCGAATTGGGAATCTGTGTCAAAACTTTGTTAGGAATTATGTGATCCTTACTAGCTGGAAGTAAGGGAGATGGGGCATGAAGTTATTTCTAGGAGTTGGACACATACCAAGTTTAGCTCAGTTCTGGGCATCTTTGAAATACCTATACAAACTTGTTCCTACATAGTAACTTGCATCTTTGAATGAGAATGTGCTTGCTTACAGCAAAGTGCTATATGTTCTGAATGCCCGAATTGGGAATCTGTGTGAAAACTTTGTTAGGAATTATGTGATCCTTACTAGCTGGAAGTAAGGGAGATGGGGCATGAAGTTATTTCTAGGAGTTGGACACATACCAAGTTTAGCTCAGTTCTGGGCATCTTTGAAATACCTATACAAACTTGTTCCTACATAGTAACTTGCATCTTTGAATGAGAATGTGCTTGCTTACAGCAACGTGCTATAAGTTCTGAATGCCCGAATTGGGAATCTGTGTCAAAACTTTGTTAGGAATTATGTGATCCTTACTAGCTGGAAGTAAGGGAGATGGGGCATGAAGTTATTTCTTGGAGTTGGACACATACCAAGTTTAGCTCAGTTCTGGGCATCTTTGAAATACCTATACAAACTTGTTCCTACATAGTAACTTGCAACTTTGAATGAGAATGTGCTTGCTTACAGCAACGTGCTATATGTTCTGAATGCCCGAATTGGGAATCTGTGTCAAAACTTTGTTAGGAATTATGTGATCCTTACTAGCTGGAAGTAAGGGAGATGGGGCATGAAGTTATTTCTAGGAGTTGGACACATACCAAGTTTAGCTCAGTTCTGGGCATCTTTGAAATACCTATACAAACTTGTTCCTACATAGTAACTTGCAACTTTGAATGAGAATGTGGTTGCTTACAGCAACGTGCTATATGTTCTAAATGCCCTAATTGGGAATCTGTGTCAAAACTTTGTTAGGAATTATGTGATCCTTACTAGCTGGAAGTAAGGGAGATGGGGCATGAAGTTATTTCTTGGAGTTGGAGACATACCAAGTTTAGCTCAGTTCTGGGCATCTTTGAAATACCTATACAAACTTGTTCCTACATAGTAACTTGCAACTTTGAATGAGAATGTGCTTGCTTGCAGCAACGTGCTATATGTTCTGAATGCCCGAATAGTGAATCTGTGTCAAAACTTTGTTAGGAATTATGCGATCCTTACTAGCTGGAAGTAAGGGAGATGGGGCATGAAGTTATTTCTAGGAGTTGGACACATACCAAGTTTAGCTCAGTTCTGGGCATCTTTGAAATACCTATACAAACTTGTTCCTACATAGTAACTTGCATCTTTGAATGAGAATGTGCTTGCTTACAGCAACGTGCTATATGTTCTGAATGCCCGAATTGGCAATCTGTGTCAAAACTTTGTTAGGAATTATGCGATCCTTACTAGCTGGAAGTAAGGGAGATGGGGCATGAAGTTATTTCTAGGAGTTGGACACATACCAAGTTTAGCTCAGTTCTGGGCATCTTTGAAATACCTATACAAACTTGTTCCTACATAGTAACTTGCAACTTTGAATGAAAATGTGCTTGCTTACAGCAACGTGCTATATGTTCTGAATGCCCGAATTGGGAATCTGTGTCAAAACTTTGTTAGGAATTATGTGATCCTTACTAGCTGGAAGTAAGGGAGATGGGGCATGAAGTTATTTCTAGGAGTTGGACACATACCAAGTTTAGCTCAGTTCTGGGCATCTTTGAAATACCTATACAAACTTGTTCCTACATAGTAACTTGCAACTTTGAATGAGAATGTGCTTGCTTACAGCTACGTGCTATATGTTCTAAATGCCCGAATTGGGAATCTGTGTCAAAACTTTGTTAGGAATTATGTGATGATTACTAGCTGGAAGTAAGGGAGAAGGGGCATGAAGTTATTTCTTGGAGTTGGAGACATACCAAGTTTAGCTCAGTTCTGGGCATCTTTGAAATACCTATACAAACTTGTTCCTACATAGTAACTTGCAACTTTGAATGAGAATGTGCTTGCTTGCAGCAACGTGCTATATGTTCTGAATGCCCGAATAGGGAATCTGTGTCAAAACTTTGTTAGGAATTATGTGATCCTTACTAGCTGGAAGTAAGGGAGATGGGGCATGAAGTTATTTCTAGTAGTTGGACACATACCAAGTTTAGCTCAGTTCTGGGCATCTTTGAAATACCTATACAAACTTGTTCCTACATAGTAACTTGCAACTTTGAATGAGAATGTGCTTGCTTACAGCAACGTGCTATATGTTCTAAATGCCCTAATTGGGAATCTGTGTCAAAACTTTGTTAGGAATTATGTGATCCTTACTAGCTGGAAGTAAGGGAGATGGGGCATGAAGTTATTTCTTGGAGTTGGAGACATACCAAGTTTAGCTCAGTTCTGGGCATCTTTGAAATACCTATACAAACTTGTTCCTACATAGTAACTTGCAACTTTGAATGAGAATGTGCTTGCTTGCAGCAACGTGCTATATGTTCTGAATGCCCGAATTGGGAATCTGTGTCAAAACTTTGTTAGGAATTATGCGATCCTTACTAGCTGGAAGTAAGGGAGATGGGGCATGAAGTTATTTCTAGGAGTTGGACACATACCAAGTTTAGCTCAGTTCTGGGCATCTTTTAAATACCTATACAAACTTGTTCCTACATAGTAACTTGCATCTTGAATGAGAATATGCTTGCTTACAGCAACGTGCTATGTGTTCTGAATGCCCGAATTGGCAATCTGTGTCAAAACTTTGTTAGGAATTATATGATCCTTACTAGCTGGAAGTAAGGGAGATGGGGCATGAAGTTATTTCTAGGAGTTGGACACATACCAAGTTTAGCTCAGTTCTGGGCATCTTTGAAATACCTATACAAACTTGTTCCTACCTAGTAACTTGCAAGTTTGAATGAAAATGTGCTTGCTTACAGCAACGTGCTATATGTTCTGAATGCCCGAATTGGGAATCTGTGTCAAAAATTGTTAGGAATTATGTGATCCTTACTAGCTGGAAGTAAAGGAGATGGGGCATGAAGTTATTTCTAGGAGTTGGACACATACCAAGTTTAGCTCAGTTCTGGGCATCTTTGAAATACCTATACAAACTTGTTCCTACATAGTAACTTGCATCTTTGAATGAGAATGTGCTTGCTTACAGCAACGTGCTATATGATCTGAATGCCCGAATTGGCAATCTGTGTCAAAACTTTGTTAGGAATTATGTGATCCTTACTAGCTCGAAGGAAGGGAGATGGGGCATGAAGTTATTTCTAGGAGTTGGACATATACCAAGATTAGCTCAGTTCTGGGCATCTTTGAAATACCTATACAAACTTGTTCCTACATAGTAACTTGCAAATTTGAATGAGAATGTGCTTGCTTACAGCAACGTGCTATATGTTCTGAATGCCCGAATTGGCAATCTGTGTGAAAACTTTGTTAGGAATTATGTGATCCTTACTAGCTGGAAGTAAGGGAGATGGGGCATGAAGTTATTTCTAGGAGTTGGACACATACCAAGTTTAGCTCAGTTCTGGGCATCTTTGAAATACCTATACAAACTTGTTCCTACATAGTAACTTGCAACTTTGAATGAAAATGTGCTTGCTTACAGCAACGTGCTATATGTTCTGAATGCCCGAATTGGGAATCTGTGTCAAAACTTTGTTAGGAATTATGTGATCCTTACTAGCTGGAAGTAAGGGAGATGGGGCATGAAGTTATTTCTAGGAGTTGGACACATACCAAGTTTAGCTCAGTTCTGGGCATCTTTGAAATACCTATACAAACTTGTTCCTACATAGTAACTTGCATCTTTGAATGAGAATGTGCTTGCTTACAGCAAAGTGCTATATGTTCTGAATGCCCGAATTGGGAATCTGTGTGAAAACTTTGTTAGGAATTATGTGATCCTTACTAGCTGGAAGTAAGGGAGATGGGGCATGAAGTTATTTCTAGGAGTTGGACACATACCAAGTTTAGCTCAGTTCTGGGCATCTTTGAAATACCTATACAAACTTGTTCCTACATAGTAACTTGCATCTTTGAATGAGAATGTGCTTGCTTACAGCAACGTGCTATAAGTTCTGAATGCCCGAATTGGGAATCTGTGTCAAAACTTTGTTAGGAATTATGTGATCCTTACTAGCTGGAAGTAAGGGAGATGGGGCATGAAGTTATTTCTTGGAGTTGGACACATACCAAGTTTAGCTCAGTTCTGGGCATCTTTGAAATACCTATACAAACTTGTTCCTACATAGTAACTTGCAACTTTGAATGAGAATGTGCTTGCTTACAGCAACGTGCTATATGTTCTGAATGCCCGAATTGGGAATCTGTGTCAAAACTTTGTTAGGAATTATGTGATCCTTACTAGCTGGAAGTAAGGGAGATGGGGCATGAAGTTATTTCTAGGAGTTGGACACATACCAAGTTTAGCTCAGTTCTGGGCATCTTTGAAATACCTATACAAACTTGTTCCTACATAGTAACTTGCAACTTTGAATGAGAATGTGGTTGCTTACAGCAACGTGCTATATGTTCTAAATGCCCTAATTGGGAATCTGTGTCAAAACTTTGTTAGGAATTATGTGATCCTTACTAGCTGGAAGTAAGGGAGATGGGGCATGAAGTTATTTCTTGGAGTTGGAGACATACCAAGTTTAGCTCAGTTCTGGGCATCTTTGAAATACCTATACAAACTTGTTCCTACATAGTAACTTGCAACTTTGAATGAGAATGTGCTTGCTTGCAGCAACGTGCTATATGTTCTGAATGCCCGAATAGTGAATCTGTGTCAAAACTTTGTTAGGAATTATGCGATCCTTACTAGCTGGAAGTAAGGGAGATGGGGCATGAAGTTATTTCTAGGAGTTGGACACATACCAAGTTTAGCTCAGTTCTGGGCATCTTTGAAATACCTATACAAACTTGTTCCTACATAGTAACTTGCATCTTTGAATGAGAATGTGCTTGCTTACAGCAACGTGCTATATGTTCTGAATGCCCGAATTGGCAATCTGTGTCAAAACTTTGTTAGGAATTATGCGATCC
Organism: Diceros bicornis minor; assembly: GCF_020826845.1. Lineage (NCBI taxonomy): Eukaryota > Metazoa > Chordata > Mammalia > Perissodactyla > Rhinocerotidae > Diceros > Diceros bicornis. The sequence goes on from NC_080767.1 coordinate 363,053, forward strand.
TTACTAGCTGGAAGTAAGGGAGATGGGGCATGAAGTTATTTCTAGGAGTTGGACACATACCAAGTTTAGCTCAGTTCTGGGCATCTTTGAAATACCTATACAAACTTGTTCCTACATAGTAACTTGCAACTTTGAATGAAAATGTGCTTGCTTACAGCAACGTGCTATATGTTCTGAATGCCCGAATTGGGAATCTGTGTCAAAACTTTGTTAGGAATTATGTGATCCTTACTAGCTGGAAGTAAGGGAGATGGGGCATGAAGTTATTTCTAGGAGTTGGACACATACCAAGTTTAGCTCAGTTCTGGGCATCTTTGAAATACCTATACAAACTTGTTCCTACATAGTAACTTGCAACTTTGAATGAGAATGTGCTTGCTTACAGCTACGTGCTATATGTTCTAAATGCCCGAATTGGGAATCTGTGTCAAAACTTTGTTAGGAATTATGTGATGATTACTAGCTGGAAGTAAGGGAGAAGGGGCATGAAGTTATTTCTTGGAGTTGGAGACATACCAAGTTTAGCTCAGTTCTGGGCATCTTTGAAATACCTATACAAACTTGTTCCTACATAGTAACTTGCAACTTTGAATGAGAATGTGCTTGCTTGCAGCAACGTGCTATATGTTCTGAATGCCCGAATAGGGAATCTGTGTCAAAACTTTGTTAGGAATTATGTGATCCTTACTAGCTGGAAGTAAGGGAGATGGGGCATGAAGTTATTTCTAGTAGTTGGACACATACCAAGTTTAGCTCAGTTCTGGGCATCTTTGAAATACCTATACAAACTTGTTCCTACATAGTAACTTGCAACTTTGAATGAGAATGTGCTTGCTTACAGCAACGTGCTATATGTTCTAAATGCCCTAATTGGGAATCTGTGTCAAAACTTTGTTAGGAATTATGTGATCCTTACTAGCTGGAAGTAAGGGAGATGGGGCATGAAGTTATTTCTTGGAGTTGGAGACATACCAAGTTTAGCTCAGTTCTGGGCATCTTTGAAATACCTATACAAACTTGTTCCTACATAGTAACTTGCAACTTTGAATGAGAATGTGCTTGCTTGCAGCAACGTGCTATATGTTCTGAATGCCCGAATTGGGAATCTGTGTCAAAACTTTGTTAGGAATTATGCGATCCTTACTAGCTGGAAGTAAGGGAGATGGGGCATGAAGTTATTTCTAGGAGTTGGACACATACCAAGTTTAGCTCAGTTCTGGGCATCTTTTAAATACCTATACAAACTTGTTCCTACATAGTAACTTGCATCTTGAATGAGAATATGCTTGCTTACAGCAACGTGCTATGTGTTCTGAATGCCCGAATTGGCAATCTGTGTCAAAACTTTGTTAGGAATTATATGATCCTTACTAGCTGGAAGTAAGGGAGATGGGGCATGAAGTTATTTCTAGGAGTTGGACACATACCAAGTTTAGCTCAGTTCTGGGCATCTTTGAAATACCTATACAAACTTGTTCCTACATAGTAACTTGCAACTTTGAATGAAAATGTGCTTGCTTACAGCAACGTGCTATATGTTCTGAATGCCCGAATTGGGAATCTGTGTCAAAACTTTGTTAGGAATTATGTGATCCTTACTAGCTGGAAGTAAGGGAGATGGGGCATGAAGTTATTTCTAGGAGTTGGACACATACCAAGTTTAGCTCAGTTCTGGGCATCTTTGAAATACCTATACAAACTTGTTCCTACATAGTAACTTGCATCTTTGAATGAGAATGTGCTTGCTTACAGCAAAGTGCTATATGTTCTGAATGCCCGAATTGGGAATCTGTGTGAAAACTTTGTTAGGAATTATGTGATCCTTACTAGCTGGAAGTAAGGGAGATGGGGCATGAAGTTATTTCTAGGAGTTGGACACATACCAAGTTTAGCTCAGTTCTGGGCATCTTTGAAATACCTATACAAACTTGTTCCTACATAGTAACTTGCATCTTTGAATGAGAATGTGCTTGCTTACAGCAACGTGCTATATGTTCTGAATGCCCGAATTGGGAATCTGTGTCAAAACTTTGTTAGGAATTATGTGATCCTTACTAGCTGGAAGTAAGGGAGATGGGGCATGAAGTTATTTCTTGGAGTTGGACACATACCAAGTTTAGCTCAGTTCTGGGCATCTTTGAAATACCTATACAAACTTGTTCCTACATAGTAACTTGCATCTTTGAATGAGAATGTGCTTGCTTACAGCAACGTGCTATATGTTCTGAATGCCCGAATAGGGAATCTGTGTCAAAACTTTGTTAGGAATTATGTGATCCTTACTAGTTGGAAGTAAGGGAGATGGGGCATGAAGTTATTTCTAGGAGTTGGACACATACCAAGTTTAGCTCAGTTCTGGGCATCTTTGAAATACCTATACAAACTTGTTCTTACCTAGTAACTTGCATCTTTGAATGAGAATCTGCTTGCGTACAGCAACGTGCTATATGTTCTGAATGCCCGAATTGGGAATCTGTGTCAAAACATTGTTAGGAATTATGTGATCCTTACTAGCTGGAAGTAAGGGAGATGGGGCATGAAGTTATTTCTAGGAGTTGGACACATACCAAGTTTAGTTCAGTTCTGGGCATCTTTGAAATACCTATACAAACTTGTTCCTACATAGTAACTTGCAACTTTGAATGAAAATGTGCTTGCTTACAGCAACGTGCTATATATTCTGAATGCCCGAATTGGGAATCTGTGTCAAAACTTTGTTAGGAATTATGTGATCCTTACTAGCTGGAAGTAAGGGACATGGGGCATGAAGTTATTTCTAGGAGTTGGACACATACCAAGTTTAGCTCAGTTCTGGGCATCTTTGAAATACCTATACAAACTTGTTCCTACATAGTAACTTGCAACTTTGAATGAAAATGTGCTTGCTTACAGCAACGTGCTATATGTTCTGAATGCCCGAATTGGGAATCTGTGTCAAAACTTTGTTAGGAATTATGTGATCCTTACTAGCTGGAAGTAAGGGAGATGGGGCATGAAGTTATTTCTTGGAGTTGGACACATACCACGTTTAGCTCAGTTCTGGGCATCTTTGAAATACCTATACAAACTTGTTCCTACATAGTAACTTGCAACTTTGAATGAGAATGTGCTTGCTTGCAGCAACGTGCTATATGTTCTGAATGCCCGATTTGGGAATCTGTGTCAAAACTTTGTTAGGAATTATGTGATCCTTACTAGCTGGAAGTAAGGGAGATGGAGCATGAAGTTATTTCTAGGAGTTGGACACATACCAAGTTTAGCTCAGTTCTGGGCATCTTTGAAATACCTATACAAACTTGTTCCTACATAGTAACTTGCATCTTTGAATGAGAATGTGCTTGCTTACAGCAACGTGCTATATGTTCTGAATGCCCGAATTGGCAATCTGTGTCAAAACTTTGTTAGGAATTATGTGATCCTTACTAGCTGGAAGTAAGGGAGATGGGGCATGAAGTTATTTCTAGGAGTTGGACACATACCAAGTTTAGCTCAGTTCTGGGCATCTTTGAAATACCTATACAAACTTGTTCCTACATAGTAACTTGCAACTTTGAATGAGAATTTGCTTGCTTGCAGCAACGTGCTATATGATCTGAATGCCCGAATTGGCAGTCTGTGTCAAAACTTTGTTAGGAATTATGTGATCCTTACTAGCTGGAAGTAAGGGAGATGGGGCATGAAGTTATTTCTTGGAGTTGGACACATACCAAGTTTAGCTCAGTTCTGGGCATCTTTGAAATACCTATACAAACTTGTTCCTACATAGTAACTTGCATCTTTGAATGAGAATGTGCTTGCTTACAGCAACGTGCTATATGTTCTGAATGCCCGAATAGGGAATCTGTGTCAAAACTTTGTTAGGAATTATGTGATCCTTACTAGTTGGAAGTAAGGGAGATGGGGCATGAAGTTATTTCTAGGAGTTGGACACATACCAAGTTTAGCTCAGTTCTGGGCATCTTTGAAATACCTATACAAACTTGTTCTTACCTAGTAACTTGCATCTTTGAATGAGAATCTGCTTGCGTACAGCAACGTGCTATATGTTCTGAATGCCCGAATTGGGAATCTGTGTCAAAACATTGTTAGGAATTATGTGATCCTTACTAGCTGGAAGTAAGGGAGATGGGGCATGAAGTTATTTCTAGGAGTTGGACACATACCAAGTTTAGTTCAGTTCTGGGCATCTTTGAAATACCTATACAAACTTGTTCCTACATAGTAACTTGCAACTTTGAATGAAAATGTGCTTGCTTACAGCAACGTGCTATATATTCTGAATGCCCGAATTGGGAATCTGTGTCAAAACTTTGTTAGGAATTATGTGATCCTTACTAGCTGGAAGTAAGGGACATGGGGCATGAAGTTATTTCTAGGAGTTGGACACATACCAAGTTTAGCTCAGTTCTGGGCATCTTTGAAATACCTATACAAACTTGTTCCTACATAGTAACTTGCAACTTTGAATGAAAATGTGCTTGCTTACAGCAACGTGCTATATGTTCTGAATGCCCGAATTGGGAATCTGTGTCAAAACTTTGTTAGGAATTATGTGATCCTTACTAGCTGGAAGTAAGGGAGATGGGGCATGAAGTTATTTCTTGGAGTTGGACACATACCACGTTTAGCTCAGTTCTGGGCATCTTTGAAATACCTATACAAACTTGTTCCTACATAGTAACTTGCAACTTTGAATGAGAATGTGCTTGCTTGCAGCAACGTGCTATATGTTCTGAATGCCCGATTTGGGAATCTGTGTCAAAACTTTGTTAGGAATTATGTGATCCTTACTAGCTGGAAGTAAGGGAGATGGAGCATGAAGTTATTTCTAGGAGTTGGACACATACCAAGTTTAGCTCAGTTCTGGGCATCTTTGAAATACCTATACAAACTTGTTCCTACATAGTAACTTGCATCTTTGAATGAGAATGTGCTTGCTTACAGCAACGTGCTATATGTTCTGAATGCCCGAATTGGCAATCTGTGTCAAAACTTTGTTAGGAATTATGTGATCCTTACTAGCTGGAAGTAAGGGAGATGGGGCATGAAGTTATTTCTAGGAGTTGGACACATACCAAGTTTAGCTCAGTTCTGGGCATCTTTGAAATACCTATACAAACTTGTTCCTACATAGTAACTTGCAACTTTGAATGAGAATTTGCTTGCTTGCAGCAACGTGCTATATGATCTGAATGCCCGAATTGGCAGTCTGTGTCAAAACTTTGTTAGGAATTATGTGATCCTTACTAGCTGGAAGTAAGGGAGATGGGGCATGAAGTTATTTCTAGGAGTTGGACACATACCAAGTTTAGCTCAGTTCTGGGCATCTTTGAAATACCTATACAAACTTGTTCCTACATAGTAACTTGCAACTTTGAATGAAAATGTGCTTGCTTACAGCAACGTGCTATATGTTCTGAATGCCCGAATTGGGAATCTGTGTCAAAACTTTGTTAGGAATTATGTGATCCTTACTAGCTGGAAGTAAGGGAGAAGGGGCATGAAGTTATTTCTTGGAGTTGGAGACATACCAAGTTTAGCTCAGTTCTGGGCATCTTTGAAATACCTATACAAACTTGTTCCTACATAGTAACTTGCAACTTTGAATGAGAATGTGCTTGCTTGCAGCAACGTGCTATATGTTCTGAATGCCCGAATAGGGAATCTGTGTCAAAACTTTGTTAGGAATTATGTGATCCTTACTAGCTGGAAGTAAGGGAGATGGGGCATGAAGTTATTTCTAGGAGTTGGACACATACCAAGTTTAGCTCAGTTCTGGGCATCTTTGAAATACCTATACAAACTTGTTCCTACATAGTAACTTGCAACTTTGAATGAAAATGTGCTTGCTTACAGCAACGTGCTATATGTTCTGAATGCCCGAATTGGGAATCTGTGTCAAAACTTTGTTAGGAATTATGTGATCCTTACTAGCTGGAAGTAAGGGAGATGGGGCATGAAGTTATTTCTAGGAGTTGGACACATACCAAGTTTAGCTCAGTTCTGGGCATCTTTGAAATACCTATACAAACTTGTTCCTACATAGTAACTTGCAACTTTGAATGAGAATGTGCTTGTTTACAGCAACGTTCTATATGTTCTAAATGCCCGAATTGGGAATCTGTGTCAAAACTTTGTTAGGAATTATGTGATCCTTACTAGCTGGAAGTAAGGGAGAAGGGGCATGAAGTTATTTCTTGGAGTTGGAGACATACCAAGTTTAGCTCAGTTCTGGGCATCTTTGAAATACCTATACAAACTTGTTCCTACATAGTAACTTGCATCTTTGAATGAGAATGTGCTTGCTTGCAGCAACGTGCTATATGTTCTGAATGCCCGAATAGGGAATCTGTGTCAAAACTTTGTTAGGAATTATGTGATCCTTACTAGCTGGAAGTAAGGGAGATGGGGCATGAAGTTTTTTCTAGGAGTTGGACACATACCAAGTTTAGCTCAGTTCTGGGCATCTTTGAAATACCTATACAAACTTGTTCCTACATAGTAACTTGCATCTTTGAATGAGAATGTGCTTGCTTACAGCAACGTGCTATATGTTCTGAATGCCCGAATTGGCAATCTGTGTCAAAACTTTGTTAGGAATTATGTGATCCTTACTAGCTGGAAGTAAGGGAGATGGGGCATGAAGTTATTTCTAGGAGTTGGACACATACCAAGTTTAGCTCAGTTCTGGGCATCTTTGAAATACCTATACAAACTTGTTCCTACATAGTAACTTGCATCTTTGAATGGGAATCTGCTTGCTTACAGCAACGTGCTATATGTTCTGAATGCCCGAATGGGAATCTGTGTCAATACTGTTAGGAATTATGTGATCCTTACTAGCTGGAATTAAGGGAGATGGGGCATGAAGTTATTTCTAGGAGTTGGACACATACCAAGTTTAGCTCAGTTCTGGGCATCTTTGAAATACCTATACATACTTGTTCCTACATAGTAACTTGCAACTTTGAATGAGAATGTGCTTGCTTACAGCAACGTGCTATATGTTCTGAATGCCCGAATTGGGAATCTGTGTCAAAACTTTGTTAGGAATTATGTGATCCTTACTAGCTGGAAGTAAGGGAGATGGGGCATGAAGTTATTTCTAGGAGTTGGACACATACCAAGTTTAGCTCAGTTCTGGGCATCTTTGAAATACCTATACAAACTTGTTCCTACATAGTAACTTGCAACTTTGAATGAGAATGTGCTTGCTTACAGCAACGTGCTATATGTTCTGAATGCCCGAGTTGGGAATCTGTGTCAATACTTTGTTAGGAATTATGTGATCCTTACTAGCTGGAAGTAAGGGAGATGGGGCATGAAGTTATTTCTTGGAGTTGGAGACATACCAAGTTTAGCTCAGTTCTGGGCATCTTTGAAATACCTATACAAACTTGTTCCTACATAGTAACTTGCAACTTTGAATGAGAATGTGCTTGCTTGCAGCAACGTGCTATATGTTCTGAATGCCCGAATAGTGAATCTGTGTCAAAACTTTGTTAGGAATTATGCGATCTTTACTAGCTGGAAGTAAGGGAGATGGGGCATGAAGTTATTTCTAGGAGTTGGACACATACCAAGTTTAGCTCAGTTCTGGGCATCTTTGAAATACCTATACAAACTTGTTCCTACATAGTAACTTGCATCTTTGAATGAGAATGTGCTTGCTTACAGCAACGTGCTATATGTTCTGAATGCCCTTAATTGGCAATCTGTGTCAAAACTTTGTTAGGAATTATGCGATCCTTACTAGCTGGAAGTAAGGGAGATGGGGCATGAAGTTATTTCTAGGAGTTGGACACATACCAAGTTTAGCTCAGTTCTGGGCATCTTTGAAATACCTATACAAACTTGTTCCTACATAGTAACTTGCAACTTTGAATGAAAATGTGCTTGCTTACAGCAACGTGCTATATGTTCTGAATGCCCGAATTGGGAATCTGTGTCAAAACTTTGTTAGGAATTATGTGATCCTTACTAGCTGGATGTAAGGGAGATGGGGCATGAAGTTATTTCTAGGAGTTGGACACATACCAAGTTTAGCTCAGCTCTGGGCATCTTTGAAATACCTATACAAACTTGTTCCTACATAGTAACTTGCAACTTTGAATGAGAATGTGCTTGCTTACAGCAACGTGCTATATGTTCTAAATGCCCGAATTGGGAATCTGTGTCAAAACTTTGTTAGGAATTATGTGATCCTTACTAGCTGGAAGTAAGGGAGAAGGGGCATGAAGTTATTTCTTGGAGTTGGAGACATACCAAGTTTAGCTCAGTTCTGGGCATCTTTGAAATACCTATACAAACTTGTTCCTACATAGTAACTTGCAACTTTGAATGAGAATGTGCTTGCTTGCAGCTACGTGCTATATGTTCTGAATGCCCGAATTGGGAAACTGTGTCAAAACTTTGTTAGGAATTATGTGATCCTTACTAGCTGGAAGTAAGGGAGATGGGGCATGAAGTTATTTCTAGGAGTTGGACACATACCAAGTTTAGCTCAGTTCTGGGCATCTTTGAAATACCTATACAAACTTGTTCCTACATAGTAACTTGCATCTTTGAATGAGAATCTGCTTGCTTACAGCAACGTGCTATATGTTCTGAATGCCCGAATTGGGAATCTGTGTCAAAACTGTTAGGAATTATGTGATCCTTACTAGCTGGAAGTAAGGGAGATGGGGCATGAAGTTATTTCTAGGAGTTGGACACATACCAAGTTTAGCTCAGTTCTGGGCATCTTTGAAATACCTATACAAACTTGTTCCTACATAGTACCTTGCAACTTTGAATGAGAATGTGCTTGCTTGCAGCAACGTGCTATATGTTCTGAATGCCCGAATAGGGAATCTGTGTCAAAACTTTGTTAGGAATTATGTGATCCTTACTAGCTGGAAGTAAGGGAGATGGGGCATGAAGTTATTTCTAGGAGTTGGACACATACCAAGTTTAGCTCAGTTCTGGGCATCTTTGAAATACCTATACAAACTTGTTCCTACATAGTAACTTGCAACTTTGAATGAAAATGTGCTTGCTTACAGCAACGTGCTATATGTTCTGAATGCCCGAATTGGGAATCTGTGTCAAAACTTTGTTAGGAATTATGTGATCCTTACTAGCTGGAAGTAAGGGAGATGGGGCATGAAGTTATTTCTAGGAGTTGGACACATACCAAGTTTAGCTCAGTTCTGGGCATCTTTGAAATACCTATACAAACTTGTTCCTACATAGTAACTTGCAACTTTGAATGAGAATGTGCTTGCTTACAGCAACGTGCTATATGTTCTGAATGCCCGAATTGGGAATCTGTGTCAAAACTTTGTTAGGAATTATGTGATCCTTACTAGCTGGAAGTAAGGGAGATGGGGCATGAAGTTATTTCTAGGAGTTGGACACATACCAAGTTTAGCTCAGTTCTGGGCATCTTTGAAATACCTATACAAACTTGTTCCTACATGGTAACTTGCAACTTTGAATGAGAATGTGCTTGCTTACAGCAACGTGCTATATGTTCTGAATGCCCGAATTGGGAATCTGTGTCAAAACTTTGTTAGGAATTATGAGATCCTTACTAGCTGGAAGTAAGGGAGATGGGGCATGAAGTTATTTCTAGGAGTTGGACACATACCAAGTTTAGCTCAGTTCTGGGCATCTTTGAAATACCTATACAAACTTGTTCCTACATAGTAACTTGCAACTTTGAATGAGAATTTGCTTGCTTACAGCAACGTGCTATATGTTCTAAATGCCCTAATTGGGAATCTGTGTCAAAACTTTGTTAGGAATTATGTGATCCTTACTAGCTGGAAGTAAGGGAGATGGGGCATGAAGTTATTTCTAGGAGTTGGACACATACCAAGTTTAGCTCAGCTCTGGGCATCTTTGAAATACCTATACAAACTTGTTCCTACATAGTAACTTGCAACTTTGAATGAGAATGTGCTTGCTTACAGCAACGTGCTATATGTTCTGAATGCCCGAATTGGGAATCTGTGTCAAAACTTTGTTAGGAATTATGTGATCCTTACTAGCTGGAAGTAAGGGAGATGGGGCATGAAGTTATTTCTTGGAGTTGGAGAAATACCAAGTTTAGCTCAGTTCTGAGCATCTTTGAAATACCTATACAAACTTGTTCCTACATAGTAACTTGCAACTTTGAATGAGAATGTGCTTGCTTGCAGCAACGTGCTATATGTTCTGAATGCCCGAATAGGGAATCTGTGTCAAAACTTTGTTAGGAATTATGTGATCCTTACTAGCTGGAAGTAAGGGAGATGGGGCATGAAGTTATTTCTAGGAGTTGGACACATACCAAGTTTAGCTCAGTTCTGGGCATCTTTGAAATACCTATACAAACTTGTTCCTACATAGTAACTTGCAACTTTGAATGAAAATGTGCTTGCTTACAGCAACGTGCTATATGTTCTGAATGCCCGAATTGGGAATCTGTGTCAAAACTTTGTTAGGAATTATGTGATCCTTACTAGCTGGAAGTAAGGGAGATGGGGCATGAAGTTATTTCTAGGAGTTGGACACATACCAAGTTTAGCTCAGTTCTGGGCATCTTTGAAATACCTATACAAACTTGTTCCTACATAGTAACTTGCAACTTTGAATGAGAATGTGCTTGCTTACAGCAACGTGCTATATGTTCTGAATGCCCGAATTGGGAATCTGTGTCAAAACTTTGTTAGGAATTATGTGATCCTTACTAGCTGGAAGTAAGGGAGATGGGGCATGAAGTTATTTCTAGGAGTTGGACACATACCAAGTTTAGCTCAGTTCTGGGCATCTTTGAAATACCTATACAAACTTGTTCCTACATGGTAACTTGCAACTTTGAATGAGAATGTGCTTGCTTACAGCAACGTGCTATATGTTCTGAATGCCCGAATTGGGAATCTGTGTCAAAACTTTGTTAGGAATTATGTGATCCTTACTAGCTGGAAGTAAGGGAGATGGGGCATGAAGTTATTTCTAGGAGTTGGACACATACCAAGTTTAGCTCAGTTCTGGGCATCTTTGAAATACCTATACAAACTTGTTCCTACATAGTAACTTGCAACTTTGAATGAGAATTTGCTTGCTTACAGCAACGTGCTATATGTTCTAAATGCCCTAATTGGGAATCTGTGTCAAAACTTTGTTAGGAATTATGTGATCCTTACTAGCTGGAAGTAAGGGAGATGGGGCATGAAGTTATTTCTAGGAGTTGGACACATACCAAGTTTAGCTCAGCTCTGGGCATCTTTGAAATACCTATACAAACTTGTTCCTACATAGTAACTTGCAACTTTGAATGAGAATGTGCTTGCTTACAGCAACGTGCTATATGTTCTGAATGCCCGAATTGGGAATCTGTGTCAAAACTTTGTTAGGAATTATGTGATCCTTACTAGCTGGAAGTAAGGGAGATGGGGCATGAAGTTATTTCTAGGAGTTGGACACATACCAAGTTTAGCTCAGTTCTGGGCATCTTTGAAATACCTATACAAACTTGTTCCTACATAGTAACTTGCAACTTTGAATGAGAATGTGCTTGCTTACAGCAACGTGCTATATGTTCTAAATGCCCGAATTGGGAATCTGTGTCAAAACTTTGTTAGGAATTATGTGATCCTTACTAGCTGGAAGTAAGGGAGATGGGGCATGAAGTTATTTCTAGGAGTTGGACACATACCAAGTTTAGCTCAGTTCTGGGCATCTTTGAAATACCTATACAAACTTGTTCCTACATAGTAACTTGCATCTTTGAATGGGAATCTGCTTGCTTACAGCAACGTGCTATATGTTCTGAATGCCCGAATTGGGAATCTGTGTCAATACTGTTAGGAATTATGTGATCCTTACTAGCTGGAAGTAAGGGAGATGGGGCATGAAGTTATTTCTAGGAGTTGGACACATACCAAGATTAGCTCAGTTCTGGGCATCTTTGAAATACCTATACAAACTTGTTCCTACATAGTAACTTGCAACTTTGAATGAGAATGTGCTTGCTTACAGCAACGTGCTATATGTTCTGAATGCCCGAATTGGGAATCTGTGTCAAAACTTTGTTAGGAATTATGTGATCCTTACTAGCTGGAAGTAAGGGAGATGGGGCATGAAGTTATTTCTAGGAGTTGGACACATACCAAGTTTAGCTCAGTTCTGGGCATCTTTGAAATACCTATACAAACTTGTTCCTACATAGTAACTTGCAACTTTGAATAAGAATGTGCTTGCTTACAGCAACGTGCTATATGTTCTGAATGCCCGAGTTGGGAATCTGTGTCAAAACTTTGTTAGGAATTATGTGATCCTTACTAGCTGGAAGTAAGGGAGATGGGGCATGAAGTTATTTCTTGGAGTTGGAGACATACCAAGTTTAGCTCAGTTCTGGGCATCTTTGAAATACCTATACAAACTTGTTCCTACATAGTAACTTGCAACTTTGAATGAGAATGTGCTTGCTTGCAGCAACGTGCTATATGTTCTGAATGCCCGAATAGTGAATCTGTGTCAAAACTTTGTTAGGAATTATGCGATCCTTACTAGCTGGAAGTAAGGGAGATGGGGCATGAAGTTATTTCTAGGAGTTGGACACATACCAAGTTTAGCTCAGTTCTGGGCATCTTTGAAATACCTATACAAACTTGTTCCTACATAGTAACTTGCATCTTTGAATGAGAATGTGCTTGCTTACAGCAACGTGCTATATGTTCTGAATGCCCTTAATTGGCAATCTGTGTCAAAATTTGTTAGGAATTATGCGATCCTTACTAGCTGGAAGTAAGGGAGATGGGGCATGAAGTTATTTCTAGGAGTTGGACACATACCAAGTTTAGCTCAGTTCTGGGCATCTTTGAAATACCTATACAAACTTGTTCCTACATAGTAACTTGCAACTTTGAATGAAAATGTGCTTGCTTACAGCAACGTGCTATATGTTCTGAATGCCCGAATTGGGAATCTGTGTCAAAACTTTGTTAGGAATTATGTGATCCTTACTAGCTGGATGTAAGGGAGATGGGGCATGAAGTTATTTCTAGGAGTTGGACACATACCAAGTTTAGCTCAGTTCTGGGCATCTTTGAAATACCTATACAAACTTGTTCCTACATAGTAACTTGCAACTTTGAATGAGAATGTGCTTGCTTACAGCAACGTGCTATATGTTGTAAATGCCCGAATTGGGAATCTGTGTCAAAACTTTGTTAGGAATTATGTGATCCTTACTAGCTGGAAGTAAGGGAGAAGGGGCATGAAGTTATTTCTTGGAGTTGGAGACATACCAAGTTTTGCTCAGTTCTGGGCATCTTTGAAATACCTATACAAACTTGTTCCTAAATAGTAACTTGCAACTTTGAATGAAAATGTGCTTGCTTACAGCAACGTGCTATATGTTCTGAATGCCCGAATTGGGAATCTGTGTCAAAACTTTGTTAGGAATTATGTGATCCTTACTAGCTGGAAGTAAGGGAGATGGGGCATGAAGTTATTTCTAGGAGTTGGACACATACCAAGTTTAGCTCAGTTCTGGGCATCTTTGAAATACCTATACAAACTTGTTCCTACATAGTAACTTGCAACTTTGAATGAGAATGTGCTTGCTTACAGCAACGTGCTATATGTTCTAAATGCCCGAATTGGGAATCTGTGTCAAAACTTTGTTAGGAATTATGTGATCCTTACTAGCTGGAAGTAAGGGAGAAGGGGCATGAAGTTATTTCTTGGAGTTGGAGACATACCAAGTTTAGCTCAGTTCTGGGCATCTTTGAAATACCTATACAAACTTGTTCCTACATAGTAACTTGCAACTTTGAATGAGAATGTGCTTGCTTGCAGCAACGTGCTATATGTTCTGAATGCCCGAATAGGGAATCTGTGTCAAAACTTTGTTAGGAATTATGTGATCCTTACTAGCTGGAAGTAAGGGAGATGGGGCATGAAGTTATTTCTAGGAGTTGGACACATACCAAGTTTAGCTCAGTTCTGGGCATCTTTGAAATACCTATACAAACTTGTTCCTACATAGTAACTTGCATCTTTGAATGAGAATGTGCTTGCTTACAGCAACGTGCTATATGTTCTGAATGCCCGAATTGGGAATCTGTGTCAAAACTTTGTTAGGAATTATGTGATCCTTACTAGCTGGAAGTAAGGGAGATGGGGCATGAAGTTATTTCTAGGAGTTGGACACATACAAAGTTTAGCTCAGTTCTGGGCATCTTTGAAATACCTATACAAACTTGTTCCTACATAGTAACTTGCATCTTTGAATGGGAATCTGCTTGCTTACAGCAACGTGCTATATGTTCTGAATGCCCGAATTGGGAATCTGTGTCAATACTGTTAGGAATTATGTGATCCTTACTAGCTGGAAGTAAGGGAGATGGGGCATGAAGTTATTTCTAGGAGTTGGACACATACCAAGTTTAGCTCAGTTCTGGGCATCTTTGAAATACCTATACAAACTTGTTCCTACATAGTAACTTGCAACTTTGAATGAGAATGTGCTTGCTTACAGCAACGTGCTATATGTTCTGAATGCCCGAATTGGGAATCTGTGTCAAAACTTTGTTAGGAATTATGTGATCCTTACTAGCTGGAAGTAAGGGAGATGGGGCATGAAGTTATTTCTAGGAGTTGGACACATACCAAGTTTACCTCAGTTCTGGGCATCTTTGAAATACCTATACAAACTTGTTCCTACATAGTAACTTGCAACTTTGAATGAGAATGTGCTTGCTTACAGCAACGTGCTATATGTTCTGAATGCCCGAATTGGGAATCTGTGTCAAAACTTTGTTAGGAATTATGTGATCCTTACTAGCTGGAAGTAAGGGAGATGGGGCATGAAGTTATTTCTTGGAGTTGGAGACATACCAAGTTTAGCTCAGTTCTGGGCATCTTTGAAATACCTATACAAACTTGTTCCTACATAGTAACTTGCAACTTTGAATGAGAATGTGCTTGCTTGCAGCAACGTGCTATATGTTCTGAATGCCCGAATAGTGAATCTGTGTCAAAACTTTGTTAGGAATTATGCGATCCTTACTAGCTGGAAGTAAGGGAGATGGGGCATGAAGTTATTTCTAGGAGTTGGACACATACCAAGTTTAGCTCAGTTCTGGGCATCTTTGAAATACCTATACAAACTTGTTACTACCTAGTAACTTGCATCTTTGAATGAGAATGTGCTTGCTTACAGCAACGTGCTATATGTTCTGAATGCCCGAATTGGCAATCTGTGTCAAAACTTTGTTAGGAATTATGCGATCCTTACTAGCTGGAAGTAAGGGAGATGGGGCATGAAGTTATTTCTAGGAGTTGGACACATACCAAGTTTAGCTCAGTTCTGGGCATCTTTGAAATACCTATACAAACTTGTTCCTACATAGTAACTTGCAACTTTGAATGAAAATGTGCTTGCTTACAGCAACGTGCTATATGTTCTGAATGCCCGAATTGGGAATCTGTGTCAAAACTTTGTTAGGAATTATGTGATCCTTACTAGCTGGATGTAAGGGAGATGGGGCATGAAGTTATTTCTAGGAGTTGGACACATACCAAGTTTAGCTCAGTTCTAGGCATCTTTGAAATACCTATACAAACTTGTTCCTACATAGTAACTTGCAACTTTGAATGAGAATGTGCTTGCTTACAGCAACGTGCTATATGTTCTAAATGCCCGAATTGGGAATCTGTGTCAAAACTTTGTTAGGAATTATGTGATCCTTACTAGCTGGAAGTAAGGGAGAAGGGGCATGAAGTTATTTCTTGGAGTTGGAGACATACCAAGTTTAGCTCAGTTCTGGGCATCTTTGAAATACCTATACAAACTTGTTCCTACATAGTAACTTGCAACTTTGAATGAGAATGTGCTTGCTTGCAGCAACGTGCTATATGTTCTGAATGCCCGAATAGGGAATCTGTGTCAAAACTTTGTTAGGAATTATGTGATCCTTACTAGCTGGAAGTAAGGGAGATGGGGCATGAAGTTATTTCTAGGAGTTGGACACATACCAAGTTTAGCTCAGTTCTGGGCATCTTTGAAATACCTATACAAACTTGTTCCTACATAGTAACTTGCAACTTTGAATGAAAATGTGCTTGCTTACAGCAACGTGCTATATGTTCTGAATGCCCGAATTGGGAATCTGTGTCAAAACTTTGTTAGGAATTATGTGATCCTTACTAGCTGGAAGTAAGGGAGATGGGGCATGAAGTTATTTCTAGGAGTTGGACACATACCAAGTTTAGCTCAGTTCTGGGCATCTTTGAAATACCTATACAAACTTGTTCCTACATAGTAACTTGCAACTTTGAATGAGAATGTGCTTGCTTACAGCAACGTGCTATATGTTCTAAATGCCCGAATTGGGAATCTGTGTCAAAACTTTGTTAGGAATTATGTGATCCTTACTAGCTGGAAGTAAGGGAGAAGGGGCATGAAGTTATTTCTTGGAGTTGGAGACATACCAAGTTTAGCTCAGTTCTGGGCATCTTTGAAATACCTATACAAACTTGTTCCTACATAGTAACTTGCAACTTTGAATGAGAATGTGCTTGCTTGCAGCAACGTGCTATATGTTCTGAATGCCCGAATAGGGAATCTGTGTCAAAACTTTGTTAGGAATTATGTGATCCTTACTAGCTGGAAGTAAGGGAGATGGGGCATGAAGATATTTCTAGGAGTTGGACACATACCAAGTTTAGCTCAGTTCTGGGCATCTTTGAAATACCTATACAAACTTGTTCCTACATAGTAACTTGCATCTTTGAATGAGAATGTGCTTGCTTACAGCAACGTGCTATATGTTCTGAATGCCCGAATTGGCAATCTGTGTCAAAACTTTGTTAGGAATTATGTGATCCTTACTAGCTGGAAGTAAGGGAGATGGGGCATGAAGTTATTTCTAGGAGTTGGACACATACCAAGTTTAGCTCAGTTCTGGGCATCTTTGAAATACCTATACAAACTTGTTCCTACATAGTAACTTGCATCTTTGAATGGGAATCTGCTTGCTTACAGCAACGTGCTATATGTTCTGAATGCCCGAATTGGGAATCTGTGTCAATACTGTTAGGAATTATGTGATCCTTACTAGCTAGAAGTAAGGGAGATGGGGCATGAAGTTATTTCTAGGAGTTGGACACATACCAAGTTTAGCTCAGTTCTGGGCATCTTTGAAATACCTATACAAACTTGTTCCTACATAGTAACTTGCAACTTTGAATGAGAATGTGCTTGCTTACAGCAACGTGCTATATGTTCTGAATGCCCGAATTGGGAATCTGTGTCAAAACTTTGTTAGGAATTATGTGATCCTTACTAGCTGGAAGTAAGGGAGATGGGGCATGAAGTTATTTCTAGGAGTTGGACACATACCAAGTTTAGCTCAGTTCTGGGCATCTTTGAAATACCTATACAAACTTGTTCCTACATAGTAACTTGCAACTTTGAATGAGAATGTGCTTGCTTAGAGCAACGTGCTATATGTTCTGAATGCCCGAATTGGGAATCTGTGTCAAAACTTTGTTAGGAATTATGTGATCCTTACTAGCTGGAAGTAAGGGAGATGGGGCATGAAGTTATTTCTAGGAGTTGGACACATACCAAGTTTAGCTCAGTTCTGGGCATCTTTGAAATACCTATACAAACTTGTTCCTACATAGTAACTTGCAACTTTGAATGAGAATGTGCTTGCTTACAGCAACGTGCTATATGTTCTGAATGCCCGAATTGGGAATCTGTGTCAAAACTTTGTTAGGAATTATGTGATCCTTACTAGCTGGAAGTAAGGGAGATGGGGCATGAAGTTATTTCTAGAAGTTGGACACATACCAAGTTTAGCTCAGTTCTGGGCATCTTTGAAATACCTATACAAACTTGTTCCTACATAGTAACTTGCATCTTTGAATGAGAATGTGCTTGCTTACAGCAACGTGCTGTATGTTCTGAATGCCCGAATTGGCAATCTGTGTCAAAACTTTGTTAGGAATTATGTGATCCTTACTAGCTGGAAGTAAGGGAGATGGGGCATGAAGTTATTTCTAGGAGTTGGACACATACCAAGTTTAGCTCAGTTCTGGGCATCTTTGAAATACCTATACAAACTTGTTCCTACATAGTAACTTGCATCTTTGAATGGGAATCTGCTTGCTTACAGCAACGTGCTATATGTTCTGAATGCCCGAATTGGGAATCTGTGTCAATACTGTTAGGAATTATGTGATCCTTACTAGCTGGAAGTAAGGGAGATGGGGCATGAAGTTATTTCTAGGAGTTGGACACATACCAAGTTTAGCTCAGTTCTGGGCATCTTTGAAATACCTATACAAACTTGTTCCTACATAGTAACTTGCAACTTTGACTGAGAATGTGCTTGCTTACAGCAACGTTCTATATGTTCTAAATGCCCGAATTGGGAATCTGTGTCATAACTTTGTTAGGAATTATGTGATCCTTACTAGCTGGAAGTAAGGGAGAAGGGGCATGAAGTTATTTCTTGGAGTTTGAGACATACCAAGTTTAGCTCAGTTCTGGGCATCTTTGAAATACCTATACAAACTTCTTCCTACATAGTAACTTGCAACTTTGAATGAGAATGTGCTTGCTTGCAGCAACGTGCTATATGTTCTGAATGCCCGAATAGGGAATCTGTGTCAAAACTTTGTTAGGAATTATGTGATCCTTACTAGCTGGAAGTAAGGGAGATGGGGCATGAAGTTATTTCTAGGAGTTGGACACATACCAAGTTTAGCTCAGTTCTGGGCATCTTTGAAATACCTATACAAACTTGTTCCTACATAGTAACTTGCATCTTTGAATGGGAATCTGCTTGCTTACAGCAACGTGCTATATGTTCTGAATGCCCGAATTGGGAATCTGTGTCAAAACTGTTAGGAATTATGTGATCCTTACTAGATGGAAGTAAGGGAGATGGGGCATGAAGTTATTTCTAGGAGTTGGACACATACCAAGTTGAGCTCAGTTCTGGGCATCTTTGAAATACCTATACAAACTTGTTCCTACATAGTAACTTGCAACTTTGAATGAGAATGTGCTTGCTTACAGCAACGTGCTATATGTTCTGAATGCCCGAATTGGGAATCTGTGTCAAAACTTTGTTAGGAATTATGTGATCCTTACTAGCTGGAAGTAAGGGAGATGGGGCATGAAGTTATTTCTAGGAGTTGGAGACATACCAAGTTTAGCTCAGTTCTGGGCATCTTTGAAATACCTATACAAACTTGTTCCTACATAGTAACTTGCAACTTTGAATGAGAATGTGCTTGCTTACAGCAACGTGCTATATGTTCTGAATGCCCGAATTGGGAATCTGTGTCAAAACTTTGTTAGGAATTATGTGATCCTTACTAGCTGGAAGTAAGGGAGATGGGGCATGAAGTTATTTCTTGGAGTTGGAGACATACCAAGTTTAGCTCAGTTCTGGGCATCTTTGAAATACCTATACAAACTTGTTCCTACATAGTAACTTGCATCTTTGAATGAGAATGTGCTTGCTTGCAGCAACGTGCTATATGTTCTGAATGCCCGAATTGGGAATCTGTGTCAAAACTTTGTTAGGAATTATGTGATCCTTACTAGCTGGAAGTAAGGGAGATGGGGCATGAAGTTATTTCTATGAGTTGGACACATACCAAGTTTAGCTCAGTTCTGGACATCTTTGAAATACCTATACAAACTTGTTCCTACATAGTAACTTGCAACTTTGAATGAAAATGTGCTTGCTTACAGCAACGTGCTATATGTTCTGAATGCCCGAATTGGGAATCTGTGTCAAACCTTTGTTAGGAATTATGTGATCCTTACTAGCTGGAAGTAAGGGAGATGGGGCATGAAGTTATTTCTAGGAGTTGGACACATACCAAGTTTAGCTCAGTTCTGGGCATCTTTGAAATACCTATACAAACTTGTTCCTACATAGTAACTTGCATCTTTGAATGAGAATGTGCTTGCTTACAGCAACGTGCTATATGTTCTGAATGCCCGAATTGAGAATCTGTGTCAAAACTTTGTTAGGAATTATGTGATCCTTACTAGCTGGAAGTAAGGGAGATGGGGCATGAAGTTATTTCTAGGAGTTGGAGACATACCAAGTTTAGCTCAGTTCTGGGCATCTTTGAAATACCTATACAAACTTGTTCCTACATAGTAACTTGCATCTTTGAATGAGAATGTGCTTGCTTACAGCAACGCGATATATGTTCTGAATGCCCGAATTGGGAATCTGTGTCAAAACTTTGTTAGGAATTATGTGATCCTTACTAGCTGGAAGTAAGGGAGATGGGGCATGAAGTTATTTCTAGGAGTTGGACACATACCAAGTTTAGCTCAGTTCTGGGCATCTTTGAAATACCTATACAAACTTGTTCCTACATAGTAACTTGCATCTTTGAATGAGAATCTGCTTGCTTACAGCAACGTGCTATATGTTCTGAATTTCCGAATTGGGAATCTGTGTCAAAACTTTGTTAGGAATTATGTGATCCTTACTAGCTGGAAGTAAGGGAGATGGGGCATGAAGTTATTTCTAGGAGTTGGACACATACCAAGTTTAGCTCAGTTCTGGGCATCTTTGAAATACCTATACAAACTTGTTCCTACATAGTAACTTGCAACTTTGAATGAGAATGTGCTTGCTTGCAGCAACGTGCTATATGTTCTGAATGCCCGAATTGGGAATCTGTGTCAAAACTTTGTTAGGAATTATGTGATCCTTACTAGCTGGAAGTAAGGGAGATGGAGCATGAAGTTATTTCTAGGAGTTGGACACATACCAAGTTTAGCTCAGTTCTGGGCATCTTTGAAATACCTATACAAACTTGTTCCTACATAGTAACTTGCATCTTTGAATGAGAATGTGCTTGCTTACAGCAACGTGCTATATGTTCTGAATGCCCGAATTGGCAATCTGTGTCAAAACTTTGTTAGGAATTATGTGATCCTTACTAGCTGGAAGTAAGGGAGATGGAGCATGAAGTTATTTCTAGGAGTTGGACACATACCAAGTTTAGCTCAGTTCTGGGCATCTTTGAAATACCTATACAAACTTGTTCCTACATAGTAACTTGCATCTTTGAATGAGAATGTGCTTGCTTACAGCAAAGTGCTATATGTTCTGAATGCCCGAATTGGCAATCTGTGTCAAAACTTTGTTAGGAATTATGTGATCCTTACTAGCTGGAAGTAAGGGAGATGGGGCATGAAGTTATTTCTAGGAGTTGGACACATACCAAGTTTAGCTCAGTTCTGGGCATCTTTGAAATACCTATACAATCTTTTTCCTACATAGTAACTTGCAACTTTGAATGAGAATGTGCCTGCTTACAGCAACGTGCTATATGTTCTGAATGCCCGAATTGGGAATCTGTGTCAAAACTTTGTTAGGAATTATGTGATCCTTACTAGGTGGAAGTAAGGGAGATGGGGCATGAAGTTATTTCTAGGAGTTGGACACATACCAAGTTTAGCTCAGTTCTGGGCATCTTTGAAATATCTATACAAACTTGTTCCTACATAGTAACTTGCAACTTTGAATGAGAATGTGCTTGCTTACAGCAACGTGCTATATGTTCTGAATGCCCGAATTGGGAATCTGTGTCAAAACTTTGTTAGGAATTATGTGATCCTTACTAGCTGGAAGTAAGGGAGATGGGGCATGAAGTTATTTCTAGGAATTGGACACATACCAAGTTTAGCTCAGTTCTGGGCATCTTTGAAATACCTATACAAACTTGTTCCTACATAGTAACTTGCATCTTTGAATGAGAATGTGCTTGCTTACAGCAACGTGCTATATGTTCTGAATGCCCGAATTGGGAATCTGTGTCAAAACTTTGTTAGGAATTATGTGATCCTTACTAGCTGGAAGTAAGGGAGATGGGGCATGAAGTTATTTCTAGGAGTTGGACACATACCAAGTTTAGCTCAGTTCTGGGCATCTTTGAAATACCTATACAAACTTGTTCCTACATAGTAACTTGCATCTTTGAATGAGAATCTGCTTGCTTACAGCAACGTGCTATATGTTCTGAATTTCCGAATTGGGAATCTGTGTCAAAACTTTGTTAGGAATTATGTGATCCTTACTAGCTGGAAGTAAGGGAGATGGGGCATGAAGTTATTTCTAGGAGTTGGACACATACCAAGTTTAGCTCAGTTCTGGGCATCTTTGAAATACCTATACAAACTTGTTCCTACATAGTAACTTGCAACTTTGAATGAGAATGTGCTTGCTTACAGCAACGTGCTATATGTTCTGAATGCCCGAATTGGGAATCTGTGTCAAAACTTTGTTAGGAATTATGTGATCCTTACTAGCTGGAAGTAAGGGAGATGGAGCATGAAGTTATTTCTAGGAGTTGGACACATACCAAGTTTAGCTCAGTTCTGGGCATCTTTGAAATACTTATACAAACTTGTTCCTACATAGTAACTTGCATCTTTGAATGAGAATGTGCTTGCTTACAGCAACGTGCTATATGTTCTGAATGCCCGAATTGGCAATCTGTGTCAAAACTTTGTTAGGAATTATGTGATCCTTACTAGCTGGAAGTAAGGGAGATGGAGCATGAAGTTATTTCTAGGAGTTGGACACATACCAAGTTTAGCTCAGTTCTGGGCATCTTTGAAATACCTATACAAACTTGTTCCTACATAGTAACTTGCATCTTTGAATGAGAATGTGCTTGCTTACAGCAACGTGCTATATGTTCTGAATGCCCGAATTGGGAATCTGTGTCAAAACTTTGTTAGGAATTATGTGATCCTTACTAGCTGGAAGTAAGGGAGATGGGGCATGAAGTTATTTCTAGGAGTTGGACACATACCAAGTTTAGCTCCGTTGTGTGCTTCTTTGAAATACCTATACAAACTTGTTCCTACATAGTAACTTGCATCTTTGAATGAGAATGTGCTTGCTTACAGCAACGTGCTATATGTTCTGAATGCCCGAATTGGGAATCTGTGTCAAAACTTTGTTAGGAATTATGTGATCCTTACTAGCTGGAAGTAAGGGAGATGGGGCATGAAGTTATTTCTAGGAGTTGGACACATACCAAGTTTAGCTCAGTTCTGGGCATCTTTGAAATACCTATACTAACTTGTTCCTACATAGTAACTTGCATCTTTGAATGAGAATGTGCTTGCTTACAGCAACGTGCTATATGTTCTGAATGCCCGAATTGGGAATCTGTGTCAAAACTTTGTTAGGAATTATGTGATCCTTACTAGCTGGAAGTAAGGGAGATGGGGCATGAAGTTATTTCTTGGAGTTGGAGACATACCAAGTTTAACTCAGTTCTGGGCATCTTTGAAATACCTATACAAACTTGTTCCTACATAGTAACTTGCAACTTTGAATGAGAATGTGCTTGCTTGCAGCAACGTGCTATATGTTCTGAATGCCCGAATAGGAAATCTGTGTCAAAACTTTGTTAGGAATTATGTGATCCTTACTAGCTGGAAGTAAGGGAGATGGGGCATGAAGTTCTTTCTAGGAGTTGGACACATACCAAGTTTAGCTCAGTTCTGGGCATCTTTGAAATACCTATACAAACTTGTTCCTACCTAGTAACTTGCATCTTTGAATGAGAATCTGCTTGCTTACAGCAACGTGCTATAGGTTCTGAATGCCCGAATTGGGAATCTGTGTCAAAACTTTGTTAGGAATTATGTGATCCTAACTAGCTGGAAGTAAGGGAGATGGGGCATGAAGTTATTTCTAGGAGTTGGACACATACCAAGTTTAGCTCAGTTCTGGGCATCTTTGAAATTCCTATACAAACTTGTTCCTACATAGTAACTTGCATCTTTGAATGAGAATGTGCTTGCTTACAGCAACGTGCTATATGTTCTGAATGCCCGAATTGGGAATCTGTGTCAAAACTTTGTTAGGAATTATGTGATCCTTACTAGCTGGAAGTAAGGGAGATGGGGCATGAAGTTATTTCTAGGAGTTGGACACATACCAAGTTTAGCTCAGTTCTGGGCATCTTTGAAATACCTATACAAACTTGTTCCTACCTAGTAACTTGCATCTTTGAATGAGAATGTGCTTGCTTACAGCAACGTGCTATATGTTCTGAATGCCCGAATAGGGAATCTGTGTCAAAACTTTGTTAGGAATTATGTGATCCTTACTAGCTGGAAGTAAGGGAGATGGGGCATGAAGTTATTTCTTGGAGTTGGACACATACCAAGTTTAGCTCAGTTCTGGGCATCTTTGAAATACCTATACAAACTTGTTCCTACCTAGTAACTTGCATCTTTGAATGAGAATCTGCTTGCTTACAGCAACGTGCTATATGTTCTGAATGCCCGAAATGGCATTCTGTGTCAAAACTTTGTTAGGAATTATGTGATCCTTACTAGCTGGAAGTAAGGGAGATGGGGCATGAAGTTATTTCTAGGAGTTGGACACATACCAAGTTTAGCTCAGTTCTGGGCATCTTTGAAATACCTATACAAACTTGTTCCTACATAGTAACTTGCAACTTTGAATGAAAATGTGCTTGCTTATAGCAACGTGCTATATGTTCTGAATGCCCGAATTGGGAATCTGTGTCAAAACTTTGTTAGGAATTATGTGATCCTTACTAGCTGGAAGTAAGGGAGATGGGGCATGAAGTTATTTCTAGGAGTTGGACACATACCAAGTTTAGCTCAGTTCTGGGCATCTTTGAAATACCTATACAAACTTGTTCCTACCTAGTAACTTGCATCTTTGAATGAGAATCTGCTTGCTTACAGCAACGTGCTATATGTTCTGAATGCCCGAATTGGGAATCTGTGTCAAAACTTTGTTAGGAATTATGTGATCCTTACTAGCTGGAAGTAAGGGAGATGGGGCATGAAGTTATTTCTAGGAGTTGGACACATACCAAGTTTAGCTCAGTTCTGGGCATCTTTGAAATACCTATACAAACTTGTTCCTACCTAGTAACTTGCATCTTTGAATGAGAATCTGCTTGCTTACAGCAACGTGCTATATGTTCTGAATGCCCGAATTGGGAATCTGTGTCAAAACTTTGTTAGGAATTATGTGATCCTTACTAGCTGGAAGTAAGGGAGATGGGGCATGAAGTTATTTCTAGGAGTTGGACACATACCAAGTTTAGCTCAGTTCTGGGCATCTTTGAAATACCTATACAAACTTGTTCCTACATAGTAACTTGCATCTTTGAATGAGAATGTGCTTGCTTACAGCAACGTGCTATATGTTCTGAATGCCCGAATTGGGAATATGTGACAAAACTTTGTTAGGAATTATGTGATCCTTACTAGCTGGAAGTAAGGGAGTTGGGGCATGAAGTTATATCTAGGAGTTGGACACATACCAAGTTTAGCTCAGTTCTGGGCATCTTTGAAATACCTATACAAACTTGTTCCTACAGAGTAACTTGCAACTTTGAATGAGAATGTGCTTGCTTACAGCAACGTGCTATATGTTCTGAATGCCCGAATTGGCAATCTGTGTCAAAACTTTGTTAGGAATTATGTGATCCTTACTAGCTGGAAGTAAGGGAGATGGGGCATGAAGTTATTTCTAGGAGTTGGACACATACCAAGTTTAGCTCAGTTCTGGGCATCTTTGAAATACCTATACAAACTTGTTCCTACATAGTAACTTGCATCTTTGAATGAGAATCTGCTTGCTTACAGCAACGTGCTATATGTTCTGAATGCCCGAATTGGGAATCTGTGTCAAAACTTTGTTAGGAATTATGTGATCCTTACTAGCTGGAAGTAAGGGAGATGGGGCATGAAGTTATTTCTAGGAGTTGGACACATACCAAGTTGAGCTCAGTTCTGGGCATCTTTGAAATACCTATACAAACTTGTTCCTACATAGTAACTTGCAACTTTGAATGAGAATGTGCTTGCTTACAGCAACGTGCTATATGTTCTGAATGCCCGAATTGGGAATCTGTGTCAAAACTTTGTTAGGAATTATGTGATCCTTACTAGCTGGAAGTAAGGGAGATGGGGCATGAAGTTATTTCTAGGAGTTGGACACATACCAAGTTTAGCTCAGTTCTGGGCATCTTTGAAATACCTATAAAAACTTGTTCCTACATAGTAACTTGCAACTTTGAATGAGAATGTGCTTGCTTGCAGCAACGTGCTATATGTTCTGAATGCCCGAATTGGGAATCTGTGTCAAAACTTTGTTAGGAATTATGTGATCCTTACTAGCTGGAAGTAAGGGAGATGGCGCATGAAGTTATTTCTAGGAGTTGGACACATACCAAGTTTAGCTCAGTTCTGGGCATCTTTGAAATACCTATACAAACTTGTTCCTACCTAGTAACTTGCATCTTTGAATGAGAATGTGCTTGCTTACAGCAACGTGCTATATGTTCTGAATGCCCGAATTGGGAATCTGTGTCAAAACTTTGTTAGGAATTATGTGATCCTTACTTGCTGGAAGTAAGGGAGATGGGGCATGAAGTTTTTTCTTGGAGTTGGAGACATACCAAGTTTAGCTCAGTTCTGGGCATCTTTGAAATACCTATACAAACTTGTTCCTACATAGTAACTTGCAACTTTGAATGAGAATCTGCTTGCTTACAGCAACGTGCTATATGTTCTGAATGCCCGAATTGGGAATCTGTGTCAAAACTTTGTTAGGAATTATGTGATCCTTACTAGCTGGAAGTAAGGGAGATGGGGCATGAAGTTATTTCTAGGAGTTGGACACATACCAAGTTTAGCTCAGTTCTGGGCATCTTTGAAATACCTATACAAACTTGTTCCTACATAGTGTCTTGCAACTTTGAATGAAAATGTGCTTGCTTACAGCAACGTGCTATATGTTCTGAATGCCCGAATTGGGAATCTGTGTCAAAACTTTGTTAGGAATTATGTGATCCTTACTAGCTGGAAGTAAGGGAGATGGGGCATGAAGTTATTTCTAGGAGTTGGACACATACCAAGTTTAGCTCAGTTCTGGGCATCTTTGAAATACCTATACAAACTTGTTCCTACCTAGTAACTTGCATCTTTGAATGAGAATCTGCTTGCTTACAGCAACGTGCTATATGTTCTGAATGCCCGAATTGGGAATCTGTGTCAAAACTTTGTTAGGAATTATGTGATCCTTACTAGCTGGAAGTAAGGGAGATGGGGCATGAAGTTATTTCTAGGAGTTGGACACATACCAAGTTTAGCTCAGTTCTGGGCATCTTTGAAATACCTATACAAACTTGTTCCTACCTAGTAACTTGCATCTTTGAATGAGAATCTGCTTGCTTACAGCAACGTGCTATATGTTCTGAATGCCCGAATTGGGAATCTGTGTCAAAACTTTGTTAGGAATTATGTGATCCTTACTAGCTGGAAGTAAGGGAGATGGGGCATGAAGTTATTTCTAGGAGTTGGACACATACCAAGTTTAGCTCAGTTCTGGGCATCTTTGAAATACCTATACAAACTTGTTCCTACCTAGTAACTTGCAACTTTGAATGAAAATGTGCTTGCTTACAGCAACGTGCTATATGTTCTGAATGCCCGATTTGGGAATCTGTGTCAAAACTTTGTTAGGAATTATGTGATCCTTACTAGCTGGAAGTAAGGGAGATGGGGCATGAAGTTATTTCTAGGAGTTGGACACATACCAAGTTTAGCTCAGTTCTGGGCATCTTTGAAATACCTATACAAACTTGTTCCTACATAGTAACTTGCATCTTTGAATGAGAATGTGCTTGCTTACAGCAACGTGCTATATGTTCTGAATGCCCGAATTGGGAATCTGTGTCAAAACTTTGTTAGGAATTATGTGATCCTTACTAGCTGGAAGTAAGGGAGATGGGGCATGAAGTTATTTCTAGGAGTTGGACACATACCAAGTTTAGCTCAGTTCTGGGCATCTTTGAAATACCTATACAAACTTGTTCCTACATAGTAACTTGCATCTTTGAATGAGAATGTGCTTGCTTACAGCAACGTGCTATATGTTCTGAATGCCCGAATTGGGAATCTGTGTCAAAACTTTGTTAGGAATTATGTCATCCTTACTAGCTGGAAGTAAGGGAGATGGGGCATGAAGTTATTTCTAGGAGTTGGACACATACCAAGTTTAGCTCAGTTCTGGGCATCTTTGAAATACCTATACAAACTTGTTCCTACATAGTAACTTGCATCTTTGAATGAGAATCTGCTTGCTTACAGCAACGTGCTATATGTTCTGAATGCCCGAATTGGGAATCTGTGTCAAAACTTTGTTAGGAATTATGTGATCCTTACTAGCTGGAAGTAAGGGAGATGGGGCATGAAGTTATTTCTAGGAGTTGGACACATACCAAGTTTAGCTCAGTTCTGTGCATCTTTGAAATACCTATACAAACTTGTTCCTACATAGTAACTTGCAACTTTGAATGAGAATGTGCTTGCTTACAGCAACGTGCTATATGTTCTGAATGCCCGAATTGGGAATCTGTGTCAAAACTTTGTTAGGAATTATGTGATCCTTACTAGGTGGAAGTAAGGGAGATGGGGCATGAAGTTATTTCTAGGAGTTGGACACATACCAAGTTTAGCTCAGTTCTGGGCATCTTTGAAATACCTATACAAACTTGTTCCTACAGAGTAACTTGCAACTTTGAATGAGAATGTGCTTGCTTACAGCAACGTGCTATATGTTCTGAATGCCCGAATTGGCAATCTGTGTCAAAACTTTGTTAGGAATTATGTGATCCTTACTAGCTGGAAGTAAGGGAGATGGGGCATGAAGTTATTTCTAGGAGTTGGACACATACCAAGTTTAGCTCAGTTCTGGGCATCTTTGAAATACCTATACAAACTTGTTCCTACATAGTAACTTGCAACTTTGAATGAAAATGTGCTTGCTTACAGCAACGTGCTATAGGTTCTGAATGCCCGAATTGGGAATCTGTGTCAAAACTTTGTTAGGAATTATGTGATCCTTACTAGCTGGAAGTAAGGGAGATGGGGAATGAAGTTATTTCTAGGAGTTGGACACATACCAAGTTGAGCTCAGTTCTGGGCATCTTTGAAATACCTATACAAACTTGTTCCTACATAGTAACTTGCAACTTTGAATGAGAATGTGCTTGCTTACAGCAACGTGCTATATGTTCTGAATGCCCGAATTGGGAATCTGTGTCAAAACTTTGTTAGGAATTATGTGATCCTTACTAGCTGGAAGTAAGGGAGATGGGGCATGAAGTTATTTCTTGGAGTTGGAGACATACCAAGTTTAGGTCAGTTCTGGGCATCTTTGAAATACCTATACAAACTTGTTCCTACATAGTAACTTGCAACTTTGAATGAGAATGTGCTTGCTTGCAGCAACGTGCTATATGTTCTGAATGCCCGAATTGGGAATCTGTGTCAAAACTTTGTTAGGAATTATGTGATCCTTACTAGCTGGAAGTAAGGGAGATGGGGCATGAAGATATTTCTAGGAGTTGGACACATACCAAGTTTAGCTCAGTTCTGGGCATCTTTGAAATACCTATACAAACTTGTTCCTACATAGTAACTTGCATCTTTGAATGAGAATGTGCTTGCTTACAGCAACGTGCTATATGTTCTGAATGCCCGAATTGGGAATCTGTGTCAAAACTTTGTTAGGAATTATGTGATCCTTACTAGCTGGAAGTAAGGGAGATGGGGCATGAAGTTATTTCTAGGAGTTGGACACATACCAAGTTTAGCTCAGTTCTGGGCATCTTTGAAATACCTATACAAACTTGTTCCTACATAGTAACTTGCATCTTTGAATGAGAATGTGCTTGCTTACAGCAACGTGCTATATGTTCTGAATGCCCGAATTGGGAATCTGTGTCAAAACTTTGTTAGGAATTATGTGATCCTTACTAGCTGGAAGTAAGGGAGATGGGGCATGAAGTTATTTCTAGGAGTTGGACACACACCAAGTTTAGCTCAGTTCTGGGCATCTTTGAAATACCTATACAAACTTGTTCCTACATAGTAACTTGCAACTTTGAATGAGAATGTGCTTGCTTACAGCAACGTGCTATATGTTCTGAATGCCCGAATTGGGAATCTGTGTCAAAACTTTGTTAGGAATTATGTGATCCTTACTAGCTGGAAGTAAGGGAGATGGGGCATGAAGTTATTCTTGGAGTTGGAGACATACCAAGTTTAGCTCAGTTTTGGGCATCTTTGAAATACCTATACAAACTTGTTCCTACATAGTAACTTGCAACTTTGAATGAGAATGTGCTTGCTTGCAGCAACGTGCT
This sequence comes from Diceros bicornis minor, assembly GCF_020826845.1. Classification (NCBI taxonomy): domain Eukaryota; kingdom Metazoa; phylum Chordata; class Mammalia; order Perissodactyla; family Rhinocerotidae; genus Diceros; species Diceros bicornis. The sequence continues at coordinate 393,299 of NC_080767.1, forward strand.
ATATGTTCTGAATGCCCGAATTGGGAATCTGTGTCAAAACTTTGTTAGGAATTATGTGATCCTTACTAGCTGGAAGTAAGGGAGATGGGGCATGAAGTTATTTCTAGGATTTGGACACATACCAAGTTTAGCTCAGTTCTGGGCATCTTTGAAATACCTATACAAACTTGTTCCTACATAGTAACTTGCATCTTTGAGTGAGAATGTGCTTGCTTACAGCAACGTGCTATATGTTCTGAATGCCCGAATTGGCAATCTGTGTCAAAACTTTGTTAGGAATTATGTGATCCTTACTAGCTGGAAGTAAGGGAGATGGGGCATGAAGTTATTTCTGGGAGTTGGACACATACCAAGTTTAGCTCAGTTCTGGGCATCTTTGAAATACCTATACAAACTTGTTCCTACCTAGTAACTTGCATCTTTGAATGAGAATCTGCTTGCTTACAGCAACTTGCTATATGTTCTGAATGCCCGAATTGGGAATCTGTGTCAAAACTTTGTTAGGAATTATGTCATCCTTACTAGCTGGAAGTAAGGGAGATGGGGCATGAAGTTATTTCTTGGAGTTGGAGACATACCAAGTTTAGCTCAGTTCTGGGCATCTTTGAAATACCTATACAAACTTGTTCCTACATAGTAACTTGCAACTTTGAATGAGAATGTGCTTGCTTGCAGCAACGTGCTATATGTTCTGAATGCCCGAATTGGCAATCTGTGTCAAAAATTTGTTAGGAATTATGTGATCCTTACTAGCTGGAAGTAAGGGAGATGGGGCATGAAGTTATTTCTAGGAGTTGGACACATACCAAGTTTAGCTCAGTTCTGGGCATCTTTGAAATACCTATACAAACTTGTTCCTACATAGTAACTTGCATCTTTGAATGAGAATGTGCTTGCTTACAGCAACGTGCTATATGTTCTGAATGCCCGAATTGGGAATCTGTGTCAAAACTTTGTTAGGAATTATGTGATCCTTACTAGCTGGAAGTAAGGGAGATGGGGCATGAAGTTATTTCTAGGAGTTGGACACATACCAAGTTTAGCTCAGTTCTGGGCATCTTTGAAATACCTATACAAACTTGTTCCTACAGAGTAATTTGCAACTTTGAATGAGAATGTGCTTGCTTACAGCATCGTGCTATATGTTCTGAATGCCCGAATTGGCAATCTGTGTCAAAAATTTGTTAGGAATTATGTGATCCTTACTTGCTGGAAGTAAGGGAGATGGGGCATGAAGTTATTTCTAGGAGTTGGACACATACCAAGTTTAGCTCAGTTCTGGGCATCTTTGAAATACCTATACAAACTTGTTCCTACATAGTAACTTGCATCTTTGAATGAGAATGTGCTTGCTTACAGCAACGTGCTATATGTTCTGAATGCCCGAATTGGGAATCTGTGTCAAAACTTTGTTAGGAATTATGTGATCCTTACTAGCTGGAAGTAAGGGAGATGGGGCATGAAGTTATTTCTAGGAGTTGGACACATACCAAGTTTAGCTCAGTTCTGGGCATCTTTGAAATACCTATACAAACTTGTTCCTACATAGTAACTTGCAACTTTGAATGAGAATGTGCTTGCTTACAGCAACGTGCTATATGTTCTGAATGCCCGAATTGGGAATCTGTGTCAAAACTTTGTTAGGAATTATGTGATCCTTACTAGCTGGAAGTAAGGGAGATGGGGCATGAAGTTATTTCTAGGAGTTGGACACATACCAAGTTTAGCTCAGTTCTGGGCATCTTTGAAATACCTATACAAACTTGTTCCTACATAGTAACTTGCAACTTTGAATGAGAATGTGCTTGCTTGCAGCAACGTGCTATATGTTCTGAATGCCCGAATTGGGAATCTGTGTCAAAACTTTGTTAGGAATTATGTGATCCTTACTAGCTGGAAGTAAGGGAGATGGGGCATGAAGTTATTTCTAGGATTTGGACACATACCAAGTTTAGCTCAGTTCTGGGCATCTTTGAAATACCTATACAAACTTGTTCCTACATAGTAACTTGCATCTTTGAATGAGAATGTGCTTGCTTACAGCAACGTGCTATATGTTCTGAATGCCCGAATTGGGAATCTGTGTCAAAACTTTGTTAGGAATTATGTGATCCTTACTAGCTGGAAGTAAGGGAGTTTGGCAAGAAGTTATTTCTAGGAGTTGGACACATACCAAGTTTAGCTCAGTTCTGGGCATCTTTGAAATACCTATACAAACTTGTTCCTACAGAGTAACTTGCAACTTTGAATGAGAATGTGCTTGCTTACAGCAACGTGCTATATGTTCTGAATGCCCGAATTGGCAATCTGTGTCAAAACTTTGTTAGGAATTATGTGATCCTTACTAGCTGGAAGTAAGGGAGATGGGGCATGAAGTTATTTCTAGGAGTTGGACACATACCAAGTTTAGCTCAGTTCTGGGCATCTTTGAAATACCTATACAAACTTGTTCCTACATAGTAACTTGCATCTTTGAATGAGAATGTGCTTGCTTACAGCAACGTGCTATATGTTCTGAATGCCCGAATTGGGAATCTGTGTCAAAACTTTGTTAGGAATTATGTGATCCTTACTAGCTGGAAGTAAGGGAGATGGGGCATGAAGTTATTTCTAGGAGTTGGACACATACCAAGTTTAGCTCAGTTCTGGGCATCTTTGAAATACCTATACAAACTTGTTCCTACATAGTAACTTGCAACTTTGAATGAGAATGTGCTTGCTTGCAGCAACGTGCTATATGTTCTGAATGCCCGAATTGGGAATCTGTGTCAAAACTTTGTTAGGAATTATGTGATCCTTACTAGCTGGAAGTAAGGGAGATGGGGCATGAAGTTATTTCTAGGATTTGGACACATACCAAGTTTAGCTCAGTTCTGGGCATCTTTGAAATACCTATACACACTTGTTCCTACATAGTAACTTGCATCTTTGAGTGAGAATGTGCTTGCTTACAGCAACGTGCTATATGTTCTGAATGCCCGAATTGGCAATCTGTGTCAAAACTTTGTTAGGAATTATGTGATCCTTACTAGCTGGAAGTAAGGGAGATGGGGCATGAAGTTATTTCTGGGAGTTGGACACATACCAAGTTTAGCTCAGTTCTGGGCATCTTTGAAATACCTATACAAACTTGTTCCTACCTAGTAACTTGCATCTTTGAATGAGAATCTGCTTGCTTACAGCAACGTGCTATATGTTCTGAATGCCCGAATTGGGAATCTGTGTCAAAACTTTGTTAGGAATTATGTCATCCTTACTAGCTGGAAGTAAGGGAGATGGGGCATGAAGTTATTTCTTGGAGTTGGAGACATACCAAGTTTAGCTCAGTTCTGGGCATCTTTGAAATACCTATACAAACTTGTTCCTACATAGTAACTTGCAACTTTAATGAGAATGTGCTTGCTTGCAGCAACGTGCTATATGTTCTGAATGCCCGAATTGGCAATCTGTGTCAAAACTTTGTTAGGAATTATGTGATCCTTACTAGCTGGAAGTAAGGGAGATGGCGCATGAAGTTATTTCTAGGAGTTGGACACATACCAAGTTTAGCTCAGTTCTGGGCATCTTTGAAATACCTATACAAACTTGTTCCTACATAGTAACTTGCATCTTTGAATGAGAATGTGCTTGCTTACAGCAACGTGCTATATGTTCTGAATGCCCGAATTGGCAATCTGTGTCAAAACTTTGTTAGGAATTATGTGATCCTTACTAGCTGGAAGTAAGGGAGATGGAGCATGAAGTTATTTCTAGGAGTTGGACACATACCAAGTTTAGCTCAGTTCTGGGCATCTTTGAAATACCTATACAAACTTGTTCCTACATAGTAACTTGCATCTTTGAATGAGAATGTGCTTGCTTACAGCAACGTGCTATATGTTCTGAATGCCCGAATTGGCAATCTGTGTCAAAACTTTGTTAGGAATTATGTGATCCTTACTAGATGGAAGTAAGGGAGATGGGGCATGAAATTATTTCTAGGAGTTGGACACATACCAAGTTTAGCTCCGTTGTGTGCATCTTTGAAATACCTATACAAACTTGTTCCTACATAGTAACTTGCATCTTTGAATGAGAATGTGCTTGCTTACAGCAACGTGCTATATGTTCTGAATGCCCGAATAGGAAATCTGTGTCAAAACTTTGTTAGGAATTATGTGATCCTTACTAGCTGGAAGTAAGGGAGATGTGGCATGAAGTTATTTCTAGGAGTTGGACACATACCAAGTTTAGCTCAGTTCTGGGCATCTTTGAAATACCTATACAAACTTGTTCCTACCTAGTAACTTGCATCTTTGAATGAGAATCTGCCTGCTTACAGCAACGTGCTATATGTTCTGAATGCCCGAATTGGGAATCTGTGTCAAAACTTTGTTAGGAATTATGTGATCCTTACTAGCTGGAAGTAAGGGAGATGGGGCATGAAGTTATTTCTAGGAGTTGGACACATACCAAGTTTAGCTCAGTTCTGGGCATCTTTGAAACACCTATACAAACTTGTTCCTACATAGTAACTTGCATCTTTGAATGAGAATGTGCTTGCTTACAGCAACGTGCTATATGTTCTGAATGCCCGAATTGGGAATCTGTGTCAAAACTTTGTTAGGAATTATGTGATCCTTACTAGCTGGAAGTAAGGGAGATGGGTCATGAAGTTATTTCTAGGAGTTGGACACATACCAAGTTTAGCTCAGTTCTGGGCATCTTTGAAATACCTATACAAACTTGTTCCTACCTAGTAACTTGCATCTTTGAATGAGAATGTGCTTGCTTACAGCAACGTGCTCTATGTTCTGAATGCCCGAATTGGCAATCTGTGTCAAAACTTTGTTAGGAATTATGTGATCCTTACTAGCTGGAAGTAAGGGAGATGGGGAATGAAGTTATTTCTTGGAGTTGGAGACATACCAAGCTTAGCTCAGTTCTGGGCATCTTTGAAATACCTATACAAACTTGTTCCTACCTAGTAACTTGCAACTTTGAATGAGAATGTGCTTGCTTTCAGCAACGTGCTATATGTTCTGAATGCCCGAATAGGGAATCTGTGTCAAAACTTTGTTAGGAATTATGTGATCCTTACTAGCTGGAAGTAAGGGAGATGGGCATGAAGTTATTTCTTGGAGTTGGACACATACCAAGTTTAGCTCAGTTCTGGGCATCTTTGAAATACCTATACAAACTTGTTCCTACCTAGTAACTTGCATCTTTGAATGAGAATCTGCTTGCTTACAGCAACGTGCTATATGTTCTGAATGCCCGAATTGGGAATCTGTGTGAAAACTTTGTTAGGAATTATGTGATCCTTACTAGCTGGAAGTAAGGGAGATGGGGCATGAAGTTATATCTAGGAGTTGGACACATACCAAGTTTAGCTCAGTTCTGGGCATCTTTGAAATACCTATACAAACTTGTTCCTACATAGTAACTTGCAACTTTGAATGAAAATGTGCTTGCTTATAGCAACGTGCTATATGTTCTGAATGCCCTAATTGGGAATCTGTGTCAAAACTTTGTTAGGAATTATGTGATCCTTACTAGCTGGAAGTAAGGGAGATGGGGCATGAAGTTATTTCTAGGAGTTGGACACATACCAAGTTTAGCTCAGTTCTGGGCATCTTTGAAATACCTATACAAATTTGTTCCTACATAGTAACTTGCATCTTTGAATGAGAATCTGCTTGCTTACAGCAACGTGCTATATGTTCTGAATGCCCGAATTGGGAATCTGTGTCAAAACTTTGTTAGGAATTATGTGATCCTTACTAGCTGGAAGTAAGGGAGATGGGGCATGAAGTTATTTCTAGGAGTTGGACACATACCAAGTTTAGCTCAGTTCTGCGCATCTTTGAAATACCTATACAAACTTGTTCCTACATAGTAACTTGCAACTTTGAATGAGAATCTGCTTGCTTACAGCAACGTGCTATATGTTCTGAATGCCCGAATTGGGAATCTGTGTCAAAACTTTGTTAGGAATTATGTGATCCTTACTAGCTGGAAGTAAGGGAGATGGCGCATGAAGTTATTTCTAGGAGTTGGACACATACCAAGTTTAGCTCAGTTCTGGGCATCTTTGAAATACCTATACAAACTTGTTCCTACATAGTAACTTGCATCTTTGAATGAGAATGTGCTTGCTTACAGCAACGTGCTATATGTTCTGAATGCCCGAATTGGGAATCTGTGTCAAAACTTTGTTAGGAATTATGTGATCCTTACTAGCTGGAAGTAAGGGAGTTTGGCAAGAAGTTATTTCTAGGAGTTGGACACATACCAAGTTTAGCTCAGTTCTGGGCATCTTTGAAATACCTATACAAACTTGTTCCTACAGAGTAACTTGCAACTTTGAATGAGAATGTGCTTGCTTACAGCAACGTGCTATATGTTCTGAATGCCCGAATTGGCAATCTGTGTCAAAACTTTGTTAGGAATTATGTGATCCTTACTAGCTGGAAGTAAGGGAGATGGGGCATGAAGTTATTTCTAGGAGTTGGACACATACCAAGTTTAGCTCAGTTCTGGGCATCTTTGAAATACCTATACAAACTTGTTCCTACATAGTAACTTGCATCTTTGAATGAGAATCTGCTTGCTTACAGCAACGTGCTATATGTTCTGAATGCCCGAATTGGGAATCTGTGTCAAAACTTTGTTAGGAATTATGTGATCCTTACTAGCTGGAAGTAAGGGAGATGGGGCATGAAGTTATTTCTAGGAGTTGGACACATACCAAGTTTAGCTCAGTTCTGGGCATCTTTGAAATACCTATACAAACTTGTTCCTACATATTAACTTGCAACTTTGAATGAGAATGTGCTTGCTTACAGCAACGTGCTATATGTTCTGAATGCCCGAATTGGGAATCTGTGTCAAAACTTTGTTAGGAATTATGTGATCCTTACTAGCTGGAAGTAAGGGAGATGGGGCATGAAGTTATTTCTAGGAGTTGGACACATACCAAGTTTAGCTCAGTTCTCGGCATCTTTGAAATACCTATACAAACTTGTTCCTACATAGTAACTTGCAACTTTGAATGAGAATGTGCTTGCTTGCAGCAACGTGCTATATGTTCTGAATGCCCGAATTGGGAATCTGTGTCAAAACTTTGTTAGGAATTATGTGATCCTTACTAGCTGGAAGTAAGGGAGATGGCGCATGAAGTTATTTCTAGGAGTTGGACACATACCAAGTTTAGTTCAGTTCTGGGCATCTTTGAAATACCTATACAAACTTGGTCCTACATAGTAACTTGCATCTTTGAATGAGAATGTGCTTGCTTACAGCAACGTGCTATATGTTCTGAATGCCCGAATTGGCAATCTGTGTCAAAACTTTGTTAGGAATTATGTGATCCTTACTAGCTGGAAGTAAGGGAGATGGGGCATGAAGTTATTTCTAGGAGTTGGACACATACCAAGTTTAGCTCAGTTCTGGGCATCTTTGAAATACCTATACAAACTTGTTCCTACATAGTAACTTGCAACTTTGAATGAAAATGTGCTTGCTTATAGCAACGTGCTATATGTTCTGAATGCCCTAATTGGGAATCTGTGTCAAAACTTTGTTAGGAATTATGTGATCCTTACTAGCTGGAAGTAAGGGAGATGGGGCATGAAGTTATTTCTAGGAGTTGGACACATACCAAGTTTAGCTCAGTTCTGGGCATCTTTGAAATACCTATACAAACTTGTTCCTACATAGTAACTTGCATATTTGAATGAGAATCTGCTTGCTTACAGCAACGTGCTATATGTTCTGAATGCCCGAATTGGGAATCTGTGTCAAAACTTTGTTAGGAATTATGTGATCCTTACTAGCTGGAAGTAAGGGAGATGGGGCATGAAGTTATTTCTAGGAGTTGGACACATACCAAGTTTAGCTCAGTTCTGGGCATCTTTGAAATACCTATACAAACTTGTTCCTACATAGTAACTTGCATCTTTGAATGAGAATCTGCTTGCTTACAGCAACGTGCTATATGTTCTGAATGCCCGAATTGGGAATCTGTGTCAAAACTTTGTTAGGAATTATGTGATCCTTACTAGCTGGAAGTAAGGGAGATGGGGCATGAAGTTATTTCTAGGAGTTGGACACATACCAAGTTTAGCTCAGTTCTGGGCATCTTTGAAATACCTATACAAACTTGTTCCTACATATTAACTTGCAACTTTGAATGAGAATGTGCTTGCTTACAGCAACGTGCTATATGTTCTGAATGCCCGAATTGGGAATCTGTGTCAAAACTTTGTTAGGAATTATGTGATCCTTACTAGCTGGAAGTAAGGGAGATGGGGCATGAAGTTATTTCTAGGAGTTGGACACATACCAAGTTTAGCTCAGTTCTCGGCATCTTTGAAATACCTATACAAACTTGTTCCTACATAGTAACTTGCAACTTTGAATGAGAATGTGCTTGCTTGCAGCAACGTGCTATATGTTCTGAATGCCCGAATTGGGAATCTGTGTCAAAACTTTGTTAGGAATTATGTGATCCTTACTAGCTGGAAGTAAGGGAGATGGCGCATGAAGTTATTTCTAGGAGTTGGACACATACCAAGTTTAGTTCAGTTCTGGGCATCTTTGAAATACCTATACAAACTTGGTCCTACATAGTAACTTGCATCTTTGAATGAGAATGTGCTTGCTTACAGCAACGTGCTATATGTTCTGAATGCCCGAATTGGCAATCTGTGTCAAAACTTTGTTAGGAATTATGTGATCCTTACTAGCTGGAAGTAAGGGAGATGGGGCATGAAGTTATTTCTAGGAGTTGGACACATACCAAGTTTAGCTCAGTTCTGGGCATCTTTGAAATACCTATACAAACTTGTTCCTACCTAGTAACTTGCATCTTTGAATGAGAATCTGCTTGCTTACAGCAACGTGCTATATGTTCTGAATGCCCGAATTGGGAATCTGTGTGAAAACTTTGTTAGGAATTATGTGATCCTTACTAGCTGGAAGTAAGGGAGATGGGGCATGAAGTTATTTCTGGGAGTTGGACACATACCAAGTTTAGCTCAGTTCTGGGCATCTTTGAAATACCTATACAAACTTGTTCCTACATAGTAACTTGCAACTTTGAATGAAAATGTGCTTGCTTATAGCAACGTGCTATATGTTCTGAATGCCCTAATTGGGAATCTGTGTCAAAACTTTGTTAGGAATTATGTGATCCTTACTAGCTGGAAGTAAGGGAGATGGGGCATGAAGTTATTTCTAGGAGTTGGACACATACCAAGTTTAGCTCAGTTCTGGGCATCTTTGAAATACCTATACAAACTTGTTCCTACATAGTAACTTGCATATTTGAATGAGAATCTGCTTGCTTACAGCAACGTGCTATATGTTCTGAATGCCCGAATTGGGAATCTGTGTCAAAACTTTGTTAGGAATTATGTGATCCTTACTAGCTGGAAGTAAGGGAGATGGGGCATGAAGTTATTTCTAGGAGTTGGACACATACCAAGTTTAGCTCAGTTCTGGGCATCTTTGAAATACCTATACAAACTTGTTCCTACCTAGTAACTTGCAACTTTGAATGAGAATCTGCTTGCTTACAGCAACGTGCTATATGTTCTGAATGCCCAAATTGGGAATCTGTGTCAAAACTTTGTTAGGAATTATGTGATCCTTACTAGCTGGAAGTAAGGGAGATGGGGCATGAAGTTATTTCTAGGAGTTGGACACATACCAAGTTTAGCTCAGTTCTGGGCATCTTTGAAATACCTATACAAACTTGTTCCTACATAGTAACTTGCATCTTTGAATGAGAATGTGCTTGCTTACAGCAAGTGCTATATGTTCTGAATACCCGAATTGGGAATCTGTGTCAAAACTTTGTTAGGAATTATGTGATCCTTACTAGCTGGAAGTAAGGGAGTTTGGCATGAAGTTATTTCTAGGAGTTGGACACATACCAAGTTTAGCTCAGTTCTGGGCATCTTTGAAATACCTATACAAACTTGTTCCTACAGAGTAACTTGCAACTTTGAATGAGAATGTGCTTGCTTACAGCAACGTGCTATATGTTCTGAATGCCCGAATTGGCAATCTGTGTCAAAACTTTGTTAGGAATTATGTGATCCTTACTAGCTGGAAGTAAGGGAGAAGGGGCATGAAGTTATTTCTAGGAGTTGGACACATACCAAGTTTAGCTCAGTTCTGGGCATCTTTGAAATACCTATACAAACTTGTTCCTACATAGTAACTTGCATCTTTGAATGAGAATCTGCTTGCTTACAGCAACGTGCTATATGTTCTGAATGCCCGAATTGGGAATCTGTGTCAAAACTTTGTTAGGAATTATGTGATCCTTACTAGCTGGAAGTAAGGGAGATGGGGCATGAAGTTATTTCTAGGAGTTGGACACATACCAAGTTTAGCTCAGTTCTGGGCATCTTTGAAATACCTATACAAACTTGTTCCTACATAGTAACTTGCAAATTTGAATGAGAATGTGCTTGCTTACAGCAACGTGCTATATGTTCTGAATGCCCGAATTGGGAATCTGTGTCAAAACTTTGTTAGAAATTATGTCATCCTTACTAGGTGGAAGTAAGGGAGATGGGGCATGAAGTTATTTCTAGGAGTTGGACACATACCAAGTTTAGCTCAGTTCTGGGCATCTTTGAAATACCTATACAAACTTGTTCCTACATAGTAACTTGCAACTTTGAATGAGAATGTGCTTGCTTGCAGCAACGTGCTATATGTTCTGAATGCCCGAATTGGGAATCTGTGTCAAAACTTTGTTAGGAATTATGTGATCCTTACTAGCTGGAAGTAAGGGAGATGGCGCATGAAGTTATTTCTAGGATTTGGACACATACCAAGTTTAGCTCAGTTCTGGGCATCTTTGAAATACCTATACAAACTTGTTCCTACATAGTAACTTGCATCTTTGAATGAGAATGTGCTTCCTTACAGCAACGTGCTATATGTTCTGAATGCCCGAATTGGCAATCTGTGTCAAAACTTTGTTAGGAATTATGTGATCCTTACTAGCTGGAAGTAAGGGAGATGGGGCATGAAGTTATTTCTAGGAGTTGGACACATACCAAGTTTAGCTCAGTTCTGGGCATCTTTGAAATACCTATACAAACTTGTTCCTACCTAGTAACTTGCATCTTTGAATGAGAATCTGCTTGCTTACAGCAACGTGCTATATGTTCTGAATGCCTGAATTGGGAATCTGTGTCAAAACTTTGTTAGGAATGATGTCACCCTTACTAGCTGGAAGTAAGGGAGATGGGGCATGAAGTTATTTCTAGGAGTTGGACACATACCAAGTTTAGCTCAGTTCTGGGCATCTTTGAAATACCTATACAAACTTGTTCCTACATAGTAACTTGCAACTTTGAATGAAAATGTGCTTGCTTACAGCAACGTGCTATATCTGCTGAATGCCCGAATTGGGAATATGTGTCAAAACTTTGTTAGGAATTATGTGATCCTTACTAGCTGGAAGTAAGGGAGATGGGGCATGAAGTTATTTCTAGGAGTTGGACACATACCAAGTTTAGCTCAGTTCTGGGCATCTTTGAAATACCTATACAAACTTGTTCCTACATAGTAACTTGCATCTTTGAATGAGAATCTGCTTGCTTACAGCAACGTGCTATATGTTCTGAATGCCCGAATTGGGAATCTGTGTCAAAACTTTGTTAGGAATTATGTGATCCTTACTAGCTGGAAGTAAGGGAGATGGGGCATCAAGTTATTTCTAGGAGTTGGACACATACCAAGTTTAGCTCAGTTCTGGGCATCTTTGAAATACCTATACAAACTTGTTCCTACATAGTAACTTGCAACTTTGAATGAGAATGTGCTTGCTTACAGCAACGTGCTATAGGTTCTGAATGCCCGAATTGGGAATCTGTGTCAAAACTTTGTTAGGAATTATGTGATCCTTACTAGCTGGAAGTAAGGGAGATGGGGCATGAAGTTATTTCTAGGAGTTGGACACAGACCAAGTTTAGCTCAATTCTGGGCATCTTTGAAATACCTATACAAACTTGTTCCTACATAGTAACTTGCAACTTTGAATGAGAATGTGCTTGCTTACAGCAACGTGCTATATGTTCTGAATGCCCGAATTGGGAATCTGTGTCAAAACTTTGTTAGGAATTATGTGATCCTTACTAGCTGGAAGTAAGGGAGATGGGGCATGAAGTTATTTCTAGGAGTTGGACACATACCAAGTTTAGCTCAGTTCTGGGCATCTTTGAAATACCTATACAAACTTGTTCCTACATAGTAACTTGCAACTTTGAATGAGAATGTGCTTGCTTACAGCAACGTGCTATATGTTCTGAATGCCCGAATTGGGAATCTGTGTCAAAACTTTGTTAGGAATTATGTGATCCTTACTAGCTGGAAGTAAGGGAGATGGCGCATGAAGTTATTTCTAGGAGTTGGACACATACCAAGTTTAGCTCAGTTCTGGGCATCTTTGAAATACCTATACAATCTTGTTCCTACATAGTAACTTGCATCTTTGAATGAGAATCTGCCTGCTTACAGCAACGTGCTATATGTTCTGAATGCCCGAATTGGGAATCTGTGTCAAAACTTTGTTAGGAATTATGTGATCCTTACTAGCTGGAAGTAAGGGAGATGGGGCATGAAGTTATTTCTAGGAGTTGGACACATACCAAGTTTAGCTCAGTTCTGGGCATCTTTGAAATACCTATACAAACTTGTTCCTACATAGTAACTTGCATCTTTGAATGAGAATGTGCTTGCTTACAGCAACGTGCTATATGTTCTGAATGCCCGAATTGGGAATCTGTGTCAAAACTTTGTTAGGAATTATGTGATCCTTACTAGCTGGAAGTAAGGGAGATGGGGCATGAAGTTATTTCTAGGAGTTGGACACATACCAAGTTTAGCTCAGTTCTGGGCATCTTTGAAATACCTATACAAACTTGTTCCTACCTAGTAACTTGCATCTTTGAATGAGAATGTGCTTGCTTACAGCAACGTGGTATATGTTCTGAATGCCCGAATTGGCAATCTGTGTCAAAACTTTGTTAGGAATTATGTGATCCTTACTAGCTGGAAGTAAGGGAGATGGGGAATGAAGTTATTTCTTGGAGTTGGAGACATACCAAGCTTAGCTCAGTTCTGGGCATCTTTGAAATACCTATACAAACTTGTTCCTACCTAGTAACTTGCAACTTTGAATGAGAATGTGCTTGCTTTCAGCAACGTGCTATATGTTCTGAATGCCCGAATAGGGAATCTGTGTCAAAACTTTGTTAGGAATTATGTGATCCTTAATAGCTGGAAGTAAGGGAGATGGGGCATGAAGTTATTTCTAGGAGTTGGACACATACCAAGTTTAGCTCAGTTCTGGGCATCTTTGAAATACCTATACAAACTTGTTCCTACATAGTAACTTGCATCTTTGAATGAGAATGTGCTTGCTTACAGCAACGTGCTATATGTTCTGAATGCCCGAATTGGGAATCTGTGTCAAAACTTTGTTAGGAATTATGTGATCCTTACTAGCTGGAAGTAAGGGAGTTTGGCATGAAGTTATTTCTAGGAGTTGGACACATACCAAGTTTAGCTCAGTTCTGGGCATCTTTGAAATACCTATACAAACTTGTTCCTACAGAGTAACTTGCAACTTTGAATGAGAATGTGCTTGCTTACAGCAACGTGCTATATGTTCTGAATGCCCGAATTGGCAATCTGTGTCAAAACTTTGTTAGGAATTATGTGATCCTTACTAGCTGGAAGTAAGGGAGAAGGGGCATGAAGTTATTTCTAGGAGTTGGACACATACCAAGTTTAGCTCAGTTCTGGGCATCTTTGAAATACCTATACAAACTTGTTCCTACATAGTAACTTGCATCTTTGAATGAGAATCTGCTTGCTTACAGCAACGTGCTATATGTTCTGAATGCCCGAATTGGGAATCTGTGTCAAAACTTTGTTAGGAATTATGTGATCCTTACTAGCTGGAAGTAAGGGAGATGGGGCATGAAGTTATTTCTAGGAGTTGGACACATACCAAGTTTAGCTCAGTTCTGGGCATCTTTGAAATACCTATACAAACTTCTTCCTACATACTAACTTGCAAATTTGAATGAGAATGTGCTTGCTTACAGCAACGTGCTATATGTTCTGAATGCCCGAATTGGGAATCTGTGTCAAAACTTTGTTAGAAATTATGTCATCCTTACTAGGTGGAAGTAAGGGAGATGGGGCATGAAGTTATTTCTAGGAGTTGGACACATACCAAGTTTAGCTCAGTTCTGGGCATCTTTGAAATACCTATACAAACTTGTTCCTACATAGTAACTTGCAACTTTGAATGAGAATGTGCTTGCTTGCAGCAACGTGCTATATGTTCTGAATGCCCGAATTGGGAATCTGTGTCAAAACTTTGTTAGGAATTATGTGATCCTTACTAGCTGGAAGTAAGGGAGATGGCGCATGAAGTTATTTCTAGGAGTTGGACACATACCAAGTTTAGCTCAGTTCTGGGCATCTTTGAAATACCTATACAAACTTGTTCCTACCTAGTAACTTGCATCTTTGAATGAGAATCTGCTTGCTTACAGCAACGTGCTATATGTTCTGAATGCCTGAATTGGGAATCTGTGTCAAAACTTTGTTAGGAATGATGTCACCCTTACTAGCTGGAAGTAAGGGAGATGGGGCATGAAGTTATTTCTAGGAGTTGGACACATACCAAGTTTAGCTCAGTTCTGGGCATCTTTGAAATACCTATACAAACTTGTTCCTACATAGTAACTTGCAACTTTGAATGAAAATGTGCTTGCTTACAGCAACGTGCTATATCTGCTGAATGCCCGAATTGGGAATATGTGTCAAAACTTTGTTAGGAATTATGTGATCCTTACTAGCTGGAAGTAAGGGAGATGGGGCATGAAGTTATTTCTAGGAGTTGGACACATACCAAGTTTAGCTCAGTTCTGGGCATCTTTGAAATACCTATACAAACTTGTTCCTACATAGTAACTTGCATCTTTGAATGAGAATCTGCTTGCTTACAGCAACGTGCTATATGTTCTGAATGCCCGAATTGGGAATCTGTGTCAAAACTTTGTTAGGAATTATGTGATCCTTACTAGCTGGAAGTAAGGGAGATGGGGCATGAAGTTATTTCTAGGAGTTGGACACATACCAAGTTTAGCTCAGTTCTGGGCATCTTTGAAATACCTATACAAACTTGTTCCTACATAGTAACTTGCAACTTTGAATGAGAATGTGCTTGCTTACAGCAACGTGCTATAGGTTCTGAATGCCCGAATTGGGAATCTGTGTCAAAACTTTGTTAGGAATTATGTGATCCTTACTAGCTGGAAGTAAGGGAGATGGGGCATGAAGTTATTTCTAGGAGTTGGACACAGACCAAGTTTAGCTCAATTCTGGGCATCTTTGAAATACCTATACAAACTTGTTCCTACATAGTAACTTGCAACTTTGAATGAGAATGTGCTTGCTTACAGCAACGTGCTATATGTTCTGAATGCCCGAATTGGGAATCTGTGTCAAAACTTTGTTAGGAATTATGTGATCCTTACTAGCTGGAAGTAAGGGAGATGGGGCATGAAGTTATTTCTAGGAGTTGGACACATACCAAGTTTAGCTCAGTTCTGGGCATCTTTGAAATACCTATACAAACTTGTTCCTACATAGTAACTTGCAACTTTGAATGAGAATGTGCTTGCTTACAGCAACGTGCTATATGTTCTGAATGCCCGAATTGGGAATCTGTGTCAAAACTTTGTTAGGAATTATGTGATCCTTACTAGCTGGAAGTAAGGGAGATGGCGCATGAAGTTATTTCTAGGAGTTGGACACATACCAAGTTTAGCTCAGTTCTGGGCATCTTTGAAATACCTATACAATCTTGTTCCTACATAGTAACTTGCATCTTTGAATGAGAATCTGCCTGCTTACAGCAACGTGCTATATGTTCTGAATGCCCGAATTGGGAATCTGTGTCAAAACTTTGTTAGGAATTATGTGATCCTTACTAGCTGGAAGTAAGGGAGATGGGGCATGAAGTTATTTCTAGGAGTTGGATACATACCAAGTTTAGCTCAGTTCTGGGCATCTTTGAAATACCTATACAAACTTGTTCCTACATAGTAACTTGCATCTTTGAATGAGAATGTGCTTGCTTACAGCAACGTGCTATATGTTCTGAATGCCCGAATTGGGAATCTGTGTCAAAACTTTGTTAGGAATTATGTGATCCTTACTAGCTGGAAGTAAGGGAGATGGGGCATGAAGTTATTTCTAGGAGTTGGACACATACCAAGTTTAGCTCAGTTCTGGGCATCTTTGAAATACCTATACAAACTTGTTCCTACCTAGTAACTTGCATCTTTGAATGAGAATGTGCTTGCTTACAGCAACGTGCTATATGTTCTGAATGCCCGAATTGGCAATCTGTGTCAAAACTTTGTTAGGAATTATGTGATCCTTACTAGCTGGAAGTAAGGGAGATGGGGAATGAAGTTATTTCTTGGAGTTGGAGACATACCAAGCTTAGCTCAGTTCTGGGCATCTTTGAAATACCTATACAAACTTGTTCCTACCTAGTAACTTGCAACTTTGAATGAGAATGTGCTTGCTTTCAGCAACGTGCTATATGTTCTGAATGCCCGAATAGGGAATCTGTGTCAAAACTTTGTTAGGAATTATGTGATCCTTAATAGCTGGAAGTAAGGGAGATGGGGCATGAAGTTATTTCTTGGAGTTGGACACATACCAAGTTTAGCTCAGTTCTGGGCATCTTTGAAATACCTATACAAACTTGTTCCTACCTAGTAACTTGCATCTTTGAATGAGAATCTGCTTGCTTACAGCAACGTGCTATATGTTCTGAATGCCCGAATTGGGAATCTGTGTGAAAACTTTGTTAGGAATTATGTGATCCTTACTAGCTGGAAGTAAGGGAGATGGGGCATGAAGTTATTTCTAGGAGTTGGACACATACCAAGTTTAGCTCAGTTCTGGGCATCTTTGAAATACCTATACAAACTTGTTCCTACATAGTAACTTGCAACTTTGAATGAAAATGTGCTTGCTTATAGCACCGTGCTATATGTTCTGAATGCCCGAATTGGGAATCTGTGTCAAAACTTTGTTAGGAATTATGTGATCCTTACTAGCTGGAAGTAAGGGAGATGGGGCATGAAGTTATTTCTAGGAGTTGGACACATACCAAGTTTAGCTCAGTTCTGGGCATCTTTGAAATACCTATACAAACTTGTTCCTACATAGTAACTTGCATCTTTGAATGAGAATGTGCTTGCTTACAGCAACGTGCTATATGTTCTGAATGCCCGAATTGGCAATCTGTGTCAAAACTTTGTTAGGAATTATGTGATCCTTACTAGCTGGAAGTAAGGGAGATGGGGCATGAAGTTATTTCTAGGAGTTGGACACATACCAAGTTTAGCTCAGTTCTGGGCATCTTTGAAATACCTATACAAACTTGTTCCTACCTAGTAACTTGCATCTTTGAATGAGAATCTGCTTGCTTACAGCAACGTGCTATATGTTCTGAATGCCTGAATTGGGAATCTGTGTCAAAAGTTTGTTAGGAATGATGTCACCCTTACTAGCTGGAAGTAAGGGAGATGGGGCATGAAGTTATTTCTAGGAGTTGGACACATACCAAGTTTAGCTCAGTTCTGGGCATCTTTGAAATACCTATACAAACTTGTTCCTACCTAGTAACTTGCAACTTTGAATGAGAATGTGCTTGCTTTCAGCAACGTGCTATATGTTCTGAATGCCCGAATTGGGAATATGTGTCAAAACTTTGTTAGGAATTATGTGATCCTTACTAGCTGGAAGTAAGGGAGATGGGGCATGAAGTTATTTCTAGGAGTTGGACACATACCAAGTTTAGCTCAGTTCTGGGCATCTTTGAAATACCTATACAAACTTCTTCCTACATAGTAACTTGCATCTTTGAATGAGAATCTGCTTGCTTACAGCAACGTGCTATATGTTCTGAATGCCCGAATTGGGAATCTGTGTGAAAACTTTGTTAGGAATTATGTGATCCTTACTAGCTGGAAGTAAGGGAGTTTGGCATGAAGTTATTTCTAGGAGTTGGACACATACCAAGTTTAGCTCAGTTCTGGGCATCTTTGAAATACCTATACAAACTTGTTCCTACAGAGTAACTTGCAACTTTGAATGAGAATGTGCTTGCTTATAGCAACGTGCTATATGTTCTGAATGCCCGAATTGGGAATCTGTGTCAAAACTTTGTTAGGAATTATGTGATCCTTACTAGCTGGAAGTAAGGGAGATGGGGCATGAAGTTATTTCTAGGAGTTGGACACATACCAAGTTTAGCTCAGTTCTGGGCATCTTTGAAATACCTATACAAACTTGTTCCTACATAGTAACTTGCATCTTTGAATGAGAATGTGCTTGCTTACAGCAACGTGCTATATGTTCTGAATGCCCGAATTGGCAATCTGTGTCAAAACTTTGTTAGGAATTATGTGATCCTTACTAGCTGGAAGTAAGGGAGATGGGGCATGAAGTTATTTCTAGGAGTTGGACACATACCAAGTTTAGCTCAGTTCTGGGCATCTTTGAAATACCTATACAAACTTGTTCCTACCTAGTAACTTGCATCTTTGAATGAGAATCTGCTTGCTTACAGCAACGTGCTATATGTTCTGAATGCCTGAATTGGGAATCTGTGTCAAAAGTTTGTTAGGAATGATGTCACCCTTACTAGCTGGAAGTAAGGGAGATGGGGCATGAAGTTATTTCTAGGAGTTGGACACATACCAAGTTTAGCTCAGTTCTGGGCATCTTTGAAATACCTATACAAACTTGTTCCTACCTAGTAACTTGCAACTTTGAATGAGAATGTGCTTGCTTTCAGCAACGTGCTATATGTTCTGAATGCCCGAATTGGGAATATGTGTCAAAACTTTGTTAGGAATTATGTGATACTTACTAGCTGGAAGTAAGGGAGATGGGGCATGAAGTTATTTCTAGGAGTTGGACACATACCAAGTTTAGCTCAGTTCTGGGCATCTTTGAAATACCTATACAAACTTCTTCCTACATAGTAACTTGCATCTTTGAATGAGAATCTGCTTGCTTACAGCAACGTGCTATATGTTCTGAATGCCCGAATTGGGAATCTGTGTCAAAACTTTGTTAGGAATTATGTGATCCTTACTAGCTGGAAGTAAGGGAGTTTGGCATGAAGTTATTTCTAGGAGTTGGACACATACCAAGTTTAGCTCAGTTCTGGGCATCTTTGAAATACCTATACAAACTTGTTCCTACAGAGTAACTTGCAACTTTGAATGAGAATGTGCTTGCTTACAGCAACGTGCTATAGGTTCTGAATGCCCGAATTGGGAATCTGTGTCAAAACTTTGTTAGGAATTATGTGATCCTTACTAGCTGGAAGTAAGGGAGATGGGGCATGAAGTTATTTCTAGGAGTTGGACACAGACCAAGTTTAGCTCAATTCTGGGCATCTTTGAAATACCTATACAAACTTGTTCCTACATAGTAACTTGCAACTTTGAATGAGAATGTGCTTGCTTACAGCAACGTGCTATATGTTCTGAATGCCCGAATTGGGAATCTGTGTCAAAACTTTGTTAGGAATTATGTGATCCTTACTAGCTGGAAGTAAGGGAGATGGGGCATGAAGTTATTTCTAGGAGTTGGACACATACCAAGTTTAGCTCAGTTCTGGGCATCTTTGAAATACCTATACAAACTTGTTCCTACATAGTAACTTGCAACTTTGAATGAGAATGTGCTTGCTTACAGCAACGTGCTATATGTTCTGAATGCCCGAATTGGGAATCTGTGTCAAAACTTTGTTAGGAATTATGTGATCCTTACTAGCTGGAAGTAAGGGAGATGGCGCATGAAGTTATTTCTAGGAGTTGGACACATACCAAGTTTAGCTCAGTTCTGGGCATCTTTGAAATACCTATACAATCTTGTTCCTACATAGTAACTTGCATCTTTGAATGAGAATCTGCCTGCTTACAGCAACGTGCTATATGTTCTGAATGCCCGAATTGGGAATCTGTGTCAAAACTTTGTTAGGAATTATGTGATCCTTACTAGCTGGAAGTAAGGGAGATGGGGCATGAAGTTATTTCTAGGAGTTGGACACATACCAAGTTTAGCTCAGTTCTGGGCATCTTTGAAATACCTATACAAACTTGTTCCTACATAGTAACTTGCATCTTTGAATGAGAATGTGCTTGCTTACAGCAACGTGCTATATGTTCTGAATGCCCGAATTGGGAATCTGTGTCAAAACTTTGTTAGGAATTATGTGATCCTTACTAGCTGGAAGTAAGGGAGATGGGGCATGAAGTTATTTCTAGGAGTTGGACACATACCAAGTTTAGCTCAGTTCTGGGCATCTTTGAAATACCTATACAAACTTGTTCCTACCTAGTAACTTGCATCTTTGAATGAGAATGTGCTTGCTTACAGCAACGTGCTATATGTTCTGAATGCCCGAATTGGCAATCTGTGTCAAAACTTTGTTAGGAATTATGTGATCCTTACTAGCTGGAAGTAAGGGAGATGGGCAATGAAGTTATTTCTTGGAGTTGGAGACATACCAAGCTTAGCTCAGTTCTGGGCAGCTTTGAAATACCTATACAAACTTGTTCCTACCTAGTAACTTGCAACTTTGAATGAGAATGTGCTTGCTTTCAGCAACGTGCTATATGTTCTGAATGCCCGAATAGGGAATCTGTGTCAAAACTTTGTTAGGAATTATGTGATCCTTAATAGCTGGAAGTAAGGGAGATGGGGCATGAAGTTATTTCTTGGAGTTGGACACATACCAAGTTTAGCTCAGTTCTGGGCATCTTTGAAATACCTATACAAACTTGTTCCTACCTAGTAACTTGCATCTTTGAATGAGAATCTGCTTGCTTACAGCAACGTGCTATATGTTCTGAATGCCCGAATTGGGAATCTGTGTGAAAACTTTGTTAGGAATTATGTGATCCTTACTAGCTGGAAGTAAGGGAGATGGGGCATGAAGTTATTTGTAGGAGTTGGACACATACCAAGTTTAGCTCAGTTCTGGGCATCTTTGAAATACCTATACAAACTTGTTCCTACATAGTAACTTGCAACTTTGAATGAAAATGTGCTTGCTTATAGCAACGTGCTATATGTTCTGAATGCCCGAATTGGGAATCTGTGTCAAAACTTTGTTAGGAATTATGTGATCCTTACTAGCTGGAAGTAAGGGAGATGGGGCATGAAGTTATTTCTAGGAGTTGGACACATACCAAGTTTAGCTCAGTTCTGGGCATCTTTGAAATACCTATACAAACTTGTTCCTACATAGTAACTTGCATCTTTGAATGAGAATCTGCTTGCTTACAGCAACGTGCTATATGTTCTGAATGCCCGAATTGGGAATCTGTGTCAAAACTTTGTTAGGAATTATGTGATCCTTACTAGCTGGAAGTAAGGGAGATGGGGCATGAAGTTATTTCTAGGAGTTGGACACATACCAAGTTTAGCTCAGTTCTGCGCATCTTTGAAATACCTATACAAACTTGTTCCTACCTAGTAACTTGCAACTTTGAATGAGAATCTGCTTGCTTACAGCAACGTGCTATATGTTCTGAATGCCCGAATTGGGAATCTGTGTCAAAACTTTGTTAGGAATTATGTGATCCTTACTAGCTGGAAGTAAGGGAGATGGGGCATGAAGTTATTTCTAGGAGTTGGACACATACCAAGTTTAGCTCAGTTCTGGGCATCTTTGAAATACCTATACAAACTTGTTCCTACATAGTAACTTGCATCTTTGAATGAGAATGTGCTTGCTTACAGCAACGTGCTATATGTTCTGAATGCCCGAATTGGGAATCTGTGTCAAAACTTTGTTAGGAATTATGTGATCCTTACTAGCTGGAAGTCAGGGAGTTTGGCATGAAGTTATTTCTAGGAGTTGGACACATACCAAGTTTAGCTCAGTTCTGGGCATCTTTGAAATACCTATACAAACTTGTTCCTACAGAGTAACTTGCAACTTTGAATGAGAATGTGCTTGCTTACAGCAACGTGCTATATGTTCTGAATGCCCGAATTGGCAATCTGTGTCAAAACTTTGTTAGGAATTATGTGATCCTTACTAGCTGGAAGTAAGGGAGATGGGGCATGAAGTTATTTCTAGGAGTTGGACACATACCAAGTTTAGCTCAGTTCTGGGCATCTTTGAAATACCTATACAAACTTGTTCCTACATAGTAACTTGCATCTTTGAATGAGAATCTGCTTGCTTACAGCAACGTGCTATATGTTCTGAATGCCCGAATTGGGAATCTGTGTCAAAACTTTGTTAGGAATTATGTGATCCTTACTAGCTGGAAGTAAGGGAGATGGGGCATGAAGTTATTTCTAGGAGTTGGACACATACCAAGTTTAGCTCAGTTCTGGGCATCTTTGAAATACCTATACAAACTTGTTCCTACATATTAACTTGCAACTTTGAATGAGAATGTGCTTGCTTACAGCAACGTGCTATATGTTCTGAATGCCCGAATTGGGAATCTGTGTCAAAACTTTGTTAGGAATTATGTGATCCTTACTAGCTGGAAGTAAGGGAGATGGGGCATGAAGTTATTTCTAGGAGTTGGACACATACCAAGTTTAGCTCAGTTCTGGGCATCTTTGAAATACCTATACAAACTTGTTCCTACATAGTAACTTGCAACTTTGAATGAGAATGTGCTTGCTTGCAGCAACGTGCTATATGTTCTGAATGCCCGAATTGGGAATCTGTGTCAAAACTTTGTTAGGAATTATGTGATCCTTACTAGCTGGAAGTAAGGGAGATGGGGCATGAAGTTATTTCTAGGAGTTGGACACATACCAAGTTTAGCTCAGTTCTGGGCATCTTTGAAATACCTATACAAACTTGTTCCTACCTAGTAACTTGCATCTTTGAATGAGAATGTGCTTGCTTACAGCAACGTGCTATATGTTCTGAATGCCCGATTGGCAATCTGTGTCAAAACTTTGTTAGGAATTATGTGATCCTTACTAGCTGGAAGTAAGGGAGATGGGGCATGAAGTTATTTCTAGGAGTTGGACACATACCAAGTTTAGCTCAGTTCTGGGCATCTTTGAAATACCTATACAAACTTGTTCCTACCTAGTAACTTGCATCTTTGAATGAGAATGTGCTTGCTTACAGCAACGTGCTATATGTTCTGAATGCCCGAATTGGGAATCTGTGTGAAAACTTTGTTAGGAATTATGTGATCCTTACTAGCTGGAAGTAAGGGAGATGGGGCATGAAGTTATTTCTAGGAGTTGGACACATACCAAGTTTAGCTCAGTTCTGGGCATCTTTGAAATACCTATACAAACTTGTTCCTACATAGTAACTTGCAACTTTGAATGAAAATGTGCTTGCTTATAGCAACGTGCTATATGTTCTGAATGCCCGAATTGGGAATCTGTGTCAAAACTTTGTTAGGAATTATGTGATCCTTACTAGCTGGAAGTAAGGGAGATGGGGCATGAAGTTA
Organism: Diceros bicornis minor; assembly: GCF_020826845.1. NCBI lineage: Eukaryota > Metazoa > Chordata > Mammalia > Perissodactyla > Rhinocerotidae > Diceros > Diceros bicornis. The sequence continues at coordinate 416,872 of NC_080767.1, forward strand.
TTTCTAGGAGTTGGACACATACCAAGTTTAGCTCAGTTCTGGGCATCTTTGAAATACCTATACAAACTTGTTCCTACATAGTAACTTGCATCTTTGAATGAGAATGTGCTTGCTTACAGCAACGTGCTATATGTTCTGAATGCCCGAATTGGGAATCTGTGTCAAAACTTTGTTAGGAATTATGTGATCCTTACTAGCTGGAAGTAAGGGAGATGGGGCATGAAGTTATTTCTAGGAGTTGGACACATACCAAGTTTAGCTCAGTTCTGCGCATCTTTGAAATACCTATACAAACTTGTTCCTACCTAGTAACTTGCAACTTTGAATGAGAATCTGCTTGCTTACAGCAACGTGCTATATGTTCTGAATGCCCAAATTGGGAATCTGTGTCAAAACTTTGTTAGGAATTATGTGATCCTTACTAGCTGGAAGTAAGGGAGATGGGGCATGAAGTTATTTCTAGGAGTTGGACACATACCAAGTTTAGCTCAGTTCTGGGCATCTTTGAAATACCTATACAAACTTGTTCCTACATAGTAACTTGCATCTTTGAATGAGAATGTGCTTGCTTACAGCAACGTGCTATATGTTCTGAATGCCCGAATTGGGAATCTGTGTCAAAACTTTGTTAGGAATTATGTGATCCTTACTAGCTGGAAGTAAGGGAGTTTGGCATGAAGTCATTTCTAGGAGTTGGACACATACCAAGTTTAGCTCAGTTCTGGGCATCTTTGAAATACCTATACAAACTTGTTCCTACAGAGTAACTTGCAACTTTGAATGAGAATGTGCTTGCTTACAGCAACGTGCTATATGTTCTGAATGCCCGAATTGGCAATCTGTGTCAAAACTTTGTTAGGAATTATGTGATCCTTACTAGCTGGAAGTAAGGGAGAAGGGGCATGAAGTTATTTCTAGGAGTTGGACACATACCAAGTTTAGCTCAGTTCTGGGCATCTTTGAAATACCTATACAAACTTGTTCCTACATAGTAACTTGCATCTTTGAATGAGAATCTGCTTGCTTACAGCAACGTGCTATATGTTCTGAATGCCCGAATTGGGAATCTGTGTCAAAACTTTGTTAGGAATTATGTGATCCTTACTAGCTGGAAGTAAGGGAGATGGGGCATGAAGTTATTTCTAGGAGTTGGACACATACCAAGTTTAGCTCAGTTCTGGGCATCTTTGAAATACCTATACAAACTTCTTCCTACATAGTAACTTGCAACTTTGAATGAGAATGTGCTTGCTTACAGCAACGTGCTATATGTTCTGAATGCCCGAATTGGGAATCTGTGTCAAAACTTTGTTAGAAATTATGTCATCCTTACTAGGTGGAAGTAAGGGAGATGGGGCATGAAGTTATTTCTAGGAGTTGGACACATACCAAGTTGAGCTCAGTTCTGGGCATCTTTGAAATACCTATACAAACTTGTTCCTACATAGTAACTTGCAACTTTGAATGAGAATGTGCTTGCTTGCAGCAACGTGCTATATGTTCTGAATGCCCGAATTGGGAATCTGTGTCAAAACTTTGTTAGGAATTATGTGATCCTTACTAGCTGGAAGTAAGGGAGATGGCGCATGAAGTTATTTCTAGGAGTTGGACACATACCAAGTTTAGCTCAGTTCTGGGCATCTTTGAAATACCTATACAAACTTGTTCCTACATAGTAACTTGCATCTTTGAATGAGAATGTGCTTGCTTACAGCAACGTGCTATATGTTCTGAATGCCCGAATTGGCAATCTGTGTCAAAACTTTGTTAGGAATTATGTGATCCTTACTAGCTGGAAGTAAGGGAGATGGGGCATGAAGTTATTTCTAGGAGTTGGACACATACCAAGTTTAGCTCAGTTCTGGGCATCTTTGAAATACCTATACAAACTTGTTCCTACCTAGTAACTTGCATCTTTGAATGAGAATCTGCTTGCTTACAGCAACGTGCTATATGTTCTGAATGCCCGAATTGGGAATCTGTGTCAAAACTTTGTTAGGAATTATGTGATCCTTACTAGCTGGAAGTAAGGGAGATGGGGCATGAAGTTATTTCTAGGAGTTGGACACATACCAAGTTTAGCTCAGTTCTGGGCAGCTTTGAAATACCTATACAAACTTGTTCCTACATAGTAACTTGCATCTTTGAATGAGAATCTGCTTGCTTACAGCAACGTGCTATATGTTCTGAATGCCCGAATTGGGAATCTGTGTCAAAACTTTGTTAGGAATTATGTGATCCTTACTAGCTGGAAGTAAGGGAGATGGGGCATCAAGTTATTTCTAGGAGTTGGACACATACCAAGTTTAGCTCAGTTCTGGGCATCTTTGAAATACCTATACAAACTTGTTCCTACATAGTAACTTGCAACTTTGAATGAGAGTGTGCTTGCTTACAGCAACGTGCTATAGGTTCTGAATGCCCGAATTGGGAATCTGTGTCAAAACTTTGTTAGGAATTATGTGATCCTTACTAGCTGGAAGTAAGGGAGATGGGGCATGAAGTTATTTCTAGGAGTTGGACACATACCAAGTTTAGCTCAATTCTGGGCATCTTTGAAATACCTATACAAACTTGTTCCTATATAGTAACTTGCAACTTTGAATGAGAATGTGCTTGCTTGCAGCAACGTGCTATATGTTCTGAATGCCCGAATTGGGAATCTGTGTCAAAACTTTGTTAGGAATTATGTGATCCTTACTAGCTGGAAGTAAGGGAGATGGGGCATGAAGTTATTTCTAGGAGTTGGACACATACCAAGTTTAGCTCAGTTCTGGGCATCTTTGAAATACCTATACAAACTTGTTCCTACCTAGTAACTTGCATCTTTGAATGAGAATCTGCTTGCTTACAGCAACGTGCTATATGTTCTGAAAGCCCGAATTGGGAATCTGTGTCAAAACTTTGTTAGGAATTATGTGATCCTTACTAGCTGGAAGTAAGGGAGATGGGGCATGAAGTTATTTCTAGGAGTTGGACACATACCAAGTTTAGCTCAGTTGTGTGCATCTTTTAAATACCTATACAAACTTGTTCCTACATAGTAACTTGCATCTTTGAATGAGAATCTGCTTGCTAAAAGCAACGTGCTATATGTTCTGAATGCCCGAATTGGGAATCTGTGTCAAAACTTTGTTAGGAATTATGTGATCCGTACTAGCTGGAAGTAAGTGAGATGGGGCATGAAGTTATTTCTAGGAGTTGGACACATACCAAGTTTAGCTCAGTTCTGGGCATCTTTGAAATACCTATACAAACTTGTTCCTACATAGTAACTTGCATCTTTGAATGAGAATCTGCTTGCTTACAGCAACGTGCTATATGTTCTGAATGCCCGAATTGGGAATCTGTGTCAAAACTTTGTTAGGAATTATGTGATCCTTACTAGCTGGAAGTATGGGAGATGGGGCATGAAGTTATTTCTTGGAGTTGGAGACATACCAAGTTTAGCTCAGTTCTGGGCATCTTTGAAATACCTATACAAACTTGTTCCTACATAGTAACTTGCAACTTTGAATGAGACTGTGCTTGCTTGCAGCAACGTGCTATATGTTCTGAATGCCCGAATAGGGAATCTGTGTCAAAACTTTGTTAGGAATTATGTGATCCTTACTAGCTGGAAGTAAGGGAGATGGGGCATGAAGTTATTTCTAGGAGTTGGACACATACCAAGTTTAGCTCAGTTCTGGGCATCTTTGAAATACCTATACAAACTTGTTCCTACATAGTAACTTGCAACTTTGAATGAAAATGTGGTTGCTTACAGCAACGTGCTATATGTTCTGAATGCCCGAATAGGGAATCTGTGTCAAATCTTTGTTAGGAATTATGTGATCCTTACTAGCTGGAAGTAAGGGAGATGGGGCATGAAGTTATTTCTAGGAGTTGGACACATACCAAGTTTAGCTCAGTTCTGGGCATCTTTGAAATACCTATACAAACTTGTTCCTACATAGTAACTTGCATCTTTGAATGAGAATGTGCTTGCTTACAGCAACGTGCTATATGTTCTGAATGCCCGAATTGGAAATCTGTGTCAAAACTTTGTTAGGAATTATGTGATCCTTACTAGCTGGAAGTAAGGGAGATGGGGCATGAAGTTATTTCTAGGAGTTGGACACATACCAAGTTTAGCTCAGTTCTGGGCATCTTTGAAATACCTATACAAACTTGTTCCTACCTAGTAACTTGCATCTTTGAATGAGAATGTGCTTGCTTACAGCAACGTGCTATATGTTCTGAATGCCCGAATTGGGAATCTGTGTCAAAACTTTGTTAGGAATTATGTGATCCTTACTAGCTGGAAGTAAGGGAGATGGGGCATGAAGTTATTTCTAGGAGTTGGACACATACCAAGTTTAGCTCAGTTCTGGGCATCTTTGAAATACCTATACAAACTTGTTCCTACCTAGTAACTTGCATCTTTGAATGAGAATCTGCTTGCTTACAGCAACGTGCTATATGTTCTGAATGCCCGAATTGGGAATCTGTGTCAAAACTTTGTTAGGAATTATGTGATCCTTACTAGCTGGAAGTAAGGGAGATGGGGCATGAAGTTATTTCTAGGAGTTGGACACATACCAAGTTTAGCTCAGTTCTGGGCATCTTTGAAATACCTATACAAACTTGTTCCTACATAGTAACTTGCAACTTTGAATGAGAATGTGCTTGCTTACAGCAACGTGCTATATGTTCTGAATGCCCGAATTGGGAATCTGTGTCAAAACTTTGTTAGGAATTATGTGATCCTTACTAGCTGGAAGTTAGGGAGATGGGGCATGACGTTATTTCTAGGAGTTGGACACATACCAAGTTTAGCTCAGTTCTGGGCATCTTTGAAATACCTATACAAACTTGTTCCTACCTAGTAACTTGCATCTTTGAATGAGAATCTGCTTGCTTACAGCAACGTGCTATATGTTCTGAATGCCCGAATAGGGAATCTGTGTCAAAACTTTGTTAGGAATTATGTGATCCTTACTAGCTGGAAGTGAGGGAGATGGGGCATGAAGTTATTTCTAGGAGTTGGACACATACCAAGTTTAGCTCAGTTCTGGGCATCTTTGAAATACCTATACAAACTTGTTCCTACCTAGTAACTTGCATCTTTGAATGAGAATGTGCTTGCTTACAGCAACGTGCTATATGTTCTGAATGCCCGAATAGGGAATCTGTGTCAAAACTTTGTTAGGAATTATGTGATCCTTACTAGCTGGAAGTAAGGGAGATGGGGCATGAAGTTATTTCTAGGAGTTGGACACATACCAAGTTTAGCTCAGTTCTGGGCATCTTTGAAATACCTATACAAACTTGTTCCTACCTAGTAACTTGCATCTTTGAATGAAAATGTGCTTGCTTACAGCAACGTGCTATATGTTCTAAATGCCCGAATTGGGAATCTGTGTCAAAACTTTGTTAGGAATTATGTGATCCTTACTAGCTGGAAGTAAGGGAGATGGGGCATGAAGTTATTTCTAGGAGTTGGACACATACCAAGTTTAGCTCAGTTCTGGGCATCTTTGAAATACCTATACAAACTTGTTCCTACATAGTAACTTGCAACTTTGAATGAAAATGTGCTTGCTTACAGCAACGAGCTATATGTTCTGAATGCCCGAATTGGGAATCTGTGTCAAAACTTTGTTAGGAATTATGTGATCCTTACTAGCTGGAAGTAAGGGAGATGGGGCATGAAGTTATTTCTAGGAGTTGGACACATACCAAGTTTAGCTCAGTTCTGGGCATCTTTGAAATACCTATACAAACTTGTTCCTACATAGTAACTTGCAACTTTGAATGAAAATGTGCTTGCTTACAGCAACGTGCTATATGTTCTGAATGCCCGAATTGGGAATCTGTGTCAAAACTTTGTTAGGAATTATGTCATCCTTACTAGCTGGAAGTAAGGGAGATGGGGCATGAAGTTATTTCTAGGAGTTGGACACATACCAAGTTTAGCTCAGTTCTGGGCATCTTTGAAATACCTATACAAACTTGTTCCTACATAGTAACTTGCATCTTTGAATGAGAATGTGCTTGCTTACAGCAACGTGCTATATGTTCTGAATGCCCGAATTGGGAATCTGTGTCAAAACTTTGTTAGGAATTATGTGATCCTTACTAGCTGGAAGTAAGGGAGATGGGGCATGAAGTTATTTCCTGGAGTTGGAGACATACCAAGTTTAGCTCAGTTCTGGTCATCTTTGAAATACCTATACAAACTTGCTCCTACAGAGTAACTTACAACTTTGAATGAGAATGTGCTTGCTTGCAGCAACGTGCTATATGTTCTGAATGCCCGAATAGGGAATCTGTGTCAAAACTTTGTTAGGAATTATGTGATCCTTACTAGCTGGAAGTAAGGGAGATGGGGCATGAAGTTATTTCTAGGAGTTGGACACATACCAAGTTTAGCTCAGTTCTGGGCATCTTTGAAATACCTATACAAACTTGTTCCTACCTAGTAACTTGCATCTTTGAATGAGAATGTGCTTGCTTACAGCAACGTGCTATATGTTCTGAATGCCCGAATAGGAAATCTGTGTCAAAACTTTGTTAGGAATTATGTGATCCTTACTAGCTGGAAGTAAGGGAGATGGGGCATGAAGTTATTTCTAGGAGTTGGACACATACCAAGTTTAGCTCAGTTCTGGGCATCTTTGAAATACCTATACAAACTTGTTCCTACCTAGTAACTTGCATCTTTGAATGAGAATGTGCTTGCTTACAGCAACGTGCTATATGTTCTGAATGCCCGAATAGGGAATCTGTGTCAAAACTTTGTTAGGAATTATGTGATCCTTACTAGCTGGAAGTAAGGGAGATGGGGCATGAAGTTATTTCTAGCAGTTGGACACATACCAAGTTTAGCTCAGTTCTGGGCATCTTTGAAATACCTATACAAACTTGTTCCTACATAGTAACTTGCAACTTTGAATGAAAATGTGCTTGCTTACAGCAACGTGCTATATGTTCTGAATGCCCGAATTGGGAATCTGTGTCAAAACTTTGTTAGGAATTATGTGATCCTTACTAGCTGGAAGTAAGGGAGATGGGGCATGAAGTTATTTCTAGGAGTTGGACACATACCAAGTTTAGCTCAGTTCTGGGCATCTTTGAAATACCTATACAGACTTGTTCCTACATAGTAACTTGCATCTTTGAATGAGAATGTGCTTGCTTACAGCAACGTGCTATATGTTCTGAATGCCCGAATTGGGAATCTGTGTCAAAACTTTGTTAGGAATTATGTGATCCTTACTAGCTGGAAGTAAGGGAGATGGAGCATGAAGTTATTTCTAGGAGTTGGACACATACCAAGTTTAGCTCAGTTCTGGGCATCTTTGAAATACCTATACAAACTTGTTCCTACATAGTAACTTGCATCTTTGAATGAGAATGTGCTTGCTTACAGCAACGTGCTATATGTTCTGAATGCCCGAATTGGGAATCTGTGTCAAAACTTTGTTAGGAATTATGTGATACTTACTAGCTGGAAGTAAGGGAGATGGGGCATGAAGTTATTTCTAGGAGTTGGACACATACCAAGTTTAGCTCAGTTCTGGGCATCTTTGAAATACCTATACAAACTTGTTCCTACCTAGTAACTTGCATCTTTGAATGAGAATGTGCTTGCTTACAGCAACGTGCTATATGTTCTGAATGCCCGAATTGGCAATCTGTGTCAAAACTTTGTTAGGAATTATGTGATCCCTACTAGCTGGAAGTAAGGGAGATGGGGCATGAAGTTATTTCTTGGTGTTGGAGACATACCAAGTTTAGCTCAGTTCTGGGCATCTTTGAAATACCTATACAAACTTGTTCCTACCTAGTAACTTGCAACTTTGAATGAGAATGTGCTTGCTTTCAGCAACGTGCTATATGTTCTGAATGCCCGAATAGGGAATCTGTGTCAAAACTTTGTTAGGAATTATGTGATCCTTACTAGGTGGAAGTAAGGGAGATGGAGCATGAAGTTATTTCTAGGAGTTGGACACATACCAAGTTTAGCTCAGTTCTGGGCATCTTTGAAATACCTATACAAACTTGTTCCTACCTAGTAACTTGCATCTTTGAATGAGAATCTGCTTGCTTACAGCAACGTGCTATATGTTCTGAATGCCCGAATAGGGAATCTGTGTCAAAACTTTGTTAGGAATTATGTGATCCTTACTAGCTGGAAGTAAGGGAGATGGGGCATGAAGTTATTTCTAGGAGTTGGACACATACCAAGTTTAGCTCAGTTCTGGGCATCTTTGAAATACCTATACAAACTTGTTCCTACCTAGTAACTTGCATCTTTGAATGAGAATCTGCTTGCTTATAGCAACGTGCTATATGTTCTGAATGCCCGAATTGGGAATCTGTGTCAAAACTTTGTTAGGAATTATGTGATCCTTACTAGCTGGAAGTAAGGGAGATGGGGCATGAAGTTATTTCTAGGAGTTGGACACATACCAAGTTTAGCTCAGTTCTGGGCATCTTTGAAATACCTATACAAACTTGTTCCTACATAGTAACTTGCAACTTTCAATGAAAATGTGCTTGCTTACAGCAACATGCTATATGTTCTGAATGCCCGAATTGGGAATCTGTGTCAAAACTTTGTTAGGAATTATGTGATCCTTACTAGCTGGAAGTAAGGGAGATGGGGCATGAAGTTATTTCTAGGAGTTGGACACATACCAAGTTTAGCTCAGTTCTGGGCATCTTTGAAATACCTATACAAACTTGTTCCTACCTAGTAACTTGCATCTTTGAATGAGAATCTGCTTGCTTACAGCAACGTGCTATATGTTCTGAATGCCCGAATTGGCAATCTGTGTCAAAACTTTGTTAGGAATTATGTGATCCTTACTAGCTGGAAGTAAGGGAGATGGGGCATGAAGTTATTTCTAGGAGTTGGACACATACCAAGTTTAGCTCAGTTCTGGGCATCTTTGAAATACCTATACAAACTTGTTCCTACCTAGTAACTTGCATCTTTGAATGAGAATCTGCTTGCTTACAGCAACGTGCTATATGTTCTGAATGCCCGAATTGGGAATCTGTGTCAAAACTTTGTTAGGAATTATGAGATCCTTACTAGCTGGAAGTAAGGGAGATGGGGCATGAAGTTATTTCTAGGAGTTGGACACATACCAAGTTTAGCTCAGTTCTGGGCATCTTTGAAATACCTATACAAACTTGTTCCTACATAGTAACTTGCAACTTTGAATGAAAATGTACTTGCTTACAGCAACGTGCTATATGTTCTGAATGCCCGAATTGGGTATCTGTGTCAAAACTTTGTTAGGAATTATGTGATCCTTACTAGCTGGAAGTAAGGGAGATGGGGCATGAAGTTATTTCTAGGAGTTGGACACATACCAAGTTTAGCTCAGTTCTGGGCATCTTTGAAATACCTATACAAACTTGTTCCTACCTAGTAACTTGCATCTTTGAATGAGAATGTGCTTGCTTACAGCAACGTGCTATATGTTCTGAATGCCCGAATAGGGAATCTGTGTCAAAACTTTGTTAGGAATTATGTGATCCTTACTAGCTGGAAGTAAGGGAGATGGGGCATGAAGTTATTTCTAGGAGTTGGACACATACCAAGTTTAGCTCAGTTCTGGGCATCTTTGAAATACCTATACAAACTTGTTCCTACCTAGTAACTTGCATCTTTGAATGAAAATGTGCTTGCTTACAGCAACGTGCTATATGTTCTAAATGCCCGAATTGGGAATCTGTGTCAAAACTTTGTTAGGAATTATGTGATCCTTACTAGCTGGAAGTAAGGGAGATGGGGCATGAAGTTATTTCTAGGAGTTGGAGACATACCAAGTTTAGCTCAGTTCTGGGCATCTTTGAAATACCTATACAAACTTGTTCCTACATAGTAACTTGCAACTTTGAATGAAAATGTGCTTGCTTACAGCAACGTGCTATAGGTTCTGAATGCCCGAATTGGGAATCTGTGTCAAAACTTTGTTAGGAATTATGTGATCCTTACTAGCTGGAAGTAAGGGAGATGGGGCATGAAGTTATTTCTAGGAGTTGGACACATACCAAGTTTAGCTCAGTTCTGGGCATCTTTGAAATACCTATACAAACTTGTTCCTACATAGTAACTTGCAACTTTGAATGAAAATGTGCTTGCTTACAGCAACGTGCTATATGTTCTGAATGCCCGAATTGGGAATCTGTGTCAAAACTTTGTTAGGAATTATGTGATCCTTACTAGCTGGAAGTAAGGGAGATGGGGCATGAAGTTATTTCTAGGAGTTGGACACATACCAAGTTTAGCTCAGTTCTGGGCATCTTTGAAATACCTATACAAACTTGTTCCTACATAGTAACTTGCATCTTTGAATGAGAATGTGCTTGCTTACAGCAACGTGCTATATGTTCTGAATGCCCGAATTGGGAATCTGTGTCAAAACTTTGTTAGGAATTATGTGATCCTTACTAGCTGGAAGTAAGGGAGATGGGGCATGAAGTTATTTCCTGGAGCTGGAGACATACCAAGTTTAGCTCAGTTCTGGTCATCTTTGAAATACCTATACAAACTTGCTCCTACAGAGTAACTTACAACTTTGAATGAGAATGTGCTTGCTTGCAGCAACGTGCTATATGTTCTGAATGCCCGAATAGGGAATCTGTGTCAAAACTTTGTTAGGAATTATGTGATCCTTACTAGCTGTAAGTAAGGGAGATGGGGCATGAAGTTATTTCTAGGAGTTGGACACATACCAAGTTTAGCTCAGTTCTGGGCATCTTTGAAATACCTATACAAACTTGTTCCTACCTAGTAACTTGCATCTTTGAATGAGAATGTGCTTGCTTACAGCAACGTGCTATATGTTCTGAATGCCCGAATAGGAAATCTGTGTCAAAACTTTGTTAGGATTTATGTGATCCTTACTAGCTGGAAGTAAGGGAGATGGGGTATGAAGTTATTTCTAGGAGTTGGACACATACCAAGTTTAGCTCAGTTCTGGGCATCTTTGAAATACCTATACAAACTTGTTCCTACATAGTAACTTGCATCTTTGAATGAGAATGTGCTTGATTACAGCAACGTGCTATATGTTCTGAATGCCCGAATTGGGAATCTGTGTCAAAACTTTGTTAGGAATTATGTGATCCTTACTAGCTGGAAGTAAGGGAGATGGGGCATGAAGTTATTTCTAGCAGTTGGACACATACCAAGTTTAGCTCAGTTCTGGGCATCTTTGAAATACCTATACAAACTTGTTCCTACATAGTAACTTGCAACTTTGAATGAAAATGTGCTTGCTTACAGCAACGTGCTATATGTTCTGAATGCCCGAATTGGGAATCTGTGTCAAAACTTTGTTAGGAATTATGTGATCTTTACTAGCTGGAAGTAAGGGAGATGGTGCATGAAGTTATTTCTAGGAGTTGGACACATACCAAGTTTAGCTCAGTTCTGGGCATCTTTGAAATACCTATACAAACTTGTTCCTACATAGTAACTTGCAACTTTGAATGAGAATGTGCTTGCTTACAGCAACGTGCTATATGTTCTGAATGCCCGAATTGGGAATCTGTGTCAAAACTTTGTTAGGAATTATGTGATCCTTACTAGCTGGAAGTAAGGGAGATGGGGCATGAAGTTATTTCTAGGAGTTGGACACATACCAAGTTTAGCTCAGTTCTGGGCATCTTTGAAATACCTATACAAACTTGTTCCTACATAGTAACTTGCATCTTTGAATGAGAATGTGCTTGCTTACAGCAACGTGCTATATGTTCTGAATGCCCGAATTGGCAATCTGTGTCAAAACATTGTTAGGAATTATGTGATCCTTACTAGCAGGAAGTAAGGGAGATGGGGCATGAAGTTATTTCTAGGAGTTGGACACATACCAAGTTTAGCTCAGTTCTGGGCATCTTTGAAATACCTATACAAACTTGTTCCTACATAGTAACTTGCAACTTTGAATGAAAATGTGCTTGCTTGCAGCAACGTGCTATATGTTCTGAATGCCCGAATAGGGAATCTGTGTCAAAACTTTGTTAGGAATTATGTGATCCTTACTAGCTGGAAGTAAGGGAGATGGGGCATGAAGTTATTTCTAGGAGTTGGACACATACCAAGTTTAGCTCAGTTCTGGGCATCTTTGAAATACCTATACAAACTTGTTCCTACATAGTAACTTGCATCTTTGAATGAGAATCTGCTTGCTTACAGCAACGTGCTATATGTTCTGAATGCCCGAATTGGGAATCTGTGTCAAAACTTTGTTAGGAATTATGTGATCCTTACTAGCTGGAAGTAAGGGAGATGGGGCATGAAGTTATTTCTTGGAGTTGGACACATACCAAGTTTAGCTCAGTTCTGGGCATCTTTGAAATACCTATACAAACTTGTTCCTACATAGTAACTTGCAACTTTGAATGAGAATGTGCTTGCTTACAGCAACGTGCTATATGTTCTGAATGCCCGAATTGGGAATCTGTGTCAAAACTTTGTTAGGAATTATGTGATCCTTACTAGCTGGAAGTAAGGGAGATGGGGCATGAAGTTATTTCTAGGAGTTGGACACATACCAAGTTTAGCTCAGTTCTGGGCATCTTTGAAATACCTATACAAACTTGTTCCTACCTAGTAACTTGCATCTTTGAATGAGAATCTGCTTGCTTATAGCAACGTGCTATATGTTCTGAATGCCCGAATTGGGAATCTGTGTCAAAACTTTGTTAGGAATTATGTGATCCTTACTAGCTGGAAGTAAGGGAGATGGGGCATGAAGTTATTTCTAGGAGTTGGACACATACCAAGTTTAGCTCAGTTCTGGGCATCTTTGAAATACCTATACAAACTTGTTCCTACATAGTAACTTGCAACTTTCAATGAAAATGTGCTTGCTTACAGCAACATGCTATATGTTCTGAATGCCCGAATTGGGAATCTGTGTCAAAACTTTGTTAGGAATTATGTGATCCTTACTAGCTGGAAGTAAGGGAGATGGGGCATGAAGTTATTTCTAGGAGTTGGACACATACCAAGTTTAGCTCAGTTCTGGGCATCTTTGAAATACCTATACAAACTTGTTCCTACCTAGTAACTTGCATCTTTGAATGAGAATCTGCTTGCTTACAGCAACGTGCTATATGTTCTGAATGCCCGAATTGGCAATCTGTGTCAAAACTTTGTTAGGAATTATGTGATCCTTACTAGCTGGAAGTAAGGGAGATGGGGCATGAAGTTATTTCTAGGAGTTGGACACATACCAAGTTTAGCTCAGTTCTGGGCATCTTTGAAATACCTATACAAACTTGTTCCTACCTAGTAACTTGCATCTTTGAATGAGAATCTGCTTGCTTACAGCAACGTGCTATATGTTCTGAATGCCCGAATTGGGAATCTGTGTCAAAACTTTGTTAGGAATTATGAGATCCTTACTAGCTGGAAGTAAGGGAGATGGGGCATGAAGTTATTTCTAGGAGTTGGACACATACCAAGTTTAGCTCAGTTCTGGGCATCTTTGAAATACCTATACAAACTTGTTCCTACATAGTAACTTGCAACTTTGAATGAAAATGTGCTTGCTTACAGCAACGTGCTATATGTTCTGAATGCCCGAATTGGGTATCTGTGTCAAAACTTTGTTAGGAATTATGTGATCCTTACTAGCTGGAAGTAAGGGAGATGGGGCATGAAGTTATTTCTAGGAGTTGGACACATACCAAGTTTAGCTCAGTTCTGGGCATCTTTGAAATACCTATACAAACTTGTTCCTACCTAGTAACTTGCATCTTTGAATGAGAATGTGCTTGCTTACAGCAACGTGCTATATGTTCTGAATGCCCGAATAGGGAATCTGTGTCAAAACTTTGTTAGGAATTATGTGATCCTTACTAGCTGGAAGTAAGGGAGATGGGGCATGAAGTTATTTCTAGGAGTTGGACACATACCAAGTTTAGCTCAGTTCTGGGCATCTTTGAAATACCTATACAAACTTGTTCCTACCTAGTAACTTGCATCTTTGAATGAAAATGTGCTTGCTTACAGCAACGTGCTATATGTTCTAAATGCCCGAATTGGGAATCTGTGTCAAAACTTTGTTAGGAATTATGTGATCCTTACTAGCTGGAAGTAAGGGAGATGGGGCATGAAGTTATTTCTAGGAGTTGGAGACATACCAAGTTTAGCTCAGTTCTGGGCATCTTTGAAATACCTATACAAACTTGTTCCTACATAGTAACTTGCAACTTTGAATGAAAATGTGCTTGCTTACAGCAACGTGCTATAGGTTCTGAATGCCCGAATTGGGAATCTGTGTCAAAACTTTGTTAGGAATTATGTGATCCTTACTAGCTGGAAGTAAGGGAGATGGGGCATGAAGTTATTTCTAGGAGTTGGACACATACCAAGTTTAGCTCAGTTCTGGGCATCTTTGAAATACCTATACAAACTTGTTCCTACATAGTAACTTGCAACTTTGAATGAAAATGTGCTTGCTTACAGCAACGTGCTATATGTTCTGAATGCCCGAATTGGGAATCTGTGTCAAAACTTTGTTAGGAATTATGTGATCCTTACTAGCTGGAAGTAAGGGAGATGGGGCATGAAGTTATTTCTAGGAGTTGGACACATACCAAGTTTAGCTCAGTTCTGGGCATCTTTGAAATACCTATACAAACTTGTTCCTACATAGTAACTTGCATCTTTGAATGAGAATGTGCTTGCTTACAGCAACGTGCTATATGTTCTGAATGCCCGAATTGGGAATCTGTGTCAAAACTTTGTTAGGAATTATGTGATCCTTACTAGCTGGAAGTAAGGGAGATGGGGCATGAAGTTATTTCCTGGAGCTGGAGACATACCAAGTTTAGCTCAGTTCTGGTCATCTTTGAAATACCTATACAAACTTGCTCCTACAGAGTAACTTACAACTTTGAATGAGAATGTGCTTGCTTGCAGCAACGTGCTATATGTTCTGAATGCCCGAATAGGGAATCTGTGTCAAAACTTTGTTAGGAATTATGTGATCCTTACTAGCTGTAAGTAAGGGAGATGGGGCATGAAGTTATTTCTAGGAGTTGGACACATACCAAGTTTAGCTCAGTTCTGGGCATCTTTGAAATACCTATACAAACTTGTTCCTACCTAGTAACTTGCATCTTTGAATGAGAATGTGCTTGCTTACAGCAACGTGCTATATGTTCTGAATGCCCGAATAGGAAATCTGTGTCAAAACTTTGTTAGGATTTATGTGATCCTTACTAGCTGGAAGTAAGGGAGATGGGGTATGAAGTTATTTCTAGGAGTTGGACACATACCAAGTTTAGCTCAGTTCTGGGCATCTTTGAAATACCTATACAAACTTGTTCCTACCTAGTAACTTGCATCTTTGAATGAGAATGTGCTTGATTACAGCAACGTGCTATATGTTCTGAATGCCCGAATTGGGAATCTGTGTCAAAACTTTGTTAGGAATTATGTGATCCTTACTAGCTGGAAGTAAGGGAGATGGGGCATGAAGTTATTTCTAGCAGTTGGACACATACCAAGTTTAGCTCAGTTCTGGGCATCTTTGAAATACCTATACAAACTTGTTCCTACATAGTAACTTGCAACTTTGAATGAAA
This sequence comes from Diceros bicornis minor, assembly GCF_020826845.1. Lineage (NCBI taxonomy): Eukaryota > Metazoa > Chordata > Mammalia > Perissodactyla > Rhinocerotidae > Diceros > Diceros bicornis. The sequence continues at coordinate 432,478 of NC_080767.1, forward strand.
ATGTGCTTGCTTACAGCAACGTGCTATATGTTCTGAATGCCCGAATTGGGAATCTGTGTCAAAACTTTGTTAGGAATTATGTGATCTTTACTAGCTGGAAGTAAGGGAGATGGTGCATGAAGTTATTTCTAGGAGTTGGACACATACCAAGTTTAGCTCAGTTCTGGGCATCTTTGAAATACCTATACAAACTTGTTCCTACATAGTAACTTGCAACTTTGAATGAGAATGTGCTTGCTTACAGCAACGTGCTATATGTTCTGAATGCCCGAATTGGGAATCTGTGTCAAAACTTTGTTAGGAATTATGTGATCCTTACTAGCTGGAAGTAAGGGAGATGGGGCATGAAGTTATTTCTAGGAGTTGGACACATACCAAGTTTAGCTCAGTTCTGGGCATCTTTGAAATACCTATACAAACTTGTTCCTACATAGTAACTTGCATCTTTGAATGAGAATGTGCTTGCTTACAGCAACGTGCTATATGTTCTGAATGCCCGAATTGGCAATCTGTGTCAAAACATTGTTAGGAATTATGTGATCCTTACTAGCAGGAAGTAAGGGAGATGGGGCATGAAGTTATTTCTAGGAGTTGGACACATACCAAGTTTAGCTCAGTTCTGGGCATCTTTGAAATACCTATACAAACTTGTTCCTACATAGTAACTTGCAACTTTGAATGAAAATGTGCTTGCTTGCAGCAACGTGCTATATGTTCTGAATGCCCGAATAGGGAATCTGTGTCAAAACTTTGTTAGGAATTATGTGATCCTTACTAGCTGGAAGTAAGGGAGATGGGGCATGAAGTTATTTCTAGGAGTTGGACACATACCAAGTTTAGCTCAGTTCTGGGCATCTTTGAAATACCTATACAAACTTGTTCCTACATAGTAACTTGCATCTTTGAATGAGAATCTGCTTGCTTACAGCAACGTGCTATATGTTCTGAATGCCCGAATTGGGAATCTGTGTCAAAACTTTGTTAGGAATTATGTGATCCTTACTAGCTGGAAGTAAGGGAGATGGGGCATGAAGTTATTTCTTGGAGTTGGACACATACCAAGTTGAGCTCAGTTCTGGGCATCTTTGAAATACCTATACAAACTTGTTCCTACATAGTAACTTGCAACTTTGAATGAGAATGTGCTTGCTTACAGCAACGTGCTATATGTTCTGAATGCCCGAATTGGGAATCTGTGTCAAAACTTTGTTAGGAATTATGTGATCCTTACTAGCTGTAAGTAAGGGAGATGGGGCATGAAGTTATTTCTTGGAGTTGGAGACATACCAAGTTTAGCTCAGTTCTGGGCATCTTTGAAATACCTATACAAACTTGTTCCTACATAGTAACTTGCATCTTTGAATGAGAATGTGCTTGCTTACAGCAACGTGCTATATGTTCTGAATGCCCGAATTGGCAATCTGTGTCAAAACTTTGTTAGGAATTATGTGATCCTTACTAGCTGGAAGTAAGGGAGATGGGGCATGAAGGTATTTCTAGGAGTTGGACACATACCAAGTTTAGCTCAGTTCTGGGCATCTTTGAAATACCTATACAAACTTGTTCCTACATAGTAACTTGCATCTTTGAATGAGAATCTGCTTGCTTACAGCAACGTGCTATATGTTCTGAATGCCCGAATTGGGAATCTGTGTCAAAACTTTGTTAGGAATTATGTGATCCTTACTAGCTGGAAGTAAGGGAGATGGGGCATGAAGTTATTTCTAGCAGTTGGACACATACCAAGTTTAGCTCAGTTCTGGGCATCTTTGAAATACCTATACAAACTTGTTCCTACATAGTAACTTGCAACTTTGAATGAAAATGTGCTTGCTTACAGCAACGTGCTATATGTTCTGAATGCCCGAATTGGGAATCTGTGTCAAAACTTTGTTAGGAATTATATGATTCTTACTAGCTGGAAGTAAGGGAGATGGGGCATGAAGTTATTTCTAGGAGTTGGACACATACCAAGTTTAGCTCAGTTCTGGGCATCGTTGAAATACCTATACAAACTTGTTCCTACATAGTAACTTGCAACTTTGAATGAGAATGTGCTTGCTTACAGCAACGTGCTATATGTTCTGAATGCCCGAATTGGGAATCTGTGTCAAAACTTTGTTAGGAATTATGTGATCCTTACTAGCTGGAAGTAAGGGAGATGGGGCATGAAGTTATTTCTAGGAGTTGGACACATACCAAGTTTAGCTCAGTTCTGTGCATCTTTGAAATACCTATACAAACTTGTTCCTACATAGTAACTTGCATCTTTGAATGAGAATCTGCTTGCTTACAGCAACGTGCTATATGTTCTGAATGCCCGAATTGGGAATCTGTGTCAAAACTTTGTTAGGAATTATGTGATCCTTACTAGCTGGAAGTAAGGGAGATGGGGCATGAAGTTATTTCTAGGAGTTGGACACATACCAAGTTTAGCTCAGTTCTGGGCATCTTTGAAATACCTATACAAACTTGTTCCTACATAGTAACTTGCAACTTTGAATGAGAATGTGCTTGCTTACAGCAACGTGCTATATGTTCTGAATGCCCGAATTGGGAATCTGTGTCAAAACTTTGTTAGGAATTATGTGATCCTTACTAGCTGGAAGTAAGGGAGATGGGGCATGAAGTTATTTCTTGGAGTTGGAGACATACCAAGTTTAGCTCAGTTCTGGGCATCTTTGAAATACCTATACAAACTTGTTCCTACATAGTAACTTGCATCTTTGAATGAGAATGTGCTTGCTTACAGCAACGTGCTATATGTTCTGAATGCCCGAATTGGGAATCTGTGTCAAAACTTTGTTAGGAATTATGTGATCCTTACTAGCTGGAAGTAAGGGAGATGGGGCATGAAGTTATTTCTAGGAGTTGGACACATACCAAGTTTAGCTCAGTTCTGGGCATCTTTGAAATACCTATACAAACTTGTTCCTATATAGTAACTTGCAAATTTGAATGAAAATGTGCTTGCTGGCAGCAACGTGCTATATGTTCTTATTACCCGAATAGGGAATCTGTGTCAAATCTTTGTTAGGAATTATGTGATCCTTACTAGCTGGAAGTAAGGGAGATGGGGCATGAAGTTATTTACAGGAGTTGGACACATACCAAGTTTAGCTCAGTTCTGGGCATCTTTGAAATACCTATACAAACTTGTTCCTACATAGTAACTTGCAACTTTGAATGAGAATCTGCTTGCTTACAGCAACGTGCTATATGTTCTGAATGCCCGAATTGGGAATCTGTGTCAAAACTTTGTTAGGAATTATGTGATCCTTACTAGCTGGAAGTAAGGGAGATGGGGCATGAAGTTATTTCTTGGAGTTGGAGACATACCAAGTTTAGCTCAGTTCTGGGCATCTTTGAAATACCTATACAAACTTGTTCCTACATAGTAACTTGCATCTTTGAATGAGAATGTGCTTGCTTACAGCAACGTGCTATATGTTCTGAATGCCCGAATTGGCAATCTGTGTCAAAACTTTGGTAGGAATTATGTGATCCTTACTAGTTGGAAGTAAGGGAGATGGGGCATGAAGATATTTCTAGGAGTTGGACACATACCAAGTTTAGCTCAGTTCTGGGCATCTTTGAAATACCTATACAAACTTGTTCCTACATAGTAACTTGCATCTTTGAATGAGAATCTGCTTGCTTACAGCAACGTGCTATATGTTCTGAATGCCCGAATTGGGAATCTGTGTCAAAACTTTGTTAGGAATTATGTGATCCTTACTAGCTGGAAGTAAGGGAGATGGGGCATGAAGTTATTTCTAGCAGTTGGACACATACCAAGTTTAGCTCAGTTCTGGGCATCTTTGAAATACCTATACAAACTTGTTCCTACATAGTAACTTGCAACTTTGAATGAGAATGTGCTTGCTTACAGCAACGTGCTTAATGTTCTGAATGCCCGAATTGGGAATCTGTGTCAAAACTTTGTTAGGAATTATATGATCCTTACTAGCTGGAAGTAAGGGAGATGGGGCATGAAGTTATTTCTAGGAGTTGGACACATACCAAGTTTAGCTCAGTTCTGGGCATCTTTGAAATACCTATACAAACTTGTTCCTACATAGTAACTTGCATCTTTGAATGAGAATGTGCTTGCTTACAGCAACGTGCTATATGTTCTGAATGCCCGAATTGGCAATCTGTGTCAAAACTTTGTTAGGAATTATGTGATCCTTACTAGCTGGAAGTAAGGGAGATGGGGCATGAAGTTATTTCTAGGAGTTGGACACCTACCAAGTTTAGCTCAGTTCTGGGCATCTTTGAAATACCTATACAAACTTGTTCCTACATAGTAACTTGCAACTTTGAATGAGAATGTGCTTGCTTACAGCAACGTGCTATATGTTCTGAATGCCCGAATTGGGAATCTGTGTCAAAACTTTGTTAGGAATTATGTGATCCTTACTAGCTGGAAGTAAGGGAGATGGGGCATGAAGTTATTTCTAGCAGTTGGACACATACCAAGTTTAGCTCAGATCTGGGCATCTTTGAAATACCTATACAAACTTGTTCCTACATAGTAACTTGCAACTTTGAATGAAAATGTGCTTGCTTACAGCAACGTGCTATATGTTCTGAATGCCCGAATTGGGAATCTGTGTCAAAACTTTGTTAGGAATTATATGATCCTTACTAGCTGGAAGTAAGGGAGATGGGGCATGAAGTTATTTCTAGGAGTTGGACACATACCAAGTTTAGCTCAGTTCTGGGCATCTTTGAAATACCTATACAAACTTGTTCCTACATAGTAACTTGCAACTTTGAATGAGAATGTGCTTGCTTACAGCAACGTGCTATATGTTCTGAATGCCCGAATTGGGAATCTGTGTCAAAACTTTGTTAGGAATTATGTGATCCTTACTAGCTGGAAGTAAGGGAGATGGGGCATGAAGTTATTTCTAGGAGTTGGACACATACCAAGTTTAGCTCAGTTCTGTGCATCTTTGAAATACCTATACAAACTTGTTCCTACATAGTAACTTGCATCTTTGAATGAGAATGTGCTTGCTTACAGCAACGTGCTATATGTTCTGAATGCCCGAATTGGCAATCTGTGTCAAAACTTTGTTAGGAATTATGTGATCCTTACTAGCTGGAAGTAAGGGAGATGGGGCATGAAGTTATTTCTAGGAGTTGGACACATACCAAGTTTAGCTCAGTTCTGGGCATCTTTGAAATACCTATACAAACTTGTTCCTACATAGTAACTTGCAACTTTGAATGAAAATGTGCTTGCTTGCAGCAACGTGCTATATGTTCTGAATGCCCGAATAGGGAATCTGTGTCAAAACTTTGTTAGGAATTATGTGATCCTTACTAGCTGGAAGTAAGGGAGATGGGGCATGAAGTTATTTCTAGGAGTTGGACACATACCAAGTTTAGCTCAGTTCTGTGCATCTTTGAAATACCTATACAAACTTGTTCCTACATAGTAACTTGCATCTTTGAATGAGAATGTGCTTGCTTACAGCAACGTGCTATATGTTCTGAATGCCCGAATTGGCAATCTGTGTCAAAACTTTGTTAGGAATTATGTGATCCTTACTAGCTGGAAGTAAGGGAGATGGGGCATGAAGTTATTTCTAGGAGTTGGACACATACCAAGTTTAGCTCAGTTCTGGGCATCTTTGAAATACCTATACAAACTTGTTCCTACATAGTAACTTGCAACTTTGAATGAAAATGTGCTTGCTTGCAGCAACGTGCTATATGTTCTGAATGCCCGAATAGGGAATCTGTGTCAAAACTTTGTTAGGAATTATGTGATCCTTACTAGCTGGAAGTAAGGGAGATGGAGCATGAAGTTATTTCTAGGAGTTGGACACATACCAAGTTTAGTTCAGTTCTGGGCATCTTTGAAATACCTATACAAACTTGTTCCTACATAGTAACTTGAATCTTTGAATGAAAATGTGCTTGCTTACAGCAACGTGCTATATGTTCTGAATGCCCGAATTGGGAATCTGTGTCAAAACTTTGTTAGGAATTATGTGATCCTTACTAGCTGGAAGTAAGGGAGATGGGGCATGAAGTTATTTCTAGGAGTTGGACACATACCAAGTTTAGCTCAGTTCTGGGCATCTTTGAAATACCTATACAAACTTGTTCCTACATAGAAACTTGCAACTGTCAATGAAAATGTGCTTGCTTACAGCAACGTGCTATATGTTCTGAATGCCCGAATTGGGAATCTGTGTCAAAACTTTGTTAGGAATTATGTGATCCTTACTAGCTGGAAGTAAGGGAGATGGGGCATGAAGTTATTTCTAGGAGTTGGACACATACCAAGTTTAGCTCAGTTCTGGGCATTTTTGAAATACCTATACAAACTTGTTCCTACATAGTAACATGCATCTTTGAATGAGAATTTGCTTGCTTACAGCAACGTGCTATATGTTCTGAATGCCCGAATTGGGAATCTGTGTCAAAACTTTGTTAGGAATTATGTGATCCTTACTAGCTGGAAGTAAGGGAGATGGGGCATGAAGTTATTTCTAGGAGTTGGACACATACCAAGTTTAGCTCAGTTCTGGGCATCTTTGAAATACCTATACAAACTTGTTCCTACATAGTAACTTGCATCTTTGAATGAGAATGTGCTTGCTTACAGCAACGTGCTATATGTTCTGAATGCCCGAATTGGGAATCTGTGTCAAAACTTTGTTATGAATTATGTCATCCTTACTAGCGGGAAGTAAGGGAGATGGGGCATGAAGTTATTTCTAGGAGTTGGACACATACCAAGTTTAGCTCAGTTCTGGGCATCTTTGAAATACCTATACAAACTTGTTCCTACATAGTAACTTGCAACTTTGAATGAGAATCTGCTTGCTTACAGCAACGTGCTATATGTTCTGAATGCCCGAATTGGGAATCTGTGTCAAAACTTTGTTAGGAATTATGTGATCCTTACTAGCTGGAAGTAAGGGAGATGGGGCATGAAGTTATTTCTAGGAGTTGGACACATACCAAGTTTAGCTCAGTTCTGGGCATCTTTGAAATACCTATACAAACTTGTTCCTACATAGTAACTTACAACTTTGAATGAGAATCTGCTTGCTTACAGCAACGTGCTATATGTTCTGAATGCCCGAATTGGGAATCTGTGTCAAAACTTTGTTAGGAATTATGTGATCCTTACTAGCTGGAAGTAAGGGAGATGGGGCATGAAGTTATTTCTAGGAGTTGGACACATACCAAGTTTAGATCAGTTCTGGGCATCTTTGAAATACCTATACAAACTTTTTCCTACATAGTAACTTGCATCTTTGAATGAGAATGTGCTTGCTTACAGCAACGTGCTATATGTTCTGAATGCCCGAATTGGGAATCAGTGTCAAAACTTTGTTAGGAATTATGTGATCCTTACTAGCTGGAAGTAAGGGAGATGGGGCATGAAGTTATTTCTTGGAGTTGGAGACATACCAAGTTTAGCTCAGTTCTGGGCATCTTTGAAATACCTATACAAACTTGTTCCTACATAGTAACTTGCAACTTTGAATGAGAATGTGCTTGTTTGCAGCAACGTGCTATATGTTCTGAATGCCCGAATTGGGAATCTGTGTCAAAACTGTTAGGAATTACGTGATCCTTACTAGCTGGAAGTAAGGGAGATGGGGCATGAAGTTATTTCTAGGAGTTGGACACATACCAAGTTTAGCTCAGTTCTGGGCATCTTTGAAATACCTATACAAACTTGTTCCTACATAGTAACTTGCAACTTTGAATGAGAATGTGCTTGCTTACAGCAACGTGCTATATGTTCTGAATGCCCGAATTGGGAATCTGTGTCAAAACATTGTTAGGAATTATGTGATCCTTACTAGCTGGAAGTAAGGGAGATGGGGCATGAAGTTATTTCTAGGAGTTGGACACATACCAAGTTTAGCTCAGTTCTGTGCATCTTTGAAATACCTATACAAACTTGTTCCTACATAGTAACTTGCATCTTTGAATGAGAATGTGCTTGCTTACAGCAACGTGCTATATGTTCTAAATGCCCGAATTGGCAATCTGTGTCAAAACTTTGTTAGGAATTATGTGATCCTTACTAGCTGGAAGTAAGGGAGATGGGGCATGAAGTTATTTCTAGGAGTTGGACACATACCAAGTTTAGCTCAGTTCTGGGCATCTTTGAAATACCTATACAAACTTGTTCCTACATAGTAACTTGCAACTTTGAATGAGAATCTGCTTGCTTACAGCAACGTGCTATATGTTCTGAATGCCCGAATTGGGAATCTGTGTCAAAACTTTGTTAGGAATTATGTGATCCTTACTAGCTGGAAGTAAGGGAGATGGGGCATGAAGTTATTTCTAGGAGTTGGACACATACCAAGTTTAGCTCAGTTCTGGGCATCTTTGAAATACCTATACAAACTTGTTCCTACATAGTAACTTGCAACTATGAATGAGAATGTGCTTGCTTACAGCAACGCGCTATATGTTCTGAATGCCCGAATTGGCAATCTGTGTCAAAACTTTGTTAGGAATTATGTGATCCTTACTAGCTGGAAGTAAGGGAGATGGGGCATGAAGTTATTTCTAGGAGTTGGACACATACCAAGTTTAGCTCAGTTCTGGGCATCTTTGAAATACCTATACAAACTTGTTCCTACATAGTAACTTGCAACTTTGAATGAGAATGTGCTTGCTTACAGCAACGTGCTATATGTTCTGAATGCCCGAATTGGCAATCTGTGTCAAAACTTTGTTAGGAATTATGTGATCCTTACTAGCTGGAAGTAAGGGAGATGGGGCATGAAGTTATTTCTAGGAGTTGGACACATACCAAGTTTAGCTCTGTTCTGGGCATCTTTGAAATACCTATACAAACTTGTTCCTACATAGTAACTTGCATCTTTGAATGAAAATGTGCTTGCTTACAGCAACGTGCTATATGTTCTGAATGCCCGAATTGGGAATTTGTGTCAAAACTTTGTTAGGAATTATGTGATCCTTACTAGCTGGAAGTAAGGGAGATGGGGCATGAAGTTATTTCTAGGAGTTGGACACATACCAAGTTTAGCTCAGTTCTGGGCATCTTTGAAATACCTATACAAACTTGTTCCTACATAGTAACTTGCAACTTTGAATGAGAATGTGCTTGCTTACAGCAACGTGCTATATGTTCTGAATGCCCGAATTGGGAATCTGTGTCAAAACTTTGTTAGGAATTATGTGATCCTTACTAGCTGGAAGTAAGGGAGATGGGGCATGAAGTTATTTCTAGGAGTTGGACACATACCAAGTTTAGCTCAGTTCTGGGCATCTTTGAAATACCTATACAAACTTGTTCCTACATAGTAACTTGCATCTTTGAATGAGAATCTGCTTGCTTACAGCAACGTGCTATATGTTCTGAATGCCCGAATTGGGAATCTGTGTCAAAACTTTGTTAGGAATTATGTGATCCTTACTAGCTGGAAGTAAGGGAGATGGGGCATGAAGTTATTTCTAGGAGTTGGACACATACCAAGTTTAGCTCAGTTCTGGGCATCTTTGAAATACCTATACAAACTTGTTCCTACATAGTAACTTGCAACTTTGAATGAAAATGTGCTTGCTTACAGCAACGTGCTATATGTTCTGAATGCCCGAATTGGGAATCTGTGTCAAAACTTTGTTAGGAATTATGTGATCCTTACTAGCTGGAAGTAAGGGAGATGGGGCATGAAGTTATTTCTACGAGTTGGACACATACCAAGTTTAGCTCAGTTCTGGGCATCTTTGAAATACCTATACAAACTTGTTCCTACCTAGTAACTTGCATCTTTGAATGAGAATCTGCTTGCTTACAGCAACGTGCTATATGTTCTGAATGCCCGAATTGGGAATCTGTGTCAAAACTTCGTTAGGAATTATGTCATCCTTACTAGCTGGAAGTAAGGGAGATGGGGCATGAAGTTATTTCTAGGAGTTGGACACATACCAAGTTTAGCTCAGTTCTGGGCATCTTTGAAATACCTATACAAACTTGTTCCTACATAGTAACTTGCAACTTTGAATGAGAATCTGCTTGCTTACAGCAACGTGCTATATGTTCTGAATGCCCGATTTGGGAATCTGTGTCAAAACTTTGTTAGGAATTATGTGATCCTTACTAGCTGGAAGTAAGGGAGATGGGGCATGAAGTTATTTCTAGGAGTTGGACACATACCAAGTTTAGCTCAGTTCTGGGCATCTTTGAAATACCTATACAAACTTGTTCCTACATAGTAACTTGCAACTTTGAATGAGAATCTGCTTGCTTACAGCAACGTGCTATATGTTCTGAATGCCCGAATTGGGAATCTGTGTCAAAACTTTGTTAGGAATTATGTGATCCTTACTAGCTGGAAGTAAGGGAGATGGGGCATGAAGTTATTTCTAGGAGTTGGACACATACCAAGTTTAGCTCAGTTCTGGGCATCTTTGAAATACCTATACAAACTTGTTCCTACATAGTAACTTGCAACTTTGAATGAGAATGTGCTTGCTTACAGCAACGCGCTATATGTTCTGAATGCCCGAATTGGCAATCTGTGTCAAAACTTTGTTAGGAATTATGTGATCCTTACTAGCTGGAAGTAAGGGAGATGGGGCATGAAGTTATTTCTAGGAGTTGGACACATACCAAGTTTAGCTCAGTTCTGGGCATCTTTGAAATACCTATACAAACTTGTTCCTACATAGTAACTTGCAACTTTGAATGAGAATGTGCTTGCTTACAGCAACGTGCTATATGTTCTGAATGCCCGAATTGGCAATCTGTGTCAAAACTTTGTTAGGAATTATGTGATCCTTACTAGCTGGAAGTAAGGGAGATGGGGCATGAAGTTATTTCTAGGAGTTGGACACATACCAAGTTTAGCTCAGTTCTGGGCATCTTTGAAATACCTATACAGACTTGTTCCTACATAGTAACTTGCATCTTTGAATGAGAATGTGCTTGCTTACAGCAACGTGCTGTATGTTCTGAATGCCCGAATTGGGAATCTGTGTCAAAACTTTGTTAGGAATTATGTGATCCTTACTAGCTGGAAGTAAGGGAGATGGGGCATGAAGTTATTTCTAGGAGTTGGACACATACCAAGTTTAGCTCAGTTCTGGGCATCTTTGAAATACCTATACAGACTTGTTCCTACATAGTAACTTGCAACTTTGAATGAGAATGTGCTTGCTTACAGCAACGTGCTATATGTTCTGAATGCCCGAATTGGGAATCTGTGTCAAAACTTTGTTAGGAATTATGTGATCCTTAGTAGCTGGAAGTAAGGGAGATGGGGCATGAAGTTATTTCTAGGAGTTGGACACATACCAAGTTTAGCTCAGTTCTGGGCATCTTTGAAATACCTATACAAACTTGTTCCTACATAGTAACTTGCAACTTTGAATGAGAATGTGCTTGCTTGCAGCAACGTGCTATATGTTCTGAATGCCCGAATAGTGAATCTGTGTCAAAACATTGTTAGGAATTATGCGATCCTTACTAGCTGGAAGTAAGCGAGATGGGGCATGAAGTTATTTCTAGGAGTTGGACACATACCAAGTTTAGCTCAGTTCTGGGCATCTTTGAAATACCTATACAAACTTGTTCCTACATAGTAACTTGCATCTTTCAATGAGAATGTGCTTGCTTACAGCAACGTGCTATATGTTCTGAATGCCCGAATTGGCAATCTGTGTCAAAAGTTTGTTAGGAATTATGTGATCCTTACTAGCTGGAAGTAAGGGAGATGGGGCATGAAGTTATTTCTAGGAGTTGGACACATACCAAGTTTAGCTCAGTTCTGGGCATCTTTGAAATACCTATACAAACCTGTTCCTACATAGTAACTTGCAACTTTGAATGAAAATGTGCTTGCTTACAGCAACGTGCTATATGTTCTGAATGCCCGAATTGGGAATCTGTGTCAAAACTTTGTTAGGAATTATGTGATCCTTACTAGCTGGAAGTAAGGGAGATGGGGCATGAAATTATTTCTAGGAGTTGGACACATACGAAGTTTAGCTCAGTTCTGGGCATCTTTGAAATACCTATACAAACTTGTTCCTGCATAGTAACTTGCAACTTTGAATGAGAATGTGCTTGCTTACAGCAACGTGCTATATGTTCTAAATGCCCGAATTGGGAATCTGTGTCAAAACTTTGTTAGGAATTATGTGATCCTTACTAGCTGGAAGTAAGGGAGATGGGGCATGAAGTTGTTTCTTGGAGTTGGACACATACCAAGTTTAGCTCAGTTCTGGGCATCTTTGAAATACCTATACAAACTTGTTCCTACATAGTAACTTGCAACTTTGAATGAGAATGTGCTTGCTTGCAGCAACGTGCTATATGTTCTGAATGCCCGAATAGGTAATCTGTGTCAAAACTTTGTTAGGAATTATGTGATCCTTACTAGCTGGAAGTAAGGGAGATGGGGCATGAAGTTATTTCTAGGAGTTGGACACATACCAAGTTTAGCTCAGTTCTGGGCATCTTTGAAATACCTATACAAACTTGTTCCTACCTAGTAACTTGCATCTTTGAATGAGAATGTGCTTGCTTACACCAACGTGCTATATGTTCTGAATGCCCGAATTGGCAATCTGTGTCAAAACTTTGTTAGTAATTATGTGATCCTTACTAGCTGGAAGTAAGGGAGATGGGGCATGAAGTTATTTGTAGGAGTTGGACACATACCAAGTTTAGCTCAGTTCTGGGCATCTTTGAAATACCTATACAAACTTGTTCCTACATAGTAACTTGCATCTTTGAATGAGAATCTGCTTGCTTACAGCAACGTGCTATATGTTCTGAATGCCCGAATTGGGAATCTGTGTCAAAACTGTTAGGAATTACGTGATCCTTATTAGCTGGAAGTAAGGGAGATGGGGCATGAAGTTATTTCTAGGAGTTGGACACATACCAAGTTTAGCTCAGTTCTGGGCATCTTTGAAATACCTATACAAACTTGTTCCTACATAGTAACTTGCATCTTTGAATGAGAATGTGCTTGCTTACAGCAACGTGCTATATGTTCTGAATGCCCGAATTGGGAATATGTGTCAAAACTTTGTTAGGAATTATGTGATCCTTACTAGCTGGAAGTAAGGGAGATGGGGCATGAAGTTATTTCTAGGAGTTGGACACATACCAAGTTTAGCTCAGTTCTGGGCATCTTTGAAATACCTATACAAACTTGTTCCTACATAGTAACTTCTACTTTGAATGAAAATGTGCTTGCTTACAGCAACGTGCTATATGTTCTGAATGCCCGAATTGGGAATCTGTGTCAAAACTTTGTTAGGAATTATGTGATCCTTACTAGCTGGAAGTAAGGGAGATGGGGCATGAAGTTATTTCTTGGAGTTGGAGACATACCAAGTTTAGCTCAGTTCTGGGCATCTTTGAAATACCTATACAAACTTGTTCCTACATAGTAACTTGCAACTTTGAATGAGAATGTGCTTGCTTGCAGCAACGTGCTATATGTTCTGAATGCCCGATTTGGGAATCTGTGTCAAAACTTTGTTAGGAATTATGTGATCCTTACAAGCTGGATGTAAGGGAGATGGAGCATGAAGTTATTTCTAGGAGTTGGACACATACCAAGTTTAGCTCAGTTCTGGGCATCTTTGAAATACCTATACAAACTTGTTCCTACATAGTAACTTGCATCTTTGAATGAGAATGTGCTTGCTTACAGCAACGTGCTATATGTTCTGAATGCCCGAATTGGCAATCTGTGTCAAAACTTTGTTAGGAATTATGTGATCCTTACTAGCTGGAAGTAAGGGAGATGGGGCATGAAGTTATTTCTAGGAGTTGGACACATACCAAGTTTAGCTCAGTTCTGGGCATCTTTGAAATACCTATACAAACTTGTTCCTACATAGTAACTTGCATCTTTGAATGAGAATCTGCTTGCTTACAGCAACGTGGTATATGTTCTGAATGCCCGAATTGGGAATCTGTGTCAAAACTTTGTTAGGAATTATGTGATCCTTACTAGCTGGAAGTAAGGGAGATGGGACATGAAGTTATTTCTAGGAGTTGGACACATACCAAGTTTAGCTCAGTTCTGGGCATCTTTGAAATACCTATACAAACTTGTTCCTACATAGTAACTTGCAACTTTGAATGTGAATGTGCTTGCTTGCAGCAACGTGCTATATGTTCTGAATGCCCGAATTGGGAAACTGTGTCAAAACTTTGTTAGGAATTATGTGCTCCTTACTAGCTGGACGAAAGGGAGATGGGGCATGAAGTTATTTCTAGGAGTTGGACACATACCAAGTTTATCTCAGTTCTGGGCATCTTTGAAATACCTATACAAACTTGTTCCTACATAGTAACTTGCAACTTTGAATGAGAATCTGCTTGATTGCAGCAACGTACTATATGTTCTGAATGCCCGAATTGGGAATCTGTGTCAAAACTTTGTTAGGAATTATGTGATCCTTACTAGCTGGAAGTAAGGGAGATGGGGCATGAAGTTATTTCTAGGAGTTGGACACATACCAAGTTTAGCTCAGTTCTGGGCATCTTTGAAATACCTATACAAACTTGTTCCTACATAGTAACTTGCATCTTTGAATGAGAATGTGCTTGCTTACAGCAACGTGCTATATGTTATGAATGCCCGAATTGGCAATCTGTGTCAAAACTTTGTTAGGAATTATGTGATCCTTACTAGCTGGAAGTAAGGGAGATGGGGCATGAAGTTATTTCTAAGAGTTGGACACATACCAAGTTTAGCTCAGTTCTGGGCATCTTTGAAATACCTATACAAACTTGTTCCTACATAGTAACTTGCATCTTTGAATGAGAATCTGCTTGCTTACAGCAACGTGCTATAAGTTCTGAATGCCCGAATTGGGAATCTGTGTCAAAACTTTGTTAGGAATTATGTGATCCTTACTAGCTGGAAGTAAGGGAGATGGGGCATGAAGTTATTTCTTGGAGTTGGAGACATACCAAGTTTAGCTCAGTTCTGGGCATCTTTGAAATACCTATACAAACTTTTTCCTACATAGTAACTTGCATCTTTGAATGAGAATGTGCTTGCTTGCAGCAACGTGCTATATGTTCTGAATGCCCGAATAGGGAATCTGTGTCAAAACTTTGTTAGGAATTATGTGATCCTTACTAGCTGTAAGTAAGGAAGATGGGGCATGAAGTTATTTCTAGGAGTTGGACACATACCAAGTTTAGCTCAGTTCTGGGCATCTTTGAAATACCTATACAAACTTTTTCCTACCTAGTAACTTGCATCTTTGAATGAGAATGTGCTTGCTTACAGCAACGTGCTATATGTTCTGAATGCCCGAATAGGGAATCTGTGTCAAAACTTTGTTAGGAAATATGTGATCCTTACTAGCTGGAAGTAAGGGAGATGGGGCATGAAGTTATTTCTAGGAGTTGGACACATACCAAGTTTAGCTCAGTTCTGGGCATCTTTGAAATACCTATACAAACTTGTTCCTACCTAGTAACTTGCATCTTTGAATGAGAATCTGCTTGCTTACAGCAACGTGCTATATGTTCTGAATGCCCGAATTGGGAATCTGTGTCAAAACTTTGTTAGGAATTATTTGATCCTTACTAGCTGGAAGTAAGGGAGATGGGGCATGAAGTTATTTCTAGGAGTTGGACACATACCAAGTTTAGCTCAGTTCTGGGCATCTTTGAAATACCTATACAAACTTGTTCCTACATAGTAACTTGCAACTTTGAATGAAAATGTGCTTGCTTACAGCAACGTGCTATATGTTCTGAATGCCCGAATTGGGAATCTGTGTCAAAACGTTGTTAGGAATTATGTGATCCTTACTAGCTGGAAGTAAGGGAGATGGAGCATGAAGTTATTTCTAGGAGTTGGACACATACCAAGTTTAGCTCAGTTCTGGGCATCTTTGAAATACCTATACAAACTTGTTCCTACATAGTAACTTGCAACTTTGAATGAAAATGTGCTTGCTTACAGCAACGTGCTATATGTTCTGAATGCCCGAATTGGGAATCTGTGTCAAAACTTTGTTAGGAATTATGTCATCCTTACTAGCTGGAAGTAAGGGAGATGGGGCATGAAGTTATTTCTAGGAGTTGGACACATACCAAGTTTAGCTCAGTTCTGGGCATCTTTGAAATACCTATACAAACTTGTTCCTACATAGTAACTTGCAACTTTGAATGAGAATGTGCTTGCTTACAGCAACGTGCTATATGTTCTGAATGCCCGAATTGGGAATCTGTGTCAAAACTTTGTTAGGAATTATGTGATCCTTACTAGCTGGAAGTAAGGGAGATGGGGCATGAAGTTATTTCTAGGAGTTGGACACATACCAAGTTTAGCTCAGTTCTGGGCATCTTTGAAATACCTATACAAACTTGTTCCTACATAGTAACTTGCATCTTTGAATGAGAATCTGCTTGCTTACAGCAACGTGCTATAACTTCTGAATGCCCGAATTGGGAATCTGTGTCAAAACTTTGTTAGGAATTATGTGATCCTTACTAGCTGGAAGTAAGGGAGATGGGGCATGAAGTTATTTCTAGGAGTTGGACACATACCAAGTTTAGCTCAGTTCTGGGCATCTTTGAAATACCTATACAAACTTGTTCCTACATAGTAACTTGCATCTTTGAATGAGAATGTGCTTGCTTACAGCAACGTGCTATATGTTCTGAATGCCCGAATTGGCAATCTGTGTCAAAACTTTGTTAGGAATTATGTGATCCTTACTAGCTGGAAGTAAGGGAGATGGGGCATGAAGTTATTTCTAGGAGTTGGACACATACCAAGTTTAGCTCAGTTCTGGGCATCTTTGAAATACCTATACAAACTTGTTCCTACATAGTAACTTGCATCTTTGAATGAGAATCTGCTTGCTTACAGCAACGTGCTATATGTTCTGAATGCCCGAATTGGGAATCTGTGTCAAAACTTTGTTAGGAATTATGTGATCCTTACTAGCTGGAAGTAAGGGAGATGGGGCATGAAGTTATTTCTAGGAGTTGGACACATACCAAGTTTAGCTCAGTTCTGGGCATCTTTGAAATACCTATACAAACTTGTTCCTACATAGTAACTTGCAACTTTGAATGAGAATGTGCTTGCTTGCAGCAACGTGCTATATGTTCTGAATGCCCTAATAGGGAATCTGTGTCAAAACTTTGTTAGGAATTATGTGATCCTTACTAGCTGTAAGTAAGGGAGATGGGGCATGAAGTTATTTCTTGGAGTTGGACACATACCAAGTTTAGCTCAGTTCTGGGCATCTTTGAAATACCTATACAAACTTGTTCCTACCTAGTAACTTGCGTCTTTGAATGAGAATGTGCTTGCTTACAGCAACGTGCTATATGTTCTGAATGCCCGAATAGGGAATCTGTGTCAAATCTTTGTTAGGAATTATGTGATCCTTACTAGCTGGAAGTAAGGGAGATGGGGCATGAAGTTATTTCTAGGAGTTGGACACATACCAAGTTTAGCTCAGTTCTGGGCATCTTTGAAATACCTATACAAACTTGTTCCTACCTAGTAACTTGCATCTTTGAATGAGAATCTGCTTGTTACAGCAACGTGCTATATGTTCTTAATGCCCGAACTGGGAATCTGTGTCAAAACTTTGTTAGGAATTATTTGATCCTTACGAGCTGGAAGTAAGGGAGATGGGGCATGAAGTTATTTCTAGGAGTTGGACACATACCAAGTTTAGCTCAGTTCTGGGCATCTTTGAAATACCTATACAAACTTGTTCCTACATAGTAACTTGCAACTTTGAATGAAAATGTGCTTGCTTACAGCAACGTGCTATATGTTCTGAATGCCCGAATTGGGAGTCTGTGTCAAAACTTTGTTAGGAATTATGTGATCCTTACTAGCTGGAAGTAAGGGAGATGGGGCATGAAGTTATTTCTAGGAGTTGGACACATACCAAGTTTAGCTCAGTTCTGGGCATCTTTGAAATACCTATACAAACTTGTTCCTACATAGTAACTTGCAACTTTGAATGAAAATGTGCTTGCTTACAGCAACGTGCTATATGTTCTGAATGCCCGAATTGGGAATCTGTGTCAAAACTTTGTTAGGAATTATGTGATCCTTACTAGCTGGAAGTAAGGGAGATGGGGAATGAAGTTATTTCTAGGAGTTGGACACATACCAAGTTTAGCTCAGTTCTGGGCATCTTTGAAATACCTATACAAACTTGTTCCTACATAGTAACTTGCAACTTTGAATGAAAATGTGCTTGCTTACAGCAACGTGCTATATGTTCTGAATGCCCGAATTGGGAATCTGTGTCAAAACTTTGTTAGGAATTATGTGATCCTTACTAGCTAGAAGTAAGGGAGATGGGGCATGAAGTTATTTCTAGGAGTTGGACACATACCAAGTTTAGCTCAGTTCTGGGCATCTTTGAAATACCTATACAAACTTGTTCCTACATAGTAACTTGCATCTTTGAATGAGAATCTGCTTGCTTACAGCAACGTGCTATATGTTCTGAATGCCCGAATTGGGAATCTGTGTCAAAACTTTGTTAGGAATTATTTGATCCTTACTAGCTGAAAGTAAGGGAGATGGGGCATGAAGTTATTTCTAGGAGTTGGACACATACCAAGTTTAGCTCAGTTCTGGGCATCTTTGAAATACCTATACAGACTTGTTCCTACATAGTAACTTGCAACTTTGAATGAAAATGTGCTTGCTTACAGCAACGTGTTATATGTTCTGAATGCCCGAATTGGGAATCTGTGTCAAAACTTTGTTAGGAATTATGTGATCCTTACTAGCTGGAAGTAAGGGAGATGGGGCATGAAGTTATTTCTAGGAGTTGGACACATACCAAGTTTAGCTCAGTTCTGGGCATCTTTGAAATACCTATACAAACTTGTTCCTACATAGTAACTTGCAACTTTGAATGAGAATGTGCTTGCTTACAGCAACGTGCTATATGTTCTGAATGCCCGAATTGGGAATCTGTGTCAAAACTTTGTTAGGAATTATGTGATCCTTACTAGCTGGAAGTAAGGGAGATGGGGCATGAAGTTATTTCTAGGAGTTGGACACATACCAAGTTTAGCTCAGTTCTGGGCATCTTTGAAATACCTATACAAACTTGTTCCTACATAGTAACTTGCAACTTTGAATGAGAATGTGCTTGCTTACAGCAACGTGCTATATGTTCTGAATGCCCGAATTGGGAATCTGTGTCAAAACTTTGTTAGGAATTATGTGATCCTTACTAGCTGGAAGTAAGGGTGATGGGGCATGAAGTTATTTCTTGGAGTTGGACACATACCAAGTTTAGCTCAGTTCTGGGCATCTTTGAAATACCTATACAAACTTGTTCCTACATAGTAACTTGCAACTTTGAATGAGAATGTGCTTGCTTGCAGCAACGTGCTATATGTTCTGAATGCCCGAATTGGGAATCTGTGTCAAAACTTTGTTAGGAATTATGTGATCCTTACTAGCTGGAAGTAAGGGAGATGGAGCATGAAGTTATTTCTAGGAGTTGGACACATACCAAGTTTAGCTCAGTTCTGGGCATCTTTGAAATACCTATACAAACTTGTTCCTACATAGTAACTTGCATCTTTGAATGAGAATGTGCTTGCTTACAGCAACGTGCTATATGTTCTGAATGCCCGAATTGGCAATCTGTGTCAAAACTTTGTTAGCAATTATGTGATCCTTACTAGCTGGAAGTAAGGGAGGTGGGGCATGAATTTATTTCTAGGAGTTGGACACATACCAAGTTTAGCTCAGTTCTGGGCATCTTTGAAATACCCATACAAACCTGTTCCTACATAGTAACTTGCATCTTTGAATAAGAATGTGCTTGCTTACAGCAACGTGCTATATGTTCTGAATGCCCGAATTGGGAATCTGTGTCAAAACTTTGTTAGGAAATATGTGATCCTTACTAGCTGGAAGTAAGGGAGATGGGGCATGAAGTTATTTCTAGGAGTTGGACATATACCAAGTTTAGCTCAGTTCTGGGCATCTTTGAAATACCTATACAAACTTGTTCCTACCTAGTAACTTGCATCTTTGAATGAGAATGTGCTTGCTTACAGCAACGTGCTATATGTTCTGAATGCCCGAATAGGGAATCTGTGTCAAAACTTTGTTAGGAATTATGTGATCCTTACTAGCTGGAAGTAAGGGAGATGGGGCATGAAGTTATTTCTAGGAGTTGGACACATACCAAGTTTAGCTCAGTTCTGGGCATCTTTGAAATACCTATACAAACTTGTTCCTACCTAGTAACTTGCATCTTTGAATGAGAATCTGCTTGCTTACAGCAACGTGCTATATGTTCTGAATGCCCGAATTGGGAATCTCTGTCAAAACTTTGTTAGGAATTATGTGATCCTTACTAGCTGGAAGTAAGGGAGATGGGGCATGAAGTTATTTCTAGGAGTTGGACACATACCAAGTTTAGCTCAGTTCTGGGCATCTTTGAAATACCTATACAAAGTTGTTCCTACATAGTAACTTGCAACTTTGAATGAGAATGTGCTTGCTT
This sequence comes from Diceros bicornis minor, assembly GCF_020826845.1. Lineage (NCBI taxonomy): Eukaryota > Metazoa > Chordata > Mammalia > Perissodactyla > Rhinocerotidae > Diceros > Diceros bicornis. The sequence goes on from NC_080767.1 coordinate 453,004, forward strand.
GCAGCAACGTGCTATATGTTCTGAATGCCCGAATAGGGAATCTGTGTCAAAACTTTGTTAGGAATTATGTGATCCTTACTAGCTGTAAGTAAGGGAGATGGGGCATGAAGTTATTTCTTGGAGTTGGACACATACCAAGTTTAGCTCAGTTCTGGGCATCTTTGAAATACCTATACAAACTTGTTCCTACCTAGTATCTTGCATCTTTGAATGAGAATGTGCTTGCTTACAGCAACGTGCTATATGTTCTGAATGCCCGAATAGGGAATCTGTGTCAAATCTTTGTTAGGAATTATGTGATCCTTACTAGCTGGAAGTAAGGGAGATGGGGCATGAAGTTATTTCTAGGAGTTGGACACATACCAAGTTTAGCTCAGTTCTGGGCATCTTTGAAATACCTATACAAACTTGTTCCTACCTAGTAACTTGCATCTTTGAATGAGAATCTGCTTGTTACAGCAACGTGCTATAAGTTCTTAATGCCCGAACTGGGAATCTGTGTCAAAACTTTGTTAGGAATTATTTGATCCTTACGAGCTGGAAGTAAGGGAGATGGGGCATGAAGTTATTTCTAGGAGTTGGACACATACCAAGTTTAGCTCAGTTCTGGGCATCTTTGAAATACCTATACAAACTTGTTCCTACATAGTAACTTGCAACTTTGAATGAAAATGTGCTTGCTTACAGCAACGTGCTATATGTTCTGAATGCCCGAATTGGGAGTCTGTGTCAAAACTTTGTTAGGAATTATGTGATCCTTACTAGCTGGAAGTAAGGGAGATGGGGCATGAAGTTATTTCTAGGAGTTGGACACATACCAAGTTTAGCTCAGTTCTGGGCATCTTTGAAATACCTATACAAACTTGTTCCTACATAGTAACTTGCAACTTTGAATGAAAATGTGCTTGCTTACAGCAACGTGCTATATGTTCTGAATGCCCGAATTGGGAATCTGTGTCAAAACTTTGTTAGGAATTATGTGATCCTTACTAGCTGGAAGTAAGGGAGATGGGGAATGAAGTTATTTCTAGGAGTTGGACACATACCAAGTTTAGCTCAGTTCTGGGCATCTTTGAAATACCTATACAAACTTGTTCCTACATAGTAACTTGCAACTTTGAATGAAAATGTGCTTGCTTACAGCAACGTGCTATATGTTCTGAATGCCCGAATTGGGAATCTGTGTCAAAACTTTGTTAGGAATTATGTGATCCTTACTAGCTAGAAGTAAGGGAGATGGGGCATGAAGTTATTTCTAGGAGTTGGACACATACCAAGTTAGGCTCAGTTCTGGGCATCTTTGAAATACCTATACAAACTTGTTCCTACATAGTAACTTGCATCTTTGAATGAGAATCTGCTTGCTTACAGCAACGTGCTATATGTTCTGAATGCCCGAATTGGGAATCTGTGTCAAAACTTTGTTAGGAATTATTTGATCCTTACTAGCTGAAAGTAAGGGAGATGGGGCATGAAGTTATTTCTAGGAGTTGGACACATACCAAGTTTAGCTCAGTTCTGGGCATCTTTGAAATACCTATACAGACTTGTTCCTACATAGTAACTTGCAACTTTGAATGAAAATGTGCTTGCTTACAGCAACGTGCTATATGTTCTGAATGCCCGAATTGGGAATCTGTGTCAAAACTTTGTTAGGAATTATGTGATCCTTACTAGCTGGAAGTAAGGGAGATGGGGCATGAAGTTATTTCTAGGAGTTGGACACATACCAAGTTTAGCTCAGTTCTGGGCATCTTTGAAATACCTATACAAACTTGTTCCTACATAGTAACTTGCAACTTTGAATGAGAATGTGCTTGCTTACAGCAACGTGCTATATGTTCTGAATGCCCGAATTGGGAATCTGTGTCAAAACTTTGTTAGGAATTATGTGATCCTTACTAGCTGGAAGTAAGGGAGATGGGGCATGAAGTTATTTCTAGGAGTTGGACACATACCAAGTTTAGCTCAGTTCTGGGCATCTTTGAAATACCTATACAAACTTGTTCCTACATAGTAACTTGCAACTTTGAATGAGAATGTGCTTGCTTACAGCAACGTGCTATATGTTCTGAATGCCCGAATTGGGAATCTGTGTCAAAACTTTGTTAGGAATTATGTGATCCTTACTAGCTGGAAGTAAGGGTGATGGGGCATGAAGTTATTTCTTGGAGTTGGACACATACCAAGTTTAGCTCAGTTCTGGGCATCTTTGAAATACCTATACAAACTTGTTCCTACATAGTAACTTGCAACTTTGAATGAGAATGTGCTTGCTTGCAGCAACGTGCTATATGTTCTGAATGCCCGATTTGGGAATCTGTGTCAAAACTTTGTTAGGAATTATGTGATCCTTACTAGCTGGAAGTAAGGGAGATGGAGCATGAAGTTATTTCTAGGAGTTGGACACATACCAAGTTTAGCTCAGTTCTGGGCATCTTTGAAATACCTATACAAACTTGTTCCTACATAGTAACTTGCATCTTTGAATGAGAATGTGCTTGCTTACAGCAACGTGCTATATGTTCTGAATGCCCGAATTGGCAATCTGTGTCAAAACTTTGTTAGCAATTATGTGATCCTTACTAGCTGGAAGTAAGGGAGGTGGGGCATGAATTTATTTCTAGGAGTTGGACACATACCAAGTTTAGCTCAGTTCTGGGCATCTTTGAAATACCCATACAAACCTGTTCCTACATAGTAACTTGCATCTTTGAATAAGAATGTGCTTGCTTACAGCAACGTGCTATATGTTCTGAATGCCCGAATTGGGAATCTGTGTCAAAACTTTGTTAGGAATTATGTGATCCTTACTAGCTGGAAGTAAGGGAGATGGGGCATGAAGTTATTTCTAGGAGTTGGACACATACCAAGTTTAGCTCAGTTCTGGGCATCTTTGAAATACCTATACAAACTTGTTCCTACCTAGTAACTTGCATCTTTGAATGAGAATGTGCTTGCTTACAGCAACGTGCTATATGTTCTGAATGCCCGAATAGGGAATCTGTGTCAAAACTTTGTTAGGAATTATGTGATCCTTACTAGCTGGAAGTAAGGGAGATGGGGCATGAAGTTATTTCTAGGAGTTGGACACATACCAAGTTTAGCTCAGTTCTGGGCATCTTTGAAATACCTATACAAACTTGTTCCTACCTAGTAACTTGCATCTTTGAATGAGAAACTGCTTGCTTACAGCAACGTGCTATATGTTCTGAATGCCCGAATTGGGAATCTGTGTCAAAACTTTGTTAGGAATTATGTGATCCTTACTAGCTGGAAGTAGGGGAGATGGGGCATGAAGTTATTTCTAGGAGTTGGACACATACCAAGTTTAGCTCAGTTCTGGGCATCTTTGAAATACCTATACAAACTTGTTCCTACCTAGTAACTTGCAACTTTGAATGAAAATGTGCTTGCTTACAGAAACGTGCTATATGTTCTGAATGCCCGAATTGGGAATCTGTGTCAAAACTTTGTTAGGAATTATGTGATCCTTACTAGCTGGAAGTAAGGGAGATGGGGCATGAAGTTATTTCTAGGAGTTGGACACATACCAAGTTTAGCTCAGTTCTGGGCATCTTTGAAATACCTATACAAACTTGTTCCTACATAGTAACTTGCATCTTTGAATGAGAATCTGCTTGCTTACAGCAACGTGCTATATGTTCTGAATGCCCGAATTGGCAATCTGTGTCAAAACTTTGTTAGGAATTATGTGATCCTTACTAGCTGGAAGTAAGGGAGATGGGGCATGAAGTTATTTCTAGGAGTTGGACACATACCAAGTTTAGCTCAGTTCTGGGCATCTTTGAAATACCTATACAAACTTGTTCCTACCTAGTAACTTGCATCTTTGAATGAGAATGTGCTTGCTTACAGCAACGTGCTATATGTTCTGAATGCCCGAATTGGGAATCTGTGTCAAAACTTTGTTAGGAATTATGTGATCCTTACTAGCTGGAAGTAAGGGAGATGGGGCATGAAGTTATTTCTAGGAGTTGGACACATACCAAGTTTAGCTCAGTTCTGGGCATCTTTGAAATACCTATACAAACTTGTTCCTACATAGTAACTTGCAACTTTGAATGAGAATGTGCTTGCTTACAGCAACGTGCTATATGTTCTGAATGCCCGAATTGGGAATCTGTGTCAAAACTTTGTTAGGAATTATGTGATCCTTACTAGCTGGAAGTAAGGGAGATGGGGCATGAAGTTATTTCTAGGAGTTGGACACATACCAAGTTTAGCTCAGTTCTGGGCATCTTTGAAATACCTATACAAACTTGTTCCTACATAGTAACTTGCAACTTTGAATGAGAATGTGCTTGCTTGCAGCAACGTGCTATATGTTCTGAATGCGCGAATTGGGAATCTGTGTAAAAACTTTGTTAGGAATTATGTGATCCTTACTAGCTGGAAGTAAGGGAGATGGGGCATGAAGTTATTTCTAGGAGTTGGACACATACCAAGTTTAGCTCAGTTCTGGGCATCTTTGAAATACCTATACAAACTTGTTCCTACATAGTATCTTGCATCTTTGAATGAGAATCTGCTTGCTTACAGCAACGTGCTATATGTTCTGAATGCCCGAATTGGGAATCTGTGTCAAAAGTGTTAGGAATTATTTGATCCTTACTAGCTGGAAGTAAGGGAGATGGGGCATGAAGTTATTTCTAGGAGTTGGACACATACCAAGTTTAGCTCAGTTCTGGGCATCTTTGAAATACCTATACAAACTTGTTCCTACATAGTAACTTGCAACTTTGAATGAGAATGTGCTTGCTTACAGCAACGTGCTATATGTTCTGAATGCCCGAATTGGGAATCTGTGTCAAAACTTTGTTAGGAATTATGTGATCCTTACTAGCTGGAAGTAAGGGAGATGGGGCATGAAGTTATTTCTAGGAGTTGGACACATACCAAGTTTAGCTCAGTTCTGGGCATCTTTGAAATACCTGTACAAACTTGTTCCTACATAGTACTTGCAACTTTGAATGAAAATGTGCTTGCTTAGAGCAACGTGCTATATGTTCTGAATGCCCGAATTGGGAATCTGTGTCAAAACTTTGTTAGGAATTATGTGACCCTTACTAGCTGGAAGTAAGGGAGATGGGGCATGAAGTTATTTCTAGGAGTTGGACACATACCAAGTTTAGCTCAGTTCTGGGCATCTTTGAAATACCTATACAAACTTGTTCCTACATAGTAACTTGCATCTTTGAATGAGAATGTGCTTGCTTACAGCAACGTGCTATATGTTCTGAATGCCCGAATTGGGAATCTGTGTCAAATCTTTGTTAGGAATTATGTGATCCTTACTAGCTGGAAGTAAGGGAGATGGGGCATGAAGTTATTTCTAGGAGTTGGACACATACCAAGTTTAGCTCAGTTCTGGGCATCTTTGAAATACCTATACAAACTTGTTCCTACATAGTAACTTGCATCTTTGAATGAGAATCTGCTTGCTTACAGCAACGTGCTATATGTTCTGAATGCCCGAATTGGCAATCTGTGTCAAAACTTTGTTAGGAATTATGTGATCCTTACTAGCTGGAAGTAAGGGAGATGGGGCATGAAGTTATTTCTAGGAGTTGGAGACATACCAAGTTTAGCTCAGTTCTGGGCATCTTTGAAATACCTATACAAAATTGTTCCTACATAGTAACTTGCATCTTTGAATGAGAATGTGCTTGCTTACAGCAACGTGCTATATGTTCTGAATGCCCGAATTGGGAATCTGAGTCAAAACTTTGTTAGGAATTATGTGATCCTTACTAGCTGGAAGTAAGGGAGATGGGGCATGAAGTTATTTCTTGGAGTTGGAGACATACCAAGTTTAGCTCAGTTCTGGGCATCTTTGAAATACCTATACAAACTTGTTCCTACATAGTAACTTGCAACTTTGAATGAGAATGTGCTTGCTTGCAGCAACGTGCTATATGTTCTGAATGCCCGAATTGGGAATCTGTGTCAAAACTTTGTTAGGAATTATGTGATCCTTACTAGCTGGAAGTAAGGGAGATGGGGCAGGAAGTTATTTCTTGGAGTTGGACACATACCAAGTTTAGCTCAGTTCTGGGCATCTTTGAAATACCTATACAAACTTGTTCCTACATAGTAACTTGCAACTTTGAATGAGAATGTGCTTGCTTGCAGCAACGTGCTATATGTTCTGAATGCCCGAATTGGCAATCTGTGTCAAAATGTTTGTTAGGAATTATGTGATCCTTACTAGCTGGAAGTAAGGGAGATGGGGCATGAAGTTATTTCTAGGAGTTGGACACATACCAAGTTTAGCTCAGTTCTGGGCATCTTTGAAATACCTATACAAACTTGTTCTTACATAGTAACTTGCATCTTTGAATGAGAATGTGCTTGCTTACAGCAACGTGCTATATGTTCTGAATGCCCGAATTGGCAATCTGTGTCAAAACTTTGTTAGGAATTATGTGATCCTTACTAGCTGGAAGTAAGGGAGATGGGGCATGAAGTTATTTCTAGGAGTTGGAGACATACCAAGTTTAGCTCAGTTCTGGGCATCTTTGAAATACCTATACAAACTTGTTCCTACATAGTAACTTGCATCTTTGAATGAGAATGTGCTTGCTTACAGCAACGTGCTATATGTTCTGAATGCCCGAATTGGCAATCTGTGTCAAAACTTTGTTAGGAATTATGTGATCCTTACTAGCTGGAAGTAAGGGAGATGGGGCATGAAGTTATTTCTAGGAGTTGGACACATACCAAGTTTAGGTCAGTTCTGGGCATCTTTGAAATACCTATACAAACTTGTTCCTACATAGTAACTTGCATCTTTGAATGAGAATGTGCTTGCTTACAGCAACGTGCTATATGTTCTGAATGCCCGAATTGGGAATCTGTGTCAAAACTTTGTTAGGAATTATGTGATCCTTACTAGCTGGAAGTAAGGGAGATGGGGCATGAAGTTATTTCTAGGAGTTGGACACATACCAAGTTTAGCTCAGTTCTGGGCATCTTTGAAATACCTATACAAACTTGTTCCTACATAGTAACTTGCAACTTTGAATGAGAATGTGCTTGCTTACAGCAACGTGCTATATGTTCTGAATGCCCGAATTGGGAATCTGTGTGAAAACTTTGTTAGGAATTATGTGATCCTTACTAGCTGGAAGTAAGGGAGATGGGGCATGAAGTTATTTCTAGGAGTTGGACACATACCAAGTTTAGCTCAGTTCTGGGCATCTTTGAAATACCTATACAAACTTGTTCCTACATAGTAAGTTGCATCTTTGAATGAGAATGCGCTTGCTTACAGCAACGTGCTATATGTTCTGAATGCCCGAATTGGCAATCTGTGTCAAAACTTTGTTAGGAATTATGTGATCCTTACTAGCTGGAAGTAAGGGAGATGGGGCATGAAGTTATTTCTAGGAGTTGGACACATACCAAGTTTAGCTCAGTTCTGGGCATCTTTGATATACCTATACAAACTTGTTCCTACACAGTAACTTGCATCTTTGAATGAGAATCTGCTTGCTTACAGCAACGTGCTATATGTTCTGAATGCCCGAATTGGGAATCTGTGTCAAAACTTTGTTAGGAATTATGTGATCCTTACTAGCTGGAAGTAAGGGAGATGGGGCATGAAGTTATTTCTAGGAGTTGGACACATACCAAGTTTAGCTCAGTTCTGGGCATCTTTGAAATACCTATACAAACTTGTTCCTACATAGTAACTTGCATCTTTGAATGAGAATGTGCTTGCTTACAGCAACGTGCTACATATTTTGAATGCCCGATTTGGGAATCTGTGTCAAAACTTTGTTAGGAATTATGTGATCCTTACTAGCTGGAAGTAAGGGAGATGGGGCATGAAGTTATTTCTTGGAGTTGGACACATACCAAGTTTAGCTCAGTTCTGGGCATCTTTGAAATACCTATACAAACTTGTTCCTACATAGTAACTTGCAACTTTGAATGAGAATGTGCTTGCTTACAGCAACGTGCTATATGTTCTGAATGCCCGAATTGGGAATCTGTGTCAAAACTTTGTTAGGAATTATGTGATCCTTACTAGCTGGAAGTAAGGGAGATGGGGCATGAAGTTATTTCTTGAAGTTGGACACATACCAAGTTTAGCTCAGTTCTGGGCATCTTTGAAATACCTATACAAACTTGTTCCTACATCGTAACTTGCAACTTTGAATGAAAATGTGCTTGCTTACAGCAACGTGCTATATGTTCTGAATGCCCGAATTGGGAATCTGTGTCAAAACTTTGTTAGGAATTATGTCATTCTTACTAGCTGGAAGTAATTGAGATGGGGCATGAAGTTATTTCTAGGAGTTGGACACATACGAAGTTTAGCTCAGTTCTGGGCATCTTTGAAATACCTATACAAACTTGTTCCTACATAGTAACTTGCAACATTGAATGAGAATCTGCTTGCTTACAGCAACGTGCTGTATGTTCTGAATGCCCGAATTGGGAATCTGTGTCAAAACTTTGTTAGGAATTATGTGATCCTTACTAGCTGGAAGTAAGGGAGATGGGGCATGAAGTTATTTCTAGGAGTTGGACACATACCAAGTTTAGCTCAGTTCTGGGCATCTTTGAAATACCTATACAAACTTGTTCCTACATAGTAACTTGCATCTTTGAATGAGAATGTGCTTGCTTACAGCAACGTGCTATATGTTCTGAATGCCCGAATTGGCAATCTGTGTCAAATCTTTGTTAGGAATTATGTGATCCTTACTAGCTGGAAGTAAGGGAGATGGGGCATGAAGTTATTTCTAGGAGTTGGACACATACCAAATTTAGCTCAGTTCTGGGCATCTTTGAAATACCTATACAAACTTGTTCCTACATAGTAACTTGCATCTTTGAATGAGAATCTGCTTGCTTACAGCAACGTGCTATATGTTCTGAATGCCCGAATTGGGAATCTGTGTCAAAACTTTGTTAGGAATTATGTGATCCTTACTAGCTGGAAGTAAGGGAGATGGGGCATGAAGTTATTTCTAGGAGTTGGACACATACCAAGTTTAGCTCAGTTCTGGGCATCTTTGAAATACCTATACAAACTTGTTCCTACATAGTAACTTGCATCTTTGAATGAGAATCTGTTTGCTTACAGCAACGTGCTATATGTTCTGAATGCCCGAATTGGGAATCTGTGTCAAAACTTTGTTAGGAATTATGTGATCCTTACTAGCTGGAAGTAAGGGAGATGGGGCATGAAGTTATTTCTAGGAGTTGGACACATATCAAGTTTAGCTCAGTTCTGGGCATCTTTGAAATACCTATACAAACTTGTTCCTACATAGTAACTTGCAACTTTGAATGAGAATGTGCTTCCTTACAGCAACGTGCTATAGGTTCTGAATGCCCGAATTGGGAATCTGTGTCAAAACTTTGTTAGGAATTATGTGATCCTTACTAGCTGGAAGTAAGGGAGATGGGGCATGAAGTTATTTCTAGGAGTTGGACACATACCAAGTTTAGCTCAGTTCTGGGCATCTTTGAAATACCTATACAAACTTGTTCCTACATAGTAACTTGCAACTTTGAATGAGAATGTGCTTGCTTACAGCAACGTGCTATATGTTCTGAATGCCCGAATTGGGAATCTGTGTCAAAACTTTGTTAGGAATTATGTGATCCTTACTAGCTGGAAGTAAGGGAGATGGGGCATGAAGATATTTCTTGGAGTTGGAGACATACCAAGTTTAGCTCAGTTCTGGGCATCTTTGAAATACCTATACAAACTTGTTCCTACATCGTAACTTGCATCTTTGAATGAGAATTTGCTTGCTTACAGCAACGTGCTACATATTCTGAATGCCCGATTTGGGAATCTGTGTCAAAACTTTGTTAGGAATTATGTGATCCTTACTAGCTGGAAGTAAGGGAGATGGGGCATGAAGTTATTTCTTGGAGTTGGACACATACCAAGTTTAGCTCAGTTCTGGGCATCTTTGAAATACCTATACAAACTTGTTCCTACATAGTAACTTGCATCTTTGAATGAGAATGTGTTTGCTTACAGCAACGTGCTATATGTTCTGAATGCCCGAATTGGGAATCTGTGTCAAAACTTTGTTAGGAATTATGTGATCCTTACTAGCTGGAAGTAAGGGAGATGGGGCATGAAGTTATTTCTTGGAGTTGGACACATACCAAGTTTAGCTCAGTTCTGGGCATCTTTGAAATACCTATACAAACTTGTTCCTACATAGTAACTTGCATCTTTGAATGAGAATGTGTTTGCTTACAGCAACGTGCTATATGTTCTGAATGCCCGAATTGGGAATCTGTGTCAAAACTTTGTTAGGAATTATGTGATCCTTAATAGCTGGAAGTAAGGCAGATGGGGCATGTAGTTATTTCTAGGAGTTGGACACATACCAAGTTTAGCTCAGTTCTGGGCATCTTTGAAATACCTATACAAACTTGTTCCTACATAGTAACTTGCAACTTTGAATGAAAATGTGCTTGCTTACAGCAACGTGCTATATGTTCTGAATGCCGGAATTGGGAATCTGTGTCAAAACTTTGTTAGGAATTATGTCATTCTTACTAGCTGGAAGTAAGGGAGATGGGGCATGAAGTTATTTCTAGGAGTTGGACACATACCAAGTTTAGCTCAGTTCTGGGCATCTTTGAAATACCTATACAAACTTGTTCCTACATAGTAACTTGCAACTTTGAATGAGAATCTGCTTGCTTACAGCAACGTGCTGTATGTTCTGAATGCCCGAATTGGGAATCTGTGTCAAAACTTTGTTAGGAATTATGTGATCCTTACTAGCTGGAAGTAAGGGAGATGGGGCATGAAGTTATTTCTAGGAGTTGGACACATACCAAGTTTAGCTCAGTTCTGGGCATCTTTGAAATACCTATACAAACTTGTTCCTACATAGTAAGTTGCATCTTTGAATGAGAATGTGCTTGCTTACAGCAACGTGCTGTATGTTCTGAATGCCCGAATTGGGAATCTGTGTCAAAACTTTGTCAGGAATTATGTGATCCTTACTAGCTGGAAGTAAGGGAGATGGGGCATGAAGTTATTTCTAGGAGTTGGACACATACCAAGTTCAGCTCAGTTCTGGGCATCTTTAAATACCTATACAAACTTGTTCCTACATAGTAACTTGCATCTTTGAATGAGAATGTGCTTGCTTACAGCAACGTGCTATATGTTCTGAATGCCCGAATTGGCAATCTGTGTCAAAACTTTGTTAGGAATTATGTGATCCTTACTAGCTGGAAGTAAGGGAGATGGGGCATGAAGTTATTTCTTGGAGTTGGAGACATACCAAGTTTAGCTCAGTTCTGGGTATCTTTGAAATACCTATACAAACTTGTTCCTACCTAGTAACTTGCATCTTTGAATGAGAATCTGCTTGCTTACAGCAACGTGCTATATGTTCTGAATGCCCGAATTGGGAATCTGTGTCAAAACTTTGTTAGGAATTATGTGATCCTTACTAGCTGGAAGTAAGGGAGATGGGGCATGAAGTTATTTCTAGGAGTTGGACACATACCAAGTTTAGCTCAGTTCTGGGCATCTTTGAAATACCTATACAAACTTGTTCCTACATAGTAACTTGCAACTTTGAATGAAAATGTGCTTGCTTACAGCAACGTGCTATAGGTTCTGAATGCTCGAATTGGGAATCTGTGTCAAAACTTTGTTAGGAATTATGTGATCCTTACAAGCTGGAAGTAAGGGAGATGGGGCATGAAGTTATTTCTAGGAGTTGGACACATACCAAGTTTAGCTCAGTTCTGGGCATCTTTGAAATACCTATACAAACTTGTTCCTACATAGTAACTTGCATCTTTGAATGAGAATCTGCTTGCTTACAGCAACGTGCTAAATGTTCTGAATGCCCGAATTGGGAATCTGTGTCAAAACTTTGTTAGGAATTATGTGATCCTTACTAGCTGGAAGTAAGGGAGATGGGGCATGAAGTTATTTCTAGGAGTTGGACACATACCAAGGTTAGCTCAGTTCTGGGCATCTTTGAAATACCTATACAAACTTGTTCCTACATAGTAACTTGCAACTTTGAATGAAAATGTGCTTGCTTACAGCAACGTGCTATATGTTCTGAATGCCCGAATTGGGAATCTGTGTCAAAACTTTGTTAGGAATTATGTCATCCTTACTAGCTGGAAGTAAGGGAGATGGGGCATGAAGTTATTTCTAGGAGTTGGACACATACCAAGGTTAGCTCAGTTCTGTGCATCTTTGAAATACCTATACAAACTTGTTCCTACATAGTAACTTGCAACTTTGAATGAGAATCTGCTTGCTTACAGCAACGTGCTATATGTTCTGAATGCCCGAATTGGCAATCTGTGTCAAAACTTTGTTAGGAATTATGTCATCCTTACTAGCTGGAAGTAAGTGAGATGGGGCATGCAGTTATTTCTAGGAGTTGGACACATACCAAGTTTAGCTCAGTTCTGGGCATCTTTGAAATACTTATACAAACTTGTTCCTACATAGTAACTTGCATCTTTGAATGAGAATGTGCTTGCTTACAGCAACGTGCTATATGTTCTGAATGCCCGAATTGGGAATCTGTGTCAAAACTTTGTTAGGTATTATGTGATCCTTACTTGCTGGAAGTAAGGGAGATGGGGCATGAAGTTATTTCTAGGAGTTGGACACATACCAAGTTTAGCTCAGTTCTGGGCATCTTTGAAATACCTATACAAACTTGTTCCTACATAGTAACTTGCATCTTTGAATGAGAATGTGCTTGCTTACAGCAACGTGCTATATGTTCTGAATGCCCGAATTGGGAATCTGTGTCAAAACTTTGTTAGGAATTATGTGATCCTTACTAGCTGGATGTAAGGGAGATGTGGCATGAAGTTATTTCTAGGAGTTGGACATATACCAAGTTCAGCTCAGTTCTGGGCATCTTTGAAATACCTATACAAACTTGTTCCTACATAGTAACTTGCATCTTTGAATGTGAATGTGCTTGCTTACAGCAACGTGCTATATGTTCTGAATGCCCGAATTGGGAATCTGTGTCAAAACTTTGTTAGGAATTATGTGATCCTTACTAGCTGGAAGTAAGGGAGATGGGGCATGAAGTTATTTCTAGGAGTTGGACACATACCCAGTTTAGCTCAGTTCTGGGCATCTTTGAAATACCTATACAAACATGTTCCTACATAGTAACTTGCAACTTTGAATGAGAATGTGCTTGCTTACAGCAACGTGCTATATGTTCTGAATGCCCGAATTGGGAATCTGTGTCAAAACTTTGTTAGGAATTATGTGATCCTTACTAGCTGGAAGTAAGGGAGATGGGGCATGAAGTTATTTCTTGGAGTTGGAGACATACCAAGTTTAGCTCAGTTCTGGGCATCTTTGAAATACCTATACAAACTTGTTCCTACATAGTAACTTGCATCTTTGAATGAGAATGTGCTTGCTTACAGCAACGTGCTATATGTTCTGAATGCCCGAATTGGGAATCTGTGTCAAAACTTTGTTAGGAATTATGTGATCCTTGCTAGCTGGAAGTAAGGGAGATGGGGCATGAAGTTATTTATAGGAGTTGGACACATACCAAGTTTAGCTCAGTTCTGGGCATCTTTGAAATACCTATACAAACATGTTCCTACATAGTAATTTGCAACTTTGAATGAGAATGTGCTTGCTTACAGCAACGTGCTATATGTTCTGAATGCCCGAATTGGGAATCTTTGTCAAAACTTTGTTAGGAATTATGTGATCCTTACTAGCTGGAAGTAAGGGAGATGAGGCATGAAGTTATTTCTTGGAGTTGGAGACATACCAAGTTTAGCTCAGTTCTGGTCATCTTTGAAATACCTATACAAACTTGTTCCTACATAGTAACTTGCATCTTTGAATGAGAATTTGCTTGCTTACAGCAACGTGCTATATGTTCTGAATGCCCAAATTGGCAATCTGTGTCAAAACTTTGTTAGGAATTATGTGATCCTTACTAGCTGGAAGTAAGGGAGATGGGGCATGAAGTTATTTCTAGGAGTTGGACACATACCAAGTTTAGCTCAGTTCTGGGCATCTTTGAAATACCTATACAAACTTGTTCCTACATAGTAACTTGCAACTTTGAATGAGAATCTGCTTGCTTACAGCAACGTGTTATATGTTCTGAATGCCCGAATTGGGAATCTGTGTCAAAACTTTGTTAGGAATTATGTGAGCCTTACTAGCTGGAAGTAAGGGAGATGGGGCATGAAGTTATTTCTAGGAGTTGGACACATACCAAGTTTAGCTCAGTTCTGGGCATCTTTGAAATGCCTATACAAACTTGTTCCTACATAGTAACTTGCATCTTTGAATGAGAATGTGCTTGCTTACAGCAACGTGCTATATGTTCTGAATGCCCGAATTGGGAATCTGTGTCAAAACTTTGTTAGGAATTATGTGATCCTTACTAGCTGGAAGTAAGGGAGATGGGGCATGAAGTTATTTCTAGGAGTTGGACACATACCAAGTTTAGCTCAGTTCTGGGCATCTTTGAAATACCTATACAAACTTGTTCCTACATAGTAACTTGCATCTTTGAATGAGAATGTGCTTGCTTACAGCAACGTGCTATATGTTCTGAATGCCCGAATTGGCAATCTGTGTCAAAACTTTGTTAGGAATTATGTGATCCTTACTAGCTGGAAGTAAGGGAGATGGGGCATGAAGTTATTTCTTGGAGTTGGAGACATACCAAGTTTAGCTCAGTTTTGGGCATCTTTGAAATACCTATACAAACTTGTTCCTACATAGTAACTTGCAACTTTGAATGAGAATGTGCTTGCTTGCAGCAACGTGCTATATGTTCTGAATGCCCGAATTGGGAATCTGTGTCAAAAGTTTGTTAGGAATTATGTGATCCTTACTAGCTGGAAGTAAGGGAGATGGAGCATGAAGTTATTTCTAGGAGTTGGACACATACCAAGTTTAGCTCAGTTCTGGGCATCTTTGAAATACCTATACAAACTTGTTCCTACCTAGTAACTTGCATCTTTGATTGAGAATGTGCTTGCTTACAGCAACGTGCTATATGTTCTGAATTCCCGAATAGGGAATCTGTGTCAAAACTTTGTTAGGAATTATGTGATCCTTACTAGCTGGAAGTAAGGGAGATGGGGCATGAAGTTATTTCTAGGAGTTGGACACATACCAAGTTTAGCTCAGTTCTGGGCATCTTTGAAATACCTATACAAACTTGTTCCTACCTAGTAACTTGCATCTTTGAAAGAGAATCTGCTTGCTTACAGCAACGTGCTATATGTTCTGAATGCCCGAATTGGGAATCTGTGTCAAAACTTTGTTAGGAATTATGTGATCCTTACTAGCTGGAAGTAAGGGAGATGGGGCATGAAGTTATTTCTAGGAGTTGGACACATACCAAGTTTAGCTCAGTTCTGGGCATCTTTGAAATACCTATACAAACTTGTTCCTACATAGTAACTTGCAACTTTGAATGAAAATGTGCTTGCTTACAGCAACGTGCTATATGTTCTGAATGCCCGAATTGGGAATCTGTGTCAAAACTTTGTTAGGAATTATGTGATCCTTACTAGCTGGAAGTAAGGGAGATGGGGCATGAAGTTATTTCCAGGAGTTGGACACATACCAAGTTTAGCTCAGTTCTGGGCATCTTTGAAATACCTATACAAACTTGTTCCTACATAGTAACTTGCAACTTTGAATGAAAATGTGCTTGCTTACAGCAACGTGCTATATGTTCTGAATGCCCGAATTGGGAATCTGTGTCAAAACTTTGTTAGGAATTATGTGATCCTTACTAGCTGGAAGTAAGGGAGATGGGGCATGAAGTTATTTCTAGGAGTTGGACACATACCAAGTTTAGCTCAGTTCTGGGCATCTTTGAAATACCTATACAAACTTGTTCCTACATAGTAACTTGCAACTTTGAATGAAAATGTGCTTGCTTACAGCAACGTGCTATATGTTCTGAATGCCCGAATTGGGAATCTGTGTCAAAACTTTGTTAGGAATTATGTCATCCTTACTAGCTGGAAGTAAGTGAGATGGGGCATGAAGTTATTTCTAGGAGTTGGACACATACCAAGTTTAGCTCAGTTCTGTGCATCTTTGAAATACCTATACAAACTTGTTCCTACATAGTAACTTGCAACTTTGAATGAGAATCTGCTTGCTTACAGCAACGTGCAATATGTTATGAATGCCCGAATTGGGAATCTGTGTCAAAACTTTGTTAGGAATTATGTGATCCTTACTAGCTGGAAGTAAGGGAGATGGGGCATGAAGTTATTTCTAGGAGTTGGACACATACCAAGTTTAGCTCAGTTCTGGGCATCTTTGAAATACCTATACAAACTTGTTCCTACATAGTAACTTGCATCTTTGAATGAGAATGTGCTTGCTTACAGCAACGTGCTATATGTTCTGAATGCCCGAATTGGGAATCTGTGTCAAAACTTTGTTAGGAATTATGTGATCCTTACTAGCTGGAAGTAAGGGAGATGGGGCATGAAGTTATTTCTAGGAGTTGGACACATACCAAGTTTAGCTCAGTTCTGGGCATCTTTGAAATACCTATACAAACTTGTTCCTACATAGTAACTTACATCTTTGAATGAGAATGTGCTTGCTTACAGCAACGTGCTATATGTTCTGAATGCCCGAATTGGCAATCTGTGTCAAAACTTTGTTAGGAATTATGTGATCCTTACTAGCTGGAAGTAAGGGAGATGGGGCATGAAGTTATTTCTAGGAGTTGGACACATACCAAGTTTAGCTCAGTTCTGGGCATCTTTGAAATACCTATACAAACTTGT
This sequence comes from Diceros bicornis minor, assembly GCF_020826845.1. Classification (NCBI taxonomy): domain Eukaryota; kingdom Metazoa; phylum Chordata; class Mammalia; order Perissodactyla; family Rhinocerotidae; genus Diceros; species Diceros bicornis. The sequence goes on from NC_080767.1 coordinate 469,828, forward strand.
TCCTACATAGTAACTTGCAACTTTGAATGAAAATGTGCTTGCTTACAGCAACGTGCTATATGTTCTGAATGCCCGAATTGGCAATCTGTGTCAAAACTTTGTTAGGAATTATGTGATCCTTACTAGCTGGAAGTAAGGGAGATGGGGCATGAAGTTATTTCTAGGAGTTGGAGACATACCAAGTTTAGCTCAGTTCTGGGCATCTTTGAAATACCTATACAAACTTGTTCCTACATAGTAACTTGCAACTTTGAATGAGAATGTGCTTGCTTGCAGCAACGTGCTATATGTTCTGAATGCCCGATTTGGGAATCTGTGTCAAAACTTTGTTAGGAATTATGTGATCCTTACTAGCTGGAAGTAAGGGAGATGGGGCATGATGTTATTTCTTGGAGTTGGAGACATACCAAGTTTAGCTCAGTTCTGGGCATCTTTGAAAAACCTATACAAACTTGTTCCTACATAGTAACTTGCATCTTTGAATGAGAATGTGCTTGCTTGCAGCAACGTGCTATATGTTCTGAATGCCCGAATTGGCAATCTGTGTCAAAACTTTGTTAGGAATTATGTGATCCTTACTAGCTGGAAGTAAGGGAGATGGGGCATGAAGTTATTTCTAGGAGTTGGACACATACCAAGTTTAGCTCAGTTCTGGGCATCTTTGAAATACCTATACAAACTTGTTCCTACATAGTAACTTGCATCTTTGCATGAGAATGTGCTTGCTTACAGCAACGTGCTATATCTTCTGAATGCCCGAATTGGGAATCTGTGTCAAAACTTTGTTAGGAATTATGAGATCCTTACTAGCTGGAAGTAAGGGAGATGGGGCATGAAGTTATTTCTAGGAGTTGGACACATACCAAGTATAGCTCAGTTCTGGGCATCTTTGAAATACCTATACAAACTTGTTCCTACATAGTAACTTGCAACTTTGAATGAGAATCTGCTTGCTTACAGCAACGTGCTATATGTTCTGAATGCCCGAATTGGGAATCTGTGTCAAAACTTTGTTAGGAATTATGTCATCCTTACTAGCTGGAAGTAAGGGAGATGGGGCATGAAGTTATTTCTAGGAGTTGGACACATACCAAGTTTAGCTCAGTTCTGGGCATCTTTGAAATACCTATACAAACTTGTTCCTACATAGTAACTTGCATCTTTGAATGAGAATCTGCTTGCTTACAGCAACGTGGTATATGTTCTGAATGCCCGAATTGGGAATCTGTGTCAAAACTTTGTTAGGAATTATGTGATCCTTACTAGCTGGAAGTAAGGGAGATGGGACATGAAGTTATTTCTAGGAGTTGGACACATACCAAGTTTAGCTCAGTTCTGGGCATCTTTGAAATACCTATACAAACTTGTTCCTACATAGTAACTTGCAACTTTGAATGTGAATGTGCTTGCTTGCAGCAACGTGCTATATGTTCTGAATGCCCGAATTGGGAAACTGTGTCAAAACTTTGTTAGGAATTATGTGCTCCTTACTAGCTGGACGAAAGGGAGATGGGGCATGAAGTTATTTCTAGGAGTTGGACACATACCAAGTTTATCTCAGTTCTGGGCATCTTTGAAATACCTATACAAACTTGTTCCTACATAGTAACTTGCAACTTTGAATGAGAATCCGCTTGATTGCAGCAACGTACTATATGTTCTGAATGCCCGAATTGGGAATCTGTGTCAAAACTTTGTTAGGAATTATGTGATCCTTACTAGCTGGAAGTAAGGGAGATGGGGCATGAAGTTATTTCTAGGAGTTGGACACATACCAAGTTTAGCTCAGTTCTGGGCATCTTTGAAATACCTATACAAACTTGTTCCTACATAGTAACTTGCATCTTTGAATGAGAATGTGCTTGCTTACAGCAACGTGCTATATGTTATGAATGCCCGAATTGGCAATCTGTGTCAAAACTTTGTTAGGAATTATGTGATCCTTACTAGCTGGAAGTAAGGGAGATGGGGCATGAAGTTATTTCTAGGAGTTGGACACATACCAAGTTTAGCTCAGTTCTGGGCATCTTTGAAATACCTATACAAACTTGTTCCTACATAGTAACTTGCATCTTTGAATGAGAATCTGCTTGCTTACAGCAACGTGCTATATGTTCTGAATGCCCGAATTGGGAATCTGTGTCAAAACTTTGTTAGGAATTATGTGATCCTTACTAGCTGGAAGTAAGGGAGATGGGGCATGAAGTTATTTGTAGGAGTTGGACACATACCAAGTTTAGCTCAGTTCTGGGCATCTTTGAAATACCTATACAAACTTGTTCCTACATAGTAACTTGCATCTTTGAATGAGAATGTGCTTGCTTACAGCAACGTGCTATATGTTCTGAATGCCCGAATTGGGAATCTGTGTCAAAACTTTGTTAGGAATTATGTGATCCTTACTAGCTGGAAGTAAGGGAGATGGGGCATGAAGTTATTTCTTGGAGTTGGAGACATACCAAGTTTAGCTCAGTTCTGGGCATCTTTGAAATACCTATACAAACTTGTTCCTACATAGTAACTTGCAACTTTGAATGAGAATGTGCTTGCTTGCAGCAACGTGCTATATGTTCTGAATGCCCGAATAGGGAATCTGTGTCAAAACTTTGTTAGGAATTATGTGATCCTTACTAGCTGTAAGTAAGGGAGATGGGGCATGAAGTTATTTCTAGGAGTTGGACACATACCAAGTTTAGCTCAGTTCTGGGCATCTTTGAAATACCTATACAAACTTTTTCCTACCTAGTAACTTGCATCTTTGAATGAGAATGTGCTTGCTTACAGCAACGTGCTATATGTTCTGAATGCCCGAATAGGGAATCTGTGTCAAAACTTTGTTAGGAATTATGTGATCCTTACTAGATGGAAGTAAGGGAGATGGGGCATGAAGTTATTTCTAGGAGTTGGACACATACCAAGTTTAGCTCAGTTCTGGGCATCTTTGAAATACCTATACAAACTTGTTCCTACCTAGTAACTTGCATCTTTGAATGAGAATCTGCTTGCTTACAGCAACGTGCTATATGTTCTGAATGCCCGAATTGGGAATCTGTGTCAAAACTTTGTTAGGAATTATTTGATCCTTACTAGCTGGAAGTAAGGGAGATGGGGCATGAAGTTATTTCTAGGAGTTGGACACATACCAAGTTTAGCTCAGTTCTGGGCATCTTTGAAATACCTATACAAACTTGTTCCTACATAGTAACTTGCAACTTTGAATGAAAATGTGCTTGCTTACAGCAACGTGCTATATGTTCTGAATGCCCGAATTGGGAATCTGTGTCAAAACTTTGTTAGGAATTATGTGATCCTTACTAGCTGGAAGTAAGGGAGATGGAGCATGAAGTTATTTCTAGGAGTTGGACACATACCAAGTTTAGCTCTGTTCTGGGCATCTTTGAAATACCTATACAAACTTGTTCCTACATAGTAACTTGCAACTTTGAATGAAAATGTGCTTGCTTACAGCAACGTGCTATATGTTCTGAATGCCCGAATTGGGAATCTGTGTCAAAACTTTGTTAGGAATTATGTCATCCTTACTAGCTGGAAGTAAGGGAGATGGGGCATGAAGTTATTTCTAGGAGTTGGACACATACCAAGTTTAGCTCAGTTCTGGGCATCTTTGAAATACCTATACAAACTTGTTCCTACATAGTAACTTGCAACTTTGAATGAGAATGTGCTTGCTTACAGCAACGTGCTATATGTTCTGAATGCCCGAATTGGGAATCTGTGTCAAAACTTTGTTAGGAATTATGTGATCCTTACTAGCTGGAAGTAAGGGAGATGGGGCATGAAGTTATTTCTAGGAGTTGGACACATACCAAGTTTAGCTCAGTTCTGGGCATCTTTGAAATACCTATACAAACTTGTTCCTACATAGTAACTTGCATCTTTGAATGAGAATCTGCTTGCTTACAGCAACGTGCTATAACTTCTGAATGCCCGAATTGGGAATCTGTGTCAAAACTTTGTTAGGAATTATGTGATCCTTACTAGCTGGAAGTAAGGGAGATGGGGCATGAAGTTATTTCTAGGAGTTGGACACATACCAAGTTTAGCTCAGTTCTGGGCATCTTTGAAATACCTATACAAACTTGTTCCTACATAGTAACTTGCATCTTTGAATGAGAATGTGCTTGCTTACAGCAACGTGCTATATGTTCTGAATGCCCGAATTGGCAATCTGTGTCAAAACTTTGTTAGGAATTATGTGATCCTTACTAGCTGGAAGTAAGGGAGATGGGGCATGAAGTTATTTCTAGGAGTTGGACACATACCAAGTTTAGCTCAGTTCTGGGCATCTTTGAAATACCTATACAAACTTGTTCCTACATAGTAACTTGCAACTTTGAATGAAAATGTGCTTGCTTACAGCAACGTGCTATATGTTCTGAATGCCCGAATTGGGAATCTGTGTCAAAACTTTGTTAGGAATTATGTGATCCTTACTAGCTGGAAGTAAGGGAGATGGAGCATGAAGTTATTTCTAGGAGTTGGACACATACCAAGTTTAGCTCAGTTCTGGGCATCTTTGAAATACCTATACAAACTTGTTCCTACATAGTAACTTGCAACTTTGAATGAAAATGTGCTTGCTTACAGCAACGTGCTATATGTTCTGAATGCCCGAATTGGGAATCTGTGTCAAAACTTTGTTAGGAATTATGTGATCCTTACTAGCTGGAAGTAAGGGAGATGGGGCATGAAGTTATTTCTAGGAGTTGGACACATACCAAGTTTAGCTCAGTTCTGGGCATCTTTGAAATACCTATACAAACTTGTTCCTACATAGTAACTTGCAACTTTGAATGAGAATGTGCTTGCTTACAGCAACGTGCTATATGTTCTGAATGCCCGAATTGGGAATCTGTGTCAAAACTTTGTTAGGAATTATGTGATCCTTACTAGCTGGAAGTAAGGGAGATGGGGCATGAAGTTATTTCTAGGAGTTGGACACATACCAAGTTTAGCTCAGTTCTGGGCATCTTTGAAATACCTATACAAACTTGTTCCTACATAGTAACTTGCATCTTTGAATGAGAATCTGCTTGCTTACAGCAACGTGCTATAACTTCTGAATGCCCGAATTGGGAATCTGTGTCAAAACTTTGTTAGGAATTATGTGATCCTTACTAGCTGGAAGTAAGGGAGATGGGGCATGAAGTTATTTCTAGGAGTTGGACACATACCAAGTTTAGCTCAGTTCTGGGCATCTTTGAAATACCTATACAAACTTGTTCCTACATAGTAACTTGCAACTTTGAATGAAAATGTGCTTGCTTACAGCAACGTGCTATATGTTCTGAATGCCCGAATTGGGAATCTGTGTCAAAACTTTGTTAGGAATTATGTGATCCTTACTAGCTGGAAGTAAGGGAGATGGGGCATGAAGTTATTTCTAGGAGTTGGACACATACCAAGTTTAGCTCAGTTCTGGGCATCTTTGAAATACCTATACAAACTTGTTCCTACATAGTAACTTGCAACTTTGAATGAAAATGTGCTTGCTTACAGCAACGTGCTATATGTTCTGAATGCCCGAATTGGGAATCTGTGTCAAAACTTTGTTAGGAATTATGTGATCCTTACTAGCTGGAAGTAAGGGAGATGGGGCATGAAGTTATTTCTAGGAGTTGGACACATACCAAGTTTAGCTCAGTTCTGGGCATCTTTGAAATACCTATACAAACTTGTTCCTACATAGTACTTGCAACTTTGAATGAAAATGTGCTTGCTTAGAGCAACGTGCTATATGTTCTGAATGCCCGAATTGGGAATCTGTGTCAAAACTTTGTTAGGAATTATGTGATCCTTACTAGCTGGAAGTAAGTGAGATGGGGCATGAAGTTATTTCTTGGAGTTGGAGACATACCAAGTTTAGCTCAGTTCTGGGCATCTTTGAAATACCTATACAAACTTGTTCCTACATAGTAACTTGCAACTTTGAATGAGAATGTGCTTGCTTGCAGCAACGTGCTATATGTTCTGAATGCCCGATTTGGGAATCTGTGTCAAAACTTTGTTAGGAATTATGTGATCCTTACAAGCTGGAAGTAAGGGAGATGGAGCATGAAGTTATTTCTAGGAGTTGGACACATACCAAGTTTAGCTCAGTTCTGGGCATCTTTGAAATACCTATACAAACTTGTTCCTACATAGTAACTTGCATCTTTGAATGAGAATGTGCTTGCTTACAGCAACGTGCTATATGTTCTGAATGCCCGAATTGGCAATCTGTGTCAAAACTTTGTTAGGAATTATGTGATCCTTACTAGCTGGAAGTAAGGGAGATGGGGCATGAAGTTATTTCTAGGAGTTGGACACATACCAAGTTTAGCTCAGTTCTGGGCATCTTTGAAATACCTATACAAACTTGTTCCTACATAGTAACTTGCATCTTTGAATGAGAATGTGCTTGCTTACAGCAACGTGCTATATGTTCTGAATGCCCGAATTGGGAATCTGTGTCAAATCTTTGTTAGGAATTATGTGATCCTTACTAGCTGGAAGTAAGGGAGATGGGGCATGAAGTTATTTCTAGGAGTTGGACACATACCAAGTTTAGCTCAGTTCTGGGCATCTTTGAAATACCTATACAAACTTGTTCCTACATAGTAACTTGCATCTTTGAATGAGAATGTGCTTGCTTACAGCAACGTGCTATATGTTCTGAATGCCCGAATTGGGAATCTGTGTCAAAACTTTGTTAGGAATTATGTGATCCTTACTAGCTGGAAGTAAGGGAGATGGGGCATGAAGTTATTTCTAGGAGTTGGACACATACCAAGTTTAGCTCAGTTCTGGGCATCTTTGAAATACCTATACAAACTTGTTCCTACATAGTAACTTGCATCTTTGAATGAGAATGTGCTTGCTTACAGCAACGTGCTACATATTTTGAATGCCCGATTTGGGAATCTGTGTCAAAACTTTGTTAGGAATTATGTGATCCTTACTAGCTGGAAGTAAGGGAGATGGGGCATGAAGTTATTTCTTGGAGTTGGACACATACCAAGTTTAGCTCAGTTCTGGGCATCTTTGAAATACCTATACAAACTTGTTCCTACATAGTAACTTGCAACTTTGAATGAGAATGTGCTTGCTTACAGCAACGTGCTATATGTTCTGAATGCCCGAATTGGGAATCTGTGTCAAAACTTTGTTAGGAATTATGTGATCCTTACTAGCTGGAAGTAAGGGAGATGGGGCATGAAGTTATTTCTTGGAGTTGGACACATACCAAGTTTAGCTCAGTTCTGGGCATCTTTGAAATACCTATACAAACTTGTTCCTACATCGTAACTTGCAACTTTGAATGAAAATGTGCTTGCTTACAGCAACGTGCTATATGTTCTGAATGCCCGAATTGGGAATCTGTGTCAAAACTTTGTTAGGAATTATGTCATTCTTAGTAGCTGGAAGTAAGGGAGATGGGGCATGAAGTTATTTCTAGGAGTTGGACACATACGAAGTTTAGCTCAGTTCTGGGCATCTTTGAAATACCTATACAAACTTGTTCCTACATAGTAACTTGCAACATTGAATGAGAATCTGCTTGCTTACAGCAACGTGCTGTATGTTCTGAATGCCCGAATTGGGAATCTGTGTCAAAACTTTGTTAGGAATTATGTGATCCTTACTAGCTGGAAGTAAGGGAGATGGGGCATGAAGTTATTTCTAGGAGTTGGAGACATACCAAGTTTAGCTCAGTTCTGGGCATCTTTGAAATACCTATACAAACTTGTTCCTACATAGTAACTTGCAACTTTGAATGAGAATGTGCTTGCTTACAGCAACGTGCTATATGTTCTGAATGCCCGAATTGGGAATCTGTGTCAAAACTTTGTTAGGAATTATGTGATCCTTACTAGCTGGAAGTAAGGGAGATGGGGCATGAAGTTATTTCTAGGAGTTGGACACATACCAAGTTTAGCTCAGTTCTGGGCATCTTTGAAATACCTATACAAACTTGTTCCTACATAGTACTTGCAACTTTGAATGAAAATGTGCTTGCTTAGAGCAACGTGCTATATGTTCTGAATGCCCGAATTGGGAATCTGTGTCAAAACTTTGTTAGGAATTATGTGATCCTTACTAGCTGGAAGTAAGGGAGATGGGGCATGAAGTTATTTCTTGGAGTTGGAGACATACCAAGTTTAGCTCAGTTCTGGGCATCTTTGAAATACCTATACAAACTTGTTCCTACATAGTAACTTGCATCTTTGAATGAGAATGTGCTTGCTTACAGCAACGTGCTATATGTTCTGAATGCCCGAATTGGGAATCTGTGTCAAATCTTTGTTAGGAATTATGTGATCCTTACTAGCTGGAAGTAAGGGAGATGGGGCATGAAGTTATTTCTAGGAGTTGGACACATACCAAGTTTAGCTCAGTTCTGGGCATCTTTGAAATACCTATACAAACTTGTTCCTACATAGTAACTTGCATCTTTGAATGAGAATCTGCTTGCTTACAGCAACGTGCTATATGTTCTGAATGCCCGAATTGGCAATCTGTGTCAAAACTTTGTTAGGAATTATGTGATCCTTACTAGCTGGAAGTAAGGGAGATGGGGCATGAAGTTATTTCTAGGAGTTGGAGACATACCAAGTTTAGCTCAGTTCTGGGCATCTTTGAAATACCTATACAAAATTGTTCCTACATAGTAACTTGCATCTTTGAATGAGAATGTGCTTGCTTACAGCAACGTGCTATATGTTCTGAATGCCCGAATTGGGAATCTGAGTCAAAACTTTGTTAGGAATTATGTGATCCTTACTAGCTGGAAGTAAGGGAGATGGGGCATGAAGTTATTTCTTGGAGTTGGAGACATACCAAGTTTAGCTCAGTTCTGGGCATCTTTGAAATACCTATACAAACTTGTTCCTACATAGTAACTTGCAACTTTGAATGAGAATGTGCTTGCTTGCAGCAACGTGCTATATGTTCTGAATGCCCGAATTGGGAATCTGTGTCAAAACTTTGTTAGGAATTATGTGATCCTTACTAGCTGGAAGTAAGGGAGATGGGGCAGGAAGTTATTTCTTGGAGTTGGACACATACCAAGTTTAGCTCAGTTCTGGGCATCTTTGAAATACCTATACAAACTTGTTCCTACATAGTAACTTGCAACTTTGAATGAGAATGTGCTTGCTTGCAGCAACGTGCTATATGTTCTGAATGCCCGAATTGGCAATCTGTGTCAAAATGTTTGTTAGGAATTATGTGATCCTTACTAGCTGGAAGTAAGGGAGATGGGGCATGAAGTTATTTCTAGGAGTTGGACACATACCAAGTTTAGCTCAGTTCTGGGCATCTTTGAAATACCTATACAAACTTGTTCCTACATAGTAACTTGCATCTTTGAATGAGAATGTGCTTGCTTACAGCAACGTGCTATATGTTCTGAATGCCCGAATTGGCAATCTGTGTCAAAACTTTGTTAGGAATTATGTGATCCTTACTAGCTGGAAGTAAGGGAGATGGGGCATGAAGATATTTCTAGGAGTTGGAGACATACCAAGTTTAGCTCAGTTCTGGGCATCTTTGAAATACCTATACAAACTTGTTCCTACATAGTAACTTGCATCTTTGAATGAGAATGTGCTTGCTTACAGCAACGTGCTATATGTTCTGAATGCCCGAATTGGCAATCTGTGTCAAACTTTGTTAGGAATTATGTGATCCTTACTAGCTGGAAGTAAGGGAGATGGGGCATGAAGTTATTTCTAGGAGTTGGACACATACCAAGTTTAGCTCAGTTCTGGGCATCTTTGAAATACCTATACAAACTTGTTCCTACATAGTAACTTGCATCTTTGAATGAGAATGTGCTTGCTTACAGCAACGTGCTATATGTTCTGAATGCCCGAATTGGGAATCTGTGTCAAAACTTTGTTAGGAATTATGTGATCCTTACTAGCTGGAAGTAAGGGAGATGGGGCATGAAGTTATTTCTAGGAGTTGGACACATACCAAGTTTAGCTCAGTTCTGGGCATCTTTGAAATACCTATACAAACTTGTTCCTACATAGTAACTTGCAACTTTGAATGAGAATGTGCTTGCTTACAGCAACGTGCTATATGTTCTGAATGCCCGAATTGGGAATCTGTGTGAAAACTTTGTTAGGAATTATGTGATCCTTACTAGCTGGAAGTAAGGGAGATGGGGCATGAAGTTATTTCTAGGAGTTGGACACATACCAAGTTTAGTTCAGTTCTGGGCATCTTTGAAATACCTATACAAACTTGTTCCTACATAGTAACTTGCAACTTTGAATGAGAATGTGCTTGCTTACAGCAACGTGCTATATGTTCTGAATGCCCGAATTGGGAATCTGTGTCAAATCTTTGTTAGGAATTATGTGATCCTTACTAGCTGGAAGTAAGGGAGATGGGGCATGAAGTTATTTCTTGGAGTTGGAGACATACCAAGTTTAGCTCAGTTCTGGGCATCTTTGAAATACCTATACAAACTTGTTCCTACATAGTAACTTGCAACTTTGAATGAGAATGTGCTTGCTTGCAGCAACGTGCTATATGTTCTGAATGCCCGATTTGGGAATCTGTGTCAAAACTTTGTTAGGAATTATGTGATCCTTACTAGCTGGAAGTAATGGAGGTGGGGCATGAAGTTATTTCTAGGAGTTGGACACATACCAAGTTTAGCTCAGTTCTGGGCATCTTTGAAATACCTATACAAACTTGTTCCTACATAGTAACTTGCATCTTTGAATGAGAATGTGCTTGCTTACAGCAACGTGCTATATGTTCTGAATGCCCGAATTGGCAATCTGTGTCAAAACTTTGTTAGGAATTATGTGATCCTTACTAGCTGGAAGTAAGGGAGATGGGGCATGAAGTTATTTCTAGGAGTTGGACACATACCAAGTTTAGCTCAGTTCTGGGCATCTTTGATATACCTATACAAACTTGTTCCTACACAGTAACTTGCATCTTTGAATGAGAATCTGCTTGCTTACAGCAACGTGCTATATGTTCTGAATGCCCGAATTGGGAATCTGTGTCAAAACTTTGTTAGGAATTATGTGATCCTTACTAGCTGGAAGTAAGGGAGATGGGGCATGAAGTTATTTCTAGGAGTTGGACACATACCAAGTTTAGCTCAGTTCTGGGCATCTTTGAAATACCTATACAAACTTGTTCCTACATAGTAACTTGCATCTTTGAATGAGAATGTGCTTGCTTACAGCAACGTGCTATATGTTCTGAATGCCCGAATTGGGAATCTGTGTCAAAACTTTGTTAGGAATTATGTGATCCTTACTAGCTGGAAGTAAGGGAGATGGGGCATGAAGTTATTTCTAGGAGTTGGACACATACCAAGTTTAGCTCAGTTCTGGGCATCTTTGAAATACCTATACAAACTTGTTCCTACATAGTAACTTGCATCTTTGAATGAGAATGTGCTTGCTTACAGCAACGTGCTATATGTTCTGAATGCCCGAATTGGCAATCTGTGTCAAAACTTTGTTAGGAATTATGTGATCCTTACTAGCTGGAAGTAAGGGAGATGGGGCATGAAGATATTTCTAGGAGTTGGAGACATACCAAGTTTAGCTCAGTTCTGGGCATCTTTGAAATACCTATACAAACTTGTTCCTACATAGTAACTTGCATCTTTGAATGAGAATGTGCTTGCTTACAGCAACGTGCTATATGTTCTGAATGCCCGAATTGGCAATCTGTGTCAAACTTTGTTAGGAATTATGTGATCCTTACTAGCTGGAAGTAAGGGAGATGGGGCATGAAGTTATTTCTAGGAGTTGGACACATACCAAGTTTAGCTCAGTTCTGGGCATCTTTGAAATACCTATACAAACTTGTTCCTACATAGTAACTTGCATCTTTGAATGAGAATGTGCTTGCTTACAGCAACGTGCTATATGTTCTGAATGCCCGAATTGGGAATCTGTGTCAAAACTTTGTTAGGAATTATGTGATCCTTACTAGCTGGAAGTAAGGGAGATGGGGCATGAAGTTATTTCTAGGAGTTGGACACATACCAAGTTTAGCTCAGTTCTGGGCATCTTTGAAATACCTATACAAACTTGTTCCTACATAGTAACTTGCAACTTTGAATGAGAATGTGCTTGCTTACAGCAACGTGCTATATGTTCTGAATGCCCGAATTGGGAATCTGTGTGAAAACTTTGTTAGGAATTATGTGATCCTTACTAGCTGGAAGTAAGGGAGATGGGGCATGAAGTTATTTCTAGGAGTTGGACACATACCAAGTTTAGTTCAGTTCTGGGCATCTTTGAAATACCTATACAAACTTGTTCCTACATAGTAACTTGCAACTTTGAATGAGAATGTGCTTGCTTACAGCAACGTGCTATATGTTCTGAATGCCCGAATTGGGAATCTGTGTCAAATCTTTGTTAGGAATTATGTGATCCTTACTAGCTGGAAGTAAGGGAGATGGGGCATGAAGTTATTTCTTGGAGTTGGAGACATACCAAGTTTAGCTCAGTTCTGGGCATCTTTGAAATACCTATACAAACTTGTTCCTACATAGTAACTTGCAACTTTGAATGAGAATGTGCTTGCTTGCAGCAACGTGCTATATGTTCTGAATGCCCGATTTGGGAATCTGTGTCAAAACTTTGTTAGGAATTATGTGATCCTTACTAGCTGGAAGTAATGGAGGTGGGGCATGAAGTTATTTCTAGGAGTTGGACACATACCAAGTTTAGCTCAGTTCTGGGCATCTTTGAAATACCTATACAAACTTGTTCCTACATAGTAACTTGCATCTTTGAATGAGAATGTGCTTGCTTACAGCAACGTGCTATATGTTCTGAATGCCCGAATTGGCAATCTGTGTCAAAACTTTGTTAGGAATTATGTGATCCTTACTAGCTGGAAGTAAGGGAGATGGGGCATGAAGTTATTTCTAGGAGTTGGACACATACCAAGTTTAGCTCAGTTCTGGGCATCTTTGATATACCTATACAAACTTGTTCCTACACAGTAACTTGCATCTTTGAATGAGAATCTGCTTGCTTACAGCAACGTGCTATATGTTCTGAATGCCCGAATTGGGAATCTGTGTCAAAACTTTGTTAGGAATTATGTGATCCTTACTAGCTGGAAGTAAGGGAGATGGGGCATGAAGTTATTTCTAGGAGTTGGACAGATACCAAGTTTAGCTCAGTTCTGGGCATCTTTGAAATACCTATACAAACTTGTTCCTACATAGTAACTTGCATCTTTGAATGAGAATGTGCTTGCTTACAGCAACGTGCTACATATTTTGAATGCCCGATTTGGGAATCTGTGTCAAAACTTTGTTAGGAATTATGTGATCCTTACTAGCTGGAAGTAAGGGAGATGGGGCATGAAGTTATTTCTTGGAGTTGGACACATACCAAGTTTAGCTCAGTTCTGGGCATCTTTGAAATACCTATACAAACTTGTTCCTACATAGTAACTTGCAACTTTGAATGAGAATGTGCTTGCTTACAGCAACGTGCTATATGTTCTGAATGCCCGAATTGGGAATCTGAGTCAAAACTTTGTTAGGAATTATGTGATCCTTACTAGCTGGAAGTAAGGGAGATGGGGCATGAAGTTATTTCTTGGAGTTGGACACATACCAAGTTTAGCTCAGTTCTGGGCATCTTTGAAATACCTATACAAACTTGTTCCTACATCGTAACTTGCAACTTTGAATGAAAATGTGCTTGCTTACAGCAACGTGCTATATGTTCTGAATGCCCGAATTGGGAATCTGTGTCAAAACTTTGTTAGGAATTATGTCATTCTTACTAGCTGGAAGTAAGGGAGATGGGGCATGAAGTTATTTCTAGGAGTTGGACACATACGAAGTTTAGCTCAGTTCTGGGCATCTTTGAAATACCTATACAAACTTGTTCCTACATAGTAACTTGCAACATTGAATGAGAATCTGCTTGCTTACAGCAACGTGCTGTATGTTCTGAAAGCCCGAATTGGGAATCTTTGTCAAAACTTTGTTAGGAATTATGTGATCCTTACTAGCTGGAAGTAAGGGAGATGGGGCATGAAGTTATTTCTTGGAGTTGGACACATACCAAGTTTAGCTCAGTTCTGGGCATCTTTGAAATACCTATACAAACTTGTTCCTACATAGTAACTTGCATCTTTGAATGAGAATGTGCTTGCTTACAGCAACGTGCTATATGTTCTGAATGCCCGAATTGGCAATCTGTGTCAAAACTTTGTTAGGAATTATGTGATCCTTACTAGCTGGAAGTAAGGGAGATGGGGCATGAAGTTATTTCTAGGAGTTGGACACATACCAAGTTTAGCTCAGTTCTGGGCATCTTTGAAATACCTATACAAACTTGTTCCTACATAGTAACTTGCATCTTTGAATGAGAATCTGCTTGCTTACAGCAACGTGCTATATGTTCTGAATGCCCGAATTGGGAATCTGTGTCAAAACTTTGTTAGGAATTATGTGATCCTTACTAGCTGGAAGTAAGGGAGATGGGGCATGAAGTTATTTCTAGGAGTTGGACACATACCAAGTTTAGCTCAGTTCTGGGCATCTTTGAAATACCTATACAAACTTGTTCCTACATAGTAACTTGCATCTTTGAATGAGAATCTGTTTGCTTACAGCAACGTGCTATATGTTCTGAATGCCCGAATTGGGAATCTGTGTCAAAACTTTGTTAGGAATTATGTGATCCTTACTAGCTGGAAGTAAGGGAGATGGGGCATGAAGTTATTTCTAGGAGTTGGACACATATCAAGTTTAGCTCAGTTCTGGGCATCTTTGAAATACCTATACAAACTTGTTCCTACATAGTAACTTGCAACTTTGAATGAGAATGTGCTTCCTTACAGCAACGTGCTATAGGTTCTGAATGCCCGAATTGGGAATCTGTGTCAAAACTTTGTTAGGAATTATGTGATCCTTACTAGCTGGAAGTAAGGGAGATGGGGCATGAAGTTATTTCTAGGAGTTGGACACATACCAAGTTTAGCTCAGTTCTGGGCATCTTTGAAATACCTATACAAACTTGTTCCTACATAGTAACTTGCAACTTTGAATGAGAATGTGCTTGCTTACAGCAACGTGCTATATGTTCTGAATGCCCGAATTGGGAATCTGTGTCAAAACTTTGTTAGGAATTATGTGATCCTTACTAGCTGGAAGTAAGGGAGATGGGGCATGAAGATATTTCTTGGAGTTGGAGACATACCAAGTTTAGCTCAGTTCTGGGCATCTTTGAAATACCTATACAAACTTGTTCCTACATAGTAACTTGCATCTTTGAATGAGAATGTGCTTGCTTACAGCAACGTGCTACATATTCTGAATGCCCGATTTGGGAATCTGTGTCAAAACTTTGTTAGGAATTATGTGATCCTTACTAGCTGGAAGTAAGGGAGATGGGGCATGAAGTTATTTCTTGGAGTTGGACACATACCAAGTTTAGCTCAGTTCTGGGCATCTTTGAAATACCTATACAAACTTGTTCCTACATAGTAACTTGCATCTTTGAATGAGAATGTGCTTGCTTACAGCAACGTGCTATATGTTCTGAATGCCCGAATTGGGAATCTGTGTCAAAACTTTGTTAGGAATTATGTGATCCTTACTAGCTGGAAGTAAGGGAGATGGGGCATGAAGTTATTTCTTGGACTTGGACACATACCAAGTTTAGCTCAGTTCTGGGCATCTTTGAAATACCTATACAAACTTGTTCCTACATAGTAACTTGCAACTTTGAATGAGAATGTGCTTGCTTGCAGCAACGTGCTATATGTTCTGAATGCCCGAATTGGGAATCTGTGTCAAAACTTTGTTAGGAATTATGTCATCCTTACTAGCTGGAAGTAAGGGAGATGGGGCATGAAGTTATTTCTTGGAGTTGGAGACATACCAAGTTTAGCTCAGTTCTGGGCATCTTTGAAATACCTATACAAACTTGTTCCTACATAGTAACTTGCATCTTTGAATGAGAATGTGCTTGCTTACAGCAACGTGCTACATGTTCTGAATGCCCAAATTGACAATCTGTGTCAAAACTTTGTTAGGAATTATGTGATCCTTACTAGCTGGAAGTAAGGGAGATGGGGCATGAAGTTATTTCTAGGAGTTGGACACATACCAAGTTTAGCTCAGTTCTGGGCATCTCTGAAATACCTATACAAACTTGTTCCTTCATAGTAACTTGCATCTTTGAATGAGAATCTGCTTGATTACAGCAACGTGCTATATGTTCTGAATGCCCGAATTGGGAATCTGTGTCAAAACTTTGTTAGGAATTATGTGATCCTTACTAGCTGGAAGTAAGGCAGATGGGGCATGAAGTTATTTCTAGGAGTTGGACACATACCAAGTTTAGCTCAGTTCTGGGCATCTTTGAAATACCAATACAAACTTGTTCCTACATAGTAACTTGCAACTTTGAATGAAAATGTGCTTGCTTACAGCAACGTGCTATATGTTCTGAATGCCGGAATTGGGAATCTGTGTCAAAACTTTGTTAGGAATTATGTCATTCTTACTAGCTGGAAGTAAGGGAGATGGGGCATGAAGTTATTTCTAGGAGTTGGACACATACGAAGTTTAGCTCAGTTCTGGGCATCTTTGAAATACCTATACAAACTTGTTCCTACATAGTAACTTGCAACTTTGAATGAGAATCTGCTTGCTTACAGCAACGTGCTGTATGTTCTGAATGCCCGAATTGGGAATCTGTGTCAAAACTTTGTTAGGAATTATGAGATCCTTACTAGCTGGAAGTAAGGGAGATGGGGCATGAAGTTATTTCTAGGAGTTGGACACATACCAAGTTTAGCTCAGTTCTGGGCATCTTTGAAATACCTATACAAACTTGTTCCTACATAGTAAGTTGCATCTTTGAATGAGAATGTGCTTGCTTACAGCAACGTGCTGTATGTTCTGAATGCCCGAATTGGGAATCTGTGTCAAAACTTTGTCAGGAATTATGTGATCCTTACTAGCTGGAAGTAAGGGAGATGGGGCATGAAGTTATTTCTAGGAGTTGGACACATACCAAGTTTAGCTCAGTTCTGGGCATCTTTAAATACCTATACAAACTTGTTCCTACATAGTAACTTGCATCTTTGAATGAGAATGTGCTTGCTTACAGCAACGTGCTATATGTTCTGAATGCCCGAATTGGCAATCTGTGTCAAAACTTTGTTAGGAATTATGTGATCCTTACTAGCTGGAAGTAAGGGAGATGGGGCATGAAGTTATTTCTTGGAGTTGGAGACATACCAAGTTTAGCTCAGTTCTGGGTATCTTTGAAATACCTATAAAAACTTGTTCCTACCTAGTAACTTGCATCTTTGAATGAGAATCTGCTTGCTTACAGCAACGTGCTATATGTTCTGAATGCCCGAATTGGGAATCTGTGTCAAAACTTTGTTAGGAATTATGTCATCCTTACTAGCTGGAAGTAAGGGAGATGGGGCATGAAGTTATTTCTAGGAGTTGGACACATACCAAGTTTAGCTCAGTTCTGGGCATCTTTGAAATACCTATACAAACTTGTTCCTACATAGTAACTTGCAACTTTGAATGAAAATGTGCTTGCTTACAGCAACGTGCTATATGTTCTGAATGCTCGAATTGGGAATCTGTGTCAAAACTTTGTTAGAAATTATGTGATCCTTACTAGCTGGAAGTAAGGGAGATGGGGCATGAAGTTATTTCTAGGAGTTGGACACATACCAAGTTTAGCTCAGTTCTGGGCATCTTTGAAATACCTATACAAACTTGTTCCTACATAGTAACTTGCATCTTTGAATGAGAATCTGCTTGCTTACAGCAACGTGCTAAATGTTCTGAATGCCCGAATTGGGAATCTGTGTCAAAACTTTGTTAGGAATTATGTGATCCTTACTAGCTGGAAGTAAGGGAGATGGGGCATGAAGTTATTTCTAGGAGTTGGACACATACCAAGTTTAGCTCAGTTCTGGGCATCTTTGAAATACCTATACAAACTTGTTCCTACATAGTAACTTGCAACTTTGAATGAAAATGTGCTTGCTTACAGCAACGTGCTATATGTTCTGAATGCCCGAATTGGGAATCTGTGTCAAAACTTTGTTAGGAATTATGTCATCCTTACTAGCTGGAAGTAAGGGAGATGGGGCATGAAGTTATTTCTAGGAGTTGGACACATACCAAGGTTAGCTCAGTTCTGTGCATCTTTGAAATACCTATACAAACTTGTTCCTACATAGTAACTTGCAACTTTGAATGAGAATCTGCTTGCTTACAGCAACGTGCTATATGTTCTGAATGCCCGAATTGGCAATCTGTGTCAAAACTTTGTTAGGAATTATGTCATCCTTACTATCTGGAAGTAAGTGAGATGGGGCATGCAGTTATTTCTAGGAGTTGGACACATACCAAGTTTAGCTCAGTTCTGGGCATCTTTGAAATACCTATACAAACTTGTTCCTACATAGTAACTTGCATCTTTGAATGAGAATGTGCTTGCTTACAGCAACGTGCTATATGTTCTGAATGCCCGAATTGGGAATCTGTGTCAAAACTTTGTTAGGAATTATGTGATCCTTACTTGCTGGAAGTAAGGGAGATGGGGCATGAAGTTATTTCTAGGAGTTGGACACATACCAAGTTTAGCTCAGTTCTGGGCATCTTTGAAATACCTATACAAACTTGTTCCTACATAGTAACTTGCATCTTTGAATGAGAATGTGCTTGCTTACAGCAACGTGCTATATGTTCTGAATGCACGAATTGGGAATCTGTGTCAAAACTTTGTTAGGAATTATGTGATCCTTACTAGCTGGATGTAAGGGAGATGTGGCATGAAGTTATTTCTAGGAGTTGGACACATACCAAGTTCAGCTCAGTTCTGGGCATCTTTGAAATACCTATACAAACTTGTTCCTACATAGTAACTTGCATCTTTGAATGTGAATGTGCTTGCTTACAGCAACGTGCTATATGTTCTGAATGCCCGAATTGGGAATCTGTGTCAAAACTTTGTTAGGAATTATGTGATCCTTACTAGCTGGAAGTAAGGGAGATGGGGCATGAAGTTATTTCTAGGAGTTGGACACATACCAAGTTTAGCTCAGTTCTGGGCATCTTTGAAATACCTATACAAACATGTTCCTACATAGTAACTTGCAACTTTGAATGAGAATGTGCTTGCTTACAGCAACGTGCTATATGTTCTGAATGCCCGAATTGGGAATCTGTGTCAAAACTTTGTTAGGAATTATGTGATCCTTACTAGCTGGAAGTAAGGGAGATGGGGCATGAAGTTATTTCTTGGAGTTGGAGACATACCAAGTTTAGCTCAGTTCTGGGCATCTTTGAAATACCTATACAAACTTGTTCCTACATAGTAACTTGCATCTTTGAATGAGAATGTGCTTGCTTACAGCAACGTGCTATATGTTCTGAATGCCCGAATTGGGAATCTGTGTCAAAACTTTGTTAGGAATTATGTGATCCTTGCTAGCTGGAAGTAAGGGAGATGGGGCATGAAGTTATTTATAGGAGTTGGACACATACCAAGTTTAGCTCAGTTCTGGGCATCTTTGAAATACCTATACAAACATGTTCCTACATAGTAATTTGCAACTTTGAATGAGAATGTGCTTGCTTACAGCAACGTGCTATATGTTCTGAATGCCCGAATTGGGAATCTTTGTCAAAACTTTGTTAGGAATTATGTGATCCTTACTAGCTGGAAGTAAGGGAGATGGGGCATGAAGTTATTTCTTGGAGTTGGAGACATACCAAGTTTAGCTCAGTTCTGGTCATCTTTGAAATACCTATACAAACTTGTTCCTACATAGTAACTTGCATCTTTGAATGAGAATGTGCTTTCTTACAGCAACGTGCTATATGTTCTGAATGCCCAAATTGGCAATCTGTGTCAAAACTTTGTTAGGAATTATGTGATCCTTACTAGCTGGAAGTAAGGGAGATGGGGCATGAAGTTATTTCTAGGAGTTGGACACATACCAAGTTTAGCTCAGTTCTGGGCATCTTTGAAATACCTATACAAACTTGTTCCTACATAGTAACTTGCATCTTTGAATGAGAATGTGCTTGCTTACAGCAACGTGCTATATGTTCTGAATGCCCGAATTGGGAATCTGTGTCAAAACTTTGTTAGGAATTATGTGAGCCTTACTAGCTGGAAGTAAGGGAGATGGGGCATGAAGTTATTTCTAGGAGTTGGACACATACCAAGTTTAGCTCAGTTCTGGGCATCTTTGAAATACCTATACAAACTTGTTCCTACATAGTAACTTGCAACTTTGAATGAAAATGTTCTTGCTTACAGCAACGTGCTATATGTTCTGAATGCCCGAATTGGGAATCTGTGTCAAAACTTTGTTAGGAATTATGTCATTCTTACTAGCTGGAAGTAAGGGAGATGGGGCATGAAGTTATTTCTAGGAGTTGGACACATACCAAGTTTAGCTCAGTTCTGGGCCTCTTTGAAATACCTATACAAACTTGTTCCTACATAGTAACTTGCAACTTTGAATGAGAATCTGCTTGCTTACAGCAACGTGCTGTATGTTCTGAAATCCCGAATTGGGATTCTGTGTCAAAACTTTGTTAGGAATTATGTGATCCTTACTAGCTGGAAGTAAGGGAGATGGGGCATGAAGTTATTTCTAGGAGTTGGACACATACCAAGTTTAGCTCAGTTCTGGGCATCTTTGAAATGCCTATACAAACTTGTTCCTACATAGTAACTTGCATCTTTGAATGAGAATGTGCTTGCTTACAGCAACGTGCTATATGTTCTGAATGCCCGAATTGGGAATCTGTGTCAAAACTTTGTTAGGAATTATGTGATCCTTACTAGCTGGAAGTAAGGGAGATGGGGCATGAAGTTATTTCTAGGAGTTGGACACATACCAAGTTTAGCTCAGTTCTGGGCATCTTTGAAATACCTATACAAACTTGTTCCTACATAGTAACTTGCATCTTTGAATGAGAATGTGCTTGCTTACAGCAACGTGCTATATGTTCTGAATGCCCGAATTGGCAATCTGTGTCAAAACTTTGTTAGGAATTATGTGATCCTTACTAGCTGGAAGTAAGGGAGATGGGGCATGAAGTTATTTCTTGGAGTTGGAGACATACCAAGTTTAGCTCAGTTCTGGGCATCTTTGAAATACCTATACAAACTTGTTCCTACATAGTAACTTGCAACTTTGAATGAGAATGTGCTTGCTTGCAGCAACGTGCTATATGTTCTGAATGCCCGAATTGGGAATCTGTGTCAAAAGTTTGTTAGGAATTATGTGATCCTTACTAGCTGGAAGTAAGGGAGATGGAGCATGAAGTTATTTCTAGGAGTTGGACACATACCAAGTTTAGCTCAGTTCTGGGCATCTTTGAAATACCTATACAAACTTGTTCCTACCTAGTAACTTGCATCTTTGAATGAGAATGTGCTTGCTTACAGCAACGTGCTATATGTTCTGAATTCCCGAATAGGGAATCTGTGTCAAAACTTTGTTAGGAATTATGTGATCCTTACTAGCTGGAAGTAAGGGAGATGGGGCATGAAGTTATTTCTAGGAGTTGGACACATACCAAGTTTAGCTCAGTTCTGGGCATCTTTGAAATACCTATACAAACTTGTTCCTACCTAGTAACTTGCATCTTTGAAAGAGAATCTGCTTGCTTACAGCAACGTGCTATATGTTCTGAATGCCCGAATTGGGAATCTGTGTCAAAACTTTGTTAGGAATTATGTGATCCTTACTAGCTGGAAGTAAGGGAGATGGGGCATGAAGTTATTTCTAGGAGTTGGACACATACCAAGTTTAGCTCAGTTCTGGGCATCTTTGAAATACCTATACAAACTTGTTCCTACATAGTAACTTGCAACTTTGAATGAAAATGTGCTTGCTTACAGCAACGTGCTATATGTTCTGAATGCCCGAATTGGGCATCTGTGTCAAAACTTTGTTAGGAATTATGTGATCCTTACTAGCTGGAAGTAAGGGAGATGGGGCATGAAGTTATTTCCAGGAGTTGGACACATACCAAGTTTAGCTCAGTTCTGGGCATCTTTGAAATACCTATACAAACTTGTTCCTACATAGTAACTTGCAACTTTGAATGAAAATGTGCTTGCTTACAGCAACGTGCTATATGTTCTGAATGCCCGAATTGGGAATCTGTGTCAAAACTTTGTTAGGAATTATGTGATCCTTACTAGCTGGAAGTAAGGGAGATGGGGCATGAAGTTATTTCTAGGAGTTGGACACATACCAAGTTTAGCTCAGTTCTGGGCATCTTTGAAATACCTATACAAACTTGTTCCTACATAGTAACTTGCAACTTTGAATGAAAATGTGCTTGCTTACAGCAACGTGCTATATGTTCTGAATGCCCGAATTGGGAATCTGTGTCAAAACTTTGTTAGGAATTATGTCATCCTTACTAGCTGGAAGTAAGGGAGATGGGGCATGAAGTTATTTCTAGGAGTTGGACACATACCAAGTTTAGCTCAGTTCTGTGCATCTTTGAAATACCTATACAAACTTGTTCCTACATAGTAACTTGCAACTTTGAATGAGAATCTGCTTGCTTACAGCAACGTGCTATATGTTCTGAATGCCCGAATTGGGAATCTGTGTCAAAACTTTGTTAGGAATTATGTGATCCTTACTAGCTGGAAGTAAGGGAGATGGGGCATGAAGTTATTTCTAGGAGTTGGACACATACCAAGTTTAGCTCAGTTCTGGGCATCTTTGAAATACCTATACAAACTTGTTCCTACATAGTAACTTGCAACTTTGAATGAAAATGTGCTTGCTTACAGCAACGTGCTATATGTTCTGAATGCCCGAATTGGGAATCTGTGTCAAAACTTTGTTAGGAATTATGTCATCCTTACTAGCTGGAAGTAAGGGAGATGGGGCATGAAGTTATTTCTAGGAGTTGGACACATACCAAGTTTAGCTCAGTTCTGTGCATCTTTGAAATACCTATACAAACTTGTTCCTACATAGTAACTTGCAACTTTGAATGAGAATCTGCTTGCTTACAGCAACGTGCTATATGTTCTGAATGCCCGAATTGGGAATCTGTGTCAAAACTTTGTTAGGAATTATGTGATCCTTACTAGCTGGAAGTAAGGGAGATGGGGCATGAAGTTATTTCCAGGAGTTGGACACATACCAAGTTTAGCTCAGTTCTGGGCATCTTTGAAATACCTATACAAACTTGTTCCTACATAGTAACTTGCAACTTTGAATGAAAATGTGCTTGCTTACAGCAACGTGCTATATGTTCTGAATGCCCGAATTGGGAATCTGTGTCAAAACTTTGTTAGGAATTATGTGATCCTTACTAGCTGGAAGTAAGGGAGATGGGGCATGAAGTTATTTCTAGGAGTTGGACACATACCAAGTTTAGCTCAGTTCTGGGCATCTTTGAAATACCTATACAAACTTGTTCCTACATAGTAACTTGCAACTTTGAATGAAAATGTGCTTGCTTACAGCAACGTGCTATATGTTCTGAATGCCCGAATTGGGAATCTGTGTCAAAACTTTGTTAGGAATTATGTCATCCTTACTAGCTGGAAGTAAGGGAGATGGGGCATGAAGTTATTTCTAGGAGTTGGACACATACCAAGTTTAGCTCAGTTCTGTGCATCTTTGAAATACCTATACAAACTTGTTCCTACATAGTAACTTGCAACTTTGAATGAGAATCTGCTTGCTTACAGCAACGTGCTATATGTTCTGAATGCCCGAATTGGGAATCTGTGTCAAAACTTTGTTAGGAATTATGTGATCCTTACTAGCTGGAAGTAAGGGAGATGGGGCATGAAGTTATTTCTAGGAGTTGGACACATACCAAGTTTAGCTCAGTTCTGGGCATCTTTGAAATACCTATACAAACTTGTTCCTACATAGTAACTTGCATCTTTGAATGAGAATGTGCTTGCTTACAGCAACGTGCTATATGTTCTGAATGCCCGAATTGGGAATCTGTGTCAAAACTTTGTTAGGAATTATGTGATCCTTACTAGCTGGAAGTAAGGGAGATGGGGCATGAAGTTATTTCTAGGAGTTGGACACATACCAAGTTTAGCTCAGTTCTGGGCATCTTTGAAATACCTATACAAACTTGTTCCTACATAGTAACTTGCATCTTTGAATGAGAATGTGCTTGCTTACAGCAACGTGCTATATGTTCTGAATGCCCGAATTGGGAATCTGTGTCAAAACTTTGTTAGGAATTATGTGATCCTTACTAGCTGGAAGTAAGGGAGATGGGGCATGAAGTTATTTCTAGGAGTTGGACACATACCAAGTTTAGCTCAGTTCTGGGCATCTTTGAAATACCTATACAAACTTGTTCCTATATAGTAACTTGCAACTTTGAATGAGAATGTGCTTGCTTGCAGCAACGTGCTATATGTTTTGAATGCCCGAATAGGGAATCTGTGTCAAAACTTTGTTAGGAATTATGTGATCCTTACTAGCTGGAAGTAAGGGAGATGGAGCATGAAGTTATTTCTATGATTTGGACACATACCAAGTTTAGCTCAGTTCTGGGCATCTTTGAAATACCTATACAAACTTGTTCCTACCTAGTAACTTGCATCTTTGAATGAGAATGTGCTTGCTTACAGCAACGTGCTATATGTTCTGAATGCCCGAATAGGGAATCTGTGTCAAATCTTTGTTAGGAATTATGTGATCCTTACAAACTGGAAGTAAGTGAGATGGGGCATGAAGTTATTTCTAGGAGTTGGACACATACCAAGTTTAGCTCAGTTCTGGGCATCTTTGAAATACCTATACAAACTTGTTCCTACATAGTAACTTGCATCTTTGAATGAGAATCTGCTTGCTTACAGCAACGTGCTATATTTTCTGAATGCCCGAATTGGGAATCTGTGTCAAAACTTTGTTAGGAATTATTTGATCCTTACTAGCTGGAAGTAAGGGAGATGGGGCATGAAGTTATTTATAGGAGTTGGACACATACCAAGTTTAGCTCAGTTCTGGGCATCTTTGAAATACCTATAGAAACTTGTTCCTACATAGTAACTTGCAACTTTGAATGAAAATGTGCTTGCTTACAGCAAGGTGCTATATGTTCTGAATGCCCGAATTGGCAATCTGTGTCAAAACTTTGTTAGGAATTATGTGATCCTTACTAGCTGGAAGTAAGGGAGATGGGGCATGAAGTTATTTCTAGGAGTTGGACACATACCAAGTTTAGCTCAGTTCTGGGCATCTTTGAAATACCTATACAAACTTGTTCCTACATAGTAACTTGCCACTTTGAATGAGAATGTGCTTGCTTACAGCAACGTGCTATATGTTCTGAATGCCCGAATTGGGAATCTGTGTCAAAACTTTGTTAGGAATTATGTGATCCTTACTAGCTGGAAGTAAGGGAGATGGGGCATGAAGTTATTTCTTGGAGTTGGAGACATACCAAGTTTAGCTCAGTTCTGGGCATCTTTCAAATACCTATACAAACTTGTTTCTACATAGTAACTTGCAACTTTGAATGAGAATGTGCTTGCTTGCAGCAACGTGCTATATGTTCTGAATGCCCGAATAGGGAATCTGTGTCAAAACTTTGTTAGGAATTATGTGATCCTTACTAGCTGGAAGTAAGGGAGATGGAGCATGAAGTTATTTCTAGGAGTTGGACACATACCAAGTTTAGCTCAGTTCTGGGCATCTTTGAAATACCTATACAAAATTGTTCCTACCTAGTAACTTGCAACTTTGAATGAGAATGTGCTTGCTTACAGCAACGTGCTATATGTTCTGAATGCCCGAATTGGCAATCTGTGTCAAAACTTTGTTAGGAATTATGTGATCCTTACTAGCTGGAAGTAAGGGAGATGGGGCATGAAGTTACTTCTAGGAGTTGGACACATACCAAGTTTAGCTCAGTTCTGCGCATCTTTGAAATACCTATACAAACTTGTTCCTACATAGTAACTTGCATCTTTGAATGAGAATCTGCTTGCTTACAGCAACGTGCTATATGTTCTGAAAGCCCGAATTGGGAATCTGTGTCAAAACTTTGTTAGGAATTATGTGATCCTTACTAGCTGGAAGTAAGGGAGATGGGGCATGAAGTTATTTCTAGGAGTTGGACACATACCAAGTTTAGCTCAGTTCTGGGCATCTTTGAAATACCTATACAAACTTGTTCCTACATAGTAACTTGCAACTTTGAATGAAAATGTGCTTGCTTACAGCAACGTGCTATATGTTCTGAATGCCCGAATTGGGAATCTGTGTCAAAACTTTGTTAGGAATTATGTGATCCTTACTAGCTGGAAGTAAGGGAGATGGGGCATGAAGTTATTTCTAGGAGTTGGACACATACCAAGTTTAGCTCAGTTCTGGGCATCTTTGAAATACCTATACAAACTTGTTCCTACATAGTAACTTGCAACTTTGAATGAGAATGTGCTTGCTTGCAGCAACGTGCTATATGTTCTGAATGCCCGAATTGGGAATCTGTGTCAAAACTGTTAGGAATTATGTGATCCTTACTAGCTGGAAGTAAGGGAGATGGGGCATGAAGTTATTTCTAGGAATTGGACACATACCAAGTTTAGCTCAGTTCTGGGCATCTTTGAAATACCTATACAAACTTGTTCCTACATAGTAACTTGCATCTTTGAATGAGAATCTGCTTGCTTACAGCAACGTGCTATATGTTCTGAATGCCCGAATTGGGAATCTGTGTCAAAACTTTGTTAGGAATTATGTGATCCTTACTAGCTGGAAGTAAGGGTGATGGGGCATGAAGTTATTTCTTGGAGTTGGACACATACCAATTTTAGCTCAGTTCTGGGCATCTTTGAAATACCTATACAAACTTGTTCCTACATAGTAACTTGCAACTTTGAATGAGAATGTGCTTGCTTGCAGCAACGTGCTATATGTTCTGAATGCCCGATTTGGGAATCTGTGTCAAAACTTTGTTAGGAATTATGTGATCCTTACTAGCTGGAAGTAAGGGAGATGGAGCATGAAGTTATTTCTAGGAGTTGGACACATACCAAGTTTAGCTCAGTTCTGGGCATCTTTGAAATACCTATACAAACTTGTTCCTACATAGTAACTTGCATCTTTGAATGAGAATGTGCTTGCTTACAGCAACGTGCTATATGTTCTGAATGCCCGAATTGGCAATCTGTGTCAAAACTTTGTTAGCAATTATGTGATCCTTACTAGCTGGAATAAGGGAGGTGGGGCATGAAGTTATTTCTAGGAGTTGGACACATACCAAGTTTAGCTCAGTTCTGGGCATCTTTGAAATACCTATACAAACCTGTTCCTACATAGTAACTTGCATCTTTGAATAAGAATGTGCTTGCTTACAGCAACGTGCTATATGTTCTGAATGCCCGAATTGGGAATCTGTGTCAAAACTTTGTTAGGAATTATGTGATCCTTACTAGCTGGAAGTAAGGGAGATGGGGCATGAAGTTATTTCTAGGAGTTGGACACATACCAAGTTTAGCTCAGTTCTGGGCATCTTTGAAATACCTATACAAACTTGTTCCTACCTAGTAACTTGCATCTTTGAATGAGAATGTGCTTGCTTACAGCAACGTGCTATATGTTCTGAATGCCCGAATAGGGAATCTGTGTCAAAACTTTGTTAGGAATTATGTGATCCTTACTAGCTGGAAGTAAGGGAGATGGGGCATGAAGTTATTTCTAGGAGTTGGACACATACCAAGTTTAGCTCAGTTCTGGGCATCTTTGAAATACCTATACAAACTTGTTCCTACCTAGTAACTTGCATCTTTGAATGAGAATCTGCTTGCTTACAGCAACGTGCTATATGTTCTGAATGCCCGAATTGGGAATCTGTGTCAAAACTTTGTTAGGAATTATGTGATCCTTACTAGTGGAAGTAGGGGAGATGGGGCATGAAGTTATTTATAGGAGTTGGACACATACCAAGTTTAGATCAGTTCTGGGCATCTTTGAAATACCTATACAAACTTGTTCCTACCTAGTAACTTGCAACTTTGAATGAAAATGTGCTTGCTTACAGCAACGTGCTATATGTTCTGAATGCCCGAATTGGGAATCTGTGTCAAAACTTTGTTAGGAATTATGTGATCCTTACTAGCTGGAAGTAAGGGAGATGGGGCATGAAGTTATTTCTAGGAGTTGGACACATACCAAGTTTAGCTCAGTTCTGGGCATCTTTGAAATACCTATACAAACTTGTTCCTACATAGTAACTTGCATCTTTGAATGAGAATGTGCTTGCTTACAGCAACGTGCTATATGTTCTGAATGCCCGAATTGGCAATCTGTGTCAAAACTTTGTTAGGAATTATGTGATCCTTACTAGCTGGAAGTAAGGGAGATGGGGCATGAAGTTATTTCTAGGAGTTGGACACATACCAAGTTTAGCTCAGTTCTGGGCATCTTTGAAATACCTATACAAACTTGTTCCTACCTAGTAACTTGCATCTTTGAATGAGAATGTGCTTGCTTACAGCAACGTGCTATATGTTCTGAATGCCCGAATTGGGAATCTGTGTCAAAACTTTGTTAGGAATTATGTGATCCTTACTAGCTGGAAGTAAGGGAGATGGGGCATGAAGTTATTTCTAGGAGTTGGACACATACCAAGTTTAGCTCAGTTCTGGGCATCTTTGAAATACCTATACAAACTTGTTCCTACATAGTAACTTGCAACTTTGAATGAGAATGTGCTTGCTTACAGCAACGTGCTATATGTTCTGAATGCCCGAATTGGGAATCTGTGTCAAAACTTTGTTAGGAATTATGTGATCCTTACTAGCTGGAAGTAAGGGAGATGGGGCATGAAGTTATTTCTAGGAGTTGGACACATACCAAGTTTAGCTCAGTTCTGGGCATCTTTGAAATACCTATACAAACTTGTTCCTACATAGTAACTTGCAACTTTGAATGAGAATGTGCTTGCTTGCAGCAACGTGCTATATGTTCTGAATGCGCGAATTGGGAATCTGTGTAAAAACTTTGTTAGGAATTATGTGATCCTTACTAGCTGGAAGTAAGGGAGATGGGGCATGAAGTTATTTCTAGGAGTTGGACACATACCAAGTTTAGCTCAGTTCTGGGCATCTTTGAAATACCTATACAAACTTGTTCCTACATAGTAACTTGCATCTTTGAATGAGAATCTGCTTGCTTACAGCAACGTGCTATATGTTCTGAATGCCCGAATTGGGAATCTGTGTCAAAAGTGTTAGGAATTATTTGATCCTTACTAGCTGGAAGTAAGGGAGATGGGGCATGAAGTTATTTCTAGGAGTTGGACACATACCAAGTTTAGCTCAGTTCTGGGCATCTTTGAAATACCTATACAAACTTGTTCCTACATAGTAACTTGCAACTTTGAATGAGAATGTGCTTGCTTACAGCAACGTGCTATATGTTCTGAATGCCCGAATTGGGAATCTGTGTCAAAACTTTGTTAGGAATTATGTGATCCTTACTAGCTGGAAGTAAGGGAGATGGGGCATGAAGTTATTTCTAGGAGTTGGACACATACCAAGTTTAGCTCAGTTCTGGGCATCTTTGAAATACCTATGCAAACTTGTTCCTACATAGTACTTGCAACTTTGAATGAAAATGTGCTTGCTTAGAGCAACGTGCTATATGTTCTGAATGCCCGAATTGGGAATCTGTGTCAAAACTTTGTTAGGAATTATGTGATCCTTACTAGCTGGAAGTAAGGGAGATGGGGCATGAAGTTATTTCTTGGAGTTGGAGACATACCAAGTTTAGCTCAGTTCTGGGCATCTTTGAAATACCTATACAAACTTGTTCCTACATAGTAACTTGCAACTTTGAATGAGAATGTGCTTGCTTACAGCAACGTGCTATATGTTCTGAATGCCCGAATTGGGAATCTGTGTCAAAACTTTGTTAGGAATTATGTGATCCTTACTAGCTGGAAGTAAGGGAGATGGGGCATGAAGTTATTTCTAGGAGTTGGACACATACCAAGTTTAGCTCAGTTCTGGGCATCTTTGAAATACCTATACAAACTTGTTCCTACATAGTAACTTGCATCTTTGAATGAGAATGTGCTTGCTTACAGCAACGTGCTATATGTTCTGAATGCCCGAATTGGCAATCTGTGTCAAAACTTTGTTAGGAATTATGTGATCCTTACTAGCTGGAAGTAAGGGAGATGGGGCATGAAGTTATTTCTAGGAGTTGGACACATACCAAGTTTAGCTCAGTTCTGGGCATCTTTGAAATACCTATACAAACTTGTTCCTACCTAGTAACTTGCATCTTTGAATGAGAATGTGCTTGCTTACAGCAACGTGCTATATGTTCTGAATGCCCGAATTGGGAATCTGTGTCAAAACTTTGTTAGGAATTATGTGATCCTTACTAGCTGGAAGTAAGGGAGATGGGGCATGAAGTTATTTCTAGGAGTTGGACACATACCAAGTTTAGCTCAGTTCTGGGCATCTTTGAAATACCTATACAAACTTGTTCCTACATAGTAACTTGCAACTTTGAATGAGAATGTGCTTGCTTACAGCAACGTGCTATATGTTCTGAATGCCCGAATTGGGAATCTGTGTCAAAACTTTGTTAGGAATTATGTGATCCTTACTAGCTGGAAGTAAGGGAGATGGGGCATGAAGTTATTTCTAGGAGTTGGACACATACCAAGTTTAGCTCAGTTCTGGGCATCTTTGAAATACCTATACAAACTTGTTCCTACATAGTAACTTGCAACTTTGAATGAGAATGTGCTTGCTTGCAGCAACGTGCTATATGTTCTGAATGCGCGAATTGGGAATCTGTGTAAAAACTTTGTTAGGAATTATGTGATCCTTACTAGCTGGAAGTAAGGGAGATGGGGCATGAAGTTATTTCTAGGAGTTGGACACATACCAAGTTTAGCTCAGTTCTGGGCATCTTTGAAATACCTATACAAACTTGTTCCTACATAGTAACTTGCATCTTTGAATGAGAATCTGCTTGCTTACAGCAACGTGCTATATGTTCTGAATGCCCGAATTGGGAATCTGTGTCAAAAGTGTTAGGAATTATTTGATCCTTACTAGCTGGAAGTAAGGGAGATGGGGCATGAAGTTATTTCTAGGAGTTGGACACATACCAAGTTTAGCTCAGTTCTGGGCATCTTTGAAATACCTATACAAACTTGTTCCTACATAGTAACTTGCAACTTTGAATGAGAATGTGCTTGCTTACAGCAACGTGCTATATGTTCTGAATGCCCGAATTGGGAATCTGTGTCAAAACTTTGTTAGGAATTATGTGATCCTTACTAGCTGGAAGTAAGGGAGATGGGGCATGAAGTTATTTCTAGGAGTTGGACACATACCAAGTTTAGCTCAGTTCTGGGCATCTTTGAAATACCTATGCAAACTTGTTCCTACATAGTACTTGCAACTTTGAATGAAAATGTGCTTGCTTAGAGCAACGTGCTATATGTTCTGAATGCCCGAATTGGGAATCTGTGTCAAAACTTTGTTAGGAATTATGTGATCCTTACTAGCTGGAAGTAAGGGAGATGGGGCATGAAGTTATTTCTTGGAGTTGGAGACATACCAAGTTTAGCTCAGTTCTGGGCATCTTTGAAATACCTATACAAACTTGTTCCTACATAGTAACTTGCAACTTTGAATGAGAATGTGCTTGCTTGCAGCAACGTGCTATATGTTCTGAATGCCCGATTTGGGAATCTGTGTCAAAACTTTGTTAGGAATTATGTGATCCTTACAAGCTGGAAGTAAGGGAGATGGAGCATGAAGTTATTTCTAGGAGTTGGACACATACCAAGTTTAGCTCAGTTCTGGGCATCTTTGAAATACCTATACAAACTTGTTCCTACATAGTAACTTGCATCTTTGAATGAGAATGTGCTTGCTTACAGCAACGTGCTATATGTTCTGAATGCCCGAATTGGCAATCTGTGTCAAAACTTTGTTAGGAATTATGTGATCCTTACTAGCTGGAAGTAAGGGAGATGGGGCATGAAGTTATTTCTAGGAGTTGGACACATACCAAGTTTAGCTCAGTTCTGGGCATCTTTGAAATACCTATACAAACTTGTTCCTACATAGTAACTTGCATCTTTGAATGAGAATGTGCTTGCTTACAGCAACGTGCTATATGTTCTGAATGCCCTAATTGGGAATCTGTGTCAAATCTTTGTTAGGAATTATGTGATCCTTACTAGCTGGAAGTAAGGGAGATGGGGCATGAAGTTATTTCTAGGAGTTGGACACATACCAAGTTTAGCTCAGTTCTGGGCATCTTTGAAATACCTATACAAACTTGTTCCTACATAGTAACTTGCATCTTTGAATGAGAATCTGCTTGCTTACAGCAACGTGCTATATGTTCTGAATGCCCGAATTGGCAATCTGTGTCAAAACTTTGTTAGGAATTATGTGATCCTTACTAGCTGGAAGTAAGGGAGATGGGGCATGAAGTTATTTCTAGGAGTTGGAGACATACCAAGTTTAGCTCAGTTCTGGGCATCTTTGAAATACCTATACAAAATTGTTCCTACATAGTAACTTGCATCTTTGAATGAGAATGTGCTTGCTTACAGCAACGTGCTATATGTTCTGAATGCCCGAATTGGGAATCTGAGTCAAAACTTTGTTAGGAATTATGTGATCCTTACTAGCTGGAAGTAAGGGAGATGGGGCATGAAGTTATTTCTTGGAGTTGGAGACATACCAAGTTTAGCTCAGTTCTGGGCATCTTTGAAATACCTATACAAACTTGTTCCTACATAGTAACTTGCAACTTTGAATGAGAATGTGCTTGCTTGCAGCAACGTGCTATATGTTCTGAATGCCCGAATTGGGAATCTGTGTCAAAACTTTGTTAGGAATTATGTGATCCTTACTAGCTGGAAGTAAGGGAGATGGGGCAGGAAGTTATTTCTTGGAGTTGGACACATACCAAGTTTAGCTCAGTTCTGGGCATCTTTGAA
This sequence comes from Diceros bicornis minor, assembly GCF_020826845.1. Lineage (NCBI taxonomy): Eukaryota > Metazoa > Chordata > Mammalia > Perissodactyla > Rhinocerotidae > Diceros > Diceros bicornis. The sequence goes on from NC_080767.1 coordinate 502,856, forward strand.
ATACCTATACAAACTTGTTCCTACATAGTAACTTGCAACTTTGAATGAGAATGTGCTTGCTTGCAGCAACGTGCTATATGTTCTGAATGCCCGAATTGGCAATCTGTGTCAAAATGTTTGTTAGGAATTATGTGATCCTTACTAGCTGGAAGTAAGGGAGATGGGGCATGAAGTTATTTCTAGGAGTTGGACACATACCAAGTTTAGCTCAGTTCTGGGCATCTTTGAAATACCTATACAAACTTGTTCCTACATAGTAACTTGCATCTTTGAATGAGAATGTGCTTGCTTACAGCAACGTGCTATATGTTCTGAATGCCCGAATTGGCAATCTGTGTCAAAACTTTGTTAGGAATTATGTGATCCTTACTAGCTGGAAGTAAGGGAGATGGGGCATGAAGTTATTTCTAGGAGTTGGAGACATACCAAGTTTAGCTCAGTTCTGGGCATCTTTGAAATACCTATACAAACTTGTTCCTACATAGTAACTTGCATCTTTGAATGAGAATGTGCTTGCTTACAGCAACGTGCTATATGTTCTGAATGCCCGAATTGGCAATCTGTGTCAAAACTTTGTTAGGAATTATGTGATCCTTACTAGCTGGAATTAAGGGAGATGGGGCATGAAGTTATTTCTAGGAGTTGGACACATACCAAGTTTAGCTCAGTTCTGGGCATCTTTGAAATACCTATACAAACTTGTTCCTACATAGTAACTTGCATCTTTGAATGAGAATGTGCTTGCTTACAGCAACGTGCTATATGTTCTGAATGCCCGAATTGGGAATCTGTGTCAAAACTTTGTTAGGAATTATGTGATCCTTACTAGCTGGAAGTAAGGGAGATGGGGCATGAAGTTATTTCTAGGAGTTGGACACATACCAAGTTTAGCTCAGTTCTGGGCATCTTTGAAATACCTATACAAACTTGTTCCTACATAGTAACTTGCAACATTGAATGAGAATGTGCTTGCTTACAGCAACGTGCTATATGTTCTGAATGCCCGAATTGGGAATCTGTGTGAAAACTTTGTTAGGAATTATGTGATCCTTACTAGCTGGAAGTAAGGGAGATGGGGCATGAAGTTATTTCTAGGAGTTGGACACATACCAAGTTTAGCTCAGTTCTGGGCATCTTTGAAATACCTATACAAACTTGTTCCTACATAGTAACTTGCAACTTTGAATGAGAATGTGCTTGCTTACAGCAACGTGCTATATGTTCTGAATGCCCGAATTGGGAATCTGTGTCAAATCTTTGTTAGGAATTATGTGATCCTTACTAGCTGGAAGTAAGGGAGATGGGGCATGAAGTTATTTCTTGGAGTTGGAGACATACCAAGTTTAGCTCAGTTCTGGGCATCTTTGAAATACCTATACAAACTTGTTCCTACATAGTAACTTGCAACTTTGAATGAGAATGTGCTTGCTTGCAGCAACGTGCTATATGTTCTGAATGCCCGATTTGGGAATCTGTGTCAAAACTTTGTTAGGAATTATGTGATCCTTACTAGCTGGAAGTAATGGAGGTGGGGCATGAAGTTATTTCTAGGAGTTGGACACATACCAAGTTTAGCTCAGTTCTGGGCATCTTTGAAATACCTATACAAACTTGTTCCTACATAGTAACTTGCATCTTTGAATGAGAATGTGCTTGCTTACAGCAACGTGCTATATGTTCTGAATGCCCGAATTGGCAATCTGTGTCAAAACTTTGTTAGGAATTATGTGATCCTTACTAGCTGGAAGTAAGGGAGATGGGGCATGAAGTTATTTCTAGGAGTTGGACACATACCAAGTTTAGCTCAGTTCTGGGCATCTTTGATATACCTATACAAACTTGTTCCTACACAGTAACTTGCATCTTTGAATGAGAATCTGCTTGCTTACAGCAACGTGCTATATGTTCTGAATGCCCGAATTGGGAATCTGTGTCAAAACTTTGTTAGGAATTATGTGATCCTTACTAGCTGGAAGTAAGGGAGATGGGGCATGAAGTTATTTCTAGGAGTTGGACACATACCAAGTTTAGCTCAGTTCTGGGCATCTTTGAAATACCTATACAAACTTGTTCCTACATAGTAACTTGCATCTTTGAATGAGAATGTGCTTGCTTACAGCAACGTGCTACATATTTTGAATGCCCGATTTGGGAATCTGTGTCAAAACTTTGTTAGGAATTATGTGATCCTTACTAGCTGGAAGTAAGGGAGATGGGGCATGAAGTTATTTCTTGGAGTTGGACACATACCAAGTTTAGCTCAGTTCTGGGCATCTTTGAAATACCTATACAAACTTGTTCCTACATCGTAACTTGCAACTTTGAATGAAAATGTGCTTGCTTACAGCAACGTGCTATATGTTCTGAATGCCCGAATTGGGAATCTGTGTCAAAACTTTGTTAGGAATTATGTGATCCTTACTAGCTGGAAGTAAGGAAGATGGGGCATGAAGTTATTTCTAGGAGTTGGACACATACGAAGTTTAGCTCAGTTCTGGGCATCTTTGAAATACCTATACAAACTTGTTCCTACATAGTAACTTGCAACATTGAATGAGAATCTGCTTGCTTACAGCAACGTGCTGTATGTTCTGAATGCCCGAATTGGGAATCTGTGTCAAAACTTTGTTAGGAATTATGTGATCCTTACTAGCTGGAAGTAAGGGAGATGGGGCATGAAGTTATTTCTAGGAGTTGGACACATACCAAGTTTAGCTCAGTTCTGGGCATCTTTGAAATACCTATACAAACTTGTTCCTACATAGTAACTTGCAACATTGAATGAGAATCTGCTTGCTTACAGCAACGTGCTGTATGTTCTGAATGCCCGAATTGGGAATCTGTGTCAAAACTTTGTTAGGAATTATGTGATCCTTACTAGCTGGAAGTAAGGGAGATGGGGCATGAAGTTATTTCTAGGAGTTGGACACATACCAAGTTTAGCTCAGTTCTGGGCATCTTTGAAATACCTATACAAACTTGTTCCTACATAGTACTTGCAACTTTGAATGAAAATGTGCTTGCTTAGAGCAACGTGCTATATGTTCTGAATGCCCGAATTGGGAATCTGTGTCAAAACTTTGTTAGGAATTATGTGATCCTTACTAGCTGGAAGTAAGTGAGATGGGGCATGAAGTTATTTCTTGGAGTTGGAGACATACCAAGTTTAGCTCAGTTCTGGGCATCTTTGAAATACCTATACAAACTTGTTCCTACATAGTAACTTGCAACTTTGAATGAGAATGTGCTTGCTTGCAGCAACGTGCTATATGTTCTGAATGCCCGATTTGGGAATCTGTGTCAAAACTTTGTTAGGAATTAGGTGATCCTTACAAGCTGGAAGTAAGGGAGATGGAGCATGAAGTTATTTCTAGGAGTTGGACACATACCAAGTTTAGCTCAGTTCTGGGCATCTTTGAAATACCTATACAAACTTGTTCCTACATAGTAACTTGCATCTTTGAATGAGAATGTGCTTGCTTACAGCAACGTGCTATATGTTCTGAATGCCCGAATTGGCAATCTGTGTCAAAACTTTGTTAGGAATTATGTGATCCTTACTAGCTGGAAGTAAGGGAGATGGGGCATGAAGTTATTTCTAGGAGTTGGACACATACCAAGTTTAGCTCAGTTCTGGGCATCTTTGAAATACCTATACAAACTTGTTCCTACATAGTAACTTGCATCTTTGAATGAGAATGTGCTTGCTTACAGCAACGTGCTATATGTTCTGAATGCCCGAATTGGGAATCTGTGTCAAATCTTTGTTAGGAATTATGTGATCCTTACTAGCTGGAAGTAAGGGAGATGGGGCATGAAGTTATTTCTAGGAGTTGGACACATACCAAGTTTAGCTCAGTTCTGGGCATCTTTGAAATACCTATACAAACTTGTTCCTACATAGTAACTTGCATCTTTGAATGAGAATCTGCTTGCTTACAGCAACGTGCTATATGTTCTGAATGCCCGAATTGGCAATCTGTGTCAAAACTTTGTTAGGAATTATGTGATCCTTACTAGCTGGAAGTAAGGGAGATGGGGCATGAAGTTATTTCTAGGAGTTGGAGACATACCAAGTTTAGCTCAGTTCTGGGCATCTTTGAAATACCTATACAAAATTGTTCCTACATAGTAACTTGCATCTTTGAATGAGAATGTGCTTGCTTACAGCAACGTGCTATATGTTCTGAATGCCCGAATTGGGAATCTGAGTCAAAACTTTGTTAGGAATTACGTGATCCTTACTAGCTGGAAGTAAGGGAGATGGGGCATGAAGTTATTTCTAGGAGTTGGACACATACCAAGTTTAGCTCAGTTCTGGGCATCTTTGAAATACCTATACAAACTTGTTCCTACATAGTAACTTGCAACTTTGAATGAGAATGTGCTTGCTTGCAGCAACGTGCTATATGTTCTGAATGCCCGATTTGGGAATCTGTGTCAAAACTTTGTTAGGAATTATGTGATCCTTACTAGCTGGAAGTAATGGAGGTGGGGCATGAAGTTATTTCTAGGAGTTGGACACATACCAAGTTTAGCTCAGTTCTGGGCATCTTTGAAATACCTATACAAACTTGTTCCTACATAGTAACTTGCATCTTTGAATGAGAATGTGCTTGCTTACAGCATCGTGCTATATGTTCTGAATGCCCGAATTGGCAATCTGTGTCAAAACTTTGTTAGGAATTATGTCATTCTTAGAAGCTGGAAGTAAGGGAGATGGGGCATGAAGTTATTTCTAGGAGTTGGACACATACGAAGTTTAGCTCAGTTCTGGGCATCTTTGAAATACCTATACAAACTTGTTCCTACATAGTAACTTGCAACATTGAATGAGAATCTGCTTGCTTACAGCAACGTGCTGTATGTTCTGAATGCCCGAATTGGGAATCTGTGTCAAAACTTTGTTAGGAATTATGTGATCCTTACTAGCTGGAAGTAAGGGAGATGGGGCATGAAGTTATTTCTAGGAGTTGGAGACATACCAAGTTTAGCTCAGTTCTGGGCATCTTTGAAATACCTATACAAACTTGTTCCTACATAGTAACTTGCAACTTTGAATGAGAATGTGCTTGCTTACAGCAACGTGCTATATGTTCTGAATGCCCGAATTGGGAATCTGTGTCAAAACTTTGTTAGGAATTATGTGATCCTTACTAGCTGGAAGTAAGGGAGATGGGGCATGAAGTTATTTCTAGGAGTTGGACACATACCAAGTTTAGCTCAGTTCTGGGCATCTTTGAAATACCTATACAAACTTGTTCCTACATAGTACTTGCAACTTTGAATGAAAATGTGCTTGCTTAGAGCAACGTGCTATATGTTCTGAATGCCCGAATTGGGAATCTGTGTCAAAACTTTGTTAGGAATTATGTGATCCTTACTAGCTGGAAGTAAGGGAGATGGGCCATGAAGTTATTTCTTGGAGTTGGAGACATACCAAGTTTAGCTTAGTTCTGGGCATCTTTGAAATACCTATACAAACTTGTTCCTACATAGTAACTTGCATCTTTGAATGAGAATGTGCTTGCTTACAGCAACGTGCTATATGTTCTGAATGCCCGAATTGGGAATCTGTGTCAAATCTTTGTTAGGAATTATGTGATCCTTACTAGCTGGAAGTAAGGGAGATGGGGCATGAAGTTATTTCTAGGAGTTGGACACATACCAAGTTTAGCTCAGTTCTGGGCATCTTTGAAATACCTATACAAACTTGTTCCTACATAGTAACTTGCATCTTTGAATGAGAATCTGCTTGCTTACAGCAACGTGCTATATGTTCTGAATGCCCGAATTGGCAATCTGTGTCAAAACTTTGTTAGGAATTATGTGATCCTTACTAGCTGGAAGTAAGGGAGATGGGGCATGAAGTTATTTCTAGGAGTTGGAGACATACCAAGTTTAGCTCAGTTCTGGGCATCTTTGAAATACCTATACAAAATTGTTCCTACATAGTAACTTGCATCTTTGAATGAGAATGTGCTTGCTTACAGCAACGTGCTATATGTTCTGAATGCCCGAATTGGGAATCTGAGTCAAAACTTTGTTAGGAATTATGTGATCCTTACTAGCTGGAAGTAAGGGAGATGGGGCATGAAGTTATTTCTTGGAGTTGGAGACATACCAAGTTTAGCTCAGTTCTGGGCATCTTTGAAATACCTATACAAACTTGTTCCTACATAGTAACTTGCAACTTTGAATGAGAATGTGCTTGCTTGCAGCAACGTGCTATATGTTCTGAATGCCCGAATTGGGAATCTGTGTCAAAACTTTGTTAGGAATTATGTGATCCTTACTAGCTGGAAGTAAGGGAGATGGGGCAGGAAGTTATTTCTTGGAGTTGGACACATACCAAGTTTAGCTCAGTTCTGGGCATCTTTGAAATACCTATACAAACTTGTTCCTACATAGTAACTTGCAACTTTGAATGAGAATGTGCTTGCTTGCAGCAACGTGCTATATGTTCTGAATGCCCGAATTGGCAATCTGTGTCAAAATGTTTGTTAGGAATTATGTGATCCTTACTAGCTGGAAGTAAGGGAGATGGGGCATGAAGTTATTTCTAGGAGTTGGACACATACCAAGTTTAGCTCAGTTCTGGTCATCTTTGAAATACCTATACAAACTTGTTCCTACATAGTAACTTGCATCTTTGAATGAGAATGTGCTTGGTTACAGCAACGTGCTATATGTTCTGAATGCCCGAATTGGCAATCTGTGTCAAAACTTTGTTAGGAATTATGTGATCCTTACTAGCTGGAAGTAAGGGAGATGGGGCATGAAGTTATTTCTAGGAGTTGGAGACATACCAAGTTTAGCTCAGTTCTGGGCATCTTTGAAATACCTATACAAACTTGTTCCTACATAGTAACTTGCATCTTTGAATGAGAATGTGCTTGCTTACAGCAACGTGCTATATGTTCTGAATGCCCGAATTGGCAATCTGTGTCAAAACTTTGTTAGGAATTATGTGATCCTTACTAGCTGGAAGTAAGGGAGATGGGGCATGAAGTTATTTCTAGGAGTTGGACACATACCAAGTTTAGCTCAGTTCTGGGCATCTTTGAAATACCTATACAAACTTGTTCCTACATAGTAACTTGCATCTTTGAATGAGAATGTGCTTGCTTACAGCAACGTGCTATATGTTCTGAATGCCCGAATTGGGAATCTGTGTCAAAACTTTGTTAGGAATTATGTGATCCTTACTAGCTGGAAGTAAGGGAGATGGGGCATGAAGTTATTTCTAGGAGTTGGACACATACCAAGTTTAGCTCAGTTCTGGGCATCTTTGAAATACCTATACAAACTTGTTCCTACATAGTAACTTGCAACTTTGAATGAGAATGTGCTTGCTTACAGCAACGTGCTATATGTTCTGAATGCCCGAATTGGGAATCTGTGTGAAAACTTTGTTAGGAATTATGTGATCCTTACTAGCTGGAAGTAAGGGAGATGGGGCATGAAGTTATTTCTAGGAGTTGGACACATACCAAGTTTAGTTCAGTTCTGGGCATCTTTGAAATACCTATACAAACTTGTTCCTACATAGTAACTTGCAACTTTGAATGAGAATGTGCTTGCTTACAGCAACGTGCTATATGTTCTGAATGCCCGAATTGGGAATCTGTGTCAAATCTTTGTTAGGAATTATGTGATCCTTACTAGCTGGAAGTAAGGGAGATGGGGCATGAAGTTATTTCTTGGAGTTGGAGACATACCAAGTTTAGCTCAGTTCTGGGCATCTTTGAAATACCTATACAAACTTGTTCCTACATAGTAACTTGCAACTTTGAATGAGAATGTGCTTGCTTGCAGCAACGTGCTATATGTTCTGAATGCCCGATTTGGGAATCTGTGTCAAAACTTTGTTAGGAATTATGTGATCCTTACTAGCTGGAAGTAATGGAGGTGGGGCATGAAGTTATTTCTAGGAGTTGGACACATACCAAGTTTAGCTCAGTTCTGGGCATCTTTGAAATACCTATACAAACTTGTTCCTACATAGTAACTTGCATCTTTGAATGTGAATGTGCTTGCTTACAGCAACGTGCTATATGTTCTGAATGCCCGAATTGGGAATCTGTGTCAAAACTTTGTTAGGAATTATGTGATCCTTACTAGCTGGAAGTAAGGGAGATGGGGCATGAAGTTATTTCTAGGAGTTGGACACATACCAAGTTTAGCTCAGTTCTGGGCATCTTTGAAATACCTATACAAACATGTTCCTACATAGTAACTTGCAACTTTGAATGAGAATCTGCTTGCTTACAGCAACGTGCTATATGTTCTGAATGCCCGAATTGGGAATCTGTGTCAAAACTTTGTTAGGAATTATGTGATCCTTACTAGCTGGAAGTAAGGGAGATGGGGCATGAAGTTATTTCTTGGAGTTGGAGACATACCAAGTTTAGCTCAGTTCTGGGCATCTTTGAAATACCTATACAAACTTGTTCCTACATAGTAACTTGCATCTTTGAATGAGAATCTGCTTGCTTACAGCAACGTGCTATATGTTCTGAATGCCCGAATTGGGAATCTGTGTCAAAACTTTGTTAGGAATTATGTGATCCTTGCTAGCTGGAAGTAAGGGAGATGGGGCATGAAGTTATTTATAGGAGTTGGACACATACCAAGTTTAGCTCAGTTCTGGGCATCTTTGAAATACCTATACAAACATGTTCCTACATAGTAATTTGCAACTTTGAATGAGAATGTGCTTGCTTACAGCAACGTGCTATATGTTCTGAATGCCCGAATTGGGAATCTTTGTCAAAACTTTGTTAGGAATTATGTGATCCTTACTAGCTGGAAGTAAGGGAGATGGGGCATGAAGTTATTTCTTGGAGTTGGAGACATACCAAGTTTAGCTCAGTTCTGGGCATCTTTGAAATACCTATACAAACTTGTTCCTACATAGTAACTTGCATCTTTGAATGAGAATGTGCTTGCTTACAGCAACGTGCTATATGTTCTGAATGCCCAAATTGGCAATCTGTGTCAAAACTTTGTTAGGAATTATGTGATCCTTACTAGCTGGAAGTAAGGGAGATGGGGCATGAAGTTATTTCTAGGAGTTGGACACATACCAAGTTTAGCTCAGTTCTGGGCATCTTTGAAATACCTATACAAACTTGTTCCTACATAGTAACTTGCATCTTTGAATGAGAATGTGCTTGCTTACAGCAACGTGCTATATGTTCTGAATGCCCGAATTGGGAATCTGTGTCAAAACTTTGTTAGGAATTATGTGAGCCTTACTAGCTGGAAGTAAGGGAGATGGGGCATGAAGTTATTTCTAGGAGTTGGACACATACCAAGTTTAGCTCAGTTCTGGGCATCTTTGAAATACCTATACAAACTTGTTCCTACATAGTAACTTGCAACTTTGAATGAGAATCTGCTTGCTTACAGCAACGTGCTGTATGTTCTGAAATCCCGAATTGGGATTCTGTGTCAAAACTTTGTTAGGAATTATGTGATCCTTACTAGCTGGAAGTAAGGGAGATGGGGCATGAAGTTATTTCTAGGAGTTGGACACATACCAAGTTTAGCTCAGTTCTGGGCATCTTTGAAATGCCTATACAAACTTGTTCCTACATAGTAACTTGCATCTTTGAATGAGAATGTGCTTGCTTACAGCAACGTGCTATATGTTCTGAATGCCCGAATTGGGAATCTGTGTCAAAACTTTGTTAGGAATTATGTGATCCTTACTAGCTGGAAGTAAGGGAGATGGGGCATGAAGTTATTTCTAGGAGTTGGACACATACCAAGTTTAGCTCAGTTCTGGGCATCTTTGAAATACCTATACAAACTTGTTCCTACATAGTAACTTGCATCTTTGAATGAGAATGTGCTTGCTTACAGCAACGTGCTATATGTTCTGAATGCCCGAATTGGCAATCTGTGTCAAAACTTTGTTAGGAATTATGTGATCCTTACTAGCTGGAAGTAAGGGAGATGGGGCATGAAGTTATTTCTTGGAGTTGGAGACATACCAAGTTTAGCTCAGTTCTGGGCATCTTTGAAATACCTATACAAACTTGTTCCTACATAGTAACTTGCAACTTTGAATGAGAATGTGCTTGCTTGCAGCAACGTGCTATATGTTCTGAATGCCCGATTTGGGAATCTGTGTCAAAAGTTTGTTAGGAATTATGTGATCCTTACTAGCTGGAAGTAAGGGAGATGGAGCATGAAGTTATTTCTAGGAGTTGGACACATACCAAGTTTAGCTCAGTTCTGGGCATCTTTGAAATACCTATACAAACTTGTTCCTACCTAGTAACTTGCATCTTTGAATGAGAATGTGCTTGCTTACAGCAACGTGCTATATGTTCTGAATTCCCGAATAGGGAATCTGTGTCAAAACTTTGTTAGGAATTATGTGATCCTTACTAGCTGGAAGTAAGGGAGATGGGGCATGAAGTTATTTCTAGGAGTTGGACACATACCAAGTTTAGCTCAGTTCTGGGCATCTTTGAAATACCTATACAAACTTGTTCCTACCTAGTAACTTGCATCTTTGAAAGAGAATCTGCTTGCTTACAGCAACGTGCTATATGTTCTGAATGCCCGAATTGGGAATCTGTGTCAAAACTTTGTTAGGAATTATGTGATCCTTACTAGCTGGAAGTAAGGGAGATGGGGCATGAAGTTATTTCTAGGAGTTGGACACATACCAAGTTTAGCTCAGTTCTGGGCATCTTTGAAATACCTATACAAACTTGTTCCTACATAGTAACTTGCAACTTTGAATGAAAATGTGCTTGCTTACAGCAACGTGCTATATGTTCTGAATGCCCGAATTGGGAATCTGTGTCAAAACTTTGTTAGGAATTATGTGATCCTTACTAGCTGGAAGTAAGGGAGATGGGGCATGAAGTTATTTCCAGGAGTTGGACACATACCAAGTTTAGCTCAGTTCTGGGCATCTTTGAAATACCTATACAAACTTGTTCCTACATAGTAACTTGCAACTTTGAATGAAAATGTGCTTGCTTACAGCAACGTGCTATATGTTCTGAATGCCCGAATTGGGAATCTGTGTCAAAACTTTGTTAGGAATTATGTGATCCTTACTAGCTGGAAGTAAGGGAGATGGGGCATGAAGTTATTTCTAGGAGTTGGACACATACCAAGTTTAGCTCAGTTCTGGGCATCTTTGAAATACCTATACAAACTTGTTCCTACATAGTAACTTGCAACTTTGAATGAAAATGTGCTTGCTTACAGCAACGTGCTATATGTTCTGAATGCCCGAATTCGGAATCTGTGTCAAAACTTTGTTAGGAATTATGTCATCCTTACTAGCTGGAAGTAAGGGAGATGGGGCATGAAGTTATTTCTAGGAGTTGGACACATACCAAGTTTAGCTCAGTTCTGTGCATCTTTGAAATACCTATACAAACTTGTTCCTACATAGTAACTTGCAACTTTGAATGAGAATCTGCTTGCTTACAGCAACGTGCTATATGTTCTGAATGCCCGAATTGGGAATCTCTGTCAAAACTTTGTTAGGAATTATGTGATCCTTACTAGCTGGAAGTAAGGGAGATGGGGCATGAAGTTATTTCTAGGAGTTGGACACATACCAAGTTTAGCTCAGTTCTGGGCATCTTTGAAATACCTATACAAACTTGTTCCTACATAGTAACTTGCATCTTTGAATGAGAATGTGCTTGCTTACAGCAACGTGCTATATGTTCTGAATGCCCGAATTGGGAATCTGTGTCAAAACTTTGTTAGGAATTATGTGATCCTTACTAGCTGGAAGTAAGGGAGATGGGGCATGAAGTTATTTCTAGGAGTTGGACACATACCAAGTTTAGCTCAGTTCTGGGCATCTTTGAAATACCTATACAAACTTGTTCCTACATAGTAACTTGCATCTTTGAATGAGAATGTGCTTGCTTACAGCAACGTGCTATATGTTCTGAATGCCCGAATTGGGAATCTGTGTCAAAACTTTGTTAGGAATTATGTGATCCTTACTAGCTGGAAGTAAGGGAGATGGGGCATGAAGTTATTTCTAGGAGTTGGACACATACCAAGTTTAGCTCAGTTCTGGGCATCTTTGAAATACCTATACAAACTTGTTCCTATATAGTAACTTGCAACTTTGAATGAGAATGTGCTTGCTTGCAGCAACGTGCTATATGTTTTGAATGCCCGAATAGGGAATCTGTGTCAAAACTTTGTTAGGAATTATGTGATCCTTACTGGCTGGAAGTAAGGGAGATGGAGCATGAAGTTATTTCTATGATTTGGACACATACCAAGTTTAGCTCAGTTCTGGGCATCTTTGAAATACCTATACAAACTTGTTCCTACCTAGTAACTTGCATCTTTGAATGAGAATGTGCTTGCTTACAGCAACGTGCTATATGTTCTGAATGCCCGAATAGGGAATCTGTGTCAAATCTTTGTTAGGAATTATGTGATCCTTACAAACTGGAAGTAAGTGAGATGGGGCATGAAGTTATTTCTAGGAGTTGGACACATACCAAGTTTAGCTCAGTTCTGGGCATCTTTGAAATACCTATACAAACTTGTTCCTACATAGTAACTTGCATCTTTGAATGAGAATCTGCTTGCTTACAGCAACGTGCTATATTTTCTGAATGCCCGAATTGGGAATCTGTGTCAAAACTTTGTTAGGAATTATTTGATCCTTACTAGCTGGAAGTAAGGGAGATGGGGCATGAAGTTATTTCTAGGAGTTGGACACATACCAAGTTTAGCTCAGTTCTGGGCATCTTTGAAATACCTATACAAACTTGTTCCTACATAGTAACTTGCAACTTTGAATGAAAATGTGCTTGCTTACAGCAACGTGCTATATGTTCTGAATGCCCGAATTGGGAATCTGTGTCAAAACTTTGTTAGGAATTATGTGATCCTTACTAGCTCGAAGTAAGGGAGATGGGGCATGAAGTTATTTCTAGGAGTTGGACACATACCAAGTTTAGCTCAGTTCTGGGCATCTTTGAAATACCTATACAAACTTGTTCCTACATAGTAACTTGCAACTTTGAATGAGAATGTGCTTGCTTGCAGCAACGTGCTATATGTTCTGAATGCCCGAATTGGGAATCTGTGTCAAAACTGTTAGGAATTATGTGATCCTTACTAGCTGGAAGTAAGGGAGATGGGGCATGAAGTTATTTCTAGGAATTGGACACATACCAAGTTTAGCTCAGTTCTGGGCATCTTTGAAATACCTATACAAACTTGTTCCTACATAGTAACTTGCATCTTTGAATGAGAATCTGCTTGCTTACAGCAACGTGCTATATGTTCTGGATGCCCGAATTGGGAATCTGTGTCAAAACTTTGTTAGTAATTATGTGATCCTTACTAGCTGGAAGTAAGGGAGATGGGGCATGAAGTTATTTCTAGGAGTTGGACACATACCAAGTTTAGCTCAGTTCTGGGCATCTTTGAAATACCTATACAAACTTGTTCCTACATAGTAACTTGCAACTTTGAATGAGAATGTGCTTGCTTACAGCAACGTGCTATATGTTCTGAATGCCCGAATTGGGAATCTGTGTCAAAACTTTGTTAGGAATTATGTCATCCTTACTAGCTGGAAGTAAGGGAGATGGGGCATGAAGTTATTTCTAGGAGTTGGACACATACCAAGTTTAGCTCAGTTCTGGGCATCTTTGAAATACCTATACAAACTTGTTCCTACATAGTAACTTGCAACTTTGAATGAAAATGTGCTTGCTTACAGCAACGTGCTATATGTTCTGAATGCCCGAATTGGGAATCTGTGTCAAAACATTGTTAGGAATTATGTGATCCTTATTAGCTGGAAGTAAGGGAGATGGGGCATGAAGTTATTTCTAGAAGTTGGACACATACCAAGTTTAGCTCTGTTCTGGGCATCTTTGAAATACCTATACAAACTTGTTCCTACATAGTAACTTGCATCTTTGAATGAGAATCTGCTTGCTTACAGCAACGTGCTATATGTTCTGAATGCCCGAATTGGGAATCTGTGTCAAAACTTTGTTAGGAATTATGTGATCCTTACTAGCTGGAAGTAAGGGAGATGGGGCATGAAGTTATTTCTAGGAGTTGGACACATACCAAGTTTAGCTCAGTTCTGGGCATCTTTGAAATACCTATACAAACTTGTTCCTACATAGTAACTTGCAACTTTGAATGAGAATGTGCTTGCTTACAGCAACGTGCTATATGTTCTGAATGCCCGAATTGGGAATCTGTGTCAAAACTTTGTTAGGAATTATGTGATCCTTACTAGCTGGAAGTAAGGGAGATGGGGCATGAAGTTATTTCTAGGAGTTGGACACATACCAAGTTTAGCTCAGTTCTGGGCATCTTTGAAATACCTATACAAACTTGTTCCTACATAGTAACTTGCAACTTTGAATGAGAATGTGCTTGCTTACAGCAACGTGCTATATGTTCTGAATGCCCGAATTGGGAATCTGTGTCAAAACTTTGTTAGGAATTATGTGATCCTTACTAGCTGGAAGTAAGGGAGATGGGGCATGAAGTTATTTCTAGGAGTTGGACACATACCAAGTTTAGCTCAGTTCTGGGCATCTTTGAAATACCTATACAAACTTGTTCCTACATAGTAACTTGCATCTTTGAATGAGAATCTGCTTGCTTACAGCAACGTGCTATATGTTCTGAATGCCGGAATAGGGAATCTGTGTCAAAACTTTGTTAGGAATTATGTGATCCTTACTAGCTGGAAGTAAGGGAGATGGGGCATTAAGTTATTTCTAGGAGTTGGACACATACCAAGTTTAGCTCAGTTCTGGGCATCTTTGAAATACCTATACAAACTTGTTCCTACATAGTAACTTGCATCTTTGAATGAGAATCTGCTTGCTTGCAGCAACGTGCTATATGTTCTGAATGCCCGAATTGGGAATCTGTGTCAAAACTTTGTTAGGAATTATGTGATCCTTACTAGCTGGAAGTAAGGGAGATGGGGCATGAAGTTATTTCTAGGAGTTGGACACATACCAAGTTTAGCTCAGTTCTGGGCATCTTTGAAATACCTATACAAAATTGTTCCTACATAGTAACTTGCATCTTTGAATGAGAATCTGCTTGCTTACAGCAACGTGCTATATGTTCTGAATGCCCGAATTGGGAATCTGTGTCAAAACTTTGTTAGGAATTATGTGATCCTTACTAGCTGGAAGTAAGGGAGATGGGGCATGAAGTTATTTCTTGGAGTTGGACACATACCAAGTTTAGCTCAGTTCTGGGCATCTTTGAAATACCTATACAAACTTGTTCCTACATAGTAACTTGCAACTTTGAATGAGAATGTGCTTGCTTACAGCAACGTGCTATATGTTCTGAATGCCCGAATTGGGAATCTGTGTCAAAACTTTGTTAGGAATTATGTGATCCTTACTAGCTGGAAGTAAGGGAGATGGGGCATGAAGTTATTTCTAGGAGTTGGAGACATACCAAGTTTAGCTCAGTTCTGGGCATCTTTGAAATACCTATACAAACTTGTTCCTACATAGTAACTTGCAACTTTGAATGAGAATGTGCTTGCTTACGGCAACGTGCTATATGTTCTGAATGCCCGAATTGGGAATCTGTGTCAAAACTTTGTTAGGAATTATGTGATCCTTACTAGTTGGAAGTAAGGGAGATGGGGCATGAAGTTATTTCTAGGAGTTGGACACATACCAAGTTTAGCTCAGTTCTGGGCATCTTTGAAATACCTATACAAACTTGTTCCTACATAGTAACTTGCAACTTTGAATGAGAATGTGCTTGCTTACAGCAACGTGCTATATGTTCTGAATGCCCGAATTGGGAATCTGTGTCAAAACTTTGTTAGGAATTATGTGATCCTTACTAGCTGGAAGTAAGGGAGATGGGGCATGAAGTTATTTCTAGGAGTTGGACACATACCAAGTTTAGCTCAGTTCTGGGCATCTTTGAAATACCTATACAAACTTGTTCCTACATAGTAACTTGCAACTTTGAATGAGAATGTGCTTGCTTACAGCAACGTGCTATATGTTCTGAATGCCCGAATTGGGAATCTGTGTGAAAACTTTGTTAGGAATTATGTGATCCTTACTAGCTGGAAGTAAGGGAGATGGGGCATGAAGTTATTTCTAGGAGTTGGACACATACCAAGTTTAGCTCAGTTCTGGGCATCTTTGAAATACCTATACAAACTTGTTCCTACATAGTAACTTGCATCTTTGAATGAGAATCTGCTTGCTTACAGCAACGTGCTATATGTTCTGAATGCCCGAATTGGGAATCTGTGTCAAAACTTTGTTAGGAATTATGTGATCCTTACTAGCTGGAAGTAAGGGAGATGGGGCATGAAGTTATTTCTAGGAGTTGGACACATACCAAGTTTAGCTCAGTTCTGGGCATCTTTGAAATACCTATACAAACTTGTTCCTACATAGTAACTTGCAACTTTGAATGAAAATGTGCTTGCTTACAGCAACGTGCTATATGTTCTGAATGCCCGAATTGGCAATCTGTGTCAAAACTTTGTTAGGAATTATGTGATCCTTACTAGCTGGAAGTAAGGGAGATGGGGCATGAAGTTATTTCTAGGAGTTGGAGACATACCAAGTTTAGCTCAGTTCTGGGCATCTTTGAAATACCTATACAAACTTGTTCCTACATAGTAACTTGCAACATTGAATGAGAATGTGCTTGCTTACAGCAACGTGCTATATGTTCTGAATGCCCGAATTGGGAATCTGTGTCAAAACTTTGTTAGGAATTATGTGATCCTTACTAGCTGGAAGTAAGGCAGATGGGGCATGAAGTTATTTCTTGGAGTTGGAGACATACCAAGTTTAGCTCAGTTCTGAGCATCTTTGAAATACCTATACAAACTTGTTCCTACATAGTAACTTGCAACTTTGAATGAGAATGTGCTTGCTTTCAGCAACGTGCTATATGTTCTGAATGCCCGATTTGGGAATCTGTGTCAAAACTTTGTTAGGAATTATGTGATCCTTACTAGCTGGAAGTAAGGGAGATGGGGCATGAAGTTATTTCTTGGAGTTGGAGACATACCAAGTTTAGCTCAGTTCTGGGCATCTTTGAAATACCTATACAAACTTGTTCTGACATAGTAACTTGCATCTTTGAATGAGAATGTGCTTGCTTGCAGCAACGTGCTATATGTTCTGAATGCCCGAATTGGCAATCTGTGTCAAAACTTTGTTAGGAATTATGTGATCCTTACTAGCTGGAAGTAAGGGAGATGGGGCATGAAGTTATTTCTAGGAGTTGGACACATACCAAGTTTAGCTCAGTTCTGGGCATCTTTGAAATACCTATACAAACTTGTTCCTACATAGTAACTTGCAACTTTGAATGAGAATGTGCTTGCTTACAGCAACGTGCTATATGTTCTGAATGCCCGAATTGGGAATCTGTGTCAAAACTTTGTTAGGAATTATGTGATCCTTACTAGCTGGAAGTAAGGGAGATGGGGCATGAAGTTATTTCTAGGAGTTGGACACATACCAAGTTTAGCTCAGTTCTGGGCATCTTTGAAATACCTATACAAACTTGTTCCTACATAGTAACTTGCATCTTTGAATGAGAATGTGCTTGCTTACAGCAATGTGCTATATGTTCTGAATGCCCGAATTGGGAATCTGTGTCAAAACTTTGTTAGGAATTATGTGATCCTTACTAGCTGGAAGTAAGGGAGATGGGGCATGAAGTTATTTCTAGGAGTTGGACACATACCAAGTATAGCTCAGTTCTGGGCATCTTTGAAATACCTATACAAACTTGTTCCTACATAGTAACTTGCAACTTTGAATGAGAATGTGCTTGCTTACAGCAACGTGCTATATGTTCTGAATGCCCGAATTGGGAATCTGTGTCAAAACTTTGTTAGGAATTATGTGATCCTTACTAGCTGGAAGTAAGGGAGATGGGGCATGAAGTTATTTCTAGGAGTTGGACACATACCAAGTTTAGCTCAGTTCTGGGCATCTTTGAAATACCTATACAAAATTGTTCCTACATAGTAACTTGCATCTTTGAATGAGAATCTGCTTGCTTACAGCAACGTGCTATATGTTCTGAATGCCCGAATTGGGAATCTGTGTCAAAACTTTGTTAGGAATTATGTGATCCTTACTAGCTGGAAGTAAGGGAGATGGGGCATGAAGTTATTTCTAGGAGTTGGAGACATACCAAGTTTAGCTCAGTTCTGGGCATCTTTGAAATACCTATACAAACTTGTTCCTACATAGTAACTTGCAACTTTGAATGAGAATGTGCTTGCTTACAGCAACGTGCTATATGTTCTGAATGCCCGAATTGGGAATCTGTGTCAAAACTTTGTTAGGAATTATGTGATCCTTACTAGCTGGAAGTAAGGGAGATGGGGCATGAAGTTATTTCTAGGAGTTGGAGACATACCAAGTTTAGCTCAGTTCTGGGCATCTTTGAAATACCTATACAAACTTGTTCCTACATAGTAACTTGCAACTTTGAATGAGAATGTGCTTGCTTACAGCAACGTGCTATATGTTCTGAATGCCCGAATTGGGAATCTGTGTCAAAACTTTGTTAGGAATTATGTGATCCTTACTAGCTGGAAGTAAGGGAGATGGGGCATGAAGTTATTTCTAGGTGTTGGACACATACCAAGTTTAGCTCAGTTCTGGGCATCTTTGAAATACCTATACAAACTTGTTCCTACATAGTAACTTGCAACTTTGAATGAGAATGTGCTTGCTTACAGCAACGTGCTATATGTTCTGAATGCCCGAATTGGGAATCTGTGTCAAAACTTTGTTAGGAATTATGTGATCCTTACTAGCTGGAAGTAAGGGAGATGGGGCATGAAGTTATTTCTAGGAGTTGGACACATACCAAGTTTAGCTCAGTTCTGGGCATCTTTGAAATACCTATACAAACTTGTTCCTACATAGTAACTTGCAACTTTGAATGAGAATGTGCTTGCTTACAGCAACGTGCTATATGTTCTGAATGCCCGAATTGGGAATCTGTGTCAAAACTTTGTTAGGAATTATGTGATCCTTACTAGCTGGAAGTAAGGGAGATGGGGCATGAAGTTATTTCTAGGAGTTGGACACATACCAAGTTTAGCTCAGTTCTGGGCATCTTTGAAATACCTATACAAACTTGTTCCTACATAGTAACTTGCATCTTTGAATGAGAATCTGCTTGCTTACAGCAACGTGCTATATGTTCTGAATGCCCGAATTGGGAATCTGTGTCAAAACTTTGTTAGGAATTATGTGATCCTTACTAGCTGGAAGTAAGGGAGATGGGGCATGAAGTTATTTCTAGGAGTTGGACACATACCAAGTTTAGCTCAGTTCTGGGCATCTTTGAAATACCTATACAAACTTGTTCGTACATAGTAACTTGCAACTATGAATGAAAATGTGCTTGCTTACAGCAACGTGCTATATGTTCTGAATGCCCGAATTGGCAATCTGTGTCAAAACTTTGTTAGGAATTATGTGATCCTTACTAGCTGGAAGTAAGGGAGATGGGGCATGAAGTTATTTCTAGGAGTTGGAGACATACCAAGTTTAGCTCAGTTCTGGGCATCTTTGAAATACCTATACAAACTTGTTCCTACATAGTAACTTGCAACTTTGAATGAGAATGTGCTTGCTTACAGCAACGTGCTATATGTTCTGAATGCCCGAATTGGGAATCTGTGTCAAAACTTTGTTAGGAATTATGTGATCCTTACTAGCTGGAAGTAAGGGAGATGGGGCATGAAGTTATTTCTTGGAGTTGGAGACATACCAAGTTTAGCTCAGTTCTGAGCATCTTTGAAATACCTATACAAACTTGTTCCTACATAGTAACTTGCAACTTTGAATGAGAATGTGCTTGCTTGCAGCAACGTGCTATATGTTCTGAATGCCCGATTTGGGAATCTGTGTCAAAACTTTGTTAGGAATTATGTGATCCTTACTAGCTGGAAGTAAGGGAGATGGGGCATGAATTTATTTCTTGGAGTTGGAGACATACCAAGTTTAGCTCAGTTCTGGGCATCTTTGAAATACCTATACAAACTTGTTCCTACATAGTAACTTGCATCTTTGAATGAGAATGTGCTTGCTTGCAGCAACGTGCTATATGTTCTGAATGCCCGAATTGGCAATCTGTGTCAAAACTTTTTTAGGAATTATGTGATCCTTACTAGCTGGAAGTAAGGGAGATGGGGCATGAAGTTATTTCTAGGAGTTGGACACATACCAAGTTTAGCTCAGTTCTGGGCATCTTTGAAATACCTATACAAACTTGTTCCTACATAGTAACTTGCAACTTTGAATGAGAATGTGCTTGCTTACAGCAACGTGCTATATGTTCTGAATGCCCGAATTGGGAATCTGTGTCAAAACTTTGTTAGGAATTATGTGATCCTTACTAGCTGGAAATAAGGGAGATGGGGCATGAAGTTATTTCTAGGAGTTGGACACATACCAAGTTTAGCTCAGTTCTGGGCATCTTTGAAATACCTATACAAACTTGTTCCTACATAGTAACTTGCATCTTTGAATGAGAATGTGCTTGCTTACAGCAACGTGCTATATGTTCTGAATGCCCGAATTGGGAATCTGTGTCAAAACTTTGTTAGGAATTATGTGATCCTTACTAGCTGGAAGTAAGGGAGATGGGGCATGAAGTTATTTCTAGGAGTTGGACACATACCAAGTATAGCTCAGTTCTGGGCATCTTTGAAATACCTATACAAACTTGTTCCTACATAGTAACTTCCAACTTTGAATGAGAATGTGCTTGCTTACAGCAACGTGCTATATGTTCTGAATGCCCGAATTGGGAATCTGTGTCAAAACTTTGTTAGGAATTATGTGATCCTTACTAGCTGGAAGTAAGGGAGATGGGGCATTAAGTTATTTCTAGGAGTTGGACACATACCAAATTTAGCTCAGTTCTGGGCATCTTTGAAATACCTATACAAACTTGTTCCTACATAGTAACTTGCAACTTTGAATGAGAATGTGCTTGCTTACAGCAACGTGCTATATGTTCTGAATGCCCGAATTGGGAATCTGTGTCAAAACTTTGTTAGGAATTATGTGATCCTTACTAGCTGGAAGTAAGGGAGATGGGGCATGAAGTTATTTCTAGGAGTTGGAGACATACCAAGTTTAGCTCAGTTTTGGGCATCTTTGTAATACCTATACAAACTTGTTCCTACATAGTAACTTGCAACTTTGAATGAAAATGTGCTTGCTTACAGCAACGTGCTATATGTTCTGAATGCCCGAATTGGGAATCTGTGTCAAAACTTTGTTAGGAATTATGTGATCCTTACTAGCTGGAAGTAAGGGAGATGGGGCATGAAGTTATTTCTAGGAGTTGGACACATACCAAGTTTAGCTCAGTTCTGGGCATCTTTGAAATACCTATACAAAATTGTTCCTACATAGTAACTTGCATCTTTGAATGAGAATCTGCTTGCTTACAGCAACGTGCTATATGTTCTGAATGCCCGTATTGGGAATCTGTGTCAAAACTTTGTTAGGAATTATGTGATCCTTACTAGCTGGAAGTAAGGGAGATGGGGCATGAAGTTATTTCCAGGAGTTGGACACATACCAAGTTTAGCTCAGTTCTGGGCATCTTTGAAATACCTATACAAAATTGTTCCTACATAGTAACTTGCATCTTTGAATGAGAATCTGCTTGCTTACAGCAACGTGCTATATGTTCTGAATGCCCGAATTGGGAATCTGTGTCAAAACTTTGTTAGGAATTATGTGATCCTTACTAGCTGGAAGTAAGGGAGATGGGGCATGAAGTTATTTCTAGGAGTTGGACACATACCAAGTTTAGCTCAGTTCTGGGCATCTTTGAAATACCTATACAACTTGTTCCTACATAGTAACTTGCAACTTTGAATGAGAATGTGCTTGCTTACAGCAACGTGCTATATGTTCTGAATGCCCGAATTGGGAATCTGTGTCAAAACTTTGTTAGGAATTATGTGATCCTTACTAGCTGGAAGTAAGGGAGATGGGGCATGAAGTTATTTCTAGGAGTTGGAGACATACCAAGTTTAGCTCAGTTCTGGGCATCTTTGAAATACCTATACAAACTTGTTCCTACATAGTAACTTGCAACTTTGAATGAGAATGTGCTTGCTTACAGCAACGTGCTATATGTTCTGAATGCCCGAATTGGGAATCTGTGTCAAAACTTTGTTAGGAATTATGTGATCCTTACTAGCTGGAAGTAAGGGAGATGGGGCATGAAGTTATTTCTAGGTGTTGGACACATACCAAGTTTAGCTCAGTTCTGGGCATCTTTGAAATACCTATACAAACTTGTTCCTACATAGTAACTTGCAACTTTGAATGAGAATGTGCTTGCTTACAGCAACGTGCTATATGTTCTGAATGCCCGAATTGGGAATCTGTGTCAAAACTTTGTTAGGAATTATGTGATCCTTACTAGCTGGAAGTAAGGGAGATGGGGCATGAAGTTATTTCTAGGAGTTGGACACATACCAAGTTTAGCTCAGTTCTGGGCATCTTTGAAATACCTATACAAACTTGTTCCTACATAGTAACTTGCAACTTTGAATGAGAATGTGCTTGCTTACAGCAACGTGCTATATGTTCTGAATGCCCGAATTGGGAATCTGTGTCAAAACTTTGTTAGGAATTATGTGATCCTTACTAGCTGGAAGTAAGGGAGATGGGGCATGAAGTTATTTCTAGGAGTTGGAGACATACCAAGTTTAGCTCAGTTCTGGGCATCTTTGAAATACCTATACAAACTTGTTCCTACATAGTAACTTGCATCTTTGAATGAGAATGTGCTTGCTTACAGCAACGTGCTATATGTTCTGAATGCCCGAATTGGGAATCTGTGTCAAAACTTTGTTAGGAATTATGTGATCCTTACTAGCTGGAAGTACGGGAGATGGGGCATGAAGTTATTTCTAGGAGTTGGACACATACCAAGTTTAGCTCAGTTCTGGGCATCTTTGAAATACCTATACAAACTTGTTCCTACATAGTAACTTGCAACTTTGAATGAAAATGTGCTTGCTTACAGCAACGTGCTATATGTTCTGAATGCCCGAATTGGCAATCTGTGTCAAAACTTTGTTAGGAATTATGTGATCCTTACTAGCTGGAAGTAAGGGAGATGTGGCATGAAGTTATTTCTAGGAGTTGGAGACATACCAAGTTTAGCTCAGTTCTGGGCATCTTTGAAATACCTATACAAACTTGTTCCTACATAGTAACTTGCAACTTTGAATGAGAATGTGCTTGCTTACAGCAACGTGCTATATGTTCTGAATGCCCGAATTGGGAATCTGTGTCAAAACTTTGTTAGGAATTATGTGATCCTTACTAGCTGGAAGTAAGGGAGATGGGGCATGAAGTTATTTCTTGGAGTTGGAGACATACCAAGTTTAGCTCAGTTCTGAGCATCTTTGAAATACCTATACAAACTTGTTCCTACATAGTAACTTGCAACTTTGAATGAGAATGTGCTTGCTTGCAGCAACGTGCTATATGTTCTGAATGCCCCTATTTGGGAATCTGTGTCAAAACTTTGTTAGGAATTATGTGATCCTTACTAGCTGGAAGTAAGGGAGATGGGGCATGAAGTTATTTCTTGGAGTTGGAGACATACCAAGTTTAGCTCAGTTCTGGGCATCTTTGAAATACCTATACAAACTTGTTCCTACATAGTAACTTGCATCTTTGAATGAGAATGTGCTTGCTTGCAGCAACGTGCTATATGTTCTGAATGCCCGAATTGGCAATCTTTGTCAAAACTTTTTTAGGAATTATGTGATCCTTACTAGCTGGAAGTAAGGGAGATGGGGCATGAAGTTATTTCTAGGAGTTGGACACATACCAAGTTTAGCTCAGTTCTGGGCATCTTTGAAATACCTATACAAACTTGTTCCTACATAGTAACTTGCAACTTTGAATGAGAATGTGCTTGCTTACAGCAACGTGCTATATGTTCTGAATGCCCGAATTGGGAATCTGTGTCAAAACTTTGTTAGGAATTATGTGATCCTTACTAGCTGGAAGTAAGGGAGATGGGGCATGAAGTTATTTCTAGGAGTTGGACACATACCAAGTTTAGCTCAGTTCGGGCATCTTTGAAATACCTATACAAACTTGTTCCTACATAGTAACTTGCATCTTTGAATGAGAATGTGCTTGCTTACAGCAACGTGCTATATGTTCTGAATGCCCGAATTGGGAATCTGTGTCAAAACTTTGTTAGGAATTATGTGATCCTTACTAGCTGGAAGTAAGGGAGATGGGGCATGAAGTTATTTCCAGGAGTTGGACACATACCAAGTATAGCTCAGTTCTGGGCATCTTTGAAATACCTATACAAACTTGTTCCTACATAGTAACTTGCAACTTTGAATGAGAATGTGCTTGCTTACAGCAACGTGCTATATGTTCTGAATGCCCGAATTGGGAATCTGTGTCAAATCTTTGTTAGGAATTATGTGATCCTTACTAGCTGGAAGTAAGGGAGATGGGGCATGAAGTTATTTCTAGGAGTTGGACACATACCAAGTTTAGCTCAGTTCTTGGCATCTTTGAAATACCTATACAAACTTGTTCCTACATAGTAACTTGCAACTTTGAATGAGAATGTGCTTGCTTACAGCAACGTGCTATATGTTCTGAATGCCCGAATTGGGAATCTGTGTCAAAACTTTGTTAGGAATTATGTGATCCTTACTAGCTGGAAGTAAGGGAGATGGGGCATGAAGTTATTTCTAGGAGTTGGACACATACCAAGTTTAGCTCAGTTCTGGGCATCTTTGAAATACCTATACAAACTTGTTCCTACATAGTAACTTGTAACTTTGAATGAGAATGTGCTTGCTTACAGCAACGTGCTATATGTTCTGAATGCCCGAATTGGGAATCTGTGTCAAAACTTTGTTAGGAATTATGTGATCCTTACTAGCTGGAAGTAAGGGAGATGGGGCATGAAGTTATTTCTAGGAGTTGGACACATACCAAGTTTAGCTCAGTTCTGGGCATCTTTGAAATACCTATACAAAATTGTTCCTACATAGTAACTTGCATCTTTGAATGAGAATCTGCTTGCTTACAGCAACGTGCTATATGTTCTGAATGCCCGAATTGGGAATCTGTGTCAAAACTTTGTTAGGAATTATGTGATCCTTACTAGCTGGAAGTAAGGGAGATTGGGCATGAAGTTATTTCTAGGAGTTGGACACATACCAAGTTAAGCTAGTTCTGGGCATCTTTGAAATACCTATACAAACTTGTTCCTACATAGTAACTTGCAACTTTGAATGAGAATGTGCTTGCTTACAGCAACGTGCTATATGTTCTGAATGCCCGAATTGGGAATCTGTGTCAAAACTTTGTTAGGAATTATGTCATCCTTACTAGCTGGAAGTAAGGGAGATGGGGCATGAAGTTATTTCTAGGAGTTGGACACATACCAAGTTTAGCTCAGTTCTGGGCATCTTTGAAATACCTATACAAACTTGTTCCTACATAGTAACTTGCATCTTTGAATGAGAATGTGCTTGCTTACAGCAACGTGCTATATGTTCTGAATGTCCGAATTGGCAATCTGTGTCAAAACTTTGTTAGGAATTATGTGATCCTTACTAGCTGGATGTAAGGGAGATGGGGCATGAAGTTATTTCCAGGAGTTGGACACATACCAAGTTTAGCTCAGTTCTGGGCATCTTTGAAATACCTATACAAACTTGTTCCTACATAGTAACTTGCATCTTTAATGAGAATGTGCTTGCTTACAGCAACGTGCTATATGTTCTGAATGCCCGAATTGGGAATCTGTGTCAAATCTTTGTTAGGAATTATGTGATCCTTACTAGCTGGAAGTAAGGGAGATGGGGCATGAAGTTATTTCTAGGAGTTGGACACATACCAAGTTTAGCTCAGTTCTGGGCATCTTTCAAATACCTATACAAACTTGTTCCTACATAGTAACTTGCAACTTTGAATGAGAATGTGCTTGCTTACAGCAACGTGCTATATGTTCTGAATGCCCGAATTGGGAATCTGTGTCAAAACTTTGTTAGGAATTATGTGATCCTTACTAGCTGGAAGTAAGGGAGATGGGGCATGAAGTTATTTCTAGGAGTTGGACACATACCAAGTTTAGCTCAGTTCTGGGCATCTTTGAAATACCTATACAAACTTGTTCCTACATAGTAACTTGCAACTTTGAATGAGAATGTGCTTGCTTACAGCAACGTGCTATATGTTCTGAATGCCCGAATTGGGAATCTGTGTCAAAACTTTGTTAGGAATTATGTGATCCTTACTAGCTGGAAGTAAGGGAGATGGGGCATGAAGTTATTTCTAGGAGTTGGAGACATACCAAGTTTAGCTCAGTTCTGGGCATCTTTGAAATACCTATACAAACTTGTTCCTACATAGTAACTTGCATCTTTGAATGAGAATGTGCTTGCTTACAGCAACGTGCTATATGTTCTGAATGCCCGAATTGGGAATCTGTGTCAAAACTTTGTTAGGAATTATGTGATCCTTACTAGCTGGAAGTACGGGAGATGGGGCATGAAGTTATTTCTAGGAGTTGGACACATACCAAGTTTAGCTCAGTTCTGGGCATCTTTGAAATACCTATACAAACTTGTTCCTACATAGTAACTTGCAACTTTGAATGAAAATGTGCTTGCTTACAGCAACGTGCTATATGTTCTGAATGCCCGAATTGGCAATCTGTGTCAAAACTTTGTTAGGAATTATGTGATCCTTACTAGCTGGAAGTAAGGGAGATGTGGCATGAAGTTATTTCTAGGAGTTGGAGACATACCAAGTTTAGCTCAGTTCTGGGCATCTTTGAAATACCTATACAAACTTGTTCCTACATAGTAACTTGCAACTTTGAATGAGAATGTGCTTGCTTACAGCAACGTGCTATATGTTCTGAATGCCCGAATTGGGAATCTGTGTCAAAACTTTGTTAGGAATTATGTGATCCTTACTAGCTGGAAGTAAGGGAGATGGGGCATGAAGTTATTTCTTGGAGTTGGAGACATACCAAGTTTAGCTCAGTTCTGAGCATCTTTGAAATACCTATACAAACTTGTTCCTACATAGTAACTTGCAACTTTGAATGAGAATGTGCTTGCTTGCAGCAACGTGCTATATGTTCTGAATGCCCGATTTGGGAATCTGTGTCAAAACTTTGTTAGGAATTATGTGATCCTTACTAGCTGGAAGTAAGGGAGATGGGGCATGAAGTTATTTCTTGGAGTTGGAGACATACCAAGTTTAGCTCAGTTCTGGGCATCTTTGAAATACCTATACAAACTTGTTCCTACATAGTAACTTGCATCTTTGAATGAGAATGTGCTTGCTTGCAGCAACGTGCTATATGTTCTGAATGCCCGAATTGGCAATCTGTGTCAAAACTTTTTTAGGAATTATGTGATCCTTACTAGCTGGAAGTAAGGGAGATGGGGCATGAAGTTATTTCTAGGAGTTGGACACATACCAAGTTTAGCTCAGTTCTGGGCATCTTTGAAATACCTATACAAACTTGTTCCTACATAGTAACTTGCAACTTTGAATGAGAATGTGCTTGCTTACAGCAACGTGCTATATGTTCTGAATGCCCGAATTGGGAATCTGTGTCAAAACTTTGTTAGGAATTATGTGATCCTTACTAGCTGGAAGTAAGGGAGATGGGGCATGAAGTTATTTCTAGGAGTTGGACACATACCAAGTTTAGCTCAGTTCGGGCATCTTTGAAATACCTATACAAACTTGTTCCTACATAGTAACTTGCAACTTTGAATGAGAATGTGCTTGCTTACAGCAACGTGCTATATGTTCTGAATGCCCGAATTGGGAATCTGTGTCAAAACTTTGTTAGGAATTATGTGATCCTTACTAGCTGGAAGTAAGGGAGATGGGGCATGAAGTTATTTCTAGGAGTTGGACACATACCAAGTATAGCTCAGTTCTGGGCATCTTTGAAATACCTATACAAACTTGTTCCTACATAGTAACTTGCAACTTTGAATGAGAATGTGCTTGCTTACAGCAACGTGCTATATGTTCTGAATGCCCGAATTGGGAATCTGTGTCAAAACTTTGTTAGGAATTATGTCATCCTTACTAGCTGGAAGTAAGGGAGATGGGGCATGAAGTTATTTCTAGGAGTTGGACACATACCAAGTTTAGCTCAGTTCTGGGCATCTTTGAAATACCTATACAAACATGTTCCTACATAGTAACTTGCATCTTTGAATGAGAATGTGCTTGCTTACAGCAACGTGCTATAGGTTCTGAATGCCCGAATTGCGAATCTGTGTCAAAACTTTGTTAGGAATTATGTGATCCTTACTAGCTGGAAGTAAGGGAGATGGGGCATGAAGTTATTTCTAGGAGTTGGACACATACCAAGTTTAGCTCAGTTCTGGGCATCTTTGAAATACCTATACAAACTTGTTCCTACATAGTAACTTGCATCTTTGAATGAGAATGTGCTTGCTTTCAGCAACGTGCTATATCTTCTGAATGCCCGAATTGGGAATCTGTGTCAAAACTTTGTTAGGAATTATGTGATCCTTACTAGCTGGAAGTAAGGGAGATGGGGCATGAAGTTATTTCTAGGAGTTGGACACATACTAAGTATAGCTCAGTTCTGGGCATCTTTGAAATACCTATACAAACTTGTTCCTACATAGTAACTTGCAACTTTGAATGAGAATCTGCTTGCTTACAGCAACGTGCTATATGTTCTGAATGCCCGAATTGGGAATCTGTGTCAAAACTTTGTTAGGAATTATGTGATTCTTACTAGCTGGAAGTAAGGGAGATGGGGCATGAAGTTATTTCTAGGAGTTGGACACATACCAAGTTTAGCTCAGTTCTGGGCATCTTTGAAATACCTATACAAACTTGTTCCTACATAGTAACTTGCAACTTTGAATGAGAATGTGCTTGCTTACAGCAACGTGCTATATGTTCTGAATGCCCGAATTGGGAATCTGTGTGAAAACTTTGTTAGGAATTATGTGATCCTTACTAGCTGGAAGTAAGGGAGATGGGGCATGAAGTTATTTCTTGGAGTTGGAGACATACCAAGTTTAGCTCAGTTTTGGGCATCTTTGTAACACCTATACAAACTTGTTCCTACATAGTAACTTGCATCTTTGAATGAGAATGTGATTGCTTGCAGCAACGTGCTATATGTTCTGAATGCCCGATTTGGGAATCGGTGTCAAAACTTTGTTAGGAATTATGTGATCCTTACTAGCTGGAAGTAAGGGAGATGGGGCATGAAGTTATTTCTAGGAGTTGGACACATACCAAGTTTAGCTCAGTTCTGGGCATCTTTGAAATACCTATACAAACTTGTTCCTACATAGTAACTTGCATCTTTGAATGAGAATGTGCTTGCTTACAGCAACGTGCTATATGTTCTGAATGCCCGAATTGGCAATCTGTGTCAAAACTTTGTTAGGAATTATGTGATCCTTACTAGCTGGAAGTAAGGGAGATGGGGCATGAAGTTATTTCTAGGAGTTGGACACATACCAAGTTTAGCTCAGTTCTGGGCATCTTTGAAATACCTATACAAACTTGTTCCTACATAGTAACTTGCATCTTTAATGAGAATGTGCTTGCTTACAGCAACGTGCTATATGTTCTGAATGCCCGAATTGGGAATCTGTGTCAAAACTTTGTTGGGAATTATGTGATCCTTACTAGCTGGAAGTAAGGGAGATGGGGCATGAAGTTATTTCTAGGAGTTGGACACATACCAAGTTTAGCTCAGTTCTGGGCATCTTTGAAATACCTATACAAACTTGTTCCTACATAGTAACTTGCAACTTTGAATGAGAATGTGCTTGCTTAGAGCAACGTGCTATATGTTCTGAATGCCCGAATTGGGAATCTGTGTCAAAACTTTCTTAGGAATTATGTCATCCTTACTAGCTGGAAGTAAGGGAGATGGGGCATGAAGTTATTTCTAGGAGTTGGACACATACCAAGTTTAGCTCAGTTCTGGGCATCTTTGAAATACCTATACAAACTTGTTCCTACATAGTAACTTGCAACTTTGAATGAAAATGTGCTTGCTTACAGCAACGTGCTATATGTTCTGAATGCCCGAATTGGGAATCTGTGTCAAAATTTTGTTAGGAATTATGTGATCCTTACTAGCTGGATGTAAGGGAGATGGGGCATGAAGTTATTTCCAGGAGTTGGACACATACCAAGTTTAGCTCAGTTCTGGGCATCTTTGAAATACCTATACAAACTTGTTCCTACATAGTAACTTGCATCTTTAATGAGAATCTGCTTGCTTACAGCAACGTGCTATATGTTCTGAATGCCCGAATTGGGAATCTGTGTCAAATCTTTGTTAGGAATTATGTGATCCTTACTAGCTGGAAGTAAGGGAGATGGGGCATGAAGTTATTTCTAGGAGTTGGACACATACCAAGTTTAGCTCAGTTCTGGGCATCTTTGAAATACCTATACAAACTTGTTCCTACATAGTAACTTGCAACTTTGAATGAGAATGTGCTTGCTTACAGCAACGTGCTATATGTTCTGAATGCCCGATTTGGGAATCTGTGTCAAAACTTTGTTAGGAATTATGTGATCCTTACTAGCTGGAAGTAAGGGAGATGGGGCATGAAGTTATTTCTAGGAGTTGGACACATACCAAGTTTAGCTCAGTTCTGGGCATCTTTGAAATACCTATACAAACTTGTTCCTACATAGTAACTTGCAACTTTGAATGAGAATGTGCTTGCTTACAGCAACGTGCTATATGTTCTGAATGCCCGAATTGGGAATCTGTGTCAAAACTTTGTTAGGAATTATGTGATCCTTACTAGCTGGAAGTAAGGGATATGGGGCATGAAGTTATTTCTAGGAGTTGGACACATACCAAGCTTAGCTCAGTTCTGGGCATCTTTGAAATACCTATACAAACTTGTTCCTACATAGTAACTTGCAACTTTGAATGAGAATGTGCTTGCTTACAGCAACGTGCTATATGTTCTGAATGCCCGAATTGGGAATCTGTGTCAAAACTTTGTTAGGAATTATGTGATCCTTACTAGCTGGAAGTAAGGGAGATGGGGCATGAAGTTATTTCTAGGAGTTGGACACATACCAAGTTTAGCTCAGTTCTGGGCATCTTTGAAATACCTATACAAACTTGTTCCTACATAGTAACTTGCATCTTTGAATGAGAATGTGCTTGCTTACAGCAACGTGCTATAGGTTCTGAATGCCGGAATTGCGAATCTGTGTCAAAACTTTGTTAGGAATTATGTGATCCTTACTAGCTGGAAGTAAGGGAGATGGGGCATGAAGTTATTTCTAGGAGTTGGACACATACCAAGTTTAGCTCAGTTCTGGGCATCTTTGAAATACCTATACAAACTTGTTCCTACATAGTAACTTGCATCTTTGAATGAGAATCTGCTTGCTTGCAGCAACGTGCTATATGTTCTGAATGCCAGAATTGGGAATCTGTGTCAAAACTTTGTTAGGAATTATGTGATCCTTACTAGCTGGAAGTAAGGGAGATGGGGCATGAAGTTATTTCTAGGAGTTGGACACATACCAAGTTTAGCTCAGTTCTGGGCATCTTTGAAATACCTATACAAACTTGTTCCTACATAGTAACTTGCAACTTTGAATGAGAATGTGCTTGCTTACAGAAACGTGCTATATGTTCTGAATGCCCGAATTGGGAATCTGTGTCAAAACTTTGTTAGGAATTATGTGATCCTTACTAGCTGGAAGTAAGGGAGATGGGGCATGAAGTTATTTCTAGGAGTTGGACACATACCAAGTTTAGCTCAGTTCTGGGCATCTTTGAAATACCTATACAAACTTGTTCCTACATAGTAACTTGCATCTTTGAATGAGAATGTGCTTGCTTACAGCAACGTGCTATATGTTCTGAATGCCCGAACTGGCAATCTGTGTCAAAACTTTGTTAGGAATTATGTGATCCTTACTAGCTGGAAGTAAGGGAGATGGGGCATGAAGTTATTTCTAGGAGTTGGACACATACCAAGTTTAGCTCAGTTCTGGGCATCTTTGAAATACCTACACAAACTTGTTCCTACATAGTAACTTGCATCTTTGAATGAGAATCTGCTTGCTTACAGCAACGTGCTATATGTTCTGAATGCCCGAATTGGGAATCTGTGTCAAAACTTTGTTAGGAATTATGTGATCCTTACTAGCTGGAAGTAAGGGAGATGGGGCATGAAGTTATTTCTAGGAGTTGGACACATACCAAGTTTAGCTCAGTTCTGGGCATCTTTGAAATACCTATACAAACTTGTTCCTACATAGTAACTTGCAACTTTGAATGAAAATGTGCTTGCTTACAGCAACGTGCTATAGTTTCTGAATGCCCGAATTGGGAATCTGTGTCAAAACTTTGTTAGGAATTATGTGATCCTTACTAGCTGGAAGTAAGGGAGATGGGGCATGAAGTTATTTCTAGGAGTTGGAGACATACCAAGTTTAGCTCAGTTCTGGGCATCTTTGAAATACCTATACAAACTTGTTCCTACATAGTAACTTGCAACTTTGAATGAGAATGTGCTTGCTTACAGCAACGTGCTATATGTTCTGAATGCCCGAATTGGGAATCTGTGTCAAAACTTTGTTAGGAATTATGTGATCCTTACTAGCTGGAAGTAAGGGAGATGGGGCATGAAGTTATTTATAGGAGTTGGACACATACCAAGTTTAGCTCAGTTCTGGGCATCTTTGAAATACCTATACAAACTTGTTCCTACATAGTAACTTGCAACTTTGAATGAGAATGTGCTTGCTTACAGCAACGTGCTATATGTTCTGAATGCCCGAATTGGGAATCTGTGTCAAAACTTTGTTAGGAATTATGTGATCCTTACTAGCTGGAAGTAAGGGAGATGGGGCATGAAGTTATTTCTAGGAGTTGGACACATACCAAGTTTAGCTCAGTTCTGGGCATCTTTGAAATACCTATACAAACTTGTTCCTACATAGTAACTTGCATCTTTGAATGAGAATGTGCTTGCTTACAGCAACGTGCTATATGTTCTGAATGCCCGAATTGGCAATCTGTGTCAAAACTTTGTTAGGAATTATGTGATCCTTACTAGCTGGAAGTAAGGGAGATGGGGCATGAAGTTATTTCTAGGAGTTGGAAACATACCAAGTTTAGCTCAGTTCTGGGCATCTTTGAAATACCTATACAAACTTGTTCCTACATAGTAACTTGCATCTTTGAATGAAAATGTGCTTGCTTACAGCAACGTGCTATATGTTCTGAATGCCCGAATTGGCAATCTGTGTCAAAACTTTGTTAGGAATTATGTGATCCTTACTAGCTGGAAGTAAGGGAGATGGGGCATGAAGTTATTTCTAGGAGTTGGAGACATACCAAGTTTAGCTCAGTTCTGGGCATCTTTGAAATACCTATACAAACTTGTTCCTACATAGTAACTTGCAACTTTGAATGAGAATGTGCTTGCTTGCAGCAACGTGCTATATGTTCTGAATGCCCGATTTGGGAATCTGTGTCAAAACTTTGTTAGGAATTATGTGATCCTTACTAGCTGGAAGTAAGGGAGATGGGGCATGAAGTTATTTCTTGGAGTTGGAGACATACCAAGTTTAGCTCAGTTCTGGGCATCTTTGAAATACCTATACAAACTTGTTCCTACATAGTAACTTGCATCTTTGAATGAGAATGTGCTTGCTTGCAGCAACGTGCTATATGTTCTGAATGCCCGAATTGGCAATCTGTGTCAAAACTTTGTTAGGAATTATGTGATCCTTACTAGCTGGAAGTAAGGGAGATGGGGCATGAAGTTATTTCTAGGAGTTGGACACATACCAAGTTTAGCTCAGTTCTGGGCATCCTTGAAATACCTATACAAACTTGTTCCTACATAGTAACTTGCATCTTTGAATGAGAATGTGCTTGCTTACAGCAACGTGCTATATGTTCTGAATGCCCGAATTGGGAATCTGTTTCAAAACTTTGTTAGGAATTATGTGATCCTTACTAGCTGGAAGTAAGGGAGATGGGGCATGAAGTTATTTCTAGGAGTTGGACACACACCAAGTTTAGCTCAGTTCTGGGCATCTTTGAAATACCTATACAAACTTGTTCCTACCTAGTAACTTGCAACTTTGAATGAAAATGTGCTTTCTTACAGCAACGTGCTATAGGTTCTGAATGCCCGAATTGGGAATATGTGTCAAAACTTTGTTAGGAATTATGTGATCCTTACTAGCTGGAAGTAAGGGAGATGGGGCATGAAGTTATTTCTAGGAGTTGGAGACATACCAAGTTTAGCTCAGTTCTGGGCATCTTTGAAATACCTATACAAACTTGTTCCTACATAGTAACTTGCAACTTTGAATGAGAATGTGCTTGCTTACAGCAACGTGCTATATGTTCTGAAAGCCCGAATTGGGAATCTGTGTCAAAACTTTGTTAGGAATTATGTGATCCTTACTAGCTGGAAGTAAGGGAGATGGGGCATGAAGTTATTTCTATGAGTTGGACACATACCAAGTTTAGCTCAGTTCTGGGCATCTTTGAAATACCTATACAAACTTGTTCCTACATAGTAACTTGCATCTTTGAATGAGAATCTGCTTGCTTACAGCAACGTGCTATATGTTCTGAATGCCCGAATTGGGAATCTGTGTCAAATCTTTGTTAAGAATTATGTGATCCTTACTAGCTGGAAGTAAGGGAGATGGGGCATGAAGTTATTTCTAGGAGTTGGACACATACCAAGTTTAGCTCAGTTCTGGGCATCTTTGAAATACCTATACAAACTTGTTCCTACATAGTAACTTGCAACTTTGAATGAGAATGTGCTTGCTTACAGCAACGTGCTATATGTTCTGAATGCCCGAATTGGGAATCTGTGTCAAAACTTTGTTAGGAATTATGTGATCCTTACTAGCTGGAAGTAAGGGAGATGGGGCATGAAGTTATTTCTAGGAGTTGGACACATACCAAGTTTAGCTCAGTTCTGGGCATCTTTGAAATACCTATACAAACTTGTTCCTACATAGTAACTTGCATCTTTGAATGAGAATGTGCTTGCTTACAGCAACGTGCTATATGTTCTGAATGCCCGAATTGGGAATCTGTGTCAAAACTTTGTTAGGAATTATGTGATCCTTACTAGCTGGAAGTAAGGGAGATGGGGCATGAAGTTATTTCTAGGAGTTGGACACATACCAAGTTTAGCTCAGTTCTGGGCATCTTTGAAATACCTATACAAACTTGTTCCTACATAGTAACTTGCAACTTTGAATGAAAATGTGCTTGCTTACAGCAACGTGCTATATGTTCTGAATGCCCGAATTGGCAATCTGTGTCAAAACTTTGTTAGGAATTATGTGATCCTTACTAGCTGGAAGTAAGGGAGATGGGGCATGAAGTTATTTCTAGGAGTTGGAGACATACCAAGTTTAGCTCAGTTCTGGGCATCTTTGAAATACCTATACAAACTTGTTCCTACATAGTAACTTGCAACTTTGAATGAGAATGTGCTTGCTTACAGCAACGTGCTATATGTTCTGAATGCCCGAATTGGGAATCTGTGTCAAAACTTTGTTAGGAATTATGTGATCCTTACTAGCTGGAAGTAAGGGAGATGGGGCATGAAGTTATTTCTTGGAGTTGGAGACATACCAAGTTTAGCTCAGTTCTGAGCATCTTTGAAATACCTATACAAACTTGTTCCTACATAGTAACTTGCAACTTTGAATGAGAATGTGCTTGCTTGCAGCAACGTGCTATATGTTCTGAATGCCCGATTTGGGAATCTGTGTCAAAACTTTGTTAGGAATTATGTGATCCTTACTAGCTGGAAGTAAGGGAGATGGGGCATGATGTTATTTCTTGGAGTTGGAGACATACCAAGTTTAGCTCAGTTCTGGGCATCTTTGAAATACCTATACAAACTTGTTCCTACATAGTAACTTGCATCTTTGAATGAGAATGTGCTTGCTTGCAGCAACGTGCTATATGTTCTGAATGCCCGAATTGGCAATCTGTGTCAAAACTTTGTTAGGAATTATGTGATCCTTACTAGCTGGAAGTAAGGGAGATGGGGCATGAAGTTATTTCTAGGAGTTGGACACATACCAAGTTTAGCTCAGTTCTGGGCATCCTTGAAATACCTATACAAACTTGTTCCTACATAGTAACTTGCATCTTTGAATGAGAATGTGCTTGCTTACAGCAACGTGCTATATGTTCTGAATGCCCGAATTGGGAATCTGTGTCAAAACTTTGTTAGGAATTATGTGATCCTTACTAGCTGGAAGTAAGGGAGATGGGGCATGAAGTTATTTCTAGGAGTTGGACACATACCAAATTTAGCTCAGTTCTGGGAATCTTTGAAATACCTATACAAACTTGTTCCTACATAGTAACTTGCATCTTTGAATGAGAATGTGCTTGCTTACAGCAACGTGCTATATCTTCTGAATGCCCGAATTGGGAATCTGTGTCAAAACTTTGTTAGGAATTATGTGATCCTTACTAGCTGGAAGTAAGGGAGATGGGGCATGAAGTTATTTCTAGGAGTTGGACACATACCAAGTTTAGCTCAGTTCTGGGCATCTTTGAAATACCTATACAAACTTGTTCCTACATAGTAACTTGCAACTTTGAATGAGAATCTGCTTGCTTACAGCAACGTGCTATATGTTCTGAATGCCCGAATTGGGAATCTGTGTCAAAACTTTGTTAGGAATTATGTGATCCTTACTAGCTGGAAGTAAGGGAGATGGGGCATGAAGTTATTTCTAGGAGTTGGACACATACCAAGTTTAGCTCAGTTCTGGGCATCTTTGAAATACCTATACAAACTTGTTCCTACATAGTAACTTGCAACTTTGAATGAGAATGTGCTTGCTTACAGCAACGTGCTATATGTTCTGAATGCCCGAATTGGGAATCTGTGTCAAAACTTTGTTAGGAATTATGTGATCCTTACTAGCTGGAAGTAAGGGAGATGTGGCATGAAGTTATTTCTAGGAGTTGGACACACACCAAGTTTAGCTCAGTTCTGGGCATCTTTGAAATACCTATACAAACTTGTTCCTACATAGTAACTTGCATCTTTGAATGAGAATCTGCTTGCTTACAGCAACGTGCTATATGTTCTGAATGCCCGAATTGGGAATCTGTGTCAAAACTTTGTTAGGAATTATGTGATCCTTACTAGCTGGAAGTAAGGGAGATGGGGCATGAAGTTATTTCTAGGAGTTGGACACATACCAAGTTTAGCTCAGTTCTGGGCATCTTTGAAATACCTATACAAACTTGTTCCTACATAGTAACTTGCAACTTTGAATGAGAATGTGCTTGCTTACAGCAACGTGCTATATGTTCTGAATGCCCGAATTGGGAATCTGTGTCAAAACTTTGTTAGGAATTATGTGATCCTTACTAGCTGGAAGTAAGGGAGATGGGGCATGAAGTTATTTCTAGGAGTTGGACACATACCAAGTTTAGCTCAGTTCTGGGCATCTTTGAAACACCTATACAAACTTGTTCCTACATAGTAACTTGCAACTTTGAATGAGAATGTGATTGCTTGCAGCAACGTGCTATATGTTCTGAATGCCCGATTTGGGAATCGGTGTCAAAACTTTGTTAGGAATTATGTGATCCTTACTAGCTGGAAGTAAGGGAGATGGGGCATGAAGTTATTTCTAGGAGTTGGACACATACCAAGTTTAGCTCAGTTCTGGGCATCTTTGAAATACCTATACAAACTTGTTCCTACATAGTAACTTGCAACTTTGAATGAGAATGTGCTTGCTTACAGCAACGTGCTATATGATCTGAATGCCCGAATTGCGAATCTGTGTCAAAACTTTTTTAGGAATTATGTGATCCTTACTAGATGGAAGTAAGGGAGATGGGGCATTCAGTTATTTCTAGGAGTTGGAGACATACAACGTTTAGCTCAGTTCTGGGCATCTTTGAAATACCTATACAAACTTGTGCTACATAGTAACTTGCAACTTTGAATGAGAATGTGCTTGCTTACAGCAACGTGCTATATGTTCTGAATGCCCGAATTGGGAATCTGTGTCAAAACTTTGTTAGGAATTATGTGATCCTTACTAGCTGGAAGTAAGTGAGATGTGGCATGAAGTTATTTCTAGGAGTTGGAGACATACAACGTTTAGCTCAGTTCTGGGCATCTTTGAAATACCTATACAAACTTGTTCCTACATAGTAACTTGCAACTTTGAATGAGAATGTGCTTGCTTACAGCAACGTGCTATATGTTCTGAATGCCCCAATTGGGAATCTGTGTCAAAACTTTGTTAGGAATTATGTGATCCTTACTAGCTGGAATTAAGGGAGATGGGGCATGAAGTTATTTCTAGGAGTTGGACACATACCAAGTTAAGCTCAGTTCTGGGCATCTTTGAAATACCTATACAAACTTGTTCCTACATAGTAAATTGCAACTTTGAATGAGAATGTGCTTGCTTACAGCAACGTGCTATATGTTCTGAATGCCCGAATTGGGAATCTGTGTCAAAACTTTGTTAGGAATTATGTGATCCTTACTAGCTGGAAGTAAGGGAGTTGGGGCATGAAGTTCTTTCTAGAGGTTGGACACATACAAAGTTTAGCTCAGTTCTGGGCATCTTTGAAATACCTATACATCTTGTTCCTACATAGTAACTTGCAACTTTGAATGAGAATGTGCTTGCTTACAGCAACGTGCTGTATGTTCTGAATGCCCGAATTGGGAATCTGTGTCAAAACTTTGTTAGGAATTATGTGATCCTTACTAGCTGGAATTAAGGGAGATGGGGCATGAAGTTATTTCTAGGAGTTGGACACATACCAAGTTTAGCTCAGTTCTGGGCATATTTGAAATCCCTATACAAACTTGTTCCTACATAGTAACTTGCAACTTTGAATGAGAATGTGCTTGCATACAGCAACGTGCTACATGTTCTGAATGCCCGAATTGGGAATCTGTGTCAAAACTTTGTTAGGAATTATGTGATCCTTACTAGCTGGAAGTAAGGGAGATGGGGCATGAAGTTATTTCTAGGAATTGGACACATACCAAGTTTAGCTCAGTTCTGGGCATCTTTGAAATACCTATACAAACTTGTTCCTACATAGTAACTTGCATCTTTGAATGAGAATCTGCTTGCTTGCAGCAACGTGCTATATGTTCTGAATGCCCGAATTGGGAATCTGTGTCAAAACTTTGTTAGGAATTATGTGATCCTTACTAGCTGGAAGTAAGGGAGATGGGGCATGAAGTTATTTCTAGGAGTTGGACACAAACCAAGTTTAGCTCAGTTCTGGGCATCTTTGAAATACCTATACAAACTTGTTCCTACATAGTAACTTGCAACTTTGAATGAGAATGTGCTTGCTTACAGCAACGTGCTATATGTTCTGAATGCCCGAATTGGGAATCTGTGTCAAAACTTTGTTAGGAATTATGTGATCCTTACTAGCTGGATGTAAGGGAGATGGGGCATGAAGTTATTTCTATGAGTTGGACACATACCAAGTTTAGCTCAGTTCTGGGCATCTTTGAAATACCTATACAAACTTGTTCCTACATAGTAACTTGCAACTTTGAATGAGAATGTGCTTGCTTACAGCAACGTGCTATATGTTCTGAATGCCCGAATTGGGAATCTGTGTCAAAACTTTGTTAGGAATTATGTGATCCTTACTAGCTGGAAGTAAGGGAGATGGGGCATGAAGTTATTTCTAGGAGTTGGACACATACCAAGTTTAGCTCAGTTCTGGGCATCTTTGAAATACCTATACAAAATTGTTCCTACATAGTAACTTGCATCTTTGAATGAGAATCTGCTTGCTTACAGCAACGTGCTATATGTTCTGAATGCCCGAATTGGGAATCTGTGTCAAAACTTTGTTAGGAATTATGTGATCCTTACTAGCTGGAAGTAAGGGAGATGGGGCATGAAGTTATTTCTAGGAGTTGGACACATACCAAGTTTAGCTCAGTTCTGGGTATCCTTGAAATACCTATACAAACTTGTTCCTACATAGTAACTTGCAACTTTGAATGAAAATGTGCTTGCTTACAGCAACGTGCTATAGGTTCTGAATGCCCGAATTGGGAATCTGTGTCAAAACTTTGTTAGGAATTATGTGATCCTTACTAGCTGGAAGTAAGGGAGATGGGGCATGAAGTTATTTCTAGGAGTTGGACACATACCAAGTTTAGCTCAGTTCTGGGCATCTTTGAAATACTTATACAAACTTGTTCCTACATAGTAACTTGCAACTTTGAATGAGAATGTGCTTGCTTACAGCAACGTGCTATATGTTCTGAATTCCCGAATAGGGAATCTGTGTCAAAACTTTGTTAGGAATTATGTGATCCTTACTAGCTGGAAGTAAGGGAGATGGGGCATGAAGTTATTTCTAGGAGTTGGACACATACCAAGTTAACTCAGTTCTGGGCATCTTTGAAATACCTATACAAACTTGTTCCTACATAGTAACTTGCAACTTTGAATGAGAATGTGCTTGCTTACAGCAACGTGCTATATGTTCTGAATGCCCGAATTGGGAATCTGTGTCAAAACTTTGTTAGGAATTATGTGATCCTTACTAGCTGGAAGTAAGGGAGATGGGGCATGAAGATATTTCTAGGAGTTGGACACATACCAAGTTTAGCTCAGTTCTGGGCATCTTTGAAATACCTATACAAACTTGTTCCTACATAGTAACTTGCATCTTTGAATGAGAATGTGCTTGCTTACAGCAACGTGCTATATGTTCTGAATGCCCGAATTGGGAATCTGTGTCAAAACTTTGTTAGGAATTATGTGATCCTTACTAGCTGGAAGTAAGGGAGATTGGGCATGAAGTTATTTCTAGGAGTTGGACCCATACCAAGTTTAGCTCAGTTCTGGGCATCTTTGAAATACCTATACAAACTTGTTCCTACATAGTAACTTGCAACTTTGTATGAAAATGTGCTTGCTTCCAGCAACGTGCTATAGGTTCTGAATGCCCGAATTGCGAATCTGTGTCAAAACTTTGTTAGGAATTATGTGATCCTTACTAGCTGGAAGTAAGGGAGATGGGGCATGAAGTTATTTCTAGGAATTGGACACATACCAAGTTTAGCTCAGTTCTGGGCATCTTTGAAATACCTATACAAACTTGTTCCTACATAGTAACTTGCAACTTTGAATGAGAATGTGCTTGCTTACAGCAACGTGCTATATGTTCTGAATGCCCGAATTGGGAATCTGTGTCAAAACTTTGTTAGGAATTATGTGATCCTTACTAGCTGGAAGTAAGGGAGATGGGGCATGAAGATATTTCTAGGAGTTGGACACATACCAAGTTTAGCTCAGTTCTGGGCATCTTTGAAATACCTATACAAACTTGTTCCTACATAGTAACTTGCATCTTTGAATGAGAATGTGCTTGCTTACAGCAACGTGCTATATGTTCTGAATGCCCGAATTGGGAATCTGTGTCAAAACTTTGTTAGGAATTATGTGATCCTTACTAGCTGGAAGTAAGGGAGATTGGGCATGAAGTTATTTCTAGGAGTTGGACACATACCAAGTTTAGCTCAGTTCTGGGCATCTTTGAAATACCTATACAAACTTGTTCCTACATAGTAACTTGCAACTTTGTATGAAAATGTGCTTGCTTCCAGCAACGTGCTATAGGTTCTGAATGCCCGAATTGCGAATCTGTGTCAAAACTTTGTTAGGAATTATGTGATCCTTACTAGCTGGAAGTAAGGGAGATGGGGCATGAAGTTATTTCTAGGAATTGGACACATACCAAGTTTAGCTCAGTTCTGGGCATCTTTGAA
The DNA here is from genome assembly GCF_020826845.1 of Diceros bicornis minor. Classification (NCBI taxonomy): domain Eukaryota; kingdom Metazoa; phylum Chordata; class Mammalia; order Perissodactyla; family Rhinocerotidae; genus Diceros; species Diceros bicornis. Next base: position 544,797 of record NC_080767.1, read on the forward strand.
ATACCTATACAAGCTTGTTCCTACATAGTAACATGCATCTTTGAATGAGAATCTGCTTGCTTGCAACAACGTGCTATATGTTCTGAATGCCCGAATTGGGAATCTGTGTCAAAACTTTGTTAGGAATTATGTGATCCTTACTAGCTGGAAGTAAGGGAGATGGGGCATGAAGTTATTTCTAGGAGTTGGACACATACCAAGTTTAGCTCAGTTCTGGGCATCTTTGAAATACCTATACAAACTTGTTCCTACATAGTAACTTGCAACTTTGAATGAGAATGTGCTTGCTTACAGCAACGTGCTATATGTTCTGAATGCCCGAATTGGGAATCTGTGTCAAAACTTTGTTAGGAATTATGTGATCCTTACTAGCTGGAAGTAAGGGAGATGGGGCATGAAGTTATTTCTAGGAGTTGGACACATACCAAGTTTAGCTCAGTTCTGGGCATCTTTGAAATACCTATACAAAATTGTTCCTACATAGTAACTTGCATCTTTGAATGAGAATCTGCTTGCTTACAGCAACGTGCTATATGTTCTGAATGCCCGAATTGGGAATCTGTGTCAAATCTTTGTTAGGAATTATGTGATCCTTACTAGCTGGAAGTAAGGGAGATGGGGCATGAAGTTATTTCTAGGAGTTGGACACATACCAAGTTTAGCTCAGTTCTGGGCATCTTTGAAATACCTATACAAACTTGTTCCTACATAGTAACTTGCAACTTTGAATGAGAATGTGCTTGCTTACAGCAACGTGCTATATGTTCTGAATGCCCGATTTGGGAATCTGTGTCAAAACTTTGTTAGGAATTATGTGATCCTTACTAGCTGGAAGTAAGGGAGATGGGGCATGAAGTTATTTCTAGGAGTTGGACACATACCAAGTTTAGCTCAGTTCTGGGCATCTTTGAAATACCTATACAAACTTGTTCCTACATAGTAACTTGCAACTTTGAATGAGAATGTGCTTGCTTACAGCAACGTGCTATATGTTCTGAATGCCCGAATTGGGAATCTGTGTCAAAACTTTGTTAGGAATTATGTGATCCTTACTAGCTGGAAGTAAGGGAGATGGGGCATGAAGTTATTTCTAGGAGTTGGACACATACCAAGTTTAGCTCAGTTCTGGGCATCTTTGAAATACCTATACAAACTTGTTCCTACATAGTAACTTGCAACTTTGAATGAGAATGTGCTTGCTTACAGCAACGTGCTATATGTTCTGAATGCCCGAATTGGGAATCTGTGTCAAAACTTTGTTAGGAATTATGTGATCCTTACTAGCTGGAAGTAAGGGAGATGGGGCATGAAGTTATTTCTAGGAGTTGGACACATACCAAGTTTAGCTCAGTTCTGGGCATCTTTGAAATACCTATACAAACTTGTTCCTACATAGTAACTTGCATCTTTGAATGAGAATGTGCTTGCTTCCAGCAACGTGCTATAGGTTCTGAATGCCCGAATTGCGAATCTGTGTCAAAACTTTGTTAGGAATTATGTGATCCTTACTAGCTGGAAGTAAGGGAGATGGGGCATGAAGTTATTTCTAGGAATTGGACACATACCAAGTTTAGCTCAGTTCTGGGCATCTTTGAAATACCTATACAAACTTGTTCCTACATAGTAACTTGCAACTTTGAATGAGAATGTGCTTGCTTACAGCAACGTGCTATATGTTCTGAATGCCCGAATTGGGAATCTGTGTCAAAACTTTGTTAGGAATTATGTGATCCTTACTAGCTGGAAGTAAGGGAGATGGGGCATGAAGTTATTTCTAGGAGTTGGACACATACCAAGTTTAGCTCAGTTCTGGGCATCTTTGAAATACCTATACAAACTTGTTCCTACATAGTAACTTGCAACTTTGAATGAGAATGTGCTTGCTTACAGCAACGTGCTATATGTTCTGAATGCCCGAATTGGGAATCTGTGTCAAAACTTTGTTAGGAATTATGTGATCCTTACTAGCTGGAAGTAAGGGAGATGGGGCATGAAGTTATTTCTAGGAGTTGGACACATACCAAGTTTAGCTGAGTTCTGGGCATCTTTGAAATACCTATACAAACTTGTTCCTACATAGTAACTTGCAACTTTGAATGAGAATGTGCTTGCTTACAGCAACGTGCTATATGTTCTGAATGCCCGAATTGGGAATCTGTGTGAAAACTTTGTTAGCAATTATGTGATCCTTACTAGCTGGAAGTAAGGGAGATGGGGCATGAAGTTATTTCTTGGAGTTGGAGACATACCAAGTTTAGCTCAGTTCTGGGCATCTTTGAAACACCTATACAAACCTGTTCCTACATAGTAACTTGCAACTTTGAATGAGAATGTGATTGCTTGCAGCAACGTGCTATATGTTCTGAATGCCCGATTTGGGAATCGGTGTCAAAACTTTGTTAGGAATTATGTGATCCTTACTAGCTGGAAGTAAGGGAGATGGGGCATGAAGTTATTTCTAGGAGTTGGACACATACCAAGTTTAGGTCAGTTCTGGGCATCTTTGAAATACCTATACAAACTTGTTCCTACATAGTAACTTGCATCTTTGAATGAGAATGTGCTTGCTTACAGCAACGTGCTATATGTTCTGAATGCCCGAATTGGGAATCTGTGTCAAAACTTTGTTAGGAATTATGTCATCCTTACTAGCTGGAAGTAAGGGAGATGGGGCATGAAGTTATTTCTAGGAGTTGGACACATACCAAGTTTAGCTCAGTTCTGGGCATCTTTGAAATACCTATACAAACTTGTTCCTACATAGTAACTTGCATCTTTAATGAGAATGTGCTTGCTTACAGCAACGTGCTATATGTTCTGAATGCCCGAATTGGGAATCTGTGTCAAACCTTTGTTAGGAATTATGTGATCCTTACTAGCTGGAAGTAAGGGAGATGGGGCATGAAGTTATTTCTAGGAGTTGGACACATACCAAGTTTAGCTCAGTTCTGGGCATCTTTGAAATACCTATACAAACTTGTTCCTACATAGTAACTTGCAACTTTGAATGAAAATGTGCTTGCTTACAGCAACGTGCTATATGTTCTGAATGCCCGAATTGGGAATCTGTGTCAAAACTTTGTTAGGAATTATGTGATCCTTACTAGCTGGAAGTAAGGGAGATGGGGCATGAAGTTATTTCTAGGAGTTGGACACATACCAAGTTTAGCTCAGTTCTGGGCATCTTTGAAATACCTATACAAACTTGTTCCTACATAGTAACTTGCATCTTTGAATGAGAATGTGCTTGCTTACAGCAACGTGCTATATGTTCTGAATGCCCGAATTGGGAATCTGTGTCAAAACTTTGTTAGGAATTATGTGATCCTTACTAGCTGGATGTAAGGGAGATGGGGCATGAAGTTATTTCTAGGAGTTGGACACATACCAAGTTTAGCTCAGTTCTGGGCATCTTTGAAATACCTATACAAACTTGTTCCTACCTAGTAACTTGCAACTTTGAATGAGAATGTGCTTGCTTACAGCAACGTGCTATATGTTCTGAATGCCCGAATTGGGAATCTGTGTCAAAACTTTGTTAGGAATTATGTGATCCTTACTAGCTGGAAGTAAGGGAGATGGGGCATGAAGTTATTTCTAGGAGTTGGACACATACCAAGTTTAGCTCAGTTCTGGGCATCTTTGAAATACCTATACAAACTTGTTCCTACATAGTAACTTGCAACATTGAATGAAAATATGCTTGCTTACAGCAACGTGCTATATGTTCTGAATGCCCGAATTGGGAATCTGTGTCAAATCTTTGTTAGGAATTATGTGATCCTTATTAGCTGGAAGTAAGGGAGATGGGGCATGAAGTTATTTCTAGGAGTTGGACACATACCAAGTTTAGCTCAGTTCTGGGCATCTTTGAAATACCTATACAAACTTGTTCCTACATAGTAACTTGCATCTTTGAATGAGAATCTGCTTGCTTACAGCAACGTGCTATATGTTCTGAATGCCCGAATTGGGAATCTGTGTCAAAACTTTGTTAGGAATTATGTGATCCTTACTAGCTGGAAGTAAGGGAGATGGGGCATGAAGTTATTTCTAGGAGTTGGACACATACCAAGTTTAGCTCAGTTCTGGGCATCTTTGAAATACCTATACAAACTTGTTCCTACATAGTAACTTGCAACTTTGAATGAAAATGTGCTTCCTTACAGCAACGTGCTATAGGTTCTGAATGCCCGAATTGGGAATCTGTGTCAAAACTTTGTTAGGAATTATGTGATCCTTACTAGCTGGAAGTAAGGGAGATGGGGCATGAAGTTATTTCTAGGAGTTGGACACATACCAAGTTTAGCTCAGTTCTGGGCATCTTTGAAATACCTATACAAACTTGTTCCTACATAGTAACTTGCAACTTTGAATGAGAATGTGCTTGCTTACAGCAACGTGCTATATGTTCTGAATGCCGGATTTGGGAATCTGTGTCAAAACTTTGTTAGGAATTATGTGATCCTTACTAGCTGGAAGTAAGGGAGATGGGGCATGAAGTTATTTCTTGGAGTTGGAGACATACCAAGTTTAGCTCAGTTCTGGGCATCTTTGAAATACCTATACAAACTTGTTCCTACATAGTAACTTGCAACTTTGAATGAGAATGTGCTTGCTGTCAGCAACGTACTATATGTTCTGAATGCCCGATTTGGGAATCTGTGTCAAAACTTTGTTAGGAATTATGTGATCCTTACTATCTGGAAGTAAGGGAGATGGAGCATGAAGTTATTTCTAGGAGTTGGACACATACCAAGTTTAGCTCAGTTCTGGGCATCTTTGAAATACCTATACAAACTTGTTCCTACATAGTAACTTGCATCTTTGAATGAGAATGTGCTTGCTTACAGCAACGTTCTATATGTTCTGAATGCCCGAATTGGCAATCTGTGTCAAAACTTTGTTAGGAATTATGTGATCCTTACTAGCTGGAAGTAAGGGAGATGGGGCATGAAGTTATTTCTAGGAGTTGGACACATACCAAGTTTAGCTCAGTTCTGGGCATGTTTGAAATACCTATACAAACTTGTTCCTACATAGTAACTTGCATCTTTGAATGAGAATGTGCTTGCTTACAGCAACGTGCTATATGTTCTGAATGCCCGAATTGGCAATCTGTGTCAAAACTTTGTTAGGAATTATGTGATCCTTACTAGCTGGAAGTAAGGGAGATGGGGCATGAAGTTATTTCTAGGAGTTGGACACATACCAAGTTTAGCTCAGTTCTGGGCATCTTTGAAATACCTATACAAACTTGTTCCTACATAGTAACTTGCAACTTTGAATGAGAATGTGCTTGCTTACAGCAACGTGCTGTATGTTCTGAATGCCCGAATTGGGAATCTGTGTCAAAACTTTGTTAGGAATTATGTGATCCTTACTAGCTGGAAGTAAGGGAGATGGGGCATGAAGTTATTTCTTGGAGTTGGAGACATACCAAGTTTAGCTCAGTTCTGGGCATCTTTGAAATACCTATACAAACTTGTTCCTACATAGTAACTTGCAACTTTGAATGAGAATGTGCTTGCTTGCAGCAACGTGCTATATGTTCTGAAAGCCCGATTTGGGAATCTGTGTCAAAACTTTGTTAGGAATTATGTGATCCTTACTAGCTGGAAGTAAGGGAGATGGAGCATGAAGTTATTTCTAGGAATTCGACACATACCAAGTTTAGCTCAGTTCTGGGCATCTTTGAAATACCTATACAAACTTGTTCCTACATAGTAACTTGCATCTTTGAATGAGAATGTGCTTGCTTACAGCAACGTGCTATATGTTCTGAATGCCCGAATTGGCAATCTGTGTCAAAACTTTGTTAGGAATTATGTGATCCTTACTAGCTGGAAGTAAGGGATGGGGCATGAAGTTGTTTCTAGGAGTTGGACACATACCAAGTTTAGCTCAGTTCTGGGCATCTTTGAAATACCTATACAAACTTGTTCCTACATAGTAACTTGCATCTTGGAATGAGAATGTGCTTGCTTACAGCAACGTACTATATGTTCTGAATGCCCGAATTGGGAATCTGTGTCAAAACTTTGTTAGGAATTATGTGATCCTTACTAGCTGGAAGTAAGGGAGATGGGGCATGAAGTTATTTCTAGGAGTTGGACACATACCAAGTTTAGCTCAGTTCTGGGCATCTTTGAAATACCTATACAAACTTGTTCCTACATAGTAACTTGCAACTTTGAATGAGAATGTGCTTGCTTGCAGCAACGTGCTATATGTTCTGAATGCCCGAATTGGCAATCTGTGTCAAAACTTTGTTAGGAATTATGTGATCCTTACTAGCTGGAAGTAAGGGAGATGGGGCATGAAGTTATTTCTAGGAGTTGGACACATACCAAGTTTAGCTCAGTTCTGGGCATCTTTGAAATACCTATACAAACTTGTTCCTACCTAGTATCTTGCATCTTTGAATGAGAATGTGCTTGCTTACAGCAACGTGCTATATGTTCTGAATGCCCGAATAGGGAATATGTGTCAAAACTTTGTTAGGAATTATGTGATCCTTACTAGCTGGAAGTAAGGGAGATGGGGCATGAAGTTATTTCTAGGAGTTGGACACATACCAAGTTTAGCTCAGTTCTGGGCATCTTTGAAATACCTATACAAACTTGTTCCTACATAGTAACTTGCATCTTTGAATGAGAATCTGCTTGCTTACAGCAACGTGCTATATGTTCTGAATGCCCGAATTGGGAATCTGTGTCAAAACTTTGTTAGGAATTATGTGATCCTTACTAGCTGGAAGTAAGGGAGATGGGGCATGAAGTTATTTCTAGGAGTTGGAGACATACCAAGTTTAGCTCAGTTCTGGGCATCTTTGAAATACCTATACAAACTTGTTCCTACATAGTAACTTGCAACTTTGAATGAGAATGTGCTTGCTTACAGCAACGTGCTATATGTTCTGAATGCCCGAATTGGGAATCTGTGTCAAAACTTTGTTAGGAATTATGTGATCCTTACTAGCTGGAAGTAAGGGAGATGGGGCATGAAGTTATTTCTAGGAGTTGGACACATACCAAGTTTAGCTCAGTTCTGGGCATCTTTGAAATACCTATACAAACTTGTTCCTACATAGTAACTTGCAACTTTGAATGAGAATGTGCTTGCTTACAGCAACGTGCTATATGTTCTGAATGCCCGAATTGGGAATCTGTGTCAAAACTTTGTTAGGAATTATGTGATCCTTACTAGCTGGAAGTAAGGGAGATGTGGCATGAAGTTATTTCTAGGAGTTGGACACACACCAAGTTTAGGTCAGTTCTGGGCATCTTTGAAATACCTATACAAACTTGTTCCTACATAGTAACTTGCAACTTTGAATGAGAATGTGCTTGCTTACAGCAAGGTGCTATATGTTCTGAATGCCCGAATTGGGAATCTGTGTCAAAACTTTGTTAGGAATTATGTGATCCTTACTAGCTGGAAGTAAGGGAGATGGGGCATGAAGTTATTTCTAGGAGTTGGACACACACCAAGTATAGCTCAGTTCTGGGCATCTTTGAAATACCTATACAAACTTGTTCCTACATAGTAACTTGCAACTTTGAATGAAAATGTGCTTGCTTACAGCAACGTGCTATATGTTCTGAATGCCCGAATTGGGAATCTGTGTCAAAACTTTGTTAGGAATTATGTGATCCTTACTAGCTGGAAGTAAGGGAGATGGGGCATGAAGTTATTTCTAGGAGTTGGACACATACCAAGTTTAGCTCAGTTCTGGGCATCTTTGAAATACCTATACAAACTTGTTCCTACATAGTAACTTGCACCTTGAATGAGAATGTGCTTGCTTACAGCAACGTGCTATATGTTCTGAATGCCCGAATTGGGAATCTGTGTCAAAACTTTGTTAGGAATTATGTGATCCTTAGTAGCTGGAAGTAAGGGAGATGTGGCATGAAGTTATTTCTAGGAGTTGGACACACACCAAGTTTAGCTCAGTTCTGGGCATCTTTGAAATACCTATACAAACTTGTTCCTACATAGTAACTTGCAAATTTGAATGAGAATGTGCTTGCTTACAGCAACGTGCTATATGTTCTGAATGCCCGAATTGGGAATCTGTGTCAAAACTTTGTTAGGAATTATGTGATCCTTACTAGCTGGAGGTAAGGGAGATGGGGCATGAAGTTATTTCTAGGAGTTGGACACACACCAAGTATAGCTCAGTTCTGGGCATCTTTGAAATACCTATACAAACTTGTTCCTACATAGTAACTTGCAACTTTGAATGAAAATGTGCTTGCTTACAGCAACGTGCTATATGTTCTGAATGCCCGAATTGGGAATCTGTGTCAAAACTTTGTTAGGAATTATGTGATCATTACTAGCTGGAAGTAAGGGAGATGGGGCATGAAGTTATTTCTAGGAGTTGGACACATAGCAAGTTTAGCTCAGCTCTGGGCATCTTTGAAATACCTATACAAACTTGTTCCTACATAGTAACTTGCAACTTTGAATGAGAATGTGCTTGCTTACAGCAACGTGCTATATGTTCTGAATGCCGGATTTGGGAATCTGTGTCAAAACTTTGTTAGGAATTATGTGATCCTTACTAGCTGGAAGTAAGGGAGATGGGGCATGAAGTTATTTCTTGGAGTTGGAGACATACCAAGTTTAGCTCAGTTCTGGGCATATTTGAAATACCTATACAAACTTGTTCCTACATAGTAACTTGCAACTTTGAATGAGAATGTGCTTGCTGGCAGCAACGTACTATATGTTCTGAATGCCCGATTTGGGAACCTGTGTCAAAACTTTGTTAGGAATTATGTGATCCTTACTAGCTGGAAGTAAGGGAGATGGAGCATGAAGTTATTTCTAGGAGTTGGACACATACAAAGTTTAGCTCAGTTCTGGGCATCTTTGAAATACCTATACAAACTTGTTCCTACATAGTAACTTGCATCTTTGAATGAGAATGTGCTTGCTTACAGCAACGTTCTATATGTTCTGAATGCCCGAATTGGCAATCTGTGTCAAAACTTTGTTAGGAATTATGTGATCCTTACTAGCTGGAAGTAAGGGAGATGGGGCATGAAGTTATTTCTAGGAGTTGGACACATACCAAGTTTAGCTCAGTTCTGGGCATCTTTGAAATACCTATACAAACTTGTTCCTACATAGTAACTTGCATCTTTGAATGAGAATGTGCTTGCTTACAGCAACGTGCTATATGTTCTGAATGCCCGAATTGGGAATCTCTGTCAAAACTTTGTTAGGAATTATGTGATCATTACTAGCTGGAAGTAAGGGAGATGGGGCATGAAGTTATTTCTAGGAGTTGGACACATACCAAGTTTAGCTCAGTTCTGGGCATCTTTGAAATACCTATACAAACTTGTTCCTACATAGTAACTTGCAACTTTGAATGAGAATGTGCTTGCTTACAGCAACGTGCTATTGTTCTGAAAGCCCGAATTGGGAATCTGTGTCAAAATTTTGTTAGGAATTATGTGATCCTTACTAGCTGGAAGTAAGGGAGATGGGGCATGAAGTTATTTCTAGGAGTTGGAGACATACCAAGTTTAGCTCAGTTCTGGGCATCTTTGAAATACCTATACAAACTTGTTCCTACATAGTAACTTGCAACTTTGAATGAGAATGTGCTTGCTTACAGCAACGTGCTATATGTTCTGAATGCCCGAATTGGGAATCTGTGTCAAAACTTTGTTAGGAATTATGTGATCCTTACTAGCTGGAGGTAAGGGAGATGGGGCATGAAGTTATTTCTAGGAGTTGGACACACACCAAGTATAGCTCAGTTCTGGGCATCTTTGAAATACCTATACAAACTTGTTCCTACATAGTAACTTGCAACTTTGAATGAAAATGTGCTTGCTTACAGCAACGTGCTATATGTTCTGAATGCCCGAATTGGGAATCTGTGTCAAAACTTTGTTAGGAATTATGTGATCCTTACTAGCTGGAAGTAAGGGAGATGGGGCATGAAGTTATTTCTAGGAGTTGGACACATACCAAGTTTAGCTCAGTTCTGGGCATCTTTGAAATACCTATACAAACTTGTTCCTACATAGTAACTTGCAACTTTGAATGCGAATGTGCTTGCTTACAGCAACGTGCTATAAGTTCTGAATGCCGGATTTGGGAATCTGTGTCAAAACTTTGTTAGGAATTATGTGATCCTTACTAGCTGGAAGTAAGGGAGATGGGGCATGAAGTTATTTCTTGGAGTTGGAGACATACCAAGTTTAGCTCAGTTCTGGGCATCTTTGAAATACCTATACAAACTTGTTCCTACATAGTAACTTGCAACTTTGAATGAGAATGTGCTTGCTGGCAGCAACGTACTATATGTTCTGAATGCCCGATTTGGGAATCTGTGTCAAAACTTTGTTAGGAATTATGTGATCCTTACTAGCTGGAAGTAAGGGAGATGGAGCATGAAGTTATTTCTAGGAGTTGGACACATACCAAGTTTAGCTCAGTTCTGGGCATCTTTGAAATACCTATACAAACTTGTTCCTACATAGTAACTTGCATCTTTGAATGAGAATGTGCTTGCTTACAGCAACGTTCTATATGTTCTGAATGCCCGAATTGGCAATCTGTGTCAAAACTTTGTTAGGAATTATGTGATCCTTACTAGCTGGAAGTAAGGGAGATGGGGCATGAAGTTATTTCTAGGAGTTGGACACATACCATGTTTAGCTCAGTTCTGGGCATCTTTGAAATACCTATACAAACTTGTTCCTACATAGTAACTTGCATCTTTGAATGAGAATGTGCTTGCTTACAGCAACGTGCTATATGTTCTGAATGCCCGAATTGGGAATCTCTGTCAAAACTTTGTTAGGAATTATGTGATCATTACTAGCTGGAAGTAAGGGAGATGGGGCATGAAGTTATTTCTAGGAGTTGGACACATACCAAGTTTAGCTCAGTTCTGGGCATCTTTGAAATACCTATACAAACTTGTTCCTACATAGTAACTTGCAACTTTGAATGAGAATGTGCTTAGTTACAGCAACGTGCTATATGTTCTGAATGCCCGAATTGGGAATCTGTGTCAAAATTTTGTTAGGAATTATGTGATCCTTACTAGCTGGAAGTAAGGGAGATGGGGCATGAAGTTATTTCTTGGAGTTGGAGACATACCAAGTTTAGCTCAGTTCTGGGCATCTTTGAAATACCTATACAAACTTGTTCCTACATAGTAACTTGCAACTTTCAATGAGAATGTGCTTGCTTGCAGCAACGTGCTATATGTTCTGAATGCCCGATTTGGGAATCTGTGTCAAAACTTTGTTAGGAATTATGTGATCCTTACTAGCTGGAAGTAAGGGAGAGGGAGCATGAGGTTATTTCTAGGAATTCGACACATACCAAGTTTAGCTCAGTTCTGGGCATCTTTGAAATACCTATACAAACTTGTTCCTACATAGTAACTTGCATCTTTGAATGAGAATGTGCTTGCTTACAGCAACGTGCTATATGTTCTGAATGCCCGAATTGGCAATCTGTGTCAAAACTTTATTAGGAATTATGTGATCCTTACTAGCTGGAAGTAAGGGAGATGGGGCATGAAGTTATTTCTAGGAGTTGGACACATACCAAGTTTAGCTCAGTTCTGGGCATCTTTGAAATACCTATACAAACTTGTTCCTACATAGTAACTTGCATCTTTGAATGAGAATGTGCTTGCTTACAGCAACGTGCTATATGTTCTGAATGCCCGAATTGGGAATCTGTGTCAAAACTTTGTTAGGAATTATGTGATCCTTACTAGCTGGAAGTAAGGGAGATGGGGCATGAAGTTATTTCTTGGAGTTGGACACATACCAAGTTTAGCTCCGTTCTGGGCATCTTTGAAATACCTATACAAACTTGTTCCTACATAGTAACTTGCAACTTTGAATGAGAATGTGCTTGCTTGCAGCAACGTGCTGTATGTTCTGAATGCCCGAATTGGCAATCTGTGTCAAAACTTTGTTAGGAATTATGTGATCCTTACTAGCTGGAAGTAAGGGAGATGGGGCATGAAGTTATTTCTAGGAGTTGGACACATACCAAGTTTAGCTCAGTTCTGGGCATCTTTGAAATACCTTTACAAACTTGTTCCTACCTAGTAACTTGCATCTTTGAATGAGAATGTGCTTGCTTACAGCAACGTGCTATATGTTCTGAATACCCGAATAGGGAATCTGTGTGAAAACTTTGTTAGGAATTATGTGATCCTTACTAGCTGGAAGTAAGGGAGATGGGGCATGAAGTTATTTCTAGGAGTTGGACACATACCAAGTTTAGCTCAGTTCTGGGCATCTTTGAAATACCTATACAAACTTGTTCCTACATAGTAACTTGCATCTTTGAATGAGAATCTGCTTGCTTACAGCAACGTGCTATATGTTCTGAATGCCCGAATTGGGAATCTGTGTCAAAACTTTGTTAGGAATTATGTGATCCTTACTAGCTGGAAGTAAGGGAGATGGGGCATGAAGTTATTTCTAGGAGTTGGACACATACCAAGTTTAGCTCAGTTCTGGGCATCTTTGAAATACCTATACAAACTTGTTCCTACATAGTAACTTGCAACTTTGAATGAGAATGTGCTTGCTTGCAGCAACGTTCTATATGTTCTGAATGCCCGATTTGGGAATCTGTGTCAAAACTTTGTTAGGAATTATGTGATCCTTACTAGCTGGAAGTAAGGGAGATGGAGCATGAAGTTATTTCTAGGAATTCGACACATACCAAGTTTAGCTCAGTTCTGGGCATCTTTGAAATACCTATACAAACTTGTTCCTACATAGTAACTTGCATCTTTGAATGAGAATGTGCTTGCTTACAGCAACGTGCTATATGTTCTGAATGCCCGAATTGGCAATCTGTGTCAAAACTTTATTAGGAATTATGTGATCCTTACTAGCTGGAAGTAAGGGAGATGGGGCATGAAGTTATTTCTAGGAGTTGGACACATACCAAGTTTAGCTCAGTTCTGGGCATCTTTGAAATACCTATACAAACTTGTTCCTACATAGTAACTTGCATCTTTGAATGAGAATCTGCTTGCTTACAGCAACGTGCTATATGTTCTGAATGCCCGAATTGGGAATCTGTGTCAAAACTTTGTTAGGAATTATGTGATCCTTACTAGCTGGAAGTAAGGGAGATGGGGCATGAAGTTATTTCTTGGAGTTGGACACATACGAAGTTTAGCTCAGTTCTGGGCATCTTTGAAATACCTATACAAACTTGTTCCTACATAGTAACTTGCAACTTTGAATGAGAATGTGCTTGCTTGCAGCAACGTGCTGTATGTTCTGAATGCCCGAATTGGCAATCTGTGTCAAAACTTTGTTAGGAATTATGTGATCCTTACTAGCTGGAAGTAAGGGAGATGGGGCATGAAGTTATTTCTAGGAGTTGGACACATACCAAGTTTAGCTCAGTTCTGGGCATCTTTGAAATACCTTTACAAACTTGTTCCTACCTAGTAACTTGCATCTTTGAATGAGAATGTGCTTGCTTACAGCAACGTGCTATATGTTCTGAATACCCGAATAGGGAATCTGTGTGAAAACTTTGTTAGGAATTATGTGATCCTTACTAGCTGGAAGTAAGGGAGATGGGGCATGAAGTTATTTCTAGGAGTTGGACACATACCAAGTTTAGCTCAGTTCTGGGCATCTTTGAAATACCTATACAAACTTGTTCCAACATAGTAACTTGCATCTTTGAATGAGAATGTGCTTGCTTACAGCAACGTGCTATATGTTCTGAATGCCCGAATTGGGAATCTCTGTCAAAACTTTGTTAGGAATTATGTGATCATTACTAGCTGGAAGTAAGGGAGATGGGGCATGAAGTTATTTCTAGGAGTTGGACACATACCAAGTTTAGCTCAGTTCTGGGCATCTTTGAAATACCTATACAAACTTGTTCCTACATAGTAACTTGCAACTTTGAATGAGAATGTGCTTAGTTACAGCAACGTGCTATATGTTCTGAATGCCCGAATTGGGAATCTGTGTCAAAATTTTGTTAGGAATTATGTGATCCTTACTAGCTGGAAGTAAGGGAGATGGGGCATGAAGTTATTTCTAGGAGTTGGAGACATACCAAGTTTACCTCAGTTCTGGGCATCTTTGAAATACCTATACAAACTTGTTCCTACATAGTAACTTGCAACTTTGAATGAGAATGTGCTTGCTTACAGCAACGTGCTATATGTTCTGAATGCCCGAATTGGGAATCTGTGTCAAAACTTTGTTAGGAATTATGTGATCCTTACTAGCTGGAAGTAAGGGAGATGGGGCATGAAGTTATTTCTTGGAGTTGGAGACATACCAAGTTTAGCTCAGTTCTGGGCATCTTTGAAATACCTATACAAACTTGTTCCTACATAGTAACTTGCAACTTTGAATGAGAATGTGCTTGCTTGCAGCAACGTGCTATATGTTCTGAATGCCCGATTTGGGAATCTGTGTCAAAACTTTGTTAGGAATTATGTGATCCTTACTAGCTGGAAGTAAGGGAGAGGGAGCATGAGGTTATTTCTAGGAATTCGACACATACCAAGTTTAGCTCAGTTCTGGGCATCTTTGAAATACCTATACAAACTTGTTCCTACATAGTAACTTGCATCTTTGAATGAGAATGTGCTTGCTTACAGCAACGTGCTATATGTTCTGAATGCCCGAATTGGCAATCTGTGTCAAAACTTTATTAGGAATTATGTGATCCTTACTAGCTGGAAGTAAGGGAGATGGGGCATGAAGTTATTTCTAGGAGTTGGACACATACCAAGTTTAGCTCAGTTCTGGGCATCTTTGAAATACCTATACAAACTTGTTCCTACATAGTAACTTGCATCTTTGAATGAGAATGTGCTTGCTTACAGCAACGTGCTATATGTTCTGAATGCCCGAATTGGGAATCTGTGTCAAAACTTTGTTAGGAATTATGTGATCCTTACTAGCTGGAAGTAAGGGAGATGGGGCATGAAGTTATTTCTTGGAGTTGGACACATACCAAGTTTAGCTCAGTTCTGGGCATCTTTGAAATACCTATACAAACTTGTTCCTACATAGTAACTTGCAACTTTGAATGAGAATGTGCTTGCTTGCAGCAACGTGCTGTATGTTCTGAATGCCCGAATTGGCAATCTGTGTCAAAACTTTGTTAGGAATTATGTGATCCTTACTAGCTGGAAGTAAGGGAGATGGGGCATGAAGTTATTTCTAGGAGTTGGACACATACCAAGTTTAGCTCAGTTCTGGGCATCTTTGAAATACCTTTACAAACTTGTTCCTACCTAGTAACTTGCATCTTTGAATGAGAATGTGCTTGCTTACAGCAACGTGCTATATGTTCTGAATACCCGAATAGGGAATCTGTGTGAAAACTTTGTTAGGAATTATGTGATCCTTACTAGCTGGAAGTAAGGGAGATGGGGCATGAAGTTATTTCTAGGAGTTGGACACATACCAAGTTTAGCTCAGTTCTGGGCATCTTTGAAATACCTATACAAACTTGTTCCTACATAGTAACTTGCATCTTTGAATGAGAATCTGCTTGCTTACAGCAACGTGCTATATGTTCTGAATGCCCGAATTGGGAATCTGTGTCAAAACTTTGTTAGGAATTATGTGATCCTTACTAGCTGGAAGTAAGGGAGATGGGGCATGAAGTTATTTCTAGGAGTTGGACACATACCAAATTTAGCTCAGTTCTGGGCATCTTTGAAATACCTATACAAACTTGTTCCTACATAGTAACTTGCAACTTTGAATGAGAATGTGCTTGCTTGCAGCAACGTTCTATATGTTCTGAATGCCCGATTTGGGAATCTGTGTCAAAACTTTGTTAGGAATTATGTGATCCTTACTAGCTGGAAGTAAGGGAGATGGAGCATGAAGTTATTTCTAGGAATTCGACACATACCAAGTTTAGCTCAGTTCTGGGCATCTTTGAAATACCTATACAAACTTGTTCCTACATAGTAACTTGCATCTTTGAATGAGAATGTGCTTGCTTACAGCAACGTGCTATATGTTCTGAATGCCCGAATTGGCAATCTGTGTCAAAACTTTATTAGGAATTATGTGATCCTTACTAGCTGGAAGTAAGGGAGATGGGGCATGAAGTTATTTCTAGGAGTTGGACACATACCAAGTTTAGCTCAGTTCTGGGCATCTTTGAAATACCTATACAAACTTGTTCCTACATAGTAACTTGCATCTTTGAATGAGAATGTGCTTGCTTACAGCAACGTGCTATATGTTCTGAATGCCCGAATTGGGAATCTGTGTCAAAACTTTGTTAGGAATTATGTGATCCTTACTAGCTGGAAGTAAGGGAGATGGGGCATGAAGTTATTTCTTGGAGTTGGACACATACGAAGTTTAGCTCAGTTCTGGGCATCTTTGAAATACCTATACAAACTTGTTCCTACATAGTAACTTGCAACTTTGAATGAGAATGTGCTTGCTTGCAGCAACGTGCTGTATGTTCTGAATGCCCGAATTGGCAATCTGTGTCAAAACTTTGTTAGGAATTATGTGATCCTTACTAGCTGGAAGTAAGGGAGATGGGGCATGAAGTTATTTCTAGGAGTTGGACACATACCAAGTTTAGCTCAGTTCTGGGCATCTTTGAAATACCTTTACAAACTTGTTCCTACCTAGTAACTTGCATCTTTGAATGAGAATGTGCTTGCTTACAGCAACGTGCTATATGTTCTGAATACCCGAATAGGGAATCTGTGTGAAAACTTTGTTAGGAATTATGTGATCCTTACTAGCTGGAAGTAAGGGAGATGGGGCATGAAGTTATTTCTAGGAGTTGGACACATACCAAGTTTAGCTCAGTTCTGGGCATCTTTGAAATACCTATACAAACTTGTTCCTACATAGTAACTTGCATCTTTGAATGAGAATCTGCTTGCTTACAGCAACGTGCTATATGTTCTGAAAGCCCGAATTGTGAATCTGTGTCAAAACTTTGTTAGGAATTATGTGATCCTTACTAGCTGGAAGTAAGGGAGATGGGGCATGAAGTTATTTCTAGGAGTTGGACACATACCAAGTTTAGCTCAGTTCTGGGCATCTTTGAAATACCTATACAAACTTGTTCCTACATAGTAACTTGCAACTTTGAATGAGAATGTGCTTGCTTTCAGCAACGTGCTATATGTTCTGAATGCCCGAATTGGGAATCTGTGTCAAAACTTTGTTAGGAATTATGTGATCCTTACTAGCTGGAAGTAAGGGAGATGTGGCATGAAGTTATTTCTAGGAGTTGGACACACACCAAGTTTAGCTCAGTTCTGGGCATCTTTGAAATACCTATACAAACTTGTTCCTACATAGTAACTTGCAACTTTGAATGAGAATGTGCTTGCTTACAGCAACGTGCTATATGTTCTGAATGCCCGAATTGGGAATCTGTGTCAAAACTTTGTTAGGAATTATGTGATCCTTACTAGCTGGAAGTAAGGGAGATGGGGCATGAAGTTATTTCTAGGAGTTGGACACACACCAAGTATAGCTCAGTTCTGGGCATCTTTGAAATACCTATACAAACTTGTTCCTACATAGTAACTTGCAACTTTGAATGAAAATGTGCTTGCTTACAGCAACGTGCTATATGTTCTGAATGCCCGAATTGGGAATCTGTGTCAAAACTTTGTTAGGAATTATGTGATCCTTACTAGCTGGAAGTAAGGGAGATGGGGCATGAAGTTATTTCTAGGAGTTGGACACATACCAAGTTTAGCTCAGTTCTGGGCATCTTTGAAATACCTATACAAAATTGTTCCTACATAGTAACTTGCAACTTTGAATGAGAATGTGCTTGCTTACAGCAACGTGCTATATGTTCTGAATGCCCGAATTTGGAATCTGTGTCAAAACTTTGTTAGGAATTATGTGATCCTTACTAGCTGGAAGTAAGGGAGATGGGGCATGAAGTTATTTCTAGGAGTTGGACACACACCAAGTTTAGCTCAGTTCTGGGCATCTTTGAAATACCTATACAAACTTGTTCCTACATAGTAACTTGCAACTTTGAATGAGAATGTGCTTGCTTGCAGCAACGTGCTATATGTTCTGAATGCCCGAATAGTGAATCTGTGTCAAAACTTTGTTAGGAATTATGCGATCCTTACTAGCTGGAAGTAAGGGAGATGGGGCATGAAGTTATTTCTAGGAATTGGACACATACCAAGTTTAGCTCAGTTCTGGGCATCTTTGAAATACCCATACAAACTTGTTCCTACATAGTAACTTGCAACTTTGAATGAAAATGTGCTTGCTTACAGCAACGTGCTATATGTTCTGAATGCCCGAATTGGGAATCTGTGTCAAAACTTTGTTAGGAATTATGTGATCCTTACTAGCTGGAAGTAAGGGAGATGGGGCATGAAGTTATTTCTAGGAGCTGGACACATAACAAGTTTAGCTCAGTTCTGGGCCTCTTTGAAATACCCATACAAACTTGTTCCTACATAGTAACTTGCAACTTTGAATGAGAATGTGCTTGCTTACAGCAACGTGCTATATGTTCTAAATGCCCGAATTGGGAATCTGTGTCAAAACTTTGTTAGGAATTATGTGATCCTTACTAGCTGGAAGTAAGGGAGATGGGGCATGAAGTTATTTCTTGGAGTTGGAGACATACCAATTTTAGCTCAGTTCTGGGCATCTTTGAAATACCTATACAAACTTGTTCCTACATAGTAACTTGCAACTTTGAATGAGAATGTGCTTGCTTGCAGCAACGTGCTATATGTTCTGAATGCCCGAATAGGGAATCTGTGTCAAAACTTTGTTAGGAATTATGTGATCCTTACTAGCTGGAAGTAAGGGAGATGGGGCATGAAGTTATTTCTAGGAGTTGGACACATACCAAGTTTAGCTCAGTTCTGGGCATCTTTGAAATACCTATACAAACTTGTTCCTACATAGTAACTTGCAACTTTGAATGAGAATGTGCTTGCTTGCAGCAACGTGCTATATGTTCTGAATGCCCGAATTGGGAATCTGTGTCAAAACTTTGTTAGGAATTATGTGATCCTTACTAGCTGGAAGTAAGGGAGATGGGGCATGAAGTTATTTCTAGGAGTTGGACACATACCAAGTTTAGCTCAGTTCTGGGCATCTTTGAAATACCTATACAAACTTGTTCCTACATAGTAACTTGCAACTTTTAATGAAAATGTGCTTGCTTACAGCAACGTGCTATATGTTCTGAATGCCCGAATTGGGAATCTGTGTCAAAACTTTGTTAGGAATTATGTGATCCTTACTAGTTGGAAGTAAGGGAGATGGGGCATGAAGTTATTTCTTGGAGTTGGAGACATACCAAGTTTAGCTCAGTTCTGGGCATCTTTGAAATACCTATACAAACTTGTTCCTACATAGTAACTTGCAACTTTGAATGAGAATGTGCTTGCTTGCAGCAACGTGCTATATGTTCTGAATGCCCGATTTGGGAATCTGTGTCAAAACTTTGTTAGGAATTATGTGATCCTTACAAGCTGGAAGTAAGGGAGATGGAGCATGAAGTTATTTCTAGGAGTTGGACACATACCAAGTTTAGCTCAGTTCTGGGCATCTTTGAAATACCTATACAAACTTGTTCCTACATAGTAACTTGCATCTTTGAATGAGAATGTGCTTGCTTACAGCAACGTGCTATATGTTCTGAATGCCCGAATTGGCAATCTGTGTCAAAACATTGTTAGGAATTATGTGATCCTTACTAGCTGGAAGTATGGGAGATGGGGCATGAAGTTATTTCTAGGAGTTGGACACACACCAAGTTTAGCCTAGTTCTGGGCATCTTTGAAATACCTATACAAACTTGTTCCTACATAGTAACTTGCATCTTTGAATGAGAATGTGCTTGCTTACAGCAACGTGCTATATGTTCTGAATGCCCGAATTGGCAATCTGTGTCAAAACTTTGTTAGGAATTATGTGATCCTTACTAGCTGGAAGTAAGGGAGATGGGGCATGAAGTTATTTCTAGGAGTTGGACACATACCAAGTTTAGCTCAGTTCTGGGCATCTTTGAAATACCTATACAAACTTGTTCCTACATAGTAACTTGCATCTTTGAATGAGAATGTGCTTGCTTACAGCAACGTGCTATATGTTCTGAATGCCCGAATTGGCAATCTGTGTCAAAACTTTGTTAGGAATTATGTGATCCTTACTAGCTGGAAGTAAGGGAGATGGGGCATGAAGTTATTTCTAGGAGTTGGACACATACCAAGTTTAGCTCAGTTCTGGGCATCTTTGAAATACCTATACAAACTTGTTCCTACATAGTAACTTGCATCTTTGAATGAGAATGTGCTTGCTTACAGCAACGTGCTATATGTTCTGAATGCCCGAATTGGGAATCTGTGTCAAAACTTTGTTAGGAATTATGTGATCCTTACTAGCTGGAAGTAAGGGAGATGGGGCATGAAGTTATTTCTAGGAGTTGGACACATACCAAGTTTAGCTCAGTTCTGGGCATCTTTGAAATACCTATACAAACTTGTTCCTACCTAGTAACTTGCAACTTTGAATGAGAATGTGCTTGCTTACAGCAACGTGCTATATGTTCTGAATGCCCGAATTGGGAATCTGTGTCAAAACTTTGTTAGGAATTATGTGATCCTTACTAGCTGGAAGTAAGGGAGATGGGGCATGAAGTTATTTCTAGGAGTTGGACACATACCAAGTTTAGCTCAGTTCTGGGCATCTTTGAAATACCTATACAAACTTGTTCCTACATAGTAACTTGCATCTTTGAATGAGAATCTGCTTGCTTACAGCAACGTGCTATATGTTCTGAATGCCCGAATTGGGAATCTGTGTCAAAACTGTTAGGAATTATGTGATCCTTACTAGCTGGAAGTAAGGGAGATGGGGCATGAAGTTATTTCTAGGAGTTGGACACATACCAAGTTTAGCTCAGTTCTGGGCATCTTTGAAATACCTATACAAACTTGTTCCTACATAGTAACTTGCAACTTTGAATGAAAATGTGCTTGCTTACAGCAACGTGCTATATGTTCTGAATGCCCGAATTGGGAATCTGTGTCAAAACTTTGTTAGGAATTATGTGATCCTTACTAGCTGGAAGTAAGGGAGATGGGGCATGAAGTTATTTCTAGGAGTTGGACACATACCAAGTTTAGCTCAGTTCTGGGCATCTTTGAAACACCTATACAAACTTGTTCCTACATAGTAACTTGCAACTTTTAATGAGAATGTGCTTGCTTACAGCAACGTGCTATATGTTCCTAATGCCCGAATTGGGAATCTGTGTCAAAACTTTGTTAGGAATTATGTGATCCTTACTAGCTGGAAGTAAGGGAGATGGGGCATGAAGTTATTTCTTGGAGTTGGAGACATACCAAGTTTAGCTCAGTTCTGGGCATCTTTGAAATACCTATACAAACTTGTTCCTACATAGTAACTTGCAACTTTGAATGAGAATGTGCTTGCTTGCAGCAACGTGCTATATGTTCTGAATGCCCGATTTGGGAATCTGTGTCAAAACTTTGTTAGGAATTATGTGATCCTTACAAGCTGGAAGTAAGGGAGATGGAGCATGAAGTTATTTCTAGGAGTTGGACACATACCAAGTTTAGCTCAGTTCTGGGCATCTTTGAAATACCTATACAAACTTGTTCCTACATAGTAACTTGCATCTTTGAATGAGAATGTGCTTGCTTACAGCAACGTGCTATATGTTCTGAATGCCCGAATTGGGAATCTGTGTCAAAACTTTGTTAGGAATTATGTGATCCTTACTAGCTGGAAGTAAGGGAGATGGGGCATGAAGTTATTTCTAGGAGTTGGACACATACCAAGTTTAGCTCAGTTCTGGGCATCTTTGAAATACCTATACAAACTTGTTCCTACATAGTAACTTGCATCTTTGAATGAGAATGTGCTTGCTTACAGCAACGTGCTATATGTTCTCAATGCCCGAATTGGGAATCTGTGTCAAAACTTTGTTAGGAATTATGTGATCCTTACTAGCTGGAAGTAAGGAAGATGGGGCATGAAGTTATTTCTAGGAGTTGGACACATACCAAGTTTAGCTCAGTTCTGGGCATCTTTGAAATACCTATACAAACTTGTTCCTACATAGTAACTTGCATCTTTGAATGAGAATGTGCTTGCTTACAGCAACGTGCTATATGTTCTGAATGCCCGAATTGGGAATCTGTGTCAAAACTTTGTTAGGAATTATGTGATCCTTACTAGCTGGAAGTAAGGGAGATGGGGCATGAAGTTATTTCTAGGAGTTGGACACATACCAAGTTTAGCTCAGTTCTGGGCATCTTTGAAATACCTATACAAACTTGTTCCTACATAGTAACTTGCATCTTTGAATGAGAATGTGCTTGCTTACAGCAACGTGCTATATGTTCTGAATGCACGAATTGGCAATCTGTGTCAAAACTTTGTTAGGAATTATGTGATCCTTACTAGCTGGAAGTAAGGGAGATGGGGCAGGAAGTTATTTCTAGGAGTTGGACACATACCAAGTTTAGCTCAGTTCTGGGCATCTTTGAAATACCTATACAAACTTGTTCCTACATAGTAACTTGCATCTTTGAATGAGAATGTGCTTGCTTACAGCAACGTGCTATATGTTCTGAATGCCCGAGTTGGGAATCTGTGTCAAATCTTTGTTAGGAATTATGTGATCCTTACTAGCTGGAAGTAAGGAAGATGGGGCATGAAGTTATTTCTAGGAGTTGGACACCTACAAAGTTTAGCTCAGTTCTGGGCATCTTTGAAATACCTATACAAACTTGTTCCTACATAGTAACTTGCATCTTTGAATGAGAATGTGCTTGCTTACAGCAACGTGCTATATGTTCTGAATGCCCGAATTGGGAATCTGTGTCAAAACTTTGTTAGGAATTATGTGATCCTTACTAGCTGGAAGTAAGGGAGATGGGGCATGAAGTTATTTCTAGGAGTTGGACACATACCAAGTTTAGCTCAGTTCTGGGCATCTTTGAAATACCTATACAAACTTGTTCCTACATAGTAACTTGCAACTTTGAATGAGAATGTGCTTGCTTACAGCAACGTGCTATATGTTTTGAATGCCCGAATTGGGAATCTGTGTCAAAATTTGTTAGGAATTATGTGATCCTTACTAGCTGGAAGTAAGGGAGATGGGGCATGAAGTTATTTCTAGGAGTTGGACACATACCAAGTTTAGCTCAGTTCTGGGCATCTTTGAAATACCTATACAAACTTGTTCCTACATAGTAACTTGCAACTTTGAATGAGAATGTGCTTGCTTACAGCAACGTGCTATATGTTCTGAATGCCCGAATTGGGAATCTGTGTCAAAACTTTGTTAGGAATTATGTGATCCTTACTAGCTGGAAGTAAGGGAGATGGGGCATGAACTTATTTCTTGGAGTTGGAGACGTACCAAGTTTAGCTCAGTTCTGGGCATCTTTGAAATACCTATACAAACTTGTTCCTACATAGTAACTTGCAACTTTGAATGAGAATGTGCTTGCTTGCAGCAACGTGCTATATGTTCTGAATGCCCGATTTGGGAATCTGTGTCAAAACTTTGTTAGGAATTATGTGATCCTTACTAGTGGAAGTAAGGGAGGTGGAGCATGAAGTTATTTCTAGGAGTTGGACACATACCAAGTTTAGCTCAGTTCTGGGCATCTTTGAAATACCTATACAAACTTGTTCCTACATAGTAACTTGCATCTTTGAATGAGAATGTGCTTGCTTACAGCAACGTGCTATATGTTCTGAATGCCCGAATTGGCAATCTGTGTCAAAACTTTGTTAGGAATTATGTGATCCTTACTAGCTGGAAGTAAGGGAGATGGGGCATGAAGTTATTTCTAGGAGTTGGACACATACCAAGTTTAGCTCAGTTCTGGGCATCTTTGAAATACCTATACAAACTTGTTCCTACATAGTAACTTGCATCTTTTAATGAGAATCTGCTTGCTTACAGCAACGTGCCATATGTTGTGAATGCACGAATTGGGAATCTGTGTCAAAACTTTGTTAGGAATTATGTGATCCTTACTAGCTGGAAGTAAGGGAGATGGGGCATGAAGTTATTTCTAGGAGTTGGACACATACCAAGTATAGCTCAGTTCTGGGCATCTTTGAAATACCTATACAAACTTGTTCCTACATAGTAACTTGCAACTTTGAATGAGAATGTGCTTGCTTACAGCAACGTGCTATATGTTCTGAATGCCCGAATTGGGAATCTGTGTCAAAACTTTGTTAGGAATTATGTGATCCTTACTAGCTGGAAGTAAGGGAGATGGGGCATGAAGTTATTTCTAGGAGTTGGAGACATACCAAGTTTAGCTCAGTTCTGGGCATCTTTGAAATACCTATACAAACTTGTTCCTACATAGTAACTTGCATCTTTGAATGAGAATGTGCTTGCTTACAGCAACGTGCTATATGTTCTGAATGCCCGAATTGGCAATCTGTGTCAAAACCTTGTTTGGAATTATGTGATCCTTACTAGCTGGAAGTAAGGGAGATGGGGCATGAAGTTATTTCTAGGAGTTGGACACATACCAAGTTTAGCTCATTTCTGGGCATCTTTGAAATACCTATACAAACTTGTTCCTACATAGTAACTTGCATCTTTAATGAGAATGTGCTTGCTTACAGCAACGTGTTATATGTTCTGAATGCCCGAATTGGGAATCTGTGTCAAAACTTTTTTAGGAATTATGTGATCCTTACTAGCTGGAAGTAAGGGAGATGGGGCATGAAGTTATTTCTAGGAGTTGGACACATACCAAGTTTAGCTCAGTTCTGGGCATCTTTGAAATACCTATACAAACTTGTTCCTACATAGTAACTTGCAACTTTGAATGAGAATGTGCTTGCTTACAGCAACGTGCTATATGTTCTGAATGCCCGAATTGGGAATCTGTGTCAAAACTTTGTTAGGAATTATGTGATCCTTACTAGCTGGAAGTAAGGGAGATGGGGCATGAAGTTATTTCTAGGAGTTGGACACATACCAAGTTTAGCTCAGTTCTGGGCATCTTTGAAATACCTATACAAACTTGTTCCTACATAGAAACTTGCAACTTTGAATGAGAATGTGCTTGCTTACAGCAACGTGCTATATGTTCTGAATGCCCGAATTGGGAATCTGTGTCAAAACTTTGTTAGGAATTATGTGATCCTTACTAGCTGGAAGTAAGGGAGATGGGGCTTGAAGTTATTTCTAGGAGTTGGACACATACCAAGTTTAGCTCAGTTCGGGGCATCTTTGAAATACCTATACAAACTTGTTCCTACATAGTAACTTGCAACTTTGAATGAAAATGTGCTTGCTTACAGCAACGTGCTATAGGTTCTGAATGCCCGAATTGGGAATCTGTGTCAAAACTTTGTTAGGAATTATGTGATCCTTACTAGCTGGAAGTAAGGGAGATGGGGCATGAAGTTATTTCTAGGAGTTGGACACATACCAAGTTTAGCTCAGTTCTGGGCATCTTTGAAATACCTATACAAACTTGTTCCTACATAGTAACTTGCAACTTTGAATGAGAATGTGCTTGCTTACAGCAACGTGCTATATGTTCTGAATGCCCGAATTGGGAATCTGTGTCAAAACTTTGTTAGGAATTATGTGATCCTTACTAGCTGGAAGTAAGGGAGATGGGGCATGAAGTTATTTCTTGGAGTTGGAGACATACCAAGTGTAGCTCAGTTCTGGGCATCTTTGAAATACCTATACAAACTTGTTCCTACATAGTAACTTGCAACTTTGAATGAGAATGTGCTTGCTGGCAGCAACGTACTATATGTTCTGAATGCCCGATTTGGGAATCTGTGTCAAAACTTTGTTAGGAATTATGTGATCCTTACTAGCTGGAAGTAAGGGAGATGGAGCATGAAGTTATTTCTAGGAGTTGGACACATACCAAGTTTAGCTCAGTTCTGGGCATCTTTGAAATACCTATACAAACTTGTTCCTACATAGTAACTTGCATCTTTGAATGAGAATGTGCTTGCTTACAGCAACGTTCTATATGTTCTGAATGCCCGAATTGGGAATCTGTGTCAATACTTTGTTAGGAATTATGTGATCCTTATTAGCTGGAAGTAAGGGAGATGGGGCATGAAGTTATTTCTAGGAGTTGGACACATACCAAGTTTAGCTCAGTTCTGGGCATCTTTGAAATATCTATACAAACTTGTTCCTACATAGTAACTTGCATCTTTGAATGAGAATGTGCTTGCTTACAGCAACGTGCTATATGTTCTGAATGCCCGAATTGGGAATCTGTGTCAAAACTTTGTTAGGAATTATGTGATCCTTACTAGCTGGAAGTAAGGGAGATGGGGCATGAAGTTATTTCTAGGAGTTGGACACATACCAAGTTTAGCTCAGTTCTGGGCATCTTTGAAATACCTATACAAACTTGTTCCTACATAGTAACTTGCATCTTTGAATGAGAATGTGCTTCCTTACAGCAACGTGCTATAGGTTCTGAATGCCCGAATTGGGAATCTGTGTCAAAACTTTGTTAGGAATTATGTGATCCTTACTAGCTGGAAGTAAGCGAGATGGGGCATGAAGTTATTTCTAGGAGTTGGAGACATACCAAGTTTAGCTCAGTTCTGGGCATCTTTGAAATACCTATACAAACTTGTTCCTACATAGTAACTTGCAACTTTGAATGAGAATGTGCTTGCTTACAGCAACGTGCTATATGTTCTGAATGCCCGAATTGGGAATCTGTGTCAAAACTTTGTTAGGAATTATGTGATCCTTACTAGCTGGAAGTAAGGGAGATGGGGCATGAAGTTATTTCTAGGAGTTGGACACACACCAAGTATAGCTCAGTTCTGGGCATCTTTGAAATACCTATACAAACTTGTTCCTACATAGTAACTTGCAACATTGAATGAAAATGTGCTTGCTTACAGCAACGTGCTATATGTTCTGAATGCCCGAATTGGGAATCTGTGTCAAAACTTTGTTAGGAATTATGTGATCCTTACTAGCTGGAAGTAAGGGAGATGGGACATGAAGTTATTTCTAGGAGTTGGACACATAGCAAGTTTAGCTCAGTTCTGGGCATCTTTGAAATACCTATACAAACTTGTTCCTACATAGTAACTTGCAACTTTGAATGAGAATGTGCTTGCTTACAGCAACGTGCTATATGTTCTGAATGCCGGATTTGGGAATCTGTGTCAAAACTTTGTTAGGAATTATGTGATCCTTACTAGCTGGAAGTAAGGGAGATGGGGCATGAAGTTATTTCTTGGAGTTGGAGACATACCAAGTTTAGCTCAGTTCTGGGCATCTTTGAAATACCTATACAAACTTGTTCCTACATAGTAACTTGCAACTATGAATGAGAATGTGCTTGCTGGCAGCAACGTACTATATGTTCTGAATGCCCGATTTGGGAATCTGTGTCAAAACTTTGTTAGGAATTATGTGATCGTTACTAGCTGGAAGTAAGGGAGATGGAGCATGAAGTTATTTCTAGGAGTTGGACACATACCAAGTTTAGCTCAGTTCTGGGCATCTTTGAAATACCTATACAAACTTGTTCCTACATAGTAACTTGCATCTTTGAATGAGAATGTGCTTGCTTACAGCAACGTTCTATATGTTCTGAATGCCCGAATTGGCAATCTGTGTCAAAACTTTGTTAGGAATTATGTGATCCTTACTAGCTGGAAGTAAGGGAGATGGGGCATGAAGTTATTTCTAGGAGTTGGACACATACCAAGTTTAGATCAGTTCTGGGCATCTTTGAAATACCTATACAAACTTGTTCCTACATAGTAACTTGCATCTTTGAATGAGAATGTGCTTGCTTACAGCAACGTCCTATATGTTCTGAATGCCCGAATTGGGAATCTGTGTCAAAACTTTGTTAGGAATTATGTGATCATTACTAGCTGGAAGTAAGGGAGATGGGGCATGAAGTTATTTCTAGGAGTTGGACACATACCAAGTTTAGCTCAGTTCTGGGCATCTTTGAAATACCTATACAAACTTGTTCCTACATAGTAACTTGCAACTTTGAATGAGAATGTGCTTGCTTACAGCAACGTGCTATATGTTCTGAATGCCCGAATTGGGAATCTGTGTCAAAACTTTGTTAGGAATTATGTGATCCTTACTAGCTGGAAGTAAGGGAGATGGGGCATGAAGTTATTTCTTGGAGTTGGAGACATACCAAGTTTAGCTCAGTTCTGGGCATCTTTGAAATACCTATACAAACTTGTTCCTACATAGTAACTTGCAACTTTGAATGAGAATGTGCTTGCTGTCAGCAACGTGCTATATGTTCTGAATGCCCGATTTGGGAATATGTGTCAAAACTTTGTTAGGAATTATGTGATCCTTACTAGCTGGAAGTAAGGGAGATGGAGCATGAAGTTATTTCTAGGAATTCGACACATACCAAGTTTAGCTCAGTTCTGGGCATCTTTGAAATACCTATAGAAACTTGTTCCTACATAGTAACTTGCATCTTTGAATGAGAATGTGCTTGCTTACAGCAACGTGCTATATGTTCTGAATGCCCGAATTGGCAATCTGTGTCAAAACTTTGTTAGGAATTATGTGATCCTTACTAGCTGGAAGTAAGGGAGATGGGGCATGAAGTTATTTGTAGGAGTTGGACACATACCAAGTTTAGCTCAGTTCTGGGCATCTTTGAAATACCTATACAAACTTGTTCCTACATAGTAACTTGCATCTTTGAATGAGAATGTGCTTGCTTACAGCAACGTGCTATATGTTCTGAATGCCCGAATTGGGAATCTGTGTCAAAACTTTGTTAGGAATTATGTGATCCTTACTAGCTGGAAGTAAGGGAGATGGGGCATGAAGTTATTTCTTGGAGTTGGACACATACCAAGTTTAGCTCAGTTCTGGGCATCTTTGAAATACCTATACAAACTTGTTCCTACATAGTAACTTGCAACTTTGAATGAGAATGTGCTTGCTTGCAGCAACGTGCTATATGTTCTGAATGCCCGAATTGGCAATCTGTGTCAAAACTTTGTTAGGAATTATGTGATCCTTACTAGCTGGAAGTAAGGGAGATGGGGCATGAAGTTATTTCTAGGAGTTGGACACATACCAAGTTTAGCTCAGTTCTGGGCATCTTTGAAATACATATACAAACTTGTTCCTACCTAGTAACTTGCATCTTTGAATGAGAATGTGCTTGCTTACAGCAACGTGCTATATGTTCTGAATGCCCGAATAGGGAATCTGTGTCAAATCTTTGTTAGGAATTATGTGATCCTTACTAGCTGGAAGTAAGGGAGATGGGGCATGAAGTTATTTCTAGGAGTTGGACACATACCAAGTTTAGCTCAGTTCTGGGCATCTTTGAAATACCTATACAAACTTGTTCCTACATAGTAACTTGCATCTTTGAATGAGAATCTGCTTGCTTACAGCAACGTGCTATATGTTCTGAATGCCCGAATTGGGAATCTGTGTCAAAACTTTGTTAGGAATTATGTGATCCTTACTAGCTGGAAGTAAGGGAGATGGGGCATGAAGTTATTTCTAGGAGTTGGAGACTTACCAAGTTTAGCTCAGTTCTGGGCATCTTTGAAATACCTATACAAACTTGTTCCTACATAGTAACTTGCAACTTTGAATGAGAATGTGCTTGCTTACAGCAACGTGCTATATGTTCTGAATGCCCGAATTGGGAATCTGTGTCAAAACTTTGTTAGGAATTATGTGATCCTTACTAGCTGGAAGTAAGGGAGATGGGGCATGAAGTTATTTCTAGGAGTTGGACACATACCAAGTTTAGCTCAGTTCTGGGCATCTTTGAAATACCTATACAAACTTGTTCCTACATAGTAACTTGCAACTTTGAATGAGAATGTGCTTGCTTACAGCAACGTGCTATAAGTTCTGAATGCCCGAATTGGGAATCTGTGTCAAAACTTTGTTAGGAATTATGTGATCCTTACTAGCTGGAAGTAAGGGAGATGTGGCATGAAGTTATTTCTAGGAGTTGGACACACACCAAGTTTAGCTCAGTTCTGGGCATCTTTGAAATACCTATACAAACTTGTTCCTACATAGTAACTTGCAACTTTGAATGAGAATGTGCTTACTTACAGCAACGTGCTATATGTTCTGAATGCCCGAATTGGGAATCTGTGTCAAAACTTTGTTAGGAATTATGTGATCCTTACTAGCTGGAAGTAAGGGAGATGGGGCATGAAGTTATTTCTAGGAGTTGGACACACACCAAGTATAGCTCAGTTCTGGGCATCTTTGAAATACCTATACAAACTTGTTCCTACATAGTAACTTGCAACTTTGAATGAAAATGTGCTTGCTTACAGCAACGTGCTATATGTTCTGAATGCCCGAATTGGGAATCTGTGTCAAAACTTTGTTAGGAATTATGTGATCCTTACTAGCTGGAAGTAAGGGAGATGGGGCATGAAGTTATTTCTAGGAGTTGGACACATACCAAGTTTAGCTCAGTTCTGGGCATCTTTGAAATACCTATACAAACTTGTTCCTACATAGTAACTTGCAACTTTGAATGAGAATGTGCTTGCTTACAGCAACGTGCTATATGTTCTGAATGCCCGAATTGGGAATCTGTGTCAAAACTTTGTTAGGAATTATGTGATCCTTACTAGCTGGAAGTAAGGGAGATGGGGCATGAAGTTATTTCTAGGAGTTGGACACACACCAAGTTTAGCTCAGTTCTGGGCATCTTTGAAATACCTATACAAACTTGTTCCTACATAGTAACTTGCAACTTTGAATGAGAATGTGCTTGCTTGCAGCAACGTGCTATATGTTCTGAATGCCCGAATAGTGAATCTGTGTCAAAACTTTGTTAGGAATTATGCGATCCTTACTAGCTGGAAGTAAGGGAGATGGGGCATGAAGTTATTTCTAGGAGTTGGACACATACCAAGTTTAGCTCAGTTCTGGGCATCTTTGAAATACCCATACAAACTTGTTCCTACATAGTAACTTGCAACTTTGAATGAAAATGTGCTTGCTTACAGCAACGTGCTATATGTTCTGAATGCCCGAATTGGGAATCTGTGTCAAAACTTTGTTAGGAATTATGTGATCCTTACTAGCTGGAAGTAAGGGAGATGGGGCATGAAGTTATTTCTAGGAGTTGGACACATACCAAGTTTAGCTCAGTTCTGGGCCTCTTTGAAATACCCATACAAACTTGTTCCTACATAGTAACTTGCAACTTTGAATGAGAATGTGCTTGCTTACAGCAACGTGCTATATGTTCTAAATGCCCGAATTGGGAATCTGTGTCAAAACTTTGTTAGGAATTATGTGATCCTTACTAGCTGGAAGTAAGGGAGATGGGGCATGAAGTTATTTCTTGGAGTTGGAGACATACCAAGTTTAGCTCAGTTCTGGGCATCTTTGAAATACCTATACAAACTTGTTCCTACATAGTAACTTGCAACTTTGAATGAGAATGTGCTTGCTTGCAGCAACGTGCTATATGTTCTGAATGCCCGAATAGGGAATCTGTGTCAAAACTTTTTTAGGAATTATGTGATCCTTACTAGCTGGAAGTAAGGGAGATGGGGCATGAAGTTATTTCTAGGAGTTGGACACATACCAAGTTTAGCTCAGTTCTGGGCATCTTTGAAATACCTATACAAACTTGTTCCTACATAGGAACTTGCATCTTTGAATGAGAATGTGCTTGCTTACAGCAACGTGCTATATGTTCTGAATGCCCGAATTGGGAATCTGTGTCAAAACTTTGTTAGGAATTATGTGATCCTTACTAGCTGGAAGTAAGCGAGATGGGGCATGAAGTTATTTCTAGGAGTTGGACACATACCAAGTTTAGCTCAGTTCTGGGCCTCTTTGAAATACCCATACAAACTTGTTCCTACATAGTAACTTGCAACTTTGAATGAGAATGTGCTTGCTTACAGCAACGTGCTATATGTTCTGAATGCCCGAATTGGGAATCTGTGTCAAAACTTTGTTAGGAATTATGTGATCCTTACTAGCTGGAAGTAAGGGAGATGGGGCATGAAGTTATTTCTAGGAGTTGGACACATACCAAGTTTAGCTCAGTTCTGGGCATCTTTGAAATACCCATACAAACTTGTTCCTACATAGTAACTTGCATCTTTGAATGAGAATCTGCTTGCTTACAGCAACGTGCTATATGTTCTGAATGCCCGAATTGGGAATCTGTGTCAAAACTTTGTTAGGAATTATGCGATCCTTACTAGCTGGAAGTAAGGGAGATGGGGCATGAAGTTATTTCTAGGAGTTGGACACATACCAAGTTTAGCTCAGTTCTGGGCATCTTTGAAATACCCATACAAACTTGTTCCTACATAGTAACTTGCAACTTTGAATGAAAATGTGCTTGCTTACAGCAACGTGCTATATGTTCTGAATGCCCGAATTGGGAATCTGTGTCAAAACTTTGTTAGGAATTATGTGATCCTTACTAGCTGGAAGTAAGGGAGATGGGGCATGAAGTTATTTCTAGGAGTTGGACACATACCAAGTTTAGCTCAGTTCTGGGCCTCTTTGAAATACCCATACAAACTTGTTCCTACATAGTAACTTGCAACTTTGAATGAGAATGTGCTTGCTTACAGCAACGTGCTATATGTTCTAAATGCCCGAATTGGGAATCTGTGTCAAAACTTTGTTAGGAATTATGTGATCCTTACTAGCTGGAAGTAAGGGAGATGGGGCATGAAGTTATTTCTTGGAGTTGGAGACATACCAAGTTTAGCTCAGTTCTGGGCATCTTTGAAATACCTATACAAACTTGTTCCTACATAGTAACTTGCAACTTTGAATGAGAATGTGCTTGCTTGCAGCAACGTGCTATATGTTCTGAATGCCCGAATAGGGAATCTGTGTCAAAACTTTTTTAGGAATTATGTGATCCTTACTAGCTGGAAGTAAGGGAGATGGGGCATGAAGTTATTTCTAGGAGTTGGACACATACCAAGTTTAGCTCAGTTCTGGGCATCTTTGAAATACCTATACAAACTTGTTCCTACATAGGAACTTGCATCTTTGAATGAGAATGTGCTTGCTTACAGCAACGTGCTATATGTTCTGAATGCCCGAATTGGGAATCTGTGTCAAAACTTTGTTAGGAATTATGTGATCCTTACTAGCTGGAAGTAAGGGAGATGGGGCATGAAGTTATTTCTAGGAGTTGGACACATACCAAGTTTAGCTCAGTTCTGGGCCTCTTTGAAATACCCATACAAACTTGTTCCTACATAGTAACTTGCAACTTTGAATGAGAATGTGCTTGCTTACAGCAACGTGCTATATGTTCTGAATGCCCGAATTGGGAATCTGTGTCAAAACTTTGTTAGGAATTATGTGATCCTTACTAGCTGGAAGTAAGGGAGATGGGGCATGAAGTTATTTCTAGGAGTTGGACACATACCAAGTTTAGCTCAGTTCTGGGCATCTTTGAAATACCCATACAAACTTGTTCCTACATAGTAACTTGCATCTTTGAATGAGAATCTGCTTGCTTACAGCAACGTGCTATATGTTCTGAATGCCCGAATTGGGAATCTGTGTCAAAACTTTGTTAGGAATTATGTGATCCTTACTAGCTGGAAGTAAGGGAGATGGGGCATGAAGTTATTTCTAGGAGTTGGAGACATACCAAGTTTAGCTCAGTTCTGGGCATCTTTGAAATACCTATACAAACTTGTTCCTACATAGTAACTTGCAACTTTGAATGAGAATGTGCTTGCTTACAGCAACGTGCTATATGTTCTGAATGCCCGAATTGGGAATCTGTGTCAAAACTTTGTTAGGAATTATGTGATCCTTACTAGCTGGAAGTAAGGGAGATGGGGCATGAAGTTATTTCTAGGAGTTGGACACATACCAAGTTTAGCTCAGTTCTGGGCATCTTTGAAATACCTATACAAACTTGTTCCTACATAGTAACTTGCAACTTTGAATGAGAATGTGCTTGCTTACAGCAACGTGCTATATGTTCTGAATGCCCGAATTGGGAATCTGTGTCAAAACTTTGTTAGGAATTATGTGATCCTTACTAGCTGGAAGTAAGGGAGATGTGGCATGAAGTTATTTCTAGGAGTTGGACACACACCAAGTTTAGCTCAGTTCTGGGCATCTTTGAAATACCTATACAAACTTGTTCCTACATAGTAACTTGCAACTTTGAATGAGAATGTGCTTGCTTACAGCAACGTGCTATATGTTCTGAATGCCCGAATTGGGAATCTGTGTCAAAACTTTGTTAGGAATTATGTGATCCTTACTAGCTGGAAGTAAGGGAGATGGGGCATGAAGTTATTTCTAGGAGTTGGACACACACCAAGTATAGCTCAGTTCTGGGCATCTTTGAAATACCTATACAAACTTGTTCCTACATAGTAACTTGCAACTTTGAATGAAAATGTGCTTGCTTACAGCAACGTGCTATATGTTCTGAATGCCCGAATTGGGAATCTGTGTCAAAACTTTGTTAGGAATTATGTGATCCTTACTAGCTGGAAGTAAGGGAGATGGGGCATGAAGTTATTTCTAGGAGTTGGACACATACCAAGTTTAGCTCAGTTCTGGGCATCTTTGAAATACCTATACAAACTTGTTCCTACATAGTAACTTGCAACTTTGAATGAGAATGTGCTTGCTTACAGCAACGTGCTATATGTTCTGAATGCCCGAATTGGGAATCTGTGTCAAAACTTTGTTAGGAATTATGTGATCCTTACTAGCTGGAAGTAAGGGAGATGGGGCATGAAGTTATTTCTAGGAGTTGGACACATACCAAGTTTAGCTCAGTTCTGGGCATCTTTGAAATACCTATACAAACTTGTTCCTACATAGTAACTTGCATCTTTGAATGAGAATGTGCTTGCTTACAGCAACGTGCTATATGTTCTGAATGCCCGAATTGGGAATCTGTGTCAAAACTTTGTTAGGAATTATGTGATCCTTACTAGCTGGAAGTAAGGGAGATGGGGCATGAAGTTATTTCTAGGAGTTGGACACACACCAAGTTTAGCTCAGTTCTGGGCATCTTTGAAATACCTATACAAACTTGTTCCTACATAGTAACTTGCAACTTTGAATGAGAATGTGCTTGCTTGCAGCAACGTGCTATATGTTCTGAATGCCCGAATAGTGAATCTGTGTCAAAACTTTGTTAGGAATTATGCGATCCTTACTAGCTGGAAGTAAGGGAGATGGGGCATGAAGTTATTTCTAGGAGTTGGACACATACCAAGTTTAGCTCAGTTCTGGGCATCTTTGAAATACCCATACAAACTTGTTCCTACATAGTAACTTGCAACTTTGAATGAAAATGTGCTTGCTTACAGCAACGTGCTATATGTTCTGAATGCCCGAATTGGGAATCTGTGTCAAAACTTTGTTAGGAATTATGTGATCCTTACTAGCTGGAAGTAAGGGAGATGGGGCATGAAGTTATTTCTAGGAGTTGGACACATACCAAGTTTAGCTCAGTTCTGGGCCTCTTTGAAATACTCATACAAACTTGTTCCTACTTAGTAACTTGCAACTTTGAATGAGAATGTGCTTGCTTACAGGAACGTGCTATATGTTCTAAATGCCCGAATTGGGAATCTGTGTCAAAACTTTGTTAGGAATTATGTGATCCTTACTAGCTGGAAGTAAGGGAGATGGGGCATGAAGTTATTTCTTGGAGTTGGAGATATACCAAGTTTAGCTCAGTTCTGGGCATCTTTGAAATACCTATACAAACTTGTTCCTACATAGTAACTTGCAACTTTGAATGAGAATGTGCTTGCTTGCAGCAACGTGCTATATGGTCTGAATGCCCGAATAGGGAATCTGTGTCAAAACTTTTTTAGGAATTATGTGAT
Source organism: Diceros bicornis minor (assembly GCF_020826845.1). Classification (NCBI taxonomy): domain Eukaryota; kingdom Metazoa; phylum Chordata; class Mammalia; order Perissodactyla; family Rhinocerotidae; genus Diceros; species Diceros bicornis. Next base: position 580,718 of record NC_080767.1, read on the forward strand.
CCTTACTAGCTGGAAGTAAGGGAGATGGGGCATGAAGTTATTTCTAGGAGTTGGACACATACCAAGTTTAGCTCAGTTCTGGGCATCTTTGAAATACCTATACAAACTTGTTCCTACATAGGAACTTGCATCTTTGAATGAGAATGTGCTTGCTTACAGCAACGTGCTATATGTTCTGAATGCCCGAATTGGGAATCTGTGTCAAAACTTTGTTAGGAATTATGTGATCCTTACTAGCTGGAAGTAAGGGAGATGGGGCATGAAGTTATTTCTAGGAGTTGGACACATACCAAGTTTAGCTCAGTTCTGGGCCTCTTTGAAATACCCATACAAACTTGTTCCTACATAGTAACTTGCAACTTTGAATGAGAATGTGCTTGCTTACAGCAACGTGCTATATGTTCTAAATGCCCGAATTGGGAATCTGTGTCAAAACTTTGTTAGGAATTATGTGATCCTTACTAGCTGGAAGTAAGGGAGATGGGGCATGAAGTTATTTCTTGGAGTTGGAGACATACCAAGTTTAGCTCAGTTCTGGGCATCTTTGAAATACCTATACAAACTTGTTCCTACATAGTAACTTGCATCTTTGAATGAGAATGTGCTTGCTTGCAGCAACGTGCTATATGTTCTGAATGCCCGAATAGGGAATCTGTGTCAAAACTTTTTTAGGAATTATGTGATCCTTACTAGCTGGAAGTAAGGGAGATGGGGCATGAAGTTATTTCTAGGAGTTGGACACATACCAAGTTTAGCTCAGTTCTGGGCCTCTTTGAAATACCTATACAAACTTGTTCCTACATAGGAACTTGCATCTTTGAATGAGAATGTGCTTGCTTACAGCAACGTGCTATATGTTCTGAATGCCCGAATTGGCAATCTGTGTCAAAACTTTGTTAGGAATTATGTGATCCTTACTAGCTGGAAGTAAGGGAGATGGGGCATGAAGTTATTTCTAGGAGTTGGACACATACCAAGTTTAGCTCAGTACTGGGCATCTTTGAAATACCTATACAAACTTGTTCCTACATAGTACCTTGCATCTTTGAATGAGAATGTGCTTGCTTACAGCAACGTGCTATATGTTCTGAATGCCCGAATTGGGAATCTGTGTCAAAACTGTTAGGAATTATGTGATCCTTACTAGCTGGAAGTAAGGGAGATGGGGCATGAAGTTATTTCTAGGAGTTGGACACATACCAAGTTTAGCTCAGTTCTGGGCATCTTTGAAATACCTATACAAACTTGTTCCTACATAGTAACTTGCATCTTTGAATGAGAATGTGCTTGCTTACAGCAACGTGCTATATGTTCTGAATGCCCGAATTGGCAATCTGTGTCAAAACTTTGTTAGGAATTATGTGATCCTTACTAGCTGGAAGTAAGGGAGATGGGGCATGAAGTTATTTCTAGGAGTTGGACACATACCAAGTTTAGCTCAGTTCTGGGCATCTTTGAAATACCTATACAAACTTGTTCCTACATAGTAACTTGCATCTTTGAATGAGAATGTGCTTGCTTACAGCAACGTGCTATATGTTCTGAATGCCCGAATTGGGAATCTGTGTCAAAACTGTTAGGAATTATGTGATCCTTACTAGCTGGAAGTAAGGGAGATGGGGCATGAAGTTATTTCTAGGAGTTGGACACATACCAAGTTTAGCTCAGTTCTGGGCATCTTTGAAAAACCTATACAAACTTGTTCCTACATAGTAACTTGCATCTTTGAATGAGAATGTGCTTGCTTACAGCAACGTGCTATATGTTCTGAATGCCAGAATTGGCAATCTGTGTCAAAACTTTGTTAGGAATTATGTGATCCTTACTAGCTGGAAGTAAGGGGGATGGGGCATGAAGTTATTTCTAGGAGTTGGACACATACCAAGTTTAGCTCAGTTCTGGGCATCTTTGAAATACCTATACAAACTTGTTCCTACATAGTAACTTGCATCTTTGAATGAGAATCTGCTTGCTTACAGCAACGTGCTATATGTTCTGAATGCCCGAATTGGGAATCTGTGTCAAAACTTTGTTAGGAATTATGTGATCCTTACTAGCTGGAAGCAAGGGAGATGGGGCATGAAGTTATTTCTAGGAGTTGGAGACATACCAAGTTTAGCTCAGTTCTGGGCATCTTTGAAATACGTATACAAACTTGTTCCTACATAGTAACTTGCAACTTTGAATGAGAATGTGCTTGCTTACAGCAACGTGCTATATGTTCTGAATGCCCGAATTGGGAATCTGTGTCAAAACTTTGTTAGGAATTATGTGATCCTTACTAGCTGGAAGTAAGGGAGATGGGGCATGAAGTTATTTCTAGGAGTTGGACACATACCAAGTTTAGCTCAGTTCTGGGCATCTTTGAAATACCTATACAAACTTGTTCCTACATAGTAACTTGCATCTTTGAATGAGAATCTGCTTGCTTACAGCAACGTGCTATATGTTCTGAATGCCCGAATTGGGAATCTGTGTCAAAACTGTTAGGAATTATGTGATCCTTACTAGCTGGAAGTAAGGGAGATGGGGCATGAAGTTATTTCTAGGAGTTGGACACATACCAAGTTTAGCTCAGTTCTGGGCATCTTTGAAATACCTATACAAACTTGTTCCTACATAGTAACTTGCAACTTTGAATGAAAATGTGCTTGCTTACAGCAACGTGCTATATGTTCTGAATGCCCGAATTGGGAATCTGTGTCAAAACTTTGTTAGGAATTATGTGATCCTTACTAGCTGGAAGTAAGGGAGATGGGGCATGAAGTTATTTCTAGGAGTTGGACACATACCAAGTTTAGCTCAGTTCTGGGCATCTTTGAAATACCTATACAAACTTGTTCCTACATAGTAACTTGCATCTTTGAATGAGAATGTGCTTGCTTACAGCAACGTGCTATATGTTCTGAATGCCCGAATTGGGAATCTGTGTCAAAACTGTTAGGAATTATGTGATCCTTACTAGCTGGAAGTAAGGGAGATGGGGCATGAAGTTATTTCTAGGAGTTGGACACATACCAAGTTTAGCTCAGTTCTGGGCATCTTTGAAAAACCTATACAAACTTGTTCCTACATAGTAACTTGCATCTTTGAATGAGAATGTGCTTGCTTACAGCAACGTGCTATATGGTCTGAATGCCAGAATTGGCAATCTGTGTCAAAACTTTGTTAGGAATTATGTGATCCTTACTAGCTGGAAGTAAGGGGGATGGGGCATGAAGTTATTTCTAGGAGTTGGACACATACCAAGTTTAGCTCAGTTCTGGGCATCTTTGAAATACCTATACAAACTTGTTCCTACATAGTAACTTGCATCTTTGAATGAGAATCTGCTTGCTTACAGCAACGTGCTATATGTTCTGAATGCCCGAATTGGGAATCTGTGTCAAAACTTTGTTAGGAATTATGTGATCCTTACTAGCTGGAAGCAAGGGAGATGGGGCATGAAGTTATTTCTAGGAGTTGGAGACATACCAAGTTTAGCTCAGTTCTGGGCATCTTTGAAATACGTATACAAACTTGTTCCTACATAGTAACTTGCAACTTTGAATGAGAATGTGCTTGCTTACAGCAACGTGCTATATGTTCTGAATGCCCGAATTGGGAATCTGTGTCAAAACTTTGTTAGGAATTATGTGATCCTTACTAGCTGGAAGTAAGGGAGATGGGGCATGAAGTTATTTCTAGGAGTTGGACACATACCAAGTTTAGCTCAGTTCTGGGCATCTTTGAAATACCTATACAAACTTGTTCCTACATAGTAACTTGCATCTTTGAATGAGAATCTGCTTGCTTACAGCAACGTGCTATATGTTCTGAATGCCCGAATTGGGAATCTGTGTCAAAACTGTTAGGAATTATGTGATCCTTACTAGCTGGAAGTAAGGGAGATGGGGCATGAAGTTATTTCTAGGAGTTGGACACATACCAAGTTTAGCTCAGTTCTGGGCATCTTTGAAATACCTATACAAACTTGTTCCTACATAGTAACTTGCAACTTTGAATGAAAATGTGCTTGCTTACAGCAACGTGCTATATGTTCTGAATGCCCGAATTGGGAATCTGTGTCAAAACTTTGTTAGGAATTATGTGATCCTTACTAGCTGGAAGTAAGGGAGATGGGGCATGAAGTTATTTCTAGGAGTTGGACACATACCAAGTTTAGCTCAGTTCTGGGCATCTTTGAAATACCTATACAAACTTGTTCCTACATAGTAACTTGCAACTTTTAATGAGAATGTGCTTGCTTACAGCAACGTGCTATATGTTCTGAATGCCCGAATTGGGAATCTGTGTCAAAACTTTGTTAGGAATTATGTGATCCTTACTAGCTGGAAGTAAGGGAGATGGGGCATGAAGTTATTTCTTGGAGTTGGACACATACCAAGTTTAGCTCAGTTCTGGGCATCTTTGAAATACCTATACAAACTTGTTCCTACATAGTAACTTGCAACTTTGAATGAGAATGTGCTTGCTTGCAGCAACGTGCTATATGTTCTGAATGCCCGATTTGGGAATCTGTGTCAAAACTTTGTTAGGAATTATGTGATCCTTACAAGCTGGAAGTAAGGGAGATGGAGCATGAAGTTATTTCTAGCAGTTGGACACATACCAAGTTTAGCTCAGTTCTGGGCATCTTTGAAATACCTATACAAACTTGTTCCTACATAGTAACTTGCATCTTTGAATGAGAATGTGCTTGCTTACAGCAACGTGCTATATGTTCTGAAATCACGAATTGGCAATCTGTGTCAAAACTTTGTTAGGAATTATGTGATCCTTACTAGCTGGAAGTAAGGGAGATGGGGCATGAAGTTATTTCTAGGAGTTGGACACATACCAAGTTTAGCTCAGTTCTGGGCCTCTTTGAAATACCCATACAAACTTGTTCCTACATAGTAACTTGCAACTTTGAATGAGAATGTGCTTGCTTACAGCAACGTGCTATATGTTCTAAATGCCCGAATTGGGAATCTGTGTCAAAACTTTGTTAGGAATTATGTGATCCTTACTAGCTGGAAGTAAGGGAGATGGGGCATGAAGTTATTTCTTGGAGTTGGAGACATACCAAGTTTAGCTCAGTTCTGGGCATCTTTGAAATACCTATACAAACTTGTTCCTACATAGTAACTTGCAACTTTGAATGAGAATGTGCTTGCTTGCAGCAACGTGCTATATGTTCTGAATGCCCGAATAGGGAATCTGTGTCAAAACTTTTTTAGGAATTATGTGATCCTTACTAGCTGGAAGTAAGGGAGATGGGGCATGAAGTTATTTCTAGGAGTTGGACACATACCAAGTTTAGCTCAGTTCTGGGCATCTTTGAAATACCTATACAAACTTGTTCCTACATAGGAACTTGCATCTTTGAATGAGAATGTGCTTGCTTACAGCAACGTGCTATATGTTCTGAATGCCCGAATTGGCAATCTGTGTCAAAACTTTGTTAGGAATTATGTGATCCTTACTAGCTTGAAGTAAGGGAGATGGGGCATGAAGTTATTTCTAGGAGTTGGACACATACCAAGTTTAGCTCAGTACTGGGCATCTTTGAAATACCTATACAAACTTGTTCCTACATAGTACCTTGCATCTTTGAATGAGAATGTGCTTGCTTACAGCAACGTGCTATATGTTCTGAATGCCCGAATTGGGAATCTGTGTCAAAACTGTTAGGAATTATGTGATCCTTACTAGCTGGAAGTAAGGGAGATGGGGCATGAAGTTATTTCTAGGAGTTGGACACATACCAAGTTTAGCTCAGTTCTGGGCATCTTTGAAATACCTATACAAACTTGTTCCTACATAGTAACTTGCATCTTTGAATGAGAATGTGATTGCTTACAGCAACGTGCTATATGTTTTGAATGCCCGAATTGGCAATCTGTGTCAAAACTTTGTTAGGAATTATGTGATCCTTACTAGCTGGAAGTAAGGGAGATGGGGCATGAAGTTATTTCTAGGAGTTGGACACATACCAAGTTTAGCTCAGTTCTGGGCATCTTTGAAATACCTATACAAACTTGTTCCTACATAGTAACTTGCATCTTTGAATGAGAATGTGCTTGCTTACAGCAACGTGCTATATGTTCTGAATGCCCGAATTGGGAATCTGTGTCAAAACTGTTAGGAATTATGTGATCCTTACTAGCTGGAAGTAAGGGAGATGGGGCATGAAGTTATTTCTAGGAGTTGGACACATACCAAGTTTAGCTCAGTTCTGGGCATCTTTGAAAAACCTATACAAACTTGTTCCTACATAGTAACTTGCATCTTTGAATGAGAATGTGCTTGCTTACAGCAACGTGCTATATGTTCTGAATGCCCGAATTGGCAATCTGTGTCAAAACTTTGTTAGGAATTATGTGATCCTTACTAGCTGGAAGTAAGGGGGATGGGGCATGAAGTTATTTCTAGGAGTTGGACACATACCAAGTTTAGCTCAGTTCTGGGCATCTTTGAAATACCTATACAAACTTGTTCCTACCTAGTAACTTGCATCTTTGAATGAGAATGTGCTTGCTTACAGCAACGTGCTATATGTTCTGAATGCCCGAATTGGGAATCTGTGTCAAAACTTTGTTAGGAATTATGTGATCCTTACTAGCTGGAAGTAAGGGAGATGGGGCATGAAGTTATTTCTTGGAGTTGGAGACATACCAAGTTTAGCTCAGTTCTGGGCATCTTTGAAATACCTATACAAACTTGTTCCTACAGAGTAACTTGCAACTTTGAATGAGAATGTGCTTGCTTGCAGCAACGTGCTAGATGTTCTGAATGCCCGTTTTGGGAATCTGTGTCAAAACTTTGTTAGGAATTATGTGATCCTTACAAGCTGGAAGTAAGGGAGATGGAGCATGAAGTTATTTCTAGCAGTTGGACACATACCAAGTTTAGCTCAGTTCTGGGCATCTTTGAAATACCTATACAAACTTGTTCCTACATAGTAACTTGCATCTTTGAATGAGAATGTGCTTGCTTACAGCAACGTGCTATATGTTCTGAAATCACGAATTGGCAATCTGTGTCAAAACTTTGTTAGGAATTATGTGATCCTTACTAGTTGGAAGTAAGGGAGATGGGGCATGAAGTTATTTCTAGGAGTTGGACACATACCAAGTTTAGCTCAGTTCTGGGCATCTTTGAAATACCTATACAAACTTGTTCCTACATAGTAACTTGCATCTTTGAATGAGAATGTGCTTGCTTACAGCAACGTGCTATATGTTCTGAATGCCCGAATTGGGAATCTGTGTCAAAACTTTGTTAGGAATTATGTGATCCTTACTAGCTGGAAGTAAGGAAGATGGGGCATGAAGTTATTTCTAGGAGTTGGACACATACAAAGTTTAGCTCAGTTCTGGGCATCTTTGAAATACCTATACAAACTTGTTCCTACATAGTAACTTGCATCTTTGAATGAGAATGTGCTTGCTTACAGCAACGTGCTATATGTTCTGAATGCCCGAATTGGGAATCTGTGTCAAAACTTTGTTAGGAATTATGTGATCCTTACTAGCTGGAAGTAAGGGAGATGGGGCATGAAGTTATTTCTAGGAGTTGGAGACATACCAAGTTTAGCTCAGTTCTGGGCATCTTTGAAATACCCATACAAACTTGATCCTACATAGTAACTTGCAACTTTGAATGAAAATGTGCTTGCTTACAGCAACGTGCTATATGTTCTGAAAGCCCGAATTGGGAATCTGTGTCAAAACTTTGTTAGGAATTATGTGATCCTTACTAGCTGGAAGTAAGGGAGATGGGGCATGAAGTTATTTCTAGGAGTTGGACACATACCAAGTTTAGCTCAGTTCTGGGCATCTTTGAAATACCTATACAAACTTGTTCCTACATAGTAACTTGCAACTTTGAATGAGAATGTGCTTGCTTACAGCAACGTGCTATATGTTCTGAATGCCCGAATTGGGAATCTGTGTCAAAACTTTGTTAGGAATTATGTGATCCTTACTAGCTGGAAGTAAGGGAGATGGGGCATGAAGTTATTTCTTGGAGTTGGAGACATACCAAGTTTAGCTCAGTTCTGGGCATCTTTGAAATACCTATACAAACTTGTTCCTACATAGTAACTTGCAACTTTGAATGAGAATGTGCTTGCTTGCAGCAACGTGCTATATGTTCTGAATGACCGATTTGGGAATCTGTGTCAAATCTTTGTTAGGAATTATGTGATCCTTACAAGCTGGAAGTAAGGGAGATGGAGCATGAAGTTATTTCTAGGAGTTGGACACATACCAAGTTTAGCTCAGTTCTGGGCATCTTTGAAATACCTATACAAACTTGTTCCTACATAGTAACTTGCATCTTTGAATGAGAATGTGCTTGCTTACAGCAACGTGCTATATGTTCTGAATGCACGAATTTGCAATCTGTGTCAAAACTTTGTTAGGAATTATGTGATCCTTACTAGCTGGAAGTAAGGGAGATGGGGCATGAAGTTATTTCTAGGAGTTGGACACATACCAAGTTTAGCTCAGTTCTGGGCATCTTTGAAATACCTATACAAACTTGTTCCTACATAGTAACTTGCATCTTTGAATGAGAAGTGCTTGCTTACAGCAACGTGCTATATGTTCTGAATGCCCGAATTGGGAATCTGTGTCAAAACTTTGTTAAAATTATGTGATCCTTACTAGCTGGAAGTAAGGAAGATGGGGCATGAAGTTATTTCTAGGAGTTGGACACATACAAAGTTTAGCTCAGTTCTGGGCATCTTTGAAATACCTATACAAACTTGTTCCTACATAGTAACTTGCATCTTTGAATGAGAATGTGCTTGCTTACAGCAACGTGCTATATGTTCTGAATGCCCGAATTGGGAATCTGTGTCAAAACTTTGTTAGGAATTATGTGATCCTTACTAGCTGGAAGTAAGCGAGATGGGGCATGAAGTTATTTCTAGGAGTTGGACACATACCAAGTTTAGCTCAGTTCTGGGCATCTTTGAAATACCTATACAAACTTGTTCCTACATAGTAACTTGCAACTTTGAATGAGAATGTGCTTGCTTACAGCAACGTGCTATATGTTCTGAATGCCCGAATTGGGAATCTGTGTCAAAACTTTGTTAGGAATTATGTGATCCTTACTAGCTGGAAGTAAGGGAGATGGGGCATGAACTTATTTCTTGGAGTTGGAGACATACCAAGTTTAGCTCAGTTCTGGGCATCTTTGAAAAACCTATACAAACTTGTTGCTACATAGTAACTTGCAACTTTGAATGAGAATGTGCTTGCTTGCAGCAACGTGCTATATGTTCTGAATGCCCGATTTGGGAATCTGTGTCAAAACTTTGTTAGGAATTATGTGATCCTTACTAGCTGGAAGTAAGGGAGGTGGAGCATGAAGTTATTTCTAGGAGTTGGACACATACCAAGTTTAGCTCAGTTCTGGGCATCTTTGAAATACCTATACAAACTTGTTCCTACATAGTAACTTGCATCTTTGAATGAGAATGTGCTTGCTTACAGCAACGTGCTATATGTTCTGAATGCCCGAATTGGCAATCTGTGTCAAAACTTTGTTAGGAATTATGTGATCCTTACTAGCTGGAAGTAAGGGAGATGGGGCATGAAGTTATTTCTAGGAGTTGGAGACATACCAAGTTTAGCTCAGTTCTGGGCATCTTTGAAATACCTATACAAACTTGTTCCTACATAGTAACTTGCAACTTTGAATGAGAATGTGCTTGCTTGCAGCAACGTGCTATATGTTCTGAATGCCCGATTTGGGAATCTGTGTCAAAACTTTGTTAGGAATTATGTGATCCTTACTAGCTGGAAGTAAGGGAGATGGGGCATGAAGTTATTTCTAGGAGTTGGACACATACCAAGTTTAGCTCAGTTCTGGGCATCTTTGAAATACCTATACAAACATGTTCCTACATAGTAACTTGCATCTTTGAATGAGAATGTGCTTGCTTACAGCAACGTGCTATATGTTCTGAATGCCCGAATTGGCAATCTGTGTCAAAACTTTGTTAGGAATTATGTGATCCTTACTAGCTGGAAGTAAGGGAGATGGGGCATGAAGTTATTTCTAGGAGTTGGACACATACCAAGTTTAGCTCAGTTCTGGGCATCTTTGAAATACCTATACAAACTTGTTCCTACATAGTAACTTGCAACTTTGAATGAGAATGTGCTTGCTTACAGCAACGTGCTATATGTTCTGAATGCCCGAATTGGGAATCTGTGTCAAAACTTTGTTAGGAATTATGTGATCCTTACTAGCTGGAAGTAAGGGAGATGGGGCATGAAGTTTTTTCTAGGAGTTGGACACATACCAAGTTTAGCTCAGTTCTGGGCATCTTTGAAATACCTATACAAACTTGTTCCTACATAGTAACTTGCAACTTTGAATGAGAATGTGCTTGCTTACAGCAACGTGCTATATGTTCTGAATGCCCGAATTGGGAATCTGTGTCAAAACTTTGTTAGGAATTATGTGATCCTTACTAGCTGGATGTAAGGGAGATGGGGCATGAAGTTATTTCTAGGAGTTGGACACATACCAAGTTTAGCTCAGTTCTGGGCATCTTTGAAATACCTATACAAACTTGTTCCTACATAGTAACTTGCAACTTTGAATGAAAATGTGCTTGCTTACAGCAACGTGCTATAGGTTCTGAATGCCCGAATTGGGAATCTGTGTCAAAACTTTGTTAGGAATTATGTGATCCTTACTAGCTGGAAGTAAGGGAGATGGGGCATGAAGTTATTTCTAGGAGTTGGACACATACCAAGTTTAGCTCAGTTCTGGGCATCTTTGAAATACCTATACAAACTTGTTCCTACATAGTAACTTGCAACTTTGAATGAGAATGTGCTTGCTTACAGCAACGTGCTATATGTTCTGAATGCCCGAATTGGGAATCTGTGTCAAAACTTTGTTAGGAATTATGTGATCCTTACTAGCTGGAAGTAAGGGAGATGGGGCATGAAGTTATTTCTTGGAGTTGGAGACATACCAAGTTTAGCTCAGTTCTGGGCATCTTTGAAATACCTATACAAACTTGTTCCTACATAGTAACTTGCAACTTTGAATGAGAATGTGCTTGCTTGCAGCAACGTGCTATATGTTCTGAATGCCCGATTTGGGAATCTGTGTCAAAACTTTGTTAGGAATTATGTGATCCTTACTAGCTGGAAGTAAGGGAGATGGGGCATGAAGTTATTTCTAGGAGTTGGACACATACCAAGTTTAGCTCAGTTCTGGGCATCTTTGAAATACCTATACAAACTTGTTCCTACATAGTAACTTGCATCTTTGAATGAGAATGTGCTTGCTTACAGCAACGTGCTATATGTTCTGAATGCCCGAATTGGCAATCTGTGTCAAAACTTTGTTAGGAATTATGTGATCCTTACTAGCTGGAAGTAAGGGAGATGGGGCATGAAGTTATTTCTAGGAGTTGGACACATACCAAGTTTAGCTCAGTTCTGGGCATCTTTGAAATACCTATACAAACTTGTTCCTACATAGTAACTTGCATCTTTGAATGAGAATGTGCTTGCTTACAGCAACGTGCTATATGTTCTGAATGCCCGAATTGGGATTCTGTGTCAAAACTTTGTTAGGAATTATGTGATCCTTACTAGCTGGAAGTAAGGGAGATGGGGCATGAAGTTATTTCTAGGAGTTGGACACATACCAAGTTTAGCTCAGTTCTGGGCATCTTTGAAATACCTATACAAACTTGTTCCTACATAGTAACTTGCAACTTTGAATGAGAATGTGCTTGCTTACAGCAACGTGCTATATGTTCTGAATGCCCGAATTGGGAATCTGTGTCAAAACTTTGTTAGGAATTATGTGATCCTTACTAGCTGGAAGTAAGGGAGATGGGGCATGAAGTTATTTCTAGGAGTTGGACACATACCAAGTTTAGCTCAGTTCTGGGCATCTTTGAAATACCTATACAAACTTGTTCCTACATAGTAACTTGCAACTTTGAATGAGAATGTGCTTGCTTACAGCAACGTGCTATATGTTCTGAATGCCCGTATTGGGAATCTGTGATAAAACTTTGTTAGCAATTATGTGATCCTTACTAGCTGGAAGTAAGGGAGATGGGGCATGAAGTTATTTCTTGGAGTTGGAGACATACCAAGTTTAGCACAGTTCTGGACATCTTTGAAATACCTATACAAACTTGTTCCTACATAGTAACTTGCAACTTTGAATGAGAATGTGCTTGCTTGCAGCAACGTGCTATATGTTATGAATGCCCGATTTGGGAATCTGTGTCAAAACTTTGTTAGGAATTATGTGATCCTTACTAGCTGGAAGTAAGGGAGATGGGACATGAACTTATTTCTTGGAGTTGGAGACATACCAAGTTTAGCTCAGTTCTGGGCATCTTTGAAATACCTATACAAACTTGTTCCTACATAGTAACTTGCAACTTTGAATGAGAATGTGCTTGCTTGCAGCAACGTGCTATATGTTCTGAATGCCCGATTTGGGAATCTGTGTCAAAACTTTGTTAGGAATTATGTGATCCTTACTAGCTGGAAGTAAGGGAGGTGGAGCATGAAGTTATTTCTAGGAGTTGGACACATACCAAGTTTAGCTCAGTTCTGGGCATCTTTGAAATACCTATACAAACTTGTTCCTACATAGGAACTTGCATCTTTGAATGAGAATGTGCTTGCTTACAGCAACGTGCTATATGTTCTGAATGCCCGAATTGGAAATCTGTGTCAAAACTTTGTTAGGAATTATGTGATCCTTACTAGCTGGAAGTAAGGGAGATGGGCCATGAAGTTATTTCTAGGAGTTGGACACATACCAAGTTTAGCTCAGTTCTGGGCATCTTTGAAATACCTATACAAACTTGTTCCTACCTAGTAACTTGCATCTTTGAATGAGAATGTGCTTGCTTACAGCAACGTGCTATATGTTCTGAATGCCCGAATTGGGAATCTGTGTCAAAACTTTGTTAGGAATTATGTGATCCTTACTAGCTGGAAGTAAGGGAGATGGGGCATGAAGTTATTTCTTGGAGTTGGACACATACCAAGTTTAGCTCAGTTCTGGGCATCTTTGAAATACCTATACAAACTTGTTCCTACATAGTAACTTGCAACTTTGAATGAGAATGTGCTTGCTTACAGCAACGTGCTATATCTTCTGAATGCCCGAATTGGGAATCTGTGTCAAAACTTTGTTAGGAATTATGTGATCCTTACTAGCTGGAAGTAAGGGAGATGGGGCATGAAGTTATTTCTAGGAGTTGGACACATACCAAGTTTAGCTCAGTTCTGGGCATCTTTGAAATACCTATACAAACTTGTTCCTACATAGTAACTTGCATCTTTGAATGAGAATGTGCTTGCTTACAGCAACGTGCTATATGTTCTGAATGCCCGAATTGGGAATCTGTGTCAAAACTTTGTTAGGAATTATGTGATCCTTACTAGCTGGAAGTAAGGGAGATGGGGCATGAAGTTATTTCTAGGAGTTGGACACATACCAAGTTTAGCTCAGTTCTGGGCATCTTTGAAATACCTATACAAACTTGTTCCTACATAGTAACTTGCATCTTTGAATGAGAATGTGCTTGCTTACAGCAACGTGCTATATGTTCTGAATGCCCGAATTGGGAATCTGTGTCAAAACTTTGTTAGGAATTATGTGATCCTTACTAACTGGAAGTAAGGGAGATGGGGCATGAAGTTATTTCTAGGAGTTGGACACATACCAAGTTTAGCTCAGTTCTGGGCATCTTTGAAATACCTATACAAACTTGTTCCTACATAGTAACTTGCATCTTTAATGAGAATGTGCTTGCTTACAGCAACGTGCTATATGTTCTGAATGCCCGAATTGGGAATCTGTGTCAAAACTTTGTTAGGAATTATGTGATCCTTACTAGCTGGAAGTAAGGGAGATGGGGCATGAAGTTATTTCTAGGAGTTGGACACATACCAAGTTTAGCTCAGTTCTGGGCATCTTTGAAATACCTATACAAACTTGTTCCTACATAGTAACTTGCAACTTTGAATGAGAATGTGCTTGCTTACAGCAACGTGCTATATGTTCTGAATGCCCGAATTGGGAATCTGTGTCAAAACTTTGTTAGGAATTATGTGATCCTTACTAGCTGGAAGTAAGGGAGATGGGGCATGAACTTATTTCTTGGAGTTGGAGACATACCAAGTTTAGCTCAGTTCTGGGCATCTTTGAAATACCTATACAAACTTGTTCCTACATAGTAACTTGCAACTTTGAATGAGAATGTGCTTGCTTGCAGCAACGTGCTATATGTTCTGAATGCCCGAATTGGGAATCTGTGTCAAAACTTTGTTAGGAATTATGTGATCCTTACTAGCTGGAAGTAAGGGAGGTGGAGCATGAAGTTATTTCTAGGAGTTGGACACATACCAAGTTTAGCTCAGGTCTGGGCATCTTTGAAATACCTATACAAACTTGTTCCTACATAGTAACTTGCAACTTTGAATGAGAATGTGCTTGCTTGCAGCAACGTGCTATATGTTCTGAATGCCCGATTTGGGAATCTGTGTCAAAACTTTGTTAGGAATTATGTGATCCTTACTAGCTGGAAGTAAGGGAGATGGGGCATGAAGTTATTTCTAGGAGTTGGACACATACCAAGTTTAGCTCAGTTCTGGGCATCTTTGAAATACCTATACAAACTTGTTCCTACATAGTAACTTGCATCTTTGAATGAAAATGTGCTTGCTTACAGCAACGTGCTATATGTTCTGAATGCACGAATTTGCAATCTGTGTCAAAACTTTGTTAGGAATTATGTGATCCTTACTAGCTGGAAGTAAGGGAGATGGGGCATGAAGTTATTTCTAGGAGTTGGACACATACCAAGTTTAGCTCAGTTCTGGGCATCTTTGAAATACCTATACAAACTTGTTCCTACATAGTAACTTGCATCTTTGAATGAGAATGTGCTTGCTTACAGCAACGTGCTATATGTTCTGAATGCCCGAATTGGGAATCTGTGTCAAAACTTTGTTAGGAATTATGTGATCCTTACTAGCTGGAAGTAAGGAAGATGGGGCATGAAGTTATTTCTAGGAGTTGGACACATACAAAGTTTAGCTCAGTTCTGGGCATCTTTGAAATACCTATACAAACTTGTTCCTACATAGTAACTTGCATCTTTGAATGAGAATGTGCTTGCTTACAGCAACGTGCTATATGTTCTGAATGCCCGAATTGGGAATCTGTGTCAAAACTTTGTTAGGAATTATGTGATCCTTACTAGCTGGAAGTAAGGGAGATGGGGCATGAAGTTATTTCTAGGAGTTGGACACATACCAAGTTTAGCTCAGTTCTGGGCATCTTTGAAATACCTATACAAACTTGTTCCTACATAGTAACTTGCAACTTTGAATGAGAATGTGCTTGCTTACAGCAACGTGCTATATGTTCTGAATGCCCGAATTGGGAATCTGTGATAAAACTTTGTTAGGAATTATGTGATCCTTACTAGCTGGAAGTAAGGGAGATGGGGCATGAAGTTATTTCTAGGAGTTGGACACATACCAAGTTTAGCTCAGTTCTGGGCATCTTTGAAATACCTATACAAACTTGTTCCTACATAGTAACTTGCATCTTTGAATGAGAATGTGCTTGCTTACAGCAACGTGCTATATGTTCTGAATGCCCGAATTGGGAATCTGTGTCAAAACTTTGTTAGGAATTATGTGATCCTTACTAGCTGGAAGTAAGGGAGATGGGGCATGAAGTTATTTCTAGGAGTTGGACACATACCAAGTTTAGCTCAGTTCTGGGCATCTTTGAAATACCTATACAAACTTGTTCCTACATAGTAACTTGCATCTTTAATGAGAATGTGCTTGCTTACAGCAACGTGCTATATGTTCTGAATGCCCGAATTGGGAATCTGTGTCAAAACTTTGTTAGGAATTATGTGATCCTTACTAGCTGGAAGTAAGGGAGATGGGGCATGAAGTTATTTCTAGGAGTTGGACACATACCAAGTTTAGCTCAGTTCTGGGCATCTTTGAAATACCTATACAAACTTGTTCCTACATAGTAACTTGCAACTTTGAATGAGAATGTGCTTGCTTACAGCAACGTGCTATATGTTCTGAATGCCCGAATTGGGAATCTGTGTCAAAACTTTGTTAGGAATTATGTGATCCTTACTAGCTGGAAGTAAGGGAGATGGGGCATGAAGTTATTTCTAGGAGTTGGACACATACCAAGTTTAGCTCAGTTCTGGGCATCTTTGAAATACCTATACAAACTTGTTCCTACATAGTAACTTGCATCTTTGAATGAGAATGTGCTTGCTTACAGCAACGTGCTATATGTTCTGAATGCCCGAATTGGGATTCTGTGTCAAAACTTTGTTAGGAATTATGTGATCCTTACTAGCTGGAAGTAAGGGAGATGGGGCATGAAGTTATTTCTAGGAGTTGGACACATACCAAGTTTAGCTCAGTTCTGGGCATCTTTGAAATACCTATACAAACTTGTTCCTACATAGTAACTTGCAACTTTGAATGAGAATGTGCTTGCTTACAGCAACGTGCTATATGTTCTGAATGCCCGAATTGGGAATCTGTGTCAAAACTTTGTTAGGAATTATGTGATCCTTACTAGCTGGAAGTAAGGGAGATGGGGCATGAAGTTATTTCTAGGAGTTGGACACATACCAAGTTTAGCTCAGTTCTGGGCATCTTTGAAATACCTATACAAACTTGTTCCTACATAGTAACTTGCAACTTTGAATGAGAATGTGCTTGCTTACAGCAACGTGCTATATGTTCTGAATGCCCGTATTGGGAATCTGTGATAAAACTTTGTTAGCAATTATGTGATCCTTACTAGCTGGAAGTAAGGGAGATGGGGCATGAAGTTATTTCTTGGAGTTGGAGACATACCAAGTTTAGCACAGTTCTGGACATCTTTGAAATACCTATACAAACTTGTTCCTACATAGTAACTTGCAACTTTGAATGAGAATGTGCTTGCTTGCAGCAACGTGCTATATGTTATGAATGCCCGATTTGGGAATCTGTGTCAAAACTTTGTTAGGAATTATGTGATCCTTACTAGCTGGAAGTAAGGGAGATGGGACATGAACTTATTTCTTGGAGTTGGAGACATACCAAGTTTAGCTCAGTTCTGGGCATCTTTGAAATACCTATACAAACTTGTTCCTACATAGTAACTTGCAACTTTGAATGAGAATGTGCTTGCTTGCAGCAACGTGCTATATGTTCTGAATGCCCGATTTGGGAATCTGTGTCAAAACTTTGTTAGGAATTATGTGATCCTTACTAGCTGGAAGTAAGGGAGGTGGAGCATGAAGTTATTTCTAGGAGTTGGACACATACCAAGTTTAGCTCAGTTCTGGGCATCTTTGAAATACCTATACAAACTTGTTCCTACATAGGAACTTGCATCTTTGAATGAGAATGTGCTTGCTTACAGCAACGTGCTATATGTTCTGAATGCCCGAATTGGAAATCTGTGTCAAAATTTTGTTAGGAATTATGTGATCCTTACTAGCTGGAAGTAAGGGAGATGGGCCATGAAGTTATTTCTAGGAGTTGGACACATACCAAGTTTAGCTCAGTTCTGGGCATCTTTGAAATACCTATACAAACTTGTTCCTACATAGTAACTTGCATCTTTTAATGAGAATCTGCTTGCTTACAGCAACGTGCTATATGTTCTGAATGCCCGAATTGGGAATCTGTGTCAAAACTTTGTTAGGAATTATGTGATCCTTACTAGCTGGAAGTAAGGGAGATGGGGCATGAAGTTATTTCCAGGAGTTGGACACATACCAAGTTTAGCTCAGTTCTGGGCATCTTTGAAATACCTATACAAACTTGTTCCTACATAGTAACTTGCAACTTTGAATGAGAATGTGCTTGCTTACAGCAACGTGCTATATCTTCTGAATGCCCGAATTGGGAATCTGTGTCAAAACTTTGTTAGGAATTATGTGATCCTTACTAGCTGGAAGTAAGGGAGATGGGGCATGAAGTTATTTCTAGGAGTTGGACACATACCAAGTTTAGCTCAGTTCTGGGCATCTTTGAAATACCTATACAAACTTGTTCCTACATAGTAACTTGCATCTTTGAATGAGAATGTGCTTGCTTACAGCAACGTGCTATATGTTCTGAATGCCCGAATTGGGAATCTGTGTCAAAACTTTGTTAGGAATTATGTGATCCTTACTAGCTGGAAGTAAGGGAGATGGGGCATGAAGTTATTTCTAGGAGTTGGACACATACCAAGTTTAGCTCAGTTCTGGGCATCTTTGAAATACCTATACAAACTTGTTCCTACATAGTAACTTGCATCTTTGAATGAGAATGTGCTTGCTTACAGCAACGTGCTATATGTTCTGAATGCCCGAATTGGGAATCTGTGTCAAAACTTTGTTAGGAATTATGTGATCCTTACTAACTGGAAGTAAGGGAGATGGGGCATGAAGTTATTTCTAGGAGTTGGACACATACCAAGTTTAGCTCAGTTCTGGGCATCTTTGAAATACCTATACAAACTTGTTCCTACATAGTAACTTGCATCTTTAATGAGAATGTGCTTGCTTACAGCAACGTGCTATATGTTCTGAATGCCCGAATTGGGAATCTGTGTCAAAACTTTGTTAGGAATTATGTGATCCTTACTAGCTGGAAGTAAGGGAGATGGGGCATGAAGTTATTTCTAGGAGTTGGACACATACCAAGTTTAGCTCAGTTCTGGGCATCTTTGAAATACCTATACAAACTTGTTCCTACATAGTAACTTGCAACTTTGAATGAGAATGTGCTTGCTTACAGCAACGTGCTATATGTTCTGAATGCCCGAATTGGGAATCTGTGTCAAAACTTTGTTAAGAATTATGTGATCCTTACTAGCTGGAAGTAAGGGAGATGGGGCATGAACTTATTTCTTGGAGTTGGAGACATACCAAGTTTAGCTCAGTTCTGGGCATCTTTGAAATACCTATACAAACTTGTTCCTACATAGTAACTTGCAACTTTGAATGAGAATGTGCTTGCTTGCAGCAACGTGCTATATGTTCTGAATGCCCGATTTGGGAATCTGTGTCAAAACTTTGTTAGGAATTATGTGATCCTTACTAGCTGGAAGTAAGGGAGGTGGAGCATGAAGTTATTTCTAGGAGTTGGACACATACCAAGTTTAGCTCAGGTCTGGGCATCTTTGAAATACCTATACAAACTTGTTCCTACATAGTAACTTGCATCTTTTAATGAGAATCTGCTTGCTTACAGCAACGTGCTATATGTTCTGAATGCACGATTTGGGAATCTGTGTCAAAACTTTGTTAGGAATTATGTGATCCTTACTAGCTGGAAGTAAGGGAGATGGGGCATGAAGTTATTTCTAGGAGTTGGACACATACCAAGTTTAGCTCAGTTCTGGGCATCTTTGAAATACCTATACAAACTTGTTCCTACATAGTAACTTGCAACTTTGAATGAAAATGTGCTTGCTTACAGCAACGTGCTATATGTTCTGAATGCCCGAATTGGGAATCTGTGTCAAAACTTTGTTAGGAATTATGTGATCCTTACTAGCTGGAAGTAAGGGAGATGGGGCATGAAGTTATTTCTAGGAGTTGGACACATACCAAGTTTAGCTCAGTTCTGGGCATCTTTGAAATACCTATACAAAATTGTTCCTACATAGTAACTTGCAACTTTGAATGAGAATGTGCTTGCTTACAGCAACGTGCTATATGTTCTGAATGCCCGAATTGGGATTCTGTGTCAAAACTTTGTTAGGAATTATGTGATCCTTACTAGCTGGAAGTAAGGGAGATGGGGCATGAAGTTATTTCTAGGAGTTGGACACATACCAAGTTTAGCTCAGTTCTGGGCATCTTTGAAATACCTATACAAACTTGTTCCTACATAGTAACTTGCAACTTTGAATGAGAATGTGCTTGCTTACAGCAACGTGCTATATGTTCTGAATGCCCGAATTGGGAATCTGTGTCAAAACTTTGTTAGGAATTATGTGATCCTTACTAGCTGGAAGTAAGGGAGATGGGGCATGAAGTTATTTCTAGGAGTTGGACACATACCAAGTTTAGCTCAGTTCTGGGCATCTTTGAAATACCTATACAAACTTGTTCCTACATAGTAACTTGCAACTTTGAATGAGAATGTGCTTGCTTACAGCAACGTGCTATATGTTCTGAATGCCCGAATTGGGAATCTGTGATAAAACTTTGTTAGGAATTATGTGATCCTTACTAGCTGGAAGTAAGGGAGATGGGGCATGAAGTTATTTCTAGGAGTTGGACACATACCAAGTTTAGCTCAGTTCTGGGCATCTTTGAAATACCTATACAAACTTGTTCCTACATAGTAACTTGCATCTTTGAATGAGAATGTGCTTGCTTACAGCAACGTGCTATATGTTCTGAATGCCCGAATTGGGAATCTGTGTCAAAACTTTGTTAGGAATTATGTGATCCTTACTAGCTGGAAGTAAGGGAGATGGGGCATGAAGTTATTTCTAGGAGTTGGACACATACCAAGTTTAGCTCAGTTCTGGGCATCTTTGAAATACCTATACAAACTTGTTCCTACATAGTAACTTGCATCTTTAATGAGAATGTGCTTGCTTACAGCAACGTGCTATATGTTCTGAATGCCCGAATTGGGAATCTGTGTCAAAACTTTGTTAGGAATTATGTGATCCTTACTAGCTGGAAGTAAGGGAGATGGGGCATGAAGTTATTTCTAGGAGTTGGACACATACCAAGTTTAGCTCAGTTCTGGGCATCTTTGAAATACCTATACAAACTTGTTCCTACATAGTAACTTGCAACTTTGAATGAGAATGTGCTTGCTTACAGCAACGTGCTATATGTTCTGAATGCCCGAATTGGGAATCTGTGTCAAAACTTTGTTAGGAATTATGTGATCCTTACTAGCTGGAAGTAAGGGAGATGGGGCATGAAGTTATTTCTAGGAGTTGGACACATACCAAGTTTAGCTCAGTTCTGGGCATCTTTGAAATACCTATACAAACTTGTTCCTACATAGTAACTTGCATCTTTGAAAGAGAATGTGCTTGCTTACAGCAACGTGCTATATGTTCTGAATGCCCGAATTGGCAATCTGTGTCAAAACTTTGTTAGGAATTATGTGATCCTTACTAGCTGGAAGTAAGGGAGATGGGGCATGAAGTTATTTCTAGGAGTTGGACACATACCAAGTTTAGCTCAGTTCTGGGCATCTTTGAAATACCTATACAAACTTGTTCCTACATAGTAACTTGCATCTTTAATGAGAATGTGATTGCTTACAGCAACGTGCTATATGTTCTGAATGCCCGAATTGGGAATCTGTGTCAAAACTTTGTTAGGAATTATGTGATCCTTACTAGCTGGAAGTAAGGGAGATGGGGCATGAAGTTATTTCTAGGAGTTGGACACATACCAAGTTTAGCTCAGTTCTGGGCATCTTTGAAATACCTATACAAACTTGTTCCTACATAGTAACTTGCAACTTTGAATGAGAATGTGCTTGCTTACAGCAACGTGCTATATGTTCTGAATGCCCGAATTGGGAATCTGTGTCAAAACTTTGTTAGGAATTATGTGATCCTTACTAGCTGGAAGTAAGGGAGATGGGGCATGAAGTTATTTCTAGGAGTTGGACACATACCAAGTTTAGCTCAGTTCTGGGCATCTTTGAAATACCTATACAAACTTGTTCCTACATAGTAACTTGCAACTTTGAATGAGAATGTGCTTGCTTACAGCAACGTGCTATATGTTCTGAATGCCCGAATTGGGAATCTGTGTCAAAACTTTGTTAGGAATTATGTGATCCTTACTAGCTGGAAGTAAGGGAGATGGGGCATGAAGTTATTTCTAGGAGTTGGACACATACCAAGTTTAGCTCAGTTCTGGGCATCTTTGAAATACCTATACAAACTTGTTCCTACATAGTAACTTGCATCTTTGAATGAGAATCTGCTTGCTTACAGCAACGTGCTATAGGTTCTGAATGCCCGAATTGGGAATCTGTGTCAAAACTTTGTTAGGAATTATGTGATCCTTACTAGCTGGAAGTAAGGGAGATGGGGCATGAAGTTATTTCTAGGAGTTGGACACAAACCAAGTTTAGCTCAGTTCTGGGCATCTTTGAAATACCTATACAAACTTGTTCCTACATAGTAACTTGCAACTTTGAATGAAAATGTGCTTGCTTACAGCAACGTGCTATAGGTTCTGAATGCCCGAATTGGGAATCTGTGTCAAAACTTTGTTAGGAATTATGTGATCCTTACTAGCTGGAAGTAAGGGAGATGGGGCATGAAGTTATTTCTAGGAGTTGGACACATACCAAGTTTAGCTCAGTTCTGGGCATCTTTGAAATACCTATACAAACTTGTTCCTACATAGTAACTTGCAACTTTGAATGAGAATGTGCTTGCTTACAGCAACGTGCTATATGTTCTGAATGCCCGAATTGGGAATCTGTGTCAAAACTTTGTTAGGAATTATGTGATCCTTACTAGCTGGAAGTAAGGGAGATGGGGCATGAAGTTATTTCTAGGAGTTGGACACATACCAAGTTTAGCTCAGTTCTGGGCATCTTTGAAATACCTATACAAACTTGTTCCTACATAGTAACTTGCATCTTTGAAAGAGAATGTGCTTGCTTACAGCAACGTGCTATATGTTCTGAATGCCCGAATTGGCAATCTGTGTCAAAACTTTGTTAGGAATTATGTGATCCTTACTAGCTGGAAGTAAGGGAGATGGGGCATGAAGTTATTTCTAGGAGTTGGACACATACCAAGTTTAGCTCAGTTCTGGGCATCTTGGAAATACCTATACAAACTTGTTCCTACATAGTAACTTGCATCTTTAATGAGAATGTGCTTGCTTACAGCAACGTGCTATATGTTCTGAATGCCCGAATTGGGAATCTGTGTCAAAGCTTTGTTAGGAATTATGTGATCCTTACTAGCTGGAAGTAAGGGAGATGGGGCATGAAGTTATTTCTAGGAGTTGGACACATACCAAGTTTAGCTCAGTTCTGGGCATCTTTGAAATACCTATACAAACTTGTTCCTACATAGTAACTTGCAACTTTGAATGAGAATGTGCTTGCTTACAGCAACGTGCTATATGTTCTGAATGCCCGAATTGGGAATCTGTGTCAAAACTTTGTTAGGAATTATGTGATCCTTACTAGCTGGAAGTAAGGGAGATGGGGCATGAAGTTATTTCTAGAAGTTGGACACATACCAAGTTTAGCTCAGTTCTGGGCATCTTTGAAATACCTATACAAACTTGTTCCTACATACTAACTTGCAACTTTGAATGAGAATGTGCTTGCTTACAGCAACGTGCTATATGTTCTGAATGCCCGAATTGGGAATCTGTGTCAAAACTTTGTTAGGAATTATGTGATCCTTACTAGCTGGAAGTAAGGGAGATGGGGCATGAAGTTATTTCTAGGAGTTGGACACATACCAAGTTTAGCTCAGTTCTGGGCATCTTTGAAATACCTATACAAACTTGTTCCTACATAGTAACTTACAACTTTGAATGAGAATGTGCTTGCTTACAGCAACGTGCTATATGTTCTGAATGCCCGAATTGGGAATCTGTGTCAAAACTTTGTTAGGAATTATGTGATCCTTACTAGCTGGAAGTAAGGGAGATGGGGCATGAAGTTATTTCTAGGAGTTGGACACATACCAAGTTTAGCTCAGTTCTGGGCATCTTTGAAATACCTATACAAACTTGTTCCTACATAGTAACTTGCAACTTTGAATGAGAATGTGCTTGCTTACAGCAACGTGCTATATGTTCTGAATGCCCGAATTGGGAATCTGTGTCAAAACTTTGTTAGGAATTATGTGATCCTTACTAGCTGGAAGTAAGGGAGATGGGGCATGAAGTTATTTCTAGGAGTTGGACACATACCAAGTTTAGCTCAGTTCTGGGCATCTTTGAAATACCTATACAAACTTGTTCCTACCTAGTAACTTGCATCTTTAATGAGAATGTGCTTGCTTACAGCAACGTGCTATATGTTCTGAATGCCCGAATTGGGAATCTGTGTCAAAACTTTGTTAGGAATTATGTGATCCTTACTAGCTGGAAGTAAGGGAGATGGGGCATGAAGTTATTTCTAGGAGTTGGACACATACCAAGTTTAGCTCAGTTCTGGGCATCTTTGAAATACCTAAACAAACTTGTTCCTACATAGTAACTTGCAACTTTGAATGAGAATGTGCTTGCGTACAGCAACGTGCTATATGTTCTGAATGCCCGAATTGGGAATCTGTGTCAAAACTTTGTTAGGAATTATGTGATCCTTACTAGCTGGAAGTAAGGGAGATGGGGCATGAAGTTATTTCTAGGAGTTGGACACATACCAAGTTTAGCTCAGTTCTGGGCATCTTTGAAATACCTATACAAACTTGTTCCTACCTAGTAACTTGCATCTTTGAATGAGAATCTGCTTGCTTACAGCAACGTGCTATATGTTCTGAATGCCCGAATTGGGAATCTGTGTCAAAACTTTGTTAGGAATTATGTGATCCTTACTAGCTGGAAGTAAGGGAGATGGGGCATGAAGTTATTTCTAGGAGTTGGACACATACCAAGTTTAGCTCAGTTCTGGGCATCTTTGAAATACCTATACAAACTTGTTCCTACATAGTAACTTGCAACTTTGAATGAGAATGTGCTTGCTTACAGCAACTTGCTATATGTTCTGAATGCCCGAATTGGGAATCTGTGTCAAAACTTTGTTAGGAATTATGTGATCCTTACTAGCTGGAAGTAAGGGAGATGGGGCATGAAGTTATTTCTAGGAGTTGGACACATACCAAGTTTAGCTCAGTTCTGGGCATCTTTGAAATACCTATACAAACTTGTTCCTACATAGTAACTTGCAACTTTGAATGAGAATGTGCTTGCTTGCAGCAACGTGCTATATGTTCTGAATGCCCGAATTGGGAATCTGTGTCAAAACTTTGTTAGGAATTATGTGATCCTTACTAGCTGGAAGTAAGGGAGATGGGGCATGAAGTTATTTCTAGGAGTTGGACACATACCAAGTTTAGCTCAGTTCTGGGCATCTTTGAAATACCTATACAAACTTGTTCCTACATAGTAACTTGCAACTTTGAATGAGAATGTGCTTGCTTACAGCAACGTGCTATATGTTCTGAATGCCCGAATTGGCAATGTCTGTCAAAACTTTGTTAGGAATTATGTGATCCTTACTAGCTGGAAGTAAGGGAGATGGAGCATGAAGTTATTTCTAGGAGTTGGACACATACCAAGTTTAGCTCAGTTCTGGGCATCTTTGAAATACCTATACAAACTTGTTCCTACATAGTAACTTGCATCTTTGAATGAGAATCTGCTTGCTTACAGCAACGTGCTATATGTTCTGAATGCCCGAATTGGGAATCTGTGTCAAAACTTTGTTAGGAATTATGTGATCCTTACTAGCTGGAAGTAAGGGAGATGGGGCATGAAGTTATTTCTAGGAGTTGGACACATACCAAGTTTAGCTCAGTTCTGGGCATCTTTGAAATACCTATACAAACTTGTTCCTACATAGTAACTGGCAACTTTGAATGAGAATGTGCTTGCTTACAGCAACGTGCTATATGTTCTGAATGCCCGAATTGGGAATCTGTGTCAAAACTTTGTTAGGAATTATGTGATCCTTACTAGCTGGAAGTAAGGGAGATGGGGCATGAAGTTATTTCTAGGAGTTGGACACATACCAAGTTTAGCTCAGTTCTGGGCATCTTTGAAATACCTATACAAACTTGTTCCTACATAGTAACTTGCAACTTTGAATGAGAATCTGCTTGCTTACAGCAACGTGCTATATGTTCTGAATGCCCGAATTGGGAATCTGTGTCAAAACTTTGTTAGGAATTATGTGATCCTTACTAGCTGGAAGTAAGGGAGATGGGGCATGAAGTTATTTCTAGGAGTTGGACACATACCAAGTTTAGCTCAGTTCTGGGCATCTTTGAAATACCTATACAAACTTGTTCCTACCTAGTAACTTGCAACTTTGAATGAAAATGTGCTTCCTTACAGCAACGTGCTATATGTTCTGAATGCCCGAATTGGGAATCTGTGTCAAAACTTTGTTAGGAATTATGTGATCCTTACTAGCTGGAAGTAAGGGAGATGGGGCATGAAGTTATTTCTAGGAGTTGGACACATACCAAGTTTAGCTCAGTTCTGGGCATCTTTGAAATACCTATACAAACTTGTTCCTACATAGTATCTTGCAACTTTGAATGAGAATGTGCTTGCTTACAGCAACGTGCTATATGTTCTGAATGCCCGAATTGGGAATCTGTGTCAAAACTTTGTTAGGAATTATGTGATCCTTACTAGCTGGAAGTAAGGGAGATGGGGCATGAAGTTATTTCTAGGAGTTGGACACATACCAAGTTTAGCTCAGTTCTGGGCATCTTTGAAATACCTATACAAACTTGTTCCTACATAGTAACTTGCATCTTTAATGAGAATCTGCTTGCTTACAGCAACGTGCTATATGTTCTGAATGCCCGAATTGGGAATCTGTGTCAAAACTTTGTTAGGAATTATGTGATCCTTACTAGCTGGAAGTAAGGGAGATGGGGCATGAAGTTATTTCTAGGAGTTGGACAGATACCAAGTTTAGCTCAGTTCTGGGCATCTTTGAAACACCTATACAAACTTGTTCCTACATAGTAACTTGCAACTTTGAATGAAAATGTGCTTGCTTACAGCAACGTGCTATAGGTTCTGAATGCCCGAATTGGGAATCTGTGTCAAAACTTTGTTAGGAATTATGTGATCCTTACTAGCTGGAAGTAAGGGAGATGGGGCATGAAGTTATTTCTAGGAGTTGGACACATACCAAGTTTAGCTCAGTTCTGGGCATCTTTGAAATACCTATACAAACTTGTTCCTACATAGTAACTTGCAACTTTGAATGAGAATGTGCTTGCTTACAGCAACGTGCTATATGTTCTGAATGCCCGAATTGGGAATCTGTGTCAAAACTTTGTTAGGTATTTTGTGATCCTTACTAGCTGGAAGTAAGGGAGATGGGGCATGAAGTTATTTCTTGGAGTTGGAGACATACCAAGTTTAGCTCAGTTTTGGGCATCTTTGAAATACCTATACAAACTTGTTCCTACATAGTAACTTGCAACTTTGAATGAGAATGTGCTTGCTTGCAGCAACGTGCTATATGTTCTGAATGCCCGATGTGGGATTCTGTGTCAAAACATTGTTAGGAATTATGTGATCCTTACTAGCTGGAAGTAAGGGAGGTGGAGCATGAAGTTATTTCTAGGAGTTGGACACATACCAAGTTTGCTCAGTTCTGGGCATCTTTGAAATACCTATACAAACTTGTTCCTACATAGTAAGTTGCATCTTTGAATGAGAATGTGCTTGCTTACAGCAACGTGCTATATGTTCTGAATGCCCGAATTGGCAATGTCTGTCAAAACTTTGTTAGGAATTATGTGATCCTTACTAGCTGGAAGTAAGGGAGATGGGGCATGAAGTTATTTCTAGGAGTTGGACACATACCAAGTTTAGCTCAGTTCTGGGCATCTTTGAAATACCTATACTAACTTGTTCCTACATAGTAACTTGCAACTTTGAATGAGAATGTGCTTGCTTACAGCAACGTGCTATATGTTCTGAATGCCCGAATTGGGAATCTGTGTCAAAACTTTGTTAGGAATTATGTGATCCTTACTAGCTGGAAGTAAGGGAGATGGGGCATGAAGTTATTTCTAGGAGTTGGACACATACCAAGTTTAGCTCAGTTCTGGGCATCTTTGAAATACCTATACAAACTTGTTCCTACATAGTAACTTGCAACTTTGAATGAGAATGTGCTTGCTTACAGCAACGTGCTATATGTTCTGAATGCCCGAATTGGGAATCTGTGTCAAAACTTTGTTAGGAATTATGTGATCCTTACTAGCTGGAAGTAAGGGAGATGGGGCATGAAGTTATTTCTAGGAGTTGGACACATACCAAGTTTAGCTCAGTTCTGGGCATCTTTGAAATACCTATACAAACTTGTTCCTACATAGTAACTTGCAACTTTGAATGAGAATGTGATTGCTTGCAGCAACGTGCTATATGTTCTGAATGCCCGAATTGGGAATCTGTGTCAAAACTTTGTTAGGAATTATGTGATCCTTACTAGCTGGAAGTAAGGGAGATGGGGCATGAAGTTATTTCTAGGAGTTGGACACATACCAAGTTTAGCTCAGTTCTGGGCATCTTTGAAATACCTATACAAACTTGTTCCTACATCATAACTTGCATATTTGAATGAGAATGTGCTTGCTTACAGCAACGTGCTATATGTTCTGAATGCCCGAATTGGGAATCTGTGTCAAAACTTTGTTAGGAATTATGTGATCCTTATTAGCTGGAAGTAAGGGAGATGGGGCATGAAGTTATTTCTAGGAGTTGGACACACACCAAGTTTAGCTCAGTTATGGCCATCTTTGAAATACCTATACAAACTTGTTCCTACATAGTAACTTGCATCTTTGAATGAGAATCTGCTTGCTTACAGCAACGTGCTATATGTTCTGAATGCCCGAATTGGGAATCTGTGTCAAAACTTTGTTAGGAATTATGTGATCCTTACTAGCTGGAAGTAAGGGAGATGGGGCATGAAGTTATTTCTAGGAGTTGGACACATACCAAGTTTAGCTCAGTTCTGGGCATCTTTGAAATACCTATAGAAACTTGTTCCTACCTAGTAACTTGCAACTTTGAATGAAAATGTGCTTCCTTACAGCAACGTGCTATATGTTCTGAATGCCCGAATTGGGAATCTGTGTCAAAACTTTGTTAGGAATTATGTGATCCTTACTAGCTGGAAGTAAGGGAGATGGGGCATGAAGTTATTTCTAGGAGTTGGACACATACCAAGTTTAGCTCAGTTCTGGGCATCTTTGAAATACCTATACAAACTTGTTCCTACATAGTAACTTGCAACTTTGAATGAGAATGTGCTTGCTTACAGCAACGTGCTATATGTTCTGAATGCCCGAATTGGGAATCTGTGTCAAAACTTTGTTAGGAATTATGTGATCCTTACTAGCTGGAAGTAAGGGAGATGGGCATGAAGTTATTTCTAGGAGTTGGACACATACCAAGTTTAGCTCAGTTCTGGGCATCTTTGAAATACCTATACAAACTTGTTCCTACCTAGTAACTTGCATCTTTGAATGAGAATCTGCTTGCTTACAGCAACGTGCTATATGTTCTGAATGCCCGAATTGGGAATCTGTGTCAAAACTTTGTTAGGAATTATGTGATCCTTACTAGCTGGAAGTAAGGGAGATGGGGCATGAAGTTATTTCTAGGAGTTGGACAGATACCAAGTTTAGCTCAGTTCTGGGCATCTTTGAAATACCTATACAAACTTGTTCCTACATAGTAACTTGCAACTTTGAATGAAAATGTGCTTGCTTACAGCAACGTGCTATAGGTTCTGAATGCCCGAATTGGGAATCTGTGTCAAAACTTTGTTAGGAATTATGTGATCCTTACTAGCTGGAAGTAAGGGAGATGGGGCATGAAGTTATTTCTAGGAGTTGGACACATACCAAGTTTAGCTCAGTTCTGGGCATCTTTGAAATACCTATACAAACTTGTTCCTACATAGTAACTTGCAACTTTGAATGAGAATGTGCTTGCTTACAGCAACGTGCTATATGTTCTGAATGCCCGAATTGGGAATCTGTGTCAAAACTTTGTTAGGTATTATGTGATCCTTACTAGCTGGAAGTAAGGGAGATGGGGCATGAAGTTATTTCTTGGAGTTGGAGACATACCAAGTTTAGCTCAGTTTTGGGCAT
Source organism: Diceros bicornis minor (assembly GCF_020826845.1). Lineage (NCBI taxonomy): Eukaryota > Metazoa > Chordata > Mammalia > Perissodactyla > Rhinocerotidae > Diceros > Diceros bicornis. The sequence goes on from NC_080767.1 coordinate 610,646, forward strand.
CTTTGAAATACCTATACAAACTTGTTCCTACATAGTAACTTGCAACTTTGAATGAGAATGTGCTTGCTTGCAGCAACGTGCTATATGTTCTGAATGCCCGATGTGGGATTCTGTGTCAAAACATTGTTAGGAATTATGTGATCCTTACTAGCTGGAAGTAAGGGAGGTGGAGCATGAAGTTATTTCTAGGAGTTGGACACATACCATGTTTGCTCAGTTCTGGGCATCTTTGAAATACCTATACAAACTTGTTCCTACATAGTAAGTTGCATCTTTGAATGAGAATGTGCTTGCTTACAGCAACGTGCTATATGTTCTGAATGCCCGAATTGGCAATGTCTGTCAAAACTTTGTTAGGAATTATGTGATCCTTACTAGCTGGAAGTAAGGGAGATGGGGCATGAAGTTATTTCTAGGAGTTGGACACATACCAAGTTTAGCTCAGTTCTGGGCATCTTTGAAATACCTATACTAACTTGTTCCTACATAGTAACTTGCAACTTTGAATGAGAATGTGCTTGCTTACAGCAACGTGCTATATGTTCTGAATGCCCGAATTGGGAATCTGTGTCAAAACTTTGTTAGGAATTATGTGATCCTTACTAGCTGGAAGTAAGGGAGATGGGGCATGAAGTTATTTCTAGGAGTTGGACACATACCAAGTTTAGCTCAGTTCTGGGCATCTTTGAAATACCTATACAAACTTGTTCCTACATAGTAACTTGCAACTTTGAATGAGAATGTGCTTGCTTACAGCAACGTGCTATATGTTCTGAATGCCCGAATTGGGAATCTGTGTCAAAACTTTGTTAGGAATTATGTGATCCTTACTAGCTGGAAGTAAGGGAGATGGGGCATGAAGTTATTTCTAGGAGTTGGACACATACCAAGTTTAGCTCAGTTCTGGGCATCTTTGAAATACCTATACAAACTTGTTCCTACATAGTAACTTGCAACTTTGAATGAGAATGTGCTTGCTTGCAGCAACGTGCTATATGTTCTGAATGCCCGAATTGGGAATCTGTGTCAAAACTTTGTTAGGAATTATGTGATCCTTACTAGCTGGAAGTAAGGGAGATGGGGCATGAAGTTATTTCTAGGAGTTGGACACATACCAAGTTTAGCTCAGTTCTGGGCATCTTTGAAATACCTATACAAACTTGTTCCTACATCGTAACTTGCATCTTTGAATGAGAATGTGCTTGCTTACAGCAACGTGCTATAAGTTCTGAATGCCCGAATTGGGAATCTGTGTCAAAACTTTGTTAGGAATTATGTGATCCTTACTAGCTGGAAGTAAGGGAGATGGGGCATGAAGTTATTTCTAGGAGTTGGAGACATACCAAGTTTAGCTCAGTTCTGGGCATCTTTGAAATACCTATACAAACTTGTTCCTACATAGTAACTTGCATCTTTAATGAGAATCTGCTTGCTTACAGCAACGTGCTATATGTTCTGAATGCCCGAATTGGGAATCTGTGTCAAAACTTTGTTAGGAATTATGTGATCCTTACTAGCTGGAAGTAAGGGAAATGGGGCATGAAGTTATTTCTAGGAGTTTGACACATACCAAGTTTAGCTCAGTTCTGGGCATCTTTGAAATACCTATACAAACTTGTTCCTACATAGTAACTTGCAACTTTGAATGAGAATGTGCTTGCTTACAGCAACGTGCTATATGTTCTGAATGCCCGAATTGGCAATGTCTGTCAAAACTTTGTTAGGAATTATGTGATCCTTACTAGCTGGAAGTAAGGGAGATGGGGCATGAAGTTATTTCTAGGAGTTGGACACATACCAAGTTTAGCTCAGTTCTGGGCATCTTTGAAATACCTATACAAACTTGTTCCTACATAGTAACTTGCATCTTTGAATGAGAATCTGCTTGCTTACAGCAACGTGCTATATGTTCTGAATGCCCGAATTGGGAATCTGTGTCAAAACTTTGTTAGGAATTATGTGATCCTTACTAGCTGGAAGTAAGGGAGATGGGGCATGAAGTTATTTCTAGGAGTTGGACACATACCAAGTTTAGCTCAGTTCTGGGCATCTTTGAAATACCTATACAAACTTGTTCCTACATAGTAACTTGCAACTTTGAATGAGAATGTGCTTGCTTACAGCAACGTGCTATATGTTCTGAATGCCCGAATTGGGAATCTGTGTCAAAACTTTGTTAGGAATTATGTGATCCTTACTAGCTGGAAGTAAGGGAGATGGGGCATGATGTTATTTCTAGGAGTTGGACACATACCAAGTTTAGCTCAGTTCTGGGCATCTTTGAAATACCTATACAAACTTGTTCCTACATAGTAACTTGCAACTTTGAATGAGAATGTGCTTGCTTGCAGCAACGTGCTATATGTTCTGAATGCCCGAATTGGGAATCTGTGTCAAAACTTTGTTAGGAATTATGTGATCCTTACTAGCTGGAAGTAAGGGAGATGGGGCATGAAGTTATTTCTAGGAGTTGGACACATACCAAGTTTAGCTCAGTTCTGGGCATCTTTGAAATACCTATACAAACTTGTTCCTACATCGTAACTTGCATCTTTGAATGAGAATGTGCTTGCTTACAGCAACGTGCTATATGTTCTGAATGCCCGAATTGGCAATCTGTGTCAAAACTTTGTTAGGAATTATGTGATCCTTACTAGCTGGAAGTAAGGGAGATGGGGCATGAAGTTATTTCTAGGAGTTGGAGACATACCAAGTTTAGCTCAGTTCTGGGCATCTTTGAAATACCTATACAAACTTGTTCCTACATAGTAACTTGCATCTTTAATGAGAATCTGCTTGCTTACAGCAACGTGCTATATGTTCTGAATGCCCGAATTGGGAATATGTGTCAAAACTTTGTTAGGAATTATGTGATCCTTACTAGCTGGAAGTAAGGGAAATGGGTCATGAAGTTATTTCTAGGAGTTGGACACATACCAAGTTTAGCTCAGTTCTGGGCATCTTTGAAATACCTATACAAACTTGTTCCTACATAGTAACTTGCAACTTTGAATGAGAATGTGCTTGCTTACAGCAACGTGCTATATGTTCTGAATGCCCGAATTGGGAATCTGTGTCAAAACTTTGTTAGGAATTATGTGATCCTTACTAGCTGGAAGTAAGGGAGATGGGGCATGAAGTTATTTCTAGGAGTTGGACACATACCAAGTTTAGCTCAGTTCTGGGCATCTTTGAAATACCTATACAAACTTGTTCCTACATAGTAACTTGCAACTTTGAATGAGAATGTGCTTGCTTACAGCAACGTGCTATATGTTCTGAATGCCCGAATTGGGAATCTGTGTCAAAACTTTGTTAGGAATTATGTGATCCTTATTAGCTGGAAGTAAGGGAGATGGGGCATGAAGTTATTTCTAGGAGTTGGACACATACCAAGTTTAGCTCAGTTCTGGCCATCTTTGAAATACCTATACAAACTTGTTCCTACATAGTAACTTGCATCTTTGAATGAGAATCTGCTTGCTTACAGCAACGTGCTATATGTTCTGAATGCCCGAATTGGGAATCTGTGTCAAAACTTTGTTAGGAATTATGTGATCCTTACTAGCTGGAAGTAAGGGAGATGGGGCATGAAGTTATTTCTAGGAGTTGGACACATACCAAGTTTAGCTCAGTTCTGGGCATCTTTCAAATACCTATACAAACTTGTTCCTACCTAGTAACTTGCAACTTTGAATGAAAATGTGCTTCCTTACAGCAACGTGCTATAGGTTCTGAATGATCGAATTGGGAATCTGTGTCAAAACTTTGTTAGGAATTATGTGATCCTTACTAGCTGGAAGTAAGGGAGATGGGGCATGAAGTTATTTCTAGGAGTTGGACACATACCAAGTTTAGCTCAGTTCTGGGCATCTTTGAAATACCTATACAAACTTGTTCCTACATAGTAACTTGCAACTTTGAATGAGAATGTGCTTGCTTACAGCAACGTGCTATATGTTCTGAATGCCCGAATTGGGAATCTGTGTCAAAACTTTGTTAGGAATTATGTGATCCTTACTAGCTGGAAGTAAGGGAGATGGGGCATGAAGTTATTTCTTGGAGTTGGAGACATACCAAGTTTAGCTCAGTTCTGGGCATCTTTGAAATACCTATACAAACTTGTTCCTACATAGTAACTTGCAACTTTGAATGAGAATGTGCTTGCTTGCAGCAACGTGCTATATGTTCTGAATGCCCGATTTGGGAATCTGTGTCAAAACTTTGTTAGGAATTATGTGATCCTTACAAGCTGGAAGTAAGGGAGATGGAGCATGAAGTTATTTCTAGGAGTTGGACACATACCAAGTTTAGCTCACTTCTGGGCATCTTTGAAATACCTATACAAACTTGTTCCTACATAGTAACTTGCATCTTTGAATGAGAATCTGCTTGCTTACAGCAACGTGCTATATGTTCTGAATGCCCGAATTGGGAATCTGTGTCAAAACTTTGTTAGGAATTATGTGATCCTTACTAGCTGGAAGTAAGGGAGATGGGGCATGAAGTTATTTCTAGGAGTTGGACACATACCAAGTTTAGCTCAGTTCTGGGCATCTTTGAAATACCTATACAAACTTGTTCCTACATAGTAACTTGCAACTTTGAATGAAAATGTGCTTGCTTACAGCAACATGCTATATGTTCTGAATGCCCGAATTGGCAATCTGTGTCAAAACTTTGTTAGGAATTATGTGATCCTTACTAGCTGGAAGTAAGGGAGATGGGGCATGAAGTTATTTCTAGGAGTTGGACACATACCAAGTTTAGCTCAGTTCTGGGCATCTTTGAAATACCTATACAAACTTGTTCCTACATAGTAACTTGCATCTTTAATGAGAATGTGCTTGCTTACAGCAACGTGCTATATGTTCTGAATGCCCGAATTGGGAATCTGTGTCAAAACTTTGTTAGGAATTATGTGATCCTTACTAGCTGGAAGTAAGGGAGATGCGGCATGAAGTTATTTCTAGGAGTTGGACACATACCAAGTTTAGCTCAGTTCTGGGCATCTTTGAAATACCTATACAAACTTGTTCCTACATAGTAACTTGCAACTTTGAATGAGAATGTGCTTGCTTACAGCAACGTGCTATATGTTCTGAATGCCCGAATTGGGAATCTGTGTCAAAACTTTGTTAGGAATTATGTGATCCTTACTAGCTGGAAGTAAGGGAGATGGGGCATGAAGTTATTTCTAGGAGTTGGACACATACCAAGTTTAGCTCAGTTCTGGGCATCTTTGAAATACCTACACAAACTTGTTCCTACATAGTAACTTGCAACTTTGAATGAAAATGTGCTTGCTTACAGCAACGTGCTATATGTTCTGAATGCCCGAATTGGGAATCTGTGTCAAAACTTTGTTAGGAATTATGTGATCCTTACTAGCTGGAAGTAAGGGAGATGGGGCATGAAGTTATTTCTAGGAGTTGGACACATACCAAGTTTAGCTCAGTTCTGGGCATCTTTGAAATACCTATACAAACTTGTTCCTACATAGTAACTTGCATCTTTGAATGAGAATCTGCTTGCTTACAGCAACGTGCTATATGTTCTGAATGCCCGAATTGGGAATCTGTGTCAAAACTTTGTTAGGAATTATGTGATCCTTACTAGCTGGAAGTAAGGGAGATGGGGCATGAAGTTATTTCTAGGAGTTGGACACATACCAAGTTTAGCTCAGTTCTGGGCATCTTTGAAATACCTATACAAACTTGTTCCTACATAGTAATTTGCAACTTTGAATGAAAATGTGCTTCCTTACAGCAACGTGCTATAGGTTCTGAATGCCCGAATTGGGAATCTGTGTCAAAACTTTGTTAGGAATTATGTGATCCTTACTAGCTGGAAGTAAGGGAGATGGGGCATGAAGTTATTTCTAGGAGTTGGACACATACCAAGTTTAGCTCAGTTCTGGGCATCTTTGAAATACCTATACAAACTTGTTCCTACATAGTAACTTGCAACTTTGAATGAGAATGTGCTTGCTTACAGCAACGTGCTATATGTTCTGAATGCCCGAATTGGGAATCTGTGTCAAAACTTTGTTAGGAATTATGTGATCCTTACTAGCTGGAAGTAAGGGAGATGGGGCATGAAGTTATTTCTTGGAGTTGGAGACATACCAAGTTTAGCTCAGTTCTGGGCATCTTTGAAATACCTATACAAACTTGTTCCTACATAGTAACTTGCAACTTTGAATGAGAATGTGCTTGCTTGCAGCAACGTGCTATATGTTCTGAATGCCCGAATTGGGAATCTGTGTCAAAACTTTGTTAGGAATTATGTGATCCTTACTAGCTGGAAGTAAGGGAGATGGGGCATGAAGTTATTTCTAGGAGTTGGACACATACCAAGTTTAGCTCAGTTCTGGGCATCTTTGAAATACCTATACAAACTTGTTCCTACATAGTAACTTGCATCTTTGAAGGAGAATCTGCTTGCTTACAGCAACGTGCTATATGTTCTGAATGCCCGAATTGGGAATCTGTGTCAAAACTTTGTTAGGAATTATGTGATCCTTACTAGCTGGAAGTAAGGGAGATGGGGCATGAAGTTATTTCTAGGAGTTGGACACATACCAAGTTTAGCTCAGTTCTGGGCATCTTTGAAATACCTATACAAACTTGTTCCTACATAGTAATTTGCAACTTTGAATGAAAATGTGCTTCCTTACAGCAACGTGCTATAGGTTCTGAATGCCCGAATTGGGAATCTGTGTCAAAACTTTGTTAGGAATTATGTGATCCTTACTAGCTGGAAGTAAGGGAGATGGGGCATGAAGTTATTTCTAGGAGTTGGACACATACCAAGTTTAGCTCAGTTCTGGGCATCTTTGAAATACCTATACAAACTTGTTCCTACATAGTAACTTGCAACTTTGAATGAGAATGTGCTTGCTTACAGCAACGTGCTATATGTTCTGAATGCCCGAATTGGGAATCTGTGTCAAAACTTTGTTAGGAATTATGTGATCCTTACTAGCTGGAAGTAAGGGAGATGGGGCATGAAGTTATTTCTAGGAGTTGGACACATACCAAGTTTAGCTCAGTTCTGGGCATCTTTGAAATACCTACACAAACTTGTTCCTACATAGTAACTTGCAACTTTGAATGAAAATGTGCTTGCTTACAGCAACGTGCTATATGTTCTGAATGCCCGAATTGGGAATCTGTGTCAAAACTTTGTTAGGAATTATGTGATCCTTACTAGCTGGAAGTAAGGGAGATGGGGCATGAAGTTATTTCTAGGAGTTGGACACATACCAAGTTTAGCTCAGTTCTGGGCATCTTTGAAATACCTATACAAACTTGTTCCTACATAGTAACTTGCATCTTTGAATGAGAATCTGCTTGCTTACAGCAACGTGCTATATGTTCTGAATGCCCGAATTGGGAATCTGTGTCAAAACTTTGTTAGGAATTATGTGATCCTTACTAGCTGGAAGTAAGGGAGATGGGGCATGAAGTTATTTCTAGGAGTTGGACACATACCAAGTTTAGCTCAGTTCTGGGCATCTTTGAAATACCTATACAAACTTGTTCCTACATAGTAATTTGCAACTTTGAATGAAAATGTGCTTCCTTACAGCAACGTGCTATAGGTTCTGAATGCCCGAATTGGGAATCTGTGTCAAAACTTTGTTAGGAATTATGTGATCCTTACTAGCTGGAAGTAAGGGAGATGGGGCATGAAGTTATTTCTAGGAGTTGGACACATACCAAGTTTAGCTCAGTTCTGGGCATCTTTGAAATACCTATACAAACTTGTTCCTACATAGTAACTTGCAACTTTGAATGAGAATGTGCTTGCTTACAGCAACGTGCTATATGTTCTGAATGCCCGAATTGGGAATCTGTGTCAAAACTTTGTTAGGAATTATGTGATCCTTACTAGCTGGAAGTAAGGGAGATGGGGCATGAAGTTATTTCTTGGAGTTGGAGACATACCAAGTTTAGCTCAGTTCTGGGCATCTTTGAAATACCTATACAAACTTGTTCCTACATAGTAACTTGCAACTTTGAATGAGAATGTGCTTGCTTGCAGCAACGTGCTATATGTTCTGAATGCCCGATTTGGGAATCTGTGTCAAAACTTTGTTAGGAATTATGTGATCCTTACTAGCTGGAAGTAAGGGAGATGGAGCATGAAGTTATTTCTAGGAGTTGGACACATACCAAGTTTAGCTCAGTTCTGGGCATCTTTGAAATACCTATACAAACTTGTTCCTACATAGTAACTTGCATCTTTGAATGAGAATGTGCTTGCTTGCAGCAACGTGCTATATGTTCTGAATGTCCGATTTGGGAATCTGTGTCAAAACTTTGTTAGGAATTATGTGATCCTTACTAGCTGGAAGTAAGGAAGATGGAGCATGAAGTTATTTCTAGGAGTTGGACACATACCAAGTTTAGCTCAGTTCTGGGCATCTTTGAAATACCTATACAAACTTGTTCCTACATAGTAACTTGCATCTTTGAATGAGAATGTGCTTGCTTACAGCAACGTGCTATATGTTCTGAATGCCCGAATTGGGAATCTGTGTCAAAACTTTGTTAGGAATTATGTGATCCTTACTAGCTGGAAGTAAGGGAGATGGGGCATGAAGTTATTTCTAGGAGTTGGACACATACCAAGTTTAGCTCAGTTCTGGGCATCTTTGAAATACCTATACAAACTTGTTCCTACATAGTAACTTGCAACTTTGAATGAAAATGTGCTTGCTTACAGCAACGTGCTATATGTTCTGAATGCCCGAATTGGGAATCTGTGTCAAAACTTTGTTAGGAATTATGTGATCCTTATTAGCTGGAAGTAAGGGAGATGGGGCATGAAGTTATTTCTAGGAGTTGGACACATACCAAGTTTAGCTCAGTTCTGGGCATCTTTGAAATACCTATACAAACTTGTTCCTACATAGTAACTTGCATCTTTGAATGAGAATGTGCTTGCTTACAGCAACGTGCTATATGTTCTGAATGCCCGAATTGGGAATCTGTGTCAAAACTTTGTTAGGAATTATGTGATCCTTACTAGCTGGAAGTAAGGGAGATGGGGCATGAAGTTATTTCTAGGAGTTGGACAGATACCAAGTTTAGCTCAGTTCTGGGCATCTTTGAAATACCTATACAAACATGTTCCTACATAGTAACTTGCAACTTTGAATGAAAATGTGCTTGCTTACAGCAACGTGCTATAGGTTCTGAATGCCCGAATTGGGAATCTGTGTCAAAACTTTGTTAGGAATTATGTGATCCTTACTAGCTGGAAGTAAGGGAGATGGGGCATGAAGTTATTTCTAGGAGTTGGACAGATACCAAGTTTAGCTCAGTTCTGGGCATCTTTGAAATACCTATACAAACTTGTTCCTACATAGTAACTTGCATCTTTGAATGAGAATGTGCTTGCTTACAGCAACGTGCTATATGTTCTGAATGCCCGAATTGTGAATCTGTGTCAAAACTTTGTTAGGAATTATGTGATCCTTACTAGCTGGAAGTAAGGGAGATGGGGCATGAAGTTATTTCTTGGAGTTGGAGACATACCAAGTTTAGCTCAGTTCTGGGCATCTTTGAAATACCTATACAAACTTGTTCCTACATAGTAACTTGCAACTTTGAATGAGAATGTGCTTGCTTGCAGCAACGTGCTATAGGTTCTGAATGCCCGATTTGGAAATCTGTGTCAAAACTTTGTTAGGAATTATGTGATCCTTACTAGCTGGAAGTAAGGGAGTTGGAGCATGAAGTTATTTCTAGGAGTTGGACACATACCAAGTTTAGCTCAGTTCTGGGCATCTTTGAAATACCTATACAAACTTGTTCCTACATAGTAACTTGCATCTTTGAATGAGAATGTGCTTGCTTACAGCAACGTGCTATATGTTCTGAATGCCCGAATTGGCAATCTGTGTCAAAACTTTGTTAGGAATGATGTGATCCTTACTAGCTGGAAGTAAGGGAGATGGGGCATGAAGTTATTTCTAGGAGTTGGACACATACCAAGTTTAGCTCAGTTCTGGGCATCTTTGAAATACCTATACAAACTTGTTCCTACATAGTAACTTGCATCTTTAATGAGAATCTGCTTGCTTACAGCAACGTGCTATATGTTCTGAATGCCCGAATTGGGAATCTGTGTCAAAACTTTGTTAGGAATTATGTGATCCTTACTAGCTGGAAGTAAGGGAGATGGGGCATGAAGTTATTTCTAGGAGTTGGACACATACCAAGTTTAGCTCAGTTCTGGGCATCTTTGAAATACCTATACAAACTTGTTCCTACATAGTAACTTGCAACTTTGAATGAGAATGTGCTTGCTTACAGCAACGTGCTATATGTTCTGAATGCCCGAATTGGGAATCTGTGTCAAAACTTTGTTAGGAATTATGTGATCCTTACTAGCTGGAAGTAAGGGAGATGGGGCATGAAGTTATTTCTAGGAGTTGGACACATACCAAGTTTAGCTCAGTTCTGGGCATCTTTGAAATACCTATACAAACTTGTTCCTACATAGTAACTTGCAACTTTGAATGAAAATGTGCTTGCTTACAGCAACGTGCTATATGTTCTGAATGCCCGAATTGGGAATCTGTGTCAAAACTTTGTTAGGAATTATGTGATCCTTATTAGCTGGAAGTAAGGGAGATGGGGCATGAAGTTATTTCTAGGAGTTGGACACATACCAAGTTTAGCTCAGTTCTGGGCATCTTTGAAATACCTATACAAACTTGTTCCTACATAGTAACTTGCATCTTTGAATGAGAATGTGCTTGCTTACAGCAACGTGCTATATGTTCTGAATGCCCGAATTGGGAATCTGTGTCAAAACTTTGTTAGGAATTATGTGATCCTTACTAGCTGGAAGTAAGGGAGATGGGGCATGAAGTTATTTCTAGGAGTTGGACACATACCAAGTTTAGCTCAGTTCTGGGCATCTTTGAAATACCTATACAAACTTGTTCCTACATAGTAACTTGCATCTTTGAATGAGAATGTGCTTGCTTACAGCAACGTGCTATATGTTCTGAATGCCCGAATTGGGAATCTGTGTCAAAACTTTGTTAGGAATTATGTGATCCTTACTAGCTGGAAGTAAGGGAGATGGGGCATGAAGTTATTTCTAGGAGTTGGACACATACCAAGTTTAGCTCAGTTCTGGGCATCTTTGAAATACCTATACAAACTTGTTCCTACATAGTAACTTGCATCTTTGAATGAGAATGTGCTTGCTTGCAGCAACGTGCTATATGTTCTGAATGCCCGATTTGGGAATCTGTGTCAAAACTTTGTTAGGAATTATGTGATCCTTACTAGCTGGAAGTAAGGAAGATGGAGCATGAAGTTATTTCTAGGAGTTGGACACATAGCAAGTTTAGCTCAGTTCTGGGCATCTTTGAAATACCTATACAAACTTGTTCCTACATAGTAACTTGCATCTTTGAATGAGAATGTGCTTGCTTACAGCAACGTGCTATATGTTCTGAATGCCCGAATTGGGAATCTGTGTCAAAACTTTGTTAGGAATTATGTGATCCTTACTAGCTGGAAGTAAGGGAGATGGGGCATGAAGTTATTTCTAGGAGTTGGACACATACCAAGTTTAGCTCAGTTCTGGGCATCTTTGAAATACCTATACAAACTTGTTCCTACATAGTAACTTGCAACTTTGAATGAGAATGTGCTTGCTTACAGCAACGTGCTATATGTTCTGAATGCCCGAATTGGGAATCTGTGTCAAAACTTTGTTAGGAATTATGTGATCCTTACTAGCTGGAAGTAAGGGAGATGGGGCATGAAGTTATTTCTAGGAGTTGGACACATACCAAGTTTAGCTCAGTTCTGGGCATCTTTGAAATACCTATACAAACTTGTTCCTACATAGTAACTTGCAACTTTGAATGAGAATGTGCTTGCTTACAGCAACGTGCTATATGTTCTGAATGCCCGAATTGGGAATCTGTGTCAAAACTTTGTTAGGAATTATGTGATCCTTACTAGCTGGAAGTAAGGGAGATGGGGCATGAAGTTATTTCTAGGAGTTGGACACATACCAAGTTTAGCTCAGTTCTGGGCATCTTTGAAATACCTATACAAACTTGTTCCTACCTAGTAACTTGCATCTTTAATGAGAATGTGCTTGCTTACAGCAACGTGCTATATGTTCTGAATGCCCGAATTGGGAATCTGTGTCAAAACTTTGTTAGGAATTATGTGATCCTTACTAGCTGGAAGTAAGGGAGATGGGGCATGAAGTTATTTCTAGGAGTTGGACACATACCAAGTTTAGCTCAGTTCTGGGCATCTTTGAAATACCTATACAAACTTGTTCCTACATAGTAACTTGCAACTTTGAATGAGAATGTGCTTGCTTACAGCAACGTGCTATATGTTCTGAATGCCCGAATTGGGAATCTGTGTCAAAACTTTGTTAGGAATTATGTGATCCTTACTAGCTGGAAGTAAGGGAGATGGGGCATGAAGTTATTTCTAGGAGTTGGACACATACCAAGTTTAGCTCAGTTCTGGGCATCTTTGAAATACCTATACAAACTTGTTCCTACCTAGTAACTTGCATCTTTAATGAGAATGTGCTTGCTTACAGCAACGTGCTATATGTTCTGAATGCCCGAATTGGGAATCTGTGTCAAAACTTTGTTAGGAATTATGTGATCCTTACTAGCTGGAAGTAAGGGAGATGGGGCATGAAGTTATTTCTAGGAGTTGGACACATACCAAGTTTAGCTCAGTTCTGGGCATCTTTGAAATACCTATACAAACTTGTTCCTACATAGTAACTTGCAACTTTGAATGAGAATGTGCTTGCTTACAGCAACGTGCTATATGTTCTGAATGCCCGAATTGGGAATCTGTGTCAAAACTTTGTTAGGAATTATGTGATCCTTACTAGCTGGAAGTAAGGGAGATGGGGCATGAAGTTATTTCTAGGAGTTGGACACATACCAAGTTTAGCTCAGTTCTGGGCATCTTTGAAATACCTATACAAACTTGTTCCTACCTAGTAACTTGCATCTTTAATGAGAATGTGCTTGCTTGCAGCAACGTGCTATATGTTCTGAATGCCCGAATTGGGAATCTGTGTCAAAACTTTGTTAGGAATTATGTGATCCTTACTAGCTGGAAGTAAGGGAGATGGGGCATGAAGTTATTTCTAGGAGTTGGACACATACCAAGTTTAGCTCAGTTCTGGGCATCTTTGAAATACCTATACAAACTTGTTCCTACATAGTAACTTGCAACTTTGAATGAGAATGTGCTTGCTTACAGCAACGTGCTATATGTTCTGAATGCCCGAATTGGGAATCTGTGTCAAAACTTTGTTAGGAATTATGTGATCCTTACTAGCTGGAAGTAAGGGAGATGGGGCATGAAGTTATTTCTAGGAGTTGGACACATACCAAGTTTAGCTCAGTTCTGGGCATCTTTGAAATACCTAAACAAACTTGTTCCTACATAGTAACTTGCAACTTTGAATGAGAATCTGCTTGCTTACAGCAACGTGCTATATGTTCTGAATGCCCGAATTGGGAATCTGTGTCAAAACTTTGTTAGGAATTATGTGATCCTTACTAGCTGGAAGTAAGGGAGATGGGGCATGAAGTTATTTCTAGGAGTTGGACACATACCAAGTTTAGCTCAGTTCTGGGCATCTTTGAAATACCTATACAAACTTGTTCCTACCTAGTAACTTGCATCTTTGAATGAGAATCTGCTTGCTTACAGCAACGTGCTATATGTTCTGAATGCCCGAATTGGGAATCTGTGTCAAAACTTTGTTAGGAATTATGTGATCCTTACTAGCTGGAAGTAAGGGAGATGGGGCATGAAGTTATTTCTAGGAGTTGGACAGATACCAAGTTTAGCTCAGTTCTCGGCATCTTTGAAATACCTATACAAACTTGTTCCTACATAGTAACTTGCAACTTTGAATGAGAATGTGCTTGCTTACAGCAACGTGCTATAGGTTCTGAATGCCCGAATTGGGAATCTGTGTCAAAACTTTGTTAGGAATTATGTGATCCTTACTAGCTGGAAGTAAGGGAGATGGGGCATGAAGTTATTTCTAGGAGTTGGACACATACCAAGTTTATCTCAGTTCTGGGCATCTTTGAAATACCTATACAAACTTGTTCCTACATAGTAACTTGCATCTTTGAATGAGAATCTGCTTGCTTACAGCAACGTGCTATATGTTCTGAATGCCCGAATTGGGAATCTGTGTCAAAACTTTGTTAGGAATTATGTGATCCTTACTAGCTGGAAGTAAGGGAAATGGGGCATGAAGTTATTTCTAGGAGTTGGACACATACCAAGTTTAGCTCAGTTCTGGGCATCTTTGAAATACCTATACAAACTTGTTCCTACATAGTAACTTGCAACTTTGAATGAGAATGTGCTTGCTTACAGCAACGTGCTATATGTTCTGAATGCCCGAATTGGGAATCTGTGTCAAAACTTTGTTAGGAATTATGTGATCCTTACTAGCTGGAAGTAAGGGAGATGGGGCATGAAGTTATTTCTAGGAGTTGGACACATACCAAGTTTAGCTCAGTTCTGGGCATCTTTGAAATACCTATACAAACTTGTTCCTACATAGTAACTTGCAACTTTGAATGAGAATGTGCTTGCTTGCAGCAACGTGCTATATGTTCTGAATGCCCGAATTGGGAATCTGTGTCAAAACTATGTTAGGAATTATGTGATCCTTACTAGCTGGAAGTAAGGGAGATGGGGCATGAAGTTATTTCTAGGAGTTGGACACATACCAAGTTTAGCTCAGTTCTGGGCATCTTTGAAATACCTATACAAACTTGTTCCTACATCGTAACTTGCATCTTTGAATGAGAATGTGCTTGCTTTCAGCAACGTGCTATATGTTCTGAATGCCCGAATTGGCAATCTGTGTCAAAACTTTGTTAGGAATTATGTGATCCTTACTAGCTGGAAGTAAGGGAGATGGGGCATGAAGTTATTTCTAGGAGTTGGAGACATACCAAGTTTAGCTCAGTTCTGGGCATCTTTGAAATACCTATACAAACTTGTTCCTACATAGTAACTTGCATCTTTAATGAGAATCTGCTTGCTTACAGCAACGTGCTATATGTTCTGAATGCCCGAATTGGGAATCTGTGTCAAAACTTTGTTAGGAATTATGTGATCCTTACTAGCTGGAAGTAAGGGAAATGGGGCATGAAGTTATTTCTAGGAGTTGGACACATACCAAGTTTAGCTCAGTTCTGGGCATCTTTGAAATAACTATACAAACTTGTTCCTACATAGTAACTTGCTACTTTGAATGAGAATGTGCTTGCTTACAGCAACGTGCTATATGTTCTGAATGCCCGAATTGGCAATGTCTGTCAAAACTTTGTTAGGAATTATGTGATCCTTACTAGCTGGAAGTAAGGGAGATGGGGCATGAAGTTATTTCTAGGAGTTGGACACATACCAAGTTTAGCTCAGTTCTGGGCATCTTTGAAATACCTATACAAACTTGTTCCTACATAGTAACTTGCATCTTTGAATGAGAATCTGCTTGCTTACAGCAACGTGCTATATGTTCTGAATGCCCGAATTGGGAATCTGTGTCAAAACTTTGTTAGGAATTATGTGATCCTTACTAGCTGGAAGTAAGGGAGATGGGGCATGAAGTTATTTCTAGGAGTTGGACACATACCAAGTTTAGCTCAGTTCTGGGCATCTTTGAAATACCTATACAAACTTGTTCCTACATAGTAACTTGCAACTTTGAATGAGAATGTGCTTGCTTACAGCAACGTGCTATATGTTCTGAATGCCCGAATTGGGAATCTGTGTCAAAACTTTGTTAGGAATTATGTGATCCTTACTAGCTGGAAGTAAGGGAGATGGGGCATGAAGTTATTTCTAGGAGTTGGACACATACCAAGTTTAGCTCAGTTCTGGGCATCTTTGAAATACCTATACAAACTTGTTCCTACATAGTAACTTGCAACTTTGAATGAGAATGTGCTTGCTTGCAGCAACGTGCTATATGTTCTGAATGCCCGAATTGGGAATCTGTGTCAAAACTTTGTTAGGAATTATGTGATCCTTACTAGCTGGAAGTAAGGGAGATGGGGCATGAAGATATTTCTAGGAGTTGGACACATACCAAGTTTAGCTCAGTTCTGGGCATCTTTGAAATACCTATACAAACTTGTTCCTACATCGTAACTTGCATCTTTGAATGAGAATGTGCTTGCTTACAGCAACGTGCTATATGTTCTGAATGCCCGAATTGGGAATCTGTGTCAAAACTTTGTTAGGAATTATGTGATCCTTACTAGCTGGAAGTAAGGGAGATGGGGCATGAAGTTATTTCTAGGAGTTGGACACATACCAAGTTTAGCTCAGTTCTGGGCATCTTTGAAATACCTATACAAACTTGTTCCTACATAGTAACTTGCATCTTTAATGAGAATCTGCTTGCTTACAGCAACGTGCTATATGTTCTGAATGCCCGAATTGGGAATCTGTGTCAAAACTTTGTTAGGAATTATGTGATCCTTACTAGCTGGAAGTAAGGGAAATGGGGCATGAAGTTATTTCTAGGAGTTGGACACATACCAAGTTTAGCTCAGTTCTGGGCATCTTTGAAATACCTATACAAACTTGTTCCTACATAGTAACTTGCAACTTTGAATGAGAATGTGCTTGCTTACAGCAACGTGCTATATGTTCTGAATGCCCGAATTGGGAATCTGTGTCAAAACTTTGTTAGGAATTATGTGATCCTTACTAGCTGGAAGTAAGGGAGATGGGGCATGAAGTTATTTCTAGGAGTTGGACACATACCAAGTTTAGCTCAGTTCTGGGCATCTTTGAAACACCTATACAAACTTGTTCCTACATAGTAACTTGCAACTTTGAATGAAAATGTGCTTGCTTACAGCAACGTGCTATATGTTCTGAATGCCCGAATTGGGAATCTGTGTCAAAACTTTGTTAGGAATTATGTGATCCTTATTAGCTGGAAGTAAGGGAGATGGGGCATGAAGTTATTTCTAGGAGTTGGACACATACCAAGTTTAGCTCAGTTCTGGGCATCTTTGAAATACCTATACAAACTTGTTCCTACATAGTAACTTGCATCTTTGAATGAGAATCTGCTTGCTTACAGCAACGTGCTATATGTTCTGAATGCCCGAATTGGGAATCTGTGTCAAAACTTTGTTAGGAATTATGTGATCCTTACTAGCTGGAAGTAAGGGAGATGGGGCATGAAGTTATTTCTAGGAGTTGGACACATACCAAGTTTAGCTCAGTTCTGGGCATCTTTAAAATACCTATACAAACTTGTTCCTACATAGTAACTTGCAACTTTGAATGAGAATGTGCTTGCTTACAGCAACGTGCTATATGTTCTGAATGCCCGAATTGGCAATCTGTGTCAAAACTTTGTTAGGAATTATGTGATCCTTACTAGCTGGAAGTAAGGGAGATGGGGCATGAAGTTATTTCTAGGAGTTGGACACATACCAAGTTTAGCTCAGTTCTGGGCATCTTTGAAATACCTATACAAACTTGTTCTTACATAGTAACTTGCATCTTTGAAAGAGAATGTGCTTGCTTACAGCAACGTGCTATATGTTCTGAATGCCCGAATTGGCAATCTGTGTCAAAACTTTGTTAGGAATTATGTGATCCTTACTAGCTGGAAGTAAGGGAGATGGGGCATGAAGTTATTTCTAGGAGTTGGACACATACCAAGTTTAGCTCAGTTCTGGGCATCTTTGAAATACCTATACAAACTTGTTCCCACATAGTAACTTGCATCTTTAATGAGAATGTGCTTGCTTACAGCAACGTGCTATATGTTCTGAATGCCCGAATTGGGAATCTGTGTCAAAACTTTGTTAGGAATTATGTGATCCTTACTAGCTGGAAGTAAGGGAGATGGGGCATGAAGTTATTTCTAGGAGTTGGACACATACCAAGTTTAGCTCAGTTCTGGGCATCTTTGAAATACCTATACAAACTTGTTCCTACATAGTAACTTGCAACTTTGAATGAGAATGTGCTTGCTTACAGCAACGTGCTATATGTTCTGAATGCCCGAATTGGGAATCTGTGTCAAAACTTTGTTAGGAATTATGTGATCCTTACTAGCTGGAAGTAAGGGAGATGGGGCATGAAGTTATTTCTAGGAGTTGGACACATACCAAGTTTAGCTCAGTTCTGGGCATCTTTGAAATACCTATACAAACTTGTTCCTACATAGTAACTTGCAACTTTGAATGAGAATGTGCTTGCTTACAGCAACGTGCTATATGTTCTGAATGCCCGAATTGGGAATCTGTGTCAAAACTTTGTTAGGAATTATGTGATCCTTACTAGCTGGAAGTAAGGGAGATGGGGCATGAAGTTATTTCTAGGAGTTGGACACATACCAAGTTTAGCTCAGTTCTGGGCATCTTTGAAATACCTACACAAACTTGTTCCTACATAGTAACTTGCAACTTTGAATGAAAATGTGCTTGCTTACAGCAACGTGCTATATGTTCTGAATGCCCGAATTGGGAATCTGTGTCAAAACTTTGTTAGGAATTATGTGATCCTTACTAGCTGGAAGTAAGGGAGATGGGGCATGAAGTTATTTCTAGGAGTTGGACACATACCAAGTTTAGCTCAGTTCTGGGCATCTTTGAAATACCTATACAAACTTGTTCCTACATAGTAACTTGCATCTTTGAATGAGAATCTGCTTGCTTACAGCAACGTGCTATATGTTCTGAATGCCCGAATTGGGAATCTGTGTCAAAACTTTGTTAGGAATTATGTGATCCTTACTAGCTGGAAGTAAGGGAGATGGGGCATGAAGTTATTTCTAGGAGTTGGACACATACCAAGTTTAGCTCAGTTCTGGGCATCTTTGAAATACCTATACAAACTTGTTCCTACATAGTAATTTGCAACTTTGAATGAAAATGTGCTTCCTTACAGCAACGTGCTATAGGTTCTGAATGCCCGAATTGGGAATCTGTGTCAAAACTTTGTTAGGAATTATGTGATCCTTACTAGCTGGAAGTAAGGGAGATGGGGCATGAAGTTATTTCTAGGAGTTGGACACATACCAAGTTTAGCTCAGTTCTGGGCATCTTTGAAATACCTATACAAACTTGTTCCTACATAGTAACTTGCAACTTTGAATGAGAATGTGCTTGCTTACAGCAACGTGCTATATGTTCTGAATGCCCGAATTGGGAATCTGTGTCAAAACTTTGTTAGGAATTATGTGATCCTTACTAGCTGGAAGTAAGGGAGATGGGGCATGAAGTTATTTCTTGGAGTTGGAGACATACCAAGTTTAGCTCAGTTCTGGGCATCTTTGAAATACCTATACAAACTTGTTCCTACATAGTAACTTGCAACTTTGAATGAGAATGTGCTTGCTTGCAGCAACGTGCTATATGTTCTGAATGCCCGATTTGGGAATCTGTGTCAAAACTTTGTTAGGAATTATGTGATCCTTACTAGCTGGAAGTAAGGGAGATGGAGCATGAAGTTATTTCTAGGAGTTGGACACATACCAAGTTTAGCTCAGTTCTGGGCATCTTTGAAATACCTATACAAACTTGTTCCTACATAGTAACTTGCATCTTTGAATGAGAATGTGCTTGCTTGCAGCAACGTGCTATATGTTCTGAATGTCCCATTTGGGAATCTGTGTCAAAACTTTGTTAGGAATTATGTGATCCTTACTAGCTGGAAGTAAGGAAGATGGAGCATGAAGTTATTTCTAGGAGTTGGACACATACCAAGTTTAGCTCAGTTCTGGGCATCTTTGAAATACCTATACAAACTTGTTCCTACATAGTAACTTGCATCTTTGAATGAGAATGTGCTTGCTTACAGCAACGTGCTATATGTTCTGAATGCCCGAATTGGGAATCTGTGTCAAAACTTTGTTAGGAATTATGTGATCCTTACTAGCTGGAAGTAAGGGAGATGGGGCATGAAGTTATTTCTAGGAGTTGGACACATACCAAGTTTAGCTCAGTTCTGGGCATCTTTGAAATACCTATACAAACTTGTTCCTACATAGTAACTTGCAACTTTGAATGAAAATGTGCTTGCTTACAGCAACGTGCTATATGTTCTGAATGCCCGAATTGGGAATCTGTGTCAAAACTTTGTTAGGAATTATGTGATCCTTATTAGCTGGAAGTAAGGGAGATGGGGCATGAAGTTATTTCTAGGAGTTGGACACATACCAAGTTTAGCTCAGTTCTGGGCATCTTTGAAATACCTATACAAACTTGTTCCTACATAGTAACTTGCATCTTTGAATGAGAATGTGCTTGCTTACAGCAACGTGCTATATGTTCTGAATGCCCGAATTGGGAATCTGTGTCAAAACTTTGTTAGGAATTATGTGATCCTTACTAGCTGGAAGTAAGGGAGATGGGGCATGAAGTTATTTCTAGGAGTTGGACAGATACCAAGTTTAGCTCAGTTCTGGGCATCTTTGAAATACCTATACAAACATGTTCCTACATAGTAACTTGCAACTTTGAATGAAAATGTGCTTGCTTACAGCAACGTGCTATAGGTTCTGAATGCCCGAATTGGGAATCTGTGTCAAAACTTTGTTAGGAATTATGTGATCCTTACTAGCTGGAAGTAAGGGAGATGGGGCATGAAGTTATTTCTAGGAGTTGGACAGATACCAAGTTTAGCTCAGTTCTGGGCATCTTTGAAATACCTATACAAACTTGTTCCTACATAGTAACTTGCATCTTTGAATGAGAATGTGCTTGCTTACAGCAACGTGCTATATGTTCTGAATGCCCGAATTGTGAATCTGTGTCAAAACTTTGTTAGGAATTATGTGATCCTTACTAGCTGGAAGTAAGGGAGATGGGGCATGAAGTTATTTCTTGGAGTTGGAGACATACCAAGTTTAGCTCAGTTCTGGGCATCTTTGAAATACCTATACAAACTTGTTCCTACATAGTAACTTGCAACTTTGAATGAGAATGTGCTTGCTTGCAGCAACGTGCTATAGGTTCTGAATGCCCGATTTGGAAATCTGTGTCAAAACTTTGTTAGGAATTATGTGATCCTTACTAGCTGGAAGTAAGGGAGTTGGAGCATGAAGTTATTTCTAGGAGTTGGACACATACCAAGTTTAGCTCAGTTCTGGGCATCTTTGAAATACCTATACAAACTTGTTCCTACATAGTAACTTGCATCTTTGAATGAGAATGTGCTTGCTTACAGCAACGTGCTATATGTTCTGAATGCCCGAATTGGCAATCTGTGTCAAAACTTTGTTAGGAATGATGTGATCCTTACTAGCTGGAAGTAAGGGAGATGGGGCATGAAGTTATTTCTAGGAGTTGGACACATACCAAGTTTAGCTCAGTTCTGGGCATCTTTGAAATACCTATACAAACTTGTTCCTACATAGTAACTTGCATCTTTAATGAGAATCTGCTTGCTTACAGCAACGTGCTATATGTTCTGAATGCCCGAATTGGGAATCTGTGTCAAAACTTTGTTAGGAATTATGTGATCCTTACTAGCTGGAAGTAAGGGAGATGGGGCATGAAGTTATTTCTAGGAGTTGGACACATACCAAGTTTAGCTCAGTTCTGGGCATCTTTGAAATACCTATACAAACTTGTTCCTACATAGTAACTTGCAACTTTGAATGAGAATGTGCTTGCTTACAGCAACGTGCTATATGTTCTGAATGCCCGAATTGGGAATCTGTGTCAAAACTTTGTTAGGAATTATGTGATCCTTACTAGCTGGAAGTAAGGGAGATGGGGCATGAAGTTATTTCTAGGAGTTGGACACATACCAAGTTTAGCTCAGTTCTGGGCATCTTTGAAATACCTATACAAACTTGTTCCTACATAGTAACTTGCAACTTTGAATGAAAATGTGCTTGCTTACAGCAACGTGCTATATGTTCTGAATGCCCGAATTGGGAATCTGTGTCAAAACTTTGTTAGGAATTATGTGATCCTTATTAGCTGGAAGTAAGGGAGATGGGGCATGAAGTTATTTCTAGGAGTTGGACACATACCAAGTTTAGCTCAGTTCTGGGCATCTTTGAAATACCTATACAAACTTGTTCCTACATAGTAACTTGCATCTTTGAATGAGAATGTGCTTGCTTACAGCAACGTGCTATATGTTCTGAATGCCCGAATTGGGAATCTGTGTCAAAACTTTGTTAGGAATTATGTGATCCTTACTAGCTGGAAGTAAGGGAGATGGGGCATGAAGTTATTTCTAGGAGTTGGACACATACCAAGTTTAGCTCAGTTCTGGGCATCTTTGAAATACCTATACAAACTTGTTCCTACATAGTAACTTGCATCTTTGAATGAGAATGTGCTTGCTTACAGCAACGTGCTATATGTTCTGAATGCCCGAATTGGGAATCTGTGTCAAAACTTTGTTAGGAATTATGTGATCCTTACTAGCTGGAAGTAAGGGAGATGGGGCATGAAGTTATTTCTAGGAGTTGGACACATACCAAGTTTAGCTCAGTTCTGGGCATCTTTGAAATACCTATACAAACTTGTTCCTACATAGTAACTTGCATCTTTGAATGAGAATGTGCTTGCTTGCAGCAACGTGCTATATGTTCTGAATGCCCGATTTGGGAATCTGTGTCAAAACTTTGTTAGGAATTATGTGATCCTTACTAGCTGGAAGTAAGGAAGATGGAGCATGAAGTTATTTCTAGGAGTTGGACACATAGCAAGTTTAGCTCAGTTCTGGGCATCTTTGAAATACCTATACAAACTTGTTCCTACATAGTAACTTGCATCTTTGAATGAGAATGTGCTTGCTTACAGCAACGTGCTATATGTTCTGAATGCCCGAATTGGGAATCTGTGTCAAAACTTTGTTAGGAATTATGTGATCCTTACTAGCTGGAAGTAAGGGAGATGGGGCATGAAGTTATTTCTAGGAGTTGGACACATACCAAGTTTAGCTCAGTTCTGGGCATCTTTGAAATACCTATACAAACTTGTTCCTACATAGTAACTTGCAACTTTGAATGAGAATGTGCTTGCTTACAGCAACGTGCTATATGTTCTGAATGCCCGAATTGGGATTCTGTGTCAAAACTTTGTTAGGAATTATGTGATCCTTAGTAGCTGGAAGTAAGGGAGATGGGGCATGAAGTTATTTCTAGGAGTTGGACACATACCAAGTTTAGCTCAGTTCTGGGCATCTTTGAAATACCTATACAAACTTGTTCCTACATAGTAACTTGCAACTTTGAATGAGAATGTGCTTGCTTACAGCAACGTGCTATATGTTCTGAATGCCCGAATTGGGAATCTGTGTCAAAACTTTGTTAGGAATTATGTGATCCTTACTAGCTGGAAGTAAGGGAGATGGGGCATGAAGTTATTTCTAGGAGTTGGACACATACCAAGTTTAGCTCAGTTCTGGGCATCTTTGAAATACCTATACAAACTTGTTCCTACCTAGTAACTTGCATCTTTAATGAGAATGTGCTTGCTTACAGCAACGTGCTATATGTTCTGAATGCCCGAATTGGGAATCTGTGTCAAAACTTTGTTAGGAATTATGTGATCCTTACTAGCTGGAAGTAAGGGAGATGGGGCATGAAGTTATTTCTAGGAGTTGGACACATACCAAGTTTAGCTCAGTTCTGGGCATCTTTGAAATACCTATACAAACTTGTTCCTACATAGTAACTTGCAACTTTGAATGAGAATGTGCTTGCTTACAGCAACGTGCTATATGTTCTGAATGCCCGAATTGGGAATCTGTGTCAAAACTTTGTTAGGAATTATGTGATCCTTACTAGCTGGAAGTAAGGGAGATGGGGCATGAAGTTATTTCTAGGAGTTGGACACATACCAAGTTTAGCTCAGTTCTGGGCATCTTTGAAATACCTATACAAACTTGTTCCTACATAGTAACTTGCATCTTTGAAAGAGAATGTGCTTGCTTACAGCAACGTGCTATATGTTCTGAATGCCCGAATTGGCAATCTGTGTCAAAACTTTGTTAGGAATTATGTGATCCTTACTAGCTGGAAGTAAGGGAGATGGGGCATGAAGTTATTTCTAGGAGTTGGACACATACCAAGTTTAGCTCAGTTCTGGGCAGCTTGGAAATACCTATACAAACTTGTTCCTACATAGTAACTTGCATCTTTAATGAGAATGTGCTTGCTTACAGCAACGTGCTATATGTTCTGAATGCCCGAATTGGGAATCTGTGTCAAAACTTTGTTAGGAATTATGTGATCCTTACTAGCTGGAAGTAAGGGAGATGGGGCATGAAGTTATTTCTAGGAGTTGGACACATACCAAGTTTAGCTCAGTTCTGGGCATCTTTGAAATACCTATACAAACTTGTTCCAACATAGTAACTTGCAACTTTGAATGAGAATGTGCTTGCTTACAGCAACGTGCTATATGTTCTGAATGCCCGAATTGGGAATCTGTGTCAAAACTTTGTTAGGAATTATGTGATCCTTACTAGCTGGAAGTAAGGGAGATGGGGCATGAAGTTATTTCTAGGAGTTGGACACATACCAAGTTTAGCTCAGTTCTGGGCATCTTTGAAATACCTATACAAACTTGTTCCTACATAGTAACTTGCAACTTTGAATGAGAATGTGCTTGCTTACAGCAACGTGCTATATGTTCTGAATGCCCGAATTGGGAATCTGTGTCAAAACTTTGTTAGGAATTATGTGATCCTTACTAGCTGGAAGTAAGGGAGATGGGGCATGAAGTTATTTCTAGGAGTTGGACACATACCAAGTTTAGCTCAGTTCTGGGCATCTTTGAAATACCTATACTAACTTGTTCCTACCTAGTAACTTGCAACTTTGAATGAGAATGTGCTTGCTTACAGCAACGTGCTATATGTTCTGAATGCCCGAATTGGCAATCTGTGTCAAAACTTTGTTAGGAATTATGTGATCCTTACTAGCTGGAAGTAAGGGAGATGGGGCATGAAGTTATTTCTAGGAGTTGGACACATACCAAGTTTAGCTCAGTTCTGGGCATCTTTGAAATACCTATACAAACTTGTTCCTACATAGTAACTTGCAACTTTGAATGAGAATGTGCTTGCTTACAGCAACGTGCTATATGTTCTGAATGCCCGAATTGGGAATCTGTGTCAAAACTTTGTTAGGAATTATGTGATCCTTACTAGCTGGAAGTAAGGGAGATGGGGCATGAAGTTATTTCTAGGAGTTGGACACATACCAAGTTTAGCTCAGTTCTGGGCATCTTTGAAATACCTATACAAACTTGTTCCTACCTAGTAACTTGCATCTTTAATGAGAATGTGCTTGCTTACAGCAACGTGCTATATGTTCTGAATGCCCGAATTGGGAATCTGTGTCAAAACTTTGTTAGGAATTATGTGATCCTTACTAGCTGGAAGTAAGGGAGATGGGGCATGAAGTTATTTCTAGGAGTTGGACACATACCAAGTTTAGCTCAGTTCTGGGCATCTTTGAAATACCTATACAAACTTGTTCCTACATAGTAACTTGCAACTTTGAATGAGAATGTGCTTGCTTACAGCAACGTGCTATATGTTCTGAATGCCCGAATTGGGAATCTGTGTCAAAACTTTGTTAGGAATTATGTGATCCTTACTAGCTGGAAGTAAGGGAGATGGGGCATGAAGTTATTTCTAGGCGTTGGACACATACCAAGTTTAGCTCAGTTCTGGGCATCTTTGAAATACCTAAACAAACTTGTTCCTACATAGTAACTTGCAACTTTGAATGAGAATGTGCTTGCTTACAGCAACGTGCTATATGTTCTGAATGCCCGAATTGGGAATCTGTGTCAAAACTTTGTTAGGAATTATGTGATCCTTACTAGCTGGAAGTAAGGGAGATGGAGCATGAAGTTATTTCTAGGAGTTGGACACATACCAAGTTTAGCTCAGTTCTGGGCATCTTTGAAATACCTATACAAACTTGTTCCTACCTAGTAACTTGCATCTTTGAATGAGAATCTGCTTGCTTACAGCAACGTGCTATATGTTCTGAATGCCCGAATTGGGAATCTGTGTCAAAACTTTGTTAGGAATTATGTGATCCTTACTAGCTGGAAGTAAGGGAGATGGGGCATGAAGTTATTTCTAGGAGTTGGACAGATACCAAGTTTAGCTCAGTTCTGGGCATCTTTGAAATACCTATACAAACTTGTTCCTACATAGTAACTTACAACTTTGAATGAAAATGTGCTTGCTTACAGCAACGTGCTATAGGTTCTGAATGCCCGAATTGGGAATCTGTGTCAAAACTTTGTTAGGAATTATGTGATCCTTACTAGCTGGAAGTAAGGGAGATGGGGCATGAAGTTATTTCTAGGAGTTGGACACATACCAAGTTTAGCTCAGTTCTGGGCATCTTTGAAATACCTATACAAACTTGTTCCTACATAGTAACTTGCATCTTTGAATGAGAATCTGCTTGCTTACAGCAACGTGCTATATGTTCTGAATGCCCGAATTGGGAATCTGTGTCAAAACTTTGTTAGGAATTATGTGATCCTTACTAGCTGGAAGTAAGGGAGATGGGGCATGAAGTTATTTCTAGGAGTTGGACACATACCAAGTTTAGCTCAGTTCTGGGCATCTTTGAAATACCTATACAAACTTGTTCCTACATAGTAACTTGCAACTTTGAATGAGAATGTGCTTGCTTACAGCAACGTGCTATATGTTCTGAATGCCCGAATTGGGAATCTGTGTCAAAACTTTGTTAGGAATTATGTGATCCTTACTAGCTGGAAGTAAGGGAGATGGGGCATGAAGTTATTTCTAGGAGTTGGACACATACCAAGTTTAGCTCAGTTCTGGGCATCTTTGAAATACCTATACAAACTTGTTCCTACATAGTAACTTGCAACTTTGAATGAGAATGTGCTTGCTTACAGCAACGTGCTATATGTTCTGAATGCCCGAATTGGGAATCTGTGTCAAAACTTTGTTAGGAATTATGTGATCCTTACTAGCTGGAAGTAAGGGAGATGGGGCATGAAGTTATTTCTAGGAGTTGGACACATACCAAGTTTAGCTCAGTTCTGGGCATCTTTGAAATACCTATACAAACTTGTTCCTACCTAGTAACTTGCATCTTTAATGAGAATGTGCTTGCTTACAGCAACGTGCTATATGTTCTGAATGCCCGAATTGGGAATCTGTGTCAAAACTTTGTTAGGAATTATGTGATCCTTACTAGCTGGAAGTAAGGGAGATGGGGCATGAAGTTATTTCTAGGAGTTGGACACATACCAAGTTTAGCTCAGTTCTGGGCATCTTTGAAATACCTATACAAACTTGTTCCTACATAGTAACTTGCAACTTTGAATGAGAATGTGCTTGCTTACAGCAACGTGCTATATGTTCTGAATGCCCGAATTGGGAATCTGTGTCAAAACTTTGTTAGGAATTATGTGATCCTTACTAGCTGGAAGTAAGGGAGATGGGGCATGAAGTTATTTCTAGGCGTTGGACACATACCAAGTTTAGCTCAGTTCTGGGCATCTTTGAAATACCTAAACAAACTTGTTCCTACATAGTAACTTGCAACTTTGAATGAGAATGTGCTTGCTTACAGCAACGTGCTATATGTTCTGAATGCCCGAATTGGGAATCTGTGTCAAAACTTTGTTAGGAATTATGTGATCCTTACTAGCTGGAAGTAAGGGAGATGGAGCATGAAGTTATTTCTAGGAGTTGGACACATACCAAGTTTAGCTCAGTTCTGGGCATCTTTGAAATACCTATACAAACTTGTTCCTACCTAGTAACTTGCATCTTTGAATGAGAATCTGCTTGCTTACAGCAACGTGCTATATGTTCTGAATGCCCGAATTGGGAATCTGTGTCAAAACTTTGTTAGGAATTATGTGATCCTTACTAGCTGGAAGTAAGGGAGATGGGGCATGAAGTTATTTCTAGGAGTTGGACAGATACCAAGTTTAGCTCAGTTCTGGGCATCTTTGAAATACCTATACAAACTTGTTCCTACATAGTAACTTACAACTTTGAATGAAAATGTGCTTGCTTACAGCAACGTGCTATAGGTTCTGAATGCCCGAATTGGGAATCTGTGTCAAAACTTTGTTAGGAATTATGTGATCCTTACTAGCTGGAAGTAAGGGAGATGGGGCATGAAGTTATTTCTAGGAGTTGGACACATACCAAGTTTAGCTCAGTTCTGGGCATCTTTGAAATACCTATACAAACTTGTTCCTACATAGTAACTTGCATCTTTGAATGAGAATCTGCTTGCTTACAGCAACGTGCCATATGTTCTGAATGCCCGAATTGGGAATCTGTGTCAAAACTTTGTTAGGAATTATGTGATCCTTACTAGCTGGAAGTAAGGGAGATGGGGCATGAAGTTATTTCTAGGAGTTGGACACATACCAAGTTTAGCTCAGTTCTGGGCATCTTTGAAATACCTATACAAACTTGTTCCTACATAGTAACTTGCAACTTTGAATGAGAATGTGCTTGCTTACAGCAACGTGCTATATGATCTGAATGCCCGAATTGGGAATCTGTGTCAAAACTTTGTTAGGAATTATGTGATCCTTACTAGCTGGATGTAAGGGAGATGGGGCATGAAGTTATTTCTAGGAGTTGGACACATACCAAGTTTAGCTCAGTTCTGGGCATCTTTGAAATACCTATACAAACTTGTTCCTACATAGTAACTTGCAACTTTGAATGAGAATGTGCTTGCTTACAGCAACGTGCTATATGTTCTGAATGCCCGAATTGGGAATCTGTGTCAAAACTTTGTTAGGAATTATGTGATCCTTACTAGCTGGAAGTAAGGGAGATGGGGCATGAAGTTATTTCTAGGAGTTGGACACATACCAAGTTTAGCTCAGTTCTGGGCATCTTTGAAATACCTATACAAACTTGTTCCTACCTAGTAACTTGCATCTTTAATGAGAATGTGCTTGCTTACAGCAACGTGCTATATGTTCTGAATGCCCGAATTGGGAATCTGTGTCAAAACTTTGTTAGGAATTATGTGATCCTTACTAGCTGGAAGTAAGGGAGATGGGGCATGAAGTTATTTCTAGGAGTTGGACACATACCAAGTTTAGCTCAGTTCTGGGCATCTTTGAAATACCTATACAAACTTGTTCCTACATAGTAACTTGCAACTTTGAATGAGAATGTGCTTGCTTACAGCAACGTGCTATATGTTCTGAATGCCCGAATTGGGAATCTGTGTCAAAACTTTGTTAGGAATTATGTGATCCTTACTAGCTGGAAGTAAGGGAGATGGGGCATGAAGTTATTTCTAGGAGTTGGACACATACCAAGTTTAGCTCAGTTCTGGGCATCTTTGAAATACCTAAACAAACTTGTTCCTACATAGTAACTTGCAACTTTGAATGAGAATCTGCTTGCTTACAGCAACGTGCTATATGTTCTGAATGCCCGAATTGGGAATCTGTGTCAAAACTTTGTTAGGAATTATGTGATCCTTACTAGCTGGAAGTAAGGGAGATGGGGCATGAAGTTATTTCTAGGAGTTGGACACATACCAAGTTTAGCTCAGTTCTGGGCATCTTTGAAATACCTATACAAACTTGTTCCTACCTAGTAACTTGCATCTTTGAATGAGAATCTGCTTGCTTACAGCAACGTGCTATATGTTCTGAATGCCCGAATTGGGAATCTGTGTCAAAACTTTGTTAGGAATTATGTGATCCTTACTAGCTGGAAGTAAGGGAGATGGGGCATGAAGTTATTTCTAGGAGTTGGACAGATACCAAGTTTAGCTCAGTTCTCGGCATCTTTGAAATACCTATACAAACTTGTTCCTACATAGTAACTTGCAACTTTGAATGAAAATGTGCTTGCTTACAGCAACGTGCTATAGGTTCTGAATGCCCGAATTGGGAATCTGTGTCAAAACTTTGTTAGGAATTATGTGATCCTTACTAGTGGAAGTAAGGGAGATGGGGCATGAAGTTATTTCTAGGAGTTGGACACATACCAAGTTTATCTCAGTTCTGGGCATCTTTGAAATACCTATACAAACTTGTTCCTACATAGTAACTTGCATCTTTGAATGAGAATCTGCTTGCTTACAGCAACGTGCTATATGTTCTGAATGCCCGAATTGGGAATCTGTGTCAAAACTTTGTTAGGAATTATGTGATCCTTACTAGCTGGAAGTAAGGGAAATGGGGCATGAAGTTATTTCTAGGAGTTGGACACATACCAAGTTTAGCTCAGTTCTGGGCATCTTTGAAATACCTATACAAACTTGTTCCTACATAGTAACTTGCAACTTTGAATGAGAATGTGCTTGCTTACAGCAACGTGCTATATGTTCTGAATGCCCGAATTGGGAATCTGTGTCAAAACTTTGTTAGGAATTATGTGATCCTTACTAGCTGGAAGTAAGGGAGATGGGGCATGAAGTTATTTCTAGGAGTTGGACACATACCAAGTTTAGCTCAGTTCTGGGCATCTTTGAAATACCTATACAAACTTGTTCCTACATAGTAACTTGCAACTTTGAATGAGAATGTGCTTGCTTGCAGCAACGTGCTATATGTTCTGAATGCCCGAATTGGGAATCTGTGTCAAAACTATGTTAGGAATTATGTGATCCTTACTAGCTGGAAGTAAGGGAGATGGGGCATGAAGTTATTTCTAGGAGTTGGACACATACCAAGTTTAGCTCAGTTCTGGGCATCTTTGAAATACCTATACAAACTTGTTCCTACATCGTAACTTGCATCTTTGAATGAGAATGTGCTTGCTTTCAGCAACGTGCTATATGTTCTGAATGCCCGAATTGGCAATCTGTGTCAAAACTTTGTTAGGAATTATGTGATCCTTACTAGCTGGAAGTAAGGGAGATGGGGCATGAAGTTATTTCTAGGAGTTGGAGACATACCAAGTTTAGCTCAGTTCTGGGCATCTTTGAAATACCTATACAAACTTGTTCCTACATAGTAACTTGCATCTTTAATGAGAATCTGCTTGCTTACAGCAACGTGCTATATGTTCTGAATGCCCGAATTGGGAATCTGTGTCAAAACTTTGTTAGGAATTATGTGATCCTTACTAGCTGGAAGTAAGGGAAATGGGGCATGAAGTTATTTCTAGGAGTTGGACACATACCAAGTTTAGCTCAGTTCTGGGCATCTTTGAAATACCTATACAAACTTGTTCCTACATAGTAACTTGCTACTTTGAATGAGAATGTGCTTGCTTACAGCAACGTGCTATATGTTCTGAATGCCCGAATTGGCAATGTCTGTCAAAACTTTGTTAGGAATTATGTGATCCTTACTAGCTGGAAGTAAGGGAGATGGGGCATGAAGTTATTTCTAGGAGTTGGACACATACCAAGTTTAGCTCAGTTCTGGGCATCTTTGAAATACCTATACAAACTTGTTCCTACATAGTAACTTGCATCTTTGAATGAGAATCTGCTTGCTTACAGCAACGTGCTATATGTTCTGAATGCCCGAATTGGGAATCTGTGTCAAAACTTTGTTAGGAATTATGTGATCCTTACTAGCTGGAAGTAAGGGAGATGGGGCATGAAGTTATTTCTAGGAGTTGGACACATACCAAGTTTAGCTCAGTTCTGGGCATCTTTGAAATACCTATACAAACTTGTTCCTACATAGTAACTTGCAACTTTGAATGAGAATGTGCTTGCTTACAGCAACGTGCTATATGTTCTGAATGCCCGAATTGGGAATCTGTGTCAAAACTTTGTTAGGAATTATGTGATCCTTACTAGCTGGAAGTAAGGGAGATGGGGCATGAAGTTATTTCTAGGAGTTGGACACATACCAAGTTTAGCTCAGTTCTGGGCATCTTTGAAATACCTATACAAACTTGTTCCTACATAGTAACTTGCAACTTTGAATGAGAATGTGCTTGCTTGCAGCAACGTGCTATATGTTCTGAATGCCCGAATTGGGAATCTGTGTCAAAACTTTGTTAGGAATTATGTGATCCTTACTAGCTGGAAGTAAGGGAGATGGGGCATGAAGATATTTCTAGGAGTTGGACACATACCAAGTTTAGCTCAGTTCTGGGCATCTTTGAAATACCTATACAAACTTGTTCCTACATCGTAACTTGCATCTTTGAATGAGAATGTGCTTGCTTACAGCAACGTGCTATATGTTCTGAATGCCCGAATTGGGAATCTGTGTCAAAACTTTGTTAGGAATTATGTGATCCTTACTAGCTGGAAGTAAGGGAGATGGGGCATGAAGTTATTTCTAGGAGTTGGACACATACCAAGTTTAGCTCAGTTCTGGGCATCTTTGAAATACCTATACAAACTTGTTCCTACATAGTAACTTGCATCTTTAATGAGAATCTGCTTGCTTACAGCAACGTGCTATATGTTCTGAATGCCCGAATTGGGAATCTGTGTCAAAACTTTGTTAGGAATTATGTGATCCTTACTAGCTGGAAGTAAGGGAAATGGGGCATGAAGTTATTTCTAGGAGTTGGACACATACCAAGTTTAGCTCAGTTCTGGGCATCTTTGAAATACCTATACAAACTTGTTCCTACATAGTAACTTGCAACTTTGAATGAGAATGTGCTTGCTTACAGCAACGTGCTATATGTTCTGAATGCCCGAATTGGGAATCTGTGTCAAAACTTTGTTAGGAATTATGTGATCCTTACTAGCTGGAAGTAAGGGAGATGGGGCATGAAGTTATTTCTAGGAGTTGGACACATACCAAGTTTAGCTCAGTTCTGGGCATCTTTGAAACACCTATACAAACTTGTTCCTACATAGTAACTTGCAACTTTGAATGAAAATGTGCTTGCTTACAGCAACGTGCTATATGTTCTGAATGCCCGAATTGGGAATCTGTGTCAAAACTTTGTTAGGAATTATGTGATCCTTATTAGCTGGAAGTAAGGGAGATGGGGCATGAAGTTATTTCTAGGAGTTGGACACATACCAAGTTTAGCTCAGTTCTGGGCATCTTTGAAATACCTATACAAACTTGTTCCTACATAGTAACTTGCATCTTTGAATGAGAATCTGCTTGCTTACAGCAACGTGCTATATGTTCTGAATGCCCGAATTGGGAATCTGTGTCAAAACTTTGTTAGGAATTATGTGATCCTTACTAGCTGGAAGTAAGGGAGATGGGGCATGAAGTTATTTCTAGGAGTTGGACACATACCAAGTTTAGCTCAGTTCTGGGCATCTTTAAAATACCTATACAAACTTGTTCCTACATAGTAACTTGCAACTTTGAATGAGAATGTGCTTGCTTACAGCAACGTGCTATATGTTCTGAATGCCCGAATTGGCAATCTGTGTCAAAACTTTGTTAGGAATTATGTGATCCTTACTAGCTGGAAGTAAGGGAGATGGGGCATGAAGTTATTTCTAGGAGTTGGACACATACCAAGTTTAGCTCAGTTCTGGGCATCTTTGAAATACCTATACAAACTTGTTCTTACATAGTAACTTGCATCTTTGAAAGAGAATGTGCTTGCTTACAGCAACGTGCTATATGTTCTGAATGCCCGAATTGGCAATCTGTGTCAAAACTTTGTTAGGAATTATGTGATCCTTACTAGCTGGAAGTAAGGGAGATGGGGCATGAAGTTATTTCTAGGAGTTGGACACATACCAAGTTTAGCTCAGTTCTGGGCATCTTTGAAATACCTATACAAACTTGTTCCCACATAGTAACTTGCATCTTTAATGAGAATGTGCTTGCTTACAGCAACGTGCTATATGTTCTGAATGCCCGAATTGGGAATCTGTGTCAAAACTTTGTTAGGAATTATGTGATCCTTACTAGCTGGAAGTAAGGGAGATGGGGCATGAAGTTATTTCTAGGAGTTGGACACATACCAAGTTTAGCTCAGTTCTGGGCATCTTTGAAATACCTATACAAACTTGTTCCTACATAGTAACTTGCAACTTTGAATGAGAATGTGCTTGCTTACAGCAACGTGCTATATGTTCTGAATGCCCGAATTGGGAATCTGTGTCAAAACTTTGTTAGGAATTATGTGATCCTTACTAGCTGGAAGTAAGGGAGATGGGGCATGAAGTTATTTCTAGGAGTTGGACACATACCAAGTTTAGCTCAGTTCTGGGCATCTTTGAAATACCTATACAAACTTGTTCCTACATAGTAACTTGCAACTTTGAATGAGAATGTGCTTGCTTACAGCAACGTGCTATATGTTCTGAATGCCCGAATTGGGAATCTGTGTCAAAACTTTGTTAGGAATTATGTGATCCTTACTAGCTGGAAGTAAGGGAGATGGGCATGAAGTTATTTCTAGGAGTTGGACACATACCAAGTTTAGCTCAGTTCTGGGCATCTTTGAAATACCTATACAAACTTGTTCCTACCTAGTAACTTGCATCTTTGAATGAGAATCTGCTTGCTTACAGCAACGTGCTATATGTTCTGAATGCCCGAATTGGGAATCTGTGTCAAAACTTTGTTAGGAATTATGTGATCCTTACTAGCTGGAAGTAAGGGAGATGGGGCATGAAGTTATTTCTAGGAGTTGGACAGATACCAAGTTTAGCTCAGTTCTGGGCATCTTTGAAATACCTATGCAAACTTGTTCCTACATAGTAACTTGCAACTTTGAATGAAAATGTGCTTGCTTACAGCAACGTGCTATAGGTTCTGAATGCCCGATTTGGGAATCTGTGTCAAAACTTTGTTAGGAATTATGTGATCCTTACTAGCTGGAAGTAATGGAGATGGGGCATGAAGTTATTTCTAGGAGTTGGACACATACCAAGTTTAGCTCAGTTCTGGGCATCTTTGAAATACCTATACAAACTTGTTCCTACATAGTAACTTGCAACTTTGAATGAGAATGTGCTTGCTTACAGCAACGTGCTATATGTTCTGAATGCCCGAATTGGGAATCTGTGTCAAAACTTTGTTAGGAATTATGTGATCCTTACTAGCTGGAAGTAAGGGAGATGGGGCATGAAGTTATTTCTTGGAGTTGGAGACATACCAAGTTTAGCTCAGTTTTGGGCATCTTTGAAATACCTATACAAACTTGTTCCTACATAGTAACTTGCAACTTTGAATGAGAATGTGCTTGCTTGCAGCAACGTGCTATATGTTCTGAATGCCCGATTTGGGAATCTGTGTCAAAACATTGTTAGGAATTATGTGATCCTTACTAGCTGGAAGTAAGGGAGGTGGAGCATGAAGTTATTTCTAGGAGTTGGACACATACCAAGTTTGCTCAGTTCTGGGCATCTTTGAAATACCTATACAAACTTGTTCCTACATAGTAACTTGCATCTTTGAATGAGAATGTGCTTGCTTACAGCAACGTGCTATATGTTCTGAATGCCCGAATTGGCAATGTCTGTCAAAACTTTGTTAGGAATGATGTGATCCTTACTAGCTGGAAGTAAGGGAGATGGGGCATGAAGTTATTTCTAGGAGTTGGACACATACCAAGTTTAGCTCAGTTCTGGGCATCTTTGAAATACCTATACTAACTTGTTCCTACAAAGTAACTTGCAACTTTGAATGAGAATGTGCTTGCTTACAGCAACGTGCTATATGTTCTGAATGCCCGAATTCGGAATCTGTGTCAAAACTTTGTTAGGAATTATGTGATCCTTACTAGCTGGAAGTAAGGGAGATGGGGCATGAAGTTATTTCTAGGAGTTGGACACATACCAAGTTTAGCTCAGTTCTGGGCATCTTTGAAATACCTATACAAACTTGTTCCTACATAGTAACTTGCAACTTTGAATGAGAATGTGCTTGCTTACAGCAACGTGCTATATGTTCTGAATGCCCGAATTGGGAATCTGTGTCAAAACTTTGTTAGGAATTATGTGATCCTTACTAGCTGGAAGTAAGGGAGATGGGGCATGAAGTTATTTCTAGGAGTTGGACACATACCAAGTTTAGCTCAGTTCTGGGCATCTTTGAAATACCTATACAAACTTGTTCCTACATAGTAACTTGCAACTTTGAATGAGAATGTGCTTGCTTGCAGCAACGTGCTATATGTTCTGAATGCCCGAATTGGGAATCTGCGTAAAAACTTTGTTAGGAATTATGTGATCCTTACTAGCTGGAAGTAAGGGAGATGGGGCATGAAGTTATTTCTAGGAGTTGGACACATACCAAGTTTAGCTCAGTTCTGGGCATCTTTGAAATACCTATACAAACTTGTTCCTACATCGTAACTTGCATCTTTGAATGAGAATGTGCTTGCTTACAGCAACGTGCTATATGTTCTGAATGCCCGAATTGGGAATCTGTGTCAAAACTTTGTTAGGAATTATGTGATCCTTACTAGCTGGAAGTAAGGGAGATGGGGCATGAAGTTATTTCTAGGAGTTGGAGACATACCAAGTTTAGCTCAGTTCTGGGCATCTTTGAAATACCTATACAAACTTGTTCCTACATAGTAACTTGCATCTTTAATGAGAATCTGCTTGCTTACAGCAACGTGCTATATGTTCTGAATGCCCGAATTGGGAATCTGTGTCAAAACTTTGTTAGGAATTATGTGATCCTTACTAGCTGGAAGTAAGGGAAATGGGGCATGAAGTTATTTCTAGGAGTTTGACACATACCAAGTTTAGCTCAGTTCTGGGCATCTTTGAAATACCTATACAAACTTGTTCCTACATAGTAACTTGCAACTTTGAATGAGAATGTGCTTGCTTACAGCAACGTGCTATATGTTCTGAATGCCCGAATTGGCAATGTCTGTCAAAACTTTGTTAGGAATTATGTGATCCTTACTAGCTGGAAGTAAGGGAGATGGAGCATGAAGTTATTTCTAGGAGTTGGACACATACCAAGTTTAGCTCAGTTCTGGGCATCTTTGAAATACCTATACAAACTTGTTCCTACATAGTAACTTGCATCTTTGAATGAGAATCTGCTTGCTTACAGCAACGTGCTATATGTTCTGAATGCCCGAATTGGTAATCTGTGTCAAAACTTTGTTAGGAATTATGTGATCCTTACTAGCTGGAAGTAAGGGAGATGGGGCATGAAGTTATTTCTAGGAGTTGGACACATACCAAGTTTAGCTCAGTTCTGGGCATCTTTGAAATACCTATACAAACTTGTTCCTACATAGTAACTTGCAACTTTGAATGAGAATGTGCTTGCTTACAGCAACGTGCTATATGTTCTGAATGCCCGAATTGGGAATCTGTGTCAAAACTTTGTTAGGAATTATGTGATCCTTACCAGCTGGAAGTAAGGGAGATGGGGCATGAAGTTATTTCTAGGAGTTGGACACATACCAAGTTTAGCTCAGTTCTGGGCATCTTTGAAATACCTATACAAACTTGTTCCTACATAGTAACTTGCATCTTTGAATGAGAATGTGCTTGCTTGCAGCAACGTGCTATATGTTCTGAATGCCCGAATTGGGAATCTGTGTCAAAGCTTTGTTAGCAATTATGTGATCCTTACTAGCTGGAAGTAAGGGAGATGGGGCATGAAGTTATTTCTAGGAGTTGGACACATACCAAGTTTAGCTCAGTTCTGGGCATCTTTGAAATACCTATACAAACTTGTTCCTACATCGTAACTTGCATATTTGAATGAGAATGTGCTTGCTTACAGCAACGTGCTATATGTTCTGAATGCCCGAATTGGGAATCTGTGTCAAAACTTTGTTAGGAATTATGTGATCCTTATTAGCTGGAAGTAAGGGAGATGGGGCATGAAGTTATTTCTAGGAGTTGGACACACACCAAGTTTAGCTCAGTTCTGGCCATCTTTGAAATACCTATACAAACTTGTTCCTACAGAGTAACTTGCATCTTTGAATGAGAATCTGCTTGCTTACAGCAACGTGCTATATGTTCTGAATGCCCGAATTGGGAATCTGTGTCAAAACTTTGTTAGGAATTATGTGATCCTTACTAGCTGGAAGTAAGGGAGATGGGGCATGAAGTTATTTCTAGGAGTTGGACACATACCAAGTTTAGCTCAGTTCTGGGCATCTTTGAAATACCTATACAAACTTGTTCCTACCTAGTAACTTGCAACTTTGAATGAAAATGTGCTTCCTTACAGCAACGTGCTATAGGTTCTGAATGCCCGAATTGGGAATCTGTGTCAAAACTTTGTTAGGAATTATGTGATCCTTACTAGCTGGAAGTAAGGGAGATGGGGCATGAAGTTATTTCTAGGAGTTGGACACATACCAAGTTTAGCTCAGTTCTGGGCATCTTTGAAATACCTATACAAAGTTGTTCCTACATAGTAACTTGCAACTTTGAATGAGAATGTGCTTGCTTACAGCAACGTGCTATATGTTCTGAATGCCCGAATTGGGAATCTGTGTCAAAACTTTGTTAGGAATTATGTGATCCTTACTAGCTGGAAGTAAGGGAGATGGGCATGAAGTTATTTCTAGGAGTTGGACACATACCAAGTTTAGCTCAGTTCTGGGCAACTTTGAAATACCTATACAAACTTGTTCCTACCTAGTAACTTGCATCTTTGAATGAGAATCTGCTTGCCTTCAGCAACGTGCTATATGTTCTGAATGCCCGAATTGGGAATCTGTGTCAAAACTTTGTTAGGAATTATGTGATCCTTACTAGCTGGAAGTAAGGGAGATGGGGCATGAAGTTATTTCTAGGAGTTGGACAGATACCAAGTTTAGCTCAGTTCTGGGCATCTTTGAAATACCTATACAAACTTGTTCCTACATAGTATCTTGCAACTTTGAATAAAAATGTGCTTGCTTACAGCAACGTGCTATAGGTTCTGAATGCCCGAATTGGGAATCTGTGTCAAAACTTTGTTAGGAATTATGTGATCCTTACTAGCTGGAAGTAAGGGAGATGGGGCATGAAGTTATTTCTAGGAGTTGGACACATACCAAGTTTAGCTCAGTTCTGGGCATCTTTGAAATACCTATACAAACTTGTTCCTACATAGTAACTTGCAACTTTGAATGAGAATGTGCTTGCTTACAGCAACGTGCTATATGTTCTGAATGCCCGAATTGGGAATCTGTGTCAAAAATTTGTTAGGAATTATGTGATCCTTACTAGCTGGAAGTAAGGGAGATGGGGCATGAAGTTATTTCTAGGAGTTGGACACATACCAAGTTTAGCTCAGTTCTGGGCATCTTTGAAATACCTATACAAACTTGTTCCTACATAGTAACTTGCAACTTTGAATGAGAATGTGCTTGCTTGCAGCAACGTGCTATATGTTCTGAATGCCCGAATTGGGAATCTGTGTCAAAACTTTGTTAGGAATTATGTGATCCTTACTAGCTGGAAGTAAGGGAGATGGGGCATGAAGTTATTTCTAGGAGTTGGACACATACCAAGTTTAGCTCAGTTCTGGGCATCTTTGAAATACCTATACAAACTTGTTCCTACATCGTAACTTGCATCTTTGAATGAGAATGTGCTTGCTTACAGCAACGTGCTATATGTTCTGAATGCCCGAATTGGGAATCTGTGTCAAAACTTTGTTAGGAATTATGTGATCCTTACTAGCTGGAAGTAAGGGAGATGGGGCATGAAGTTATTTCTAGGAGTTGGAGACATACCAAGTTTAGCTCAGTTCTGGGCATCTTTGAAATACCTATACAAACTTGTTCCTACATAGTAACTTGCATCTTTAATGAGAATCTGCTTGCTTACAGCAACGTGCTATATGTTCTGAATGCCCGAATTGGGAATCTGTGTCAAAACTTTGTTAGGAATTATGTGATCCTTACTAGCTGGAAGTAAGGGAAATGGGGCATGAAGTTATTTCTAGGAGTTTGACACATACCAAGTTTAGCTCAGTTCTGGGCATCTTTGAAATACCTATACAAACTTGTTCCTACATAGTAACTTGCAACTTTGAATGAGAATGTGCTTGCTTACAGCAACGTGCTATATGTTCTGAATGCCCGAATTGGAAATGTCTGTCAAAACTTTGTTAGGAATTATGTGATCCTTACTAGCTGGAAGTAAGGGAGATGGGGCATGAAGTTATTTCTAGGAGTTGGACACATACCAAGTTTAGCTCAGTTCTGGGCATCTTTGAAATACCTATACAAACTTGTTCCTACATAGTAACTTGCATCTTTGAATGAGAATCTGCTTGCTTACAGCAACGTGCTATATGTTCTGAATGCCCGAATTGGGAATCTGTGTCAAAACTTTGTTAGGAATTATGTGATCCTTACTAGCTGGAAGTAAGGGAGATGGGGCATGAAGTTATTTCTAGGAGTTGGACACATACCAAGTTTAGCTCAGTTCTGGGCATCTTTGAAATACCTATACAAACTTGTTCCTACATAGTAACTTGCAACTTTGAATGAGAATGTGCTTGCTTACAGCAACGTGCTATATGTTCTGAATGCCCGAATTGGCAATCTGTGTCAAAACTTTGTTAGGAATTATGTGATCCTTACTAGCTGGAAGTAAGGGAGATGGGGCATGAAGTTATTTCTAGGAGTTGGACACATACCAAGTTTAGCTCAGTTCTGGGCATCTTTGAAATACCTATACAAACTTGTTCCTACATAGTAACTTGCAACTTTGAATGAGAATGTGCTTGCTTGCAGCAACGTGCTATATGTTCTGAATGCCCGAATTGGGAATCTGTGTCAAAACTTTGTTAGGAATTATGTGATCCTTACTAGCTGGAAGTAAGGGAGATGGGGCATGAAGTTATTTCTAGGAGTTGGACACATACCAAGTTTAGCTCAGTTCTGGGCATCTTTGAAATACCTATACAAACTTGTTCCTACATCGTAACTTGCATCTTTGAATGAGAATGTGCTTGCTTACAGCAACGTGCTATATGTTCTGAATGCCCGAATTGGCAATCTGTGTCAAAACTTTGTTAGGAATTATGTGATCCTTACTAGCTGGAAGTAAGGGAGATGGGGCATGAAGTTATTTCTAGGAGTTGGAGACATACCAAGTTTAGCTCAGTTCTGGG
This sequence comes from Diceros bicornis minor, assembly GCF_020826845.1. Taxonomy (NCBI): domain Eukaryota; kingdom Metazoa; phylum Chordata; class Mammalia; order Perissodactyla; family Rhinocerotidae; genus Diceros; species Diceros bicornis. The sequence continues at coordinate 651,657 of NC_080767.1, forward strand.
CATCTTTGAAATACCTATACAAACTTGTTCCTACATAGTAACTTGCGTCTTTAATGAGAATCTGCTTGCTTACAGCAACGTGCTATATGTTCTGAATGCCCGAATTGGGAATCTGTGTCAAAACTTTGTTAGGAATTATGTGATCCTTACTAGCTGGAAGTAAGGGAGATGGGGCATGAAGTTATTTCTTGGAGTTGGAGACATACCAAGTTTAGCTCAGTTCTGGGCATCTTTGAAATACCTATACAAACTTGTTCCTACATAGTAACTTGCAACTTTGAATGAGAATGTGCTTGCTTGCAGCAACGTGCTATATGTTCTGAATGCCCGATTTGGGAATCTGTGTCAAAACTTTGTTAGGAATTATGTGATCCTTACTAGCTGGAAGTAAGGGAGATGGAGCATGAAGTTATTTCTAGGAGTTGGACACATACCAAGTTTAGCTCAGTTCTGGGCATCTTTGAAATACCTATACAAACTTGTTCCTACATAGTAACTTGCAACTTTGAATGAAAATGTGCTTGCTTACAGCAACTTGCTATATGTTCTGAATGCCCGAATTGGGAATCTGTGTCAAATCTTTGTTAGGAATTATGTGATCCTTATTAGCTGGAAGTAAGGGAGATGGGGCATGAAGTTATTTCTAGGAGTTGGACACATACCAAGTTTAGCTCAGTTCTGGCCATCTTTGAAATACCTATACAAACTTGTTCCTACATAGTAACTTGCATCTTTGAATGAGAATCTGCTTGCTTACAGCAACGTGCTATATGTTCTGAATGCCCGAATTGGGAATCTGTGTCAAAACTTTGTTAGGAATTATGTGATCCTTACTAGCTGGAAGTAAGTGAGATGGGGCATGAAGTTATTTCTAGGAGTTGGACACATACCAAGTTTAGCTCAGTTCTGGGCATCTTTCAAATACCTATACAAACTTGTTCCTATCTAGTAACTTGCAACTTTGAATGAAAATGTGCTTCCTTACAGCAACGTGCTATAGGTTCTGAATGCCCGAATTGGGAATCTGTGTCAAAACTTTGTTAGGAATTATGTGATCCTTACTAGCTGGAAGTAAGGGAGATGGGGCATGAAGTTATTTCTAGGAGTTGGACACATACCAAGTTTAGCTCAGTTCTGGGCATCTTTGAAATACCTATACAAACTTGTTCCTACATAGTAACTTCCAACTTTGAATGAGAATGTGCTTGCTTACAGCAACGTGCTATATGTTCTGAATGCCCGAATTGGGAATCTGTGTCAAAACTTTGTTAGGAATTATGTGATCCTTACTAGCTGGAAGTAAGGGAGATGGGGCATGAATTTATTTCTTGGAGTTGGAGACATACCAAGTTTAGCTCAGTTCTGGGCATCTTTGAAATACCTATACAAACTTGTTCCTACATAGTAACTTGCAACTTTGAATGAGAATGTGCTTGCTTGCAGCAACGTGCTATATGTTCTGAATGCCCGATTTGGGAATCTGTGTCAAAACTTTGTTAGGAATTATGTGATCCTTACTAGCTGGAAGTAAGGGAGATGGAGCATGAAGTTATTTCTAGGAGTTGGACACATACCAAGTTTAGCTCAGTTCTGGGCATCTTTGAAATACCTATACAAACTTGTTCCTACATCGTAACTTGCATCTTTGAATGAGAATGTGCTTGCTTACAGCAAAGTGCTATATGTCTGAATGCCCGAATTGGGAATCTGTGTCAAAACTTTGTTAGGAATTATGTGATCCTTACTAGCTGGAAGTAAGGGAGATGGAGCATGAAGTTATTTCTAGGAGTTGGACACATACCAAGTTTAGCTCAGTTCTGGGCATCTTTGAAATACCTATACAAACTTGTTCCTACATAGTAACTTGCAACTTTGAATGAAAATGTGCTTGCTTACAGCAACGTGCTATAGGTTCTGAATGCCCGAATTGGGAATCTGTGTCAAAACTTTGTTAGGAATTATGTGATCCTTACTAGCTGGAAGTAAGGGAGATGGGGCATGAAGTTATTTCTAGGAGTTGGACACATACCAAGTTTAGCTCAGTTCTGGGCATCTTTGAAATACCTATACAAACTTGTTCCTACATCGTAACTTGCATCTTTGAATGAGAATGTGCTTGCTTACAGCAACGTGCTATATGTTCTGAATGCCCGAATTGGCAATCTGTGTCAAAACTTTGTTAGGAATTATGTGATCCTTACTAGCTGGAAGTAAGGGAGATGGGGCATGAAGTTATTTCTAGGAGTTGGAGACATACCAAGTTTAGCTCAGTTCTGGGCATCTTTGAAATACCTATACAAACTTGTTCCTACATAGTAACTTGCGTCTTTAATGAGAATCTGCTTGCTTACAGCAACGTGCTATATGTTCTGAATGCCCGAATTGGGAATCTGTGTCAAAACTTTGTTAGGAATTATGTGATCCTTACTAGCTGGAAGTAAGGGAGATGGGGCATGAAGTTATTTCTTGGAGTTGGAGACATACCAAGTTTAGCTCAGTTCTGGGCATCTTTGAAATACCTATACAAACTTGTTCCTACATAGTAACTTGCAACTTTGAATGAGAATGTGCTTGCTTGCAGCAACGTGCTATATGTTCTGAATGCCCGATTTGGGAATCTGTGTCAAAACTTTGTTAGGAATTATGTGATCCTTACTAGCTGGAAGTAAGGGAGATGGAGCATGAAGTTATTTCTAGGAGTTGGACACATACCAAGTTTAGCTCAGTTCTGGGCATCTTTGAAATACCTATACAAACTTGTTCCTACATAGTAACTTGCAACTTTGAATGAAAATGTGCTTGCTTAGAGCAACGTGCTATATGTTCTGAATGCCCGAATTGGGAATCTGTGTCAAATCTTTGTTAGGAATTATGTGATCCTTATTAGCTGGAAGTAAGGGAGATGGGGCATGAAGTTATTTCTAGGAGTTGGACACATACCAAGTTTAGCTCAGTTCTGGCCATCTTTGAAATACCTATACAAACTTGTTCCTACATAGTAACTTGCATCTTTGAATGAGAATCTGCTTGCTTACAGCAACGTGCTATATGTTCTGAATGCCCGAATTGGGAATCTGTGTCAAAACTTTGTTAGGAATTATGTGATCCTTACTAGCTGGAAGTAAGTGAGATGGGGCATGAAGTTATTTCTAGGAGTTGGACACATACCAAGTTTAGCTCAGTTCTGGGCATCTTTCAAATACCTATACAAACTTGTTCCTATCTAGTAACTTGCAACTTTGAATGAAAATGTGCTTCCTTACAGCAACGTGCTATAGGTTCTGAATGCCCGAATTGGGAATCTGTGTCAAAACTTTGTTAGGAATTATGTGATCCTTACTAGCTGGAAGTAAGGGAGATGGGGCATGAAGTTATTTCTAGGAGTTGGACACATACCAAGTTTAGCTCAGTTCTGGGCATCTTTGAAATACCTATACAAACTTGTTCCTACATAGTAACTTCCAACTTTGAATGAGAATGTGCTTGCTTACAGCAACGTGCTATATGTTCTGAATGCCCGAATTGGGAATCTGTGTCAAAACTTTGTTAGGAATTATGTGATCCTTACTAGCTGGAAGTAAGGGAGATGGGGCATGAATTTATTTCTTGGAGTTGGAGACATACCAAGTTTAGCTCAGTTCTGGGCATCTTTGAAATACCTATACAAACTTGTTCCTACATAGTAACTTGCAACTTTGAATGAGAATGTGCTTGCTTGCAGCAACGTGCTATATGTTCTGAATGCCCGATTTGGGAATCTGTGTCAAAACTTTGTTAGGAATTATGTGATCCTTACTAGCTGGAAGTAAGGGAGATGGAGCATGAAGTTATTTCTAGGAGTTGGACACATACCAAGTTTAGCTCAGTTCTGGGCATCTTTGAAATACCTATACAAACTTGTTCCTACATCGTAACTTGCATCTTTGAATGAGAATGTGCTTGCTTACAGCAAAGTGCTATATGTCTGAATGCCCGAATTGGGAATCTGTGTCAAAACTTTGTTAGGAATTATGTGATCCTTACTAGCTGGAAGTAAGGGAGATGGAGCATGAAGTTATTTCTAGGAGTTGGACACATACCAAGTTTAGCTCAGTTCTGGGCATCTTTGAAATACCTATACAAACTTGTTCCTACATAGTAACTTGCAACTTTGAATGAAAATGTGCTTGCTTACAGCAACGTGCTATAGGTTCTGAATGCCCGAATTGGGAATCTGTGTCAAAACTTTGTTAGGAATTATGTGATCCTTACTAGCTGGAAGTAAGGGAGATGGGGCATGAAGTTATTTCTAGGAGTTGGACACATACCAAGTTTAGCTCAGTTCTGAAATACCTATACAAACTTGTTCCTACATAGTAACTTGCAACTTTGAATGAAAATGTGCTTGCTTACAGCAACATGCTATATGTTCTGAATGCCCGAATTGGCAATCTGTGTCAAAACTTTGTTAGGAATTATGTGATCCTTACTAGCTGGAAGTAAGGGAGATGGGGCATGAAGTTATTTCTAGGAGTTGGACACATACCAAGTTTAGCTCAGTTCTGGGCATCTTTGAAATACCTATACAAACTTGTTCCTACATAGTAACTTGCATCTTTAATGAGAATCTGCTTGCTTACAGCAACGTGCTATATGTTCTGAATGCCCGAATTGGGAATCTGTGTCAAAACTTTGTTAGGAATTATGTGATCCTTACTAGCTGGAAGTAAGGGAGATGGGGCATGAAGTTATTTCTAGGAGTTGGACACATACCAAGTTTAGCTCAGTTCTGGGCATCTTTGAAATACCTATACAAACTTGTTCCTACATAGTAACTTGCATCTTTGAATGAGAATCTGCTTGCTTACAGCAACGTGCTATATGTTCTGAATGCCCGAATTGGGAATCTGTGTCAAAACTTTGTTAGGAATTATGTGATCCTTACTAGCTGGAAGTAAGGGAGATGGGGCATGAAGTTATTTCTAGGAGTTGGACACACACCAAGTTTAGCTCAGTTCTGGGCATCTTTGAAATACCTATACAAACTTGTTCCTACATAGTAATTTGCAACTTTGAATGAAAATGTGCTTCCTTACAGCAACGTGCTATAGGTTCTGAATGCCCGAATTGGGAATCTGTGTCAAAACTTTGTTAGGAATTATGTGATCCTTACTAGCTGGAAGTAAGGGAGATGGGGCATGAAGTTATTTCTAGGAGTTGGACACATACCAAGTTTAGCTCAGTTCTGGGCATCTTTGAAATACCTATACAAACTTGTTCCTACATAGTAACTTGCAACTTTGAATGAGAATGTGCTTGCTTACAGCAACGTGCTATATGTTCTGAATGCCCGAATTGGGAATCTGTGTCAAAACTTTGTTAGGAATTATGTGATCCTTACTAGCTGGAAGTAAGGGAGATGGGGCATGAAGTTATTTCTTGGAGTTGGAGACATACCAAGTTTAGCTCAGTTCTGGGCATCTTTGAAATACCTATACAAACTTGTTCCTACATAGTAACTTGCAACTTTGAATGAGAATGTGCTTGCTTGCAGCAACGTGCTATATGTTCTGAATGCCCGATTTGGGAATCTGTGTCAAAACTTTGTTAGGAATTATGTGATCCTTACTAGCTGGAAGTAAGGGAGATGGAGCATGAAGTTATTTCTAGGAGTTGGACACATACCAAGTTTAGCTCAGTTCTGGGCATCTTTGAAATACCTATACAAACTTGTTCCTACATAGTAACTTGCATCTTTGAATGAGAATGTGCTTGCTTGCAGCAACGTGCTATATGTTCTGAATGTCCAATTTGGGAATCTGTGTCAAAACTTTGTTAGGAATTATGTGATCCTTACTAGCTGGAAGTAGGGAAGATGGAGCATGAAGTTATTTCTAGGAGTTGGACACATACCAAGTTTAGCTCAGTTCTGGGCATCTTTGAAATACCTATACAAACTTGTTCCTACATAGTAACTTGCATCTTTGAATGAGAATGTGCTTGCTTACAGCAACGTGCTATATGTTCTGAATGCCCGAATTGGGAATCTGTGTCAAAACTTTGTTAGGAATTATGTGATCCTTACTAGCTGGAAGTAAGGGAGATGGGGCATGAAGTTATTTCTAGGAGTTGGACACATACCAAGTTTATCTCAGTTCTGGGCATCTTTGAAATACCTATACAAACTTGTTCCTACATAGTAACTTGCAACTTTGAATGAAAATGTGCTTGCTTACAGCAACGTGCTATATGTTCTGAATGCCCGAATTGGGAATCTGTGTCAAAACTTTGTTAGGAATTATGTGATCCTTATTAGCTGGAAGTAAGGGAGATGGGGCATGAAGTTATTTCTAGGAGTTGGACACATACCAAGTTTAGCTCAGTTCTGGGCATCTTTGAAATACCTATACAAACTTGTTCCTACATAGTAACTTGCATCTTTGAATGAGAATGTGCTTGCTTACAGCAACGTGCTATATGTTCTGAATGCCCGAATTGGGAATCTGTGTCAAAACTTTGTTAGGAATTATGTGATCCTTACTAGCTGGAAGTAAGGGAGATGGGGCATGAAGTTATTTCTAGGAGTTGGACAGATACCAAGTTTAGCTCAGTTCTGGGCATCTTTGAAATACCTATACAAACTTGTTCCTACATAGTAATTTGCAACTTTGAATGAAAATGTGCTTGCTTACAGCAACGTGCTATATGTTCTGAATGCCCGAATTGGGAATCTGTGTCAAAACTTTGTTAGGAATTATGTGATCCTTATTAGCTGGAAGTAAGGGAGATGGGGCATGAAGTTATTTCTAGGAGTTGGACACATACCAAGTTTAGCTCAGTTCTGGGCATCTTTGAAATACCTATACAAACTTGTTCCTACATAGTAACTTGCATCTTTGAATGAGAATGTGCTTGCTTACAGCAACGTGCTATATGTTCTGAATGCCCGAATTGGGAATCTGTGTCAAAACTTTGTTAGGAATTATGTGATCCTTACTAGCTGGAAGTAAGGGAGATGGGGCATGAAGTTATTTCTAGGAGTTGGACACATACCAAGTTTAGCTCAGTTCTGGGCATCTTTGAAATACCTATACAAACTTGTTCCTACATAGTAACTTGCATCTTTGAATGAGAATGTGCTTGCTTGCAGCAACGTGCTATATGTTCTGAATGCCCGATTTGGGAATCTGTGTCAAAACTTTGTTAGGAATTATGTGATCCTTACTAGCTGGAAGTAAGGAAGATGGAGCATGAAGTTATTTCTAGGAGTTGGACACATACCAAGCTTAGCTCAGTTCTGGGCATCTTTGAAATACCTATACAAACTTGTTCCTACATAGTAACTTGCATCTTTGAATGAGAATGTGCTTGCTTACAGCAACGTGCTATATGTTCTGAATGCCCGAATTGGGAATCTGTGTCAAAACTTTGTTAGGAATTATGTGATCCTTACTAGCTGGAAGTAAGGGAGATGGGGCATGAAGTTATTTCTAGGAGTTGGACACATACCAAGTTTAGCTCAGTTCTGGGCATCTTTGAAATACCTATACAAACTTGTTCCTACATAGTAACTTGCAACTTTGAATGAAAATGTGCTTGCTTACAGCAACGTGCTATATGTTCTGAATGCCCGAATTGGGAATCTGTGTCAAAACTTTGTTAGGAATTATGTGATCCTTATTAGCTGGAAGTAAGGGAGATGGGGCATGAAGTTATTTCTAGGAGTTGGACACATACCAAGTTTAGCTCAGTTCTGGGCATCTTTGAAATACCTATACAAACTTGTTCCTACATAGTAACTTGCATCTTTGAATGAGAATGTGCTTGCTTACAGCAACGTGCTATATGTTCTGAATGCCCGAATTGGGAATCTGTGTCAAAACTTTGTTAGGAATTATGTGATCCTTACTAGCTGGAAGTAAGGGAGATGGGGCATGAAGTTATTTCTAGGAGTTGGACAGATACCAAGTTTAGCTCAGTTCTGGGCATCTTTGAAATACCTATACAAACTTGTTCCTACATAGTAACTTGCAACTTTGAATGAAAATGTGCTTGCTTACAGCAACGTGCTATAGGTTCTGAATGCCCGAATTGGGAATCTGTGTCAAAACTTTGTTAGGAATTATGTGATCCTTACTAGCTGGAAGTAAGGGAGATGGGGCATGAAGTTATTTCTAGGAGTTGGACACATACCAAGTTTAGCTCAGTTCTGGGCATCTTTGAAATACCTATACAAACTTGTTCCTACATAGTAACTTGCAACTTTGAATGAGAATGTGCTTGCTTACAGCAACGTGCTATATGTTCTGAATGCCCGAATTGGGAATCTGTGTCAAAACTTTGTTAGGAATTATGTGATCCTTACTAGCTGGAAGTAAGGGAGATGGGGCATGAAGTTATTTCTTGGAGTTGGAGACATACCAAGTTTAGCTCAGTTCTGGGCATCTTTGAAATACCTATACAAACTTGTTCCTACATAGTAACTTGCAACTTTGAATGAGAATGTGCTTGCTTGCAGCAACGTGCTATATGTTCTGAATGCCCGATTTGGGAATCTGTGTCAAAACTTTGTTAGGAATTATGTGATCCTTACTAGCTGGAAGTAAGGGAGATGGAGCATGAAGTTATTTCTAGGAGTTGGACACATACCAAGTTTAGCTCAGTTCTGGGCATCTTTGAAATACCTATACAAACTTGTTCCTACATAGTAACTTGCATCTTTGAATGAGAATGTGCTTGCTTACAGCAACGTGCTATATGTTCTGAATGCCCGAATTGGCAATCTGTGTCAAAACTTTGTTAGGAATGATGTGATCCTTACTAGCTGGAAGTAAGGGAGATGGGGCATGAAGTTATTTCTAGGAGTTGGACACATACCAAGTTTAGCTCAGTTCTGGGCATCTTTGAAATACCTATACAAACTTGTTCCTACATAGTAACTTGCATCTTTAATGAGAATCTGCTTGCTTACAGCAACGTGCTATATGTTCTGAATGCCCGAATTGGGAATCTGTGTCAAAACTTTGTTAGGAATTATGTGATCCTTACTAGCTGGAAGTAAGGGAGATGGGGCATGAAGTTATTTCTAGGAGTTGGACACATACCAAGTTTAGCTCAGTTCTGGGCATCTTTGAAATACCTATACAATCTTGTTCCTACATAGTAACTTGCAACTTTGAATGAGAATGTGCTTGCTTACAGCAACGTGCTATATGTTCTGAATGCCCGAATTGGGAATCTGTGTCAAAACTTTGTTAGGAATTATGTGATCCTTACTAGCTGGAAGTAAGGGAGATGGGGCATGAAGTTATTTCTAGGAGTTGGACACATACCAAGTTTAGCTCAGTTCTGGGCATCTTTGAAATACCTATAAAACTTGTTCCTACATAGTAACTTGCAACTTTGAATGAAAATGTGCTTGCTTACAGCAACGTGCTATATGTTCTGAATGCCCGAATTGGGAATCTGTGTCAAAACTTTGTTAGGAATTATGTGATCCTTATTAGCTGGAAGTAAGTGAGATGGGGCATGAAGTTATTTCTAGGAGTTGGACACATACCAAGTTTAGCTCAGTTCTGGGCATCTTTGAAATACCTATACAAACTTGTTCCTACATAGTAACTTGCATCTTTGAATGAGAATGTGCTTGCTTACAGCAACGTGCTATATGTTCTGAATGCCCGAATTGGGAATCTGTGTCAAAACTTTGTTAGGAATGATGTGATCCTTACTAGCTGGAAGTAAGGGAGATGGGGCATGAAGTTATTTCTAGGAGTTGGACACATACCAAGTTTAGCTCAGTTCTGGGCATCTTTGAAATACCTATACAAACTTGTTCCTACATAGTAACTTGCAACTTTGAATGAAAATGTGCTTGCTTACAGCAACGTGCTATAGGTTCTGAATGCCCGAATTGGGAATCTGTGTCAAAACTTTGTTAGGAATTATGTGATCCTTACTAGCTGGAAGTAAGGGAGATGGGGCATGAAGTTATTTCTAGGAGTTGGACACATACCAAGTTTAGCTCAGTTCTGGGCATCTTTGAAATACCTATACAAACTTGTTCCTACATAGTAACTTGCAACTTTGAATGAGAATGTGCTTGCTTACAGCAACGTGCTATATGTTCTGAATGCCCGAATTGGGAATCTGTGTCAAAACTTTGTTAGGAATTATGTGATCCTTACTAGCTAGAAGTAAGGGAGATGGGGCATGAAGTTATTTCTTGGAGTTGGAGACATACCAAGTTTAGCTCAGTTCTGGGCATCTTTGAAATACCTATACAAACTTGTTCCTACATAGTAACTTGCAACTTTGAATGAGAATGTGCTTGCTTGCAGCAACGTGCTATATGTTCTGAATGCCCGAATTGGGAATCTGTGTCAAAATTTTGTTAGGAATTATGTGATCCTTACTAGCTGGAAGTAAGGGAGATGGAGCATGAAGTTATTTCTAGGAGTTGGACACATACCAAGTTTAGCTCAGTTCTGGGCATCTTTGAAATACCTATACAAACTTGTTCCTACATAGTAACTTGCATCTTTGAATGAGAATCTGCTTGCTTACAGCAACGTGCTATATGTTCTGAATGCCCGAATTGGGAATCTGTGTCAAAACTTTGTTAGGAATGATGTGATCCTTACTAGCTGGAAGTAAGGGAGATGGGGCATGAAGTTATTTCTAGGAGTTGGACACATACCAAGTTTAGCTCAGTTCTGGGCATCTTTGAAATACCTATACAAACTTGTTCCTACATAGTAACTTGCATCTTTAATGAGAATCTGCTTGCTTACAGCAACGTGCTATATGTTCTGAATGCCCGAATTGGGAATCTGTGTCAAAACTTTGTTAGGAATGATGTGATCCTTACTAGCTGGAAGTAAGGGAGATGGGGCATGAAGTTATTTCTAGGAGTTGGACACATACCAAGTTTAGCTCAGTTCTGGGCATCTTTGAAATACCTATACAAACTTGTTCCTACATAGTAACTTGCAACTTTGAATGAGAATGTGCTTGCTTACAGCAACGTGCTATATGTTCTGAATGCCCGAATTGGGAATCTGTGTCAAAACTTTGTTAGGAATTATGTGATCCTTACTAGCTGGAAGTAAGGGAGATGGGGCATGAAGTTATTTCTAGGAGTTGGACACATACCAAGTTTAGCTCAGTTCTGGGCATCTTTGAAATACCTATACAAACTTGTTCCTACATAGTAACTTGCTACTTTGAATGAGAATGTGCTTGCTTACAGCAACGTGCTATATGTTCTGAATGCCCGAATTGGGAATCTGTGTCAAAACTTTGTTAGGAATTATGTGATCCTTACTAGCTGGAAGTAAGGGAGATGGGGCATGAAGTTATTTCTTGGAGTTGGAGACATACCAAGTTTAGCTCAGTTCTGGGCATCTTTGAAATACCTATACAAACTTGTTCCTACATAGTAACTTGCAACTTTGAATGAGAATGTGCTTGCTTGCAGCAACGTGCTATATGTTCTGAATGCCCGATTTGGGAATCTGTGTCAAAACTTTGTTAGGAATTATGTGATCCTTACTAGCTGGAAGTAAGGGAGATGGAGCATGAAGTTATTTCTAGGAGTTGGACACATACCAAGTTTAGCTCAGTTCTGGGCATCTTTGAAATACCTATACAAACTTGTTCCTACATAGTAACTTGCATCTTTGAATGAGAATGTGCTTGCTTACAGCAACGTGCTATATGTTCTGAATGCCCGAATTGGGAATCTGTGTCAAAACTTTGTTAGGAATGATGTGATCATTACTAGCTGGAAGTAAGGGAGATGGGGCATGAAGTTATTTCTAGGAGTTGGACACATACCAAGTTTAGCTCAGTTCTGGGCATCTTTGAAATACCTATACAAACTTGTTCCTACATAGTAACTTGCATCTTTAATGAGAATCTGCTTGCTTACAGCAACGTGCTATATGTTCTGAATGCCCGAATTGGGAATCTGTGTCAAAACTTTGTTAGGAATTATGTGATCCTTACTAGCTGGAAGTAAGGGAGATGGGGCATGAAGTTATTTCTAGGAGTTGGACACATACCAAGTTTAGCTCAGTTCTGGGCATCTTTGAAATACCTATACAAACTTGTTCCTACATAGTAACTTGCAACTTTGAATGAGAATGTGCTTGCTTACAGCAACGTGCTATATGTTCTGAATGCCCGAATTGGGAATCTGTGTCAAAACCTTGTTAGGAATTATGTGATCCTTACTAGCTGGAAGTAAGGGAGATGGGGCATGAAGTTATTTCTAGGAGTTGGACACATACCAAGTTTAGCTCAGTTCTGGGCATCTTTGAAATACCTATACAAACTTGTTCCTACATAGTAACTTGCAACTTTGAATGAAAATGTGCTTGCTTAGAGCAACGTGCTATATGTTCTGAATGCCCGAATTGGGAATCTGTGTCAAAACTTTGTTAGGAATTATGTGATCCTTATTAGCTGGAAGTAAGGGAGATGGGGCATGAAGTTATTTCTAGGAGTTGGACACATACCAAGTTTAGCTCAGTTCTGGGCATCTTTGAAATACCTATACAAACTTGTTCCTACATAGTAACTTGCATCTTTGAATGAGAATGTGCTTGCTTACAGCAACGTGCTATATGTTCTGAATGCCCGAATTGGGAATCTGTGTCAAAACTTTGTTAGGAATTATGTGATCCTTACTAGCTGGAAGTAAGGGAGATGGGGCATGAAGTTATTTCTAGGAGTTGGACACATACCAAGTTTAGCTCAGTTCTGGGCATCTTTGAAATACCTATACAAACTTGTTCCTACATAGTAACTTGCATCTTTGAATGAGAATGTGCTTGCTTACAGCAACGTGCTATATGTTCTGAATGCCCGAATTGGGAATCTGTGTCAAAACTTTGTTAGGAATTATGTGATCCTTACTAGATGGAAGTAAGGGAGATGGGGCATGAAGTTATTTCTAGGAGTTGGACACATACCAAGTTTAGCTCAGTTCTGGGCATCTTTGAAATACCTATACAAACTTGTTCCTACATAGTAACTTGCAACTTTGAATGAAAATGTGCTTGCTTACAGCAACGTGCTATATGTTCTGAATGCCCGAATTGGGAATCTGTGTCAAAACTTTGTTAGGAATTATGTGATCCTTATTAGCTGGAAGTAAGGGATTTGGGGCATGAAGTTATTTCTAGGAGTTGGACACATACCAAGTTTAGCTCAGTTCTGGGCATCTTTGAAATACCTATACAAACTTGTTCCTACATAGTAACTTGCATCTTTGAATGAGAATGTGCTTGCTTACAGCAACGTGCTATATGTTCTGAATGCCCGAATTGGGAATCTGTGTCAAAACTTTGTTAGGAATTATGTGATCCTTACTAGCTGGAATTAAGGGAGATGGGGCATGAAGTTATTTCTAGGAGTTGGACAGATACCAAGTTTAGCTCAGTTCTGGGCATCTTTGAAATACCTATACAAACTTGTTCCTACATAGTAACTTGCAACTTTGAATGAAAATGTGCTTGCTTACAGCAACGTGCTATAGGTTCTGAATGCCCGAATTGGGAATCTGTGTCAAAACTTTGTTAGGAATTATGTGATCCTTACTAGCTGGAAGTAAGGGAGATGGGGCATGAAGTTATTTCTAGGAGTTGGACACATACCAAGTTTAGCTCAGTTCTGGGCATCTTTGAAATACCTATACAAACTTGTTCCTACATAGTAACTTGCAACTTTGAATGAGAATGTGCTTGCTTACAGCAACGTGCTATATGTTCTGAATGCCCGAATTGGGAATCTGTGTCAAAACTTTGTTAGGAATTATCTGATCCTTACTAGCTGGAAGTAAGGGAGATGGGGCATGAAGTTATTTCTTGGAGTTGGAGACATACCAAGTTTAGCTCAGTTCTGGGCATCTTTGAAATACCTATACAAACTCGTTCCTACATAGTAACTTGCAACTTTGAATGAGAATGTGCTTGCTTGCAGCAACGTGCTATATGTTCTGAATGCCCGATTTGGGAATCTGTGTCAAAACTTTGTTAGGAATTATGTGATCCTTGCTAGCTGGAAGTAAGGGAGATGGGGCATGAATTTATTTCTTGGAGTTGGAGACATACCAAGTTTAGCTCAGTTCTGGGCATCTTTGAAATACCTATACAAACTTGTTCCTACATAGTAACTTGCAACTTTGAATGAGAATGTGCTTGCTTGCAGCAACGTGCTATATGTTCTGAATGCCCGATTTGGGAATCTGTGTCAAAACTTTGTTAGGAATTATGTGATCCTTACTAGCTGGAAGTAAGGGAGATGGAGCATGAAGTTATTTCTAGGAGTTGGACACATACCAAGTTTAGCTCAGTTCTGGGCATCTTTGAAATACCTATACAAACTTGTTCCTACATAGTAACTTGCATCTTTGAATGAGAATGTGCTTGCTTACAGCAACGTGCTATATGTTCTGAATGCCCGAATTGGCAATCTGTGTCAAAACTTTGTTAGGAATGATGTGATCCTTACTAGCTGGAAGTAAGGGAGATGGGGCATGAAGTTATTTCTAGGAGTTGGACACATACCAAGTTTAGCTCAGTTCTGGGCATCTTTGAAATACCTATACAAACTTGTTCCTACATAGTAACTTGCATCTTTAATGAGAATCTGCTTGCTTACAGCAACGTGCTATATGTTCTGAATGCCCGAATTGGGAATCTGTGTCAAAACTTTGTTAGGAATTATGTGATCCTTACTAGCTGGAAGTAAGGGAGATGGGGCATGAAGTTATTTCTAGGAGTTGGACACATACCAAGTTTAGCTCAGTTCTGGGCATCTTTGAAATACCTATACAATCTTGTTCCTACATAGTAACTTGCAACTTTGAATGAGAATGTGCTTGCTTACAGCAACGTGCTATATGTTCTGAATGCCCGAATTGGGAATCTGTGTCAAAACTTTGTTAGGAATTATGTGATCCTTACTAGCTGGAAGTAAGGGAGATGGGGCATGAAGTTATTTCTAGGAGTTGGACACATACCAAGTTTAGCTCAGTTCTGGGCATCTTTGAAATACCTATAAAACTTGTTCCTACATAGTAACTTGCAACTTTGAATGAAAATGTGCTTGCTTACAGCAACGTGCTATATGTTCTGAATGCCCGAATTGGGAATCTGTGTCAAAACTTTGTTAGGAATTATGTGATCCTTATTAGCTGGAAGTAAGGGAGATGGGGCATGAAGTTATTTCTAGGAGTTGGACACATACCAAGTTTAGCTCAGTTCTGGGCATCTTTGAAATACCTATACAAACTTGTTCCTACATAGTAACTTGCATCTTTGAATGAGAATGTGCTTGCTTACAGCAACGTGCTATATGTTCTGAATGCCCGAATTGGGAATCTGTGTCAAAACTTTGTTAGGAATGATGTGATCCTTACTAGCTGGAAGTAAGGGAGATGGGGCATGAAGTTATTTCTAGGAGTTGGACACATACCAAGTTTAGCTCAGTTCTGGGCATCTTTGAAATACCTATACAAACTTGTTCCTACATAGTAACTTGCAACTTTGAATGAAAATGTGCTTGCTTACAGCAACGTGCTATAGGTTCTGAATGCCCGAATTGGGAATCTGTGTCAAAACTTTGTTAGGAATTATGTGATCCTTACTAGCTGGAAGTAAGGGAGATGGGGCATGAAGTTATTTCTAGGAGTTGGACACATACCAAGTTTAGCTCAGTGCTGGGCATCTTTGAAATACCTATACAAACTTGTTCCTACATAGTAACTTGCAACTTTGAATGAGAATGTGCTTGCTTACAGCAACGTGCTATATGTTCTGAATGCCCGAATTGGGAATCTGTGTCAAAACTTTGTTAGGAATTATGTGATCCTTACTAGCTGGAAGTAAGGGAGATGGGGCATGAAGTTATTTCTTGGAGTTGGAGACATACCAAGTTTAGCTCAGTTCTGGGCATCTTTGAAATACCTATACAAACTTGTTCCTACATAGTAACTTGCAACTTTGAATGAGAATGTGCTTGCTTGCAGCAACGTGCTATATGTTCTGAATGCCCGATTTGGGAATCTGTGTCAAAACTTTGTTAGGAATTATGTGATCCTTACTAGCTGGAAGTAAGGGAGATGGAGCATGAAGTTATTTCTAGGAGTTGGACACATACCAAGTTTAGCTCAGTTCTGGGCATCTTTGAAATACCTATACAAACTTGTTCCTACATAGTAACTTGCATCTTTGAATGAGAATCTGCTTGCTTACAGCAACGTGCTATATGTTCTGAATGCCCGAATTGGGAATCTGTGTCAAAACTTTGTTAGGAATGATGTGATCCTTACTAGCTGGAAGTAAGGGAGATGGGGCATGAAGTTATTTCTAGGAGTTGGACACATACCAAGTTTAGCTCAGTTCTGGGCATCTTTGAAATACCTATACAAACTTGTTCCTACATAGTAACTTGCATCTTTAATGAGATTCTGCTTGCTTACAGCAACGTGCTATATGTTCTGAATGCCCGAATTGGGAATCTGTGTCAAAACTTTGTTAGGAATTATGTGATCCTTACTAGCTGGAAGTAAGGGAGATGGGGCATGAAGTTATTTCTAGGAGTTGGACACATACCAAGTTTAGCTCAGTTCTGGGCATCTTTGAAATACCTATACAAACTTGTTCCTACATAGTAACTTGCATCTTTGAATGAGAATGTGCTTGCTTACAGCAACGTGCTATATGTTCTGAATGCCCGAATTGGGAATCTGTGTCAAAACTTTGTTAGGAATGATGTGATCCTTACTAGCTGGAAGTAAGGGAGATGGGGCATGAAGTTATTTCTAGGAGTTGGACACATACCAAGTTTAGCTCAGTTCTGGGCATCTTTGAAATACCTATACAAACTTGTTCCTACATAGTAACTTGCAACTTTGAATGAAAATGTGCTTGCTTACAGCAACGTGCTATAGGTTCTGAATGCCCGAATTGGGAATCTGTGTCAAAACTTTGTTAGGAATTATGTGATCCTTACTAGCTGGAAGTAAGGGAGATGGGGCATGAAGTTATTTCTAGGAGTTGGACACATACCAAGTTTAGCTCAGTGCTGGGCATCTTTGAAATACCTATACAAACTTGTTCCTACATAGTAACTTGCAACTTTGAATGAGAATGTGCTTGCTTACAGCAACGTGCTATATGTTCTGAATGCCCGAATTGGGAATCTGTGTCAAAACTTTGTTAGGAATTATGTGATCCTTACTAGCTGGAAGTAAGGGAGATGGGGCATGAAGTTATTTCTTGGAGTTGGAGACATACCAAGTTTAGCTCAGTTCTGGGCATCTTTGAAATACCTATACAAACTTGTTCCTACATAGTAACTTGCAACTTTGAATGAGAATGTGCTTGCTTGCAGCAACGTGCTATATGTTCTGAATGCCCGATTTGGGAATCTGTGTCAAAACTTTGTTAGGAATTATGTGATCCTTACTAGCTGGAAGTAAGGGAGATGGAGCATGAAGTTATTTCTAGGAGTTGGACACATACCAAGTTTAGCTCAGTTCTGGGCATCTTTGAAATACCTATACAAACTTGTTCCTACATAGTAACTTGCATCTTTGAATGAGAATCTGCTTGCTTACAGCAACGTGCTATATGTTCTGAATGCCCGAATTGGGAATCTGTGTCAAAACTTTGTTAGGAATGATGTGATCCTTACTAGCTGGAAGTAAGGGAGATGGGGCATGAAGTTATTTCTAGGAGTTGGACACATACCAAGTTTAGCTCAGTTCTGGGCATCTTTGAAATACCTATACAAACTTGTTCCTACATAGTAACTTGCATCTTTAATGAGATTCTGCTTGCTTACAGCAACGTGCTATATGTTCTGAATGCCCGAATTGGGAATCTGTGTCAAAACTTTGTTAGGAATTATGTGATCCTTACTAGCTGGAAGTAAGGGAGATGGGGCATGAAGTTATTTCTAGGAGTTGGACACATACCAAGTTTAGCTCAGTTCTGGGCATCTTTGAAATACCTATACAAACTTGTTCCTACATAGTAACTTGCAACTTTGAATGAGAATGTGCTTGCTTACAGCAACGTGCTATATGTTCTGAATGCCCGAATTGGGAATCTGTGTCAAAACTTTGTTAGGAATTATGTGATCCTTACTAGCTGGAAGTAAGGGAGATGGGGCATGAAGTTATTTCTAGGAGTTGGACACATACCAAGTTTAGCTCAGTTCTGGGCATCTTTGAAATACCTATACAAACTTGTTCCTACATAGTAACTTGCAACTTTGAATGAGAATGTGCTTGCTTACAGCAACGTGCTATATGTTCTGAATGCCCGAATTGGGAATCTGTGTCAAAACTTTGTTAGGAATTATGTGATCCTTACTAGCTGGAAGTAAGGGAGATGGGGCATGAAGTTATTTCTTGGAGTTGGAGACATACCAAGTTTAGCTCAGTTCTGGGCATCTTTGAAATACCTATACAAACTTGTTCCTACATAGTAACTTGCAACTTTGAATGAGAATGTGCTTGCTTGCAGCAACGTGCTATATGTTCTGAATGCCCGATTTGGGAATCTGTGTCAAAACTTTGTTAGGAATTATGTGATCCTTACTAGCTGGAAGTAAGGGAGATGGAGCATGAAGTTATTTCTAGGAGTTGGACACATACCAAGTTTAGCTCAGTTCTGGGCATCTTTGAAATACCTATACAAACTTGTTCCTACATAGTAACTTGCATCTTTGAATGAGAATGTGCTTGCTTACAGCAACGTGCTATATGTTCTGAATGCCCGAATTGGGAATCTGTGTCAAAACTTTGTTAGGAATGATGTGATCATTACTAGCTGGAAGTAAGGGAGATGGGGCATGAAGTTATTTCTAGGAGTTGGACACATACCAAGTTTAGCTCAGTTCTGGGCATCTTTGAAATACCTATACAAACTTGTTCCTACATAGTAACTTGCATCTTTAATGAGAATCTGCTTGCTTACAGCAACGTGCTATATGTTCTGAATGCCCGAATTGGGAATCTGTGTCAAAACTTTGTTAGGAATTATGTGATCCTTACTAGCTGGAAGTAAGGGAGATGGGGCATGAAGTTATTTCTAGGAGTTGGACACATACCAAGTTTAGCTCAGTTCTGGGCATCTTTGAAATACCTATACAAACTTGTTCCTACATAGTAACTTGCAACTTTGAATGAGAATGTGCTTGCTTACAGCAACGTGCTATATGTTCTGAATGCCCGAATTGGGAATCTGTGTCAAAACCTTGTTAGGAATTATGTGATCCTTACTAGCTGGAAGTAAGGGAGATGGGGCATGAAGTTATTTCTAGGAGTTGGACACATACCAAGTTTAGCTCAGTTCTGGGCATCTTTGAAATACCTATACAAACTTGTTCCTACATAGTAACTTGCAACTTTGAATGAAAATGTGCTTGCTTAGAGCAACGTGCTATATGTTCTGAATGCCCGAATTGGGAATCTGTGTCAAAACTTTGTTAGGAATTATGTGATCCTTATTAGCTGGAAGTAAGGGAGATGGGGCATGAAGTTATTTCTAGGAGTTGGACACATACCAAGTTTAGCTCAGTTCTGGGCATCTTTGAAATACCTATACAAACTTGTTCCTACATAGTAACTTGCATCTTTGAATGAGAATGTGCTTGCTTACAGCAACGTGCTATCTGTTCTGAATGCCCGAATTGGGAATCTGTGTCAAAACTTTGTTAGGAATTATGTGATCCTTACTAGCTGGAAGTAAGGGAGATGGGGCATGAAGTTATTTCTAGGAGTTGGACACATACCAAGTTTAGCTCAGTTCTGGGCATCTTTGAAATACCTATACAAACTTGTTCCTACATAGTAACTTGCATCTTTGAATGAGAATGTGCTTGCTTAGAGCAACGTGCTATATGTTCTGAATGCCCGAATTGGGAATCTGTGTCAAAACTTTGTTAGGAATTATGTGATCCTTATTAGCTGGAAGTAAGGGAGATGGGGCATGAAGTTATTTCTAGGAGTTGGACACATACCAAGTTTAGCTCAGTTCTGGGCATCTTTGAAATACCTATACAAACTTGTTCCTACATAGTAACTTGCATCTTTGAATGAGAATGTGCTTGCTTACAGCAACGTGCTATATGTTCTGAATGCCCGAATTGGGAATCTGTGTCAAAACTTTGTTAGGAATTATGTGATCCTTATTAGCTGGAAGTAAGGGAGATGGGGCATGAAGTTATTTCTAGGAGTTGGACACATACCAAGTTTAGCTCAGTTCTGGGCATCTTTGAAATACCTATACAAACTTGTTCCTACATAGTAACTTGCATCTTTGAATGAGAATGTGCTTGCTTACAGCAACGTGCTATATGTTCTGAATGCCCGAATTGGGAATCTGTGTCAAAACTTTGTTAGGAATTATGTGATCCTTACTAGCTGGAAGTAAGGGAGATGGGGCATGAAGTTATTTCTAGGAGTTGGACACATACCAAGTTTAGCTCAGTTCTGGGCATCTTTGAAATACCTATACAAACTTGTTCCTACATAGTAACTTGCAACTTTGAATGAAAATGTGCTTGCTTACAGCAACGTGCTATATGTTCTGAATGCCCGAATTGGGAATCTGTGTCAAAACTTTGTTAGGAATTATGTGATCCTTATTAGCTGGAAGTAAGGGATTTGGGGCATGAAGTTATTTCTAGGAGTTGGACACATACCAAGTTTAGCTCAGTTCTGGGCATCTTTGAAATACCTATACAAACTTGTTCCTACATAGTAACTTGCATCTTTGAATGAGAATGTGCTTGCTTACAGCAACGTGCTATATGTTCTGAATGCCCGAATTGGGAATCTGTGTCAAAACTTTGTTAGGAATTATGTGATCCTTACTAGCTGGAATTAAGGGAGATGGGGCATGAAGTTATTTCTAGGAGTTGGACAGATACCAAGTTTAGCTCAGTTCTGGGCATCTTTGAAATACCTATACAAACTTGTTCCTACATAGTAACTTGCAACTTTGAATGAAAATGTGCTTCCTTACAGCAACGTGCTATAGGTTCTGAATGCCCGAATTGGGAATCTGTGTCAAAACTTTGTTAGGAATTATGTGATCCTTACTAGCTGGAAGTAAGGGAGATGGGGCATGAAGTTATTTCTAGGAGTTGGACACATACCAAGTTTAGCTCAGTTCTGGGCATCTTTGAAATACCTATACAAACTTGTTCCTACATAGTAACTTGCAACTTTGAATGAGAATGTGCTTGCTTACAGCAACGTGCTATATGTTCTGAATGCCCGAATTGGGAATCTGTGTCAAAACTTTGTTAGGAATTATCTGATCCTTACTAGCTGGAAGTAAGGGAGATGGGGCATGAAGTTATTTCTTGGAGTTGGAGACATACCAAGTTTAGCTCAGTTCTGGGCATCTTTGAAATACCTATACAAACTCGTTCCTACATAGTAACTTGCAACTTTGAATGAGAATGTGCTTGCTTGCAGCAACGTGCTATATGTTCTGAATGCCCGATTTGGGAATCTGTGTCAAATCTTTGTTAGGAATTATGTGATCCTTACTAGCTTGAAGTAAGGGAGATGGGGCATGAATTTATTTCTTGGAGTTGGAGACATACCAAGTTTAGCTCAGTTCTGGGCATCTTTGAAATACCTATACAAACTTGTTCCTACATAGTAACTTGCAACTTTGAATGAGAATGTGCTTGCTTGCAGCAACGTGCTATATGTTCTGAATGCCCGATTTGGGAATCTGTGTCAAAACTTTGTTAGGAATTATGTGATCCTTACTAGCTGGAAGTAAGGGAGATGGAGCATGAAGTTATTTCTAGGAGTTGGACACATACCAAGTT
Source organism: Diceros bicornis minor (assembly GCF_020826845.1). Lineage (NCBI taxonomy): Eukaryota > Metazoa > Chordata > Mammalia > Perissodactyla > Rhinocerotidae > Diceros > Diceros bicornis. Next base: position 673,506 of record NC_080767.1, read on the forward strand.
TAGCTCAGTTCTGGGCATCTTTGAAATACCTATACAAACTTGTTCCTACATAGTAACTTGCATCTTTGAATGAGAATGTGCTTGCTTACAGCAACGTGCTATATGTTCTGAATGCCCGAATTGGGAATCTGTGTCAAAACTTTGTTAGGAATTATGTGATCCTTACTAGCTGGAAGTAAGGGAGATGGGGCATGAAGTTATTTCTAGGAGTTGGACACATACCAAGTTTAGCTCAGTTCTGGGCATCTTTGAAATACCTATACAAACTTGTTCCTACATAGTAACTTGCAACTTTGAATGAAAATGTGCTTGCTTACAGCAACGTGCTATATGTTCTGAATGCCCGAATTGGGAATCTGTGTCAAAACTTTGTTAGGAATTATGTGATCCTTATTAGCTGGAAGTAAGGGAGATGGGGCATGAAGTTATTTCTAGGAGTTGGACACATACCAAGTTTAGCTCAGTTCTGGGCATCTTTGAAAAACCTATACAAACTTGTTCCTACATAGTAACTTGCATCTTTGAATGAGAATCTGCTTGCTTACAGCAACGTGCTATATGTTCTGAATGCCCGAATTGGGAATCTGTGTCAAAACTTTGTTAGGAATTATGTGATCCTTACTAGCTGGAAGTAAGGGAGATGGGGCATGAAGTTATTTCTAGGAGTTGGACACATACCAAGTTTAGCTCAGTTCTGGGCATCTTTGAAATACCTATACAAACTTGTTCCTACATAGTAACTTGCAACTTTGAATGAAAATGTGCTTCCTTACAGCAACGTGCTATAGGTTCTGAATGCCCGAATTGGGAATCTGTGTCAAAACTTTGTTAGGAATTATGTGATCCTTACTAGCTGGAAGTAAGGGAGATGGGGCATGAAGTTATTTCTAGGAGTTGGACACATACCAAGTTTAGCTCAGTTCTGGGCATCTTTGAAATACCTATACAAACTTGTTCCTACATAGTAACTTGCAACTTTGAATGAGAATGTGCTTGCTTGCAGCAACGTGCTATATGTTCTGAATGCCCGATTTGGGAATCTGTGTCAAAACTTTGTTAGGAATTATGTGATCCTTACTAGCTGGAAGTAAGGGAGATGGAGCATGAAGTTATTTCTAGGAGTTGGACACATACCAAGTTTAGCTCAGTTCTGGGCATCTTTGAAATACCTATACAAACTTGTTCCTACATAGTAACTTGCATCTTTGAATGAGAATGTGCTTGCTTACAGCAACGTGCTATATGTTCTGAATGCCCGAATTGGCAATCTGTGTCAAAACTTTGTTAGGAATTATGTGATCCTTACTAGCTGGAAGTAAGGGAGATGGGGCATGAAGTTATTTCTAGGAGTTGGACACATACCAAGTTTAGCTCAGTTCTGGGCATCTTTGAAATACCTATACAAACTTGTTCCTACATAGTAACTTGCATCTTTGAATGAGAATGTGCTTGCTTACAGCAACGTGCTATATGTTCTGAATGCCCGAATTGGGAATCTGTGTCAAAACTTTGTTAGGAATAATGTGATCCTTACTAGCTGGAAGTAAGGGAGATGGAGCATGAAGTTATTTCTAGGAGTTGGACACATACCAAGTTTAGCTCAGTTCTGGGCATCTTTGAAATACCTATACAAACTTGTTCCTACATAGTAACTTGCAACTTTGAATGAGAATGTGCTTGCTTACAGCAACGTGCTATATGTTCTGAATGCCCGAATTGGGAATCTGTGTCAAAACTTTGTTAGGAATTATGTGATCCTTACTAGCTGGAAGTAAGGGAGATGGGGCATGAAGTTATTTCTTGGAGTTGGAGACATACCAAGTTTAGCTCAGTTCTGGGCATCTTTGAAATACCTATACAAACTTGTTCCTACATAGTAACTTGCAACTTTGAATGAGAATGTGCTTGCTTGCAGCAACGTGCTATATGTTCTGAATGCCCGAATTGGGAATCTGTGTCAAAATTTTGTTAGGAATTATGTGATCCTTACTAGCTGGAAGTAAGGGAGATGGAGCATGAAGTTATTTCTAGGAGTTGGACACATACCAAGTTTAGCTCAGTTCTGGGCATCTTTGAAATGCCTATACAAACTTGTTCCTACATAGTAACTTGCATCTTTGAATGAGAATGTGCTTGCTTACAGCAACGTGCTATATGTTCTGAATGCCCGAATTGGGAATCTGTGTCAAAACTTTGTTAGGAATTATGTGATCCTTACTAGCTGGAAGTAAGGGAGCTGGGGCATGAAGTTATTTCTAGGAGTTGGACACATACCAAGTTTAGCTCAGTTCTGGGCATCTTTGAAATACCTATACAAACTTGTTCCTACATAGTAACTTGCATCTTTGAATGAGAATGTGCTTGCTTACAGCAACGTGCTATATGTTCTGAATGCCCGAATTGGCAATCTGTGTCAAAACTTTGTTAGGAATTATGTGATCCTTACTAGCTGGAAGTAAGGGAGATGGGGCATGAAGTTATTTCTAGGAGTTGGACACATACCAAGTTTAGCTCAGTTCTGGGCATCTTTGAAATACCTATACAAACTTGTTCCTACATAGTAACTTGCATCTTTGAATGAGAATCTGCTTGCTTACAGCAACGTGCTATATGTTCTGAATGCCCGAATTGGGAATCTGTGTCAAAACTTTGTTAGGAATTATGTGATCCTTATTAGCTGGAAGTAAGGGAGATGGGGCATGAAGTTATTTCTAGGAGTTGGACACATACCAAGTTTAGCTCAGTTCTGGGCATCTTTGAAATACCTATACAAACTTGTTCCTACATAGTAACTTGCATCTTTGAATGAGAATGTGCTTGCTTACAGCAACGTGCTATATGTTCTGAATGCCCGAATTGGGAATCTGTGTCAAAACTTTGTTAGGAATTATGTGATCCTTACTAGCTGGAAGTAAGGGAGATGGGGCATGAAGTTATTTCTAGGAGTTGGACACATACCAAGTTTAGCTCAGTTCTGGGCATCTTTGAAATACCTATACAAACTTGTTCCTACATAGTAACTTGCAACTTTGAATGAAAATGTGCTTGCTTACAGCAACGTGCTATAGGTTCTGAATGCCCGAATTGGGAATCTGTGTCAAAACGTTGTTAGGAATTATGTGATCCTTACTAGCTGGAAGTAAGGGAGATGGGGCATGAAGTTATTTCTAGGAGTTGGACACATACCAAGTTTAGCTCAGTTCTGGGCATCTTTGAAATACCTATACAAACTTGTTCCTACATAGTAACTTGCAACTTTGAATGAGAATGTGCTTGCTTACAGCAACGTGCTATATGTTCTGAATGCCCGAATTGGGAATCTGTGTCAAAACTTTGTTAGGAATTATGTGATCCTTACTAGCTGGAAGTAAGGGAGATGGAGTTGGAGACATACCAAGTTTAGCTCAGTTCTGGGCATCTTTGAAATACCTATACAAACTTGTTCCTACATAGTAACTTGCAACTTTGAATGAGAATGTGCTTGCTTGCAGCAACGTGCTATATGTTCTGAATGCCCGATTTGGGAATCTGTGTCAAAACTTTGTTAGGAATTATGTGATCCTTACTAGCTTGAAGTAAGGGAGATGGGGCATGAATTTATTTCTTGGAGTTGGAGACATACCAAGTTTAGCTCAGTTCTGGGCATCTTTGAAATACCTATACAAACTTGTTCCTACATAGTAACTTGCAACTTTGAATGAGAATGTGCTTGCTTGCAGCAACGTGCTATATGTTCTGAATGCCCGATTTGGGAATCTGTGTCAAAACTTTGTTAGGAATTATGTGATCCTTACTAGCTGGAAGTAAGGGAGATGGAGCATGAAGTTATTTCTAGGAGTTGGACACATACCAAGTTTAGCTCAGTTCTGGGCATCTTTGAAATACCTATACAAACTTGTTCCTACATAGTAACTTGCATCTTTGAATGAGAATGTGCTTGCTTACAGCAACGTGCTATATGTTCTGAATGCCCGAATTGGGAATCTGTGTCAAAACTTTGTTAGGAATTATGTGATCCTTACTAGCTGGAAGTAAGGGAGATGGGGCATGAAGTTATTTCTAGGAGTTGGACACATACCAAGTTTAGCTCAGTTCTGGGCATCTTTGAAATACCTATACAAACTTGTTCCTACATAGTAACTTGCAACTTTGAATGAAAATGTGCTTGCTTACAGCAACGTGCTATATGTTCTGAATGCCCGAATTGGGAATCTGTGTCAAAACTTTGTTAGGAATTATGTGATCCTTATTAGCTGGAAGTAAGGGAGATGGGGCATGAAGTTATTTCTAGGAGTTGGACACATACCAAGTTTAGCTCAGTTCTGGGCATCTTTGAAAAACCTATACAAACTTGTTCCTACATAGTAACTTGCATCTTTGAATGAGAATCTGCTTGCTTACAGCAACGTGCTATATGTTCTGAATGCCCGAATTGGGAATCTGTGTCAAAACTTTGTTAGGAATTATGTGATCCTTACTAGCTGGAAGTAAGGGAGATGGGGCATGAAGTTATTTCTAGGAGTTGGACACATACCAAGTTTAGCTCAGTTCTGGGCATCTTTGAAATACCTATACAAACTTGTTCCTACATAGTAACTTGCATCTTTGAATGAGAATGTGCTTGCTTACAGCAACGTGCTATAGGTTCTGAATGCCCGAATTGGCAATCTGTGTCAAAACTTTGTTAGGAATTATGTGATCCTTACTAGCTGGAAGTAAGGGAGATGGGGCATGAAGTTATTTCTAGGAGTTGGACACATACCAAGTTTAGCTCAGTTCTGGGCATCTTTGAAATACCTATACAAACTTGTTCCTACATAGTAACTTGCATCTTTGAATGAGAATGTGCTTGCTTACAGCAACGTGCTATAGGTTCTGAATGCCCGAATTGGGAATCTGTGTCAAAACTTTGTTAGGAATTATGTGATCCTTACTAGCTGGAAGTAAGGGAGATGGGGCATGAAGTTATTTCTAGGAGTTGGACACATACCAAGTTTAGCTCAGTTCTGGGCATCTTTGAAATACCTATACAAACTTGTTCCTACATAGTAACTTGCAACTTTGAATGAGAATGTGCTTGCTTGCAGCAACGTGCTATATGTTCTGAATGCCCGATTTGGGAATCTGTGTCAAAACTTTGTTAGGAATTATGTGATCCTTACTAGCTGGAAGTAAGGGAGATGGAGCATGAAGTTATTTCTAGGAGTTGGACACATACCAAGTTTAGCTCAGTTCTGGGCATCTTTGAAATACCTATACAAACTTGTTCCTACATAGTAACTTGCATCTTTGAATGAGAATGTGCTTGCTTACAGCAACGTGCTATATGTTCTGAATGCCCGAATTGGCAATCTGTGTCAAAACTTTGTTAGGAATTATGTGATCCTTACTAGCTGGAAGTAAGGGAGATGGGGCATGAAGTTATTTCTAGGAGTTGGACACATACCAAGTTTAGCTCAGTTCTGGGCATCTTTGAAATACCTATACAAACTTGTTCCTACATAGTAACTTGCATCTTTGAATGAGAATGTGCTTGCTTACAGCAACGTGCTATATGTTCTGAATGCCCGAATTGGGAATCTGTGTCAAAACTTTGTTAGGAATAATGTGATCCTTACTAGCTGGAAGTAAGGGAGATGGAGCATGAAGTTATTTCTAGGAGTTGGACACATACCAAGTTTAGCTCAGTTCTGGGCATCTTTGAAATACCTATACAAACTTGTTCCTACATAGTAACTTGCAACTTTGAATGAGAATGTGCTTGCTTACAGCAACGTGCTATATGTTCTGAATGCCCGAATTGGGAATCTGTGTCAAAACTTTGTTAGGAATTATGTGATCCTTACTAGCTGGAAGTAAGGGAGATGGGGCATGAAGTTATTTCTTGGAGTTGGAGACATACCAAGTTTAGCTCAGTTCTGGGCATCTTTGAAATACCTATACAAACTTGTTCCTACATAGTAACTTGCAACTTTGAATGAGAATGTGCTTGCTTGCAGCAACGTGCTATATGTTCTGAATGCCCGAATTGGGAATCTGTGTCAAAATTTTGTTAGGAATTATGTGATCCTTACTAGCTGGAAGTAAGGGAGATGGAGCATGAAGTTATTTCTAGGAGTTGGACACATACCAAGTTTAGCTCAGTTCTGGGCATCTTTGAAATGCCTATACAAACTTGTTCCTACATAGTAACTTGCATCTTTGAATGAGAATGTGCTTGCTTACAGCAACGTGCTATATGTTCTGAATGCCCGAATTGGGAATCTGTGTCAAAACTTTGTTAGGAATTATGTGATCCTTACTAGCTGGAAGTAAGGGAGCTGGGGCATGAAGTTATTTCTAGGAGTTGGACACATACCAAGTTTAGCTCAGTTCTGGGCATCTTTGAAATACCTATACAAACTTGTTCCTACATAGTAACTTGCATCTTTGAATGAGAATGTGCTTGCTTACAGCAACGTGCTATATGTTCTGAATGCCCGAATTGGGAATCTGTGTCAAAACTTTGTTAGGAATTATGTGATCCTTACTAGCTGGAAGTAAGGGAGATGGGGCATGAAGTTATTTCTAGGAGTTGGACACATACCAAGTTTAGCTCAGTTCTGGGCATCTTTGAAATACCTATACAAACTTGTTCCTACATAGTAACTTGCATCTTTGAATGAGAATCTGCTTGCTTACAGCAACGTGCTATATGTTCTGAATGCCCGAATTGGGAATCTGTGTCAAAACTTTGTTAGGAATTATGTGATCCTTATTAGCTGGAAGTAAGGGAGATGGGGCATGAAGTTATTTCTAGGAGTTGGACACATACCAAGTTTAGCTCAGTTCTGGGCATCTTTGAAATACCTATACAAACTTGTTCCTACATAGTAACTTGCATCTTTGAATGAGAATGTGCTTGCTTACAGCAACGTGCTATATGTTCTGAATGCCCGAATTGGGAATCTGTGTCAAAACTTTGTTAGGAATTATGTGATCCTTACTAGCTGGAAGTAAGGGAGATGGGGCATGAAGTTATTTCTAGGAGTTGGACACATACCAAGTTTAGCTCAGTTCTGGGCATCTTTGAAATACCTATACAAACTTGTTCCTACATAGTAACTTGCAACTTTGAATGAAAATGTGCTTGCTTACAGCAACGTGCTATAGGTTCTGAATGCCCGAATTGGGAATCTGTGTCAAAACGTTGTTAGGAATTATGTGATCCTTACTAGCTGGAAGTAAGGGAGATGGGGCATGAAGTTATTTCTAGGAGTTGGACACATACCAAGTTTAGCTCAGTTCTGGGCATCTTTGAAATACCTATACAAACTTGTTCCTACATAGTAACTTGCAACTTTGAATGAGAATGTGCTTGCTTACAGCAACGTGCTATATGTTCTGAATGCCCGAATTGGGAATCTGTGTCAAAACTTTGTTAGGAATTATGTGATCCTTACTAGCTGGAAGTAAGGGAGATGGGGCATGAAGTTATTTCTTGGAGTTGGAGACATACCAAGTTTAGCTCAGTTCTGGGCATCTTTGAAATACCTATACAAACTTGTTCCTACATAGTAACTTGCAACTTTGAATGAGAATGTGCTTGCTTGCAGCAACGTGCTATATCTTCTGAATGCCCGATTTGGGAATCTGTGTCAAAACTTTGTTAGGAATTATGTGATCCTTACTAGCTGGAAGTAAGGGAGATGGAGCATGAAGTTATTTCTAGGAGTTGGACACATACCAAGTTTAGCTCAGTTCTGGGCATCTTTGAAATACCTATACAAACTTGTTCCTACATAGTAACTTGCATCTTTGAATGAGAATGTGCTTGCTTACAGCAACGTGCTATATGTTCTGAATGCCCGAATTGGGAATCTGTGTCAAAACTTTGTTAGGAATTATGTGATCCTTACTAGCTGGAAGTAAGGGAGATGGGGCATGAAGTTATTTCTAGGAGTTGGACACATACCAAGTTTAGCTCAGTTCTGGGCATCTTTGAAATACCTATACAAACTTGTTCCTACATAGTAACTTGCAACTTTGAATGAGAATGTGCTTGCTTGCAGGAACGTGCTATATGTTCTGAATGCCCGAATTGGGAATCTGTGTCAAAACTTTGTTAGGAATTATGTGATCCTTACTAGCTGGAAGTAAGGGAGATGGGGCATGAAGTTATTTCTTGGAGTTGGAGACATACCAAGTTTAGCTCAGTTCTGGGCATCTTTGAAATACCTATACAAACTTGTTCCTACATAGTAACTTGCAACTTTGAATGAAAATGTGCTTGCTTACAGCAACGTGCTATATGTTCTGAATGCCCGAATTGGGAATCTGTGTCAAAACTTTGATGGAATTATGTGATCCTTATTAGCTGGAAGTAAGGGAGATTGAGCATGAAGTTATTTCTAGGAGTTGGACACATACCAAGTTTAGCTCAGTTCTGGGCATCTTTGAAATACCTATACAAACTTGTTCCTACATAGTAACTTGCATCTTTGAATGAGAATGTGCTTGCTTGCAGCAACGTGCTATATGTTCTGAATGCCCGAATTGGGAATCTGTGTCAAAACTTTGTTAGGAATTATGTGATCCTTACTAGCTGGAAGTAAGGGAGATGGGGCATGAAGTTATTTCTAGGAGTTGGACACATACCAAGTTTAGCTCAGTTCTGGGCATCTTTGAAATACCTATACAAACTTGTTCCTACATAGTAACTTGCAACTTTGAATGAAAATGTGCTTCCTTACAGCAACGTGCTATAGGTTCTGAATGCCCGAATTGGGAATCTGTGTCAAAACTTTGTTAGGAATTATGTGATCCTTACTAGCTGGAAGTAAGGGAGATGGGGCATGAAGTTATTTCTAGGAGTTGGACACATACCAAGTTTAGCTCAGTTTTGGGCATCTTTGAAATACCTATACAAACTTGTTCCTACATAGTAACTTGCAACTTTGAATGAGAATGTGCTTGCTTACAGCAACGTGCTATATGTTCTGAATGCCCGAATTGGGAATCTGTGTCAAAACTTTGTTAGGAATTATGTGATCCTTACTAGCTGGAAGTAAGGGAGATGGGGCATGAAGTTATTTCTTGGAGTTGGAGACATACCAAGTTTAGCTCAGTTCTGGGCATCTTTGAAATACCTATACAAACTTGTTCCTACATAGTAACTTGCAACTTTGAATGAGAATGTGCTTGCTTGCAGCAACGTGCTATATGTTCTGAATGCCCGATTTGGGAATCTGTGTCAAAACTTTGTTAGGAATTATGTGATCCTTACTAGCTGGAAGTAAGGGAGATGGAGCATGAAGTTATTAATGGAGTTGGACACATACCAAGTTTAGCTCAGTTCTGGGCATCTTTGAAATACCTATACAAACTTGTTCCTGCCTAGTAACTTGCATCTTTGAATGAGAATCTGCTTGCTTACAGCAACGTGCTATATGTTCTGAATGCCCGAATTGGGAATCTGTGTCAAAACTTTGTTAGGAATTATGTGATCCTTACTAGCTGGAAGTAAGGGAGATGGGGCATGAAGTTATTTCTAGGAGTTGGACACATACCAAGTTTAGCTCAGTTCTGGGCATCTTTGAAATACCTATACAAACTTGTTCCTACATAGTAACTTGCAACTTTGAATGAGAATGTGCTTGCTTACAGCAACGTGCTATATGTTCTGAATGCCCGAATTGGGAATCTGTGTCAAAACTTTGTTAGGAATTATGTGATCCTTACTAGCTGGAAGTAAGGGAGATGGGGCATGAAGTTATTTCTAGGAGTTGGACACATACCAAGTTTAGCTCAGTTCTGGGCATCTTTGAAATACCTATACAAACTTGTTCCTACATAGTAACTTGCAACTTTGAATGAGAATGTGCTTGCTTACAGCAACGTGCTATATGTTCTGAATTCCCGAATTGGGAATCTGTGTCAAAACTTTGTTAGGAATTATGTGATCCTTACTAGCTGGAAGTAAGGGAGATGGGGCATGAAGTTATTTCTAGGAGTTGGACAGATACCAAGTTTAGCTCAGTTCTGGGCATCTTTGAAATACCTATACAAACTTGTTCCTACATAGTAACTTGCAACTTTGAATGAGAATGTGCTTGCTTGCAGCAACGTGCTATATGTTCTGAATGCCCGAATTGGGAATCTGTGTCAAAACTTTGTTAGGAATTATGTGATCCTTACTAGCTGGAAGTAAGGGAGATGGGGCATGAAGTTATTTCTAGGAGTTGGACACATACCAAGTTTAGCTCAGTTCTGGGCATCTTTGAAATACCTATACAAACTTGTTCCTACATAGTAACTTGCATCTTTGAATGAGAATGTGCTTGCTTACAGCAACGTGCTATAGGTTCTCAATGCCCGAATTGGCAATCTGTGTCAAAACTTTTTTAGGAATTATGTGATCCTTACTAGCTGGAAGTAAGTGAGATGGGGCATGAAGTTATTTCTAGGAGTTGGACACATACCAAGTTTAGCTCAGTTCTGGGCATCTTTGAAATACCTATACAAACTTGTTCCTACATAGTAACTTGCATCTTTGAATGAGAATGTGCTTGCTTACAGCAACGTGCTATATGTTCTGAATGCCCGAATTGGGAATCTGTGTCAAAACTTTGTTAGGAATTATGTGATCCTTACTAGCTGGAAGTAAGGGAGATGGAGCATGAAGTTATTTCTAGGAGTTGGACACATACCAAGTTTAGCTCAGTTCTGGGCATCTTTGAAATACCTATACAAACTTGTTCCTACATAGTAACTTGCAACTTTGAATGAGAATGTGCTTGCTTACAGCAACGTGCTATATGTTCTGAATGCCCGAATTGGCAATCTGTGTCAAAACTTTGTTAGGAATTATGTGATCCTTACTAGCTGGAAGTAAGGGAGATGGGGCATGAAGTTATTTCTAGGAGTTGGACACATACAAAGTTTAGCTCAGTTCTGGGCATCTTTGAAATACCTATACAAACTTGTTCCTACATAGTAACTTGCAACTTTGAATGAGAATGTGCTTGCTTACAGCAACGTGCTATATGTTCTGAATGCCCGAATTGGGAATCTGTGTCAAAACTTTGTTAGGAATTATGTGATCCTTACTAGCTGGAAGTAAGGGAGATGGGGCATGAAGTTATTTCTTGGAGTTGGAGACATACCAAGTTTAGCTCAGTTCTGGGCATCTTTGAAATACCTATACAAACTTGTTCCTACATAGTAACTTGCAACTTTTAATGAGAATGTGCTTGCTTGCAGCAACGTGCTATATGTTCTGAATGCCCGATTTGGGAATCTGTGTCAAAACTTTGTTAGGAATTATGTGATCCTTACTAGCTGGAAGTAAGGGAGATGGGGCATGAAGTTATTTCTAGGAGTTGGACACATACCAAGTTTAGCTCAGTTCTGGGCATCTTTGAAATACCTATACAAACATGTTCCTACATAGTAACTTGCATCTTTGAATGAGAATGTGCTTGCTTACAGCAACGTGCTATAGGTTCTCAATGCCCGAATTGGCAATCTGTGTCAAAACTTTGTTAGGAATTATGTGATCCTTACTAGCTGGAAGTAAGGGAGATGGAGCATGAAGTTATTTCTAGGAGTTGGACACATACCAAGTTTAGCTCAGTTCTGGGCATCTTTGAAATACCTATACAAACTTGTTCCTACATAGAAACTTGCAACTTTGAATGAGAATGTGCTTGCTTACAGCAACGTGCTATATGTTCTGAATGCCCGAATTGGGAATCTGTGTCAAAACTTTGTTAGGAATTATGTGATCCTTACTAGCTGGAACTAAGGGAGATGGGGCATGAAGTTATTTCTAGGAGTTGGACACATACCAAGTTTTGCTCAGTTCTGGGCATCTTTGAAATACCTATACAAACTTGTTCCTACATAGTAACTTGCAACTTTGAATGAGAATGTGCTTGCTTACAGCAACGTGCTATATGTTCTGAATGCCCGAATTGGGAATCTGTGTCAAAACTTTGTTAGGAATTATGTGATCCTTACTAGCTGGAAGTAAGGGAGATGGGGCATGAAGTTATTTCTTGGAGTTGGAGACATACCAAGTTTAGCTCAGTTCTGGGCATCTTTGAAATACCTATACAAACTTGTTCCTACATAGTAACTTGCAACTTTTAATGAGAATGTGCTTGCTTGCAGCAACGTGCTATATGTTCTGAATGCCCGAATTGGGAATCTGTGTCAAAACTTTGTTAGGAATTATGTGATCCTTACTAGCTGGAAGTAAGGGAGATGGGGCATGAAGTTATTTCTTGGAGTTGGAGACATACCAAGTTTAGCTCAGTTCTGGGCATCTTTGAAATACCTATACAAACTTGTTCCTACATAGTAACTTGCAACTTTTAATGAGAACGTGCTTGCTTGCAGCAACGTGCTATATGTTCTGAATGCCCGAATTGGGAATCTGTGTCAAAACTTTGTTAGGAATTATGTGATCCTTACTAGCTGGAAGTAAGGGAGATGGGGCATGAAGTTATTTCTTGGAGTTGGAGACATACCAAGTTTAGCTCAGTTCTGGGCATCTTTGAAATACCTATACAAACTTGTTCCTACATAGTAACTTGCAACTTTTAATGAGAACGTGCTTGCTTGCAGCAACGTGCTATATGATCTGAATGCCCGATTTGGGAATCTGTGTCAAAACTTTGTTAGGAATTATGTGATCCTTACTAGCTGGAAGTAAGGGAGATGGGGCATGAAGTTATTTCTAGGAGTTGGACACATACCAAGTTTAGCTCAGTTCTGGGCATCTTTGAAATACCTATACAAACTTGTTCCTACATAGTAACTTGCATCTTTGAATGAGAATGTGCTTGCTTACAGCAACGTGCTATAGGTTCTCAATGCCCGAATTGGCAATCTGTGTCAAAATTTTGTTAGGAATTATGTGATCCTTACTAGCTGGAAGTAAGGGAGATGGGGCATGAAGTTATTTCTAGGAGTTGGACACATACCAAGTTTAGCTCAGTTCTGGGCATCTTTGAAATACCTATACAAACTTGTTCCTACATAGTAACTTGCAACTTTGAATGAGAATGTGCTTGCTTACAGCAACGTGCTATATGTTCTGAATGCCCGAATTGGGAATCTGTGTCAAAACTTTGTTAGGAATTATGAGATCCTTACTAGCTGGAAGTAAGGGAGATGGGGCATGAAGTTATTTCTAGGAGTTGGACACATACCAAGTTTAGCTCAGTTCTGGGCATCTTTGAAATACCTATACAAACTTGTTCCTACATAGTAACTTGCAACTTTGAATGAGAATGTGCTTGCTTACAGCAACGTGCTATATGTTCTGAATGCCCGAATTGGGAATCTGTGTCAAAACTTTGTTAGGAATTATGTGATCCTTACTAGCTGGAAGTAAGGGAGATGGGGCATGAAGTTATTTCTAGGAGTTGGACACATACCAAGTTTAGCTCAGTTCTGGGCATCTTTGAAATACCTATACAAACTTGTTCCTACATAGTAACTTGCAACTTTGAATGAGAATGTGCTTGCTTACAGCAACGTGCTATATGTTCTGAATGCCCGAATTGGGAATCTGTGTCAAAACTTTGTTAGGAATTATGTGATCCTTACTAGCTGGAAGTAAGGGAGATGGGGCATGAAGTTATTTCTTGGAGTTGGAGACATACCAAGTTTAGCTCAGTTCTGGGCATCTTTGAAATACCTATACAAACTTGTTCCTACATAGTAACTTGCAACTTTTAATGAGAATGTGCTTGCTTGCAGCAACGTGCTATATGTTCTGAATGCCCGATTTGGGAATCTGTGTCAAAACTTTGTTAGGAATTATGTGATCCTTACTAGCTGGAAGTAAGGGAGGTGGGGCATGAAGTTATTTCTAGGAGTTGGACACATACCAAGTTTAGCTCAGTTCTGGGCATCTTTGAAATACCTATACAAACTTGTTCCTACATAGTAACTTGCATCTTTGAATGAGAATGTGCTTGCTTACAGCAACGTGCTATATGTTCTGAATGCCCGAATTGGCAATCTGTGTCAAAACTTTGTTAGGAATTATGTGATCCTTACTAGCTGGAAGTAAGGGAGATGGGGCATGAAGTTATTTCTAGGAGTTGGACACATACCAAGTTTAGCTCAGTTCTGGGCATCTTTGAAATACCTATACAAACTTGTTCCTACATAGTAACTTGCATCTTTGAATGAGAATGTGCTTGCTTACAGCAACGTGCTATAAGTTCTGAATGCCCGAATTGGCAATCTGTGTCAAAACTTTGTTAGGAATTATGTGATCCTTACTAGCTGGAAGTAAGGGAGATGGGGCATGAGTTATTTCTAGGAGTTGGACACATACCAAGTTTAGCTCAGTTCTGGGCATCTTTGAAATACCTATACAAACTTGTTCCTACATAGTAACTTGCATCTTTGAATGAGAATCTGCTTGCTTACAGCAACGTGCTATAGGTTCTGAATGCCCGAATTGGGAATCTGTGTCAAAACTTTGTTAGGAATTATGTGATCCTTACTAGCTGGAAGTAAGGGAGATGGGGCATGAAGTTATTTCTAGGAGTTGGACACAAACCAAGTTTAGCTCAGTTCTGGGCATCTTTGAAATACCTATACAAACTTGTTCCTACATAGTAACTTGCAACTTTGAATGAATATGTGCTTGCTTACAGCAACGTGCTATAGGTTCTGAATGCCCGAATTGGGAATCTGTGTCAAAACTTTGTTAGGAATTATGTGATCCTTACTAGCTGGAAGTAAGGGAGATGGGGCATGAAGTTATTTCTAGGAGTTGGACACATACCAAGTTTAGCTCAGTTCTGGGCATCTTTGAAATACCTATACAAACTTGTTCCTACATAGTAAGTTGCAACTTTGAATGAGAATGTGCTTGCTTACAGCAACGTGCTATATGTTCTGAATGCCCGAATTGGGAATCTGTGTCAAAACTTTGTTAGGAATTATGTGATCCTTACTAGCTGGAAGTAAGGGAGATGGGGCATGAAGTTATTTCTTGGAGTTGGAGACATACCAAGTTTAGCTCAGTTCTGGGCATCTTTGAAATACCTATACACACTTGTTCCTACATAGTAACTTGCAACTTTGAATGAGAATGTGCTTGCTTGCAGCAACGTGCTATATGTTCTGAATGCCCGATTTGGGAATCTGTGTCAAAACTTTGTTAGGAATTATGTGATCCTTACTAGCTGGAAGTAAGGGAGATGGGGCATGAAGTTATTTCTAGGAGTTGGACACATACCAAGTTTAGCTCAGTTCTGGGCATCTTTGAAATACCTATACAAACTTGTTCCTACATAGTAACTTGCAACTTTGAATGAGAATGTGCTTGCTTACAGCAACGTGCTATATGTTCTGAATGCCCGAATTGGGAATCTGTGTCAAAACTTTGTTAGGAATTATGTGATCCTTACTAGCTGGAAGTAAGGGAGATGGGGCATGAAGTTATTTCTAGGAGTTGGACACATACCAAGTTTAGCTCAGTTCTGGGCATCTTTGAAATACCTATACAAACTTGTTCGTACATAGTAACTTGCAACTTTGAATGAGAATGTGCTTGCTTACAGCAACGTGCTATATGTTCTGAATGCCCGAATTGGGAATCTGTGTCAAAACTTTGTTAGGAATTATGTGATCCTTACTAGCTGGAAGTAAGGGAGATGGGGCATGAAGTTATTTCTAGGAGTTGGACACATACCAAGTTTAGCTCAGTTCTGGGCATCTTTGAAATACCTATACAAACTTGTTCCTACATAGTAACTTGCATCTTTGAAAGAGAATGTGCTTGCTTACAGCAACGTGCTATATGTTCTGAATGCCCGAACTGGCAATCTGTGTCAAAACTTTGTTAGGAATTATGTGATCCTTACTAGCTGGAAGTAAGGGAGATGGGGCATGAAGTTATTTCTAGGAGTTGGACACATACCAAGTTTAGCTCAGTTCTGGGCATCTTTGAAATACCTATACAAACTTGTTCCTACATAGTAACTTGCATCTTTAATGAGAATGTGCTTGCTTACAGCAACGTGCTATATGTTCTGAATGCCCGAATTGGGAATCTGTGTCAAAACTTTGTTAGGAATTATGTGATCCTTACTAGCTGGAAGTAAGGGAGATGGGGCATGAAGTTATTTCTAGGAGTTGGACACATACCAAGTTTAGCTCAGTTCTGGGCATCTTTGAAATACCTATACAAACTTGTTCCTACATAGTAACTTGCAACTTTGAATGGGAATGTGCTTGCTTACAGCAACGTGCTATATGTTCTGAATGCCCGAATTGGGAATCTGTGACAAAACTTTGTTAGGAATTATGTGATCCTTACTAGCTGGAAGTAAGGGAGATGGGGCATGAAGTTATTTCTAGGAGTTGGACACATACCAAGTTTAGCTCAGTTCTGGGCATCTTTGAAATACCTATACAAACTTGTTCCTACATAGTAACTTGCAACTTTGAATGAGAATGTGCTTGCTTACAGCAACGTGCTATATGTTCTGAATGCCCGAATTGGCAATCTGTGTCAAAACTTTGTTAGGAATTATGTGATCCTTACTAGCTGGAAGTAAGGGAGATGGGGCATGAAGTTATTTCTAGGAGTTGGACACATACCAAGTTTAGCTCAGTTCTGGGCATCTTTGAAATACCTATACAAACTTGTTCCTACATAGTAACTTGCATCTTTGAATGAGAATCTGCTTGCTTACAGCAACGTGCTATAGGTTCTGAATGCCCGAATTGGGAATCTGTGTCAAAACTTTGTTAGGAATTATGTGATCCTTACTAGCTGGAAGTAAGGGAGATGGGGTATGAAGTTATTTCTAGGAGTTGGACACAAACCAAGTTTAGCTCAGTTCTGGGCATCTTTGAAATACCTATACAAACTTGTTCCTACATAGTAACTTGCAACTTTGAATGAAAATGTGCTTGCTTACAGCAACGTGCTATAGGTTCTGAATGCCCGAATTGGGAATCTGTGTCAAAACTTTGTTAGGAATTATGTGATCCTTACTAGCTGGAAGTAAGGGAGATGGGGCATGAAGTTATTTCTAGGAGTTGGACACATACCAAGTTTAGCTCAGTTCTGGGCATCTTTGAAATACCTATACAAACTTGTTCCTACATAGTAACTTGCAACTTTGAATGAGAATGTGCTTGCTTACAGCAACGTGCTATATGTTCTGAATGCCCGAATTGGGAATCTGTGTCAAAACTTTGTTAGGAATTATGTGATCCTTACTAGCTGGAAGTAAGGGAGATGGGGCATGAAGTTATTTCTTGGAGTTGGAGACATACCAAGTTTAGCTCAGTTCTGGGCATCTTTGAAATACCTATACACACTTGTTCCTACATAGTAACTTGCAACTTTGAATGAGAATGTGCTTGCTTGCAGCAACGTGCTATATGTTCTGAATGCCCGATTTGGGAATCTGTGTCAAAACTTTGTTAGGAATTATGTGATCCTTACTAGCTGGAAGTAAGGGAGGTGGAGCATGAAGTTATTTCTAGGAGTTGGACACATACCAAGTTTAGCTCAGTTCTGGGCATCTTTGAAAAACCTATACAATCTTGTTCCTACATAGTAACTTGCATCTTTGAATGAGAATGTGCTTGCTTACAGCAACGTGCTATATGTTCTGAATGCCCGAATTGGGAATCTGTGTCAAAACTTTGTTAGGAATTATGTGATCCTTACTAGCTGGAAGTAAGGGAGATGGGGCATGAAGTTATTTCTAGGAGTTGGACACATACCAAGTTTAGCTCAGTTCTGGGCATCTTTGAAATACCTATACAAACTTGTTCCTACATAGTAACTTGCATCTTTGAATGAGAATGTGCTTGCTTACAGCAACGTGCTATATGTTCTGAATGCCCGAATTGGCAATCTGTGTCAAAACTTTGTTAGGAATTATGTGATCCTTACTAGCTGGAAGTAAGGGAGATGGGGCATGAAGTTATTTCTAGGAGTTGGACACATACCAAGTTTAGCTCAGTTCTGGGCATCTTTGAAATACCTATACAAACTTGTTCCTACATAGTAACTTGCAACTTTGAATGAGAATGTGCTTGCTTACAGCAACGTGCTATATGTTCTGAATGCCCGAATTGGGAATCTGTGTCAAAACTTTGTTAGGAATTATGTGATCCTTACTAGCTGGAAGTAAGGGAGATGGGGCATGAAGTTATTTCTAGGAGTTGGACACATACCAAGTTTAGCTCAGTTCTGGGCATCTTTGAAATACCTATACAAACTTGTTCCTACATAGTAACTTGCAACTTTGAATGTGAATGTGCTTCCTTACAGCAACGTGCTATATGTTCTGAATGCCCGAATTGGCAATCTGTGTCAAAACTTTGTTAGGAATTATGTGATCCTTACTAGCTGGAAGTAAGGGAGATGGGGCATGAAGTTATTTCTAGGAGTTGGACACATACCAAGTTTAGCTCAGTTCTGGGCATCTTTGAAATACCTATACAAACTTGTTCCTACATAGTAACTTGCAACTTTGAATGAGAATGTGCTTGCTTACAGCAACGTGCTATATGTTCTGAATGCCCGAATTGGGAATCTGTGTCAAAACTTTGTTAGGAATTATGTGATCCTTACTAGCTGGAAGTAAGGGAGATGGGGCATGAAGTTATTTCTAGGAGTTGGACACATACCAAGTTTAGCTCAGTTCTGGGCATCTTTGAAATACCTATACAAACTTGTTCTTACATAGTAACTTGCATCTTTGAAAGAGAATGTGCTTGCTTACAGCAACGTGCTATATGTTCTGAATGCCCGAATTGGCAATCTGTGTCAAAACTTTGTTAGGAATTATGTGATCCTTACTAGCTGGAAGTAAGGGAGATGGGGCATGAAGTTATTTCTAGGAGTTGGACACATACCAAGTTTAGCTCAGTTCTGGGCATCTTTGAAATACCTATACAAACTTGTTCCTACATAGTAACTTGAATCTTTAATGAGAATGTGCTTGCTTACAGCAACGTGCTATATGTTCTGAATGCCCGAATTGGGAATCTGTGTCAAAACTTTGTTAGGAATTATGTGATCCTTACTAGCTGGAAGTAAGGGAGATGGGGCATGAAGTTATTTCTAGGAGTTGGACACATACCAAGTTTAGCTCAGTTCTGGGCATCTTTGAAATACCTATACAAACTTGTTCTTACATAGTAACTTGCAACTTTGAAAGAGAATGTGCTTGCTTACAGCAACGTGCTATATGTTCTGAATGCCCGAATTGGCAATCTGAGTCAAAACTTTGTTAGGAATTATGTGATCCTTACTAGCTGGAAGTAAGGGAGATGGGGCATGAAGTTATTTCTAGGAGTTGGACACATACCAAGTTTAGCTCAGTTCTGGGCATCTTTGAAATACCTATACAAACTTGTTCCTACATAGTAACTTGCATCTTTAATGAGAATGTGCTTGCTTACAGCAACGTGCTATATGTTCTGAATGCCCGAATTGGGAATCTGTGTCAAAACTTTGTTAGGAATTATGTGATCCTTACTAGCTGGAAGTAAGGGAGATGGGGCATGAAGTTATTTCTAGGAGTTGGACACATACCAAGTTTAGCTCAGTTCTGGGCATCTTTGAAATACCTATACAAACTTGTTCCTACATAGTAACTTGCAACTTTGAATGAGAATGTGCTTGCTTACAGCAACGTGCTATATGTTCTGAATGCCCGAATTGGGAATCTGTGTCAAAACTTTGTTAGGAATTATGTGATCCTTACTAGCTGGAAGTAAGGGAGATGGGGCATGAAGTTATTTCTAGGAGTTGGACACATACCAAGTTTAGCTCAGTTCTGGGCATCTTTGAAATACCTATACAAACTTGTTCCTACATAGTAACTTGCATCTTTGAATGAGAATCTGCTTGCTTACAGCAACGTGCTATATGTTCTGAATGCCCGAATTGGGAATCTGTGTCAAAACTTTGTTAGGAATTATGTGATCCTTACTAGCTGGAAGTAAGGGAGATGGGGCATGATGTTATTTCTAGGAGTTGGACAGATACCAAGTTTAGCTCAGTTCTGGGCATCTTTGAAATACCTATACAAACTTGTTCCTACATAGTAACTTGCAACTTTGAATGAAAATGTGCTTGCTTACAGCAACGTGCTATAGGTTCTGAATGCCCGAATTGGGAATCTGTGTCAAAACTTTGTTAGGAATTATGTGATCCTTACTAGCTGGAAGTAAGGGAGATGGGGCATGAAGTTATTTCTAGGAGTTGGAGACATACCAAGTTTAGCTCAGTTCTGGGCATCTTTGAAATACCTATACAAACTTGTTCCTACATAGTAACTTGCATCTTCGAATGAGAATCTGCTTGCTTACAGCAACGTGCTATATGTTCTGAATGCCCGAATTGGGAATCTGTGTCAAAACTTTGTTAGGAATTATGTGATCCTTACTAGCTGGAAGTAAGGGAGATGGGGCATGAAGTTATTTCTAGGAGTTGGACACATACCAAGTTTAGCTCAGTTCTGGGCATCTTTGAAATACCTATACAAACTTGTTCCTACATAGTAACTTGCATCTTTGAATGAGAATGTGCTTGCTTACAGCAACGTGCTATATGTTCTGAATGCCCGAATTGGCAATCTGTGTCAAAACTTTGTTAGGAATTATGTGATCCTTACTAGCTGGAAGTAAGGGAGATGGGGCATGAAGTTATTTCTAGGAGTTGGACACATACCAAGTTTAGCTCAGTTCTGGGCATCTTTGAAATACCTATACAAACTTGTTCCTACATAGTAACTTGCAACTTTGAATGAGAATGTGCTTGCTTAAAGCAACGTGCTATATGTTCTGAATGCCCGAATTGGGAATCTGTGTCAAAACTTTGTTAGGAATTATGTGATCCTTACTAGCTGGAAGTAAGGGAGATGGGGCATGAAGTTATTTCTAGGAGTTGGACACATACCAAGTTTAGCTCAGTTCTGGGCATCTTTGAAATACCTATACAAACTTGTTCCTACATAGTAACTTGCATCTTTGAATGAGAATGTGCTTGCTTACAGCAACGTGCTATATGTTCTGAATGCCCGAATTGGGAATCTGTGTCAAAACTTTGTTAGGAATTATGTGATCCTTACTACCTGGAAGTAAGGGAGATGGGGCATGAAGTTATTTCTAGGAGTTGGACACATACCAAGTTTAGCTCAGTTCTGGGCATCTTTGAAATACCTATACAAACTTGTTCCTACACAGTAACTTGCAACTTTGAATGAGAATGTGCTTGCTTACAGCAACGTGCTATATGTTCTGAATGCCCGAATTGGGAATCTGTGTCAAAACTTTGTTAGGAATTATGTGATCCTTACTAGCTGGAAGTAAGGGAGATGGGGCATGAAGTTATTTCTTGGAGTTGGAGACATACCAAGTTTAGCTCAGTTTTGGGCATCTTTGAAATACCTATACAAACTTCTTCCTACATAGTAACTTGCAACTTTGAATGAGAATGTGCTTGCTTGCAGCAACGTGCTATATGTTCTGAATGCCCGATTTGGGAATCTGTGTCAAAACATTGTTAGGAATTATGTGATCCTTACTAGCTGGAAGTAAGGGAGGTGGAGCATGAAGTTATTTCTAGGAGTTGACCACATACCAAGTTTGCTCAGTTCTGGGCATCTTTGAAATACCTATACAAACTTGTTCCTACATAGTATCTTGCATCTTTGAATGAGAATGTGCTTGCTTACAGCAACGTGCTATATGTTCTGAATGCCCGAATTGGCAATCTCTGTCAAAACTTTGTTAGGAATTATGTGATCCTTACTAGCTGGAAGTAAGGGAGATGGGGCATGAAGTTATTTCTAGGAGTTGGACACATACCAAGTTTAGCTCAGTTCTGGGCATCTTTGAAATACCTATACAAACTTGTTCCTACCTAGTAACTTGCATCTTTGAATGAGAATCTGCTTGCTTACAGCAACGTGCTATATGTTCTGAATGCCCGAATTGGGAATCTGTGTCAAAACTTTGTTAGGAATTATGTGATCCTTACTAGCTGGAAGTAAGGGAGATGGGGCATGAAGTTATTTCTAGGAGTTGGACACATACCAAGTTTAGCTCAGTTCTGGGCATCTTTGAAATACCTATACAAACTTGTTCCTACATAGTAACTTGCAACTTTGAATGAGAATGTGCTTGCTTACAGCAACGTGCTATAGGTTCTGAATGCCCGAATTGGGAATCTGTGTCAAAACTTTGTTAGGAATTATGTGATCCTTACTAGCTGGAAGTAAGGGAGATGGGGCATGAAGTTATTTCTAGGAGTTGGACACATACCAAGTTTAGCTCAGTTCTGGGCATCTTTGAAGTACCTATACAAACTTGTTCCTACATAGTAACTTGCAACATTAAATGAGAATGTGCTTGCTTACAGCAACGTGCTATATGTTCTGAATGCCCGAATTGGGAATCTGTGTCAAAACTTTGTTAGGAATTATGTGATCCTTACTAGCTGGAAGTAAGGGAGATGGGGAATGAAGTTATTTCTAGGAGTTGGACACATACCAAGTTTAGCTCAGTTCTGGGCATCTTTGAAACCTATACAAACTTGTTCCTGCATCGTAACTTGCATCTTTGAATGAGAATGTGCTTGCTTACAGCAACGTGCTATATGTTCTGAATGCCCGAATTGGCAATCTGTGTCAAAACTTTGTTAGGAATTATGTGATCCTTACTAGCTGGAAGTAAGGGAGATGGGGCATGAAGTTATTTCTAGGAGTTGGAGACATACCAAGTTTAGCTCAGTTCTGGGCATCTTTGAAATACCTATACAAACTTGTTCCTACATAGTAACTTGCATCTTTAATGAGAATCTGCTTGATTACAGCAAAGTGCTATATGTTCTGAATGCCCGAATTGGCAATCTGTGTCAAAACTTTGTTAGGAATTATGTGATCCTTACTAGCTAGAAGTAAGGGAGATGGGGCATGAAGTTATTTCTAGGAGTTGGACACATACCAAGTTTAGCTCAGTTCTGGGCATCTTTGAAATACCTATACAAACTTGTTCCTACATAGTAACTTGCAACTTTGAATGAGAATGTGCTTGCTTACTGCAACGTGCTATATGTTCTGAATGCCCGAATTGGGAATCTGTGTCAAAACTTTGTTAGGAATTATGTGATCCTTACTAGCTGGAAGTAAGGGAGATGGGGCATGAAGTTATTTCTAGGAGTTGGACACATACCAAGTTTAGCTCAGTTCTGGGCATCTTTGAAATACCTATACAAACTTGTTCCTACATAGTAACTTGCAACTTTGAATGAAAATGTGCTTGCTTACAGCAACGAGCTATATGTTCTGAATGCCCGAATTGGGAATCTGTGTCAAAACATTGTTAGGAATTATGTGATCCTTATTAGCTGGAAGTAAGGGAGATGGGGCATGAAGTTATTTCTAGGAGTTGGACACATACCAAGTTTAGCTCAGTTCTGGGCATCTTTGAAATACCTATACACACTTGTTCCTACATAGTAACTTGCATCTTTGAATGAGAATCTGCTTGCTTACAGCAACGTGCTATATGTTCTGAATGCCCGAATTGGGAATCTGTGTCAAAACTTTGTTAGGAATTATGTGATCCTTACTAGCTGGAAGTAAGGGAGATGGGGCATGAAGTTATTTCTAGGAGTTGGACACATACCAAGTTTAGCTCAGTTCTGGGCATCTTTGAAATACCTATACAAACTTGTTCCTACATAGTAACTTGCATCTTTGAATGAGAATCTGCTTGCTTACAGCAACGTGCTATATGTTCTGAATGCCCAAATTGGAAATCTGTGTCAAAACTTTGTTAGGAATTATGTGATCCTTACTAGCTGGAAGTAAGGGAGATGGGGCATGAAGTTATTTCTAGGAGTTGGACACATACCAAGTTTAGCTCAGTTCTGGGCATCTTTGAAATACCTATACAAACTTGTTCCTACATAGTAACTTGCAACTTTGAATGAAAATGTGCTTGCTTACAGCAACGTGCTATATGTTCTGAATGCCCGAATTGGGAATCTGTGTCAAAACTTTGTTAGGAATTATGTGATCCTTATTAGCTGGAAGTAAGGGAGATGGGGCATGAAGTTATTTCTAGGAGTTGGACACATACCAAGTTTAGCTCAGTTCTGGGCATCTTTGAAATACCTATACAAACTTGTTCCTACATAGTAACTTGCATCTTTGAATGAGAATCTGCTTGCTTACAGCAACGTGCTATATGTTCTGAATGCCCGAATTGGCAATCTGTGTCAAAACTTTGTTAGGAATTATGTGATCCTTACTAGCTGGAAGTAAGGGAGATGGGGCATGAAGTTATTTCTAGGAGTTGGACACATACCAAGTTTAGCTCAGTTCTGGGCATCTTTGAAATACCTATACAAACTTGTTCCTACATAGTAACTTGCATCTTTGAATGAGAATGTGCTTCCTTACAGCAACGTGCTATAGGTTCTGAATGCCCGAATTGGGAATCTGTGTCAAAACTTTGTTAGGAATTATGTGATCCTTACTAGCTGGAAGTAAGGGAGATGGGGCATGAAGTTATTTCTAGGAGTTGGACACATACCAAGTTTAGCTCAGTTCTGGGCATCTTTGAAACACCTATACAAACTTGTTCCTACATAGAAACTTGCAACTTTGAATGAGAATGTGCTTGCTTACAGCAACGTGCTATATGTTCTGAATGCCCGAATTGGGAATCTGTGTCAAAACTTTGTTAGGAATTATGTGATCCTTACTAGCTGGAAGTAAGGGAGATGGGGCATGAAGTTATTTCTTGGAGTTGGACACATACCAAGTTTAGCTCAGTTCTGGGCATCTTTGAAATACCTATACAAACTTGTTCCTACATAGTAACTTGCAACTTTGAATGAGAATGTGCTTGCTTGCAGCAACGTGCTATATGTTCTGAATGCCCGATTTGGGAATCTGTGTCAAAACTTTGTTAGGAATTATGTGATCCTTACTAGCTGGAAGTAAGGGAGATGGAGCATGAAGTTATTTCTAGGAGTTGGACACATACCAAGTTTAGCTCAGTTCTGGGCATCTTTGAAATACCTATACAAACTTGTTCCTACATAGTAACTTGCATCTTTGAATGAGAATGTGCTTGCTTACAGCAACGTGCTATATGTTCTGAATGC
The DNA here is from genome assembly GCF_020826845.1 of Diceros bicornis minor. Lineage (NCBI taxonomy): Eukaryota > Metazoa > Chordata > Mammalia > Perissodactyla > Rhinocerotidae > Diceros > Diceros bicornis. Next base: position 698,671 of record NC_080767.1, read on the forward strand.
CCGAATTGGCAATCTGTGTCAAAACTTAGTTAGGAATTATGTGATCCTTACTAGCTGGAAGTAAGGGAGATGGGGCATGAAGTTATTTCTAGGAGTTGGACACATACCAAGTTTAGCTCAGTTCTGGGCATCTTTGAAATACCTATACAAACTTGTTCCTACATAGTAACTTGCATGTTTAATGAGAATCTGCTTGCTTACAGCAACGTGCTATATGTTCTGAATGCCCGAATTGGGAATCTGTGTCAAAACTTTGTTAGGAATTATGTGATCCTTACTAGCTGGAAGTAAGGGAGATGGGGCATGAAGTTATTTCTAGGAGTTGGACACATACCAAGTTTAGCTCAGTTCTGGGCATCTTTGAAATACCTATACAAACTTGTTCCTACATAGTAACTTGCAACTTTGAATGAAAATGTGCTTGCTTACAGCAACGTGCTATATGTTCTGAATGCCCGAATTGGGAATCTGTGTCAAAACTTTGTTAGGAATTATGTGATCCTTATTAGCTAGAAGTAAGGGAGATGGGGCATGAAGTTATTTCTAGGAGTTGGACACATACCAAGTTTAGCTCAGTTCTGGGCATCTTTGAAATACCTATACAAACTTGTTCCTACATAGTAACTTGCATCTTTGAATGAGAATCTGCTTGCTTACAGCAACGTGCTATATGTTCTGAATGCCCGAATTGGGAATCTGTGTCAAAACTTTGTTAGGAATTATGTGATCCTTACTAGCTGGAAGTAAGGGAGATGGGGCATGAAGTTATTTCTAGGAGTTGGACACATACCAAGTTTAGCTCAGTTCTGGGCATCTTTGAAATACCTATACAAACTTGTTCCTACATAGTAACTTGCAACTTTGAATGAAAATGTGCTTCCTTACAGCAAGGTGCTATAGGTTCTGAATGCCCGAATTGGGAATCTGTGTCAAAACTTTGTTAGGAATTATGTGATCCTTACTAGCTGGAAGTAACGGAGATGGGGCATGAAGTTATTTCTAGGAGTTGGACACATACCAAGTTTAGCTCAGTTCTGGGCATCTTTGAAATACCTATACAAACTTGTTCCTACATAGTAACTTGCAACTTTGAATGAGAATGTGCTTGCTTACAGCAACGTGCTATATGTTCTGAATGCCCGAATTGGGAATCTGTGTCAAAACTTTGTTAGGAATTATGTGATCCTTAGTAGCTGGAAGTAAGGGAGATGGGGCATGAAGTTATTTCTTGGAGTTGGAGACATACCAAGTTTAGCTCAGTTCTGGGCATCTTTGAAATACCTATACAAACTTGTTCCTACATAGTAACTTGCAACTTTGAATGAGAATGTGCTTGCTTGCAGCAACGTGCTATATGTTCTGAATGCCCGATTTGGGAATCTGTGTCAAAACTTTGTTAGGAATTATGTGATCCTTACTAGCTGGAAGTAAGGGAGATGGAGCATGAAGTTATTTCTAGGAGTTGGACACATACCAAGTTTAGCTCAGTTCTGGGCATCTTTGAAATACCTATACAAACTTGTTCCTACATAGTAACTTGCATCTTTGAATGAGAATGTGCTTGCTTACAGCAACGTGCTATATGTTCTGAATGCCCGAATTGGGAATCTGTGTCAAAACTTTGTTAGGAATTATGTGATCCTTACTAGCTGGAAGTAAGGGAGATGGGGCATGAAGTTATTTCTAGGAGTTGGACACATACCAAGTTTAGCTCAGTTCTGGGCATCCTTGCAATACCTATACAAACTTGTTCCTACATAGTAACTTGCATCTTTGAATGAGAATGTGCTTGCTTACAGCAACGTGCTATATGTTCTGAATGCCCGAATTGGGAATCTGTGTCAAAACTTTGTTAGGAATTATGTGATCCTTACTAGCTGGAAGTAAGGGAGATGGGGCATGAAGATATTTCTAGGAGTTGGACACATACCAAGTTTAGCTCAGTTCTGGGCATCTTTGAAATACCTATACAAACTTGTTCCTACATAGTAACTTGCAACTTTGAATGACAATGTGCTTCCTTACAGCAACGTGCTATAGGTTCTGAATGCCCGAATTGGGAATCTGTGTCAAAACTTTGTTAGGAATTATGTGATCCTTACTAGCTGGAAGTAAGGGAGATGGGGCATGAAGTTATTTCTAGGAGTTGGACACATACCAAGTTTAGCTCAGTTCTGGGCATCTTTGAAATACCTATACAAACTTGTTCCTACATAGTAACTTGCAACTTTGAATGAGAATGTGCTTGCTTGCAGCAACGTGCTATATGTTCTGAATGCCCGATTTGGGAATCTGTGTCAAAACTTTGTTAGGAATTATGTGATCCTTACTAGCTGGAAGTAAGGGAGATGGAGCATGAAGTTATTTCTAGGAGTTGGACACATACCAAGTTTAGCTCAGTTCTGGGCATCTTTGAAATACCTATACAAACTTGTTCCTACATAGTAACTTGCATCTTTGAATGAGAATGTGCTTGCTTACAGCAACGTGCTATATGTTCTGAATGCCCGAATTGGCAATCTGTGTCAAAACTTTGTTAGGAATTATGTGATCCTTACTAGCTGGAAGTAAGGGAGCTGGGGCATGAAGTTATTTCTAGGAGTTGGACACATACCAAGTTTAGCTCAGTTCTGGGCATCTTTGAAATACCTATACAAACTTGTTCCTACATAGTTACTTGCATCTTTGAATGAGAATGTGCTTGCTTACAGCAACGTGCTATATGTTCTGAATGCCCGAATTGGGAATCTGTGTCAAAACTTTGTTAGGAATTATGTGATCCTTACTAGCTGGAAGTAAGGGAGATGGGGCATGAAGTTATTTCTAGGAGTTGGACACATACCAAGTTTAGCTCAGTTCTGGGCATCTTTGAAATACCTATACAAACTTGTTCCTACATAGTAACTTGCATCTTTGAATGAGAATATGCTTGCTTACAGCAACGTGCTATATGTTCTGAATGCCCGAATTGGGAATCTGTGTCAAAACTTTATTAGGAATTATGTGATCCTTACTAGCTGGAAGTAAGGGAGATGGGGCATGAAGTTATTTCTAGGAGTTGGACACATACCAAGTTTAGCTCAGTTCTGGGCATCTTTGAAATACCTATACAAACTTGTTCCTACATAGTAACTTGCATCTTTGAATGAGAATGTGCTTGCTTGCAGGAACGTGCTATATGTTCTGAATGCCCGAATTGGGAAACTGTGTCAAAACTTTGTTAGGAATTATGTGATCCTTACTAGCTGGAAGTAAGGGAGATGGGGCATGAAGTTATTTCTAGGAGTTGGACACATACCAAGTTTAGCTCAGTTCTGGGCATCTTTGAAATAACTATACAAACTTGTTCCTACATAGTAACTTGCAACTTTGTATGAGAATGTGCTTGCTTACAGCAACGTGCTATATGTTCTGAATGCCCGAATTGGGAATCTGTGTCAAAACTTTGTTAGGAATTATGTGATCCTTACTAGCTGGAAGTAAGGGAGATGGGACATGAAGTTATTTCTTGGAGTTGGAGACATACCAAGTTTAGCTCAGTTCTGGGCATCTTTGAAATACCAATACAAACTTGTTCCTACATAGTAACTTGCAACATTGAATGAAAATGTGCTTGCTTACAGCAACGTGCTATATGTTCTGAATGCCCGAATTGGGAATCTGTGTCAAAACTTTGTTAGGAATTATGTGATCCTTATTAGCTGGAAGTAAGGGAGATGGGGCATGAAGTTATTTCTAGGAGTTGGACACATACCAAGTTTAGCTCAGTTCTGGGCATCTTTGAAATACCTATACAAACTTGTTCCTACATAGTAACTTGCAACTTTGAATGAGAATGTGCTTGCTTACAGCAACGTGCTATATGTTCTGAATGCCCGAATTGGGAATCTGTGTCAAAACTTTGTTAGGAATTATGTGATCCTTACTAGCTGGAAGTAAGGGAGATGGGGCATGAAGTTATTTCTAGGAGTTGGACACATACCAAGTTTAGCTCAGTTCTGGGCATCTTTGAAATACCTATACAAACTTGTTCCTACATAGTAACTTGCAAATTTGAATGAGAATGTGCTTGCCTACAGCAACGTGCTATATGTTCTGAATGCCCGAATTGGGAATCTGTGTCAAAACTTTGTTAGGAATTATGTGATCCTTACTAGCTGGAAGTAAGGGAGATGGGGCATGAAGTTATTTCTAGGAGTTGGACACATACCAAGTTTAGCTCAGTTCTGGGCATCTTTGAAATACCTATACAAACTTGTTCCTACATAGTAACTTGCATCTTTGAATGAGAATGTGCTTGCTTACAGCAACGTGCTATATGTTCTGAATGCCCGAATTGGGAATCTGTGTCAAAACTTTGTTAGGAATTATGTGATCCTTACTAGCTGGAAGTAAGGGAGATGGGGCATGAAGTTATTTCTGGGAGTTGGACACATACCAAGTTTAGCTCAGTTCTGGCATCTTTGAAATACCTATACAAACTTGTTCCTACATAGTAACTTGCATCTTTGAATGAGAATGTGCTTGCTTGCAGGAACGTGCTATATGTTCTGAATGCCCGAATTGGGAATCTGTGTCCAAACTTTGTTAGGAATTATGTGATCCTTACTAGCTGGAAGTAAGGGAGATGGGGCATGAAGTTATTTCTAGGAGTTGGACACATACCAAGTTTAGCTCAGTTCTGGGCATCTTTGAAATACCTATACAAACTTGTTCCTACATAGTAAATTGCAACTTTGTATGAGAATGTGCTTGCTTACAGCAACGTGCTATATGTTCTGAATGCCCGAATTGGGAATCTGTGTCAAAACTTTGTTAGGAATTATGTGATCCTTACTAGCTGGAAGTAAGGGAGATGTGGCATGAAGTTATTTCTTGGAGTTGGAGACATAGCAAGTTTAGCTCAGTTCTGGGCATCTTTGAAATACCTATACAAACTTGTTCCTACATAGTAACTTGCAACTTTGAATGAAAATGTGCTTGCTTACAGCAACGTGCTATATGTTCTGAATGCCCGAATTGGGAATCTGTTTCAAAACTTTGTTAGGAATTATGTGATCCTTATTAGCTGGAAGTAAGGGAGATGGGGCATGAAGTTATTTCTAGGAGTTGGACACATACCAAGTTTAGCTCAGTTCTGGGCATCTTTGAAATACCTATACAAACTTGTTCCTACATAGTAACTTGCATCTTTGAATGAGAATCTGCTTGCTTACAGCAACGTGCTATATGTTCTGAATGCCCGAATTGGCAATCTGTGTCAAAACTTTGTTAGGAATTATGTGATCCTTACTAGCTGGAAGTAAGGGAGATGGGGCATGAAGTTATTTCTAGGAGTTGGACACATACCAAGTTTAGCTCAGTTCTGGGCATCTTTGAAATACCTATACAAACTTGTTCCTACATAGTAACTTGCAACTTTGAATGAAAATGTGCTTCCTTACAGCAACGTGCTATAGGTTCTGAATGCCCGAATTGGGAATCTGTGTCAAAACTTTGTTAGGAATTATGTGATCCTTACTAGCTGGAAGTAAGGGAGATGGGGCATGAAGTTATTTCTAGGAGTTGGACACATACCAAGTTTAGCTCAGTTCTGGGCATCTTTGAAATACCTATACAAACTTGTTCCTACATAGTAACTTGCATCTTTGAATGAGAATGTGCTTGCTTACAGCAACGTGCTATATGTTCTGAATGCCCGAATTGGGAATCTGTGTCAAAACTTTGTTAGGAATTATGTGATCCTTACTAGCTGGAAGTAAGGGAGATGGGGCATGAAGTTATTTCTTGGAGTTGGAGACATACCAAGTTTAGCTCAGTTCTGGGCATCTTTGAAATACCTATACAAACTTGTTCCTACATAGTAACTTGCAACTTTGAATGAGAATGTGCTTGCTTGCAGCAACGTGCTATATGTTCTGAATGCCCGATTTGGGAATCTGTGTCAAAACTTTGTTAGGAATTATGTGATCCTTACTAGCTGGAAGTAAGGGAGATGGAGCATGAAGTTATTTCTAGGAGTTGGACACATACCAAGTTTAGCTCAGTTCTGGGCATCTTTGAAATACCTATACAAACTTGTTCCTACATAGTAACTTGCATCTTTGAATGAGAATGTGCTTGCTTACAGCAACGTGCTATATGTTCTGAATGCCCGAATTGGGAATCTGTGTCAAAACTTTGTTAGGAATTATGTGATCCTTACTAGCTGGAAGTAAGGGAGATGGGGCATGAAGTTATTTCTAGGAGTTGGACACATACCAAGTTTAGCTCAGTTCTGGGCATCTTTGAAATACCTATACAAACTTGTTCCTACATAGTAACTTGCAACTTTGAATGAAAATGTGCTTCCTTACAGCAACGTGCTATATGTTCTGAATGCCCGAATTGGGAATCTGTGTCAAAACTTTGTTAGGAATTATGTGGTCCTTACTAGCTGGAAGTAAGGGAGATGGGGCATGAAGTTATTTCTAGGAGTTGGACACATACCAAGTTTAGCTCAGTTCTGGGCATCTTTGAAATACCTATACAAACTTGTTCCTACATAGTAACTTGCAACTTTGAATGAGAATGTGCTTGCTTACAGCAACGTGCTATATGTTCTGAATGCCCGAATTGGGAATCTGTGTCAAAACTTTGTTAGGAATTATGTGATCCTTACTAGCTGGAAGTAAGGGAGATGGGGCATGAAGTTATTTCTTGGAGTTGGAGACATACCAAGTTTAGCTCAGTTCTGGGCATCTTTGAAATACCTATACAAACTTGTTCCTACATAGTAACTTGCAACTTTGAATGAGAATGTGCTTGCTTGCAGCAACGTGCTATATGTTCTGAATGCCCGATTTGGGAATCTGTGTCAAAACTTTGTTAGGAATTATGTGATCCTTACTAGCTGGAAGTAAGGGAGATGGAGCATGAAGTTATTTCTAGGAGTTGGACACATACCAAGTTTAGCTCAGTTCTGGGCATCTTTGAAATACCTATACAAACTTGTTCCTACATAGTAACTTGCATCTTTGAATGAGAATGTGCTTGCTTACAGCAACGTGCTATATGTTCTGAATGCCCGAATTGGCAATCTGTGTCAAAACTTTGTTAGGAATTATGTGATCCTTACTAGCTGGAGTAAGGGAGCTGGGGCATGAAGTTATTTCTAGGAGTTGGACACATACCAAGTTTAGCTCAGTTCTGGGCATCTTTGAAATACCTATACAAACTTGTTCCTACATAGTAACTTGCATCTTTGAATGAGAATGTGCTTGCTTACAGCAACGTGCTATATGTTCTGAATGCCCGAATTGGGAATCTGTGTCAAAACTTTGTTAGAAATTATGTGATCCTTATTAGCTGGAAGTAAGGGAGATGGGGCATGAAGTTATTTCTAAGAGTTGGACACATACCAAGTTTAGCTCAGTTCTGGGCATCTTTGAAATACCTATACAAACTTGTTCCTACATAGTAACTTGCATCTTTGAATGAGAATGTGCTTGCTTACAGCAACGTGCTATATGTTCTGAATGCCCGAATTGGGAATCTGTGTCAAAACTTTGTTAGGAATTATGTGATCCTTACTAGCTGGAAGTAAGGGAGATGGGGCATGAAGTTATTTCTAGGAGTTGGACACATACCAAGTTTAGCTCAGTTCTGGGCATCTTTGAAATACCTATACAAACTTGTTCCTACATAGTAACTTGCATCTTTGAATGAGAATGTGCTTGCTTGCAGGAACGTGCTGTATGTTCTGAATGCCCGAATTGGGAATCTGTGTCAAAACTTTGTTAGGAATTATGTGATCCTTACTAGCTGGAAGTAAGGGAGATGGGGCATGAAGTTATTTCTAGGAGTTGGACACATACCAAGTTTAGCTCAGTTCTGGGCATCTTTGAAATACCTATACAAACTTGTTCCTACATAGTAACTTGCAACTTTGTATGAGAATGTGCTTGCTTACAGCAACGTGCTATATGTTCTGAATGCCCGAATTGGGAATCTGTGTCAAAACTTTGTTAGGAATTATGTGATCCTTACTAGCTGGAAGTAAGGGAGATGGGGCATGAAGTTATTTCTTGGAGTTGGAGACATACCAAGTTTAGCTCAGTTCTGGGCATCTTTGAAATACCTATACAAACTTGTTCCTACATCGTAACTTGCAACTTTGAATGAGAATGTGCTTGCTTGCAGCAACGTGCTATATGTTCTTAATGCCCGATTTGGGAATCTGTGTCAAAACTTTGTTAGGAATTATGTGATCCTTACTAGCTGGAAGTAAGGGAGATGGAGCATGAAGTTATTTCTAGGAATTCGACACATACCAAGTTTAGCTCAGTTCTGGGCATCTTTGAAATACCTATACAAACTTGTTCCTACATAATATCTTGCATCTTTGAATGAGAATGTGCTTGCTTACAGCAACGTGCTATATGTTCTGAATGCCCGAATTGGGAATCTGTGTCAATACTTTGTTAGGAATTATGTGATCCTACTAGCTGGAAGTAAGGGAGATGGGGCATGAAGTTATTTCTAGGAGTTGGACACATACCAAGTTTAGCTCAGTTCTGGGCATCTTTGAAATACCTATACAAACTTGTTCCTGCATAGTAACTTGCATCTTTGAATGAGAATGTGCTTGCTTACAGCAACGTGCTATATGTTCTGAATGCCCGAATTGGCAATCTGTGTCAAAACTTTGTTAGGAATTATGTGATCCTTACTAGCTGGAGTAAGGGAGATGGGGCATGAAGTTATTTCTAGGAGTTGGACACATACCAAGTTTAGCTCAGTTCTGGGCATCTTTGAAATACCTATACAAACTTGTTCCTACATAGTAACTTGCAACTTTGAATGAGAATCTGCTTGCTTACAGCAACGTGCTATATGTTCTGAATGCCCGAATTGGGAATCTGTGTCAAAACTTTGTTAGGAATTATGTGATCCTTACTAGCTGGAAGTAAGGGAGATGGGGCATGAAGTTATTTCTAGGAGTTGGACACATACCAAGTTTAGCTCAGTTCTGGGCATCTTTGAAATACCTATACAAACTTGTTCCTACATAGTAACTTGCAAATTTGAATGAGAATGTGCTTGCCTACAGCAACGTGCTATATGTTCTGAATGCCCGAATTGGGAATCTGTGTCAAAACTTTGTTAGGAATTATGTGATCCTTACTAGCTGGAAGTAAGGGAGATGGGGCATGAAGTTATTTCTAGGAGTTGGACACATACCAAGTTTAGCTCAGTTCTGGGCATCTTTGAAATACCTATACAAACTTGTTCCTACATAGTAACTTGCAACTTTGAATGAGAATGTGCTTGCTTACAGCAACGTGCTATATGTTCTGAATGCCCGAATTGGGAATCTGTGTCAAAACTTTGTTAGGAATTATGTGATCCTTACTAGCTGGAAGTAAGGGAGATGGGGCATGAAGTTATTTCTAGGAGTTGGACACATACCAAGTTTAGCTCAGTTCTGGGCATCTTTGAAATACCTATACAAACTTGTTCCTACATAGTAACTTGCATCTTTGAATGAAAACGTGCTTGCTTACAGCAACGTGCTATATGTTCTGAATGCCCGAATTGGCAATCTGTGTCAAAACTTTGTTAGGAATTATGTGATCCTTACTAGCTGGAAGTAAGGGAGATGGGGCATGAAGTTATTTCTAGGAGTTGGACACATACCAAGTTTAGCTCAGTTCTGGGCATCTTTGAAATACCTATACAAACTTGTTCCTACATAGTAACTTGCAACTTTGAATGAGAATGTGCTTGCTTACAGCAACGTGCTATATGTTCTGAATGCCCGAATAGGGAATCTTTGTCAAAACTTTGTTAGGAATTATGTGATCCTTACTAGCTGGAAGTAAGGGAGATGGGGCATGAAGTTATTTCTTGGAGTTGGACACATACCAAGTTTAGCTCAGTTCTGGGCATCTTTGAAATACCTATACAAACTTGTTCCTACATAGTAACTTGCATCTTTGAATGAGAATGTGGTTGCTTGCAGCAACGTGCTATATGTTCTGAATGCCCGATTTGGGAATCTGTGTCAAAACTTTGTTAGGAATTATGTGATCCTTACTAGCTGGAAGTAAGGGAGATGGGGCATGATGTTATTTCTAGGAGTTGGACACATACCAAGTTTAGCTCAGTTCTGGGCATCTTTGAAATACCTATACAAACTTGTTCCTACATAGTAACTTGCATCTTTGAATGAGAATCTGCTTGCTTACAGCAACGTGCTATATGTTCTGAATGCCCGAATTGGCAATCTGTGTCAAAACTTTGTTAGGAATTATGTGATCCTTACTAGCTGGAAGTAAGGGAGATGGGGCATGAAGTTATTTCTAGGAGTTGGACACATACCAAGTTTAGCTCAGTTCTGGGCATCTTTGAAATACCTATACAAACTTGTTCCTACATAGTAACTTGCAACTTTGAATGAGAATGTGCTTGCTTGCAGCAACGTGCTATATGTTCTGAATGCCCGAATAGGGAATCTGTGTCAAAACTTTGTTAGGAATTATGTGATCCTTACTAGCTGGAAGTAAGGGAGATGGAGCATGAAGTTATTTCTAGGAGTTGGACACATACCAAGTTTAGCTCAGTTCTGGGCATCTTTGAAACACCTATACAAACTTGTTCCTACCTAGTAACTTGCATCTTTGAATGAGAATCTGCTTGCTTACAGCAACGTGCTATATGTTCTGAATGCCCGAATTGGGAATCTGTGTCAAAACTTTGTTAGGAATTATGTGATCCTTACTAGCTGGAAGTAAGGGAGATGGGACATGAAGTTATTTCTTGGAGTTGGAGACATACCAAGTTTAGCTCAGTTCTGGGCATCTTTGAAATACCAATACAAACTTGTTCCTACATAGTAACTTGCAACATTGAATGAAAATGTGCTTGCTTACAGCAACGTGCTATATGTTCTGAATGCCCGAATTGGGAATCTGTGTCAAAACTTTGTTAGGAATTATGTGATCCTTATTAGCTGGAAGTAAGGGAGATGGGGCATGAAGTTATTTCTAGGAGTTGGACACATACCAAGTTTAGCTCAGTTCTGGGCATCTTTGAAATACCTATACAAACTTGTTCCTACATAGTAACTTGCAACTTTGAATGAGAATGTGCTTGCTTACAGCAACGTGCTATATGTTCTGAATGCCCGAATTGGGAATCTGTGTCAAAACTTTGTTAGGAATTTTGTGATCCTTACTAGCTTTAAGTAAGGGAGATGGGGCATGAAGTTATTTCTAGGAGTTGGACACATACCAAGTTTAGCTCAGTTCTGGGCATCTTTGAAATACCTATACAAACTTGTTCCTACATAGTAACTTGCAAATTTGAATGAGAATGTGCTTGCCTACAGCAATGTGCTATATGTTCTGAATGCCCGAATTGGGAATCTGTGTCAAAACATTGTTAGGAATTATGTGATCCTTACTAGCTGGAAGTAAGGGAGATGGGGCATGAAGTTATTTCTAGGAGTTGGACACATACCAAGTTTAGCTCAGTTCTGGGCATCTTTGAAATACCTATACAAACTTGTTCCTACATAGTAACTTGCATCTTTGAATGAGAATGTGCTTGCTTACAGCAACGTGCTATATGTTCTGAATGCCCGAATTGGGAATCTGTGTCAAAACTTTGTTAGGAATTATGTGATCCTTACTAGCTGGAAGTAAGGGAGATGGGGCATGAAGTTATTTCTGGGAGTTGGACACATACCAAGTTTAGCTCAGTTCTGGCATCTTTGAAATACCTATACAAACTTGTTCCTACATAGTAACTTGCATCTTTGAATGAGAATGTGCTTGCTTGCAGGAACGTGCTATATGTTCTGAATGCCCGAATTGGGAATCTGTGTCAAAACTTTGTTAGGAATTATGTGATCCTTACTAGCTGGAAGTAAGGGAGATGGGGCATGAAGTTATTTCTAGGAGTTGGACACATACCAAGTTTAGCTCAGTTCTGGGCATCTTTGAAATACCTATACAAACTTGTTCCTACATAGTAAATTGCAACTTTGTATGAGAATGTGCTTGCTTACAGCAACGTGCTATATGTTCTGAATGCCCGAATTGGGAATCTGTGTCAAAACTTTGTTAGGAATTATGTGATCCTTACTAGCTGGAAGTAAGGGAGATGTGGCATGAAGTTATTTCTTGGAGTTGGAGACATAGCAAGTTTAGCTCAGTTCTGGGCATCTTTGAAATACCTATACAAACTAGTTCCTACATAGTAACTTGCAACTTTGAATGAAAATGTGCTTGCTTACAGCAACGTGCTATATGTTCTGAATGCCCGAATTGGGAATCTGTTTCAAAACTTTGTTAGGAATTATGTGATCCTTATTAGCTGGAAGTAAGGGAGATGGGGCATGAAGTTATTTCTAGGAGTTGGACACATACCAAGTTTAGCTCAGTTCTGGGCATCTTTGAAATACCTATACAAACTTGTTCCTACATAGTAACTTGCATCTTTGAATGAGAATCTGCTTGCTTACAGCAACGTGCTATATGTTCTGAATGCCCGAATTGGCAATCTGTGTCAAAACTTTGTTAGGAATTATGTGATCCTTACTAGCTGGAAGTAAGGGAGATGGGGCATGAAGTTATTTCTAGGAGTTGGACACATACCAAGTTTAGCTCAGTTCTGGGCATCTTTGAAATACCTATACAAACTTGTTCCTACATAGTAACTTGCAACATTGAATGACAATGTGCTTCCTTACAGCAACGTGCTATAGGTTCTGAATGCCCGAATTGGGAATCTGTGTCAAAACTTTGTTAGGAATTATGTGATCCTTACTAGCTGGAAGTAAGGGAGATTGGGCATGAAGTTATTTCTAGGAGTTGGACACATACCAAGTTTAGCTCAGTTCTGGGCATCTTTGAAATACCTATACAAACTTGTTCCTACATAGTAACTTGCATCTTTGAATGAGAATGTGCTTGCTTACAGCAACGTGCTATATGTTCTGAATGCCCGAATTGGGAATCTGTGTCAAAACTTTGTTAGGAATTATGTGATCCTTACTAGCTGGAAGTAAGGGAGATGGGGCATGAAGTTATTTCTTGGAGTTGGAGACATACCAAGTTTAGCTCAGTTCTGGGCATCTTTGAAATACCTATACAAACTTGTTCCTACATAGTAACTTGCAACTTTGAATGAGAATGTGCTTGCTTGCAGCAACGTGCTATATGTTCTGAATGCCCGATTTGGGAATCTGTGTCAAAACTTTGTTAGGAATTATGTGATCCTTACTAGCTGGAAGTAAGGGAGATGGAGCATGAAGTTATTTCTAGGAGTTGGACACATACCAAGTTTAGCTCAGTTCTGGGCATCTTTGAAATACCTATACAAACTCGTTCCTACATAGTAACTTGCATCTTTGAATGAGAATGTGCTTGCTTACAGCAACGTGCTATATGTTCTGAATGCCCGAATTGGGAATCTGTGTCAAAACTTTGTTAGGAATTATGTGATCCTTACTAGCTGGAAGTAAGGGAGATGGGGCATGAAGTTATTTCTAGGAGTTGGACACATACCAACTTTAGCTCAGTTCTGGACATCTTTGAAATACCTATACAAACTTGTTCCTACATAGTAACTTGCATCTTTGAATGAGAATGTGCTTGCTTACAGCAACGTGCTATATGTTCTGAATGCCCGAATTGGGAATCTGTGTCAAAACTTTGTTAGGAATTATGTGATCCTTACTAGCTGGAAGTAAGGGAGATGGGGCATGAAGTTATTTCTAGGAGTTGGACACATACCAAGTTTAGCTCAGTTCTGGGCATCTTTGAAATACCTATACAAACTTGTTCCTACATAGTAACTTGCAACTTTGAATGAAAATGTGCTTCCTTACAGCAACGTGCTATATGTTCTGAATGCCCGAATTGCGAATCTGTGTCAAAACTTTGTTAGGAATTATGTGGTCCTTACTAGCTGGAAGTAAGGGAGATGGGGCATGAAGTTATTTCTAGGAGTTGGACACATACCAAGTTTAGCTCAGTTCTGGGCATCTTTGAAATACCTATACAAACTTGTTCCTACATAGTAACTTGCAACTTTGAATGAGAATGTGCTTGCTTACAGCAACGTGCTATATGTTCTGAATGCCCGAATTGGGAATCTGTGTCAAAACTTTGTTAGGAATTATGTGATCCTTACTAGCTGGAAGTAAGGGAGATGGGGCATGAAGTTATTTCTTGGAGTTGGAGACATACCAAGTTTAGCTCAGTTCTGGGCATCTTTGAAATACCTATACAAACTTGTTCCTACATAGTAACTTGCAACTTTGAATGAGAATGTGCTTGCTTGCAGCAACGTGCTATATGTTCTGAATGCCCGATTTGGGAATCTGTGTCAAAACTTTGTTAGGAATTATGTGATCCTTACTAGCTGGAAGTAAGGGAGATGGAGCATGAAGTTATTTCTAGGAGTTGGACACATACCAAGTTTAGCTCAGTTCTGGGCATCTTTGAAATACCTATACAAACTTGTTCCTACATAGTAACTTGCATCTTTGAATGAGAATGTGCTTGCTTACAGCAACGTGCTATATGTTCTGAATGCCCGAATTGGCAATCTGTGTCAAAACTTTGTTAGGAATTATGTGATCCTTACTAGCTGGAGTAAGGGAGCTGGGGCATGAAGTTATTTCTAGGAGTTGGACACATACCAAGTTTAGCTCAGTTCTGGGCATCTTTGAAATACCTATACAAACTTGTTCCTACATAGTAACTTGCATCTTTGAATGAGAATGTGCTTGCTTACAGCAACGTGCTATATGTTCTGAATGCCCGAATTGGGGATCTGTGTCAAAACTTTGTTAGAAATTATGTGATCCTTATTAGCTGGAAGTAAGGGAGATGGGGCATGAAGTTATTTCTAAGAGTTGGACACATACCAAGTTTAGCTCAGTTCTGGGCATCTTTGAAATACCTATACAAACTTGTTCCTACATAGTAACTTGCATCTTTGAATGAGAATGTGCTTGCTTACAGCAACGTGCTATATGTTCTGAATGCCCGAATTGGGAATCTGTGTCAAAACTTTGTTAGGAATTATGTGATCCTTACTAGCTGGAAGTAAGGGAGATGGGGCATGAAGTTATTTCTAGGAGTTGGACACATACCAAGTTTAGCTCAGTTCTGGGCATCTTTGAAATACCTATACAAACTTGTTCCTACATAGTAACTTGCATCTTTGAATGAGAATGTGCTTGCTTGCAGGAACGTGCTGTATGTTCTGAATGCCCGAATTGGGAATCTGTGTCAAAACTTTGTTAGGAATTATGTGATCCTTACTAGCTGGAAGTAAGGGAGATGGGGCATGAAGTTATTTCTAGGAGTTGGACACATACCAAGTTTAGCTCAGTTCTGGGCATCTTTGAAATACCTATACAAACTTGTTCCTACATAGTAACTTGCAACTTTGTATGAGAATGTGCTTGCTTACAGCAACGTGCTATATGTTCTGAATGCCCGAATTGGGAATCTGTGTCAAAACTTTGTTAGGAATTATGTGATCCTTACTAGCTGGAAGTAAGGGAGATGGGGCATGAAGTTATTTCTAGGAGTTGGACACATACCAAGTTTAGCTCAGTTCTGGGCATCTTTGAAATACCTATACAAACTTGTTCCTACATAGTAACTTGCAACTTTGAATGAGAATGTGCTTGCTTACAGCAACGTGCTATACGTCTGAATGCCCGAATTGGGAATCTGTGTCAAAACTTTGTTAGGAATTATGTGATCCTTACTAGCTGGAAGTAAGGGAGATGGGGCATGAAGTTATTTCTAGGAGTTGGACACATACCAAGTTTAGCTCAGTTCTGGGCATCTTTGAAATACCTATACAAACTTGTTCCTACATAGTAACTTGCAACTTTGAATGAGAATGTGCTTGCTTACAGCAACGTGCTATATGTTCTGAATGCCCGATTTGGGAATCTGTGTCAAACCTTTGTTAGGAATTATGTGATCCTTACTAGCTGGAAGTAAGGGAGATGGGGCATGAAGTTATTTCTAGGAGTTGGACATATACCAAGTTTAGCTCAGTTCTGGGCATCTTTGAAATACCTATACAAACTTGTTCCTACATAGTAACTTGCATCTTTGAATGAGAATCTGCTTGCTTACAGCAACGTGCTATATGTTCTGAATGCCCGAATTGGGAATCTGTGTCAAAACTTTGTTAGGAATTATGTGATCCTTACTAGCTGTAAGTAAGGCAGATGGGGCATGAAGTTATTTCTAGGAGTTGGACACATACCAAGTTTAGCTCAGTTCTGGGCATCTTTGAAATACCTATACAAACTTGTTCCTACATAGTAACTTGCAACTTTGAATGAGAATGTGCTTGCTTGCAGCAACGTGCTATATGTTCTGAATGCCCGAATAGGGAATCTGTGTCAAAACTTTGTTAGGAATTATGTGATCCTTACTAGCTGTAAGTAAGGGAGATGGAGCATGAAGTTATTTATAGGAGTTGGACACATACCAAGTTTAGCTCAGTTCTGGGCATCTTTGAAATACCTATACAAACTTGTTCCTACCTAGTAACTTGCATCTTTGAATGAGAATCTGCTTGCTTACAGCAACGTGCTATATGTTCTGAATGCCCGAATTGGGAATCTGTGTCAAAACTTTGTTAGGAATTATGTGATCCTTACTAGCTGGAAGTAAGGGAGATGGGGCATGAAGTTATTTCTAGGAGTTGGACACATACCAAGTTTAGCTCAGTTCTGGGCATCTTTGAAATACCTATACAAACTTGTTCCTACATAGTAACTTGCATCTTTGAATGAAAACGTGCTTGCTTACAGCAACGTGCTATATGTTCTGAATGCCCGAATTGGCAATCTGTGTCAAAACTTTGTTAGGAATTATGTGATCCTTACTAGCTGGAAGTAAGGGAGATGGGGCATGAAGTTATTTCTAGGAGTTGGACACATACCAAGTTTAGCTCAGTTCTGGGCATCTTTGAAATACCTATACAAACTTGTTCCTACATAGTAACTTGCAACTGTGAATGAGAATGTGCTTGCTTACAGCAACGTGCTATATGTTCTGAATGCCCGAATAGGGAATCTGTGTCAAAACTTTGTTAGGAATTATGTGATCCTTACTAGCTGGAAGTAAGGGAGATGGGGCATGAAGTTATTTCTTGGAGTTGGACACATACCAAGTTTAGCTCAGTTCTGGGCATCTTTGAAATACCTATACAAACTTGTTCCTACATAGTAACTTGCATCTTTGAATGAGAATCTGCTTGCTTGCAGCAACGTGCTATATGTTCTGAATGCCCGAATAGGGAATCTGTGTCAAAACTTTGTTAGGAATTATGTGATCCTTACTAGCTGGAAGTAAGGGAGATGGGGCATGATGTTATTTCTAGGAGTTGGACACATACCAAGTTTAGCTCAGTTCTGGGCATCTTTGAAATACCTATACAAACTTGTTCCTACATAGTAACTTGCATCTTTGAATGAGAATCTGCTTGCTTACAGCAACGTGCTATATGTTCTGAATGCCCGAATTGGCAATCTGTGTCAAAACTTTGTTAGGAATTATGTGATCCTTACTAGCTGGAAGTAAGGGAGATGGGGCATGAAGTTATTTCTAGGAGTTGGACACATACCAAGTTTAGCTCAGTTCTGGGCATCTTTGAAATACCTATACAAACTTGTTCCTACATAGTAACTTGCAACTTTGAATGAGAATGTGCTTGCTTGCAGCAACGTGCTATATGTTCTGAATGCCCGAATAGGGAATCTGTGTCAAAACTTTGTTAGGAATTATGTGATCCTTACTAGCTGGAAGTAAGGGAGATGGAGCATGAAGTTATTTCTAGGAGTTGGACACATACCAAGTTTAGCTCAGTTCTGGGCATCTTTGAAACACCTATACAAACTTGTTCCTACCTAGTAACTTGCATCTTTGAATGAGAATCTGCTTGCTTACAGCAACGTGCTATATGTTCTGAATGCCCGAATTGGGAATCTGTGTCAAAACTTTGTTAGGAATTATGTGATCCTTACTAGCTGGAAGTAAGGGAGATGGGGCATGAAGTTATTTCTAGGAGTTGGACACATACCAAGTTTAGCTCAGTTCTGGGCATCTTTGAAACACCTATACAAACTTGTTCCTACCTAGTAACTTGCATCTTTGAATGAGAATCTGCTTGCTTACAGCAACGTGCTATATGTTCTGAATGCCCGAATTGGGAATCTGTGTCAAAACTTTGTTAGGAATTATGTGATCCTTACTAGCTGGAAGTAAGGGAGATGGGGCATGAAGTTATTTCTAGGAGTTGGACACATACCAAGTTTAGCTCAGTTCTGGGCATCTTTGAAATACCTATACAAACTTGTTCCTACATAGTAACTTGCAACTTTGAATGAAAATGTGCTTGCTTACAGCAACGTGCTATATGTTCTGAATGCCCGAATTGGGAATCTGTGTCAAAACTTTGTTAGGAATTATGTGATCCTTACTAGCTGGAAGTAAGGGAGATGGGGCATGAAGTTATTTCTAGGAGTTGGACACATACCAAGTTTAGCTCAGTTCTGGGCATCTTTGAAATACCTATACAAACTTGTTCCTACATAGTAACTTGCAACTTTGAATGAAAATGTGCTTGCTTACAGCAACGTGCTATATGTTCTGAATGCCCGAATTGGGAATCTGTGTCAAAACTTTGTTAGGAATTATGTGATCCTTACTATCTGGAAGTAAGGGAGATCGGGCATGAAGTTATTTCTAGGAGTTGGACACATACCAAGTTTAGCTCAGTTCTGGGCATCTTTGAAATACCTATACAAACTTGTTCCTACCTAGTAACTTGCATATTTGAATGAGAATCTGCTTGCTTACAGCAACGTGCTATATGTTCTGAATGCCCGAATTGGGAATCTGTGTCAAAACTTTGTTAGGAATTATGTGATCCTTACTAGCTGGAAGTAAGGGAGATGGGGCATGAAGTTATTTCTAGGAGTTGGACACATACCAAGTTTAGCTCAGTTCTGGGCATCTTTGAAATACCTATACAAACTTGTTCCTACATAGTAACTTGCATCTTTGAATGAAAATGTGCTTGCTTACAGCAACGTGCTATATGTTCTGAATGCCCGAATTGGGAATCTGTGTCAAAACTTTGTTAGGAATTATGTGATCCTTACTAGCTGGAAGTAAGGGAGATGGGGCATGAAGTTATTTCTAGGAGTTGGACACATACCAAGTTTAGCTCAGTTCTGGGCATCTTTGAAATACCTATACAAACTTGTTCCTACATAGTAACTTGCATTTTTGAATGAGAATCTGCTTGCTTACAGCAACGTGCTATATGTTCTGAATGCCCGAATTGGGAATCTGTGTCAAAACTTTGTTAGGAATTATGTGATCCTTACTAGCTGGAAGTAAGGGAGATGGGGCATGAAGTTATTTCTAGGAGTTGGACACATACCAAGTTTAGCTCAATTCTGGGCATCTTTGAAATACCTATACAAACTTGTTCCTACATAGTAACTTGCAACTTTGAATGAAAATGTGCTTGCTTACAGCAACGTGCTATATGTTCTGAATGCCCGAATTGGGAATCTGTGTCAAAACTTTGTTAGGAATTATGTGATCCTTACTAGCTGGAAGTAAGGGAGATGGGGCATGAAGTTATTTCTAGGAGTTGGACACATACCAAGTTTAGCTCAGTTCTGGGCATCTTTGAAATACCTATACAAACTTGTTCCTACATAGTAACTTGCATCTTTGAATGAGAATGTGCTTGCTTACAGCAACGTGCTATATGTTCTGAATGCCCGAATTGGCAATCTGTGTCAAAACTTTGTTAGGAATTATGTGATCCTTACTAGCTGGAAGTAAGGGAGATGGGGCATGAAGTTATTTCTAGGAGTTGGACACATACCAAGTTTAGCTCAGTTCTGGGCATCTTTGAAATACCTATACAAACTTGTTCCTACCTAGTAACTTGCATCTTTGAATGAGAATGTGCTTGCTTACAGCAACGTGCTATATGTTCTGAATGCCCGAATAGGGAATCTGTGTCAAAACTTTGTTAGGAATTATGTGATCCTTACTAGCAGGAAGTAAGGGAGATGGGGCATGAAGTTATTTCTAGGAGTTGGACACATACCAAGTTTAGCTCAGTTCTGGGCATCTTTGAAATACCTATACAAACTTGTTCCTACCTAGTAACTTGCATCTTTGAATGAGAATCTGCTTGCTTACAGCAACGTGCTATATGTTCTGAATGCCCGAATTGGGAATCTGTGTCAAAACTTTGTTAGGAATTATGTGATCCTTACTAGCTGGAAGTAAGGGAGATGGGGCATGAAGTTATTTCTTGGAGTGGACACATACCAAGTTTAGCTCAGTTCTGGGCATCTTTGAAATACCTATACAAACTTGTTCCTACATAGTAACTTGCAACTTTGAATGAGAATGTGCTTGCTTGCAGCAACGTGCTATATGTTCTGAATGCCCGATTTAGGAATCTGTGTCAAAACTTTGTTAGGAATTATGTTATCCTTACTAGCTGGAAGTAAGGGAGATGGGGTATGAAGTTATTTCTAGGAGTTGGACACATACCAAGTTTAGCTCAGTTCTGGGCATCTTTGAAATACCTATACAAACTTGTTCCTACATAGTAACTTGCATCTTTGAATGAGAATGTGCTTGCTTACAGCAACGTGCTATATGTTCTGAATGCCCGAATTGGCAATCTGTGTCAAAACTTTGTTAGGAATTATGTGATCCTTACTAGCTGGAAGTAAGGGAGATGGGGCATGAAGTTATTTCTATGAGTTGGACACATACCAAGTTTAGCTCAGTTCTGGGCATCTTTGAAATACCTATACAAACTTGTTCCTACATAGTAACTTGCAACTTTGAATGAAAATGTGCTTGCTTACAGCAACGTGCTATATGTTCTGAATGCCCGAATTGGGAATCTGTGTCAAAACTTTGTTAGGAATTATGTGATCCTTACTAGCTGGAAGTAAGGGAGATGGGGCATGAAGTTATTTCTAGGAGTTGGACATTTACCAAGTTTAGCTCAGTTCTGGGCATCTTTGAAATACCTATACAAACTTGTTCCTACATAGTAACTTGCAACTTTGAATGAAAATGTGCTTGCTTACAGCAACGTGCTATATGTTCTGAATGCCCGAATTGGGAATCTGTGTCAAAACTTTGTTAGGAATTATGTGATCCTTACTAGCTGGAAGTAAGGGAGATCGGGCATGAAGTTATTTCTAGGAGTTGGACACATACCAAGTTTAGCTCAGTTCTGGGCATCTTTGAAATACCTATACAAACTTGTTCCTACCTAGTAACTTGCATATTTGAATGAGAATCTGCTTGCTTACAGCAACGTGCTATATGTTCTGAATGCCCGAATTGGGAATCTGTGTCAAAACTTTGTTAGGAATTATGTGATCCTTACTAGCTGGAAGTAAGGGAGATGGGGCATGAAGTTATTTCTAGGAGTTGGACACATACCAAGTTTAGCTCAGTTCTGGGCATCTTTGAAATACCTATACAAACTTGTTCCTACATAGTAACTTGCAACTTTGAATGAAAATGTGCTTGCTTACAGCAACGTGCTATATGTTCTGAATGCCCGAATTGGGAATCTGTGTCAAAACTTTGTTAGGAATTATGTGATCCTTACTAGCTGGAAGTAAGGGAGATGGGGCATGAAGTTATTTCTAGGAGTTGGACACATACCAAGTTTAGCTCAGTTCTGGGCATCTTTGAAATACCTATACAAACTTGTTCCTACATAGTAACTTGCATTTTTGAATGAGAATCTGCTTGCTTACAGCAACGTGCTATATGTTCTGAATGCCCGAATTGGGAATCTGTGTCAAAACTTTGTTAGGAATTATGTGATCCTTACTAGCTGGAAGTAAGGGAGATGGGGCATGAAGTTATTTCTAGGAGTTGGACACATACCAAGTTTAGCTCAATTCTGGGCATCTTTGAAATACCTATACAAACTTGTTCCTACATAGTAACTTGCAACTTTGAATGAAAATGTGCTTGCTTACAGCAACGTGCTATATGTTCTGAATGCCCGAATTGGGAATCTGTGTCAAAACTTTGTTAGGAATTATGTGATCCTTACTAGCTGGAAGTAAGGGAGATGGGGCATGAAGTTATTTCTAGGAGTTGGACACATACCAAGTTTAGCTCAGTTCTGGGCATCTTTGAAATACCTATACAAACTTGTTCCTACATAGTAACTTGCATCTTTGAATGAGAATGTGCTTGCTTACAGCAACGTGCTATATGTTCTGAATGCCCGAATTGGCAATCTGTGTCAAAACTTTGTTAGGAATTATGTGATCCTTACTAGCTGGAAGTAAGGGAGATGGGGCATGAAGTTATTTCTAGGAGTTGGACACATACCAAGTTTAGCTCAGTTCTGGGCATCTTTGAAATACCTATACAAACTTGTTCCTACCTAGTAACTTGCATCTTTGAATGAGAATGTGCTTGCTTACAGCAACGTGCTATATGTTCTGAATGCCCGAATTGGGAATCTGTGTCAAAACTTTGTTAGGAATTATGTGATCCTTACTAGCTGGAAGTAAGGGAGATGGGGCATGAAGTTATTTCTAGGAGTTGGACACATACCAAGTTTAGCTCAGTTCTGGGCATCTTTGAAATACCTATACAAACTTGTTCCTACCTAGTAACTTGCATCTTTGAATGAGAATCTGCTTGCTTACAGCAACGTGCTATATGTTCTGAATGCCCGAATTGGGAATCTGTGTCAAAACTTTGTTAGGAATTATGTGATCCTTACTAGCTGGAAGTAAGGGAGATGGGGCATGAAGTTATTTATAGGAGTTGGACACATACCAAGTTTAGCTCAGTTCTGGGCATCTTTGAAATACCTATACAAACTTGTTCCTACATAGTAACTTGCAACTTTGAATGAGAATGTGCTTGCTTGCAGCAACGTGCTATATCTTCTGAATGCCCGAATTGGGAATCTGTGTCAAAACTTTGTTAGGAATTATGTGATCCTTACTAGCTGGAAGTAAGGGAGATGGGGCATGAAGTTATTTCTAGGAGTTGGACACATACCAAGTTTAGCTCAGTTCTGGGCATCTTTGAAATACCTATACAAACTTGTTCCTACATAGTAACTTGAAACTTTGAATGAAAATGTGCTTGCTTACAGCAACGTGCTATATGTTCTGAATGCCCGAATTGGGAATCTGTGTCAAAACTTTGTTAGGAATTATGTGATCCTTACTAGCTGGAAGTAAGGGAGATGGGGCATGAAGTTATTTCTTGGAGTGGACACATACCAAGTTTAGCTCAGTTCTGGGCATCTTTGAAATACCTATACAAACTTGTTCCTACATAGTAACTTGCAACTTTGAATGAGAATGTGCTTGCTTGCAGCAACGTGCTATATGTTCTGAATGCCCGATTTAGGAATCTGTGTCAAAACTTTGTTAGGAATTATGTGATCCTTACAAGCTGGAAGTAAGGGAGATGGGGTATGAAGTTATTTCTAGGAGTTGGACACATACCAAGTTTAGCTCAGTTCTGGGCATCTTTGAAATACCTATACAAACTTGTTCCTACATAGTAACTTGCATCTTTGAATGAGAATGTGGTTGCTTACAGCAACGTGCTATATGTTCTGAATGCCCGAATTGGCAATCTGTGTCAAAACTTTGTTAGGAATTATGTGATCCTTACTAGCTGGAAGTAAGGGAGATGGGGCATGAAGTTATTTCTATGAGTTGGACACATACCAAGTTTAGCTCAGTTCTGGGCATCTTTGAAATACCTATACAAACTTGTTCCTACATAGTAACTTGCATCTTTGAATGAGAATGTGCTTGCTTACAGCAACGTGCTATATGTTCTGAATGCCCGAATTGGCAATCTGTGTCAAAACTTTGTTAGGAATTATGTGATCCTTACTAGCTGGAAGTAAGGGAGATGGGGCATGAAGTTATTTCTAGGAGTTGGACACATACCAAGTTTAGCTCAGTTCTGGGCATCTTTGAAATACCTATACAAACTTGTTCCTACCTAGTAACTTGCATCTTTGAATGAGAATGTGCTTGCTTACAGCAACGTGCTATATGTTCTGAATGCCCGAATAGGGAATCTGTGTCAAAACTTTGTTAGGAATTATGTGATCCTTACTAGCTGGAAGTAAGGGAGATGGGGCATGAAGTTATTTCTAGGAGTTGGACACATACCAAGTTTAGCTCAGTTCTGGGCATCTTTGAAATACCTATACAAACTTGTTCCTACCTAGTAACTTGCATCTTTGAATGAGAATCTGCTTGCTTACAGCAACGTGCTATATGTTCTGAATGCCCGAATTGGGAATCTGTGTCAAAACTTTGTTAGGAATTATGTGATCCTTACTAGCTGGAAGTAACGGAGATGGGGCATGAAGTTATTTATAGGAGTTGGACACATACCAAGTTTAGCTCAGTTCTGGGCATCTTTGAAATACCTATACAAACTTGTTCCTACATAGTAACTTGCAACTTTGAATGAAAATGTGCTTGCTTACAGCAACGTGCTATATGTTCTGAATGCCCGAATTGGGAATCTGTGTCAAAACTTTGTTAGGAATTATGTGATCCTTACTAGCTGGAAGTAAGGGAGATGGGGCATGAAGTTATTTCTTGGAGTGGACACATACCAAGTTTAGCTCAGTTCTGGGCATCTTTGAAATGCCTATACAAACTTATTCCTACATAGTAACTTGCAACTTTGAATGAGAATGTGCTTGCTTGCAGCAACGTGCTATATGTTCTGAATGCCCGAATTGGCAATCTGTGTCAAAACTTTGTTAGGAATTATGTGATCCTTACTAGCTGGAAGTAAGTGAGATGGGGCATGAAGTTATTTCTAAGAGTTGGACACATACCAAGTTTAGCTCAGTTCTGGGCATCTTTGAAATACCTATACAAACTTGTTCCTACATAGTAACTTGCAACTTTGAATGAAAATGTGCTTGCTTACAGCAACGTGCTATATGTTCTGAATGCCCGAATTGGGAATCTGTGTCAAAACTTTGTTAGGAATTATGTGATCCTTACTAGCTGGAAGTCAGGGAGATGGGGCATGAAGTTATTTCTTGGAGTGGACACATACCAAGTTTAGCTCAGTTCTGGGCATCTTTGAAATGCCTATACAAACTTGTTCCTACATAGTAACTTGCAACTTTGAATGAGAATGTGCTTGCTTGCAGCAACGTGCTATATGTTCTGAATGCCCGAATTGGCAATCTGTGTCAAAACTTTGTTAGGAATTATGTGATCCTTACTAGCTGGAAGTAAGTGAGATGGGGCATGAAGTTATTTCTAAGAGTTGGACACATACCAAGTTTAGCTCAGTTCTGGGCATCTTTGAAATACCTATACAAACTTGTTCCTACATAGTAACTTGCAACTTTGAATGAAAATGTGCTTGCTTACAGCAACGTGCTATATGTTCTGAATGCCCGAATTGGGAATCTGTGTCAAAACTTTGTTAGGAATTATGTGATCCTTACTAGCTGGAAGTAAGGGAGATGGGGCATGAAGTTATTTCTAGGAGTTGGACACATACCAAGTTTAGCTCAGTTCTGGGCATCTTTGAAATACCTATAGAAACTTGTTCCTACATAGTAACTTGCATCTTTGAATGAGAATGTGCTTGCTTACAGCAACGTGCTATATGTTCTGAATGCCCGAATTGGCAATCTGTGTCAAAACTTTGTTAGGAATTATGTGATCCTTACTAGCTGGAAGTAAGGGAGATGGGGCATGAAGTTATTTCTAGGAGTTGGACACATACCAAGTTTAGCTCAGTTCTGGGCATCTTTGAAATACCTATACAAACTTGTTCCTACCTAGTAACTTGCATCTTTGAATGAGAATGTGCTTGCTTACAGCAACGTGCTATATGTTCTGAATGCCCGAATTGGGAATCTGTGTCAAAACTTTGTTAGGAATTATGTGATCCTTACTAGCTGGAAGTAAGGGAGATGGGGCATGAAGTTATTTCTAGGAGTTGGACACATACCAAGTTTAGCTCAGTTCTGGGCATCTTTGAAATACCTATACAAACTTGTTCCTACCTAGTAACTTGCATCTTTGAATGAGAATCTGCTTGCTTACAGCAACGTGCTATATGTTCTGAATGCCCGAATTGGGAATCTGTGTCAAAACTTTGTTAGGAATTATGTGATCCTTACTAGCTGGAAGTAAGGGAGATGGGGCATGAAGTTATTTATAGGAGTTGGACACATACCAAGTTTAGCTCAGTTCTGGGCATCTTTGAAATACCTATACAAACTTGTTCCTACATAGTAACTTGCAACTTTGAATGAGAATGTGCTTGCTTGCAGCAACGTGCTATATGTTCTGAATGCCCGAATTGGGAATCTGTGTCAAAACTTTGTTAGGAATTATGTGATCCTTACTAGCTGGAAGTAAGGGAGATGGGGCATGAAGTTATTTCTAGGAGTTGGACACATACCAAGTTTAGCTCAGTTCTGGGCATCTTTGAAATACCTATACAAACTTGTTCCTACATAGTAACTTGAAACTTTGAATGAAAATGTGCTTGCTTACAGCAACGTGCTATATGTTCTGAATGCCCGAATTGGGAATCTGTGTCAAAACTTTGTTAGGAATTATGTGATCCTTACTAGCTGGAAGTAAGGGAGATGGGGCATGAAGTTATTTCTTGGAGTGGACACATACCAAGTTTAGCTCAGTTCTGGGCATCTTTGAAATACCTATACAAACTTGTTCCTACATAGTAACTTGCAACTTTGAATGAGAATGTGCTTGCTTGCAGCAACGTGCTATATGTTCTGAATGCCCGATTTAGGAATCTGTGTCAAAACTTTGTTAGGAATTATGTGATCCTTACAAGCTGGAAGTAAGGGAGATGGGGTATGAAGTTATTTCTAGGAGTTGGACACATACCAAGTTTAGCTCAGTTCTGGGCATCTTTGAAATACCTATACAAACTTGTTCCTACCTAGTAACTTGCATCTTTGAATGAGAATGTGGTTGCTTACAGCAACGTGCTATATGTTCTGAATGCCCGAATTGGCAATCTGTGTCAAAACTTTGTTAGGAATTATGTGATCCTTACTAGCTGGAAGTAAGGGAGATGGGGCATGAAGTTATTTCTATGAGTTGGACACATACCAAGTTTAGCTCAGTTCTGGGCATCTTTGAAATACCTATACAAACTTGTTCCTACATAGTAACTTGCATCTTTGAATGAAAATGTGCTTGCTTACAGCAACGTGCTATACGTTCTGAATGCCCGAATTGGGAATCTGTGTCAAAACTTTGTTAGGAATTATGTGATCCTTACTAGCTGGAAGTAAGGGAGATGGGGCATGAAGTTATTTCTAGGAGTTGGACACATACCAAGTTTAGCTCAGTTCTGGGCATCTTTGAAATACCTATACAAACTTGTTCCTACCTAGTAACTTGCATCTTTGAATGAGAATGTGCTCGCTTACAGCAACGTGCTACATGTTCTGAATGCCCGAATTGAGAATCTGTGTCAAAACTTTGTTAGGAATTATGTGATCCTTACTAGCTGGAAGTAAGGGAGATGGGGTATGAAGTTATTTCTAGGAGTTGGACACATACCAAGTTTAGCTCAGTTCTGGGCATCTTTGAAATACCTATACAAACTTGTTCCTACATAGTAACTTGCAACTTTGAATGAAAATGTGCTTGCTTACAGCAACGTGCTATATGTTCTGAATGCCCGAATTGGGAATCTGTGTCAAAACTTTGTTAGGAATTATGTGATCCTTACTAGCTGGAAGTAAGGGAGATGGGGCATGAAGTTATATCTAGGAGTTGGACACATACCAAGTTTAGCTCAGTTCTGGGCATCTTTGAAATACCTATACAAACTTGTTCCTACCTAGTAACTTGCATCTTTGAATGAGAATGTGCTTGCTTACAGCAACGTGCTATATGTTCTGAATGCCCGAATAGGGAATCTGTGTCAAAACTTTGTTAGGAATTATGTGATCCTTACTAGCTGGAAGTAAGGGAGATGGGGCATGAAGTTATTTCTTGGAGTTGGAGACATACCATGTTTAGCTCAGTTCTGGGCATCTTTGAAATACCTATACAAACTTCTTCCTACATAGTAACTTGCAACTTTGAATGAAAATGTGCTTGCTTACAGCAACGTGCTATATGTTCTGAATGCCCGAATTGGGAATCTGTTTCAAAACTTTGTTAGGAATTATGTGATCCTTACTAGCTGGAAGTAAGGGAGATGGGGCATGAAGTTATTTCTAGGAGTTGGACACATACCAAGTTTAGCTCAGTTCTGGGCATCTTTGAAACACCTATACAAACTTGTTCCTACATAGTAACTTGCAACTTTGAATGAGAATGTGCTTGCTTACAGCAACGTGCTATATGTTCTGAATGCCCGAATTGGGAATCTGTGTCAAATCTTTGTTAGGAATTATGTGATCCTTACTAGCTGGAAGTAAGGGAGATGGGGCATGAAGTTATTTCTTGGAGTGGACACATACCAAGTTTAGCTCAGTTCTGGGCATCTTTGAAATACCTATACAAACTTGTTCCTACATAGTAACTTGCAACTTTGAATGAGAATGTGCTTGCTTGCAGCAACGTGCTATATGTTCTGAATGCCCGATTTGGGAATCTGTGTCAAAACTTTGTTAGGAATTATGTGATCCTTACTAGCTGGAAGTAAGGGAGATGGAGCATGAAGTTATTTCTAGGAGTTGGACACATACAAAGTTTAGCTCAGTTCTGGGCATCTTTGAAATACCTATACAAACTTGTTCCTACATAGTAACTTGCATCTTTGAATGAGAATGTGCTTGCTTACAGCAACGTGCTATATGTTCTGAATGCCCGAATTGGCAATCTGTGTCAAAACTTTGTTAGGAATTATGTGATCCTTACTAGCTGGAAGTAAGGGAGATGGGGCATGAAGTTATTTCTAGGAGTTGGACACATACCAAGTTTAGCTCAGTTCTGGGCATCTTTGAAATACCTATACAAACTTGTTCCTACATAGTAACTTGCATCTTTGAATGAGAATGTGCTTGCTTACAGCAACGTGCTATATGTTCTGAATGCCCGAATTGGCAATCTGTGTCAAAACTTTGTTAGGAATTATGTGATCCTTACTAGCTGGAAGTAAGGGAGATGGGGCATGAAGTTATTTCTAGGAGTTGGACACATACCAAGTTTAGCTCAGTTCTGGGCATCTTTGAAATACCTATACAAACTTGTTCCTACCTAGTAACTTGCATCTTTGAATGAGAATCTGCTTGCTTACAGCAACGTGCTATATGTTCTTAATGCCCGAATTGGGAATCTGTGTCAAAACTTTGTTAGGAATTATGTGATCCTTACTAGCTGGAAGTAAGGGAGATGGGGCATGAAGTTATTTCTAGGAGTTGGACACATACCAAGTTTAGCTCAGTTCTGGGCATCTTTGAAATACCTATACAAACTTGTTCCTACATAGTAACTTGCATCTTTGAATGAGAATGTGCTTGCTTACAGCAACGTGCTATATGTTCTGAATGCCCGAATTGGGAATCTGTGTCAAAACTTTGTTAGGAATTATGTGATCCTTACTAGCTGGAAGTAAGGGAGATGGGGCATGAAGTTATTTCTAGGAGTTGGACACATACCAAGTTTAGCTCAGTTCTGGGCATCTTTGAAACACCTATACAAACTTGTTCCTACATAGTAACTTGCAACTTTGAATGAGAATGTGCTTGCTTACAGCAACGTGCTATATGTTCTGAATGCCCGAATTGGGAATCTGTGTCAAAACTTTGTTAGGAATTATGTGATCCTTACTAGCTGGAAGTAAGGGAGATGGGGCATGAAGTTATTTCTTGGAGTGGACACACACCAAGTTTAGCTCAGTTCTGGGCATCTTTGAAATACCTATACAAACTTGTTCCTACATAGTAACTTGCAACTTTGAATGAGAATGTGCTTGCTTGCAGCAACGTGCTATATGTTCTGAATGCCCGATTTCGGAATCTGTGTCAAAACTTTGTTAGGAATTATGTGATCCTTACTAGCTGTAAGTAAGGGAGATGGAGCATGAAGTTATTTCTAGGAGTTGGACACATACAAAGTTTAGCTCAGTTCTGGGCATCTTTGAAATACCTATACAAACTTGTTCCTACATAGTAACTTGCATCTTTGAATGAGAATGTGCTTGCTTACAGCAACGTGCTATATGTTGTGAATGCCCGAATTGGCAATCTGTGTCAAAACTTTGTTAGGAATTATGTGATCCTTACTAGCTGGAAGTAAGGGAGATGGGGCATGAAGTTATTTCTAGGAGTTGGACACATACCAAGTTTAGCTCAGTTCTGGGCATCTTTGAAATACCTATACAAACTTGTTCCTACATAGTAACTTGCATCTTTGAATGAGAATGTGCTTGCTTACAGCAACGTGCTATATGTTGTGAATGCCCGAATTGGCAATCTGTGTCAAAACTTTGTTAGGAATTATGTGATCCTTACTAGCTGGAAGTAAGGGAGATGGGGCATGAAGTTATTTCTAGGAGTTGGACACATACCAAGTTTAGCTCAGTTCTGGGCATCTTTGAAATACCTATACAAACTTGTTCCTAGCTAGTAACTTGCATCTTTGAATGAGAATCTGCTTGCTTACAGCAACGTGCTATATGTTCTGAATGCCCGAATAGGGAATCTGTGTCAAAACTTTGTTAGGAATTATGTGATCCTTACTAGCTGGAAGTAAGGGAGATGGGGCATGAAGTTATTTCTAGGAGTTGGAGACATACCAAGTTGAGCTCAGTTCTGGGCATCTTTGAAATACCTATACAAACTTGTTCCTACCTAGTAACTTGCATCTTTGAATGAGAATCTGCTTGCTTACAGCAACGTGCTATATGTTCTGAATGCCCGAATTGGGAATCTGTGTCAAAACTTTGTTAGGAATTATGTGATCCTTACTAGCTGGAAGTAAGGGAGATGGGGCATGAAGTTATTTCTAGGAGTTGGACACATACCAAGTTTAGCTCAGTTCTGGGCATCTTTGAAATACCTATACAAACTTGTTCCTACATAGTAACTTGCAACTTTGAATGAAAATGTGCTTGCTTACAGCAACGTGCTATATGTTCTGAATGCCCGATTTGGGAATCTGTGTCAAAACTTTGTTAGGAATTATGTGATCCTTACTAGCTGGAAGTAAGGGAGATGGAGCATGAAGTTATTTCTGGGAGTTGGACACATACCAAGTTTAGCTCAGTTCTGGGCATCTTTGAAATACCTATACAAACTTGTTCCTACATAGTAATTTGCAACTTTGAATGAGAATGTGCTTGCTTACAGCAACGTGCTATATGTTCTGAATGCCCGAATTGGGAATCTGTGTCAAAACTTTGTTAGGAATTATGTGATCCTTACTAGCTGGAAGTAAGGGAGATGGGGCATGAAGTTATTTCTAGGAGTTGGACACATACCAAGTTTAGCTCAGTTCTGGGCATCTTTGAAATACCTATACAAACTTGTTCCTACACAGTAACTTGCATCTTTGAATGAGAATGTGCTTGCTTACAGCAACGTGCTATATGTTCTGAATGCCCGAATTGGGAATCTGTGTCAAAACTTTGTTAGGAATTATGTGATCCTTACTAGCTGGAAGTAAGGGAGATGGGGCATGAAGTTATTTCTAGGAGTTGGACACATACCAAGTTTAGCTCAGTTCTGGGCATCTTTGAAATACCTATACAAACTTGTTCCTACACAGTAACTTGCATCTTTGAATGAGAATCTGCTTGCTTACAGCAACGTGCTATATGTTCTGAATGCCCGAATTGGGAATCTGTGTCAAAACTTTGTTAGGAATTATGTGATCCTTACTAGCTGGAAGTAAGGGAGATGGGGCATGAAGTTATTTCTAGGAGTTGGACACATACCAAGTTTAGCTCAGTTCTGGGCATCTTTGAAATACCTATACAAACTTGTTCCTACATAGTAACTTGCAACTTTGAATGAGAATGTGCTTGCTTACAGCAACGTGCTATATGTTCTGAATGCCCGAATTGGGAATCTGTGTCAAAACTTTGTTAGGAATTATGTGATCCTTACTAGCTGGAAGTAAGGGAGATGGGGCATGAAGTTATTTCTAGGAGTTGGACACATACCAAGTTTAGATCAGTTCTGGGCATCTTTGAAATACCTATACAAACTTGTTCCTACATAGCAACTTGCAACATTGAATGAGAATGTGCTTGCTTACAGCAACGTGCTATGTGTTCTGAATGCCCGGATTGGGAATCTGTGTCAAAACTTTGTTAGGAATTATGTGATCCTTACTAGCTGGAAGTAAGGGAAATGGGGCATGAAGTTATTTCTAGGAGTTGGAGACATACCAAGTTTAGCTCAGTTCTGGGAATCTTTGAAATACCTATACAAACTTGTTCCTACATAGTAACTTGCATCTTTGAATGAGAATGTGCTTGCTTACAGCAACGTGCTATATGTTCTGAATGCCCGAATTGGCAATCTGTGTCAAAACTTTGTTAGGAATTATGTGATCCTTACTAGCTGGAAGTAAGGGAGAGGGGGCATTATGTTATTTCTAGGAGTAGGAGACACACAACGTTTAGCTCAGTTCTAGGCATCTTTGAAATACCTATACCAACTTGTTCCTACATAGTAACTTGCAACTTTGAATGAGAATGTGCTTGCTTGCAGCAACGTGCTATATGTTCTGTTTGCCCGAATTGGGAATCTGTGTCAAAACTTTGTTAGGAATTATGTGATCCTTACTAGCTGGAAGTAAGGGAGATGGGGCATGAAGTTATTTCTAGGAGTTGGACACATACCAAGTTTAGCTCAGTTCTGGGCATCATTGAAATACCTATACAAACTTGTTCCTACATAGTAACTTGCATCTTTGAATGAGAATGTGCTTGCTTACAGCAACGTGCTATATGGTCTGAATGCCCGAATTGGGAATCTGTGTCAAAACTTTGTTAGGAATTATGTGATCCTTACTAGCTGGAAGTAAGGGAGATGTGGAATGAAGTTATTTCTTGGAGTTGAAGACATACCAAGTTTAGCTCAGTTCTGGGCATCTTTGAAATACCTATACAAACTTGTTCCTACATAGTAACTTGCAACTTTGAATGAGAATGTGCTTGCTTGCAGCAACGTGCTTTATGTTCTGAATGCCCGATTTGGGAATCTGTGTCAAAACTTTGTTAGGAATTATGTGATCCTTACTAGCTGGAAGTAAGGGAGATGGGGCATGAAGTTATTTCTAGGAGTTGGACACATACCAAGTTTAGCTCAGTTCTGGGCATCTTTGAAATACCTATACAAACTTGTTCCTACATAGTAACTTGCATCTTTGAATGAGAATCTGCTTGCTTACAGCAACGTGCTATATGTTCTGAATGCCCGATTTGGGAATCTGTGTCAAAACTGTTAGGAATTATGTGATCCTTACTAGCTGGAAGTAAGGGAGATGGGGCATGAAGTTATTTCTAGGAGTTGGACACATACCAAGTTTAGCTCAGTTCTGGGCATCTTTGAAATACCTATACAAACTTGTTCCTACATAGTAACTTGCAACTTTGAATGAAAATGTGCTTGCTTACAGCAACGTGCTATATGTTCTGAATGCCCGAATTGGGAATCTGTGTCAAAACTTTGTTAGGAATTATGTGATCCTTACTAGCTGGAAGTAAGGGAGATGGGGCATGAAGTTATTTCTAGGAGTTGGACACATACCAAGTTTAGCTCAGTTCTGGGCATCTTTGAAATACCTATACAAACTTGTTCCTACATAGTAACTTGCATCTTTGAATGAGAATGTGCTTGCTTACAGCAACGTGCTATATGTTCTGAATGCCCGAATTGGGAATCTGTGTCAAAACTTTGTTAGGAATTATGTGATCCTTACTAGCTGGAAGTAAGGGAGATGGGGCATGAAGTTATTTCTTGGAGTTGGACACATACCAAGTTTAGCTCAGTTCTGGGCATCTTTGAAATACCTATACAAACTTGTTACTACATAGTAACTTGCAACTTTGAATGAGAATGTGCTTGCTTGCAGCAACTTGCTATATGTTCTGAATGCCCGATTTGGGAATCTGTGTCAAAACTTTGTTAGGAATTATGTGATCCTTACAAGCTGGAAGTAAGGGAGATGGAGCATGAAGTTATTTCTAGGAGTTGGACACATACCAAGTTTAGCTCAGTTCTGGGCATCTTTGAAATACCTATACAAACTTGTTCCTACATAGTAACTTGCATCTTTGAATGAGAATGTGCTTGCTTACAGCAACGTGCTATATGTTCTGAATGCCCGAATTGGCAATCTGTGTCAAAACTGTTAGGAATTATGTGATCCTTACTAGCTGGAAGTAAGGGAGATGGGGCATGAAGTTATTTCTAGGAGTGGGACACATACCAAGTTTAGCTCAGTTCTGGGCATCTTTGAAATACCTATACAAACTTGTTCCTACATAGTAACTTGCAACTTTGAATGAAAATGTGCTTGCTTACAGCAACGTGCTATATGTTCTGAATGCCCGAATTGGGAATCTGTGTCAAAACTTTGTTAGGAATTATGTGATCCTTACTAGCTGGAAGTAAGGGAGATGGGGCATGAAGTTATTTCTAGGAGTTGGACACATACCAAGTTTAGCTCAGTTCTGGGCATCTTTGAAATACCTATACAAACTTGTTCCTACATAGTAACTTGCATCTTTGAATGAGAATGTGCTTGCTTACAGCAACGTGCTATATGTTCTGAATGCCCGAATTGGGAATCTGTGTCAAAACTTTGTTAGGAATTATGTGATCCTTACTAGCTGGAAGTAAGGGAGATGGGGCATGAAGTTATTTCTTGGAGTTGGACACATACCAAGTTTAGCTCAGTTCTGGGCATCTTTGAAATACCTATACAAACTTGTTCCTACATAGTAACTTGCAACTTTGAATGAGAATGTGCTTGGTTGCAGCAACGTGCTATATGTTCTGAATGCCCGATTTGGGAATCTGTGTCAAAACTTTGTTAGGAATTATGTGATCCTTACAAGCTGGAAGTAAGGGAGATGGAGCATGAAGTTATTTCTAGGAGTTGGACACATACCAAGTTTAGCTCAGTTCTGGGCATCTTTCAAATACCTATACAAACTTGTTCCTACATAGTAACTTGCATCTTTGAATGAGAATGTGCTTGCTTACAGCAACGTGCTATATGTTCTGAATGCCCGAATTGGCAATCTGTGTCAAAACTTTGTTAGGAATTATGTGATCCTTACTAGCTGGAAGTAAGGGAGATGGGGCATGAAGTTATTTCTAGGAGTTGGACACATACCAAGTTTAGCTCAGTTCTGGGCATCTTTGAAATACCTATACAAACTTGTTCCTACACAGTAACTTGCATCTTTGAATGAGAATGTGCTTGCTTACAGCAACGTGCTATATGTTCTGAATGCCCGAATTGGGAATCTGTGTCAAAACTTTGTTAGGAATTATGTGATCCTTACTAGCTGGAAGTAAGGGAGATGGGGCATGAAGTTATTTCTAGGAGTTGGACACATACCAAGTTTAGCTCAGTTCTGGGCATCTTTGAAATACCTATACAAACTTGTTCCTACATAGTAACTTGCAACTTTGAATGAGAATGTGCTTGCTTACAGCAACGTGCTATATGTTCTGAATGCCCGAATTGGGAATCTGTGTCAAAACTTTGTTAGGAATTATGTGATCCTTACTAGCTGGAAGTAAGGGAGATGGGGCATGAAGTTATTTCTAGGAGTTGGACACATACCAAGTTTAGCTCAGTTCTGGGCATCTTTGAAATACCTATACAAACTTGTTCCTACATAGTAACTTGCATCTTTGAATGAGAATGTGCTTGCTTACAGCAACGTGCTATATGTTCTGAATGCCCGAATTGGGAATCTGTGTCAAAACTTTGTTAGGAATTATGTGATCCTTACTAGCTGGAAGTAAGGGAGATGGGGCATGAAGTTATTTCTAGGAGTTGGACACATACCAAGTTTAGCTCAGTTCTGGGCATCTTTGAAATACCTATACAAACTTGTTCCTACATAGTAACTTGCATCTTTGAATGAGAATGTGCTTGCTTACAGCAACGTGCTATATGTTCTGAATGCCCGAATTGGGAATCTGTGTCAAAACTTTGTTAGGAATTATGTGATCCTTACTAGCTTGAAGTAAGGGAGATGGGGCATGAAGTTATTTCTAGGAGTTGGACACATACCAAGTTTAGCTCAGTTCTGGGCATCTTTGAAATATCTATACAAACTTGTTCCTACATAGTAAGTTGCAACTTTGAATGAGAATGTGCTTGCTTACAGCAACGTGCTATATGTTCTGAATGCCCGAATTGGGAATCTGTGTCAAAACTTTGTTAGGAATTATGTGATCCTTACTAGCTGGAAGTAAGGGAGATGGGGCATGAAGTTATTTCTAGGAGTTGGACACATACCAAGTTTAGCTCAGTTCTGGGCATCTTTGAAATACCTATACAAACTTGTTCCTACATAGTAACTTGCAACTTTGAATGAGAATGTGCTTGCTTACAGCAACGTGCTATATGTTCTGAATGCCCGAATTGGGAATCTGTGTCAAAACTTTGTTAGGAATTATGTGATCCTTACTAGCTGGAAGTAAGGGAGATGTGGCATGAAGTTATTTCTAGGAGTTGGACACATACCAATTTAGCTCAGTTCTAGGCATCTTTGAAATACCTATACAAACTTGTTCCTACATAGTAAGTTGCAACTTTGAATGAGAATGTGCTTGCTTACAGCAACGTGCTATATGTTCTGAATGCCCGAATTGGGAATCTGTGTCAAAACTTTGTTAGGAATTATGTGATCCTTACTAGCTGGAAGTAAGGGAGATGGGGCATGAAGTTATTTCTAGGAGTTGGACACATACCAAGTTTAGCTCAGTTCTGGGCATCTTTGAAATACCTATACAAACTTGTTCCTACATAGTAACTTGCAACTTTGAATGAGAATGTGCTTGCTTAGAGCAACGTGCTATATGTTCTGAATGCCCGAATTGGGAATCTGTGTCAAAACTTTGTTAGGAATTATGTGATCCTTACTAGCTGGAAGTAAGGGAGATGTGGCATGAAGTTATTTCTAGGAGTTGGACACATACCAATTTAGCTCAGTTCTGGGCATCTTTGAAATACCTATACAAACTTGTTCCTACATAGTAACTTGCAACTTTGAATGAGAATCTGCTTGCTTACAGCAACGTGCTATATGTTCTGAATGCCCGAATTGGGAATCTGTGTCAAAACTTTGTTAGGAATTATGTGATCCTTACTAGCTGGAAGTAAGGGAGATGGGGCATGAAGTTATTTCTAGGAGTTGGACACATACCAAGTTTAGCTCAGTTCTGGGCATCTTTGAAATACCTATACAAACTTGTTCCTACATAGTAACTTGCATCTTTGAATGAGAATGTGCTTGCTTACAGCAACGTGCTATATATTCTGAATGCCCGAATTGGGAATCTGTGTCAAATCTTTGTTAGGAATTATGTGATCCTTACTAGCTGGAAGTAAGGGAGATGGGGCATGAAGTTATTTCTAGGAGTTGGACACATACCAAGTTTAGCTCAGTTCTGGGCATCTTTGAAATACCTATACAAACTTGTTCCTACATAGTAACTTGCAACTTTGAATGAGAATGTGCTTGCTTACAGCAACGTGCTATATGTTCTGAATGCCCGAATTGGGAATCTGTGTCAAAACTTTGTTAGGAATTATGTGATCCTTACTAGCTGGAAGTAAGGGAGATGGGGCATGAAGTTATTTCTAGGAGTTGGACACATACCAAGTTTAGCTCAGTTCTGGGCATCTTTGAAATACCTACACAAACTTGTTCCTACATAGTAACTGCATCTTTGAATGAGAATGTGCTTGCTTACAGCAACGTGCTATATGTTCTGAATGCCCGAATTGGGAATCTGTGTCAAAACTTTGTTAGGAATTATGTGATCCTTACTAGCTGGAAGTAAGGGAGATGGGGCATGAAGTTATTTCTAGGAGTTGGACACATACCAAGTTTAGCTCAGTTCTGGGCATCTTTGAAATACCTATACAAACTTGTTCCTACATAGTAACTTGCATCTTTGAATGAGAATGTGCTTGCTTACAGCAACGTGCTATATGTTCTGAATGCCCGAATTGGGAATCTGTGTCAAAACTTTGTTAGGAATTATGTGATCCTTACTAGCTGGAAGTAAGGGAGATGGGGCATGAAGTTATTTCTAGGAGTTGGACACATACCAAGTTTAGCTCAGTTCTGGGCATCTTTGAAATACCTATACAAACTTGTTCCTACATAGTAACTTGCAACTTTGAATGAGAATGTGCTTGCTTACAGCAACGTGCTATATGTTCTGAATGCCCGAATTGGGAATCTGTGTCAAAACTTTGTTAGGAATTATGTGATCCTTACTAGCTGGAAGTAAGGGAGATGGGGCATGAAGTTATTTCTAGGAGTTGGACACATACCAAGTTTAGCTCAGTTCTGGGCATCTTTGAAATACCTATACAAACTTGTTCCTACATAGTAACTTGCAACTTTGAATGAGAATGTGCTTGCTTACAGCAACGTGCTATATGTTCTGAATGCCCGAATTGGGAATCTGTGTCAAAACTTTTTTAGGAATTATGTGATCCTTACTAGCTGGAAGTAAGGGAGATGGGGCATGAAGTTATTTCTAGGAGTTGGACACATACCAAGTTTAGCTCAGTTCTGGGCATCTTTGAAATACCTATACAAACTTGTTCCTACATAGTAACTTGCATCTTTGAATGAGAATGTGCTTGCTTACAGCAACGTGCTATATGTTCTGAATGCCCGAATTGGCAATCTGTGTCAAAACTTTGTTAGGAATTATGTGATCCTTACTAGCTGGAAGTAAGGGAGATGGGGCACGATGTTATTTCTAGGAGTAGGAGACACACAACGTTTAGCTCAGTTCTAGGCATCTTTGAAATACCTATACAAACTTGTTCCTACATAGTAACTTGCAACTTTGAATGAGAATGTGCTTGCTTGCAGCAACGTGCTATATGTTCTGTTTGCCCGAATAGTGAATGTGTGTCATAACTTTGTTAGGAATTATGCGATCCTTACTATCTGGAAGTAAGGGAGATGGGGCATGAAGTTATTTCTAGGAGTTGGACACATACCAAGTTTAGCTCAGTTCTGGGCATCTTTGAAATACCTATACAAACTTGTTCCTACATAGTAACTTGCATCTTTGAATGAGAATGTGCTTGCTTACAGCAACGTGCTATATGGTCTGAATGCCCGAATTGGCAATCTGTGTCAAAACTTTGTTAGGAATTATGTGATCCTTACTAGCTGGAAGTAAGGGAGATGGGGCATGAAGTTATTTCTAGGAGTTGGACACATACCAAGTTTAGCTCAGTTCTGGGCATCTTTGAAATACCTATACAAACTTGTTCCTACATAGTAACTTGCAACTTTGAATGAGAATGTGCTTGCTTACAGCAACGTGCTATATGTTCTAAATGCCCGAATTGGGAATCTGTGTCAAAACTTTGTTAGGAATTATGTGATCCTTACTAGCTGGAAGT
Source organism: Diceros bicornis minor (assembly GCF_020826845.1). Lineage (NCBI taxonomy): Eukaryota > Metazoa > Chordata > Mammalia > Perissodactyla > Rhinocerotidae > Diceros > Diceros bicornis. The sequence continues at coordinate 738,383 of NC_080767.1, forward strand.
AACGGAGATGGGGCATGAAGTTATTTCTTGGAGTTGGAGACATACCAAGTTTAGCTCAGTTCTGGGCATCTTTGAAATGCCTATACAAACTTGTTCCTACATAGTAACTTGCAACTTTGAATGAGAATGTGCTTGCTTGCAGCAACGTGCTATATGTTCTGAATGCCCGAATTGGGAATCTGTGTCAAAACTTTGTTAGGAATTATGTGATCCTTACTAGCTGGAAGTAAGGGAGATGGGGCATGAAGTTATTTCTAGGAGTTGGACACATACCAAGTTTAGCTCAGTTCTGGGCATCTTTGAAATACCTATACAAACTTGTTCCTACATAGTAACTTGCAACTTTGAATGAGAATGTGCTTGCTTACAGCAACGTGCTATATGTTCTGAATGCCCGAATTGGCAATCTGTGTCAAAACTTTGTTAGGAATTATGTGATCCTTACTAGCTGGAAGTAAGGGAGATGGGGCATGAAGTTATTTCTAGGAGTTGGACACATACCAAGTTTAGCTCAGTTCTGGGCATCTTTGAAATACCTATACAAACTTGTTCCTACATAGTAACTTGCATCTTTGAATGAGAATCTGCTTGCTTACAGCAACGTGCTATATGTTCTGAATGCCCGATTTGGGAATCTGTGTCAAAACTGTTAGGAATTATGTGATCCTTACTAGCTGGAAGTAAGGGAGATGGGGCATGAAGTTATTTCTAGGAGTTGGACACATACCAAGTTTAGCTCAGTTCTGGGCATCTTTGAAATACCTATACAAACTTGTTCCTACATAGTAACTTGCAACTTTGAATGAAAATGTGCTTGCTTACAGCAACGTGCTATATGTTCTGAATGCCCGAATTGGGAATCTGTGTCAAAACTTTGTTAGGAATTATGTGATCCTTACTAGCTGGAAGTAAGGGAGATGGGGCATGAAGTTATTTCTAGGAGTTGGACACATACCAAGTTTAGCTCAGTTCTGGGCATCTTTGAAATACCTTTACAAACTTGTTCCTACATAGTAACTTGCATCTTTGAATGAGAATGTGCTTGCTTACAGCAACGTGCTATATGTTCTGAATGCCCGAATTGGGAATCTGTGTCAAAACTTTGTTAGGAATTATGTGATCCTTACTAGCTGGAAGTAAGGGAGATGGGGCATAAAGTTATTTCTTGGAGTTGGACACATACCAAGTTTAGCTCAGTTCTGGGCATCTTTGAAATACCTATACAAACTTGTTCCTACATAGTAACTTGCAACTTTGAATGAGAATGTGCTTGCTTGCAGCAACGTGCTATATGTTCTGAATGCCCGATTTGGGAATCTGTGTCAAAACTTTGTTAGGAATTATGTGATCCTTACAAGCTGGAAGTAAGGAAGATGGAGCATGAAGTTATTTCTAGGAGTTGGACACATACCAAGTTTAGCTCAGTTCTGGGCATCTTTGAAATACCTATACAAACTTGTTCCTACATAGTAACTTGCATCTTTGAATGAGAATGTGCTTGCTTACAGCAACGTGCTATATGTTCTGAATGCCCGAATTGGCAATCTGTGTCAAAACTTTGTTAGGAATTATGTGATCCTTACTAGCTGGAAGTAAGGGAGATGGGGCATGAAGTTATTTCTAGGAGTTGGACACATACCAAGTTTAGCTCAGTTCTGGGCATCTTTGAAATACCTATACAAACTTGTTCCTACACAGTAACTTGCATCTTTGAATGAGAATGTGCTTGCTTACAGCAACGTGCTATATGTTCTGAATGCCCGAATTGGCAATGTCTGTCAAAACTTTGTTAGGAATTATGTGATCCTTACTAGCTGGAAGTAAGGGAGATGGGGCATGAAGTTATTTCTAGGAGTTGGACACATACCAAGTTTAGCTCAGTTCTGGGCATCTTTGAAATACCTATACAAACTTGTTCCTACATAGTAACTTGCATCTTTGAATGAGAATGTGCTTGCTTACAGCAACGTGCTATATGTTCTGAATGCCCGAATTGGGAATCTGTGTCAAAACTTTGTTAGGAATTATGTGATCCTTACTAGCTGGAAGTAAGGGAGATGTGGCATGAAGTTATTTCTAGGAGTTGGACACATACCAATTTAGCTCAGTTCTGGGCATCTTTGAAATACCTATACAAACTTGTTCCTACATAGTAAGTTGCAACTTTGAATGAGAATGTGCTTGCTTACAGCAACGTGCTATATGTTCTGAATGCCCGAATTGGGAATCTGTGTCAAAACTTTGTTAGGAATTATGTGATCCTTACTAGCTGGAAGTAAGGGAGATGGGGCATGAAGTTATTTCTAGGAGTTGGACACATACCAAGTTTAGCTCAGTTCTGGGCATCTTTGAAATACCTATACAAACTTGTTCCTACATAGTAACTTGCAACTTTGAATGAGAATGTGCTTGCTTAGAGCAACGTGCTATATGTTCTGAATGCCCGAATTGGGAATCTGTGTCAAAACTTTGTTAGGAATTATGTGATCCTTACTAGCTGGAAGTAAGGGAGATGTGGCATGAAGTTATTTCTAGGAGTTGGACACATACCAATTTAGCTCAGTTCTGGGCATCTTTGAAATACCTATACAATCTTGTTCCTACATAGTAACTTGCAACTTTGAATGAGAATCTGCTTGCTTACAGCAACGTGCTATATGTTCTTTATGCCCGAATTGGGAATCTGTGTCAAAACTTTGTTAGGAATTATGTGATCCTTACTAGCTGGAAGTAAGGGAGATGGGGCATGAAGTTATTTCTAGGAGTTGGACACATACCAAGTTTAGCTCAGTTCTGGGCATCTTTGAAATACCTATACAAACTTGTTCCTACATAGTAACTTGCATCTTTGAATGAGAATGTGCTTGCTTACAGCAACGTGCTATATGTTCTGAATGCCCGAATTGGGAATCTGTGTCAAATCTTTGTTAGGAATTATGTGATCCTTACTAGCTGGAAGTAAGGGAGATGGGGCATGACGTTATTTCTAGGAGTTGGGCACATACCAAGTTTAGCTCAGTTCTGGGCATCTTTGAAATACCTATACAAACTTGTTCCTACATAGTAACTTGCAACTTTGAATGAGAATGTGCTTGCTTACAGCAACGTGCTATATGTTCTGAATGCCCGAATTGGGAATCTGTGTCAAAACTTTGTTAGGAATTATGTGATCCTTACTAGCTGGAAGTAAGGGAGATGGGGCATGAAGTTATTTCTAGGAGTTGGACACATACCAAGTTTAGCTCAGTTCTGGGCATCTTTGAAATACCTATACAAACTTGTTCCTACATAGTAACTTGCATCTTTGAATGAGAATCTGCTTGCTTACAGCAACGTGCTATATGTTCTGAATGCCCGAATTGGGAATCTGTGTCAAAACTTTGTTAGGAATTATGTGATCCTTACTAGCTGGAAGTAAGGGAGATGGGGCATGAAGTTATTTCTAGGAGTTGGTCACATACCAAGTTTAGCTCAGTTCTGGGCATCTTTGAAATACCTATACAAACTTGTTCCTACATAGTAACTTGCAACTTTGAATGAGAATGTGCTTGCTTGCAGCAACGTGCTATATGTTCTGACTGCCCGAATTGGGAATCTGTGTCAAAACTTTGTTAGGAATTATGTGATCCTTACTAGCTGGAAGTAAGGGAGATGGGGCATGAAGTTATTTCTAGGAGTTGGACACATACCAAGTTTAGCTCAGTTCTGGGCATCTTTGAAATACCTATACACACTTGTTTCTACATAGTAACTTGCATCTTTGAATGAGAATGTGCTTCCTTACAGCAACGTGCTATATGTTCTGAATGGCCGAATTGGGAATCTGTGTCAAAACTTTGTTAGGAATTATGTGATCCTTACTAGCTGGAAGTAAGGGAGATGGGGCATGAAGTTATTTCTAGGAGTTGGACACATACCAAGTTTAGCTCAGTTCTGGGCATCTTTGAAATACCTATACAAACTTGTTCCTACATAGTAACTTGCAACTTTGAATGAGAATGTGCTTCCTTACAGCAACGTGCTATAGGTTCTGAATGCCCGAATTGGGAATCTGTGTCAAAACTTTATTAGGAATTATGTGATCCTTACTAGCTGGAAGTAAGGGAGATGGGGCATGAAGTTATTTCTAGGAGTTGGACACATACCAAGTTTAGCTCAGTTCTGGGCATCTTTGAAATACCTATACAAACTTGTTCCTACATAGTAACTTGCATCTTTGAATGAGAATGTGTTTGCTTACAGCAACGTGCTATATGTTCTGAATGCCCGAATTGGGAATCTGTGTCAAAACTTTGTTAGGAATTATGTGATCCTTACTAGCTAGAAGTAAGGGAGATGGGGCATGAAGTTATTTCTAGGAGTTGGACACATACCAAGTTTAGCTCAGTTATGTGCATCTTTGAAATACCTATACAAACTTGTTCCTACATAGTAACTTGCATCTTTGAATGAGAATGTGCTTGTTTACAGCAACGTGCTATAGGTTCTGAATGCCCGAATTGGGAATCTGTGTCAAAACTTTGTTAGGAATTATGTGATCCTTACTAGCTGGAAGTAAGGGAGATGGGGCATGAAGTTATTTCTAGGAGTTGGACACATACCAAGTTTAGCTCAGTTCTGGGCATCTTTGAAATACCTATACAAACTTGTTCCTACATAGTAACTTGCAACTTTGAATGAGAATGTGCTTGCCTACAGCAACGTGCTATATGTTCTGAATGCCCGAATTGGGAATCTGTGTCAAAACTTTGTTAGGAATTATGTGATCCTTACTAGCTGGAAGTAAGGGAGATGGGGCATGAAGTTATTTCTTGGAGTTGGAGACATATCAAGTTTAGCTCAGTTCTGGGCATCTTTGAAACACCTATACAAACTTGTTCCTACATAGTAACTTGCATCTTTGAATGAGAATCTGCTTGCTTACAGCAACGTGCTATATGTTCTGAATGCCCGAATTGGGAATCTGTATCAAAACTTTGTTAGGAATTATGTGATCCTTACTAGCTGGAAGTAAGGCAGATGGGGCATGAAGTTATTTCTAGGAGTTGGACACATACCAAGTTTAGCTCAGTTCTGGGCATCTTTGAAATACCTATACAAACTTGTTCCTACATAGTAACTTGCAACTTTGAATGAAAATGTGCTTGCTTACAGCAACGTGCTATATGTTCTGAATGCCCGAATTGGGAATCTGTGTCAAAACTTTGTTAGGAATTATATGATCCTTACTAGCTGGAAGTAAGGCAGATGGGGCATGAAGTTATTTCTAGGAGTTGGACACATACCAAGGTTAGCTCAGTTCTGGGCATCTTTGAAATACCTATACAAACTTGTTCCTACCTAGTAACTTGCAACTTTGAATGAAAATGTGCTTGCTTACAGCAACGTGCTATATGTTCTGAATGCCCGAATTGGGAATCTGTGTCAAAACTTTGTTAGGAATTATGTGATCCTTACTAGCTGGAAGTAAGGGAGATGGGGCATGAAGTTATTTCTAGGAGTTGGACACATACCAAGTTTAGCTCAGTTCTGTGCATCTTTGAAATACCTATACAAACTTGTTCCTACATAGTAACTTGCATCTTTGAATGAGAATGTGCTTGCTTACAGCAACGTGCTATATGTTCTGAATGCCCGAATTGGGAATCTGTGTCAAAACTTTGTTAGGAATTATGTGATCCTTACTAGCTGGAAGTAAGGGAGATGGGGCATGAAGTTATTTCTAGGAGTTGGAGACATACCAAGTTTAGCTCAGTTCTGGGCATCTTTGAAATACCTATACAAACTTGTTCCTACATAGTAACTTGCAACATTGAATGAGAATGTGCTTGCTTGCAGCAACGTGCTATATGTTCTGAATGCCCGATTTGGGAATCTGTGTCAAAACTTTGTTAGGAATTATGTGATCCTTACTAGCTGGAAGTAAGGGAGGTGGGGCATGAAGTTATTTCTAGGAGTTGGACACATACCAAGTTTAGCTCAGTTCTGGGCATCTTTGAAATACCTATACAAACTTGTTCCTACATAGTAACTTGCATCTTTGAATGAGAATCTGCTTGCTTACAGCAACGTGCTATATGTTCTGAATGCCCGAATTGGGAATCTGTGTCAAAACTTTGTTAGGAATTATGTGATCCTTACTAGCTGGAAGTAAGGGAGATGGGGCATGAAGTTATTTCTAGGAGTTGGTCACATACCAAGTTTAGCTCAGTTCTGGGCATCTTTGAAATACCTATACAAACTTGTTCCTACATAGTAACTTGCAACTTTGAATGAGAATGTGCTTGCTTGCAGCAACGTGCTATATGTTCTGACTGCCCGAATTGGGAATCTGTGTCAAAACTTTGTTAGGAATTATGTGATCCTTACTAGCTGGAAGTAAGGGAGATGGGGCATGAAGTTATTTCTAGGAGTTGGACACATACCAAGTTTAGCTCAGTTCTGGGCATCTTTGAAATACCTATACAAACTTGTTTCTACATAGTAACTTGCATCTTTGAATGAGAATGTGCTTCCTTACAGCAACGTGCTATATGTTCTGAATGGCCGAATTGGGAATCTGTGTCAAAACTTTGTTAGGAATTATGTGATCCTTACTAGCTGGAAGTAAGGGAGATGGGGCATGAAGTTATTTCTAGGAGTTGGACACATACCAAGTTTAGCTCAGTTCTGGGCATCTTTGAAATACCTATACAAACTTGTTCCTACATAGTAACTTGCAACTTTGAATGAGAATGTGCTTCCTTACAGCAACGTGCTATAGGTTCTGAATGCCCGAATTGGGAATCTGTGTCAAAACTTTGTTAGGAATTGTGTGATCCTTACTAGCTGGAAGTAAGGGAGATGGGGCATGAAGTTATTTCTAGGAGTTGGACACATACCAAGTTTAGCTCAGTTATGTGCATCTTTGAAATACCTATACAAACTTGTTCCTACATAGTAACTTGCATCTTTGAATGAGAATGTGCTTGCTTACAGCAACGTGCTATAGGTTCTGAATGCCCGAATTGGGAATCTGTGTCAAAACTTTGTTAGGAATTATGTGATCCTTACTAGCTGGAAGTAAGGGAGATGGGGCATGAAGATATTTCTAGGAGTTGGACACATACCAAGTTTAGCTCAGTTCTGGGCATCTTTGAAATACCTATACAAACTTGTTCCTACATAGTAACTTGCAACTTTGAATGAGAATGTGCTTGCTTACAGCAACGTGCTATATGTTCTGAATGCCCGAATTGGCAATCTGTGTCAAAACTTTGTTAGGAATTATGTGATGCTTACTAGCTGGAAGTAAGGGAGATGGGGCATGAAGTTATTTCTAGGAGTTGGACACATACCAAGTTTAGCTCAGTTCTGGGCATCTTTGAAACACCTATACAAACTTGTTCCTACATAGTAACTTGCAACTTTGAATGAGAATGTGCTTGCTTGCAGCAACGTGCTATATGTTCTGAATGCCCGATTTGGGAATCTGTGTCAAAACTTTGTTAGGAATTATGTGATCCTTACCAGCTGGAAGTAAGGGAGATGGGGCATGAAGTTATTTCTAGGAGTTGGACACATACCAAGTTTAGCTCAGTTCTGGGCATCTTTGAAATACCTATACAAACTTGTTCCTACATAGTAACTTGCATCTTTGAATGAGAATGTGCTTGCTTACAGCAACGTGCTATATGTTCTGAATGCCCGAATTGGCAATCTGTGTCAAAACTTTGTTAGGAATTATGTGATCCTTACTAGCTGGAAGTAAGGGAGATGGGGCATGAAGTTATTTCTAGGAGTTGGACACATACCAAGTTTAGCTCAGTTCTGGGCATCTTTGAAATACCTATACAAACTTGTTCCTACATAGTAACTTGCATCTTTGAATGAAAATGTGCTTGCTTACAGCAACGTGCTATATGTTCTGAATGCCCGAATTGGGAATCTGTGTCAAAACTTTGTTAGGAATTATGTGATCCTTACTAGCTGGAAGTAAGGGAGATGGGGCATGAAGTTATTTCTAGGAGTTGGACACATACCAAGTTTAGCTCAGTTCTGGGCATCTTTGAAATACCTATACAAACTTGTTCCTACATAGTAACTTGCAACTTTGAATGAGAATGTGCTTGCTTACAGCAACGTGCTATATGTTCTGAATGCCCGAATTGGGAATCTGTGTCAAATCTTTGTTAGGAATTATGTGATCCTTACTAGCTGGAAGTAAGGGAGATGGGGCATGAAGTTATTTCTAGGAGTTGGACAAATACCAAGTTTAGCTCAGTTCTGGGCATCTTTGAAATACCTATACAAACTTGTTCCTACATAGTAACTTGCAACTTTGAATGAGAATGTGCTTGCTTACAGCAACGTGCTATATGTTCTGAATGCCCGAATTGGGAATCTGTGTCAAAACTTTGTTAGGAATTATGTGATCCTTACTAGCTGGAAGTAAGGGAGATGGGGCATGAAGTTATTTCTTGGAGTTGGAGACATACCAAGTTTAGCTCAGTTCTGGGCATCTTTGAAATACCTATACAAACTTGTTCCTACATAGTAACTTGCAACTTTGAATGAGAATGTGCTTGCTTGCAGCAACGTGCTATATGTTCTGAATGCCCGAATTGGGAATCTGTGTCAAAACTTTGTTAGGAATTATGTGATCCTTACTAGCTGGAAGTAAGGGAGATGGAGCATGAAGTTATTTCTAGGAGTTCGACACATACCAAGTTTAGCTCAGTTCTGGGCATCTTTGAAATACCTATACAAACTTGTTCCTACATAGTAACTTGCATCTTTGAATGAGAATGTGCTTGCTTACAGCAACGTGCTATATGTTCGGAATGCCCGAATTGGCAATCTGTGTCAAAACTTTGTTAGGAATTATGTGATCCTTACTAGCTGGAAGTAAGGGAGATGGGGCATGAAGTTATTTCTAGGAGTTTGACACATACCAAGTTTAGCTCAGTTCTGGGCATCTTTGAAATACCTATACAAACTTGTTCCTACATAGTAACTTGCGTCTTTGAATGAGAATCTGCTTGCTTACAGCAACGTGCTATATGTTCTGAATCACCGAATTGGGAATCTGTGTCAAAACTTTGTTAGGAATTATGTGATCCTTACTAGCTGGAAGTAAGGGAGATGGGGCATGAAGTTATTTCTAGGAGTTGGACACATACCAAGTTTAGCTCAGTTGTGGGCATCTTTGAAATACCTATACAAACTTGTTCCTACCTAGTAACTTGCAACTTTGCATGAAAATGTGCTTGCTTACAGCAACGTGCTATATGTTCTGAATGCCCGAATTGGGAATCGGTGTCAAAACTTTGTTAGGAATTATGTGATCCTTACTAGCTGGAAGTAAGGGAGATGGGGCATGAAGTTATTTCTAGGAGTTGGACACATACCAAGTTTAGCTCAGTTCTGGGCATCTTTGAAATACCTATACAAACTTGTTCCTACATAGTAACTTGCAACTTTGAATGAGAATGTGCTTGCCTACAGCAACGTGCTATATGTTCTGAATGCCCGAATTGGGAATCTGTGTCAAAACTTTGTTAGGAATTATGTGATCCTTACTAGCTGGAAGTAAGGGAGATGGGGCATGAAGTTATTTCTAGGAGTTGGACACATACCAAGTTTAGCTCAGTTCTGGGCATCTTTGAAATACCTATACAAACTTGTTCCTACATAGTAACTTGCAACTTTGAATGAGAATGTGCTTGCTTACAGCAACGTGCTATATGTTCTGAATGCCCGAATTGGGAATCTGTGTCAAAACTTTGTTAGGAATTATGTGATTCTTACTAGCTGGAAGTAAGGGAGATGGGGCATGAAGTTATTTCTAGGAGTTGGACACATACCAAGTTTAGCTCAGTTCTGGGCATCTTTGAAATACCTATACTAACTTGTTCCTACATGGTAACATACAACTTTGATTGAGAATGTGCTTGCTTACAGCAACGTGCTATATGTTCTGAATGCCCGAATTGGCAATCTGTGTCAAAACTTTGTTAGGAATTATGTGATCCTTACTAGCTGGAAGTAAGGGAGATGGGGCATGAAGTTATTTCTAGGAGTTGGACACATACCAAGTTTAGCTCAGTTCTGGGCATCTTTGAAATACCTATACAAACTTGTTCCTACATAGTAACTTGCAACTTTGAATGAGAATGTGCTTGCTTACAGCAACGTGCTATATGTTCTGAATGCCCGAATTGGGAATCTGTGTCAAATCTTTGTTAGGAATTATGTGATCCTTACTAGCTGGAAGTAAGGGAGATGTGGCATGAAGTTATTTCTAGGAGTTGGACACATACCAAGTTTAGCTCAGTTCTGGGCATCTTTGAAATACCTATACAAACTTGTTCCTACATAGTAACTTGCAACTTTGAATGAGAATGTGCTTGCTTACAGCAACGTGCTATATGTTCTGAATGCCCGAATTGGGAATCTGTGTCAAAACTTTGTTAGGAATTATGTGATCCTTACTATCTGGAAGTAAGGGAGATGGGGCATGAAGTTATTTCTTGGAGTTGGAGACATACCAAGTTTAGCTCAGTTCTGGGCATCTTTGAAATACCTATACAAACTTGTTCCTACATAGTAACTTGCAACTTTGAATGAGAATGTGCTTGCTTGCAGCAACGTGCTATATGTTCTGAATGCCCGAATTGGGAATCTGTGTCAAAACTTTGTTAGGAATTATGTGATCCTTACTAGCTGGAAGTAAGGCAGATGGAGCATGAAGTTATTTCTAGGAGTTCGACACATACCAAGTTTAGCTCAGTTCTGGGCATCTTTGAAATACCTATACAAACTTGTTCCTACATAGTAACTTGCATCTTTGAATGAGAATGTGCTTGCTTACAGCAACGTGCTATATGTTCGGAATGCCCGAATTGGGAATCTGTGTCAAAACTTTGTTAGGAATTATGTGATCCTTACTAGCTGGAAGTAAGGGAGATGGGGCATGAAGTTATTTCTAGGAGTTGGACACATACCAAGTTTAGCTCAGTTCTGGGCATCTTTGAAATACCTATACAAACTTGTTCCTACATAGTAACTTGCAACTTTGAATGAGAATGTGCTTGCCTACAGCAACGTGCTATATGATCTGAATGCCCGAATTGGGAATCTGTGTCAAAACTTTGTTAGGAATTATGTGATCCTTACTAGCTGGAAGTAAGGGAGATGGGGCATGAAGTTATTTCTAGGAGTTGGACACATACCAAGTTTAGCTCAGTTCTGGGCATCTTTGAAATACCTATACAAACTTGTTCCTACATAGTAACTTGCAACTTTGAATGAGAATGTGCTTGCTTACAGCAACGTGCTATATGTTCTGAATGCCCGAATTGGGAATCTGTGTCAAAACTTTGTTAGGAATTATGTGATCCTTACTAGATGGAAGTAAGGGAGATGGGGCATGAAGTTATTTCTAGGAGTTGGACACATACCAAGTTTAGCTCAGTTCTGGGCATCTTTGAAATACCTATACAAACTTGTTCCTACATGGTAACTTACAACTTTGATTGAGAATGTGCTTGCTTACAGCAACGTGCTATATGTTCTGAATGCCCGAATTGGCAATCTGTGTCAAAACTTTGTTAGGAATTATGTGATCCTTACTAGCTGGAAGTAAGGGAGATGGGGCATCAAGTTATTTCTTGGAGTTGGAGACATACCAAGTTTAGCTCAGTTCTGGGCATCTTTGAAATACCTATACAAACTTGTTCCTACATAGTAACTTGCATCTTTGAATGAGAATGTGCTTGCTTACAGCAACGTGCTATATGTTCTGAATGCCCGAATTGGCAATCTGTGTCAAAACTTTGTTATGAATTATGTGATCCTTACTAGCTGGAAGTAAGGGAGATGGGGCATGAAGTTATTTCTAGGAGTTGGACACATACCAAGTTTAGCTCAGTTCTGGGCATCTTTGAAATACCTATACAAACTTGTTCCTACATAGTAACTTGCATCTTTGAATGAGAATCTGCTTGCTTACAGCAACGTGCTATATGTTCTGAATGCCCGAATTGGGAATCTGTGTCAAAACTTTGTTAGGAATTATGTGATCCTTACTAGCTGGAAGTAAGGCAGATGGGGCATGAAGTTATTTCTAGGAGTTGGACACATACCAAGTTTAGCTCAGTTCTGGGCATCTTTGAAATACCTATACAAACTTGTTCCTACATAGTAACTTGCAACTTTGAATGAAAATGTGCTTGCTTACAGCAACGTGCTATATGTTCTGAATGCCCGAATTGGGAATCTGTGTCAAAACTTTGTTAGGAATTATATGATCCTTACTAGCTGGAAGTAAGGGAGATGGGGCATGAAGTTATTTCTAGGAGTTGGACACATACCAAGTTTAGCTCAGTTCTGGGCATCTTTGAAATACCTATACAAACTTGTTCCTACCTAGTAACTTGCAACTTTCAATGAAAATGTGCTTGCTTACAGCAACGTGCTATATGTTCTGAATGCCCGAATTGGGAATCTGTGTCAAAACTTTGTTAGGAATTATGTGATCCTTACTAGCTGGAAGTAAGGGAGATGGGGCATGAAGTTATTTCTAGGAGTTGGACACATACCAAGTTTAGCTCAGTTCTGTGCATCTTTGAAATACCTATACAAACTTGTTCCTACATAGTATCTTGCATCTTTGAATGAGAATGTGCTTGCTTACAGCAACGTGCTATATGTTCTGAATGCCCGAATTGGCCATCTGTGTCAAAACTTTGTTAGGAATTATGTGATCCTTACTAACTGGAAGTAAGGGAGATGGGGCATGAAGTTATTTCTAGGAGTTGGACACATACCAAGTTTAGCTCAGTTCTGGGCATCTTTGAAATACCTATACAAACTTGTTCCTACATAGTAACTTGCATCTTTGAATGAGAATCTGCTTGCTTACAGCAACGTGCTATATGTTCTGAATGCCCGAATTGGGAATCTGTGTCAAAACTTTGTTAGGAATTATGTGATCCTTACTAGCTGGAAGTAAGGGAGATGGGGCATGAAGTTATTTCTAGGAGTTGGACACATACCAAGTTTAGCTCAGTTCTGGGCATCTTTGAAATACCTATACAAACTTGTTCCTACATAGTAACTTGCATCTTTGAATGAGAATGTGCTTGCTTACAGCAACGTGCTATATGTTCTGAATGCCCGAATTGGCAATCTGTGTCAAAACTTTGTTAGGAATTATGTGATCCTTACTAGCTGTAAGTAAGGGAGATGGGGCATGAAGTTATTTCTTGGAGTTGGAGACATACCAAGTTTAGCTCAGTTCTGGGCATCTTTGAAATACCTATACAAACTTGTTCCTACACAGTAACTTGCAACTTTGAATGAGAATGTGCTTGCTTGCAGCAACTTGCTATATGTTCTGAATGCCCGAATAGGGAATCTGTGTCAAAACTTTGTTAGGAATTATGTGATCCTTACTAGCTGGAAGTTAGGGAGATGGAGCATGAAGTTATTTCTAGGAGTTGGACACATACCAAGTTTAGCTCAGTTCTGGGCATCTTTGAAATACCTATACAAACTTGTTCCTACATAGTAACTTGCAACTTTGAATGAGAATGTGCTTGCTTGCAGCAACGTGCTATATGTTCTGAATGCCCGAATAGGGAATCTGTGTCAAAACTTTGTTAGGAATTATGTGATCCTTACTAGCTGGAAGTAAGGGAGATGGAGCATGAAGTTATTTCTAGGAGTTGGACACATACCAAGTTTAGCTCAGTTCTGGGCATCTTTGAAATACCTATACAAACTTGTTCCTACCTAGTAACTTGCATCTTTGAATGAGAATGTGCTTGCTTACAGCAACGTGCTATATGTTCTGAATGCCCGAATAGGGAATCTGTGTCAAAACTTTGTTAGGAATTATGTGATCCTTACTAGCTGGAAGTAAGGGAGATGGGGCATGAAGTTATTTCTAGGAGTTGGACACATACCAAGTTTAGCTCAGTTCTGGGCTTCTTTGAAATACCTATACAAACTTGTTCCTACCTAGTAACTTGCATCTTTGAATGAGAATCTGCTTGCTTACAGCAACGTGCTATATGTTCTGAATGCCCGATTTGGGAATCTGTGTCAAAACTTTGTTAGGAATTATGTGATCCTTACTAGCTGGAAGTAAGGGAGATGGGGCATGAAGTTATTTCTAGGAGTTGGACACATACCAAGTTTAGCTCAGTTCTGGGCATCTTTGAAATACCTATACAAACTTGTTCCTACATAGTAACTTGCAACTTTGAATGAGAATGTGCTTGCTTACAGCAACGTGCTATATGTTCTGAATGCCCGAATTGGGAATCTGTGTCAAAACTTTGTTAGGAATTATGTGATCCTTACTAGCTGGAAGTAAGGGAGATGGGGCATGAAGTTATTTCTAGGAGTTGGACACATACCAAGTTTAGCTCAGTTCTGGGCATCTTTGAAATACCTATACAAACTTGTTCCTACATGGTAACTTACAACTTTGATTGAGAATGTGCTTGCTTACAGCAACGTGCTATATGTTCTGAATGCCCGAATTGGCAATCTGTGTCAAAACTTTGTTAGGAATTATGTGATCCTTACTAGCTGGAAGTAAGGGAGATGGGGCATCAAGTTATTTCTTGGAGTTGGAGACATACCAAGTTTAGCTCAGTTCTGGGCATCTTTGAAATACCTATACAAACTTGTTCCTACATAGTAACTTGCATCTTTGAATGAGAATGTGCTTGCTTACAGCAACGTGCTATATGTTCTGAATGCCCGAATTGGCAATCTGTGTCAAAACTTTGTTATGAATTATGTGATCCTTACTAGCTGGAAGTAAGGGAGATGGGGCATGAAGTTATTTCTAGGAGTTGGACACATACCAAGTTTAGCTCAGTTCTGGGCATCTTTGAAATACCTATACAAACTTGTTCCTACATAGTAACTTGCATCTTTGAATGAGAATCTGCTTGCTTACAGCAACGTGCTATATGTTCTGAATGCCCGAATTGGGAATCTGTGTCAAAACTTTGTTAGGAATTATGTGATCCTTACTAGCTGGAAGTAAGGCAGATGGGGCATGAAGTTATTTCTAGGAGTTGGACACATACCAAGTTTAGCTCAGTTCTGGGCATCTTTGAAATACCTATACAAACTTGTTCCTACATAGTAACTTGCAACTTTGAATGAAAATGTGCTTGCTTACAGCAACGTGCTATATGTTCTGAATGCCCGAATTGGGAATCTGTGTCAAAACTTTGTTAGGAATTATATGATCCTTACTAGCTGGAAGTAAGGGAGATGGGGCATGAAGTTATTTCTAGGAGTTGGACACATACCAAGTTTAGCTCAGTTCTGGGCATCTTTGAAATACCTATACAAACTTGTTCCTACCTAGTAACTTGCAACTTTCAATGAAAATGTGCTTGCTTACAGCAACGTGCTATATGTTCTGAATGCCCGAATTGGGAATCTGTGTCAAAACTTTGTTAGGAATTATGTGATCCTTACTAGCTGGAAGTAAGGGAGATGGGGCATGAAGTTATTTCTAGGAGTTGGACACATACCAAGTTTAGCTCAGTTCTGTGCATCTTTGAAATACCTATACAAACTTGTTCCTACATAGTAACTTGCATCTTTGAATGAGAATGTGCTTGCTTACAGCAACGTGCTATATGTTCTGAATGCCCGAATTGGCCATCTGTGTCAAAACTTTGTTAGGAATTATGTGATCCTTACTAACTGGAAGTAAGGGAGATGGGGCATGAAGTTATTTCTAGGAGTTGGACACATACCAAGTTTAGCTCAGTTCTGGGCATCTTTGAAATACCTATACAAACTTGTTCCTACATAGTAACTTGCATCTTTGAATGAGAATGTGCTTGCTTACAGCAACGTGCTATATGTTCTGAATGCCCGAATTGGCAATCTGTGTCAAAACTTTGTTAGGAATTATGTGATCCTTACTAGCTGTAAGTAAGGGAGATGGGGCATGAAGTTATTTCTTGGAGTTGGAGACATACCAAGTTTAGCTCAGTTCTGGGCATCTTTGAAATACCTATACAAACTTGTTCCTACACAGTAACTTGCAACTTTGAATGAGAATGTGCTTGCTTGCAGCAACTTGCTATATGTTCTGAATGCCCGAATAGGGAATCTGTGTCAAAACTTTGTTAGGAATTATGTGATCCTTACTAGCTGGAAGTTAGGGAGATGGAGCATGAAGTTATTTCTAGGAGTTGGACACATACCAAGTTTAGCTCAGTTCTGGGCATCTTTGAAATACCTATACAAACTTGTTCCTACATAGTAACTTGCAACTTTGAATGAGAATGTGCTTGCTTGCAGCAACGTGCTATATGTTCTGAATGCCCGAATAGGGAATCTGTGTCAAAACTTTGTTAGGAATTATGTGATCCTTACTAGCTGGAAGTAAGGGAGATGGAGCATGAAGTTATTTCTAGGAGTTGGACACATACCAAGTTTAGCTCAGTTCTGGGCATCTTTGAAATACCTATACAAACTTGTTCCTACCTAGTAACTTGCATCTTTGAATGAGAATGTGCTTGCTTACAGCAACGTGCTATATGTTCTGAATGCCCGAATAGGGAATCTGTGTCAAAACTTTGTTAGGAATTATGTGATCCTTACTAGCTGGAAGTAAGGGAGATGGGGCATGAAGTTATTTCTAGGAGTTGGACACATACCAAGTTTAGCTCAGTTCTGGGCTTCTTTGAAATACCTATACAAACTTGTTCCTACATAGTAACTTGCAACTTTGAATGAGAATGTGCTTGCTTACAGCAACGTGCTATATGTTCTGAATGCCCGAATTGGGAATCTGTGTCAAAACTTTGTCAGGAATTATGTGATCCTTACTATCTGGAAGTAAGGGAGATGTGGCATGAAGTTATTTCTTGGAGTTGGACACATACCAAGTTTAGCTCAGTTCTGGGCATCTTTGAAATACCTATACAAACTTGTTCCTACATAGTAACTTGCAACTTTGAATGAGAATGTGCTTGCTTGCAGCAACGTGCTATATGTTCTGAATGCCCGATTTGGGAATCTGTGTCAAAACTTTGTTAGGAATTATGTGATCCTTACTAGCTGGAAGTAAGGGAGATGGAGCATGAAGTTATTTCTAGGAGTTGGACACATACCAAGTTTAGCTCAGTTCTGGGCATCTTTGAAATACCTATACAAACTTGTTCCTACATAGTAACTTGCAACTTTGAATGAGAATGTGCTTGCTTACAGCAACGTGCTATATGTTCTGAATGCCCGAATTGGCAATCTGTGTCAAAACATTGTTAGGAATTATGTGATACTTACTAGCTGGAAGTAAGGGAGATGGGGCATGAAGTTATTTCTAGGAGTTGGACACATACCAAGTTTAGCTCAGTTCTGGGCATCTTTGAAATACCTATACAAACTTGTTCCTACCTAGTAACTTGCATCTTCGAATGAGAATCTGCTTGCTTACAGCAACGTGCTATATGTTCTGAATGCCCGAATTGGGAATCTGTGTCAAAACTTTGTTAGGAATTATGTGATCCTTACTAGCTGGAAGTAAGGGAGATGGGGCATGAAGTTATTTCTAGGAGTTGGACACATACCAAGTTTAGCTCAGTTCTGGGCATCTTTGAAATACCTATACAAACTTGTTCCTACATAGTAACTTGCAACTTTGAATGAAAATGTGCTTGCTTACAGCAACGTGCTATATGTTCTGAATGCCCGAATTGGGAATCTGTGTGAAAACTTTGTTAGGAATTATGTGATCCTTACTAGGTGGAAGTAAGGGAGATGGGGCATGAAGTTATTTCTAGGAGTTGGACACATACCAAGTTTAGCTCAGTTCTGGGCATCTTTGAAATACCTATACAAACTTGTTCCTACATAGTAACTTGCAACTTTGAATGAAAATGTGCTTGCTTACAGCAACGTGCTATATGTTCTGAATGCCCGAATTGGGAATCTGTGTCAAAACTTTGTTAGGAATTATGTGATCCTTACTAGCTGGAAGTAAGGGAGATGGGGCATGAAGTTATTTCTAGGAGTTGGACACATACCAAGTTTAGCTCAGTTCTGGGCATCTTTGAAATACCTATACAAACTTGTTCCTACATAGTAACTTGCAACTTTGAATGAGAATGTGCTTGCTTACAGCAACGTGCTATATGTTCTGAATGCCCGAATTGGGAATCTGTGTCAAACCTTTGTTAGGAATTATGTGATCCTTACTAGCTGGAAGTAAGGGAGATGGGGCATGAAGTTATTTCTTGGAGTTGGACACATACCAAGTTTAGCTCAGTTCTGGGCATCTTTGAAATACCTATACAAACTTGTTCCTACATAGTAACTTGCATCTTTGAATGAGAATGTGCTTGCTTACAGCAACGTGCTATATGTTCTGAATGCCCGAATAGGGAATCTGTGTCAAAACTTTGTTAGGAATTATGTGATCCTTACTAGCTGGAAGTAAGGGAGATGGGGCATGAAGTTATTTCTAGGAGTTGGACACATACCATGTTTGGCTCAGTTCTGGGCATCTTTGAAATACCTATACAAACTTGTTCCTACCTAGTAACTTGCATCTTTGAACGAGAATCTGCTTGCTTACAGCAACGTGCTATATGTTCTGAATGCCCGAATTGGGAATCTGTGTCAAAACTTTGTTAGGAATTATGTGATCCTTACTAGCTGGAAGTAAGGGAGATGGGGCATGAAGTTATTTCTAGGAGTTGGACACATACCAAGTTTAGCTCAGTTCTGGGCATCTTTGAAATACCTATACAAACTTGTTCCTACATAGTAACTTGCATCTTTGAATGAGAATCTGCTTGCTTACAGCAACGTGCTATATGTTCTGAATGCCCGAATTGGGAATCTGTGTCAAAACTTTGTTAGGAATTATGTGATCCTTACTAGCTGGAAGTAAGGGAGATGGGGCATGAAGTTATTTCTAGGAGTTGGACACATACCAAGTTTAGCTCAGTTCTGGGCATCTTTGAAATACCTATACAAACTTGTTCCTACATAGTAACTTGCATCTTTGAATGAGAATGTGCTTGCTTACAGCAACGTGCTATATGTTCTGAATGCCCGAATTGGCAATCTGTGTCAAAACTTTGTTAGGAATTATGTGATCCTTACTAGCTGGAAGTAAGGGAGATGGGGCATGAAGTTATTTCTTGGAGTTGGAGACATACCAAGTTTAGCTCAGTTCTGGGCATCTTTGAAATACCTATACAAACTTGTTCCTACATAGTAACTTGCAACTTTGAATGAGAATGTGCTTGCTTGCAGCAACGTGCTATATGTTCTGAATGCCCGAATAGGGAATCTGTGTCAAAACTTTGTTAGGAATTATGTGATCCTTAATAGCTGGAAGTAAGGGAGATGGAGCATGAAGTTATTTCTAGGAGTTGGACACATACCAAGTTTAGCTCAGTTCTGGGCATCTTTGAAATACCTATACAAACTTGTTCCTACCTAGTAACTTGCATCTTCGAATGAGAATGTGCTTGCTTACAGCAACGTGCTATATGTTCTGAATGCCCGAATAGGGAATCTGTGTCAAAACTTTGTTAGGAATTATGTGATCCTTACTAGCTGGAAGTAAGGGAGATGGGGCATGAAGTTATTTCTAGGAGTTGGACACATACCAAGTTTAGCTCAGTTCTGGGCTTCTTTGAAATACCTATACAAACTTGTTCCTACCTAGTAACTTGCATCTTTGAATGAGAATCTGCTTGCTTACAGCAACGTGCTATATGTTCTGAATGCCCGAATTGGGAATCTGTGTCAAAACTTTGTTAGGAATTATGTGATCCTTACTAGCTGGAAGTAAGGGAGATGGGGCATGAAGTTATTTCTAGGAGTTGGACACATACCAAGTTTAGCTCAGTTCTGGGCATCGTTGAAATACCTATACAAACTTGTTCCTACCTAGTAACTTGCAACTTTGAATGAAAATGTGCTTGCTTACAGCAACGTGCTATATGTTCTGAATGCCCGAATTGGGAATCTGTGTCAAAACTTTGTTAGGAATTATGTGATCCTTACTAGCTGGAAGTAAGAGAGATGGGGCATGAAGTTATTTCTAGGAGTTGGACACATACCAAGTTTAGCTCAGTTCTGGGCATCTTTGAAATACCTATACAAACTTGTTCCTACATAGTAACTTGCAACTTTGAATGAAAATGTGCTTGCTTACAGCAACGTGCTATATGTTCTGAATGCCCGAATTGGGAATCTGTGTCAAAACTTTGTTAGGAATTATGTGATCCTTACTAGCTGAAAGTAAGGGAGATGGGGCATGAAGTTTTTTCTAGGAGTTGGACACATACCAAGTTTAGCTCAGTTCTGGGCATCTTTGAAATACCTATACAAACTTGTTCCTACATAGTAACTTGCAACTTTGAATGAGAATGTGCTTGCTTACAGCAACGTGCTATATGTTCTGAATGCCCGAATTGGGAATCTGTGTCAAAACTTTGTTAGGAATTATGTGATCCTTACTAGCTGGAAGTAAGGGAGATGGGGCATGAAGTTATTTCTAGGAGTTGGACACATACCAAGTTTAGCTCAGTTCTGGGCTTCTTTGAAATACCTATACAAACTTGTTCCTACCTAGTAACTTGCATCTTTGAATGAGAATCTGCTTGCTTACAGCAACGTGCTATATGTTCTGAATGCCCGAATTGGGAATCTGTGTCAAAACTTTGTTAGGAATTATGTGATCCTTACTAGCTGGAAGTAAGGGAGATGGGGCATGAAGTTATTTCTAGGAGTTGGACACATACCAAGTTTAGCTCAGTTCTGGGCATCTTTGAAATACCTATACAAACTTGTTCCTACCTAGTAACTTGCAACTTTGAATGAAAATTTGCTTGCTTACAGCAACGTGCTATATGTTCTGAATGCCCGAATTGGGAATCTGTGTCAAAACTTTGTTAGGAATTATGTGATCCTTACTAGCTGGAAGTAAGGGAGATGGGGCATGAAGTTATTTCTAGGAGTTGGACACATACCAAGTTTAGCTCAGTTCTGGGCATCTTTGAAATACCTATACAAACTTGTTCCTACATAGTAACTTGCAACTTTGAATGAAAATGTGCTTGCTTACAGCAACGTGCTATATGTTCTGAATGCACGAATTGGGAATCTGTGTCAAAACTTTGTTAGGAATTATGTGATCCTTACTAGCTGGAAGTAAGGGAGATGGGGCATGAAGTTTTTTCTAGGAGTTGGACACATACCAAGTTTAGCTCAGTTCTGGGCATCTTTGAAATACCTATACAAACTTGTTCCTACATAGTAACTTGCAACTTTGAATGAGAATGTGCTTGCTTACAGCAACGTGCTATATGTTCTGAATGCCCGAATAGGGAATCTGTGTCAAAACTTTGTTAGGAATTATGTGATCCTTACTAGCTGGAAGTAAGGGAGATGGGGCATGAAGTTATTTCTA
Source organism: Diceros bicornis minor (assembly GCF_020826845.1). Taxonomy (NCBI): domain Eukaryota; kingdom Metazoa; phylum Chordata; class Mammalia; order Perissodactyla; family Rhinocerotidae; genus Diceros; species Diceros bicornis. Next base: position 759,840 of record NC_080767.1, read on the forward strand.
GGAGTTGGACACATACCAAGTTTAGCTCAGTTCTGGGCATCTTTGAAATACCTATACAAACTTGTTCCTACATAGTAACTTGCAACTTTGAATGAGAATGTGCTTGCTTACAGCAACGTGCTATATGTTCTGAATGCCCGAATTGGGAATCTGTGTCAAAACTTTGTCAGGAATTATGTGATCCTTACTATCTGGAAGTAAGGGAGATGTGGCATGAAGTTATTTCTTGGAGTTGGACACATACCAAGTTTAGCTCAGTTCTGGGCATCTTTGAAATACCTATACAAACTTGTTCCTACATAGTAACTTGCAACTTTGAATGAGAATGTGCTTGCTTGCAGCAACGTGCTATATGTTCTGAATGCCCGAATTGGGAATCTGTGTCAAAACTTTGTTAGGAATTATGTGATCCTTACTAGCTGGAAGTAAGGGAGATGGAGCATGAAGTTATTTCTAGGAGTTGGACACATACCAAGTTTAGCTCAGTTCTGGGCATCTTTGAAATACCTATACAAACTTGTTCCTACATAGTAACTTGCAACTTTGAATGAGAATGTGCTTGCTTACAGCAACGTGCTATATGTTCTGAATGCCCGAATTGGCAATCTGTGTCAAAACTTTGTTAGGAATTATGTGATCCTTACTAGCTGGAAGTAAGGGAGATGGGGCATGAAGTTATTTCTAGGAGTTGGACACATACCAAGTTTAGCTCAGTTCTGGGCATCTTTGAAATACCTATACAAACTTGTTCCTACCTAGTAACTTGCATCTTCGAATGAGAATCTGCTTGCTTACAGCAACGTGCTATATGTTCTGAATGCCCGAATTGGGAATCTGTGTCAAAACTTTGTTAGGAATTATGTGATCCTTACTAGCTGGAAGTAAGGGAGATGGGGCATGAATTTATTTCTAGGAGTTGGACACATACCAAGTTTAGCTCAGTTCTGGGCATCTTTGAAATACCTATACAAACTTGTTCCTACATAGTAACTTGCAACTTTGAATGAAAATGTGCTTGCTTACAGCAACGTGCTATATGTTCTGAATGCCCGAATTGGGAATCTGTGTGAAAACTTTGTTAGGAATTATGTGATCCTTACTAGGTGGAAGTAAGGGAGATGGGGCATGAAGTTATTTCTAGGAGTTGGACACATACCAAGTTTAGCTCAGTTCTGGGCATCTTTGAAATACCTATACAAACTTGTTCCTACATAGTAACTTGCAACTTTGAATGAAAATGTGCTTGCTTACAGCAACGTGCTATATGTTCTGAATGCCCGAATTGGGAATCTGTGTCAAAACTTTGTTAGGAATTATGTGATCCTTACTAGCTGGAAGTAAGGGAGATGGGGCATGAAGTTATTTCTAGGAGTTGGACACATACCAAGTTTAGCTCAGTTCTGGGCATCTTTGAAATACCTATACAAACTTGTTCCTACATAGTAACTTGCAACTTTGAATGAGAATGTGCTTGCTTACAGCAACGTGCTATATGTTCTGAATGCCCGAATTGGGAATCTGTGTCAAACCTTTGTTAGGAATTATGTGATCCTTACTAGCTGGAAGTAAGGGAGATGGGGCATGAAGTTATTTCTTGGAGTTGGACACATACCAAGTTTAGCTCAGTTCTGGGCATCTTTGAAATACCTATACAAACTTGTTCCTACATAGTAACTTGCATCTTTGAATGAGAATGTGCTTGCTTACAGCAACGTGCTATATGTTCTGAATGCCCGAATAGGGAATCTGTGTCAAAACTTTGTTAGGAATTATGTGATCCTTACTAGCTGGAAGTAAGGGAGATGGGGCATGAAGTTATTTCTAGGAGTTGGACACATACCATGTTTGGCTCAGTTCTGGGCATCTTTGAAATACCTATACAAACTTGTTCCTACCTAGTAACTTGCATCTTTGAACGAGAATCTGCTTGCTTACAGCAACGTGCTATATGTTCTGAATGCCCGAATTGGGAATCTGTGTCAAAACTTTGTTAGGAATTATGTGATCCTTACTAGCTGGAAGTAAGGGAGATGGGGCATGAAGTTATTTCTAGGAGTTGGACACATACCAAGTTTAGCTCAGTTCTGGGCATCTTTGAAATACCTATACAAACTTGTTCCTACATAGTAACTTGCATCTTTGAATGAGAATCTGCTTGCTTACAGCAACGTGCTACATGTTCTGAATGCCCGAATTGGGAATCTGTGTCAAAACTTTGTTAGGAATTATGTGATCCTTACTAGCTGGAAGTAAGGGAGATGGGGCATGAAGTTATTTCTAGGAGTTGGACACATACCAAGTTTAGCTCAGTTCTGGGCATCTTTGAAATACCTATACAAACTTGTTCCTACATAGTAACTTGCATCTTTGAATGAGAATGTGCTTGCTTACAGCAACGTGCTATATGTTCTGAATGCCCGAATTGGCAATCTGTGTCAAAACTTTGTTAGGAATTATGTGATCCTTACTAGCTGGAAGTAAGGGAGATGGGGCATGAAGTTATTTCTTGGAGTTGGAGACATACCAAGTTTAGCTCAGTTCTGGGCATCTTTGAAATACCTATACAAACTTGTTCCTACATAGTAACTTGCAACTTTGAATGAGAATGTGCTTGCTTGCAGCAACGTGCTATATGTTCTGAATGCCCGAATAGGGAATCTGTGTCAAAACTTTGTTAGGAATTATGTGATCCTTACTAGCTGGAAGTAAGGGAGATGGAGCATGAAGTTATTTCTAGGAGTTGGACACATACCAAGTTTAGCTCAGTTCTGGGCATCTTTGAAATACCTATACAAACTTGTTCCTACATAGTAACTTGCAACTTTGAATGAGAATGTGCTTGCTTGCAGCAACGTGCTATATGTTCTGAATGCCCGAATAGGGAATCTGTGTCAAAACTTTGTTAGGAATTATGTGATCCTTAATAGCTGGAAGTAAGGGAGATGGAGCATGAAGTTATTTCTAGGAGTTGGACACATACCAAGTTTAGCTCAGTTCTGGGCATCTTTGAAATACCTATACAAACTTGTTCCTACCTAGTAACTTGCATCTTTAATGAGAATGTGCTTGCTTACAGCAACGTGCTATATGTTCTGAATGCCCGAATAGGGAATCTGTGTCAAAACTTTGTTAGGAATTATGTGATCCTTACTAGCTGGAAGTAAGGGAGATGGGGCATGAAGTTATTTCTAGGAGTTGGACACATACCAAGTTTAGCTCAGTTCTGGGCTTCTTTGAAATACCTATACAAACTTGTTCCTACCTAGTAACTTGCATCTTTGAATGAGAATCTGCTTGCTTACAGCAACGTGCTATATGTTCTGAATGCCCGAATTGGGAATCTGTGTCAAAACTTTGTTAGGAATTATGTGATCCTTACTAGCTGGAAGTAAGGGAGATGGGGCATGAAGTTATTTCTAGGAGTTGGACACATACCAAGTTTAGCTCAGTTCTGGGCATCTTTGAAATACCTATACAAACTTGTTCCTACCTAGTAACTTGCAACTTTGAATGAAAATGTGCTTGCTTACAGCAACGTGCTATATGTTCTGAATGCCCGAATTGGGAATCTGTGTCAAAACTTTGTTAGGAATTATGTGATCCTTACTAGCTGGAAGTAAGAGAGATGGGGCATGAAGTTATTTCTAGGAGTTGGACACATACCAAGTTTAGCTCAGTTCTGGGCATCTTTGAAATACCTATACAAACTTGTTCCTACCTAGTAACTTGCAACTTTGAATGAAAATGTGCTTGCTTACAGCAACGTGCTATATGTTCTGAATGCCCGAATTGGGAATCTGTGTCAAAACTTTGTTAGGAATTATGTGATCCTTACTAGCTGGAAGTAAGAGAGATGGGGCATGAAGTTATTTCTAGGAGTTGGACACATACCAAGTTTAGCTCAGTTCTGGGCATCTTTGAAATACCTATACAAACTTGTTCCTACATAGTAACTTGCAACTTTGAATGAAAATGTGCTTGCTTACAGCAACGTGCTATATGTTCTGAATGCCCGAATTGGGAATCTGTGTCAAAACTTTGTTAGGAATTATGTGATCCTTACTAGCTGAAAGTAAGGGAGATGGGGCATGAAGTTTTTTCTAGGAGTTGGACACATACCAAGTTTAGCTCAGTTCTGGGCATCTTTGAAATACCTATACAAACTTGTTCCTACATAGTAACTTGCAACTTTGAATGAGAATGTGCTTGCTTACAGCAACGTGCTATATGTTCTGAATGCCCGAATTGGGAATCTGTGTCAAAACTTTGTTAGGAATTATGTGATCCTTACTAGCTGGAAGTAAGGGAGATGGGGCATGAAGTTATTTCTAGGAGTTGGACACATACCAAGTTTAGCTCAGTTCTGGGCATCTTTGAAATACCTATACAAACTTGTTCCTACCTAGTAACTTGCAACTTTGAATGAAAATGTGCTTGCTTACAGCAACGTGCTATATGTTCTGAATGCCCGAATTGGGAATCTGTGTCAAAACTTTGTTAGGAATTATGTGATCCTTACTAGCTGGAAGTAAGAGAGATTGGGCATGAAGTTATTTCTAGGAGTTGGACACATACCAAGTTTAGCTCAGTTCTGGGCATCTTTGAAATACCTATACAAACTTGTTCCTACATAGTAACTTGCAACTTTGAATGAAAATGTGCTTGCTTACAGCAACGTGCTATATGTTCTGAATGCCCGAATTGGGAATCTGTGTCAAAACTTTGTTAGGAATTATGTGATCCTTACTAGCTGAAAGTAAGGGAGATGGGGCATGAAGTTTTTTCTAGGAGTTGGACACATACCAAGTTTAGCTCAGTTCTGGGCATCTTTGAAATACCTATACAAACTTGTTCCTACATAGTAACTTGCAACTTTGAATGAGAATGTGCTTGCTTACAGCAACGTGCTATATGTTCTGAATGCCCGAATTGGGAATCTGTGTCAAAACTTTGTTAGGAATTATGTGATCCTTACTAGCTGGAAGTAAGGGAGATTGGGCATGAAGTTATTTCTAGGAGTTGGACACATACCAAGTTTAGCTCAGTTCTGGGCATCTTTGAAATACCTATACAAACTTGTTCCTACATAGTAACTTGCAACTTTGAATGAGAATGTGCTTGCTTACAGCAACGTGCTATATGTTCTGAATGCCCGAATTGGGAATCTGTGTCAAAACTTTGTCAGGAATTATGTGATCCTTACTATCTGGAAGTAAGGGAGATGGGGCATGAAGTTATTTCTTGGAGTTGGACACATACCAAGTTTAGCTCAGTTCTGGGCATCTTTGAAATACCTATACAAACTTGTTCCTACATAGTAACTTGCAACTTTGAATGAGAATGTGCTTGCTTGCAGCAACGTGCTATATGTTCTGAATGCCCGATTTGGGAATCTGTGTCAAAACTTTGTTAGGAATTATGTGATCCTTACTAGCTGGAAGTAAGGGAGATGGAGCATGAAGTTATTTCTAGGAGTTGGACACATACCAAGTTTAGCTCAGTTCTGGGCATCTTTGAAATACCTATACAAACTTGTTCCTACATAGTAACTTGCAACTTTGAATGAGAATGTGCTTGCTTACAGCAACGTGCTATATGTTCTGAATGCCCGAATAGGGAATCTGTGTCAAAACTTTGTTAGGAATTATGTGATCCTTACTAGCTGGAAGTAAGGGAGATGGGGCATGAAGTTATTTCTAGGAGTTGGACACATACCAAGTTTAGCTCAGTTCTGGGCATCTTTGAAATACCTAGACAAACTTGTTCCTACCTAGTAACTTGCATCTTTGAATGAGAATCTGCTTGCTTACAGCAACGTGCTATATGTTCTGAATGCCCGAATTGGGAATCTGTGTCAAAACTTTGTTAGGAATTATGTGATCCTTACTAGCTGGAAGTAAGGGAGATGGGGCATGAAGTTATTTCTAGGAGTTGGACACATACCAAGTTTAGCTCAGTTCTGGGCATCTTTGAAATACCTATACAAACTTGTTCTTACATAGTAACTTGCAACTTTGAATGAAAATGTGTTTGCTTACAGCAACGTGCTATATGTTCTGAATGCCCGAATAGGGAATCTGTGTGAAAACTTTGTAGGAATTATGTGATCCTTACTAGCTGGAAGTAAGGGAGATGGGGCATGAAGTTATTTCTAGGAGTTGGACACATACCAAGTTTAGCTCAGTTCTGGGCATCTTTTAAATACCTATACAAACTTGTTCCTACCTAGTAACTTGCAACTTTGAATGAGAATGTGCTTGCTTACAGCAACGTGCTATATGTTCTGAATGCCCGAATTGGGAATCTGTGTGAAAACTTTGTTAGGAATTATGTGATCCTTACTAGCTGGAAGTAAGGGAGATGGGGCATGAAGTTATTTCTAGGAGTTGGACACATACCAAGTTTAGCTCAGTTCTGGGCATCTTTGAAATACCTATACAAACTTGTTCCTACATAGTAACTTGCAACTTTGAATGAGAATGTGCTTGCTTACAGCAACGTGCTATATGTTCTGAATGCCCGAATTGGGAATCTGTGTCAAAACTTTGTTAGGAATTATGTGATCCTTACTAGCTGGAAGTAAGGGAGATGGGGCATGAAGTTATTTCTTGGAGTTGGACACATACAAAGTTTAGCTCAGTTCTGGGCATCTTTGAAATACCTATACAAACTTGTTCCTACATAGTAACTTGCAACTTTGAATGAGAATGTGCTTGCTTGCAGCAACGTGCTATATGTTCTGAATGCCCGAATTGGGAATCTGTGTCAAAACTTTGTTAGGAATTATGTGATCCTTACTAGCTGGAAGTAAGGGAGATGGGGCATGAAGTTATTTCTAGGAGTTGGACACATACCAAGTTTAGCTCAGTTCTGGGCATCTTTGAAATACCTATACAAACTTGTTCCTACCTAGTAACTTGCAACTTTGAATGAGAATGTGCTTGCTTACAGCAACGTGCTATATGTTCTGAATGCCCGAATTGGGAATCTGTGTGAAAAATTTGTTAGGAATTATGTGATCCTTACTAGCTGGAAGTAAGGGAGATGGGGCATGAAGTTATTTCTAGGAGTTGGACACATACCAAGTTTAGCTCAGTTCTGGGCATCTTTGAAATACCTATACAAACTTGTTCCTACATAGTAACTTGCAACTTTGAATGAAAATGTGCTTGCTTACAGCAACGTGCTATATGTTCTGAATGCCCGAATTGGGAATCTGTGTCAAAACTTTGTTAGGAATTATGTGATCCTTACTAGCTGGAAGTAAGGGAGATGGGGCATGAAGTTATTTCTAGGAGTTGGACACATACCAAGTTTAGCTCAGTTCTGGGCATCTTTGAAATACCTATACAAACTTGTTCCTACATAGTAACTTGCAACTTTGAATGAGAATGTGCTTGCTTACAGCAACGTGCTATATGTTCTGAATGCCCGAATTGGGAATCTGTGTCAAAACTTTGTCAGGAATTATGTGATCCTTACTATCTGGAAGTAAGGGAGATGGGGCATGAAGTTATTTCTTGGAGTTGGACACATACCAAGTTTAGCTCAGTTCTGGGCATCTTTGAAATACCTATACAAACTTGTTCCTACATAGTAACTTGCAACTTTGAATGAGAATGTGCTTGCTTGCAGCAACGTGCTATATGTTCTGAATGCCCGATTTGGGAATCTGTGTCAAAACTTTGTTAGGAATTATGTGATCCTTACTAGCTGGAAGTAAGGGAGATGGAGCATGAAGTTATTTCTAGGAGTTGGACACATACCAAGTTTAGCTCAGTTCTGGGCATCTTTGAAATACCTATACAAACTTGTTCCTACATAGTAACTTGCAACTTTGAATGAGAATGTGCTTGCTTACAGCAACGTGCTATATGTTCTGAATGCCCGAATTGGCAATCTGTGTCAAAACTTTGTTAGGAATTATGTGATCCTTACTAGCTGGAAGTAAGGGAGATGGGGCATGAAGTTATTTCTAGGAGTTGGACACATACCAAGTTTAGCTCAGTTCTGGGCATCTTTGAAATACCTATACAAACTTGTTCCTACCTAGTAACTTGCATCTTTGAATGAGAATCTGCTTGCTTACAGCAACGTGCTATATGTTCTGAAAGCCCGAATTGGGAATCTGTGTCAAAACTTTGTTAGGAATTATGTGATCCTTACTAGCTGGAAGTAAGGGAGATGGGGCATGAAGTTATTTCTAGGAGTTGGACACATACCAAGTTTAGCTCAGTTCTGGGCATCTTTGAAATACCTATACAAACTTGTTCCTACATAGTAACTTGCAACTTTGAATGAAAATGTGCTTGCTTACAGCAACGTGCTATATGTTCTGAATGCCCGAATTGGGAATCTGTGTGAAAACTTTGTTAGGAATTATGTGATCCTTACTAGGTGGAAGTAAGGTAGATGGGGCATGAAGTTATTTCTAGGAGTTGGACACATACCAAGTTTAGCTCAGTTCTGGGCATCTTTGAAATACCTATACAAACTTGTTCCTACATAGTAACTTGCAACTTTGAATGAAAATGTGCTTGCTTACAGCAACGTGCTATATGTTCTGAATGCCCGAATTGGGAATCTGTGTCAAAACTTTGTTAGGAATTATGTGATCCTTACTAGCTGGAAGTAAGGGAGATGGGGCATGAAGTTATTTCTAGGAGTTGGACACATACCAAGTTTAGCTCAGTTCTGGGCATCTTTGAAATACCTATACAAACTTGTTCCTACATAGTAACTTGCATCTTTGAATGAGAATGTGCTTGCTTACAGCAACGTGCTATATGTTCTGAATGCCCGAATTGGCAATCTGTGTCAAAACTTTGTTAGGAATTATGTGATCCTTACTAGCTGGAAGTAAGGGAGATGGGGCATGTAGTTATTTCTAGGAGTTGGACACATACCAAGTTTAGCTCAGTTCTGGGCATCTTTGAAATACCTATACAAACTTGTTCCTACATAGTAACTTGCATCTTTGAATGAGAATGTGCTTGCTTACAGCAACGTGCTATATGTTCTGACTGCCCGAATTGGCAATCTGTGTCAAAACTTTGTTAGGAATTATGTGATCCTTACTAGCTGGAAGTAAGGGAGATGGGGCATGAAGTTATTTCTAGGAGTTGGACACATACCAAGTTTAGCTCAGTTCTGGGCATCTTTGAAATACCTATACAAACTTGTTTCTACATAGTAACTTGCAACTTTGAATGAAAATGTGCTTGCTTACAGCAACGTGCTATATGTTCTGAATGCCCGAATTGGGAATCTGTGTCAAAACTTTGTTAGGAATTATGTGATCCTTACTAGCTGTAAGTAAGGGAGATGGAGCATGAAGTTATTTCTAGGAGTTGGACACATACCAAGTTTAGCTCAGTTCTGGGCATCTTTGAAATACCTATACAAACTTGTTCCTACCTAGTAACTTGCATCTTTGAATGAGAATGTGCTTGCTTACAGCAACGTGCTATATGTTCTGAATGCCCGAATAGGGAATCTGTGTCAAAACTTTGTTAGGAATTATGTGATCCTTACTAGCTGGAAGTAAGGGAGATGGGGCATGAAGTTATTTCTAGGAGTTGGACACATACCAAGTTTAGCTCAGTTCTGGGCATCTTTGAAATACCTATACAAACTTGTTCCTACCTAGTAACTTGCATCTTTGAATGAGAATCTGCTTGCTTACAGCAACGTGCTATATGTTCTGAATGCCCGAATTGGGAATCTGTGTCAAAACTTTGTTAGGAATTATGTGATCCTTACTAGCTGGAAGTAAGGGAGATGGGGCATGAAGTTATTTCTAGGAGTTGGACACATACCAAGTTTAGCTCAGTTCTGGGCATCTTTGAAATACCTATACAAACTTGTTCCTACATAGTAACTTGCAACTTTGAATGAAAATGTGCTTGCTTACAGCAACGTGCTATATGTTCTGAATGCCCGAATTGGGAATCTGGGTCAAAACTTTGTTAGGAATTATGTGATCCTTACTAGCTGGAAGTAAGGGAGATGGGGCATGAAGTTATTTCTTGGAGTTGGACACATACCAAGCTTAGCTCAGTTCTGGGCATCTTTGAAATACCTATACAAACTTGTTCCTACATAGTAACTTGCAACTTTGAATGAGAAAGTGCTTGCTTGCAGCAACGTGCTATATGTTCTGAATGCCCGATTTGGGAATCTGTGTCAAAACTTTGTTAGGAAGTATGTGATCCTTACTAGCTGGAAGTAAGGGAGATGGAGCATGAAGTTATTTCTAGGAGTTGGACACATACCAAGTTTAGGTAAATTCTGGGCATCTTTGAAATACCTATACAAACTTGTTCCTACATAGTAACTTGCATCTTTGAATGAGAATGTGCTTGCTTACAGCAACGTGCTATATGTTCTGAATGCCCGAATTGGCAATCTGTGTCAAAACTTTGTTAGGAATTATGTGATCCTTACTAGCTGGAAGTAAGGGAGATGGGGCATGAAGTTATTTCTAGGAGTTGGACACATACCAAGTTTAGCTCACTTCTGGGCATCTTTGAAATACCTATACAAACTTGTTCCTACATAGTAACTTGCATCTTTGAATGAGAATGTGCTTGCTTACAGCAACGTGCTATATGTTCTGAATGCCCGAATTGGCAATCTGTGTCAAAACTTTGTTAGGAATTATGTGATCCTTACTAGCTGGAAGTAAGGGAGATGGGGCATGAAGTTATTTCTAGGAGTTGGTCACATACCAAGTTTAGCTCAGTTCTGGGCTTCTTTGAAATACCTATACACACTTGTTCCTACATAGTAACTTGCAACTTTGAATGAGAATGTGCTTGCTTACAGCAACGTGCTATATGTTCTGAAAGCCCGAATTGGGAATCTGTGTCAAAACTTTGTTAGGAATTATGTGATCCTTACTAGCTGGAAGTAAGGGAGATGGGGCATGAAGTTATTTCTAGGAGTTGGACAGATACCAAGTTTAGCTCAGTTCTGGGCATCTTTGAAATACCTATACAAACTTGTTCCTACATAGTAACTTGAAACTTTGAATGAAAATGTGCTTGCTTACAGCAAAGTGCTATATGTTCTGAATGCCCGAATTGGGAATCTGTGTCAAAACTTTGTTAGGAATTATGTGATCCTTACTAGCTGGAAGTAAGGGAGATGGGGCATGAAGTTATTTCTAGGAGTTGGACACATACCAAGTTTAGCTCAGTTCTGGGCATCTTTGAAATACCTATACAAACTTGTTCCTACATAGTAACTTGCATCTTTGAATGAGAATGTGCTTCCTTACTGCAACGTGCTATATGATCTGAATGCCCGAATTGGGAATCTGTGTCAAAACTTTGTTAGGAATTATGTGATCCTTACTAGCTGGAAGTAAGGGAGATGGGGCATGAAGTTATTTCTAGGAGTTGGACACATACCAAGTTTAGCTCAGTTCTGGGCATCTTTGAAATACCTATACAAACTTGTTCCTACATAGTAACTTGCAACTTTGAATGAAAATGTGCTTGCTTACAGCAACGTGCTATATGTTCTGAATGCCCGAATTGGGAATCTGTGTCAAAACTTTGTTAGGAATTATGTGATCCTTACTAGCTGTAAGTAAGGGAGATGGAGCATGAAGTTATTTCTAGGAGTTGGACACATACCAAGTTTAGCTCAGTTCTGGGCATCTTTGAAATACCTATACAAACTTGTTCCTACCTAGTAACTTGCATCTTTGAATGAGAATGTGCTTGCTTACAGCAACGTGCTATATGTTCTGAATGCCCGAATAGGGAATCTGTGTCAAAACTTTGTTAGGAATTATGTGATCCTTACTAGCTGGAAGTAAGGGAGATGGGGCATGAAGTTATTTCTAGGAGTTGGACACATACCAAGTTTAGCTCAGTTCTGGGCATCTTTGAAATACCTATACAAACTTGTTCCTACCTAGTAACTTGCATCTTTGAATGAGAATCTGCTTGCTTACAGCAACGTGCTATATGTTCTGAATGCCCGAATTGGGAATCTGTGTCAAAACTTTGTTAGGAATTATGTGATCCTTACTAGCTGGAAGTAAGGGAGATGGGGCATGAAGTTATTTCTAGGAGTTGGACACATACCAAGTTTAGCTCAGTTCTGGGCATCTTTGAAATACCTATACAAACTTGTTCCTACATAGTAACTTGCATCTTTGAATGAGAATGTGCTTGCTTACAGCAACGTGCTATATGTTCTGAATGCCCGAATTGGCAATCTGTGTCAAAACTTTGTTAGGAATTATGTGATCCTTACTAGCTGGAAGTAAGGGAGATGGGGCATGAAGTTATTTCTAGGAGTTGGACACATACCAAGTTTAGCTCAGTTCTGGGCATCTTTGAAATACCTATACAAACTTGTTCCTACCTAGTAACTTGCATCTTTGAATGAGAATCTGCTTGCTTACAGCAACGTGCTATATGTTCTGAATGCCCGAATTGGGAATCTGTGTCAAAACTTTGTTAGGAATTATGTGATCCTTACTAGCTGGAAGTAAGGGAGATGGGGCATGAAGTTATTTCTAGGAGTTGGACACATACCAAGTTTAGCTCAGTTCTGGGCATCTTTGAAATACCTATACAAACTTGTTCCTACATAGTAACTTGCAACTTTGAATGAGAATGTGCTTGCTTACAGCAACGTGCTATATGTTCTGAATGCCCGAATTGGGAATCTGTGTCAAAACTTTGTTAGGAATTATGTGATCCTTACTAGCTGGAAGTAAGGGAGATTGGGCATGAAGTTATTTCTTGGAGTTGGACACATACCAAGCTTAGCTCAGTTCTGGGCATCTTTGAAATACCTATACAAACTTGTTCCTACATAGTAACTTGCAACTTTGAATGAGAAAGTGCTTGCTTGCAGCAACGTGCTATATGTTCTGAATGCCCGATTTGGGAATCTGTGTCAAAACTTTGTTAGGAATTATGTGATCCTTACTAGCTGGAAGTAAGGGAGATGGAGCATGAAGTTATTTCTAGGAGTTGGACACATACCAAGTTTAGGTCAGTTCTGGGCATCTTTGAAATACCTATACAAACTTGTTCCTACATAGTAACTTGCAACTTTGAATGAGAATGTGCTTGCTTACAGCAACGTGCTATATGTTCTGAATGCCCGAATTGGGAATCTGTGTGAAAAATTTGTTAGGAATTATGTGATCCTTACTAGCTGGAAGTAAGGGAGATGGGGCATGAAGTTATTTCTAGGAGTTGGACACATACCAAGTTTAGCTCAGTTTTGGGCATCTTTGAAATACCTATACAAACTTGTTCCTACATAGTAACTTGCAACTTTGAATGAAAATGTGCTTGCTTACAGCAACGTGCTATATGTTCTGAATGCCCGAATTGGGAATCTGTGTCAAAACTTTGTTAGGAATTATGTGATCCTTACTAGCTGGAAGTAAGGGAGATGGGGCATGAAGTTATTTCTAGGAGTTGGACACATACCAAGTTTAGCTCAGTTCTGGGCATCTTTGAAATACCTATACAAACTTGTTCCTACATAGTAACTTGCAACTTTGAATGAGAATGTGCTTGCTTACAGCAACGTGCTATATGTTCTGAATGCCCGAATTGGGAATCTGTGTCAAAACTTTGTCAGGAATTATGTGATCCTTACTATCTGGAAGTAAGGGAGATGGGGCATGAAGTTATTTCTTGGAGTTGGACACATACCAAGTTTAGCTCAGTTCTGGGCATCTTTGAAATACCTATACAAACTTGTTCCTACATAGTAACTTGCAACTTTGAATGAGAATGTGCTTGCTTGCAGCAACGTGCTATATGTTCTGAATGCCCCATTTGGGAATCAGTGTCAAAACTTTGTTAGGAATTATGTGATCCTTACTAGCTGGAAGTAAGGGAGATGGAGCATGAAGTTATTTCTAGGAGTTGGACACATACCAAGTTTAGCTCAGTTCTGGGCATCTTTGAAATACCTATACAAACTTGTTCCTACATAGTAACTTGCAACTTTGAATGAGAATGTGCTTGCTTACAGCAACGTGCTATATGTTCTGAATGCCCGAATTGGCAATCTGTGTCAAAACTTTGTTAGGAATTATGTGATCCTTACTAGCTGGAAGTAAGGGAGATGGGGCATGAAGTTATTTCTAGGAGTTGGACACATACCAAGTTTAGCTCAGTTCTGGGCATCTTTGAAATACCTATACAAACTTGTTCCTACCTAGTAACTTGCATCTTTGAATGAGAATCTGCTTGCTTACAGCAACGTGCTATATGTTCTGAAAGCCCGAATTGGGAATCTGTGTCAAAACTTTGTTAGGAATTATGTGATCCTTACTAGCTGGAAGTAAGGGAGATGGGGCATGAAGTTATTTCTAGGAGTTGGACACATACCAAGTTTAGCTCAGTTCTGGGCATCTTTGAAATACCTATACAAACTTGTTCCTACATAGTAACTTGCAACTTTGAATGAAAATGTGCTTGCTTACAGCAACGTGCTATATGTTCTGAATGCCCGAATTGGGAATCTGTGTGAAAACTTTGTTAGGAATTATGTGATCCTTACTAGGTGGAAGTAAGGTAGATGGGGCATGAAGTTATTTCTAGGAGTTGGACACATACCAAGTTTAGCTCAGTTCTGGGCATCTTTGAAATACCTATACAAACTTGTTCCTACATAGTAACTTGCAACTTTGAATGAAAATGTGCTTGCTTACAGCAACGTGCTATATGTTCTGAATGCCCGAATTGGGAATCTGTGTCAAAACTTTGTTAGGAATTATGTGATCCTTACTAGCTGGAAGTAAGGGAGATGGGGCATGAAGTTATTTCTAGGAGTTGGACACATACCAAGTTTAGCTCAGTTCTGGGCATCTTTGAAATACCTATACAAACTTGTTCCTACATAGTAACTTGCATCTTTGAATGAGAATGTGCTTGCTTACAGCAACGTGCTATATGTTCTGAATGCCCGAATTGGCAATCTGTGTCAAAACTTTGTTAGGAATTATGTGATCCTTACTAGCTGGAAGTAAGGGAGATGGGGCATGTAGTTATTTCTAGGAGTTGGACACATACCAAGTTTAGCTCAGTTCTGGGCATCTTTGAAATACCTATACAAACTTGTTCCTACATAGTAACTTGCATCTTTGAATGAGAATGTGCTTGCTTACAGCAACGTGCTATATGTTCTGACTGCCCGAATTGGCAATCTGTGTCAAAACATTGTTAGGAATTATGTGATCCTTACTAGCTGGAAGTAAGGGAGATGGGGCATGAAGTTATTTCTAGGAGTTGGACACATACCAAGTTTAGCTCAGTTCTGGGCATCTTTGAAATACCTATACAAACTTGTTTCTACATAGTAACTTGCAACTTTGAATGAAAATGTGCTTGCTTACAGCAACGTGCTATATGTTCTGAATGCCCGAATTGGGAATCTGTGTCAAAACTTTGTTAGGAATTATGTGATCCTTACTAGCTGTAAGTAAGGGAGATGGAGCATGAAGTTATTTCTAGGAGTTGGACACATACCAAGTTTAGCTCAGTTCTGGGCATCTTTGAAATACCTATACAAACTTGTTCCTACCTAGTAACTTGCATCTTTGAATGAGAATGTGCTTGCTTACAGCAACGTGCTATATGTTCTGAATGCCCGAATAGGGAATCTGTGTCAAAACTTTGTTAGGAATTATGTGATCCTTACTAGCTGGAAGTAAGGGAGATGGGGCATGAAGTTATTTCTAGGAGTTGGACACATACCAAGTTTAGCTCAGTTCTGGGCATCTTTGAAATACCTATACAAACTTGTTCCTACCTAGTAACTTGCATCTTTGAATGAGAATCTGCTTGCTTACAGCAACGTGCTATATGTTCTGAATGCCCGAATTGGGAATCTGTGTCAAAACTTTGTTAGGAATTATGTGATCCTTACTAGCTGGAAGTAAGGGAGATGGGGCATGAAGTTATTTCTAGGAGTTGGACACATACCAAGTTTAGCTCAGTTCTGGGCATCTTTGAAATACCTATACAAACTTGTTCCTACATAGTAACTTGCAACTTTGAATGAAAATGTGCTTGCTTACAGCAACGTGCTATATGTTCTGAATGCCCGAATTGGGAATCTGGGTCAAAACTTTGTTAGGAATTATGTGATCCTTACTAGCTGGAAGTAAGGGAGATGGGGCATGAAGTTATTTCTTGGAGTTGGACACATACCAAGCTTAGCTCAGTTCTGGGCATCTTTGAAATACCTATACAAACTTGTTCCTACATAGTAACTTGCAACTTTGAATGAGAAAGTGCTTGCTTGCAGCAACGTGCTATATGTTCTGAATGCCCGATTTGGGAATCTGTGTCAAAACTTTGTTAGGAAGTATGTGATCCTTACTAGCTGGAAGTAAGGGAGATGGAGCATGAAGTTATTTCTAGGAGTTGGACACATACCAAGTTTAGGTAAATTCTGGGCATCTTTGAAATACCTATACAAACTTGTTCCTACATAGTAACTTGCATCTTTGAATGAGAATGTGCTTGCTTACAGCAACGTGCTATATGTTCTGAATGCCCGAATTGGCAATCTGTGTCAAAACTTTGTTAGGAATTATGTGATCCTTACTAGCTGGAAGTAAGGGAGATGGGGCATGAAGTTATTTCTAGGAGTTGGACACATACCAAGTTTAGCTCACTTCTGGGCATCTTTGAAATACCTATACAAACTTGTTCCTACATAGTAACTTGCATCTTTGAATGAGAATGTGCTTGCTTACAGCAACGTGCTATATGTTCTGAATGCCCGAATTGGCAATCTGTGTCAAAACTTTGTTAGGAATTATGTGATCCTTACTAGCTGGAAGTAAGGGAGATGGGGCATGAAGTTATTTCTAGGAGTTGGTCACATACCAAGTTTAGCTCAGTTCTGGGCTTCTTTGAAATACCTATACACACTTGTTCCTACATAGTAACTTGCAACTTTGAATGAGAATGTGCTTGCTTACAGCAACGTGCTATATGTTCTGAAAGCCCGAATTGGGAATCTGTGTCAAAACTTTGTTAGGAATTATGTGATCCTTACTAGCTGGAAGTAAGGGAGATGGGGCATGAAGTTATTTCTAGGAGTTGGACAGATACCAAGTTTAGCTCAGTTCTGGGCATCTTTGAAATACCTATACAAACTTGTTCCTACATAGTAACTTGAAACTTTGAATGAAAATGTGCTTGCTTACAGCAAAGTGCTATATGTTCTGAATGCCCGAATTGGGAATCTGTGTCAAAACTTTGTTAGGAATTATGTGATCCTTACTAGCTGGAAGTAAGGGAGATGGGGCATGAAGTTATTTCTAGGAGTTGGACACATACCAAGTTTAGCTCAGTTCTGGGCATCTTTGAAATACCTATACAAACTTGTTCCTACATAGTAACTTGCATCTTTGAATGAGAATGTGCTTCCTTACTGCAACGTGCTATATGATCTGAATGCCCGAATTGGGAATCTGTGTCAAAACTTTGTTAGGAATTATGTGATCCTTACTAGCTGGAAGTAAGGGAGATGGGGCATGAAGTTATTTCTAGGAGTTGGACACATACCAAGTTTAGCTCAGTTCTGGGCATCTTTGAAATACCTATACAAACTTGTTCCTACATAGTAACTTGCAACTTTGAATGAAAATGTGCTTGCTTACAGCAACGTGCTATATGTTCTGAATGCCCGAATTGGGAATCTGTGTCAAAACTTTGTTAGGAATTATGTGATCCTTACTAGCTGTAAGTAAGGGAGATGGAGCATGAAGTTATTTCTAGGAGTTGGACACATACCAAGTTTAGCTCAGTTCTGGGCATCTTTGAAATACCTATACAAACTTGTTCCTACCTAGTAACTTGCATCTTTGAATGAGAATGTGCTTGCTTACAGCAACGTGCTATATGTTCTGAATGCCCGAATAGGGAATCTGTGTCAAAACTTTGTTAGGAATTATGTGATCCTTACTAGCTGGAAGTAAGGGAGATGGGGCATGAAGTTATTTCTAGGAGTTGGACACATACCAAGTTTAGCTCAGTTCTGGGCATCTTTGAAATACCTATACAAACTTGTTCCTACCTAGTAACTTGCATCTTTGAATGAGAATCTGCTTGCTTACAGCAACGTGCTATATGTTCTGAATGCCTGAATTGGGAATCTGTGTCAAAACTTTGTTAGGAATTATGTGATCCTTACTAGCTGGAAGTAAGGGAGATGGGGCATGAAGTTATTTCTAGGAGTTGGACACATACCAAGTTTAGCTCAGTTCTGGGCATCTTTGAAATACCTATACAAACTTGTTCCTACATAGTAACTTGCATCTTTGAATGAGAATGTGCTTGCTTACAGCAACGTGCTATATGTTCTGAATGCCCGAATTGGCAATCTGTGTCAAAACTTTGTTAGGAATTATGTGATCCTTACTAGCTGGAAGTAAGGGAGATGGGGCATGAAGTTATTTCTAGGAGTTGGACACATACCAAGTTTAGCTCAGTTCTGGGCATCTTTGAAATACCTATACAAACTTGTTCCTACCTAGTAACTTGCATCTTTGAATGAGAATCTGCTTGCTTACAGCAACGTGCTATATGTTCTGAATGCCCGAATTGGGAATCTGTGTCAAAACTTTGTTAGGAATTATGTGATCCTTACTAGCTGGAAGTAAGGGAGATGGGGCATGAAGTTATTTCTAGGAGTTGGACACATACCAAGTTTAGCTCAGTTCTGGGCATCTTTGAAATACCTATACAAACTTGTTCCTACATAGTAACTTGCAACTTTGAATGAGAATGTGCTTGCTTACAGCAACGTGCTATATGTTCTGAATGCCCGAATTGGGAATCTGTGTCAAAACTTTGTTAGGAATTATGTGATCCTTACTAGCTGGAAGTAAGGGAGATTGGGCATGAAGTTATTTCTTGGAGTTGGACACATACCAAGCTTAGCTCAGTTCTGGGCATCTTTGAAATACCTATACAAACTTGTTCCTACATAGTAACTTGCAACTTTGAATGAGAAAGTGCTTGCTTGCAGCAACGTGCTATATGTTCTGAATGCCCGATTTGGGAATCTGTGTCAAAACTTTGTTAGGAATTATGTGATCCTTACTAGCTGGAAGTAAGGGAGATGGAGCATGAAGTTATTTCTAGGAGTTGGACACATACCAAGTTTAGGTAAGTTCTGGGCATCTTTGAAATACCTATACAAACTTGTTCCTACATAGTAACTTGCATCTTTGAATGAGAATGTGCTTGCTTACAGCAACGTGCTATATGTTCTGAATGCCCGAATTGGCAATCTGTGTCAAAACTTTGTTAGGAATTATGTGATCCTTACTAGCTGGAAGTAAGGGAGATGGGGCATGAAGTTATTTCTAGGAGTTGGACACATACCAAGTTTAGCTCACTTCTGGGCATCTTTGAAATACCTATACAAACTTGTTCCTACATAGTAACTTGCAGCTTTGAATGAGAATGTGCTTGCTTACAGCAACGTGCTATATGTTCTGAATGCCCGAATTGGCAATCTGTGTCAAAACTTTGTTAGGAATTATGTGATCCTTACTAGCTGGAAGTAAGGGAGATGGGGCATGAAGTTATTTCTAGGAGTTGGTCACATACCAAGTTTAGCTCAGTTCTGGGCTTCTTTGAAATACCTATACACACTTGTTCCTACATAGTAACTTGCAACTTTGAATGAGAATGTGCTTGCTTACAGCAACGTGCTATATGTTCTGAAAGCCCGAATTGGGAATCTGTGTCAAAACTTTGTTAGGAATTATGTGATCCTTACTAGCTGGAAGTAAGGGAGATGGGGCATGAAGTTATTTCTAGGAGTTGGACAGATACCAAGTTTAGCTCAGTTCTGGGCATCTTTGAAATACCTATACAAACTTGTTCCTACATAGTAACTTGAAACTTTGAATGAAAATGTGCTTGCTTACAGCAAAGTGCTATATGTTCTGAATGCCCGAATTGGGAATCTGTGTCAAAACTTTGTTAGGAATTATGTGATCCTTACTAGCTGGAAGTAAGGGAGATGGGGCATGAAGTTATTTCTAGGAGTTGGACACATACCAAGTTTAGCTCAGTTCTGGGCATCTTTGAAATACCTATACAAACTTGTTCCTACATAGTAACTTGCATCTTTGAATGAGAATGTGCTTCCTTACTGCAACGTGCTATATGATCTGAATGCCCGAATTGGGAATCTGTGTCAAAACTTTGTTAGGAATTATGTGATCCTTACTAGCTGGAAGTAAGGGAGATGGGGCATGAAGTTATTTCTAGGAGTTGGACACATACCAAGTTTAGCTCAGTTCTGGGCATCTTTGAAATACCTATACAAACTTGTTCCTACATAGTAACTTGCAACTTTGAATGAAAATGTGCTTGCTTACAGCAACGTGCTATATGTTCTGAATGCCCGAATTGGGAATCTGTGTCAAAACTTTGTTAGGAATTATGTGATCCTTACTAGCTGTAAGTAAGGGAGATGGAGCATGAAGTTATTTCTAGGAGTTGGACACATACCAAGTTTAGCTCAGTTCTGGGCATCTTTGAAATACCTATACAAACTTGTTCCTACCTAGTAACTTGCATCTTTGAATGAGAATGTGCTTGCTTACAGCAACGTGCTATATGTTCTGAATGCCCGAATAGGGAATCTGTGTCAAAACTTTGTTAGGAATTATGTGATCCTTACTAGCTGGAAGTAAGGGAGATGGGGCATGAAGTTATTTCTAGGAGTTGGACACATACCAAGTTTAGCTCAGTTCTGGGCATCTTTGAAATACCTATACAAACTTGTTCCTACCTAGTAACTTGCATCTTTGAATGAGAATCTGCTTGCTTACAGCAACGTGCTATATGTTCTGAATGCCTGAATTGGGAATCTGTGTCAAAACTTTGTTAGGAATTATGTGATCCTTACTAGCTGGAAGTAAGGGAGATGGGGCATGAAGTTATTTCTAGGAGTTGGACACATACCAAGTTTAGCTCAGTTCTGGGCATCTTTGAAATACCTATACAAACTTGTTCCTACATAGTAACTTGCATCTTTGAATGAGAATGTGCTTGCTTACAGCAACGTGCTATATGTTCTGAATGCCCGAATTGGCAATCTGTGTCAAAACTTTGTTAGGAATTATGTGATCCTTACTAGCTGGAAGTAAGGGAGATGGGGCATGAAGTTATTTCTAGGAGTTGGACACATACCAAGTTTAGCTCAGTTCTGGGCATCTTTGAAATACCTATACAAACTTGTTCCTACCTAGTAACTTGCATCTTTGAATGAGAATCTGCTTGCTTACAGCAACGTGCTATATGTTCTGAATGCCCGAATTGGGAATCTGTGTCAAAACTTTGTTAGGAATTATGTGATCCTTACTAGCTGGAAGTAAGGGAGATGGGGCATGAAGTTATTTCTAGGAGTTGGACACATACCAAGTTTAGCTCAGTTCTGGGCATCTTTGAAATACCTATACAAACTTGTTCCTACATAGTAACTTGCAACTTTGAATGAGAATGTGCTTGCTTACAGCAACGTGCTATATGTTCTGAATGCCCGAATTGGGAATCTGTGTCAAAACTTTGTTAGGAATTATGTGATCCTTACTAGCTGGAAGTAAGGGAGATTGGGCATGAAGTTATTTCTTGGAGTTGGACACATACCAAGCTTAGCTCAGTTCTGGGCATCTTTGAAATACCTATACAAACTTGTTCCTACATAGTAACTTGCAACTTTGAATGAGAAAGTGCTTGCTTGCAGCAACGTGCTATATGTTCTGAATGCCCGATTTGGGAATCTGTGTCAAAACTTTGTTAGGAATTATGTGATCCTTACTAGCTGGAAGTAAGGGAGATGGAGCATGAAGTTATTTCTAGGAGTTGGACACATACCAAGTTTAGGTAAGTTCTGGGCATCTTTGAAATACCTATACAAACTTGTTCCTACATAGTAACTTGCATCTTTGAATGAGAATGTGCTTGCTTACAGCAACGTGCTATATGTTCTGAATGCCCGAATTGGCAATCTGTGTCAAAACTTTGTTAGGAATTATGTGATCCTTACTAGCTGGAAGTAAGGGAGATGGGGCATGAAGTTATTTCTAGGAGTTGGACACATACCAAGTTTAGCTCACTTCTGGGCATCTTTGAAATACCTATACAAACTTGTTCCTACATAGTAACTTGCAGCTTTGAATGAGAATGTGCTTGCTTACAGCAACGTGCTATATGTTCTGAATGCCCGAATTGGCAATCTGTGTCAAAACTTTGTTAGGAATTATGTGATCCTTACTAGCTGGAAGTAAGGGAGATGGGGCATGAAGTTATTTCTAGGAGTTGGTCACATACCAAGTTTAGCTCAGTTCTGGGCTTCTTTGAAATACCTATACACACTTGTTCCTACATAGTAACTTGCAACTTTGAATGAGAATGTGCTTGCTTACAGCAACGTGCTATATGTTCTGAAAGCCCGAATTGGGAATCTGTGTCAAAACTTTGTTAGGAATTATGTGATCCTTACTAGCTGGAAGTAAGGGAGATGGGGCATGAAGTTATTTCTAGGAGTTGGACAGATACCAAGTTTAGCTCAGTTCTGGGCATCTTTGAAATACCTATACAAACTTGTTCCTACATAGTAACTTGAAACTTTGAATGAAAATGTGCTTGCTTACAGCAAAGTGCTATATGTTCTGAATGCCCGAATTGGGAATCTGTGTCAAAACTTTGTTAGGAATTATGTGATCCTTACTAGCTGGAAGTAAGGGAGATGGGGCATGAAGTTATTTCTAGGAGTTGGACACATACCAAGTTTAGCTCAGTTCTGGGCATCTTTGAAATACCTATACAAACTTGTTCCTACATAGTAACTTGCATCTTTGAATGAGAATGTGCTTCCTTACTGCAACGTGCTATATGATCTGAATGCCCGAATTGGGAATCTGTGTCAAAACTTTGTTAGGAATTATGTGATCCTTACTAGCTGGAAGTAAGGGAGATGGGGCATGAAGTTATTTCTAGGAGTTGGACACATACCAAGTTTAGCTCAGTTCTGGGCATCTTTGAAATACCTATACAAACTTGTTCCTACATAGTAACTTGCATCTTTGAATGAGAATGTGCTTGCTTACAGCAACGTGCTATATGTTCTGAATGCCCGAATTGGCAATCTGTGTCAAAACTTTGTTAGGAATTATGTGATCCTTACTAGCTGGAAGTAAGGGAGATGGGGCATGAAGTTATTTCTAGGAGTTGGACACATACCAAGTTTAGCTCAGTTCTGGGCATCTTTGAAATACCTATACAAACTTGTTCCTACCTAGTAACTTGCATCTTTGAATGAGAATCTGCTTGCTTACAGCAACGTGCTATATGTTCTGAATGCCCGAATTGGGAATCTGTGTCAAAACTTTGTTAGGAATTATGTGATCCTTACTAGCTGGAAGTAAGGGAGATGGGGCATGAAGTTATTTCTAGGAGTTGGACACATACCAAGTTTAGCTCAGTTCTGGGCATCTTTGAAATACCTATACAAACTTGTTCCTACATAGTAACTTGCAACTTTGAATGAGAATGTGCTTGCTTACAGCAACGTGCTATATGTTCTGAATGCCCGAATTGGGAATCTGTGTCAAAACTTTGTTAGGAATTATGTGATCCTTACTAGCTGGAAGTAAGGGAATTGGGGCATGAAGTTATTTCTTGGAGTTGGACACATACCAAGTTTAGCTCAGTTCTGGGCATCTTTGAAATACCTATACAAACTTGTTCCTACATAGTAACTTGCAACTTTGAATGAGAATGTGCTTGCTTGCAGCAACGTGCTATATGTTCTGAATGCCCGAATTGGGAATCTGTGTCAAAACTTTGTTAGGAATTATGTGATCCTTACTAGCTGGAAGTAAGGGAGATGGAGCATGAAGTTATTTCTAGGAGTTGGACACATACCAAGTTTAGCTCAGTTCTGGGCATCTTTGAAATACCTATACAAACTTGTTCCTACATAGTAACTTGCATCTTTGAATGAGAATGTGCTTGCTTAGAGCAACGTGCTATATGTTCTGAATGCCCGAATTGGCAATCTGTGTCAAAACTTTGTTAGGAATTATGTGATCCTTACTAGCTGGAAGTAAGGGAGATGGGGCATGAAGTTATTTCTAGGAGTTGGACACATACCAAGTTTAGCTCAGTTCGGGGCATCTTTGAAATACCTATACAAACTTGTTCCTACCTAGTAACTTGCATCTTTGAATGAGAATCTGCTTGCTTACAGCAACGTGCTATATGTTCTGAATGCCCGAATTGGGAATCAGTGTCAAAACTTTGTTAGGAATTATGTGATCCTTACTAGCTGGAAGTAAGGGAGATGGGGCATGAAGTTATTTCTAGGAGTTGGAGACATACAACGTTTAGCTCAGTTCTGGGCATCTTTGAAATACCTATACAAACTTGTTCCTACATAGTAACTTGCAACTTTGAATGAGAATGTGCTTGCTTGCAGCAACGTGCTATATGTTCTGAATGCCCGAATTGGGAATCTGTGTCAAAACTTTGTTAGGAATTATGTGATCCTTACTAGCTGGAAGTAAGGGAGATGGGGCATGAAGTTATTTCTTGGAGTTGGACACATACCAAGTTTAGCTCAGTTCTGGGCATCTTTGAAATACCTATACAAACTTGTTCCTACCTAGTAACTTGCATCTTTGAATGAGAATCTGCTTGCTTACAGCAACGTGCTATATGTTCTGAATGCCCGAATTGGGAATCTGTGTCAAAACTTTGTTAGGAATTATGTGATCCTTACTAGCTGGAAGTAAGGGAGATGGGGCATGAAGTTATTTCTAGGAGTTGGACACATACCAAGTTTAGCTCAGTTCTGGGCATCTTTGAAATACCTATACAAACTTGTTCCTACATAGTAACTTGCAACTTTGAATGAAAATGTGCTTGCTTACAGCAACGTGCTATATGTTCTGAATGCCCGAATTGGGAATCTGTGTGAAAAGTTTGTTAGGAATTATGTGATCCGTACTAGCTGGAAGTAAGGGAGATGGGGCGTGAAGTTATTTCTAGGAGTTGGACACATACCAAGTTTAGCTCAGTTCTGGGCATCTTTGAAATACCTATACAAACTTGTTCCTACATAGTAACTTGCAACTTTGAATGAAAATGTGCTTGCTTACAGCAACGTGCTATATGTTCTGAATGCCCGAATAGGGAATCTGTGTCAAAACTTTGTTAGGAATTATGTGATCCTTACTAGCTGGAAGTAAGGGAGATGGGGCATGAAGTTATTTCTAGGAGTTGGACACATACCAAGTTTAGCTCAGTTCTGGGCATCTTTGAAATACCTATACAAACTTGTTCCTACCTAGTAACTTGCATCTTTGAATGAGAATCTGCTTGCTTACAGCAACGTGCTATATGTTCTGAATGCCCGAATTGGGAATCTGTGTCAAAACTTTGTTAGGAATTATGTGATCCTTACTAGCTGGAAGTAAGGGAGATGGGGCATGAAGTTATTTCTAGGAGTTGGACACATACCAAGTTTAGCTCAGTTCTGGGCATCTTTGAAATACCTATACAAACTTGTTCCTACATAGTAACTTGCAAATTTGAATGAAAATGTGCTTGCTTACAGCAACGTGCTATATGTTCTGAATGCCCGAATTGGGAATCTGTGTGAAAACTTTGTTAGGAATTATGTGATCCTTACTAGCTGGAAGTAAGGGAGATGGGGCATGAAGTTATTTCTAGGAGTTGGACACAACCAAGTTTAGCTCAGTTCTGGGCATCTTTGAAATACCTATACAAACTTGTTCCTACATAGTAACTTGCAACTTTGAATGAGAATGTGCTTGCTTACAGCAACGTGCTATATGTTCTGAATGCCCGAATTGGGAATCTGTGTCAAAACTTTGTTAGGAATTATGTGATCCTTACTAGCTGGAAGTAAGGGAGATGGAGCATGAAGTTATTTCTAGGAGTTGGACACATACCAAGTTTAGCTCAGTTCTGGGCATCTTTGAAATACCTATACAAACTTGTTCCTACATAGTAACTTGCAACTTTGAATGAGAATGTGCTTGCTTGCAGCAACGTGCTATATGTTCTGAATGCCCGAATTGGGAATCTGTGTCAAAACTTTGTTAGGAATTATGTGATCCTTACTAGCTGGAAGTAACGGAGATGGGGCATGAAGTTATTTCTAGGAGTTGGACACATACCAAGTTTAGCTCAGTTCTGGGCATCTTTGAAATACCTATACAAACTTGTTCCTACATAGTAACTTGCATCTTTGAATGAGAATGTGCTTGCTTACAGCAACGTGCTATATGTTCTGAATGCCCGAATTGGGAATCTGTGTCAAAACTTTGTTAGGAATTATGTGATCCTTACTAGCTGGAAGTAAGGGAGATGGGGCATGAAGTTATTTCTAGGAGTTGGACACATACCAAGTTTAGCTCAGTTCTGGGCATCTTTGAAATACCTATACAAACTTGTTCCTACATAGTAACTTGCAACTTTGAATGAAAATGTGCTTGCTTACAGCAACGTGCTATATGTTCTGAATGCCCGAATTGGGAATCTGTGTCAAAACGTTGTTAGGAATTATGTGATCCTTACTAGGTGGAAGTAAGGGAGATGGGGCATGAAGTTATTTCTAGGAGTTGGACACATACCAAGTTTAGCTCAGTTCTGGGCATCTTTGAAATACCTATACAAACTTGTTCCTACATAGTAACTTGCAACTTTGAATGAAAATGTGCTTGCTTACAGCAACGTGCTGTATGTTCTGAATGCCCGAATTGGGAATCTGTGTCAAAACTTTGTTAGGAATTATGTGATCCTTACTAGCTGGAAGAAAGGGAGATGGGGTATGAAGTTATTTCTAGGAGTTGGACACATACCAAGTTTAGCTCAGTTCTGGGCATCTTTGAAATACCTATACAAACTTGTTCCTACATAGTAACTTGCAACTTTGAATGAGAATGTGCTTGCTTGCAGCAACGTGCGATATGTTCTGAATGCCCGATTTGGGAATCTGTGTCAAAACTTTGTTAGGAATTATGTGATCCTTACTAGCTGGAAGTAAGGGAGATGGAGCATGAAGTTATTTCTAGGAGTTGGACACATACCAAGTTTAGCTCAGTTCTGGGCATCTTTGAAATACCTATACAAACTTGTTCCTACATAGTAACTTGCATCTTTGAATGAGAATGTGCTTGCTTACAGCAACGTGCTATATGTTCTGAATGCCCGAATTGGCAATCTGTGTCAAAACTTTGTTAGGAATTATGTGATCCTTACTAGCTGGAAGTAAGGGAGATGGGGCATGAAGATATTTCTAGGAGTTGGACACATACCAAGTTTAGCTCAGTTCTGGGCGTCTTTGAAATACCTATACAAACTTGTTCCTACATAGTAACTTGCATCTTTGAATGAGAATGTGCTTGCTTACAGCAACGTGCTATATGTTCTGAATGCCCGAATTGGGAATCTGTGTCAAAACTTTGTTAGGAATTATGTGATCCTTACTAGGTGGAAGTAAGGGAGATGGGGCATGAAGTTATTTCTAGGAATTGGACACATACCAAGTTTAGCTCAGTTCTGGGCATCTTTGAAATACCTATACAAACTTGTTCCTACACGGTAACTTGCAACTTTGAATGAGAATGTGCTTGCTTACAGCAACGTGCTATATGTTCTGAATGCCCGAATTGGGAATCTGTGTCAATTCTTTGTTAGGAATTATGTGATCCTTACTAGCTGTAAGTAAGGGAGATGGAGCATGAAGTTATTTCTAGGAGTTGGACACATACCAAGTTTAGCTCAGTTCTGGGCATCTTTGAAATACCTATACAAACTTGTTCCTACCTAGTAACTTGCATCTTTGAATGAGAATGTGCTTGCTTACAGCAACGTGCTATATGTTCTGAATGCCCGAACTGGGAATCTGTGTCAAAACTTTGTTAGGAATTATGTGATCCTTACTAGCTGGAAGTAAGGGAGATGGGGCATGAAGTTATTTCTAGGAGTTGGACACATACCAAGTTTAGCTCAGTTCTGGGCATCTTTGAAATACCTATACAAACTTGTTCCTACCTAGTAACTTGCATCTTTGAATGAGAATGTGCTTGCTTACAGCAACGTGCTATATGTTCTGAATGCCCGAATTGGGAATCTGTGTCAAAACTTTGTTAGGAATTATGTGATCCTTACTAGCTGGAAGTAAGGGAGATGGGGGATGAAGTTATTTCTAGGAGTTGGACACATACCAAGTTTGGCTCAGTTCTGGGCATCTTTGAAATACCTATACAAACTTGTTCCTACATAGTAACTTGCATCTTTGAATGAGAATCTGCTTGCTTACAGCAACGTGCTATATGTTCTGAATGCCCGAATTGGGAATCTGTGTCAAAACTTTGTTAGGAATTATGTGATCCTTACTAGCTGGAAGTAAGGGAGATGGGGCATGAAGTTATTTCTAGGAGTTGGACACATACCAAGTTTAGCTCAGTTCTCGGCATCTTTGAAATACCTATACAAACTTGTTCCTACATAGTAACTTGCAACTTTGAATGAAAATGTGCTTGCTTACAGCAACGTGCTATATGTTCTGAAAGCCCGAATTGGGAATCTGTGTCAAAACTTTGTTAGGAAATATGTGATCCTTACTAGCTGGAAGTAAGGGAGATGGGGCATGAAGTTATTTCTAGGAGTTGGACACATACCAAGTTTAGCTCAGTTCTGGGCATCTTTGAAATACCTATACAAACTTGTTCCTACATAGTAACTTGCAACTTTGAATGAGAATGTGCTTGCTTACAGCAACGTGCTATATGTTCTGAATGCCCGAATTGGGAATCTGTGTCAAAACTTTGTTAGGAATTATGTGATCCTTACTACCTGGAAGTAAGGGAGATGGGGCATGAAGTTATTTCTTGGAGTTGGACACATACCAAGTTTAGCTCAGTTCTGGGCATCTTTGAAATACCTATACAAACTTGTTTCTACATAGTAACTTGCAACTTTGAATGAGAATGTGCTTGCTTGCAGCAACGTGCTATATGTTCTGAATGCCCGATTTGGGAATCTGTGTCAAAACTTTGTTAGGAATTATGTGATCCTTACTAGCTGGAAGTAAGGGAGATGGAGCATGAAGTTATTTCTAGGAGTTGGACACATACCAAGTTTATCTCAGTTCTGGGCATCTTTGAAATACCTATACAAACTTGTTCCTACATAGTAACTTGCATCTTTGAATGAGAATGTGCTTGCTTACAGCAACGTGCTATATGTTCTGAATGCCCGAATTGGCAATCTGTGTCAAAACTTTGTTAGGAATTATGTGATCCTTACTAGCTGGAAGTAAGGGAGATGGGGCATGAAGTTATTTCTAGGAGTTGGACACATACCAAGTTTAGCTCAGTTCTGGGCATCTTTGAAATACCTATACAAACTTGTTCCTACATAGTAACTTGCATCTTTGAATGAAAATGTGCTTGCTTACAGCAACGTGCTATATGTTCTGAATGCCCGAATTGGGAATCTGTGTCAAAACTTTGTTAGGAATTATGTGATCCTTACTAGCTGGAAGTAAGGGAGATGGGGCATGAAGTTATTTCTAGGAGTTGGACACATACCAAGTTTAGCTCAGTTCTGGGCATCTTTGAAATACCTATACAAACTTGTTCCTACACGGTAACTTGCAACTTTGAATGAGAATGTGCTTGCTTACAGCAACGTGCTATATGTTCTGAATGCCCGAATTGGGAATCTGTGTCAAAACTTTGTTAGGAATTATGTGATCCTTACTAGCTGTAAGTAAGGGAGATGGAGCATGAAGTTATTTCTAGGAGTTGGACACATACCAAGTTTAGCTCAGTTCTGGGCATCTTTGAAATACCTATACAAACTTGTTCCTACCTAGTAACTTGCATCTTTGAATGAGAATCTGCTTGCTTACAGCAACGTGCTATATGTTCTGAATGCCCGAATAGGGAATCTGTGTCAAAACTTTGTTAGGAATTATGTGATCCTTACTAGCTGGAAGTAAGGGAGATGGGGCATGAAGTTATTTCTAGGAGTTGGACACATACCAAGTTTAGCTCAGTTCTGGGCATCTTTGAAATACCTATACAAACTTGTTCCTACCTAGTAACTTGCATCTTTGAATGAGAATGTGCTTGCTTACAGCAACGTGCTATATGTTCTGAATGAACGAATTGGGAATCTGTGTCAAAACTTTGTTAGGAATTATGTGATCCTTACTAGCTGGAAGTAAGGGAGATGGGGCATGAAGTTATTTCTAGGAGTTGGACACATACCAAGTTTAGCTCAGTTCTGGGCATCTTTGAAATACCTATACAAACTTGTTCCTACCTAGTAACTTGCATCTTTGAATGAGAATCGGCTTGCTTACAGCAACGTGCTATATGTTCTGAATGCCCGAATTGGGAATCTGTGTCAAAACTTTGTTAGGAATTATGTGATCCTTACTAGCTGGAAGTAAGGGAGATGGGGCATGAAGTTATTTCTAGGAGTTGGACACATACCAAGTTTAGCTCAGTTCTGGGCATCTTTGAAATACCTATACAAACTTGTTCCTACCTAGTAACTTGCATCTTTGAATGAGAATGTGCTTGCTTACAGCAACGTGCTATATGTTCTGAATGCCCGAATAGGGAATCTGTGTCAAAACTTTGTTAGGAATTATGTGATCCTTACTAGCTGGAAGTAAGGGAGATGGGGCATGAAGTTATTTCTAGGAGTTGGAGACATACCAAGTTTAGCTCAGTTCTCGGCATCTTTGAAATACCTATACAAACTTGTTCCTACATAGTAACTTGCAACTTTGAATGAAAATATGCTTGCTTACAGCAACGTGCTATATGTTCTGAATGCCCGAATTGGGAATCTGTGTCAAAACTTTGTTAGGAATTATGTGATCCTTACTAGCTGGAAGTAAGGGAGATGGGGCATGAAGTTATTTCTAGGAGTTGGACACATACCAAGTTTAGCTCAGTTCTGGGCATCTTTGAAATACCTATACAAACTTGTTCCTACAT
This sequence comes from Diceros bicornis minor, assembly GCF_020826845.1. NCBI lineage: Eukaryota > Metazoa > Chordata > Mammalia > Perissodactyla > Rhinocerotidae > Diceros > Diceros bicornis. The sequence goes on from NC_080767.1 coordinate 790,918, forward strand.
AGTAACTTGCAACTTTGAATGAAAATGTGCTTGCTTACAGCAATGTGCTATATGTTCTGAATGCCCGAATTGGGAATCTGTGTCAAAACTTTGTTAGGAATTATGTGATCCTTACTAGCTGGAAGTAAGGGAGATGGGGCATGATGTTATTTCTTGGAGTTGGACACATACCAAGTTTAGCTCAGTTCTGGGCATCTTTGAAATACCTATACAAACTTGTTCCTACATAGTAACTTGCAACTTTGAATGAGAATGTGCTTGCTTGCAGCAACGTGCTATATGTTCTGAATGCCCGATTTGGGAATCTGTGTCAAAACTTTGTTAGGAATTATGTGATCCTTACTAGCTGGAAGTAAGGGAGATGGAGCATGAAGTTATTTCTAGGAGTTGGACACATACCAAGTTTAGCTCAGTTCTGGGCATCTTTGAAATACCTATACAAACTTGTTCCTACATAGTAACTTGCATCTTTGAATGAAAATGTGCTTGCTTACAGCAACGTGCTATATGTTCTGAATGCCCGAATTGGGAATCTGTGTCAAAACCTTGTTAGGAATTATGTGATCCTTACTAGCTGGAAGTAAGGGAGATGGGGCATGAAGTTATTTCTAGGAGTTGGACACATACCAAGTTTAGCTCAGTTCTGGGCATCTTTGAAATACCTATACAAACTTGTTCCTACATAGTAACTTGCATCTTTGAATGAGAATGTGCTTGCTTACAGCAACGTGCTATATGTTCTGAATGCCCGAATTGGCAATCTGTGTCAAAACTTTGTTAGGAATTATGTGATCCTTACTAGCTGGAAGTAAGGGAGATGGGGCATGAAGTTATTTCTAGGAGTAGGACACATACCAAGTTTAGCTCAGTTCTGGGCATCTTTGAAATACCTATACAAACTTGTTCCTACATAGTAACTTGAAACTTTGAATGAAAATGTGCTTGCTTACAGCAACGTGCTATATGTTCTGAATGCCCGAATTGGGAATCTGTGTCAAAACTTTGTTAGGAATTATGTGATCCTTACTAGCTGGAAGTAAGGGAGATGGGGCATGAAGTTTTTTCTAGGAGTTGGACACATACCAAGTTTAGCTCAGTTCTGGGCATCTTTGAAATACCTATACAAACTTGTTCCTACATAGTAACTTGCATCTTTGAATGAGAATGTGCTTGCTTACTGCAACGTGCTATATGTTCTGAATGCCCGAATTGGGAATCTGTGTCAAAACTTTGTTAGGAATTATGTGATCCTTACTAGCTGGAAGTAAGGGAGATGGGGCATGAAGTTATTTCTAGGAGTTGGACACATACCAAGTTTAGCTCAGTTCTGGGCATCTTTGAAATACCTATACAAACTTGTTCCTACACGGTAACTTGCAACTTTGAATGAGAATGAGCTTGCTTACAGCAACGTGCTATATGTTCTGAATGCCCGAATTGGGAATCTGTGTCAAAACTTTGTTAGGAATTATGTGATCCTTACTAGCTGTAAGTAAGGGAGATGGAGCATGAAGTTATTTCTAGGAGTTGGACACATACCAAGTTTAGCTCAGTTCTGGGCATCTTTGAAATACCTATACAAACTTGTTCCTACCTAGTAACTTGCATCTTTGAATGAGAATGTGCTTGCTTACAGCAACGTGCTATATGTTCTGAATGCCCGAATAGGGAATCTGTGTCAAAACTTTGTTAGGAATTATGTGATCCTTACTAGCTGGAAGTAAGGGAGATGGGGCATGAAGTTATTTCTAGGAGTTGGACACATACCAAGTTTAGCTCAGTTCTGGGCATCTTTGAAATACCTATACAAACTTGTTCCTACCTAGTAACTTGCATCTTTGAATGAGAATGTGCTTGCTTACAGCAACGTGCTATATGTTCTGAATGCCCGAATTGGGAATCTGTGTCAAAACTTTGTTAGGAATTATGTGATCCTTACTAGCTGGAAGTAAGGGAGATGGGGCATGAAATTATTTCTAGGAGTTGGACACATACCAAGTTTAGCTCAGTTCTGGGCATCTTTGAAATACCTATACAAACTTGTTCCTACATAGTAACTTGCAACTTTGAATGAAAATGTGCTTGCTTACAGCAACGTGCTATATGTTCTGAATGCCCGAATTGGGAATCTGTGTCAAAACTTTGTTAGGAATTATGTGATCCTTAATAGCTGGAAGTAAGGGAGATGGGGCATGAAGTTATTTCTAGGAGTTATACACATACCAAGTTTAGCTCAGTTCTGGGCATCTTTGAAATACCTATACAAACTTGTTCCTACATAGTAACTTGCAACTTTGAATGAAAATGTCCTTGCTTACAGCAACGTGCTATATGTTCTGAATGCCCGAATTGGGAATCTGTGTCAAAACTTTGTTAGGAATTATGTGATCCTTACTAGCTGGAAGTAAGGGAGATGGGGCATGAAGTTATTTCTAGGAGTTGGACACATAGCAAGTTTAGCTCAGTTCTGGGCATCTCTGAAATACCTATACAAACTTGTTCCTACACGGTAACTTGCAACTTTGAATGAGAATGTGCTTGCTTACAGCAACGTGCTATATGTTCTGAATGCCCGAATTGGGATTCTGTGTCAAAACTTTGTTAGGAATTATGTGATCCTTACTAGCTGTAAGTAAGGGAGATGGAGCATGAAGTTATTTCTAGGAGTTAGACACATACCAAGTTTAGCTCAGTTCTGGGCATCTTTGAAATACCTATACAAACTTGTTCCTACCTAGTAACTTGCATCTTTGAATGAGAATGTGCTTGCTTACAGCAACGTGCTATATGTTCTGAATGCCCGAATAGGGAATCTGTGTCAAAACTTTGTTAGGAATTATGTGATCCTTACTAGCTGGAAGTAAGGGAGATGGGGCATGAAGTTATTTCTAGGAGTTGGACACATACCAAGTTTAGCTCAGTTCTGGGCATCTTTGAAATACCTATACAAACTTGTTCCTACCTAGTAACTTGCATCTTTGAATGAGAATGTGCTTGCTTACAGCAACGTGCTATATGTTCTGAATGCCCGAATAGGGAATCTGTGTCAAAACTTTGTTAGGAATTATGTGATCCTTACTAGCTGGAAGTAAGGGAGATGGGGCATGAAGTTATTTCTAGGAGTTGGACACATACCAAGTTTAGCTCAGTTCTGGGCATCTTTGAAATACCTATACAAACTTGTTCCTACATAGTAACTTGCAACTTTGAATGAAAATGTGCTTGCTTACAGCAACGTGCTATATGTTCTGAATGCCCGAATTGGGAATCTGTGTCAAAACTTTGTTAAGAATTATGTGATCCTTACTAGCTGGATGTAAGGGAGATGGGGCATGAAGTTATTTCTAGGAGTTGGACACATACCAAGTTTAGCTCAGTTCTGGGCATCTTTGAAATACCTATACAAACTTGTTCCTACATAGTAACTTGCAACTTTGAATGAGAATGTGCTTGCTTACAGCAACGTGCTATATGTTCTGAATGCCCGAATTGGGAATCTGTGTCAAAACTTTGTTAGGAATTATGTGATCCTTACTAGCTGGAAGTAAGGGAGATGGGGCATGAAGTTATTTCTAGGAGTTGGACACATACCAAGTTTAGCTCAGTTCTGGGCATCTTTGAAATACCTATACAAACTTGTTCCTACATAGTAACTTGCAACTTTGAATGAAAATGTGCTTGCTTACAGCAACGTGCTATATGTTCTGAATGCCCGAAAAGGGAATCTGTGTCAAAACTTTGTTAGGAATTATGTGATCCTTACTAGCTGGAAGTAAGGGAGATGGGGCATGAAGTTATTTCTAGGAGTTGGACACATACCAAGTTTAGCTCAGTTCTGGGCATCTTTGAAATACCTATACAAACTTGTTCCTACATAGTAACTTGCAACTTTGAATGAGAATGTGCTTGCTTACAGCAACGTGCTATATGTTCTGAATGCCCGATTTGGGAATCTGTGTCAAATCTTTGTTAGGAATTATGTGATCCTTACTAGCTGGAAGTAAGGGAGATGGAGCATGAAGTTATTTCTAGGAGTTGGACACATACCAAGTTTAGCTCAGTTCTGGGCATCTTTGAAATACCTATACAAATTTGTTCCTACATAGTAACTTGCATCTTTGAATGAGAATGTGCTTGCTTACAGCAACGTGCTATATGTTCTGAATGCCCGAATTGGGAATCTGTGTCAAAACTTTGTTAGGAATTATGTGATCCTTACTAGCTGGAAGTAAGGGAGATGGGGCATGAAGTTATTTCTAGGAGTTGGACACATACCAAGTTTAGCTCAGTTCTGGGCATCTTTGAAATACCTATACAAACTTGTTCCTACCTAGTAACTTGCATCTTTGAATGAGAATCTGCTTGCTTACAGCAACGTGCTATATGTTCTGAATGCCCGAATTGGGAATCTGTGTCAAAACTTTGTTAGGAATTATGTGATCCTTACTAGCTGGAAGTAAGGGAGATGGGGCATGAAGTTATTTCTAGGAGTTGGACACATACCAAGTTTAGCTCAGTTCTGGGCATCTTTGAAATACCTATACAAACTTGTTCCTACCTAGTAACTTGCAACTTTGAATGAAAATGTGCTTGCTTACAGCAACGTGCTATATGTTCTGAATGCCCGAATTGGGAATCTGTGTCAAAACTTTGTTAGGAATTATGTGATCCTTAATAGGTGCAAGTAAGGGAGATGGGGCATGAAGTTATTTCTAGGAGTTGGACACATACAAAGTTTAGCTCAGTTCTGGGCATCTTTGAAATACCTATACAAACTTGTTCCTACATAGTAACTTGCAACTTTGAATGAAAATGTGCTTGCTTACAGCAACGTGCTATATGTTCTGAATGCCCGAATTGGGAATCTGTGTCAAAACTTTGTTAGCAATTATGTGATCCTTACTAGCTGGAAGAAAGGGAGATGGGGCATGAAGTTATTTCTAGGAGTTGGACACATACCAAGTTTAGCTCAGTTCTGGGCATCTTTGAAATACCTATACAAACTTGTTCCTACATAGTAACTTGCAACTTTGAATGAGAATGTGCTTGCTTACAGCAACGTGCTATATGTTCTGAATGCCCGAATTGAGATTCTGTGTCAAAACTTTGTTAGGAATTATGTGATCCTTACTAGCTGGAAGTAAGGGAGATGGGGCATGAAGTTATTTCTTGGAGTTGGACACATACCAAGTTTAGCTCAGTTCTGGGCATCTTTGAAATACCTATACAAACTTGTTTCTACATAGTAACTTGCAACTTTGAATGAGAATGTGCTTGCTTGCAGCAACGTGCTATATCTTCTGAATGCCCGATTTGGGAATCTGTGTTAAAACTTTGTTAGGAATTATGTGATCCTTACTAGCTGGAAGTAAGGGAGATGGAGCATGAAGTTATTTCTAGGTGTTGGACACATACCAAGTTTAGCTCAGTTCTGGGCATCTTTGAAATACCTATACAAACTTGTTCCTACATAGTAACTTGCATCTTTGAATGAGAATGTGCTTGCTTACAGCAACGTGCTATATGTTCTGAATGCCCGAATTGGGAATCTGTGTCAAAACTTTGTTAGGAATTATGTGATCCTTACTAGCTGGAAGTAAGGGAGATGGGGCATGAAGTTATTTCTAGGAGTTGGACACATACCAAGTTTAGCTCAGTTCTGGGCATCTTTGAAATACCTATACAAACTTGTTCCTACCTAGGAACTTGCATCTTTGAATGAGAATGTGCTTGCTTACAGCAACGTGCTATATGTTCTGAATGCCCGAATTGGCAATCTGTGTCAAAACTTTGTTAGGAATTATGTGATCCTTACTAGCTGGAAGTAAGGGAGATGGGGCATGAAGTTATTTCTAGGAGTTGGACACATACTAAGTTTAGCTCAGTTCTGGGCATCTTTGAAATACCTATACAAACTTGTTCCTACATAGTAACTTGAAACTTTGAATGAAAATGTGCTTGCTTACAGCAACGTGCTATATATTCTGAATGCCCGAATTGGGAATCTGTGTCAAAACTTTGTTAGGAATTATGTGATCCTTAGTAGCTGGAAGTAAGGGAGATGGGGCATGAAGTTATTTCTAGTAGTTGGACACATACCAAGTTTAGCTCAGTTCTGGGCATCTTTGAAATACCTATACAAACTTGTTCCTACATAGTAACTTGCATCTTTGAATGAGAATCTGCTTGCTTACAGCAACGTGCTATATGTTCTGAATGCCCGAATTGGGAATCTGTGTCAAAACTTTGTTAGGAATTATGTGATCCTTACTAGCTGGAAGTAAGGGAGATGGAGCATGAAGTTATTTCTAGGAGTTGGACACATACCAAGTTTAGCTCAGTTCTGGGCATCATTGAAATACCTATACAAACTTGTTCCTTCATAGTAACTTGCATCTTTGAATGAGAATGTGCTTGCTTACAGCAACGTGCTATATGTTCTGAATGCCCGAATTGGGAATCTGTGTCAAAACTTTGTTAGGAATTATGTGATCCTTACTAGGTTCAAGTAAGGGAGATGGGGCATGAAGTTATTTCTAGGAGTTGGACACATACCAAGTTTAGCTCAGTTCTGGGCATCTTTGAAATACCTATACAAACTTGTTCCTACATAGTAATTTGCAACTTTGAATGAAAATGTGCTTGCTTACAGCAACGTGCTATATGTTCTGAATGCCCGAATTGGGAATCTGTGTCAAAACTTTGTTAGCAATTATGTGATCCTTACTAGCTGGAAGAAAGGGAGATGGGGCATGAAGTTATTTCTAGGAGTTGGACACATACCAAGTTTAACTCAGTTCAGGGCATCTTTGAAATACCTATACAAACTTGTTCCTACATAGTAACTTGCAACTTTGAATGAGAATGTGCTTGCTTACAGCAACGTGCTATATGTTCTGAATGCCCGAATTGAGATTCTGTGTCAAAACTTTGTTAGGAATTATGTGATCCTTACTAGCTGGAAGTAAGGGAGATGGGGCATGAAGTTATTTCTAGGAGTTGGACACATACCAAGTTTAGCTCAGTTCTGGGCATCTTTGAAATACCTATACAAACTTGTTCCTACATAGTAACTTGCAACTTTGAATGAAAATGTGCTTGCTTAAAGACGTGCTATATGTTCTGAATGCCCGAATTGGCAATCTGTGTCAAAACTTTGTTAGGAATTATGTGATCCTTAGTAGCTGGAAGTAAGGGAGATGGGGCATGAAGTTATTTCTAGGAGTTGGACACATACCAAGTTTAGCTCAGTTCTGGGCATCTTTGAAATACCTATACAAACTTGTTCCTACATAGTAACTTGCATCTTTGAATGAGAATCTGCTTGCTTACAGCAACGTGCTATATGTTCTGAATGCCCGAATTGGGAATCTGTGTCAAAACTTTGTTAGGAATTATGTGATCCTTACTAGCTGGAAGTAAGGGAGATGGGGCATGAAGTTATTTCTAGGAGTTGGACACATACCAAGTTTAGCTCAGTTCTGGGCATCTTTGAAATACCTATACAAACTTGTTCCTACCTAGTAACTTGCATCTTTGAATGAGAATCTGCTTGCTTACAGCAACGTGCTATATGTTCTGAATGCCCGAATTGGGAATCTGTGTCAAAACTTTGTTAGGAATTATGTGATCCTTACTAGCTGGAAGTAAGGGAGATGGGGCATGAAGTTATTTCTAGGAGTTGGACACATACCAAGTTTAGCTCAGTTCTGGGCATCTTTGAAATACCTATACAAACTTGTTCCTACATAGTAACTTGCAACTTTGAATGAAAATGTGCTTGCTTACAGCAACGTGCTATATGTTCTGAATGCCCGAATTGGTAATCTGTGTCAAAACTTTGTTAGGAATTATGTGATCCTTACTAGCTGGAAGTAAGGGAGATGGGGCATGAAGTTATTTCTAGGAGTTGGACACATACCAAGTTTAGCTCAGATATGGGCATCTTTGAAATACCTATACAAACTTGTTCCTACATAGTAACTTGCATCTTTGAATGAGAATGTGCTTGCTTACAGCAAAGTGCTATATGTTCTGAATGACCGAATTTGGAATCTGTGTCAAAACTTTGTTAGGAATTATGTGATCCTTACTAGCTGGAAGTAAGGGAGATGGGGCATGAAGTTATTTCTAGGAGTTGGACACATACCAAGTTTAGCTCAGTTCTGGGCATCTTTGAAATACCTATACAAACTTTTTCCTACATAGTAACTTGCAACTTTGAATGAAAATGTGCTTGCTTACAGCAACGTGCTATATGTTCTGAATGCCCGAATTGGGAATCTGTGTCAAAACTTTGTTAGGAATTATGTGATCCTTACTAGCTGGAAGTAAGGGAGATGGGGCATGAAGTTATTTCTAGGAGTTGGACACATACCAAGTTTAGCTCAGTTCTGGGCATCTTTGAAATACCTATACAAACTTGTTCCTACATAGTAACTTGCAACTTTGAATGAAAATGTGCTTGCTTACAGCAACGTGCTATATGTTCTGAATGCCCGAATTGGGAATCTGTGTCAAAACTTTGTTAGGAATTATGTGATCCTTACTAGCTGGAAGTAAGGGAGATGGGGCATGAAGTTATTTCTAGGAGTTGGACACATACCAAGTTTAGCTCAGTTCTGGGCATCTTTGAAATACCTATACAAACTTGTTCCTACATAGTAACTTGCAACTTTGAATGAGAATGTGCTTGCTTACAGCAACGTGCTATATGTTCTGAATGCCCGAATTGGGAATCTGTGTCAAAACTTTGTTAGGAATTATGTGATCCTTACTAGCTGGAAGTAAGGGAGATGGGGCATGAAGTTATTTCTAGGAGTTGGACACATACCAAGTTTAGCTCAGTTCTGGGCATCTTTGAAATACCTATACAGACTTGTTCCTACCTAGTAACTTGCATCTTTGAATGAGAATCTGCTTGCTTACAGCAACGTGCTATATGTTCTGAATGCCCGAATTGTGAATCTGTGTCAAAACTTTGTTAGGAATTATGTGATCCTTACTAGCTGGAAGTAAGGGAGATGGGGCATGAAGTTATTTCTAGGAGTAGGACACATACCAAGTTTAGCTCAGTTCTGGGCATCTTTGAAATACCTATACAAACTTGTTCCTACATAGTAACTTGCAACTTTGAATGAAAATGTGCTTGCTTACAGCAACGTGCTATATGTTCTGAATGCCCGAATTGGGAATCTGTGTCAAAACTTTGTTAGGAATTATGTGATCCTTACTAGCTGGAAGTAAGGGAGATGGGGCATGAAGTTATTTCTAGGAGTTGGACACATACCAAGTTTAGCTCAGTTCTGGGCATCTTTGAAATACCTATACAAACTTGTTCCTACATAGTAACTTGCATCTTTGAATGAGAATCTGCTTGCTTACAGCAACGTGCTATATGTTCTGAATGCCCGAATTGGGAATCTGTGTCAAAACTTTGTTAGGAATTATGTGATCCTTACTAGCTGGAAGTAAGGGAGATGGGGCATGAAGTTATTTCTAGGAGTTGGACACATACCAAGTTTAGCTCAGTTCTGGGCATCTTTGAAATACCTATACAAACTTGTTCCTACATAGTAACTTGCAACTTTGAATGAAAATGTGCTTGCTTACAGCAACGTGCTATATGTTCTGAATGCCCGAATTGGGAATCTGTGTCAAAACTTTGTTAGGAATTATGTGATCCTTACTAGCTGGAAGTAAGGGAGATGGGGCATGAAGTTATTTCTAGGAGTTGGACACATACCAAGTTTAGCTCAGTTCTGGGCATCTTTGAAATACCTATACAAACTTGTTCCTACCTAGTAACTTGCATCTTTGAATGAGAATCTGCTTGCTTACAGCAACGTGCTATATGTTCTGAATGCCCGAATTGGGAATCTGTGTCAAAACTTTGTTAGGAATTATGTGATCCTTACTAGCTGGAAGTAAGGGAGATGGGGCATGAAGTTATTTCTAGGAGTTGGACACATACCAAGTTTAGCTCAGTTCTGGGCATCTTTGAAATACCTATACAAACTTGTTCCTACATAGTAACTTGCAACTTTGAATGAAAATGTGCTTGCTTACAGCAACGTGCTATATGTTCTGAATGACCGAATTGGGAATCTGTGTCAAAACTTTGTTAGGAATTATGTGATCCTTACTAGCTGGAAGTAAGGGAGATGGGGCATGAAGTTATTTCTAGGAGTTGGACACATACCAAGTTTAGCTCAGTTCTGGGCATCTTTGAAATACCTATACAAACTTTTTCCTACATAGTAACTTGTAACTTTGAATGAAAATGTGCTTGCTTACAGCAACGTGCTATATGTTCTGAATGCCCGAATTGGGAATCTGTGTCAAAACTTTGTTAGGAATTATGTGATCCTTACTAGCTGGAAGTAAGGGAGATGGGGCATGAAGTTATTTCTAGGAGTTGGACACATACCAAGTTTATCTCAGTTCTGGGCATCTTTGAAATACCTATACAAACTTGTTCCTACATAGTAACTTGCAACTTTGAATGAAAATGTGCTTGCTTACAGCAACGTGCTATATGTTCTGAATGCCCGAATTGGGAATCTGTGTCAAAACTTTGTTAGGAATTATGTGATCCTTACTAGCTGGAAGTAAGGGAGATGGGGCATGAAGTTATTTCTAGGAGTTGGACACATACCAAGTTTAGCTCAGTTCTGGGCATCTTTGAAATACCTATACAAACTTGTTCCTACATAGTAACTTGCAACTTTGAATGAAAATGTGCTTGCTTACAGCAACGTGCTATATGTTCTGAATGCCGAATTGGGAATCTGTGTCAAAACTTTGTTAGGAATTATGTGATCCTTACTAGCTGGAAGTAAGGGAGATGGGGCATGAAGTTATTTCTAGGAGTTGGACACATACCAAGTTTAGCTCAGTTCTGGGCATCTTTGAAATACCTATACAAACTTGTTCCTACATAGTAACTTGCAACTTTGAATGAAAATGTGCTTGCTTACAGCAACGTGCTATATGTTCTGAATGCCCGAATTGGGAATCTGTGTCAAAACTTTGTTAGGAATTATGTGATCCTTACTAGCTGGAAGTAAGGGAGATGGGGCATGAAGTTATTTCTAGGAGTTGGACACATACCAAGTTTAGCTCAGTTCTGGGCATCTTTGAAATACCTATACAAACTTTTTCCTACATAGTAACTTGCAACTTTGAATGAAAATGTGCTTGCTTACAGCAACGTGCTATATGTTCTGAATGCCCGAATTGGGAATCTGTGTCAAAACTTTGTTAGGAATTATGTGATCCTTACTAGCTGGAAGTAAGGGAGATGGGGCATGAAGTTATTTCTAGGAGTTGGACACATACCAAGTTTAGCTCAGTTCTGGGCATCTTTGAAATACCTATACAAACTTGTTCCTACATAGTAACTTGCAACTTTGAATGAAAATGTGCTTGCTTACAGCAACGTGCTATATGTTCTGAATGCCCGAATTGGGAATCTGTGTCAAAACTTTGTTAGGAATTATGTGATCCTTACTAGCTGGAAGTAAGGGAGATGGGGCATGAAGTTATTTCTAGGAGTTGGACACATACCAAGTTTAGCTCAGTTCTGGGCATCTTTGAAATACCTATACAAACTTGTTCCTACATAGTAACTTGCATCTTTGAATGAGAATCTGCTTGCTTACAGCAACGTGCTATATGTTCTGAATGCCCGAATTGGGAATCTGTGTCAAAACTTTGTTAGGAATTATGTGATCCTTACTAGCTGGAAGTAAGGGAGATGGGGCATGAAGTTATTTCTAGGAGTTGGACACATACCAAGTTTAGCTCAGTTCTGGGCATCTTTGAAATACCTATACAAACTTGTTCCTACATAGTAACTTGCAACTTTGAATGAAAATGTGCTTGCTTACAGCAACGTGCTATATGTTCTGAATGCCCGAATTGGGAATCTGTGTCAAAACTTTGTTAGGAATTATGTGATCCTTACTAGCTGGAAGTAAGGGAGATGGGGCATGAAGTTATTTCTAGGAGTTGGACACATACCAAGTTTAGCTCAGTTCTGGGCATCTTTGAAATACCTATACAAACTTGTTCCTACATAGTAACTTGCAACTTTGAATGAAAATGTGCTTGCTTACAGCAACGTGCTATATGTTCTGAATGCCCGAATTGGGAATCTGTGTCAAAACTTTGTTAGGAATTATGTGATCCTTACTAGCTGGAAGTAAGGGAGATGGGGCATGAAGTTATTTCTAGGAGTTGGACACATACCAAGTTTAGCTCAGTTCTGGGCATCTTTGAAATACCTATACAAACTTGTTCCTACCTAGTAACTTGCATCTTTGAATGAGAATCTGCTTGCTTACAGCAACGTGCTATATGTTCTGAATGCCCGAATTGGGAATCTGTGTCAAAACTTTGTTAGGAATTATGTGATCCTAACTAGCTGGAAGTAAGGGAGATGGGGCATGAAGTTATTTCTAGGAGTTGGACACATACCAAGTTTAGCTCAGTTCTGGGCATCTTTGAAATACCTATACAAACTTGTTCCTACATAGTAACTTGCAACTTTGAATGAAAATGTGCTTGCTTACAGCAACGTGCTATATGTTCTGAATGCCCGAATTGGGAATCTGTGTCAAAACTTTGTTAGGAATTATGTGATCCTTACTAGCTGGAAGTAAGGGAGATGGGGCATGAAGTTATTTCTAGGAGTTGGACACATACCAAGTTTAGCTCAGATATGGGCATCTTTGAAATACCTATACAAACTTGTTCCTACATAGTAACTTGCATCTTTGAATGAGAATGTGCTTGCTTACAGCAAAGTGCTATATGTTCTGAATGACCGAATTGGGAATCTGTGTCAAAACTTTGTTAGGAATTATGTGATCCTTACTAGCTGGAAGTAAGGGAGATGGGGCATGAAGTTATTTCTAGGAGTTGGACACATACCAAGTTTAGCTCAGTTCTGGGCATCTTTGAAATACCTATACAAACTTTTTCCTACATAGTAACTTGCAACTTTGAATGAAAATGTGCTTGCTTACAGCAACGTGCTATATGTTCTGAATGCCCGAATTGGGAATCTGTGTCAAAACTTTGTTAGGAATTATGTGATCCTTACTAGCTGGAAGTAAGGGAGATGGGGCATGAAGTTATTTCTAGGAGTTGGACACATACCAAGTTTAGCTCAGTTCTGGGCATCTTTGAAATACCTATACAAACTTGTTCCTACATAGTAACTTGCAACTTTGAATGAAAATGTGCTTGCTTACAGCAACGTGCTATATGTTCTGAATGCCCGAATTGGGAATCTGTGTCAAAACTTTGTTAGGAATTATGTGATCCTTACTAGCTGGAAGTAAGGGAGATGGGGCATGAAGTTATTTCTAGGAGTTGGACACATACCAAGTTTAGCTCAGTTCTGGGCATCTTTGAAATACCTATACAAACTTGTTCCTACATAGTAACTTGCAACTTTGAATGAAAATGTGCTTGCTTACAGCAACGTGCTATATGTTCTGAATGCCCGAATTGGGAATCTGTGTCAAAACTTTGTTAGGAATTATGTGATCCTTACTAGCTGGAAGTAAGGGAGATGGGGCATGAAGTTATTTCTAGGAGTTGGACACATACCAAGTTTAGCTCAGTTCTGGGCATCTTTGAAATACCTATACAAACTTGTTCCTACATAGTAACTTGCAACTTTGAATGAAAATGTGCTTGCTTACAGCAACGTGCTATATGTTCTGAATGCCCGAATTGGGAATCTGTGTCAAAACTTTGTTAGGAATTATGTGATCCTTACTAGCTGGAAGTAAGGGAGATGGGGCATGAAGTTATTTCTAGGAGTTGGACACATACCAAGTTTAGCTCAGTTCTGGGCATCTTTGAAATACCTATACAGACTTGTTCCTACCTAGTAACTTGCATCTTTGAATGAGAATCTGCTTGCTTACAGCAACGTGCTATATGTTCTGAATGCCCGAATTGGGAATCTGTGTCAAAACTTTGTTAGGAATTATGTGATCCTTACTAGCTGGAAGTAAGGGAGATGGGGCATGAAGTTATTTCTAGGAGTAGGACACATACCAAGTTTAGCTCAGTTCTGGGCATCTTTGAAATACCTATACAAACTTGTTCCTACATAGTAACTTGCAACTTTGAATGAAAATGTGCTTGCTTACAGCAACGTGCTATATGTTCTGAATGCCCGAATTGGGAATCTGTGTCAAAACTTTGTTAGGAATTATGTGATCCTTACTAGCTGGAAGTAAGGGAGATGGGGCATGAAGTTATTTCTAGGAGTTGGACACATACCAAGTTTAGCTCAGTTCTGGGCATCTTTGAAATACCTATACAAACTTGTTCCTACATAGTAACTTGCATCTTTGAATGAGAATCTGCTTGCTTACAGCAACGTGCTATATGGTCTGAATGCCCGAATTGGGAATCTGTGTCAAAACTTTGTTAGGAATTATGTGATCCTTACTAGCTGGAAGTAAGGGAGATGGGGCATGAAGTTATTTCTAGGAGTTGGACACATACCAAGTTTAGCTCAGTTCTGGGCATCTTTGAAATACCTATACAAACTTGTTCCTACATAGTAACTTGCAACTTTGAATGAAAATGTGCTTGCTTACAGCAACGTGCTATATGTTCTGAATGCCCGAATTGGGAATCTGTGTCAAAACTTTGTTAGGAATTATGTGATCCTTACTAGCTGGAAGTAAGGGAGATGGGGCATGAAGTTATTTCTAGGAGTTGGACACATACCAAGTTTAGCTCAGTTCTGGGCATCTTTGAAATACCTATACAAACTTGTTCCTACCTAGTAACTTGCATCTTTGAATGAGAATCTGCTTGCTTACAGCAACGTGCTATATGTTCTGAATGCCCGAATTGGGAATCTGTGTCAAAACTTTGTTAGGAATTATGTGATCCTTACTAGCTGGAAGTAAGGGAGATGGGGCATGAAGTTATTTCTAGGAGTTGGACACATACCAAGTTTAGCTCAGTTCTGGGCATCTTTGAAATACCTATACAAACTTGTTCCTACATAGTAACTTGCAACTTTGAATGAAAATGTGCTTGCTTACAGCAACGTGCTATATGTTCTGAATGCCCGAATTGGGAATCTGTGTCAAAACTTTGTTAGGAATTATGTGATCCTTACTAGCTGGAAGTAAGGGAGATGGGGCATGAAGTTATTTCTAGGAGTTGGACACATACCAAGTTTAGCTCAGTTCTGGGCATCTTTGAAATACCTATACAAACTTGTTCCTACATAGTAACTTGCATCTTTGAATGAGAATGTGCTTGCTTACAGCAAAGTGCTATATGTTCTGAATGACCGAATTGGGAATCTGTGTCAAAACTTTGTTAGGAATTATGTGATCCTTACTAGCTGGAAGTAAGGGAGATGGGGCATGAAGTTATTTCTAGGAGTTGGACACATACCAAGTTTAGCTCAGTTCTGGGCATCTTTGAAATACCTATACAAACTTTTTCCTACATAGTAACTTGCAACTTTGAATGAAAATGTGCTTGCTTACAGCAACGTGCTATATGTTCTGAATGCCCGAATTGGGAATCTGTGTCAAAACTTTGTTAGGAATTATGTGATCCTTACTAGCTGGAAGTAAGGGAGATGGGGCATGAAGTTATTTCTAGGAGTTGGACACATACCAAGTTTAGCTCAGTTCTGGGCATCTTTGAAATACCTATACAAACTTGTTCCTACCTAGTAACTTGCATCTTTGAATGAGAATCTGCTTGCTTACAGCAACGTGCTATATGTTCTGAATGCCCGAATTGGGAATCTGTGTCAAAACTTTGTTAGGAATTATGTGATCCTTACTAGCTGGAAGTAAGGGAGATGGGGCATGAAGTTATTTCTAGGAGTTGGACACATACCAAGTTTAGCTCAGTTCTGGGCATCTTTGAAATACCTATACAAACTTGTTCCTACATAGTAACTTGCAACTTTGAATGAAAATGTGCTTGCTTACAGCAACGTGCTATATGTTCTGAATGCCCGAATTGGGAATCTGTGTCAAAACTTTGTTAGGTATTATGTGATCCTTACTAGCTGGAAGTAAGGGAGATGGGGCATGAAGTTATTTCTAGGAGTTGGACACATACCAAGTTTAGCTCAGATATGGGCATCTTTGAAATACCTATACAAACTTGTTCCTACATAGTAACTTGCATCTTTGAATGAGAATGTGCTTGCTTACAGCAAAGTGCTATATGTTCTGAATGACCGAATTGGGAATCTGTGTCAAAACTTTGTTAGGAATTATGTGATCCTTACTAGCTGGAAGTAAGGGAGATGGGGCATGAAGTTATTTCTAGGAGTTGGACACATACCAAGTTTAGCTCAGTTCTGGGCATCTTTGAAATACCTATACAAACTTTTTCCTACATAGTAACTTGCAACTTTGAATGAAAATGTGCTTGCTTACAGCAACGTGCTATATGTTCTGAATGCCCGAATTGGGAATCTGTGTCAAAACTTTGTTAGGAATTATGTGATCCTTACTAGCTGGAAGTAAGGGAGATGGGGCATGAAGTTATTTCTAGGAGTTGGACACATACCAAGTTTAGCTCAGTTCTGGGCATCTTTGAAATACCTATACAAACTTGTTCCTACATAGTAACTTGCAACTTTGAATGAAAATGTGCTTGCTTACAGCAACGTGCTATATGTTCTGAATGCCCGAATTGGGAATCTGTGTCAAAACTTTGTTAGGAATTATGTGATCCTTACTAGCTGGAAGTAAGGGAGATGGGGCATGAAGTTATTTCTAGGAGTTGGACACATACCAAGTTTAGCTCAGTTCTGGGCATCTTTGAAATACCTATACAAACTTGTTCCTACATAGTAACTTGCAACTTTGAATGAAAATGTGCTTGCTTACAGCAACGTGCTATATGTTCTGAATGCCCGAATTGGGAATCTGTGTCAAAACTTTGTTAGGAATTATGTGATCCTTACTAGCTGGAAGTAAGGGAGATGGGGCATGAAGTTATTTCTAGGAGTTGGACACATACCAAGTTTAGCTCAGTTCTGGGCATCTTTGAAATACCTATACAAACTTGTTCCTACATAGTAACTTGCAACTTTGAATGAAAATGTGCTTGCTTACAGCAACGTGCTATATGTTCTGAATGCCCGAATTGGGAATCTGTGTCAAAACTTTGTTAGGAATTATGTGATCCTTACTAGCTGGAAGTAAGGGAGATGGGGCATGAAGTTATTTCTAGGAGTTGGACACATACCAAGTTTAGCTCAGTTCTGGGCATCTTTGAAATACCTATACAGACTTGTTCCTACCTAGTAACTTGCATCTTTGAATGAGAATCTGCTTGCTTACAGCAACGTGCTATATGTTCTGAATGCCCGAATTGGGAATCTGTGTCAAAACTTTGTTAGGAATTATGTGATCCTTACTAGCTGGAAGTAAGGGAGATGGGGCATGAAGTTATTTCTAGGAGTAGGACACATACCAAGTTTAGCTCAGTTCTGGGCATCTTTGAAATACCTATACAAACTTGTTCCTACATAGTAACTTGCAACTTTGAATGAAAATGTGCTTGCTTACAGCAACGTGCTATATGTTCTGAATGCCCGAATTGGGAATCTGTGTCAAAACTTTGTTAGGAATTATGTGATCCTTACTAGCTGGAAGTAAGGGAGATGGGGCATGAAGTTATTTCTAGGAGTTGGACACATACCAAGTTTAGCTCAGTTCTGGGCATCTTTGAAATACCTATACAAACTTGTTCCTACCTAGTAACTTGCATCTTTGAATGAGAATCTGCTTGCTTACAGCAACGTGCTATATGTTCTGAATGCCCGAATTGGGAATCTGTGTCAAAACTTTGTTAGGAATTATGTGATCCTTACTAGCTGGAAGTAAGGGAGATGGGGCATGAAGTTATTTCTAGGAGTTGGACACATACCAAGTTTAGCTCAGTTCTGGGCATCTTTGAAATACCTATACAAACTTGTTCCTACATAGTAACTTGCAACTTTGAATGAAAATGTGCTTGCTTACAGCAACGTGCTATATGTTCTGAATGCCCGAATTGGGAATCTGTGTCAAAACTTTGTTAGGAATTATGTGATCCTTACTAGCTGGAAGTAAGGGAGATGGGGCATGAAGTTATTTCTAGGAGTTGGACACATACCAAGTTTAGCTCAGTTCTGGGCATCTTTGAAATACCTATACAAACTTGTTCCTACATAGTAACTTGCATCTTTGAATGAGAATGTGCTTGCTTACAGCAAAGTGCTATATGTTCTGAATGACCGAATTGGGAATCTGTGTCAAAACTTTGTTAGGAATTATGTGATCCTTACTAGCTGGAAGTAAGGGAGATGGGGCATGAAGTTATTTCTAGGAGTTGGACACATACCAAGTTTAGCTCAGTTCTGGGCATCTTTGAAATACCTATACAAACTTGTTCCTACATAGTAACTTGCAACTTTGAATGAAAATGTGCTTGCTTACAGCAACGTGCTATATGTTCTGAATGCCCGAATTGGGAATCTGTGTCAAAACTTTGTTAGGAATTATGTGATCCTTACTAGCTGGAAGTAAGGGAGATGGGGCATGAAGTTATTTCTAGGAGTTGGACACATACCAAGTTTAGCTCAGTTCTGGGCATCTTTGAAATACCTATACAAACTTGTTCCTACATAGTAACTTGCAACTTTGAATGAAAATGTGCTTGCTTACAGCAACGTGCTATATGTTCTGAATGCCCGAATTGGGAATCTGTGTCAAAACTTTGTTAGGAATTATGTGATCCTTACTAGCTGGAAGTAAGGGAGATGGGGCATGAAGTTATTTCTAGGAGTTGGACACATACCAAGTTTAGCTCAGTTCTGGGCATCTTTGAAATACCTATACAAACTTGTTCCTACATAGTAACTTGCAACTTTGAATGAAAATGTGCTTGCTTACAGCAACGTGCTATATGTTCTGAATGCCCGAATTGGGAATCTGTGTCAAAACTTTGTTAGGAATTATGTGATCCTTACTAGCTGGAAGTAAGGGAGATGGGGCATGAAGTTATTTCTAGGAGTTGGACAAATACCAAGTTTAGCTCAGTTCTGGGCATCTTTGAAATACCTATACAGACTTGTTCCTACCTAGTAACTTGCATCTTTGAATGAGAATCTGCTTGCTTACAGCAACGTGCTATATGTTCTGAATGCCCGAATTGGGAATCTGTGTCAAAACTTTGTTAGGAATTATGTGATCCTTACTAGCTGGAAGTAAGGGAGATGGGGCATGAAGTTATTTCTAGGAGTAGGACACATACCAAGTTTAGCTCAGTTCTGGGCATCTTTGAAATACCTATACAAACTTGTTCCTACATAGTAACTTGCAACTTTGAATGAAAATGTGCTTGCTTACAGCAACGTGCTATATGTTCTGAATGCCCGAATTGGCAATCTGTGTCAAAACTTTGTTAGGAATTATGTGATCCTTACTAGCTGGAAGTAAGGGAGATGGGGCATGAAGTTATTTCTAGGAGTTGGACACATACCAAGTTTAGCTCAGTTCTGGGCATCTTTGAAATACCTATACAAACTTGTTCCTACATAGTAACTTGCATCTTTGAATGAGAATCTGCTTGCTTACAGCAACGTGCTATATGTTCTGAATGCCCGAATTGGGAATCTGTGTCAAAACTTTGTTAGGAATTATGTGATCCTTACTAGCTGGAAGTAAGGGAGATGGGGCATGAAGTTATTTCTAGGAGTTGGACACATACCAAGTTTAGCTCAGTTCTGGGCATCTTTGAAATACCTATACAAACTTGTTCCTACATAGTAACTTGCAACTTTGAATGAAAATGTGCTTGCTTACAGCAACGTGCTATATGTTCTGAATGCCCGAATTTGGAATCTGTGTCAAAACTTTGTTAGGAATTATGTGATCCTTACTAGCTGGAAGTAAGGGAGATGGGGCATGAAGTTATTTCTAGGAGTTGGACACATACCAAGTTTAGCTCAGTTCTGGGCATCTTTGAAATACCTATACAAACTTGTTCCTACATAGTAACTTGCATCTTTGAATGAGAATCTGCTTGCTTACAGCAACGTGCTATATGTTCTGAATGCCCGAATTGGGAATCTGTGTCAAAACTTTGTTAGGAATTATGTGATCCTTACAAGCTGGAAGTAAGCGAGATGGGGCATGAAGTTATTTCTAGGAGTTGGACACATACCAAGTTTAGCTCAGTTCTGGGCATCTTTGAAATACCTATACAAACTTGTTCCTACATAGTAACTTGCAAATTTGAATGAAAATGTGCTTGCTTACAGCAACGTGCTATATGTTCTGAATGCCCGAATTGGGAATCTGTGTCAAAACTTTGTTAGGAATTATGTGATCCTTACTAGCTGGAAGTAAGTGAGATGGGGCATGAAGTTATTTCTAGGAGTTCGACACATACCAAGTTTAGCTCAGTTCTGGGCATCTTTGAAATACCTATACAAACTTGTTCCTACATAGTAACTTGCAACTTTGAATGAGAATCTGCTTGCTTACAGCAACGTGCTATATGTTCTGAATGCCCGAATTGGGAATCTGTGTCAAAACTTTGTTAGGAATTATGTGATCCTTACTAGCTGGAAGTAAGGGAGATGAGGCATGAAGTTATTTCTAGGAGTTGGACACATACCAAGTTTAGCTCAGTTCTGGGCATCTTTGAAATACCTATACAAAGTTGTTCCTACATAGTAACTTGCATCTTTGAATGAGAATGTGCTTGCTTACAGCAAAGTGCTATATGTTCTGAATGCCCGAATTGGGAATCTGTGTCAAAACTTTGTTAGGAATTATGTGATCCTTACTAGCTGGAAGTAAGGGAGATGGGGCATGAAGTTATTTCTAGGAGTTGGACACATACCAAGTTTAGCTCAGTTCTGGGCATCTTTGAAATACCTATACAAACTTGTTCCTACATAGTAACTTGCATCTTTGAATGAGAATGTGCTTGCTTACAGCAAAGTGCTATATGTTCTGAATGCCCGAATTGGGAATCTGTGTCAAAACTTTGTTAGGAATTATGTGATCCTTACTAGCTGAAAGTAAGGGAGATGGGGCATGAAGTTATTTCTTGGAGTTGGAGACATACCAAGTTTAGCTCAGTTCTGGGCATCTTTGAAATACCTATACAAACTTGTTCCTACATAGTAACTTGCAACTTTGAAGGAGAATGTGCTTGCTTGCAGCAACGTGCTATATGTTCTGAATGCCCGAATAGGGAATCTGTGTCAAAACTTTGTTAGGAATTATGTGATCCTTACTAGCTGTAAGTAAGGGAGATGGAGCATGAAGTTATTTCTAGGAGTTGGACACATACCAAGTTTAGCT
Source organism: Diceros bicornis minor (assembly GCF_020826845.1). Taxonomy (NCBI): domain Eukaryota; kingdom Metazoa; phylum Chordata; class Mammalia; order Perissodactyla; family Rhinocerotidae; genus Diceros; species Diceros bicornis. The sequence continues at coordinate 812,301 of NC_080767.1, forward strand.
CAGTTCTGGGCATCTTTGAAATACCTATACAAACTTGTTCCTACATAGTAACTTGCATCTTTGAATGAGAATGTGCTTGCTTACAGCAACGTGCTATATGTTCTGAATGCCCGAATAGGGAATCTGTGTCAAAACTTTGTTAGGAATTATGTGATCCTTACTAGCTGGAAGTAAGGGAGATGGGGCATGAAGTTATTTCTAAGAGTTGGACACATACCAAGTTTAGCTCAGTTCTGGGCATCTTTGAAATACCTATACAAACTTGTTCCTACCTAGTAACTTGCATCTTTGAATGAGAATCTGCTTGCTTACAGCAACGTGCTATATGTTCTGAATGCCCGAATTGGCAATCTGTGTCAAAACTTTGTTAGGAATTATGTGATCCTTACTAGCTGGAAGTAAGGGAGATGGGGCATGAAGTTATTTCTAGGAGTTGGACACATACCAAGTTTAGCTCAGTTCTGGGCATCTTTGAAATACCTATACAAACTTGTTTCTACATAGTAACTTGCAACTTTGAATGAAAATGTGCTTGCTTACAGCAACGTGCTATATGTTCTGAATGCCCGAATTGGGAATCTGTGTCAAAACTTTGTTAGGAATTATGTGATCCTTACTAGCTGGAAGTAAGGGAGATGGGGCATGAAGTTATTTCTAGGAGTTGGACACATACCAAGTTTAGCTCAGTTCTGGGCATCTTTGAAATACCTATACAAACTTGTTCCTACATAGTAACTTGCAACTTTGAAAGAAAATGTGCTTGCTTACAGCAACGTGCTATATGTTCTGAATGCCCGAATTGGGAATCTGTGTCAAAACTTTGTTAGGAATTATGTGATCCTTACTAGCTGGAAGTAAGGGAGATGGGGCATGAAGTTAATTCTAGGAGTTGGAAACACACCAAGTTTAGCTCAGTTCTGGGCATCTTTGAAATACCTATACAAACTGGTTCCTACATAGTAACTTGCATCTTTGAATGAGAATGTGCTTGCTTACAGCAACGTGCTATATGTTCTGAATGCCCGAATTGGCAATCTGTGTCAAAACTTTGTTAGGAATTATGTGATCCTTACTAGCTGTAAGTAAGGGAGATGGGGCATGAAGTTATTTCTAGGAGTTGGACACATACCAAGTTTAGCTCAGTTCTGGGCATCTTTGAAATACCTATACAAACTTGTTCCTACATAGTAACTTGCATCTTTGAATGAGAATGTGCTTGCTTACAGCAACGTGCTATATGTTCTGAATGCCCGAATTGGCAATCTGTGTCAAAACTTTGTTAGGAATTATGTGATCCTTACTAGCTGGAAGTAAGGGAGATGGGGCATGAAGTTATTTCTAGGAGTTGGACACATACCAAGTTTACCTCAGTTCTGGGCATCTTTGAAATACCTATACAAACTTGTTCCTACATAGTAACTTGCATCTTTGAATGAGAATGTGCTTGCTTACAGCAACGTGCTATATGTTCTGAATGCCCGAATTGGGAATCTGTGTCAAAACTTTGTTAGGAATGATGTGATCCTTACTAGTTGGAAGTAAGGGAGATGGGGCATGAAGTTATTTCTAGGAGTTGGACACATACCAAGTTTAGCTCAGTTATGGGCATCTTTGAAATGCCTATACAAACTTGTTCCTACATAGTAACTTGCAACTTTGAATGAGAATGTGCTTGCTTGCAGCAACGTGCCATATGTTCTGAATGCCCGATTTGGGAATCTGTGTCAAAACTTTGTTAGGAATTATGTGATCCTTACTAGCTGGAAGTAAGGGTGATGGAGCATGAAGTTATTTCTATGAGTTGGACACATACCAAGTTTAGCTCAGTTCTGGGCATCTTTGAAATACCTATACAAACTTCTTCCTACATAATAACTTGCATCTTTGAATGAAAATGTGCTTGCTTACAGCAACGTGCTATATGTTCTGAATGCCCGAATTGGCAATCTGTGTTAAAACTTTGTTAGGAATTATGTGATCCTTACTAGCTGGAAGTAAGGGAGATGGGGCATGAAGTTATTTCTAGGAGTTGGACACATACCAAGTTTAGCTGAGTTCTGGGCATCTTTGAAATACCTATACAAACTTGTTCCTACATAGTAACTTGCATCTTTGAATGAGAATCTGCTTGCTTACAGCAACGTGCTATATGTTCTGAATGCCCGAATTGGCAATCTGTGTCAAAAGTTTGTTAGGAATTATGTGATCCTTACTAGCTGTAAGTAAGGGAGATGGGGCATGAAGTTATTTCTAGGAGTTGGACACATACCAAGTTTAGCTCAGTTCTGGGCATCTTTGAAATACCTATACAAACTTGTTCCTACATAGTAACTTGCAACTTTGAATGAGAATGTGCTTGCTTACAGCAACGTGCTATATGTTCTGAATGCCCGAATTGGGAATCTGTGTCAAAACTTTGTTAGGAATTATGTGATCCTTACTAGCTGGAAGTAAGGGAGATGGGGCATGAAGTTATTTCTAGGAGTTGGACACATACCAAGTTTAGCTCAGTTCTGGGCATCTTTGAAATACCTATACAAACTTGTTCCTACATAGTAACTTGCAACTTTGAATGAGAATGTGCTTGCTTACAGCAACGTGCTATATGTTCTGAATGCCCGAATTGGGAATCTGTGTCAAAACTTTGTTAGGAATTATGTGATCCTTACTAGCTGGAAGTAAGGGAGATGGGGCATGAAGTTATTTCTAGGAGTTGGACACAAACCAAGTTTAGCTCAGTTCTGGGCATCTTTGAAATACCTATACAAACTTGTTCCTACCTAGTAACTTGCAACTTTGAATGAGAATGTGCTTGCTTACAGCAACGTGCTATATGTTCTGAATGCCCGAATTGGGAATCTGTGTCAAAACTTTGTTAGGAATTATGTGATCCTTACTAGCTGGAAGTAAGGGAGATGGGGCATGAAGTTATTTCTTGGAGTTGGAGACATACCAAGTTTAGCTCAGTTCTGGGCATCTTTGAAATACCTATACAAACTTGTTCCTACATAGTAACTTGCAACTATGAATGAGAATGTGCTTGCTTGCAGCAACGTGCTATATGTTCTGAATGCCCGATTTGGGAATCTGTGTCAAAACTTTGTTAGGAATTATGTGATCCTTACTAGCTGGAAGTAAGGGAGATGGAGCATGAAGTTATTTCTAGGAGTTGGACACATACCAAGTTTAGCTCAGTTCTGGGCATCTTTGAAATACCTATACAAACTTGTTCCTACATAGTAACTTGCATCTTTGAATGAGAATGTGCTTGCTTACAGCAACGTGCTATATGTTCTGAATGCCCGAATTGGCAATCTGTGTCAAAACTTTGTTAGGAATTATGTGATCCTTACTAGCTGGAAGTAAGGGAGATGGGGCATGATGTCATTTCTAGGAGTTGGACACATACCAAGTTTAGCTCAGTTCTGGGCATCTTTGAAATACCTATACAAACTTGTTCCTACATAGTAACTTGCGTCTTTGAATGAGAATCTGCTTGCTTACAGCAACGTGCTATATATTCTGAATGCCCGAATTGGGAATCTGTGTCAAAACTTTGTTAGGAATTATGTGATCCTTAGAAGCTGGAAGTAAGGGAGATGGGGCATGAAGTTATTTCTAGGAGTTGGACACATACCAAGTTTAGCTCAGTTCTGGGCATCTTTGAAATACCTATACAAACTTGTTCCTACATAGTAACTTGCAACTTTGAATGAAAATGTGCTTGCTTACAGCAACGTGCTATATGTTCTGAATGCCCGAATTGGGAATCTGTGTCAAAACATTGTTAGGAATTATGTGATCCTTACTAGCTGGAAGTAAGGGAGATGGGGCATGAAGTTATTTCTAGGAGTTGGACACATACCAAGTTTAGCTCAGTTCTGGGCATCTTTGAAATACCTATACAAACTTGTTCCTACATAGTAACTTGCATCTTTGAATGAGAATGTGCTTGCTTACAGCAACGTGCTATATGTTCTGAATGCCCGAATTGGCAATCTGTGTCAAAACTTTGTTAGGAATTATGTGATCCTTACTAGCTGGAAGTAAGGGAGATGGGGCATGAAGTTATTTCTAGGAGTTGGACACATACCAAGTTTAGCTCAGTTCTGGGCATCTTTGAAATGCCTATACAAACTTGTTCCTACATAGTAACTTGCATCTTTGAATGAGAATCTGCTTGCTTGCAGCAACGTGCTATATGTTCTGAATGCCCGAATTGGGAATCTGTGTCAAAACTTTGTTAGGAATTATGTGATCCTTACTAGCTGGAAGTAAGGGAGATGGGGCATGAAGTTATTTCTAGGAGTTGGACACATACCAAGTTTAGCTCAGTTCTGGGCATCTTTGAAATACCTATACAAACTTGTTCCTACATAGTAACTTGCTACTTTGAATAAGAATGTGCTTGCTTATAGCAACGTGCTATATGTTCTGAATGCCCGAATTGGGAATCTGTGTCAAAACTTTGTTAGGAATTATGTGATCCTTAATAGCTGGAAGTAAGGGAGATGGGGCATGAAGTTATTTCTAGGAGTTGGACACATACCAAGTTTAGCTCAGTTCTGGGCATCTTTGAAATACCTATACAAACTTGTTCCTACATAGTAACTTGCAACTTTGAATGAGAATGTGCTTGCTTACAGCAACGTGCTATATGTTCTGAATGCCCGAATTGGGAATCTGTGTCAAAACTTTGTTAGGAATTATGTGATCCTTACTAGCTGGAAGTAAGGGAGATGGAGCATGAAGTTATTTCTAGGAGTTGGACACATACCAAGTTTAGCTCAGTTCTGGGCATCTTTGAAATACCTATACAAACTTGTTCCTACATAGTAACTTGCAACTTTGAATGAAAATGTGCTTGCTTACAGCAACGTGCTATATGTTCTGAATGCCGAATTGGGAATCTGTGTCAAAACTTTGTTAGGAATTATGTGATTCTTACTACCTGGAAGTAAGGGAGATGGGGCATGAAGTTATTTCCAGGAGTTGGACACATACCAAGTTTAGCTCAGTTCTGGGCATCTTTGAAATACCTATACAAACTTGTTCCTACATAGTAACTTGCAACTTTGAATGAAAATGTGCTTGCTTACAGCAACGTGCTATATGTTCTGAATGCCCGAATTGGGAATCTGTGTCAAAACTTTGTTAGGAATTATGTGATCCTTACTAGCTGGAAGTAAGGGAGATTGGGCATGAAGTTATTTCTAGGAGTTGGACACATACCAAGTTTAGCTCAGTTCTGGGCATCTTTGAAATACCTATACAAACTTGTTCCTACATAGTAACTTGCAACTTTGAATGAGAAAGTGCTTGCTTACAGCAACGTGCTATATGTTCTGAATGCCCGAATTGGGAACCTGTGTCAAAACTTTGTTAGGAATTATGTGATCCTTACTAGCTGGAAGTAAGGGAGATGGGGCATGAAGTTATTTCTTGGAGTTGGAGACATACCAAGTTTAGCTCAGTTCTGGGCATCTTTGAAATACCTATACAAACTTGTTCCTACATAGTAACTTGCATCTTTGAATGAGAATGTGCTTGCTTACAGCAACGTGCTATATGTTCTGAATGCCCGAATTGGCAATCTGTGTCAAAACTTTGTTAGGAATTATGTGATCCTTACTAGCTGGAAGTAAGGGAGATGGGGCATGAAGTTATTTCTAGGAGTTGGAGACATATCAAGTTTAGCTCAATTCTGGGCATCTTTGAAATACCTATACAAACTTTGTCCTACATAGTAACTTGCATCTTTGAATGAGAATCTGCTTGCTTACAGCAACGTGCTATATGTTCTGAATGCCCGAATTGGGAATCTGTGTCAAAACTTTGTTAGGAATTATGTGATCCTTACTAGCTGGAAGTAAGGGAAATGGGGAATGAAGTTATTTCTAGGAGTTGGAGACATACCAAGTTTAGCTCAGTTCTGGGCATCTTTGAAATACCTATACAAACTTGTTCCTACATAGTAACTTGCATCTTTGAATGAGAATCTGCTTGCTTACAGCAACGTGCTATATGTTCTGAATGCCCGAATTGGCAATCTGTGTCAAAACTTTGTTAGGAATTATGTGATCCTTACTAGCTGGAAGTAAGGGAGATGGGGCATGAAGTTATTTCTAGGAGTTGGACACATACCAAGTTTAGCTCAGTTCTGGGCATCTTTGAATTACCTATACAAACTTGTTCCTACATAGTAACTTGCATCTTTGAATGAGAATCTGCTTGCTTGCAGCAACGTGCTATATGTTCTGAATGCCCGAATTGGGAATCTGTGTCAAAACTTTGTTAGGAATTATGTGATCCTTACTAGCTGGAAGTAAGGGAGATGGGGCATGAAGTTATTTCTAGGAGTTGGACACATACCAAGTTTAGCTCAGTTCTGGGCATCTTTGAAATACCTATACAAACTTGTTCCTACATAGTAACTTGCAACTTTGAATGAGAATGTGCTTGCTTACAGCAACGTGCTATATGTTCTGAATGCCGAATTGGGAATCTGTGTCAAAACTTTGTTAGGAATTATGTGATCCTTACTAGCTGGAAGTAAGGGAGATGGGGCATGAAGTTATTTCTAGGAGTTGGACACATACCAAGTTTAGCTCAGTTCTGGGCATCTTTGAAATACCTATACAAACTTGTTCCTACATAGTAACTTGCATCTTTGAATGAGAATCTGCTTGCTTACAGCAACGTGCTATATGTTCTGAATGCCCGAATTGGCAATCTGTGTCAAAAGTTTGTTAGGAATTATGTGATCCTTACTAGCTGTAAGTAAGGGAGATGGGGCATGAAGTTATTTCTAGGAGTTGGACACATACCAAGTTTAGCTCAGTTCTGGGCATCTTTGAAATACCTATACAAACTTGTTCCTACATAGTAACTTGCAACTTTGAATGAGAATGTGCTTGCTTACAGCAACGTGCTATATGTTCTGAATGCCCGAATTGGGAATCTGTGTCAAAACTTTGTTAGGAATTATGTGATCCTTACTAGCTGGAAGTAAGGGAGATGGGGCATGAAGTTATTTCTAGGAGTTGGACACATACCAAGTTTAGCTCAGTTCTGGGCATCTTTGAAATACCTATACAAACTTGTTCCTACATAGTAACTTGCAACTTTGAATGAGAAAGTGCTTGCTTACAGCAACGTGCTATATGTTCTGAATGCCCGAATTCGGAACCTGTGTCAAAACTTTGTTAGGAATTATGTGATCCTTACTAGCTGGAAGTAAGGGAGATGGGGCATGAAGTTATTTCTTGGAGTTGGAGACATACCAAGTTTAGCTCAGTTCTGGGCATCTTTGAAATACCTATACAAACTTGTTCCTACATAGTAACTTGCATCTTTGAATGAGAATGTGCTTGCTTACAGCAACGTGCTATATGTTCTGAATGCCCGAATTGGCAATCTGTGTCAAAACTTTGTTAGGAATTATGTGATCCTTACTAGCTGGAAGTAAGGGAGATGGGGCATGAAGTTATTTCTAGGAGTTGGAGACATATCAAGTTTAGCTCAATTCTGGGCATCTTTGAAATACCTATACAAACTTTGTCCTACATAGTAACTTGCATCTTTGAATGAGAATCTGCTTGCTTACAGCAACGTGCTATATGTTCTGAATGCCCGAATTGGGAATCTGTGTCAAAACTTTGTTAGGAATTATGTGATCCTTACTAGCTGGAAGTAAGGGAGATGGGGAATGAAGTTATTTCTAGGAGTTGGAGACATACCAAGTTTAGCTCAGTTCTGGGCATCTTTGAAATACCTATACAAACTTGTTCCTACATAGTAACTTGCATCTTTGAATGAGAATCTGCTTGCTTACAGCAACGTGCTATATGTTCTGAATGCCCGAATTGGCAATCTGTGTCAAAACTTTGTTAGGAATTATGTGATCCTTACTAGCTGGAAGTAAGGGAGATGGGGCATGAAGTTATTTCTAGGAGTTGGACACATACCAAGTTTAGCTCAGTTCTGGGCATCTTTGAATTACCTATACAAACTTGTTCCTACATAGTAACTTGCATCTTTGAATGAGAATCTGCTTGCTTGCAGCAACGTGCTATATGTTCTGAATGCCCGAATTGGGAATCTGTGTCAAAACTTTGTTAGGAATTATGTGATCCTTACTAGCTGGAAGTAAGGGAGATGGGGCATGAAGTTATTTCTAGGAGTTGGACACATACCAAGTTTAGCTCAGTTCTGGGCATCTTTGAAATACCTATACAAACTTGTTCCTACATAGTAACTTGCAACTTTGAATGAGAATGTGCTTGCTTACAGCAACGTGCTATATGTTCTGAATGCCGAATTGGGAATCTGTGTCAAAACTTTGTTAGGAATTATGTGATCCTTACTAGCTGGAAGTAAGGGAGATTGGGCATGAAGTTATTTCTAGGAGTTGGACACATACCAAGTTTAGCTCAGTTCTGGGCATCTTTGAAATACCTATACAAACTTGTTCCTACATAGTAACTTGCATCTTTGAATGAGAATCTGCTTGCTTACAGCAACGTGCTATATGTTCTGAATGCCCGAATTGGCAATCTGTGTCAAAAGTTTGTTAGGAATTATGTGATCCTTACTAGCTGTAAGTAAGGGAGATGGGGCATGAAGTTATTTCTAGGAGTTGGACACATACCAAGTTTAGCTCAGTTCTGGGCATCTTTGAAATACCTATACAAACTTGTTCCTACATAGTAACTTGCAACTTTGAATGAGAATGTGCTTGCTTACAGCAACGTGCTATATGTTCTGAATGCCCGAATTGGGAATCTGTGTCAAAACTTTGTTAGGAATTATGTGATCCTTACTAGCTGGAAGTAAGGGAGATGGGGCATGAAGTTATTTCTAGGAGTTGGACACATACCAAGTTTAGCTCAGTTCTGGGCATCTTTGAAATACCTATACAAACTTGTTCCTACATAGTAACTTGCAACTTTGAATGAGAATGTGGTTGCTTACAGCAACGTGCTATATGTTCTGAATGCCCGAATTGGGAATCTGTGTCAAAACTTTGTTAGGAATTATGTGATCCTTACTAGCTGGAAGTAAGGGAGATGGGGCATGAAGTTATTTCTAGGAGTTGGACACAAACCAAGTTTAGCTCAGTTCTGGGCATCTTTGAAATACCTATACAAACTTGTTCCTACCTAGTAACTTGCAACTTTGAATGAGAATGTGCTTGCTTACAGCAACGTGCTATATGTTCTGAATGCCCGAATTGGGAATCTGTGTCAAAACTTTGTTAGGAATTATGTGATCATTACTAGCTGGAAGTAAGGGAGATGGGGCATGAAGTTATTTCTTGGAGTTGGAGACATACCAAGTTTAGCTCAGTTCTGGGCATCTTTGAAATACCTATACAAACTTGTTCCTACATAGTAACTTGCAACTTTGAATGAGAATGTGCTTGCTTGCAGCAACGTGCTATATGTTCTGAATGCCCGATTTGGGAATCTGTGTCAAAACTTTGTTAGGAATTATGTGATCCTTACTAGCTGGAAGTAAGGGAGATGGAGCATGAAGTTATTTCTAGGAGTTGGACACATACCAAGTTTAGCTCAGTTCTGGGCATCTTTGAAATACCTATACAAACTTGTTCCTACATAGTAACTTGCATCTTTGAATGAGAATGTGCTTGCTTACAGCAACGTGCTATATGTTCTGAATGCCCGAATTGGCAATCTGTGTCAAAACTTTGTTAGGAATTATGTGATCCTTACTAGCTGGAAGTAAGGGAGATGGGGCATGATGTCATTTCTAGGAGTTGGACACATACCAAGTTTAGCTCAGTTCTGGGCATCTTTGAAATACCTATACAAACTTGTTCCTACATAGTAACTTGCGTCTTTGAATGAGAATCTGCTTGCTTACAGCAACGTGCTATATATTCTGAATGCCCGAATTGGGAATCTGTGTCAAAACTTTGTTAGGAATTATGTGATCCTTAGAAGCTGGAAGTAAGGGAGATGGGGCATGAAGTTATTTCTAGGAGTTGGACACATACCAAGTTTAGCTCAGTTCTGGGCATCTTTGAAATACCTATACAAACGTGTTCCTACATAGTAACTTGCAACTTTGAATGAGAATGTGCTTGCTTGCAGCAACGTGCTATATGTTCTGAATGCCCGATTTGGGAATCTGTGTCAAAACTTTGTTAGGAATTATGTGATCCTTACTAGCTGGAAGTAAGGGAGATGGGGCATGAAGTTATTTCTAGGAGTTGGACACATACCAAGTTGAGCTCAGTTCTGGGCATCTTTGAAATACCTATACAAACTTGTTCCTACATAGTAACTTGCATCTTTGAATGAGAATCTGCTTGCTTACAGCAACGTGCTATATGTTCTGAATGCCCGAATTGGGAATCTGTGTCAAAACTTTGTTAGGAATTATGTGATCCTTACTAGCTGGAGGTAAGGGAGATGGAGCATGAAGTTATTTCTAGGAGTTGGACACATACCAAGTTTAGCTCAGTTCTGGGCATCTTTGAAATACCTATACAAACTTGTTCCTACATAGTAACTTGCAACTTTGAATGAGAATGTGCTTGCTTACAGCAACGTGCTATATGTTCTGAATGCCGAATTGGGAATCTGTGTCAAAACTTTGTTAGGAATTATGTGATCCTTACTACCTGGAAGTAAGGGAGATGGGGCATGAAGTTATTTCCAGGAGTTGGACACATACCAAGTTTAGCTCAGTTCTGGGCATCTTTGAAATACCTATACAAACTTGTTCCTACATAGTAACTTGCATCTTTGAATGAGAATGTGCTTGCTTACAGCAACGTGCTATATGTTCTGAATGCCTGAATTGGCAATCTGTGTCAAAACTTTGTTAGGAATTATGTGATCCTTACTAGCTGGAAGTAAGGGAGATGGGGCATGAAGTTATTTCTAGGAGTTGGACACATACCAAGTTTAGCTCAGTTCTGGGCATCTTTGAAATGCCTATACAAACTTGTTCCTACATAGTAACTTGCATCTTTGAATGAGAATCTGCTTGCTTGCAGCAACGTGCTATATGTTCTGAATGCCCGAATTGGGAATCTGTGTCAAAACTTTGTTAGGAATTATGTGATCCTTACTAGCTGGAAGTAAGGGAGATGGGGCATGAAGTTATTTCTAGGAGTTGGACACATACCAAGTTTAGCTCAGTTCTGGGCATCTTTGAAATACCTATACAAACTTGTTCCTACATAGTAACTTGCAACTTTGAATAAGAATGTGCTTGCTTATAGCAACGTGCTATATGTTCTGAATGCCCGAATTGGGAATCTGTGTCAAAACTTTGTTAGGAATTATGTGATCCTTACTAGCTGGAAGTAAGGGAGATGGGGCATGAAGTTATTTCTAGGAGTTGGACACATACCAAGTTTAGCTCAGTTCTGGGCATCTTTGAAATACCTATACAAACTTGTTCCTACATAGTAACTTGCATCTTTGAATGAGAATCTGCTTGCTTACAGCAACGTGCTATATGTTCTGAATGCCCGAATTGGCAATCTGTGTCAAAAGTTTGTTAGGAATTATGTGATCCTTACTAGCTGTAAGTAAGGGAGATGGGGCATGAAGTTATTTCTAGGAGTTGGACACATACCAAGTTTAGCTCAGTTCTGGGCATCTTTGAAATACCTATACAAACTTGTTCCTACATAGTAACTTGCAACTTTGAATGAGAATGTGCTTGCTTACAGCAACGTGCTATATGTTCTGAATTCCCGAATTGGGAATCTGTGTCAAAACTTTGTTAGGAATTATGTGATCCTTACTAGCTGGAAGTAAGGGAGATGGGGCATGAAGTTATTTCTAGGAGTTGGACACATACCAAGTTTAGCTCAGTTCTGGGCATCTTTGAAATACCTATACAAACTTGTTCCTACATAGTAACTTGCAACTTTGAATGAGAATGTGCTTGCTTACAGCAACGTGCTATATGTTCTGAATGCCCGAATTGGGAATCTGTGTCAAAACTTTGTTAGGAATTATGTGATCCTTACTAGCTGGAAGTAAGGGAGATGGGGCATGAAGTTATTTCTAGGAGTTGGACACAAACCAAGTTTAGCTCAGTTCTGGGCATCTTTGAAATACCTATACAAACTTGTTCCTACCTAGTAACTTGCAACTTTGAATGAGAATGTGCTTGCTTACAGCAACGTGCTATATGTTCTGAATGCCCGAATTGGGAATCTGTGTCAAAACTTTGTTAGGAATTATGTGATCCTTACTAGCTGGAAGTAAGGGAGATGGGGCATGAAGTTATTTCTTGGAGTTGGAGACATACCAAGTTTAGCTCAGTTCTGGGCATCTTTGAAATACCTATACAAACTTGTTCCTACATAGTAACTTGCAACTTTGAATGAGAATGTGCTTGCTTGCAGCAACGTGCTATATGTTCTGAATGCCCGATTTGGGAATCTGTGTCAAAACTTTGTTAGGAATTATGTGATCCTTACTAGCTGGAAGTAAGGGAGATGGAGCATGAAGTTATTTCTAGGAGTTGGACACATACCAAGTTTAGCTCAGTTCTGGGCATCTTTGAAATACCTATACAAACTTGTTCCTACATAGTAACTTGCATCTTTGAATGAGAATGTGCTTGCTTACAGCAACGTGCTATATGTTCTGAATGCCCGAATTGGCAATCTGTGTCAAAACTTTGTTAGGAATTATGTGATCCTTACTAGCTGGAAGTAAGGGAGATGGGGCATGATGTCATTTCTAGGAGTTGGACACATACCAAGTTTAGCTCAGTTCTGGGCATCTTTGAAATGCCTATACAAACTTGTTCCTACATAGTAACTTGCATCTTTGAATGAGAATCTGCTTGCTTGCAGCAACGTGCTATATGTTCTGAATGCCCGAATTGGGAATCTGTGTCAAAACTTTGTTAGGAATTATGTGATCCTTACTAGCTGGAAGTAAGGGAGATGGGGCATGAAGTTATTTCTAGGAGTTGGACACATACCAAGTTTAGCTCAGTTCTGGGCATCTTTGAAATACCTATACAAACTTGTTCCTTCATAGTAACTTGCAACTTTGAATAAGAATGTGCTTGCTTATAGCAACGTGCTATATGTTCTGAATGCCCGAATTGGGAATCTGTGTCAAAACTTTGTTAGGAATTATGTGATTCTTACTACCTGGAAGTAAGGGAGATGGGGCATGAAGTTATTTCCAGGAGTTGGACACATACCAAGTTTAGCTCAGTTCTGGGCATCTTTGAAATACCTATACAAACTTGTTCCTACATAGTAACTTGCAACTTTGAATGAGAAAGTGCTTGCTTACAGCAACGTGCTATATGTTCTGAATGCCCGAATTGGGAACCTGTGTCAAAACTTTGTTAGGAATTATGTGATCCTTACTAGCTGGAAGTAAGGGAGATGGGGCATGAAGTTATTTCTTGGAGTTGGAGACATACCAAGTTTAGCTCAGTTCTGGGCATCTTTGAAATACCTATACAAACTTGTTCCTACATAGTAACTTGCATCTTTGAATGAGAATGTGCTTGCTTACAGCAACGTGCTATATGTTCTGAATGCCCGAATTGGCAATCTGTGTCAAAACTTTGTTAGGAATTATGTGATCCTTACTAGCTGGAAGTAAGGGAGATGGGGCATGAAGTTATTTCTAGGAGTTGGAGACATATCAAGTTTAGCTCAATTCTGGGCATCTTTGAAATACCTATACAAACTTTGTCCTACATAGTAACTTGCATCTTTGAATGAGAATCTGCTTGCTTACAGCAACGTGCTATATGTTCTGAATGCCCGAATTGGGAATCTGTGTCAAAACTTTGTTAGGAATTATGTGATCCTTACTAGCTGGAAGTAAGGGAGATGGGGCATGAAGTTATTTCTAGGAGTTGGACACATACCAAGTTTAGCTCAGTTCTGGGCATCTTTGAATTACCTATACAAACTTGTTCCTACATAGTAACTTGCATCTTTGAATGAGAATCTGCTTGCTTGCAGCAACGTGCTATATGTTCTGAATGCCCGAATTGGGAATCTGTGTCAAAACTTTGTTAGGAATTATGTGATCCTTACTAGCTGGAAGTAAGGGAGATGGGGCATGAAGTTATTTCTAGGAGTTGGACACATACCAAGTTTAGCTCAGTTCTGGGCATCTTTGAAATACCTATACAAACTTGTTCCTACATAGTAACTTGCAACTTTGAATGAGAATGTGCTTGCTTACAGCAACGTGCTATATGTTCTGAATGCCGAATTGGGAATCTGTGTCAAAACTTTGTTAGGAATTATGTGATCCTTACTAGCTGGAAGTAAGGGAGATGGGGCATGAAGTTATTTCTAGGAGTTTGACACATACCAAGTTTAGCTCAGTTCTGGGCATCTTTGAAATACCTATACAAACTTGTTCCTACATAGTAACTTGCATCTTTGAATGAGAATCTGCTTGCTTACAGCAACGTGCTATATGTTCTGAATGCCCGAATTGGCAATCTGTGTCAAAAGTTTGTTAGGAATTATGTGATCCTTACTAGCTGTAAGTAAGGGAGATGGGGCATGAAGTTATTTCTAGGAGTTGGACACATACCAAGTTTAGCTCAGTTCTGGGCATCTTTGAAATACCTATACAAACTTGTTCCTACATAGTAACTTGCAACTTTTAATGAGAATGTGCTTGCTTACAGCAACGTGCTATATGTTCTGAATTCCCGAATTGGGAATCTGTGTCAAAACTTTGTTAGGAATTATGTGATCCTTACTAGCTGGAAGTAAGGGAGATGGGGCATGAAGTTATTTCTAGGAGTTGGACACATACCAAGTTTAGCTCAGTTCTGGGCATCTTTGAAATACCTATACAAACTTGTTCCTACATAGTAACTTGCAACTTTGAATGAGAATGTGCTTGCTTACAGCAACGTGCTATATGTTCTGAATGCCCGAATTGGGAATCTGTGTCAAAACTTTGTTAGGAATTATGTGATCCTTACTAGCTGGAAGTAAGGGAGATGGGGCATGAAGTTATTTCTAGGAGTTGGACACAAACCAAGTTTAGCTCAGTTCTGGGCATCTTTGAAATACCTATACAAACTTGTTCCTACCTAGTAACTTGCAACTTTGAATGAGAATGTGCTTGCTTACAGCAACGTGCTATATGTTCTGAATGCCCGAATTGGGAATCTGTGTCAAAACTTTGTTAGGAATTATGTGATCCTTACTAGCTGGAAGTAAGGGAGATGGGGCATGAAGTTATTTCTTGGAGTTGGAGACATACCAAGTTTAGCTCAGTTCTGGGCATCTTTGAAATACCTATACAAACTTGTTCCTACATAGTAACTTGCAACTTTGAATGAGAATGTGCTTGCTTGCAGCAACGTGCTATATGTTCTGAATGCCCGATTTGGGAATCTGTGTCAAAACTTTGTTAGGAATTATGTGATCCTTACTAGCTGGAAGTAAGGGAGATGGAGCATGAAGTTATTTCTAGGAGTTGGACACATACCAAGTTTAGCTCAGTTCTGGGCATCTTTGAAATACCTATACAAACTTGTTCCTACATAGTAACTTGCATCTTTGAATGAGAATGTGCTTGCTTACAGCAACGTGCTATATGTTCTGAATGCCCGAATTGGCAATCTGTGTCAAAACTTTGTTAGGAATTATGTGATCCTTACTAGCTGGAAGTAAGGGAGATGGGGCATGATGTCATTTCTAAGAGTTGGACACATACCAAGTTTAGCTCAGTTCTGGGCATCTTTGAAATGCCTATACAAAACTGTTCCTACATAGTAACTTGCATCTTTGAATGAGAATCTGCTTGCTTGCAGCAACGTGCTATATGTTCTGAATGCCCGAATTGGGAATCTGTGTCAAAACTTTGTTAGGAATTATGTGATCCTTACTAGCTGGAAGTAAGGGAGATGGGGCATGAAGTTATTTCTAGGAGTTGGACACATACCAAGTTTAGCTCAGTTCTGGGCATCTTTGAAATACCTATACAAACTTGTTCCTTCATAGTAACTTGCAACTTTGAATAAGAATGTGCTTGCTTATAGCAACGTGCTATATGTTCTGAATGCCCGAATTGGGAATCTGTGTCAAAACTTTGTTAGGAATTATGTGATTCTTACTACCTGGAAGTAAGGGAGATGGGGCATGAAGTTATTTCCAGGAGTTGGACACATACCAAGTTTAGCTCAGTTCTGGGCATCTTTGAAATACCTATACAAACTTGTTCCTACATAGTAACTTGCAACTTTGAATGAGAAAGTGCTTGCTTACAGCAACGTGCTATATGTTCTGAATGCCCGAATTGGGAACCTGTGTCAAAACTTTGTTAGGAATTATGTGATCCTTACTAGCTGGAAGTAAGGGAGATGGGGCATGAAGTTATTTCTTGGAGTTGGAGACATACCAAGTTTAGCTCAGTTCTGGGCATCTTTGAAATACCTATACAAACTTGTTCCTACATAGTAACTTGCATCTTTGAATGAGAATGTGCTTGCTTACAGCAACGTGCTATATGTTCTGAAGCCCGAATTGGCAATCTGTGTCAAAACTTTGTTAGGAATTATGTGATCCTTACTAGCTGGAAGTAAGGGAGATGGGGCATGAAGTTATTTCTAGGAGTTGGAGACCTATCAAGTTTAGCTCAATTCTGGGCATCTTTGAAATACCTATACAAACTTTGTCCTACATAGTAACTTGCATCTTTGAATGAGAATCTGCTTGCTTACAGCAACGTGCTATATGTTCTGAATGCCCGAATTGGGAATCTGTGTCAAAACTTTGTTAGGAATTATGTGATCCTTACTAGCTGGAAGTAAGGGAGATGGGGCATGAAGTTATTTCTAGGAGTTGGACACATACCAAGTTTAGCTCAGTTCTGGGCATCTTTGAATTACCTATACAAACTTGTTCCTACATAGTAACTTGCATCTTTGAATGAGAATCTGCTTGCTTGCAGCAACGTGCTATATGTTCTGAATGCCCGAATTGGGAATCTGTGTCAAAACTTTGTTAGGAATTATGTGATCCTTACTAGATGGAAGTAAGGGAGATGGGGCATGAAGTTATTTCTAGGAGTTGGACACATACCAAGTTTAGCTCAGTTCTGGGCATCTTTGAAATACCTATACAAACTTGTTCCTACATAGTAACTTGCAACTTTGAATGAGAATGTGCTTGCTTACAGCAACGTGCTATATGTTCTGAATGCCGAATTGGGAATCTGTGTCAAAACTTTGTTAGGAATTATGTGATCCTTACTAGCTGGAAGTAAGGGAGATGGGGCCTGAAGTTATTTCTAGGAGTTTGACACATACCAAGTTTAGCTCAGTTCTGGGCATCTTTGAAATACCTATACAAACTTGTTCCTACATAGTAACTTGCATCTTTGAATGAGAATCTGCTTGCTTACAGCAACGTGCTATATGTTCTGAATGCCCGAATTGGCAATCTGTGTCAAAAGTTTGTTAGGAATTATGTGATCCTTACTAGCTGGAAGTAAGGGAGATGGGGCATGAAGTTATTTCTAGGAGTTGGACACATACCAAGTTTAGCTCAGTTCTGGGCATCTTTGAAATACCTATACAAACTTGTTCCTACATAGTAACTTGCAACTTTTAATGAGAATGTGCTTGCTTACAGCAACGTGCTATATGTTCTGAATTCCCGAATTGGGAATCTGTGTCAAAACTTTGTTAGGAATTATGTGATCCTTACTAGCTGGAAGTAAGGGAGATGGGGCATGAAGTTATTTCTAGGAGTTGGACACATACCAAGTTTAGCTCAGTTCTGGGCATCTTTGAAATACCTATACAAACTTGTTCCTACATAGTAACTTGCAACTTTGAATGAGAATGTGCTTGCTTACAGCAACGTGCTATATGTTCTGAATGCCCGAATTGGGAATCTGTGTCAAAACTTTGTTAGGAATTATGTGATCCTTACTAGCTGGAAGTAAGGGAGATGGGGCATGAAGTTATTTCTAGGAGTTGGACACAAACCAAGTTTAGCTCAGTTCTGGGCATCTTTGAAATACCTATACAAACTTGTTCCTACCTAGTAACTTGCAACTTTGAATGAGAATGTGCTTGCTTACAGCAACGTGCTATATGTTCTGAATGCCCGAATTGGGAATCTGTGTCAAAACTTTGTTAGGAATTATGTGATCCTTACTAGCTGGAAGTAAGGGAGATGGGGCATGAAGTTATTTCTTGGAGTTGGAGACATACCAAGTTTAGCTCAGTTCTGGGCATCTTTGAAATACCTATACAAACTTGTTCCTACATAGTAACTTGCAACTTTGAATGAGAATGTGCTTGCTTGCAGCAACGTGCTATATGTTCTGAATGCCCGATTTGGGAATCTGTGTCAAAACTTTGTTAGGAATTATGTGATCCTTACTAGCTGGAAGTAAGGGAGATGGAGCATGAAGTTATTTCTAGGAGTTGGACACATACCAAGTTTAGCTCAGTTCTGGGCATCTTTGAAATACCTATACAAACTTGTTCCTACATAGTAACTTGCATCTTTGAATGAGAATGTGCTTGCTTACAGCAACGTGCTATATGTTCTGAATGCCCGAATTGGCAATCTGTGTCAAAACTTTGTTAGGAATTATGTGATCCTTACTAGCTGGAAGTAAGGGAGATGGGGCATGATGTCATTTCTAGGAGTTGGACACATACCAAGTTTAGCTCAGTTCTGGGCATCTTTGAAATGCCTATACAAACTTGTTCCTACATAGTAACTTGCATCTTTGAATGAGAATCTGCTTGCTTGCAGCAACGTGCTATATGTTCTGAATGCCCGAATTGGGAATCTGTGTCAAAACTTTGTTAGGAATTATGTGATCCTTACTAGCTGGAAGTAAGGGAGATGGGGCATGAAGTTATTTCTAGGAGTTGGACACATACCAAGTTTAGCTCAGTTCTGGGCATCTTTGAAATACCTATACAAACTTGTTCCTTCATAGTAACTTGCAACTTTGAATAAGAATGTGCTTGCTTATAGCAACGTGCTATATGTTCTGAATGCCCGAATTGGGAATCTGTGTCAAAACTTTGTTAGGAATTATGTGATTCTTACTACCTGGAAGTAAGGGAGATGGGGCATGAAGTTATTTCCAGGAGTTGGACACATACCAAGTTTAGCTCAGTTCTGGGCATCTTTGAAATACCTATACAAACTTGTTCCTACATAGTAACTTGCAACTTTGAATGAGAAAGTGCTTGCTTACAGCAACGTGCTATATGTTCTGAATGCCCGAATTGGGAACCTGTGTCAAAACTTTGTTAGGAATTATGTGATCCTTACTAGCTGGAAGTAAGGGAGATGGGGCATGAAGTTATTTCTTGGAGTTGGAGACATACCAAGTTTAGCTCAGTTCTGGGCATCTTTGAAATACCTATACAAACTTGTTCCTACATAGTAACTTGCATCTTTGAATGAGAATGTGCTTGCTTACAGCAACGTGCTATATGTTCTGAATGCCGGAATTGGGAATCTGTGTCAAAACTTTGTTAGGAATTATGTGATCCTTACTAGCTGGAAGTAAGGGAGATGGGGCATGAAGTTATTTCTAGGAGTTGGAGACATATCAAGTTTAGCTCAATTCTGGGCATCTTTGAAATACCTATACAAACTTTGTCCTACATAGTAACTTGCATCTTTGAATGAGAATCTGCTTGCTTACAGCAACGTGCTATATGTTCTGAATGCCCGAATTGGGAATCTGTGTCAAAACTTTGTTAGGAATTATGTGATCCTTACTAGCTGGAAGTAAGGGAGATGGGGCATGAAGTTATTTCTAGGAGTTGGAGACATACCAAGTTTAGCTCAGTTCTGGGCATCTTTGAAATACCTATACAAACTTGTTCCTACATAGTAACTTGCATCTTTGAATGAGAATCTGCTTGCTTACAGCAACGTGCTATATGTTCTGAATGCCCGAATTGGCAATCTGTGTCAAAACTTTGTTAGGAATTATGTGATCCTTACTAGCTGGAAGTAAGGGAGATGGGGCATGAAGTTATTTCTAGGAGTTGGACACATACCAAGTTTAGCTCAGTTCTGGGCATCTTTGAATTACCTATACAAACTTGTTCCTACATAGTAACTTGCACCTTTGAATGAGAATCTGCTTGCTTGCAGCAACGTGCTATATGTTCTCAATGCCCGAATTGGCAATCTGTGTCAAAACTTTGTTAGGAATTATGTGATCCTTACTAGCTGGAAGTAAGGGAGATGGGGCATGAAGTTATTTCTAGGAGTTGGACACATACCAAGTTTAGCTCAGTTCTGGGCATCTTTGAAATACCTATACAAACTTGTTCCTACATAGTAACTTGCAACTTTGAATGAGAATGTGCTTGCTTACAGCAACGTGCTATATGTTCTGAATGCCGAATTGGGAATCTGTGTCAAAACTTTGTTAGGAATTATGTGATCCTTACTAGCTGGAAGTAAGGGAGATGGGGCATGAAGTTATTTCTAGGAGTTGGACACATACCAAGTTTAGCTCAGTTCTGGGCATCTTTGAAATACCTATACAAACTTGTTCCTACATAGTAACTTGCATCTTTGAATGAGAATCTGCTTGCTTACAGCAACGTGCTATATGTTCTGAATGCCCGAATTGGCAATCTGTGTCAAAAGTTTGTTAGGAATTATGTGATCCTTACTAGCTGTAAGTAAGGGAGATGGGGCATGAAGTTATTTCTAGGAGTTGGACACATACCAAGTTTAGCTCAGTTCTGGGCATCTTTGAAATACCTATACAAACTTATTCCTACATAGTAACTTGCAACTTTGAATGAGAATGTGCTTGCTTACAGCAACGTGCTATATGTTCTGAATGCCCGAATTGGGAATCTGTGTCAAAACTTTGTTAGGAATTATGTGATCCTTACTAGCTGGAAGTAAGGGAGATGGGGCATGAAGTTATTTCTAGGAGTTGGACACATACCAAGTTTAGCTCAGTTCTGGGCATCTTTGAAATACCTATACAAACTTGTTCCTACATAGTAACTTGCAACTTTGAATGAGAATGTGCTTGCTTACAGCAACGTGCTATATGTTCTGAATGCCCGAATTGGGAATCTGTGTCAAAACTTTGTTAGGAATTATGTGATCCTTACTAGCTGGAAGTAAGGGAGATGGGGCATGAAGTTATTTCTAGGAGTTGGACACAAACCAAGTTTAGCTCAGTTCTGGGCATCTTTGAAATACCTATACAAACTTGTTCCTACCTAGTAACTTGCAACTTTGAATGAGAATGTGCTTGCTTACAGCAACGTGCAATATGTTCTGAATGACCGAATTGGGAATCTGTGTCAAAACTTTGTTAGGAATTATGTGATCCTTACTAGCTGGAAGTAAGGGAGATGGGGCATGAAGTTATTTCTAGGAGTTGGACACATACCAAGTTTAGCTCAGTTTTGGGCATCTTTGAAATACCTATACAAACTTGTTCCTACATAGTAACTTGCAACTTTGAATGAGAATGTGCTTGCTTACAGCAACGTGCTATATGTTCTGAATGCCCGAATTGGGAATCTGTGTCAAAACTTTGTTAGAAATTATGTGATCCTTACTAGATGGAAGTAAGGGAGTTGGGGCATGAAGGTATTTCTAGGAGTTGGACACATACCAAGTTTAGCACAGTTCTGGGCATCTTTGAAATACCTATACAAACTTGTTCCTACATAGTAACTTGCAACTTTGAATGAGAATGTGCTTGCTTGCAGCAACGTGCTATATGTTCTGAATGCACGATTTGGGAATCTGTGTCAAAACTTTGTTAGGAATTATGTGATCCTTACTAGCTGGAAGTAAGTGAGATGGGGCATGAAGTTATTTCTAGGAGTTGGAGACATACAACGTTTAGCTCAGTTCTGGGCATGTTTGAAATACCTATACAAACTTGTTCCTACATAGTAACTGACAACTTTGAATGAGAATGTGCTTGCTTGCAGCAACGTGCTATATGTTCTGAATGCCCGAATTGGGAATCTGTGTCAAAACTTTGTTAGGAATTATGTGATCCTTACTAGCTGGAAGTAAGGGAGATGGGGCATGAAGTTATTTCTAGGAGTTGGACACATACCAAGTTTAGCTCAGTTCTGGGCATCTTTGAAACACCTATACAAACTTGTTCCTACATAGTAACTTGCAACTTTGAATGAGAATGTGCTTGCTTACAGCAACGTGCTATATGTTCTGAATGCCCGAATTGAGAATCTGTGTCAAAATTTGTTAGGAATTATGTGATCCTTACTAGCTGGAAGTAAGGGAGATGGGGCATGAAGTTATTTCTAGGAGTTGGACACATACCAAGTTTAGCTCAGTTCTGGGCATCTTTGAAATACCTATACAAACTTGTTCCTACATAGTAACTTGCAACTTTGAATGAGAATGTGCTTGCTTACAGCAACGTGCTATATGTTCTGAATGCCGAATTGGGAATCTGTGTCAAAACTTTGTTAGGAATTATGTGATCCTTACTAGCTGGAAGTAAGGTAGATGGGGCATGAAGTTATTTCTAGGAGTTGGACACATACCAAGTTTAGCTCAGTTCTGGGCATCTTTGAAATACCTATACAAACTTGTTCCTACATAGTAACTTGCAACTTTGAATGAAAATGTGCTTGCTTACAGCAACGTGCAATATGTTCTGAATGACCGAATTGGGAATCTGTGTCAAAACTTTGTTAGGAATTATGTGATCCTTACTAGCTGGAAGTAAGGGAGATGGGGCATGAAGTTATTTCTAGGAGTTGGACACATACCAAGTTTAGCTCAGTTCTGGGCATCTTTGAAATACCTATACAAACTTGTTCCTACATAGTAACTTGCAACTTTGAATGAGAATGTGCTTGCTTACAGCAACGTGCTATATGTTCTGAATGCCCGAATTGGGAATCTGTGTCAAAACTTTGCTAGAAATTATGTGATCCTTACTAGATGGAAGTAAGGGAGTTGGGGCATGAAGGTATTTCTAGGAGTTGGACACAGACCAAGTTTAGCACAGTTCTGGGCATCTTTGAAATACCTATACAAACTTGTTCCTACATAGTAACTTGCAACTTTGAATGAGAATGTGCTTGCTTGCAGCAACGTGCTATATGTTCTGAATGCACGATTTGGGAATCTGTGTCAAAACTTTGTTAGGAATTATGTGATCCTTACTAGCTGGAAGTAAGTGAGATGGGGCATGAAGTTATTTCTAGGAGTTGGAGACATACAACGTTTAGCTCAGTTCTGGGCATGTTTGAAATACCTATACAAACTTGTTCCTACATAGTAACTTGCAACTTTGAATGAGAATGTGCTTGCTTGCAGCAACGTGCTATATGTTCTGAATGCCCGAATTGGGAATCTGTGTCAAAACTTTGTTAGGAATTATGTGATCCTTACTAGCTGGAAGTAAGGGAGATGGGGCATGAAGTTATTTCTAGGAGTTGGACACATACCAAGTTTAGCTCAGTTCTGGGCATCTTTGAAATACCTATACAAACTTGTTCCTACATAGTAACTTGCATCTTTGAATGAGAATGTGCTTGCTTACAGCAACGTGCTATATGTTCTGAATGCCCGAATTGGGATTCTGTGTCAAAATTTTGTTAGGAATTATGTGATCCTTACTAGCTGGAAGTAAGGGAGATGGGGCATGAAGTTATTTCTAGGAGTTGGAGACATACAACGTTTAGCTCAGTTCTGGGCATCTTTGAAATACCTATACAAACTTGTTCCTACATAGTAACTTGCAACTTTGAATGAGAATGTGCTTGCTTGCAGCAACGTGCTATATGTTCTGAATGCCCCATTTGGGAATCTGTGTCAAAACTTTGTTAGGAATTATGTGATCCTTACTAGCTGGAAGTAAGTGAGATGGGGCATGATGTTATTTCTAGGAGTTGGACACATACCAAGTTTAGCTCAGTTCTGGGCATCTTTGAAATACCTATACAAACTTGTTCCTACATAGTAACTTGCATCTTTGAATGAGAATCTGCTTGCTTACAGCAACGTGCTATATGTTCTGAATGCCCGAATTGGCAATCTGTGTCAAAACTTTGTTAGGAATTATGTGATCCTTACTAGCTGTAAGTAAGGGAGATGGGGCATGAAGTTATTTCTAGGAGTTGGACACATACCAAGTTTAGCTCAGTTCTGGGCATCTTTGAAATACCTATACAAACTTGTTCCTACATAGTAACTTGCATCTTTGAATGAGAATCTGCTTGCTTGCAGCAACGTGCTATATGTTCTGAATGCCCGAATTGGGAATCTGTGTCAAAACTTTGTTAGGAATTATGTGATCCTTACTAGCTGGAAGTAAGGGAGATGGGGCATGAAGTTATTTCTAGGAGTTGGACACATACCAAGTTTAGCTCAGTTCTGGGCATCTTTGAAATACCTATACAAACTTGTTCCTACATAGTAACTTGCAACTTTGAATGAGAATGTGCTTGCTTACAGCAACGTGCTATATGTTCTGAATGCCCGAATTGAGAAGCTGTGTCAAAATTTGTTAGGAATTATGTGATCCTTACTAGCTGGAAGTAAGGGAGATGGGGCCTGAAGTTATTTCTAGGAGTTGGACACATACCAAGTTTAGCTCAGTTCTGGGCATCTTTGAAATACCTATACAAAGTTGTTCCTACATAGTAACTTGCATCTTTGAATGAGAATGTGCTTGCTTACAGCAACGTGCTATATGTTCTGAATGTCGAATTGGGAATCTGTGTCAAAACTTTGTTAGGAATTATGTGATCCTTACTAGCTGGAATTAAGGGAGATGGGGCATGAAGTTATTTCTAGGAGTTGGACACATACCAAGTTTAGCTCAGTTCTGGGCATCTTTGAAATACCTATACAAACTTGTTCCTACATAGTAATTTGCAACTTTGAATGAAAATGTGCTTGCTTACAGCAACGTGCAATATGTTCTGAATGACCGAATTGGGAATCTGTGTCAAAACTTTGTTAGGAATTATGTGATCCTTACTAGCTGGAAGTAAGGGAGATGGGGCATGAAGTTATTTCTAGGAGTTGGACACATACCAAGTTTAGCTCAGTTCTGGGCATCTTTGAAATACCTATACAAACTTGTTCCTACATAGTAACTTGCAACTTTGAATGAGAATGTGCTTGCTTACAGCAACGTGCTATATGTTCTGAATGCCCGAATTGGGAATCTGTGTCAAAACTTTTTTAGAAATTATGTGATCCTTACTAGATGGAAGTAAGGGAGTTGGGGCATGAAGGTATTTCTAGGAGTTGGACACATACCAAGTTTAGCACAGTTCTGGGCATCTTTGAAATACCTATACAAACTTGTTCCTACATAGTAACTTGCAACTTTGAATGAGAATGTGCTTGCTTGCAGCAATGTGCTATATGTTCTGAATGCACTATTTGGGAATCTGTGTCAAAACTTTGTTAGGAATTATGTGATCCTTACTAGCTGGAAGTAAGGGAGATGGGGCATGAAGTTATTTCTAGGAGTTGGACACATACCAAGTTTAGCTCAGTTCTGGGCATCTTTGAAATACCTATACAAACTTGTTCCTACATAGTAACTTGCATCTTTGAATGAGAATGTGCTTGCTTACAGCAACGTGCTATATGTTCTGAATGCCCGAATTGGGAATCTGTGTCAAAACTTTGTTAGGAATTATGTGATCCTTACTAGCTGGAAGTAAGGGAGATGGGGCATGAAGTTATTTCTAGGAGTTGGAGACATACAACGTTTAGCTCAGTTCTGGGCATCTTTGAAATACCTATACAAACTTGTTCCTACATAGTAACTTGCAACTTTGAATGAGAATGTGCTTGCTTGCAGCAACGTGCTATATGTTCTGAATGCCCGAATTGGGAATCTGTGTCAAAACTTTGTTAGGAATTATGTGATCCTTACTAGCTGGAAGTAAGTGAGATGGGGCATGAAATTATTTCTAGGAGTTGGACACATACCAAGTTTAGCTCAGTTCTGGGCATCTTTGAAATACCTATACAAACTTGTTCCTACATAGTAACTTCCATCTTTGAATGAGAATCTGCTTGCTTGCAGCAACGTGCTATATGTTCTGAATGCCCGAATTGGGAATCTGTGTCAAAACTTTGTTAGGAATTATGTGATCCTTACTAGCTGGAAGTAAGGGAGATGGGGCATGATGTTATTTCTAGGAGTTGGACACATACCAAGTTTAGCTCAGTTCTGGGCATCTTTGAAATACCTATACAAACTTGTTCCTACATAGTAACTTGCAACTTTGAATGAGAATGTGCTTGCTTACAGCAACGTGCTATATGTTCTGAATGCCAGAATTGAGAAGCTGTGTCAAAATTTGTTAGGAATTATGTGATCCTTACTAGCTGGAAGTAAGGGAGATGGGGCCTGAAGTTATTTCTAGGAGTTGGACACATACCAAGTTTAGCTCAGTTCTGGGCATCTTTGAAATACCTATACAAAGTTGTTCCTACATAGTAACTTGCATCTTTGAATGAGAATGTGCTTGCTTACAGCAACGTGCTATATGTTCTGAATGTCGAATTGGGAATCTGTGTCAAAACTTTGTTAGGAATTATGTGATCCTTACTAGCTGGAAGTAAGGGAGATGGGGCATGAAGTTATTTCTAGGAGTTGGACACATACCAAGTTTAGCTCAGTTCTGGGCATCTTTGAAATACCTATACAAACTTGTTCCTACATAGTAATTTGCAACTTTGAATGAAAATGTGCTTGCTTACAGCAACGTGCAATATGTTCTGAATGACCGAATTGGGAATCTGTGTCAAAACTTTGTTAGGAATTATGTGATCCTTACTAGCTGGAAGTAAGGGAGATGGGGCATGAAGTTATTTCTAGGAGTTGGACACATACCAAGTTTAGCTCAGTTCTGGGCATCTTTGAAATACCTATACAAACTTGTTCCTACGTAGTAACTTGCAATTTTGAATGAGAATGTGCTTGCTTACAGCAACGTGCTATATGTTCTGAATGCCCGAATTGGGAATCTGTGTCAAAACTTTGTTAGAAATTATGTGATCCTTACTAGATGGAAGTAAGGGAGTTGGGGCATGAAGGTATTTCTAGGAGTTGGACACATACCAAGTTTAGCACAGTTCTGGGCATCTTTGAAATACCTATACAAACTTGTTCCTACATAGTAACTTGCAACTTTGAATGAGAATGTGCTTGCTTGCAGCAATGTGCTATATGTTCTGAATGCACGATTTGGGAATCTGTGTCAAAACTTTGTTCGGAATTATGTGATCCTTACTAGCTGGAAGTAAGGGAGATGGGGCATGAAGTTATTTCCAAGAGTTGGAGACATACAACGTTTAGCTCAGTTCTGGGCATGTTTGAAATACCTATACAAACTTGTTCCTACATAGTAACTTGCAACTTTGAATGAGAATGTGCTTGCTTGCAGCAACGTGCTATATGTTCTGAATGCCCGAATTGGGAATCTGTGTCAAAACTTTGTTAGGAATTATGTGATCCTTACTAGCTGGAAGTAAGGGAGATGGGGCATGAAGTTATTTCTAGGAGTTGGAGACATACCAAGTTTAGCTCAGTTCTGGGCATCTTTGAAATACCTATACAAACTTGTTCCTACATAGTAACTTGCATCTTTGAATGAGAATGTGCTTGCTTACAGCAACGTGCTATATGTTCTGAATGCCCGAATTGGGAATCTGTGTCAAAACTTTGTTAGGAATTATGTGATCCTTACTAGCTGGAAGTAAGGGAGATGGGGCATGAAGTTATTTCTAGGAGTTGGAGACATACAACGTTTAGCTCAGTTCTGGGCATCTTTGAAATACCTATACAAACTTGTTCCTACATAGTAACTTGCAACTTTGAATGAGAATGTGCTTGCTTGCAGCAACGTGCTATATGTTCTGAATGCCCGAATTGGGAATCTGTGTCAAAACTTTGTTAGGAATTATGTGATCCTTACTAGCTGGAAGTAAGTGAGATGGGGCATGAAATTATTTCTAGGAGTTGGACACATACCAAGTTTAGCTCAGTTCTGGGCATCTTTGAAATACCTATACAAACTTGCACCTACATATTAACTTGCAACTTTGAATGAGAATGTGCTTGCTTACAGCAACGTGCTATATGTTCTGAATGCCCGAATTGGGAATCTGTGTCAAAACTTTGTTAGGAATTATGTGATCCTTACTAGCTGGAAGTAAGGGAGATGGGGCATGAAGTTATTTCTTGAAGTTGGAGACATACAAAGTTTAGCTCAGTTCTGGGCATCATTGAAATACATATACAAACTTGTTCCTACATAGTAACTTGCAACTTTGAATGAGAATGTGCTTGCTTGCAGCAACGTCCTATATGTTCTGAATGCCCGATTTGGGAATCTGTGTCAAAACTTTGTTAGGAATTATGTGATCCTTACTAGCTGGAAGTAAGGGAGATGGGGCATGAAGTTATTTCTAGGAGTTGGACACATACCAAGTTTAGCTCAGTTCTGGGCATCTTTGAAATACCTATACAAACTTGTTCCTACATAGTAACTTGCATCTTTAATGAGAATCTGCTTGCTTACAGCAACGTGCTATATGTTCTGAATGCCCGAATTGGGAATCTGTGTCAAAACTTTGTTAGGAATTATGTGATCCTTACTAGCTGGAAGTAAGGGAGATGGGGCATGAAGTTATTTCTTGGAGTTGGAGACATACCAAGTTTAGCTCAGTTCTGGGCATCTTTGAAATACCTATACAAACTTGTTCCTACATAGTAACTTGCAACTTTGAATGAAAATGTGCTTGCTTACAGCAACGTGCTATATGTTCTGAATGCCCAAATTGGGAATCTGTGTCAAAAGTTTGTTAGGAATTATGTGATCCTTACTAGCTGGAAGTAAGGGAGATGGGGCATGAAGTTATTTCTAGGAGTTGGACACATACCAAGTTTAGCTCAGTTCTGGGCATCTTTGAAATACCTATACAAACTTGTTCCTACATAGTAACTTGCATCTTTGAATGAGAATGTGCTTGCTTACAGCAACGTACTATATGTTCTGAATGCCCGAATTGGCAATCTGTGTCAAAACTTTGTTAGGAATTATGTGATCCTTACTAGCTGGAAGTAAGGGAGATGGGGCATGAAGTTATTTCTTGGAGTTGGAGACATACCAAGTTAGCTCAGTTCTGGGCATCTTTGAAATACCTATACAAACTTGTTCCTGCATCGTAACTTGCAACTTTGAATGAGAATGTGCTTGCTTGCAGCAACGTGCTATATGTTCTGAATGCCCCATTTGGGAATCTGTGTCAAAACTTTGTTAGGAATTATGTGATCCTTACTAGCTGGAAGTAAGGGAGATGGAGCATGAAGTTATTTCTAGGAGTTGGACACATACCAAGTTTAGCTCAGTTCTGGGCATCTTTGAAATACCTATACAAACTTGTTCCTACCTAGTAACTTGCATCTTTGAATGAGAATGTGCTTGCTTACAGCAACGTGCTATATGTTCTGAATGCCCGAATTGGCAATATGTGTCAAAAATTTGTTAGGAATTATGTGATCCTTACTAGCTGGAAGTAAGGGAGATGGGGCATGAAGTTATTTCTAGGAGTTGGACACATACCAAGTTTAGCTCAGTTCTGGGCATCTTTGAAATACCTATACAAACTTGTTCCTACATAGTAACTTGCAACTTTGAATGAGAATGTGCTTGCTTACAGCAAGGTGCTATATGTTCTGAATGCCCGAATTGGGAATCTGTGTCAAAACTTTGCTAGAAATTATGTGATCCTTACTAGATGGAAGTAAGGGAGTTGGGGCATGAAGGTATTTCTAGGAGTTGGACACAGACCAAGTTTAGCACAGTTCTGGGCATCTTTGAAATACCTATACAAACTTGTTCCTACATAGTAACTTGCAACTTTGAATGAGAATGTGCTTGCTTGCAGCAACGTGCTATATGTTCTGAATGCACGATTTGGGAATCTGTGTCAAAACTTTGTTAGGAATTATGTGATCCTTACTAGCTGGAAGTAAGTGAGATGGGGCATGAAGTTATTTCTAGGAGTTGGAGACATACAACGTTTAGCTCAGTTCTGGGCATGTTTGAAATACCTATACAAACTTGTTCCTACATAGTAACTTGCAACTTTGAATGAGAATGTGCTTGCTTGCAGCAACGTGCTATATGTTCTGAATGCCCGAATTGGGAATCTGTGTCAAAACTTTGTTAGGAATTATGTGATCCTTACTAGCTGGAAGTAAGGGAGATGGGGCATGAAGTTATTTCTAGGAGTTGGACACATACCAAGTTTAGCTCAGTTCTGGGCATCTTTGAAATACCTATACAAACTTGTTCCTACATAGTAACTTGCATCTTTGAATGAGAATGTGCTTGCTTACAGCAACGTGCTATATGTTCTGAATGCCCGAATTGGGATTCTGTGTCAAAATTTTGTTAGGAATTATGTGATCCTTACTAGCTGGAAGTAAGGGAGATGGGGCATGAAGTTATTTCTAGGAGTTGGAGACATACAACGTTTAGCTCAGTTCTGGGCATCTTTGAAATACCTATACAAACTTGTTCCTACATAGTAACTTGCAACTTTGAATGAGAATGTGCTTGCTTGCAGCAACGTGCTATATGTTCTGAATGCCCGAATTGGGAATCTGTGTCAAAACTTTGTTAGGAATTATGTGATCCTTACTAGCTGGAAGTAAGTGAGATGGGGCATGATGTTATTTCTAGGAGTTGGACACATACCAAGTTTAGCTCAGTTCTGGGCATCTTTGAAATACCTATACAAACTTGTTCCTACATAGTAACTTGCATCTTTGAATGAGAATCTGCTTGCTTACAGCAACGTGCTATATGTTCTGAATGCCCGAATTGGCAATCTGTGTCAAAACTTTGTTAGGAATTATGTGATCCTTACTAGCTGTAAGTAAGGGAGATGGGGCATGAAGTTATTTCTAGGAGTTGGACACATACCAAGTTTAGCTCAGTTCTGGGCATCTTTGAAATACCTATACAAACTTGTTCCTACATAGTAACTTGCATCTTTGAATGAGAATCTGCTTGCTTGCAGCAACGTGCTATATGTTCTGAATGCCCGAATTGGGAATCTGTGTCAAAACTTTGTTAGGAATTATGTGATCCTTACTAGCTGGAAGTAAGGGAGATGGGGCATGAAGTTATTTCTAGGAGTTGGACACATACCAAGTTTAGCTCAGTTCTGGGCATCTTTGAAATACCTATACAAACTTGTTCCTACATAGTAACTTGCAACTTTGAATGAGAATGTGCTTGCTTACAGCAACGTGCTATATGTTCTGAATGCCCGAATTGAGAAGCTGTGTCAAAATTTGTTAGGAATTATGTGATCCTTACTAGCTGGAAGTAAGGGAGATGGGGCCTGAAGTTATTTCTAGGAGTTGGACACATACCAAGTTTAGCTCAGTTCTGGGCATCTTTGAAATACCTATACAAAGTTGTTCCTACATAGTAACTTGCATCTTTGAATGAGAATGTGCTTGCTTACAGCAACGTGCTATATGTCTGAATGTCGAATTGGGAATCTGTGTCAAAACTTTGTTAGGAATTATGTGATCCTTACTAGCTGGAATTAAGGGAGATGGGGCCTGAAGTTATTTCTAGGAGTTGGACACATACCAAGTTTAGCTCAGTTCTGGGCATCTTTGAAATACCTATACAAAGTTGTTCCTACATAGTAACTTGCATCTTTGAATGAGAATGTGCTTGCTTACAGCAACGTGCTATATGTTCTGAATGTCGAATTGGGAATCTGTGTCAAAACTTTGTTAGGAATTATGTGATCCTTACTAGCTGGAAGTAAGGGAGATGGGGCATGAAGTTATTTCTAGGAGTTGGACACATACCAAGTTTAGCTCAGTTCTGGGCATCTTTGAAATACCTATACAAACTTGTTCCTACATAGTAATTTGCAACTTTGAATGAAAATGTGCTTGCTTACAGCAACGTGCAATATGTTCTGAATGACCGAATTGGGAATCTGTGTCAAAACTTTGTTAGGAATTATGTGATCCTTACTAGCTGGAAGTAAGGGAGATGGGGCATGAAGTTATTTCTAGGAGTTGGACACATACCAAGTTTTAGCTCAGTTCTGGGCATCTTTGAAATACCTATACAAACTTGTTCCTACATAGTAACTTGCAACTTTGAATGAGAATGTGCTTGCTTACAGCAACGTGCTATATGTTCTGAATGCCCGAATTGGGAATCTGTGTCAAAACTTTGTTAGAAATTATGTGATCCTTACTAGATGGAAGTAAGGGAGTTGGGGCATGAAGGTATTTCTAGGAGTTGGACACATACCAAGTTTAGCACAGTTCTGGGCATCTTTGAAATACCTATACAAACTTGTTCCTACATAGTAACTTGCAACTTTGAATGAGAATGTGCTTGCTTGCAGCAATGTGCTATATGTTCTGAATGCACGATTTGGGAATCTGTGTCAAAACTTTGTTAGGAATTATGTGATCCTTACTAGCTGGAAGTAAGGGAGATGGGGCATGAAGTTATTTCCAAGAGTTGGAGACATACAACGTTTAGCTCAGTTCTGGGCATGTTTGAAATACCTATACAAACTTGTTCCTACATAGTAACTTGCAACTTTGAATGAGAATGTGCTTGCTTGCAGCAACGTGCTATATGTTTCTGAATGCCCGAATTGGGAATCTGTGTCAAAACTTTGTTAGGAATTATGTGATCCTTACTAGCTGGAAGTAAGGGAGATGGGGCATGAAGTTATTTCTAGGAGTTGGACACATACCAAGTTTAGCTCAGTTCTGGGCATCTTTGAATACCTATACAAACTTGTTCCTACATAGTAACTTGCATCTTTGAATGAGAATGTGCTTGCTTACAGCAACGTGCTATATGTTCTGAATGCCCGAATTGGGAATCTGTCAAAACTTTGTTAGGAATTATGTGATCCTTACTAGCTGGAAGTAAGGGAGATGGGGCATGAAGTTATTTCTAGGAGTTGGAGACATACAACGTTTAGCTCAGTTCTGGGCATCTTTGAAATACCTATACAAACTTGTTCCTACATAGTAACTTGCAACTTTGAATGAGAATGTGCTTGCTTGCAGCAACGTGCTATATGTTCTGAATGCCCGAATTGGGAATCTGTGTCAAAACTTTTTTAGGAATTATGTGATCCTTACTAGCTGGAAGTAAGTGAGATGGGGCATGAAATTATTTCTAGGAGTTGGACACATACCAAGTTTAGCTCAGTTCTGGGCATCTTTGAAATACCTATACAAACTTGCACCTACATAGTAACTTGCAACTTTGAATGAGAATGTGCTTGCTTACAGCAACGTGCTATATGTTCTGAATGCCCGAATTGGGAATCTGTGTCAAAACTTTGTTAGGAATTATGTGATCCTTACTAGCTGGAAGTAAGGGAGATGGGGCATGAAGTTATTTCTTGAAGTTGGAGACATACAAAGTTTAGCTCAGTTCTGGGCATCATTGAAATACATATACAAACTTGTTCCTACATAGTAACTTGCAACTTTGAATGAGAATGTGCTTGCTTGCAGCAACGTCCTATATGTTCTGAATGCCCGATTTGGGAATCTGTGTCAAAACTTTGTTAGGAATTATGTGATCCTTACTAGCTGGAAGTAAGGGAGATGGGGCATGAAGTTATTTCTAGGAGTTGGACACATACCAAGTTTAGCTCAGTTCTGGGCATCTTTGAAATACCTATACAAACTTGTTCCTACATAGTAACTTGCATCTTTAATGAGAATCTGCTTGCTTACAGCAACGTGCTATATGTTCTGAATGCCCGAATTGGGAATCTGTGTCAAAACTTTGTTAGGAATTATGTGATCCTTACTAGCTGGAAGTAAGGGAGATGGGGCATGAAGTTATTTCTTGGAGTTGGAGACATACCAAGTTTAGCTCAGTTCTGGGCATCTTTGAAATACCTATACAAACTTGTTCCTACATAGTAACTTGCAACTTTGAATGAAAATGTGCTTGCTTACAGCAACGTGCTATATGTTCTGAATGCCCAAATTGGGAATCTGTGTCAAAAGTTTGTTAGGAATTATGTGATCCTTACTAGCTGGAAGTAAGGGAGATGGGGCATGAAGTTATTTCTAGGAGTTGGACACATACCAAGTTTAGCTCAGTTCTGGGCATCTTTGAAATACCTATACAAACTTGTTCCTACATAGTAACTTGCATCTTTGAATGAGAATGTGCTTGCTTACAGCAACGTACTATATGTTCTGAATGCCCGAATTGGCAATCTGTGTCAAAACTTTGTTAGGAATTATGTGATCCTTACTAGCTGGAAGTAAGGGAGATGGGGCATGAAGTTATTTCTTGGAGTTGGAGACATACCAAGTTAGCTCAGTTCTGGGCATCTTTGAAATACCTATACAAACTTGTTCCTGCATCGTAACTTGCAACTTTGAATGAGAATGTGCTTGCTTGCAGCAACGTGCTATATGTTCTGAATGCCCCATTTGGGAATCTGTGTCAAAACTTTGTTAGGAATTATGTGATCCTTACTAGCTGGAAGTAAGGGAGATGGAGCATGAAGTTATTTCTAGGAGTTGGACACATACCAAGTTTAGCTCAGTTCTGGGCATCTTTGAAATACCTATACAAACTTGTTCCTACCTAGTAACTTGCATCTTTGAATGAGAATGTGCTTGCTTACAGCAACGTGCTATATGTTCTGAATGCCCGAATTGGCAATATGTGTCAAAAATTTGTTAGGAATTATGTGATCCTTACTAGCTGGAAGTAAGGGAGATGGGGCATGAAGTTATTTCTAGGAGTTGGACACATACCAAGATTAGCTCAGTTCTGGGCATCTTTGAAATACCTATACAAACTTGTTCCTACATAGTAACTTGCATCTTTGAATGAGAATGTGCTTGCTTACAGCAAAGTGCTATATGTTCTGAATGCCCGAATTGGGTATCTGTGTCAAAACTTTGTTAGGAATTATGTGATCCTTACTAGCTGGAAGTAAGGGAGATGGGGCATGAAGGTATTTCTAGGAGTTGGACACATACCAAGTTTAGCTCAGTTCTGGGCATCTTTGAAATACCTATACAAACTTGTTCCTACATAGTAACTTGCAACTTTGAATGAGAATGTGCTTGCTTACAGCAACGTGCTATATGTTCTGAATGCCCGAATTGGGAATCTGTGTCAAAACTTTGTTAGGAATTATGTGATCCTTACTAGCTGGAAGTAAGGGAGATGGGGCATGAAGTTATTTCTAGGAGTTGGACACATACCAAGTTTAGCTCAGTTCTGGGCATCTTTGAAATACCTATACAAACTTGTTCCTACACAGTAACTTGCAACTTTGAATGAGAATCTGCTTGCTTGCAGCAACGTGCTATATGTTCTGAATGCCCGAATTGGGAATCTGTGTCAAAACTTTGTTAGGAATTATGTGATCCTTACTAGCTGGAAGTAAGGGAGATGGGGCATGAAGTTGTTTCTAGGAGTTGGACACATACCAAGTTTAGCTCAGTTCTGGGCATCTTTGAAATACCTATACAAACTTGTTCCTACATAGTAACTTGCAACTTTGAATGAGAATGTGCTTGCTTACAGCAACGTGCTATATGTTCTGAATGCCCGAATTGGGAATCTGTGTCAAAACTTTGTTAGGAATTATGTGATCCTTACTAGCTGGAAGTAAGGGAGATGGGGCATGAAGTTATTTCTAGGAGTTGGACACATACCAAGTTTAGCTCAGTTCTGGGCATCTTTGAAATACCTATACAAACTTGTTCCTACATAGTAACTTGCATCTTTGAATGAGAATGTGCTTGCTTACAGCAACGTGCTATATGTTCTGAATGCCCGAATTGGGAATCTGTGTCAAAACTTTGTTAGGAATTATGTGATCCTTACTAGCTGGAAGTAAGGGAGATGGGGCATGAAGTTATTTCTAGGAGTTGGACACATACCAAGTTTAGCTCAGTTCTGGGCATCTTTGAAATACCTATACAAACTTGTTCCTACATAGTAACTTGCATCTTTGAATGAGAATGTGCTTGCTTACAGCAACGTGCTATATGTTCTGAATGCCCGAATTGGGAATCTGTGTCAAAACTTTGTTAGGAATTATGTGATCCTTACTAGCTGGAAGTAAGGGAGATGGGGCATCAAGATATTTCTAGGAGTTGGACACATACCAAGTTTAGCTCAGTTCTGGGCATCTTTGAAATACCTATACAAACTTGTTCCTACATAGTAACTTGCATCTTTGAATGAGAATCTGCTTGCTTACAGCAACGTGCTATATGTTCTGAATGTCCGAATTGGGAATCTGTGTCAAAACTTTGTTAGGAATTATGTGATCCTTACTAGCTGGAAGTAAGGGAGATGGGGCATCAAGATATTTCTAGGAGTTGGACACATACCAAGTTTAGCTCAGTTCTGGGCATCTTTGAAATACCTATACAAACTTTTTCCTACATAGTAACTTGCAACTTTGAATGAAAATGTGCTTGCTTACAGCAACGTGCTATATGTTCTGAATGCCCGAATTGGGAATCTGTGTCAAAACTTTGTTAGGAATTATGTGATCCTTACTAGCTGGAAGTAAGGGAGATGGGGCATGAAGTTATTTCTAGGAGTTGGACACATACCAAGTTTAGCTGAGTTCTGGGCATCTTTGAAATACCTATACAAACTTGTTCCTACATAGTAACTTGCATCTTCGAATGAAAATGTGCTTGCTTACAGCAACGTGCTATATGTTCTGAATGCCCGAATTGGGAATCTGTGTCAAAACTTTGTTAGGAATTTTGTGATCCTTACTAGCTGGAAGTAAGGGAGATGGGGCATGAAGTTATTTCTAGGAGTTGGACACATACCAAGTTTAGCTCAGTTCTGGGCATCTTTGAAATACCTATACAAACTTGTTCCTACATAGTAACTTGCGTCTTTGAATGAGAATCTGCTTGCTTACAGCAACGTGCTATATATTCTGAATGCCCGAATTGGCAATCTGTGTCAAAACTTTGTTAGGAATTATGTGATCCTTACTAGCTGGAAGTAAGGGAGATGGGGCATGAAGTTATTTCTAGGAGTTGGACACATACCAAGTTTAGCTCAGTCTGGGCATCTTTGAATTACGTATACAAACATGTTCCTACATAGTAACTTGCAACTTTGAATGAAAATGTGCTTGTTTACAGCAACGTGCTATATGTTCTGAATGCCCGAATTGGGAATCTGTGTCAAAACTTTGTTAGGAATTATGTGATCCTTACTAGCTGGAAGTAAGGGAGATGGGGCATGAAGTTATTTCTAGGAGTTGGACACATACCAAGTTTATCTCAGTTCTCGGCATCTTTGAAATACCTATACAAACTTGTTCCTACATAGTAACTTGCAACTTTGAATGAGAATGTGCTTACTTACAGCAACGTGCTATAAGTTCTGAATGCCCGAATTGGGAATCTGTGTCAAAACTTTGTTAGGAATTATGTGATCCTTACTAGCTGGAAGTAAGGGAGATGGGGCATGAAGTTATTTCTAGGAGTTGGACACATACCAAGTTTAGCTCAGTTCTGGGCATCTTTGAAATACCTATACAAACTTGTTCCTACATAGTAACTTGCAACTTTGAATGAGAATGTGCTTGCTTGCAGCAACGTGCTATATGTTCTGAATGCCCGAATTGGGAATCTGTGTCAAAAATTTTGTTAGGAATTATGTGATCCTTAGAAGCTGGAAGTAAGGGAGATGGGGCATGAAGTTATTTCTAGGAGTTGGACACATACCAAGTTTAGCTCAGTTCTGAGCATCTTTGAAATACCTATACAAACTTGTTCCTACATAGTAACTTGCAACTTTGAATGAGAATGTGCTTGCTTGCAGCAACGTGCTATATATTCTGAATGCCCGATTTGGGAATCTGTGTCAAAACTTTGTTAGGAATTATGTGATCCTTACTAGCTGGAAGTAAGGGAGATGGGGCATGAAGTTATTTCTAGGAGTTGGACACATACCAAGTTTAGCTCAGTTCTGGGCATCTTTGAAATACCTATACAAACTTGTTCCTACACAGAAACTTGCAACTTTGAATGAGAATCTGCTTGCTTGCAGCAACGTGCTATATGTTCTGAATGCCCGAATTGGGAATCTGTGTCAAAACTTTGTTAGGAATTATGTGATCCTTACTAGCTGGAAGTAAGGGAGATGGGGCATGAAGTTGTTTCTAGGAGTTGGACACATACCAAGTTTAGCTCAGTTCTGGGCATCTTTGAAATACCTATACAAACTTGTTCCTACATAGTAACTTGCAACTTTGAATGAGAATGTGCTTGCTTACAGCAACGTGCTATATGTTCTGAATGCCCGAATTGGGAATCTGTGTCAAAACTTTGTTAGGAATTATGTGATCCTTACTAGCTGGAAGTAAGGGAGATGGGGCATGAAGTTATTTCTAGGAGTTGGACACATACCAAGTTTAGCTCAGTTCTGGGCATCTTTGAAATACCTATACAAACTTGTTCCTACATAGTAACTTGCATCTTTGAATGAGAATGTGCTTGCTTACAGCAACGTGCTATATGTTCTGAATGCCCGAATTGGGAATCTGTGTCAAAACTTTGTTAGGAATTATGTGATCCTTACTAGCTGGAAGTAAGGGAGATGGGGCATGAAGTTATTTCTAGGAGTTGGACACATACCAAGTTTAGCTCAGTTCTGGGCATCTTTGAAATACCTATACAAACTTGTTCCTACATAGTAACTTGCATCTTTGAATGAGAATGTGCTTGCTTACAGCAACGTGCTATATGTTCTGAATGCCCGAATTGGGAATCTGTGTCAAAACTTTGTTAGGAATTATGTGATCCTTACTAGCTGGAAGTAAGGGAGATGGGGCATCAAGATATTTCTAGGAGTTGGACACATACCAAGTTTAGCTCAGTTCTGGGCATCTTTGAAATACCTATACAAACTTGTTCCTACATAGTAACTTGCATCTTTGAATGAGAATCTGCTTGCTTACAGCAACGTGCTATATGTTCTGAATGTCCGAATTGGGAATCTGTGTCAAAACTTTGTTAGGAATTATGTGATCCTTACTAGCTGGAAGTAAGGGAGATGGGGCATCAAGATATTTCTAGGAGTTGGACACATACCAAGTTTAGCTCAGTTCTGGGCATCTTTGAAATACCTATACAAACTTTTTCCTACATAGTAACTTGCAACTTTGAATGAAAATGTGCTTGCTTACAGCAACGTGCTATATGTTCTGAATGCCCGAATTGGGAATCTGTGTCAAAACTTTGTTAGGAATTATGTGATCCTTACTAGCTGGAAGTAAGGGAGATGGGGCATGAAGTTATTTCTAGGAGTTGGACACATACCAAGTTTAGCTCAGTCTGGGCATCTTTGAATTACGTATACAAACATGTTCCTACATAGTAACTTGCAACTTTGAATGAAAATGTGCTTGTTTACAGCAACGTGCTATATGTTCTGAATGCCCGAATTGGGAATCTGTGTCAAAACTTTGTTAGGAATTATGTGATCCTTACTAGCTGGAAGTAAGGGAGATGGGGCATGAAGTTATTTCTAGGAGTTGGACACATACCAAGTTTATCTCAGTTCTCGGCATCTTTGAAATACCTATACAAACTTGTTCCTACATAGTAACTTGCAACTTTGAATGAGAATGTGCTTACTTACAGCAACGTGCTATAAGTTCTGAATGCCCGAATTGGGAATCTGTGTCAAAACTTTGTTAGGAATTATGTGATCCTTACTAGCTGGAAGTAAGGGAGATGGGGCATGAAGTTATTTCTAGGAGTTGGACACATACCAAGTTTAGCTCAGTTCTGGGCATCTTTGAAATACCTATACAAACTTGTTCCTACATAGTAACTTGCAACTTTGAATGAGAATGTGCTTGCTTGCAGCAACGTGCTATATGTTCTGAATGCCCGAATTGGGAATCTGTGTCAAAAATTTTGTTAGGAATTATGTGATCCTTAGAAGCTGGAAGTAAGGGAGATGGGGCATGAAGTTTTTTCTAGGAGTTGGACACATACCAAGTTTAGCTGAGTTCTGGGCATCTTTGAAATACCTATACAAACTTGTTCCTACATAGTAACTTGCAACTTTGAATGAGAATGTGCTTGCTTGCAGCAACGTGCTATATATTCTGAATGCCCGATTTGGGAATCTGTGTCAAAACTTTGTTAGGAATTATGTGATCCTTACTAGCTGGAAGTAAGGGAGATGGGGCATGAAGTTATTTCTAGGAGTTGGACACATACCAAGTTTAGCTCAGTTCTGGGCATCTTTGAAATACCTATACAAACTTGATCCTACATAGTAACTTGCAACTTTGAATGAAAATGTGCTTGCTTACAGCAACGTGCTATATGTTCTGAATGCCCGAATTGGGAATCTGTGTCAAAACTTTGTTAGGAATTATGTGATCCT
The DNA here is from genome assembly GCF_020826845.1 of Diceros bicornis minor. NCBI lineage: Eukaryota > Metazoa > Chordata > Mammalia > Perissodactyla > Rhinocerotidae > Diceros > Diceros bicornis. The sequence continues at coordinate 852,792 of NC_080767.1, forward strand.
TACTAGCTGGAAGTAAGGGAGATGGGGCATGAAGTTATTTCTAGGAGTTGGACACATACCAAGTTTAGCTCAGTTCTGGGCATCTTTGAAATACCTATACAAACTTGTTCCTACATAGTAACTTGCAACTTTGAATGAGAATGTGCTTGCTTACAGCAACGTGCTATATGTTCTGAATGCCCGAATTGGGAATCTGTGTCAAAACTCTGTTAGAAATTATGTGATCCTTACTAGATGGAAGTAAGGGAGTTGGGGCATGAAGGTATTTCTAGGAGTTGGACACATACCAAGTTTAGCACAGTTCTGGGCATCTTTGAAATACCTATACAAACTTGTTCCTACATAGTAACTTGCAACTTTGAATGAGAATGTGCTTGCTTGCAGCAACGTGCTATATGTTCTGAATGCACGATTTGGGAATCTGTGTCAAAACTTTGTTAGGAATTATGTGATCCTTACTAGCTGGAAGTAAGGGAGATGGGGCATGAAGTTATTTCTAGGAGTTGGAGACATACAACGTTTAGCTCAGTTCTGGGCATGTTTGAAATACCTATACAAACTTGTTCCTACATAGTAACTTGCAACTTTGAATGAGAATGTGCTTGCTTGCAGCAACGTGCTATATGTTCTGAATGCCCGAATTGGGAATCTGTGTCAAATCTTTGTTAGGAATTATGTGATCCTTACTAGCTGGAAGTAAGGGAGATGGGGCATGAAGTTATTTCTAGGAGTTGGACACATACCAAGTTTAGCTCAGTTCTGGGCATCTTTGAAATACCTATACAAACTTGTTCCTACATAGTAACTTGCATCTTTGAATGAGAATGTGCTTGCTTACAGCAACGTGCTATATGTTCTGAATGCCCGAATTGGGAATCTGTGTCAAAACTTTGTTAGGAATTATGTGATCCTTACTAGCTGGAAGTAAGGGAGATGGGGCATGAAGTTATTTCTAGGAGTTGGAGACATACAACGTTTAGCTCAGTTCTGGGCATCTTTGAAATACCTATACAAACTTGTTCCTACATAGTAACTTGCAACTTTGAATGAGAATGTGCTTGCTTGCAGCAACGTGCTATATGTTCTGAATGCCCGAAGTGGGAATCTGTGTCAAAACTTTGTTAGGAATTATGTGATCCTTACTAGCTGGAAGTAAGTGAGATGGGGCATGAAATTATTTCTAGGAGTTGGACACATACCAAGTTTAGCTCAGTTCTGGGCATCTTTGAAATACCTATACAAACTTGTTCCTACATAGTAACTTGCAACTTTGAATGAGAATGTGCTTGCTTACAGCAACGTGCTATATGTTCTGAATGCCCGAATTGGGAATCTGTGTCAAAACTTTGTTAGGAATTATGTGATCCTTACTAGCTGGAAGTAAGGGAGATGGGGCATGAAGTTATTTCTTGGAGTTGGAGACATACCAAGTTTAGCTCAGTTCTGGGCATCTTTGAAATACCTATACAAACTTGTTCCTACATAGTAACTTGCATCTTTGAATGAGAATCTGCTTGCTTACAGCAACGTGCTATATGTTCTGAATGCCCGAATTGGGAATCTGTGTCAAAACTTTGTTAGGAATTATGTGATCCTTACTAGCTGGAAGTAAGGGAGATGGGGCATGAAGTTATTTCTAGGAGTTGGACACATACCAAGTTTAGCTCAGTTCTGGGCATCTTTGAAATACCTATACAAACTTGTTCCTACATAGTAACTTGCAACATTGAAGGAGAATGTGCTTGCTTACAGAAACGTGCTATATGTTCTGAATGCCCGATTTGGGAATCTGTGTCAAAACTTTGTTAGGAATTATGTGATCCTTACTAGCTGGAAGTAAGGGAGATGGGGCATGAAGTTATTTCTAGGAGTTGGACACATACCAAGTTTAGCTCAGTTCTAGGCATCTTTGAAATACCTATACAAACTTGATCCTACATAGTAACTTGCAACTTTGAATGAAAATGTGCTTGCTTACAGCAACGTGCTATATGTTCTGAATGCCCGAATTGGGAATCTGTGTCAAAACTTTGTTAGGAATTATGTGATCCTTACTAGCTGGAAGTAAGGGAGATGGGGCATGAAGTTATTTCTAGGAGTTGGACACATACCAAGTTTAGCTCAGTTATGGGCATCTTTGAATACCTATACAAACTTGTTCCTACATAGTAACTTGCAACTTTGAATGAAAATGTGCTTGCTTACAGCAACGTGCTATAAGTTCTGAATGCCCGAATTGGGAATCTGTGTCAAAACTTTGTTAGGAATTATGTGATCCTTACTAGCTGGAAGTAAGCGAGATGGGGCATGAAGTTATTTCTAGGAGTTGGACACATACCAAGTTTAGCTCAGTTCTGGGCATCTTTGAAATACCTATACAAACTTGTTCCTACATAGTAACTTGCATCTTTGAATGAGAATGTGCTTGCTTGCAGCAACGTGCTATATGTTCTGAATGCCCGAATTGGGAATCTGTGTCAAAACTTTGTTAGGAATTATGTGATCCTTACTAGCTGGAAGTAAGGGAGATGGGGCATCAAGATATTTCTAGGAGTTGGACACATACCAAGTTTAGCTCAGTTCTGGGCATCTTTGAAATACCTATACAAACTTGTTCCTACATAGTGACTTGCAACTTTGAATGAAAATGTGCTTGCTTACAGCAACGTACTATATGTTCTGAATGCCCGAATTGGGAATCTGTGTCAAAACTTTGTTAGGAATTATGTGATCCTTACTAGCTGGAAGTAAGGGAGATGGGGCATGAAGTTATTTCTAGGAGTTGGACACATACCAAGTTTAGCTCAGTTCTGGGCATCTTTGAAATACCTATACAAACTTGTTCCTACATAGTAACTTGCATCTTTGAATGAAAATGTGCTTGCTTTCAGCAACGTGCTATATGTTCTGAATGCCCGCATTGGGAATCTGTGTCAAAACTTTGTTAGGAATTTTGTGATCCTTACTAGCTGGAAGTAAGGGAGATGGGGCATGAAGTTATTTCTAGGAGTTGGACACATACCAAGTTTAGCTCAGTTCTGGGCATCTTTGAAATACCTATACAAACTTGTTCCTACATAGTAACTTGCGTCTTTGAATGAGAATCTGCTTGCTTACAGCAACGTGCTATATGTTCTGAATGCCCGAATTGGGAATCTGTGTCAAAACTTTGTTAGGAATTATGTGATCCTTACTAGCTGGAAGTAAGGGAGATGGGGCATGAAGTTATTTCTAGGAGTTGGACACATACCAAGTTTAGCTCAGTTCTGGGCATCTTTGAAATACCTATACAAACTTGTTCCTACATAGTAACTTGCAACTTTGAATGAGAATGTGCTTACTTACAGCAACGTGCTATAAGTTCTGAATGCCCGAATTGGGAATCTGTGTCAAAACTTTGTTAGGAATTATGTGATCCTTACTAGCTGGAAGTAAGGGAGATGGGGCATGAAGTTATTTCTAGGAGTTGGACACATACCAAGTTTAGCTCAGTTCTGGGCATCTTTGAAATACCTATACAAACTTGTTCCTACATAGTAACTTGCAACTTTGAATGAGAATGTGCTTGCTTGCAGCAACGTGCTATATGTTCTGAATGCCCGAATTGGGAATCTGTGTCAAAACTTTGTTAGGAATTATGTGATCCTTAGAAGCTGGAAGTAAGGGAGATGGGGCATGAAGTTATTTCTAGGAGTTGGACACATACCAAGTTTAGCTCAGTTCTGGGCATCTTTGAAATACCTATACAAACTTGTTCCTACATAGTAACTTGCAACTTTGAATGAGAATGTGCTTGCTTGCAGCAACGTGCTATATATTCTGAATCCCCGATTTGGGAATCTGTGTCAAAACTTTGTTAGGAATTATGTGATCCTTACTAGCTGGAAGTAAGGGAGATGGGGCATGAAGTTATTTCTAGGAGTTGGACACATACCAAGTTTAGCTCAGTTCTGGGCATCTTTGAAATACCTATACAAACTTGATCCTACATAGTAACTTGCAACTTTGAATGAAAATGTGCTTGCTTACAGCAACGTGCTATATGTTCTGAATGCCCGAATTGGGAATCTGTGTCAAAACTTTGTTAGGAATTATGTGATCCTTACTAGCTGGAAGTAAGGGAGATGGGGCATGAAGTTATTTCTAGGAGTTGGACACATACCAAGTTTAGCTCAGTTCTGGGCATCTTTGAAATACCTATACAAACTTGTTCCTACATAGTAACTTGCAACTTTGAATGAGAATGTGCTTACTTACAGCAACGTGCTATAAGTTCTGAATGCCCGAATTGGGAATCTGTGTCAAAACTTTGTTAGGAATTATGTGATCCTTAGAAGCTGGAAGTAAGGGAGATGGGGCATGAAGTTATTTCTAGGAGTTGGACACATACCAAGTTTAGCACAGTTCTGGGCATCTTTGAAATACCTATACAAACTTGTTCCTACATAGTAACTTGCAACTTTGAATGACAATGTGCTTGCTTGCAGCAACGTGCTATATGTTCTGAATGCACGATTTGGGAATCTGTGTCAAAACTTTGTTAGGAATTATGTGATCCTTACTAGCTGGAAGTAAGGGAGATGGGGCATGAAGTTATTTCTAGGAGTTGGACAAATACCAAGTTTAGCTCAGTTCTGGGCATCTTTGAAATACCTATACAAACTTGTTCCTACATAGTAACTTGCATCTTTGAATGAAAATGTGCTTGCTTACAGCAACGTGCTATATGTTCTGAATGCCCGCATTGGGAATCTGTGTCAAAACTTTGTTAGGAATTTTGTGATCCTTACTAGCTAGAAGTAAGGGAGATGGGGCATGAAGTTATTTCTAGGAGTTGGACACATACCAAGTTTAGCTCAGTTCTGGGCATCTTTGAAATACCTATACAAACTTGTTCCTACATAGTAACTTGCGTCTTTGAATGAGAATCTGCTTGCTTACAGCAACGTGCTATATATTCTGAATGCCCGAATTGGCAATCTGTGTCAAAACTTTGTTAGGAATTATGTGATCCTTACTAGCTGGAAGTAAGGGAGATGGGGCATGAAGTTATTTCTAGGAGTTGGACACATACCAAGTTTAGCTCAGTCTGGGCATCTTTGAAATACCTATACAAACTTGTTCCTACATAGTAACTTGCAACTTTGAATGAAAATGTGCTTGCTTACAGCAACGTGCTATATGTTCTGAATGCCCGAATTGGGAATCTGTGTCAAAACTTTGTTAGGAATTATGTGATCCTTACTAGCTGGAAGTAAGGGAGATGGGGCATGAAGTTATTTCTAGGAGTTGGACACATACCAAGTTTAGCTCAGTTCTGGGCATCTTTGAAATACCTATACAAACTTGTTCCTACATAGTAACTTGCAACTTTGAATGAGAATGTGCTTACTTACAGCAACGTGCTATAAGTTCTGAATGCCCGAATTGGGAATCTGTGTCAAAACTTTGTTAGGAATTATGTGATCCTTACTAGCTGGAAGTAAGGGAGATGGGGCATGAAGTTATTTCTAGGAGTTGGACACATACCAAGTTTAGCACTGTTCTGTGCATCTTTGAAATACCTATACAAACTTGTTCCTACATAGTAACTCGCAACTTTGAATGAGAATGTGCTTGCTTGCAGCAACGTGCTATATGTTCTGAATGCACGATTTGGGAATCTGTGTCAAAACTTTGTTAGGAATTATGTGATCCTTACTAGCTGGAAGTAAGTGAGATGGGGCATGAAGTTATTTCTAGGAGTTGGAGACATACAACGTTTAGCTCAGTTCTGTTCATGTTTGAAATACCTATACAAACTTGTTCCTACATAGTAACTTGCAACTTTGAATGAGAATGTGCTTGCTTGCAGCAACGTGCTATATGTTCTGAATGCCCGAATTGGGAATCTGTGTCAAAACTTTGTTAGGAATTATGTGATCCTTACTAGCTGGAAGTAAGGGAGATGGGGCATGAAGTTATTTCTAGGAGTTGGACACATACCAAGTTTAGCTCAGTTCTGGGCATCTTTGAAATACCTATACAAACTTGTTCCTACATAGTAACTTGCATCTTTGAATGAGAATGTGCTTGCTTACAGCAACGTGCTATATGTTCTGAATGCCCGAATTGGGAATCTGTGTCAAAACTTTGTTAGGAATTATGTGATCCTTACTAGCTGGAAGTAAGGGAGATGGGGCATGAAGTTATTTCTAGGAGTTGGAGACATACAACGTTTAGCTCAGTTCTGGGCATCTTTGAAATACCTATACAAACTTGTTCCTACATAGTAACTTGCAACTTTGAATGAGAATGTGCTTGCTTGCAGCAACGTGCTATATGTTCTGAATGCCCGAATTGGGAATCTGTGTCAAAACTTTGTTAGGAATTATGTGATCCTTACTAGCTGGAAGTAAGGGAGATGGGGCATGAAGTTATTTCTAGGAGTTGGACACATACCAAGTTTAGCTCAGTTCTGGGCATCTTTGAAATACCTATACAAACTTGTTCCTACATAGTAACTTGCATCTTTGAATGAGAATGTGCTTGCTTACAGCAACGTGCTATATGTTCTGAATGCCCGAATTGGGAATCTGTGTCAAAACTTTGTTAGGAATTATGTGATCCTTACTAGCTGGAAGTAAGGGAGATGGGGCATGAAGTTATTTCTAGGAGTTGGAGACATACAACGTTTAGCTCAGTTCTGGGCATCTTTGAAATACCTATACAAACTTGTTCCTACATAGTAACTTGCAACTTTGAATGAGAATGTGCTTGCTTGCAGCAACGTGCTATATGTTCTGAATGCCCGAATTGGGAATCTGTGTCAAAACTTTGTTAGGAATTATGTGATCCTTACTAGCTGGAAGTAAGTGAGATGGGGCATGAAATTATTTCTAGGAGTTGGACACATACCAAGTTTAGCTCAGTTCTGGGCATCTTTGAAATACCTATACAAACTTGTTCCTACATAGTAACTTGCAACTTTGAATGAGAATGTGCTTGCTTACAGCAACGTGCTATATGTTCTGAATGCCCGAATTGGGAATCTGTGTCAAAACTTTGTTAGGAATTATGTGATCCTTACTAGCTGGAAGTAAGGGAGATGGGGCATGAAGTTATTTCTTGGAGTTGGAGACATACCAAGTTTAGCTCAGTTCTGGGCATCTTTGAAATACCTATACAAACTTGTTCCTACATAGTAACTTGCAACTTTGAATGAGAATGTGCTTGCTTGCAGCAACGTGCTATATGTTCTGAATGCCCGATTTGGGAATCTGTGTCAAAACTTTGTTAGGATTTATGTGATCCTTACTAGCTGGAAGTAAGGGAGATGGAGCATGAAGTTATTTCTAGGAGTTGGACACATACTAAGTTTAGCTCAGTTCTGGGCATCTTTGAAATACCTATACAAACTTGTTCCTACATAGTAACTTGCATCTTTGAATGAGAATGTGCTTGCTTACAGCAACGTGCTATATGTTCTGAATGCCCGAATTGGCAATCTGTGTCAAAATTTTGTTAGGAGTTATGTGATCCTTACTAGCTGGAAGTAAGGGAGATGGGGCATTAAGTTATTTCTAGGAGTTGGACACATACCAAGTTTAGCTCAGTTCTGGGCATCTTTGAAATACCTATACAAACTTGTTCCTACATAGTAACTTGCATCTTTGAATGAGAATCTGCTTGCTTACAGCAACGTGCTATATGTTCTGAATGCCCGAATTGGGAATCTGTGTCAAAACTTTGTTAGGAATTATGTGATCCTTACTAGCTGGAAGTAAGGGAGATGGGGCATGAAGTTATTTCTAGGAGTTGGACACATACCAAGTTTAGCTCAGTTCTGGGCATCTTTGAAATACCTATACAAACTTGTTCCTACATAGTAACTTGCAACATTGAAGGAGAATGTGCTTGCTTACAGCAACGTGCTATATGTTCTGAATGCCCGAATTGGGAATCTGTGTCAAAACTTTGTTAGGAATTATGTGATCCTTACTAGCTGGAAGTAAGGGAGATGGGGCATGAAGTTATTTCTTGGAGTTGGAGACATACCAAGTTTAGCTCAGTTCTGGGCATCTTTGAAATACCTATACAAACTTGTTCCTACATAGTAACTTGCAACTTTGAATGAAAATGTGCTTGCTTACAGCAACGTGCTATATGTTCTGAATGCCCAAATTGGGAATCTGTGTCAAAAGTTTGTTAGGAATTATGTGATCCTTACTAGCTGGAAGTAAGGGAGATGGGGCATGAAGTTATTTCTAGGAGTTGGACACATACCAAGTTTAGCTCAGATCTGGGCATCTTTGAAATACCTATACAAACTTGTTCCTACATAGTAACTTGCATCTTTAAATGAGAATGTGCTTGCTTACAGCAACGTGCTATATGTTCTGAATGCCCGAATTGGGAATCTGTGTCAAAACTTTGTTAGGAATTATGTGATCCTTAGAAGCTGGAAGTAAGGGAGATGGGGCATGAAGTTATTTCTAGGAGTTGGACACATACCAAGTTTAGCACAGTTCTGGGCATCTTTGAAATACCTATACAAACTTGTTCCTACATAGTAACTTGCAACTTTGAATGAGAATGTGCTTGCTTGCAGCAACGTGCTATATGTTCTGAATGCACGATTTGGGAATCTGTGTCAAAACTTTGTTAGGAATTATGTGATCCTTACTAGCTGGAAGTAAGGGAGATGGGGCATGAAGTTATTTCTAGGAGTTGGACACATACCAAGTTTAGCTCAGTTCTGGGCATCTTTGAAATACCTATACAAACTTGTTCCTACATAGTAACTTGCATCTTTGAATGAAAATGTGCTTGCTTTCAGCAACGTGCTATATGTTCTGAATGCCCGCATTGGGAATCTGTGTCAAAACTTTGTTAGGAATTTTGTGATCCTTACTAGCTGGAAGTAAGGGAGATGGGGCATGAAGTTATTTCTAGGAGTTGGACACATACCAAGTTTAGCTCAGTTCTGGGCATCTTTGAAATACCTATACAAACTTGTTCCTACATAGTAACTTGCGTCTTTGAATGAGAATCTGCTTGCTTACAGCAACGTGCTATATATTCTGAATGCCCGAATTGGCAATCTGTGTCAAAACTTTGTTAGGAATTATGTGATCCTTACTAGCTGGAAGTAAGGGAGATGGGGCATGAAGTTATTTCTAGGAGTTGGACACATACCAAGTTTAGCTCAGTCTGGGCATCTTTGAAATACCTATACAAACTTGTTCCTACATAGTAACTTGCAACTTTGAATGAAAATGTGCTTGCTTACAGCAACGTGCTATATGTTCTGAATGCCCGAATTGGGAATCTGTGTCAAAACTTTGTTAGGAATTATGTGATCCTTACTAGCTGGAAGTAAGGGAGATGGGGCATGAAGTTATTTCTAGGAGTTGGACACATACCAAGTTTAGCTCAGTTCTGGGCATCTTTGAAATACCTATACAAACTTGTTCCTACATAGTAACTTGCAACTTTGAATGAGAATGTGCTTGCTTACAGCAACGTGCTATATGTTCTGAATGCCCGAATTGGGAATCTGTGTCAAAACTTTGTTAGGAATTATGTGATCCTTACTAGCTGGAAGTAAGGGAGATGGGGCATGAAGTTATTTCTTGGAGTTGGAGACATACCAAGTTTAGCTCAGTTCTGGGCATCTTTGAAATACCTATACAAACTTGTTCCTACATAGTAACTTGCAACTTTGAATGAGAATGTGCTTGCTTGCAGCAACGTGCTATATGTTCTGAATGCCCGATTTGGGAATCTGTGTCAAAACTTTGTTAGGATTTATGTGATCCTTACTAGCTGGAAGTAAGGGAGATGGAGCATGAAGTTATTTCTAGGAGTTGGACACATACTAAGTTTAGCTCAGTTCTGGGCATCTTTGAAATACCTATACAAACTTGTTCCTACATAGTAACTTGCATCTTTGAATGAGAATGTGCTTGCTTACAGCAACGTGCTATATGTTCTGAATGCCCGAATTGGCAATCTGTGTCAAAACTTTGTTAGGAGTTATGTGATCCTTACTAGCTGGAAGTAAGGGAGATGGGGCATTAAGTTATTTCTAGGAGTTGGACACATACCAAGTTTAGCTCAGTTCTGGGCATCTTTGAAATACCTATACAAACTTGTTCCTACATAGTAACTTGCATCTTTGAATGAGAATCTGCTTGCTTACAGCAACGTGCTATATGTTCTGAATGCCCGAATTGGGAATCTGTGTCAAAACTTTGTTAGGAATTATGTGATCCTTACTAGCTGGAAGTAAGGGAGATGGGGCATGAAGTTATTTCTAGGAGTTGGACACATACCAAGTTTAGCTCAGTTCTGGGCATCTTTGAAATACCTATACAAACTTGTTCCTACATAGTAACTTGCAACATTGAAGGAGAATGTGCTTGCTTACAGCAACGTGCTATATGTTCTGAATGCCCGAATTGGGAATCTGTGTCAAAACTTTGTTAGGAATTATGTGATCCTTACTAGCTGGAAGTAAGGGAGATGGGGCATGAAGTTATTTCTTGGAGTTGGAGACATACCAAGTTTAGCTCAGTTCTGGGCATCTTTGAAATACCTATACAAACTTGTTCCTACATAGTAACTTGCAACTTTGAATGAAAATGTGCTTGCTTACAGCAACGTGCTATATGTTCTGAATGCCCAAATTGGGAATCTGTGTCAAAAGTTTGTTAGGAATTATGTGATCCTTACTAGCTGGAAGTAAGGGAGATGGGGCATGAAGTTATTTCTAGGAGTTGGACACATACCAAGTTTAGCTCAGTTCTGGGCATCTTTGAAATACCTATACAAACTTGTTCCTACATAGTAACTTGCATCTTTGAATGAGAATGTGCTTGCTTACAGCAACGTGCTATATGTTCTGAATGCCCGAATTGGGAATCTGTGTCAAAACTTTGTTAGGAATTATGTGATCCTTAGAAGCTGGAAGTAAGGGAGATGGGGCATGAAGTTATTTCTAGGAGTTGGACACATACCAAGTTTAGCACAGTTCTGGGCATCTTTGAAATACCTATACAAACTTGTTCCTACATAGTAACTTGCAACTTTGAATGAGAATGTGCTTGCTTGCAGCAACGTGCTATATGTTCTGAATGCACGATTTGGGAATCTGTGTCAAAACTTTGTTAGGAATTATGTGATCCTTACTAGCTGGAAGTAAGGGAGATGGGGCATGAAGTTATTTCTAGGAGTTGGACACATACCAAGTTTAGCTCAGTTCTGGGCATCTTTGAAATACCTATACAAACTTGTTCCTACATAGTAACTTGCATCTTTGAATGAAAATGTGCTTGCTTTCAGCAACGTGCTATATGTTCTGAATGCCCGCATTGGGAATCTGTGTCAAAACTTTGTTAGGAATTTTGTGATCCTTACTAGCTGGAAGTAAGGGAGATGGGGCATGAAGTTATTTCTAGGAGTTGGACACATACCAAGTTTAGCTCAGTTCTGGGCATCTTTGAAATACCTATACAAACTTGTTCCTACATAGTAACTTGCGTCTTTGAATGAGAATCTGCTTGCTTACAGCAACGTGCTATATATTCTGAATGCCCGAATTGGCAATCTGTGTCAAAACTTTGTTAGGAATTATGTGATCCTTACTAGCTGGAAGTAAGGGAGATGGGGCATGAAGTTATTTCTAGGAGTTGGACACATACCAAGTTTAGCTCAGTCTGGGCATCTTTGAAATACCTATACAAACTTGTTCCTACATAGTAACTTGCAACTTTGAATGAGAATGTGCTTGCTTACAGCAACGTGCTATATGTTCTGAATGCCCGAATTGGGAATCTGTGTCAAAACTTTGTTAGGAATTATGTGATCCTTACTAGCTGGAAGTAAGGGAGATGGGGCATGAAGTTATTTCTTGGAGTTGGAGACATACCAAGTTTAGCTCAGTTCTGGGCATCTTTGAAATACCTATACAAACTTGTTCCTACATAGTAACTTGCAACTTTGAATGAGAATGTGCTTGCTTGCAGCAACGTGCTATATGTTCTGAATGCCCGATTTGGGAATCTGTGTCAAAACTTTGTTAGGATTTATGTGATCCTTACTAGCTGGAAGTAAGGGAGATGGAGCATGAAGTTATTTCTAGGAGTTGGACACATACTAAGTTTAGCTCAGTTCTGGGCATCTTTGAAATACCTATACAAACTTGTTCCTACATAGTAACTTGCATCTTTGAATGAGAATGTGCTTGCTTACAGCAACGTGCTATATGTTCTGAATGCCCGAATTGGCAATCTGTGTCAAAACTTTGTTAGGAGTTATGTGATCCTTACTAGCTGGAAGTAAGGGAGATGGGGCATTAAGTTATTTCTAGGAGTTGGACACATACCAAGTTTAGCTCAGTTCTGGGCATCTTTGAAATACCTATACAAACTTGTTCCTACATAGTAACTTGCATCTTTGAATGAGAATCTGCTTGCTTACAGCAACGTGCTATATGTTCTGAATGCCCGAATTGGGAATCTGTGTCAAAACTTTGTTAGGAATTATGTGATCCTTACTAGCTGGAAGTAAGGGAGATGGGGCATGAAGTTATTTCTAGGAGTTGGACACATACCAAGTTTAGCTCAGTTCTGGGCATCTTTGAAATACCTATACAAACTTGTTCCTACATAGTAACTTGCAACATTGAAGGAGAATGTGCTTGCTTACAGCAACGTGCTATATGTTCTGAATGCCCGAATTGGGAATCTGTGTCAAAACTTTGTTAGGAATTATGTGATCCTTACTAGCTGGAAGTAAGGGAGATGGGGCATGAAGTTATTTCTTGGAGTTGGAGACATACCAAGTTTAGCTCAGTTCTGGGCATCTTTGAAATACCTATACAAACTTGTTCCTACATAGTAACTTGCAACTTTGAATGAAAATGTGCTTGCTTACAGCAACGTGCTATATGTTCTGAATGCCCAAATTGGGAATCTGTGTCAAAAGTTTGTTAGGAATTATGTGATCCTTACTAGCTGGAAGTAAGGGAGATGGGGCATGAAGTTATTTCTAGGAGTTGGACACATACCAAGTTTAGCTCAGTTCTGGGCATCTTTGAAATACCTATACAAACTTGTTCCTACATAGTAACTTGCATCTTTGAATGAGAATGTGCTTGCTTACAGCAACGTGCTATATGTTCTGAATGCCCGAATTGGGAATCTGTGTCAAAACTTTGTTAGGAATTATGTGATCCTTAGAAGCTGGAAGTAAGGGAGATGGGGCATGAAGTTATTTCTAGGAGTTGGACACATACCAAGTTTAGCACAGTTCTGGGCATCTTTGAAATACCTATACAAACTTGTTCCTACATAGTAACTTGCAACTTTGAATGAGAATGTGCTTGCTTGCAGCAACGTGCTATATGTTCTGAATGCACGATTTGGGAATCTGTGTCAAAACTTTGTTAGGAATTATGTGATCCTTACTAGCTGGAAGTAAGGGAGATGGGGCATGAAGTTATTTCTAGGAGTTGGACACATACCAAGTTTAGCTCAGTTCTGGGCATCTTTGAAATACCTATACAAACTTGTTCCTACATAGTAACTTGCATCTTTGAATGAAAATGTGCTTGCTTTCAGCAACGTGCTATATGTTCTGAATGCCCGCATTGGGAATCTGTGTCAAAACTTTGTTAGGAATTTTGTGATCCTTACTAGCTGGAAGTAAGGGAGATGGGGCATGAAGTTATTTCTAGGAGTTGGACACATACCAAGTTTAGCTCAGTTCTGGGCATCTTTGAAATACCTATACAAACTTGTTCCTACATAGTAACTTGCGTCTTTGAATGAGAATCTGCTTGCTTACAGCAACGTGCTATATATTCTGAATGCCCGAATTGGCAATCTGTGTCAAAACTTTGTTAGGAATTATGTGATCCTTACTAGCTGGAAGTAAGGGAGATGGGGCATGAAGTTATTTCTAGGAGTTGGACACATACCAAGTTTAGCTCAGTCTGGGCATCTTTGAAATACCTATACAAACTTGTTCCTACATAGTAACTTGCAACTTTGAATGAAAATGTGCTTGCTTACAGCAACGTGCTATATGTTCTGAATGCCCGAATTGGGAATCTGTGTCAAAACTTTGTTAGGAATTATGTGATCCTTACTAGCTGGAAGTAAGGGAGATGGGGCATGAAGTTATTTCTAGGAGTTGGACACATACCAAGTTTAGCTCAGTTCTGGGCATCTTTGAAATACCTATACAAACTTGTTCCTACATAGTAACTTGCAACTTTGAATGAGAATGTGCTTACTTACAGCAACGTGCTATAAGTTCTGAATGCCCGAATTGGGAATCTGTGTCAAAACTTTGTTAGGAATTATGTGATCCTTACTAGCTGGAAGTAAGGGAGATGGGGCATGAAGTTATTTCTAGGAGTTGGACACATACCAAGTTTAGCACTGTTCTGTGCATCTTTGAAATACCTATACAAACTTGTTCCTACATAGTAACTCGCAACTTTGAATGAGAATGTGCTTGCTTGCAGCAACGTGCTATATGTTCTGAATGCACGATTTGGGAATCTGTGTCAAAACTTTGTTAGGAATTATGTGATCCTTACTAGCTGGAAGTAAGTGAGATGGGGCATGAAGTTATTTCTAGGAGTTGGACACATACCAAGTTTAGCTCAGTTCTGGGCATGTTTGAAATACCTATACAAACTTGTTCCTACATAGTAACTTGCAACTTTGAATGAGAATGTGCTTGCTTGCAGCAACGTGCTATATGTTCTGAATGCCCGAATTGGGAATCTGTGTCAAAACTTTGTTAGGAATTATGTGATCCTTACTAGCTGGAAGTAAGGGAGATGGGGCATGAAGTTATTTCTAGGAGTTGGACACATACCAAGTTTAGCTCAGTTCTGGGCATCTTTGAAATACCTATACAAACTTGTTCCTACATAGTAACTTGCATCTTTGAATGAGAATGTGCTTGCTTACAGCAACGTGCTATATGTTCTGAATGCCCGAATTGGGAATCTGTGTCAAAACTTTGTTAGGAATTATGTGATCCTTACTAGCTGGAAGTAAGGGAGATGGGGCATGAAGTTATTTCTAGGAGTTGGAGACATACAACGTTTAGCTCAGTTCTGGGCATCTTTGAAATACCTATACAAACTTGTTCCTACATAGTAACTTGCAACTTTGAATGAGAATGTGCTTGCTTGCAGCAACGTGCTATATGTTCTGAATGCCCGAATTGGGAATCTGTGTCAAAACTTTGTTAGGAATTATGTGATCCTTACTAGCTGGAAGTAAGTGAGATGGGGCATGAAATTATTTCTAGGAGTTGGACACATACCAAGTTTAGCTCAGTTCTGGGCATCTTTGAAATACCTATACAAACTTGTTCCTACATAGTAACTTGCAACTTTGAATGAGAATGTGCTTGCTTACAGCAACGTGCTATATGTTCTGAATGCCCGAATTGGGAATCTGTGTCAAAACTTTGTTAGGAATTATGTGATCCTTACTAGCTGGAAGTAAGGGAGATGGGGCATGAAGTTATTTCTTGGAGTTGGAGACATACCAAGTTTAGCTCAGTTCTGGGCATCTTTGAAATACCTATACAAACTTGTTCCTACATAGTAACTTGCAACTTTGAATGAGAATGTGCTTGCTTGCAGCAACGTGCTATATGTTCTGAATGCCCGATTTGGGAATCTGTGTCAAAACTTTGTTAGGATTTATGTGATCCTTACTAGCTGGAAGTAAGGGAGATGGAGCATGAAGTTATTTCTAGGAGTTGGACACATACTAAGTTTAGCTCAGTTCTGGGCATCTTTGAAATACCTATACAAACTTGTTCCTACATAGTAACTTGCATCTTTGAATGAGAATGTGCTTGCTTACAGCAACGTGCTATATGTTCTGAATGCCCGAATTGGCAATCTGTGTCAAAACTTTGTTAGGAATTATGTGATCCTTACTAGCTGGAAGTAAGGGAGATGGGGCATTAAGTTATTTCTAGGAGTTGGACACATACCAAGTTTAGCTCAGTTCTGGGCATCTTTGAAATACCTATACAAACTTGTTCCTACATAGTAACTTGCATCTTTGAATGAGAATCTGCTTGCTTACAGCAACGTGCTATATGTTCTGAATGCCCGAATTGGGAATCTGTGTCAAAACTTTGTTAGGAATTATGTGATCCTTACTAGCTGGAAGTAAGGGAGATGGGGCATGAAGTTATTTCTAGGAGTTGGACACATACCAAGTTTAGCTCAGTTCTGGGCATCTTTGAAATACCTATACAAACTTGTTCCTACATAGTAACTTGCAACATTGAAGGAGAATGTGCTTGCTTACAGCAACGTGCTGTATGTTCTGAATGCCCGAATTGGGAATCTGTGTCAAAACTTTGTTAGGAATTATGTGATCCTTACTAGCTGGAAGTAAGGGAGATGGGGCATGAAGTTATTTCTTGGAGTTGGAGACATACCAAGTTTAGCTCAGTTCTGGGCATCTTTGAAATACCTATACAAACTTGTTCCTACATAGTAACTTGCAACTTTGAATGAAAATGTGCTTGCTTACAGCAACGTGCTATATGTTCTGAATGCCCAAATTGGGAATCTGTGTCAAAAGTTTGTTAGGAATTATTTGATCCTTACTAGCTGGAAGTAAGGGAGATGGGGCATGAAGTTATTTCTAGGAGTTGGACACATACCAAGTTTAGCTCAGTTCTGGGCATCTTTGAAATACCTATACAAACTTGTTCCTACATAGTAACTTGCATCTTTGAATGAGAATGTGCTTGCTTACAGCAACGTGCTATATGTTCTGAATGCCCGAATTGGCAATCTGTGTCAAAACTTTGTTAGGAATTATGTGATCCTTACTAGCTGGAAGTAAGGGAGATGGGGCATTAAGTTATTTCTAGGAGTTGGAGACATACAACGTTTAGCTCAGTTCTGGGCATCTTTGAAATACCTATACAAACTTGTTCCTACATAGTAACTTGCAACTTTGAATGAGAATGTGCTTGCTTGCAGCAACGTGCTATATGTTCTGAATGCCCGAATTGGGAATCTGTGTCAAAACTTTGTTAGGAATTATGTGATCCTTACTAGCTGGAAGTAAGTGAGATGGGGCATGAAATTATTTCTAGGAGTTGGACACATACCAAGTTTAGCTCAGTTCTGGGCATCTTTGAAATACCTATACAAACTTGTTCCTACATAGTAACTTGCAACTTTGAATGAGAATGTGCTTGCTTACAGCAACGTGCTATATGTTCTGAATGCCCGAATTGGGAATCTGTGTCAAAACTTTGTTAGGAATTATGTGATCCTTACTAGCTGGAAGTAAGGGAGATGGGGCATGAAGTTATTTCTTGGAGTTGGAGACATACCAAGTTTAGCTCAGTTCTGGGCATCTTTGAAATACCTATACAAACTTGTTCCTACATAGTAACTTGCAACTTTGAATGAGAATGTGCTTGCTTGCAGCAACGTGCTATATGTTCTGAATGCCCGATTTGGGAATCTGTGTCAAAACTTTGTTAGGATTTATGTGATCCTTACTAGCTGGAAGTAAGGGAGATGGAGCATGAAGTTATTTCTAGGAGTTGGACACATACTAAGTTTAGCTCAGTTCTGGGCATCTTTGAAATACCTATACAAACTTGTTCCTACATAGTAACTTGCATCTTTGAATGAGAATGTGCTTGCTTACAGCAACGTGCTATATGTTCTGAATGCCCGAATTGGCAATCTGTGTCAAAACTTTGTTAGGAATTATGTGATCCTTACTAGCTGGAAGTAAGGGAGATGGGGCATTAAGTTATTTCTAGGAGTTGGACACATACCAAGTTTAGCTCAGTTCTGGGCATCTTTGAAATACCTATACAAACTTGTTCCTACATAGTAACTTGCATCTTTGAATGAGAATCTGCTTGCTTACAGCAACGTGCTATATGTTCTGAATGCCCGAATTGGGAATCTGTGTCAAAACTTTGTTAGGAATTATGTGATCCTTACTAGCTGGAAGTAAGGGAGATGGGGCATGAAGTTATTTCTAGGAGTTGGACACATACCAAGTTTAGCTCAGTTCTGGGCATCTTTGAAATACCTATACAAACTTGTTCCTACATAGTAACTTGCAACATTGAAGGAGAATGTGCTTGCTTACAGCAACGTGCTATATGTTCTGAATGCCCGAATTGGGAATCTGTGTCAAAACTTTGTTAGGAATTATGTGATCCTTACTAGCTGGAAGTAAGGGAGATGGGGCATGAAGTTATTTCTTGGAGTTGGAGACATACCAAGTTTAGCTCAGTTCTGGGCATCTTTGAAATACCTATACAAACTTGTTCCTACATAGTAACTTGCAACTTTGAATGAAAATGTGCTTGCTTACAGCAACGTGCTATATGTTCTGAATGCCCAAATTGGGAATCTGTGTCAAAAGTTTGTTAGGAATTATGTGATCCTTACTAGCTGGAAGTAAGGGAGATGGGGCATGAAGTTATTTCTAGGAGTTGGACACATACCAAGTTTAGCTCAGTTCTGGGCATCTTTGAAATACCTATACAAACTTGTTCCTACATAGTAACTTGCATCTTTGAATGAGAATGTGCTTGCTTACAGCAACGTGCTATATGTTCTGAATGCCCGAATTGGCAATCTGTGTCAAAACTTTGTTAGGAATTATGTGATCCTTACTAGCTGGAAGTAAGGGAGATGGGGCATTAAGTTATTTCTAGGAGTTGGACACATACCAAGTTTAGCTCAGTTCTGGGCATCTTTGAAATACCTATACAAACTTGTTCCTACATAGTAACTTGCATCTTTGAATGAGAATCTGCTTGCTTACAGCAACGTGCTATATGTTCTGAATGCCCGAATTGGGAATCTGTGTCAAAACTTTGTTAGGAATTATGTGATCCTTACTAGCTGGAAGTAAGGGAGATGGGGCATGAAGTTATTTCTAGGAGTTGGACACATACCAAGTTTAGCTCAGTTCTGGGCATCTTTGAAATACCTATACAAACTTGTTCCTACATAGTAACTTGCAACATTGAAGGAGAATGTGCTTGCTTACAGCAACGTGCTATATGTTCTGAATGCCCGAATTGGGAATCTGTGTCAAAACTTTGTTAGGAATTATGTGATCCTTACTAGCTGGAAGTAAGGGAGATGGGGCATGAAGTTATTTCTAGGAGTTGGACACATACCAAGTTTAGCTCAGTTCTGGGCATCTTTGAATACCTATACAAACTTGTTCCTACATAGTAACTTGCAACTTTGAATGAAAATGTGCTTGCTTACAGCAACGTGCTATAAGTTCTGAATGCCCGAATTGGGAATCTGTGTCAAAACTTTGTTAGGAATTATGTGATCCTTACTAGCTGGAAGTAAGGGAGATGGGGCATGAAGTTATTTCTAGGAGTTGGACACATACCAAGTTTAGCTCAGTTCTGGGCATCTTTGAAATACCTATACAAACTTGTTCCTACATAGTAACTTGCATCTTTGAATGAGAATGTGCTTGCTTGCAGCAACGTGCTATATGTTCTCAATGCCCGAATTGGGAATCTGTGTCAAAACTTTGTTAGGAATTATGTGATCCTTAGAAGCTGGAAGTAAGGGAGATGGGGCATGAAGTTATTTCTAGGAGTTGGACACATACCAAGTTTAGCACAGTTCTGGGCATCTTTGAAATACCTATACAAACTTGTTCCTACATAGTAACTTGCAACTTTGAATGAGAATGTGCTTGCTTGCAGCAACGTGCTATATGTTCTGAATGCACGATTTGGGAATCGGTGTCAAAACTTTGTTAGGAATTATGTGATCCTTACTAGCTGGAAGTAAGTGAGATGGGGCATGAAGTTATTTCTAGGAGTTGGAGACATACAACGTTTAGCTCAGTTCTGGGCATGTTTGAAATACCTATACAAACTTGTTCCTACATAGTAACTTGCAACTTTGAATGAGAATGTGCTTGCTTGCAGCAACGTGCTATATGTTCTGAATGCCCGAATTGGGAATCTGTGTCAAAACTTTGTTAGGAATTATGTGATCCTTACTAGCTGGAAGTAAGGGAGATGGGGCATGAAGTTATTTCTAGGAGTTGGACACATACCAAGTTTAGCTCAGTTCTGGGCATCTTTGAAATACCTATACAAACTTGTTCCTACATAGTAACTTGCATCTTTGAATGAGAATGTGCTTGCTTACAGCAACGTGCTATATGTTCTGAATGCCCGAATTGGGAATCTGTGTCAAAACTTTGTTAGGAATTATGTGATCCTTACTAGCTGGAAGTAAGGGAGATGGGGCATGAAGTTATTTCTAGGAGTTGGAGACATACAACGTTTAGCTCAGTTCTGGGCATCTTTGAAATACCTATACAAACTTGACCCTACATAGTAACTTGCAACTTTGAATGAGAATGTGCTTGCTTGCAGCAACGTGCTATATGTTCTGAATGCCCGAATTGGGAATCTGTGTCAAAACTTTGTTAGGAAATATGTGATCCTTACTAGCTGGAAGTAAGTGAGATGGGGCATGAAATTATTTCTAGGAGTTGGACACATACCAAGTTTAGCTCAGTTCTGGGCATCTTTGAAATACCTATACAAACTTGTTCCTACATAGTAACTTGCAACTTTGAATGAGAATGTGCTTGCTTACAGCAACGTGCTATATGTTCTGAATGCCCGAATTGGGAATCTGTGTCAAAACTTTGTTAGGAATTATGTGATCCTTACTAGCTGGAAGTAAGGGAGATGGGGCATGAAGTTATTTCTTGGAGTTGGAGACATACCAAGTTTAGCTCAGTTCTGGGCATCTTTGAAATACCTATACAAACTTGTTCCTACATAGTAACTTGCAACTTTGAATGAGAATGTGCTTGCTTACAGCAACGTGCTATATGTTCTGAATGCCCGATTTGGGAATCTGTGTCAAAACTTTGTTAGGATTTATGTGATCCTTACTAGCTGGAAGTAAGGGAGATGGAGCATGAAGTTATTTCTAGGAGTTGGACACATACTAAGTTTAGCTCAGTTCTGGGCATCTTTGAAATACCTATACAAACTTGTTCCTACATAGTAACTTGCATCTTTGAATGAGAATGTGCTTGCTTACAGCAACGTGCTATATGTTCTGAATGCCCGAATTGGCAATCTGTGTCAAAACTTTGTTAGGAATTATGTGATCCTTACTAGCTGGAAGTAAGGGAGATGGGGCATTAAGTTATTTCTAGGAGTTGGACACATACCAAGTTTAGCTCAGTTCTGGGCATCTTTGAAATACCTATACAAACTTGTTCCTACATAGTAACTTGCATCTTTGAATGAGAATCTGCTTGCTTACAGCAACGTGCTATATGTTCTGAATGCCCGAATTGGGAATCTGTGTCAAAACTTTGTTAGGAATTATGTGATCCTTACTAGCTGGAAGTAAGGGAGATGGGGCATGAAGTTATTTCTAGGAGTTGGACACATACCAAGTTTAGCTCAGTTCTGGGCATCTTTGAAATACCTATACAAACTTGTTCCTACATAGTAACTTGCAACATTGAAGGAGAATGTGCTTGCTTACAGCAACGTGCTATATGTTCTGAATGCCCGAATTGGGATTCTGTGTCAAAACTTTGTTAGGAATTATGTGATCCTTACTAGCTGGAAGTAAGGGAGATGGGGCATGAAGTTATTTCTTGGAGTTGGAGACATACCAAGTTTAGCTCAGTTCTGGGCATCTTTGAAATACCTATACAAACTTGTTCCTACATAGTAACTTGCAACTTTGAATGAAAATGTGCTTGCTTACAGCAACGTGCTATATGTTCTGAATGCCCAAATTGGGAATCTGTGTCAAAAGTTTGTTAGGAATTATGTGATCCTTACTAGCTGGAAGTAAGGGAGATGGGGCATGAAGTTATTTCTAGGAGTTGGACACATACCAAGTTTAGCTCAGTTCTGGGCATCTTTGAAATACCTATACAAACTTGTTCCTACATAGTAACTTGCATCTTTGAATGAGAATGTGCTTGCTTACAGCAACGTGCTATATGTTCTGAATGCCCGAATTGGCAATCTGTGTCAAAACTTTGTTAGGAATTATGTGATCCTTACTAGCTGGAAGTAAGGGAGATGGGGCATTAAGTTATTTCTAGGAGTTGGACACATACCAAGTTTAGCTCAGTTCTGGGCATCTTTGAAATACCTATACAAACTTGTTCCTACATAGTAACTTGCATCTTTGAATGAGAATCTGCTTGCTTACAGCAACGTGCTATATATTCTGAATGCCCGAATTGGGAATCTGTGTCAAAACTTTGTTAGGAATTATGTGATCCTTACTAGCTGGAAGTAAGGGAGATGGGGCATGAAGTTATTTCTAGGAGTTGGACACATACCAAGTTTAGCTCAGTTCTGGGCATCTTTGAAATACCTATACAAACTTGTTCCTACATAGTAACTTGCAACATTGAAGGAGAATGTGCTTGCTTACAGCAACGTGCTATATGTTCTGAATGCCCGAATTGGGAATCTGTGTCAAAACTTTGTTAGGAATTATGTGATCCTTACTAGCTGGAAGTAAGGGAGATGGGGCATGAAGTTATTTCTTGGAGTTGGAGACATACCAAGTTTAGCTCAGTTCTGGGCATCTTTGAAATACCTATACAAACTTGTTCCTACATAGTAACTTGCAACTTTGAATGAAAATGTGCTTGCTTACAGCAACGTGCTATATGTTCTGAATGCCCAAATTGGGAATCTGTGTCAAAAGTTTGTTAGGAATTATGTGATCCTTACTAGCTGGAAGTAAGGGAGATGGGGCATGAAGTTATTTCTAGGAGTTGGACACATACCAAGTTTAGCTCAGTTCTGGGCATCTTTGAAATACCTATACAAACTTGTTCCTACATAGTAACTTGCATCTTTGAATGAGAATGTGCTTGCTTACAGCAACGTACTATATGTTCTGAATGCCCGAATTGGCAATCTGTGTCAAAACTTTGTTAGGAATTATGTGATCCTTACTAGCTGGAAGTAAGGGAGATGGGGCATGAAGTTATTTCTTGGAGTTGGAGACATACCAAGTTTAGCTCAGTTCTGGGCATCTTTGAAATACCTATACAAACTTGTTCCTACATAGTAACTTGCAACTTTGAATGAGAATGTGCTTGCTTGCAGCAACGTGCTATATGTTCTGAATGCCAGATTTGGGAATCTGTGTCAAAACTTTGTTAGGAATTATGTGATCCTTACTAGCTGGAAGTAAGTGAGATGGAGCATGAAGTTATTTCTAGGAGTTGGACACATACCAAGTTTAGCTCAGTTCTGGGCATCTTTGAAATACCTATACAAACTTGTTCCTACCTAGTAACTTGCATCTTTGAATGAGAATGTGCTTGCTTACAGCAACGGGCTATATGTTCTGAATGCCCGAATTGGCAATCTGTGTCAAAAATTTGTTAGGAATTATGTGATCCTTACTAGCTGGAAGTAAGGGAGATGGGGCATGAAGTTATTTCTAGGAGTTGGACACATACCAAGATTAGCTCAGTTCTGGGCATCTTTGAAATACCTATACAAACTTGTTCCTACATAGTAACTTGCATCTTTGAATGAGAATGTGCTTGCTTACAGCAACGTGCTATATGTTCTGAATGCCCGAATTGGCAATCTGTGTCAAAACTTTGTTAGGAATTATGTGATCCTTACTAGCTGGAAGTAAGGGAGATGGGGCATGAAGTTATTTCTAGGAGTTGGACACATACCAAGTTTAGCTCAGTTCTGGGCATCTTTGAAATACCTATACAAACTTGTTCCTACATAGTAACTTGCAACTTTGAATGAGAATGTGCTTGCTTACAGCAACGTGCTATATGTTCTGAATGCCCGAATTGGGAATCTGTGTCAAAACTTTGTTAGGAATTATGTGATCCTTACTAGCTGGAAGTAAGGGAGATGGGGCATGAAGTTATTTCTAGGAGTTGGACACATACCAAGTTTAGCTCAGTTCTGGGCATCTTTGAAATACCTATACAAACTTGTTCCTACCTAGTAACTTGCAACTTTGAATGAGAATCTGCTTGCTTGCAGCAACGTGCTATATGTTCTGAATGCCCGAATTGGGAATCTGTGTCAAAACTTTGTTAGGAATTATGTGATCCTTACTAGCTGGAAGTAAGGGAGATGGGGCATGAAGTTGTTTCTAGGAGTTGGACACATACCAAGTTTAGCTCAGTTCTGGGCATCTTTGAAATACCTATACAAACTTGTTCCTACATAGTAACTTGCAACTTTGAATGAGAATGTGCTTGCTTACAGCAACGTGCTATATGTTCTGAATGCCCGAATTGGGAATCTGTGTCAAAACTTTGTTAGGAATTATGTGATCCTTACTAGCTGGAAGTAAGGAAGATGGGGCATGAAGATATTTCTAGGAGTTGGACACATACCAAGTTTAGCTCAGTTCTGGGCATCTTTGAAATACCTATACAAACTTGTTCCTACAAAGTAACTTGCATCTTTGAATGAGAATGTGCTTGCTTACAGCAACGTGCTATATGTTCTGAATGCCCGAATTGGGAATCTGTGTCAAAACTTTGTTAGGAATTATGTGATCCTTACTAGCTGGAAGTAAGGGAGATGGGGCATCAAGATATTTCTAGGAGTTGGACACATACCAAGTTTAGCTCAGTTCTGGGCATCTTTGAAATACCTATACAAACTTGTTCCTACATAGTAACTTGCATCTTTGAATGAGAATCTGCTTGCTTACAGCAACGTGCTATATGTTCTGAATGCCCGAATTGGGAATCTGTGTCAAAACTTTGTTAGGAATTATGTGATCCTTACTAGCTGGAAATAAGGGAGATGGGGCATCAAGATATTTCTAGGAGTTGGACACATACCCAGTTTAGCTCAGTTCTGGGCATCTTTGAAATACCTATACAAACTTGTTCCTACATAGTGACTTGCAACTTTGAATGAAAATGTGCTTGCTTACAGCAACGTGCTATATGTTCTGAATGCCCGAATTGGGAATCTGTGTCAAAACTTTGTTAGGAATTATGTGATCCTTACTAGCTGGAAGTAAGGGAGATGGGGCATGAAGTTATTTCTAGGAGTTGGACACATACCAAGTTTAGCTCAGTTCTGGGCATCTTTGAAATACCTATACAAACTTGTTCCTACATAGTAACTTGCATCTTTGAATGAAAATGTGCTTGCTTACAGCAACGTGCTATATGTTCTGAATGCCCGAATTGGGAATCTGTATCAAAACTTTGTTAGGAATTTTGTGATCCTTACTAGCTGGAAGTAAGGGAGATGGGGCATGAAGTTATTTCTAGGAGTTGGACACATACCAAGTTTAGCTCAGTTCTGGGCATCTTTGAAATACCTATACAAACTTGTTCCTACATAGTAACTTGCGTCTTTGAATGAGAATCTGCTTGCTTACAGCAACGTGCTATATATTCTGAATGCCCGAATTGGCAATCTGTGTCAAAACTTTGTTAGGAATTATGTGATCCTTACTAGCTGGAAGTAAGGGAGATGGGGCATGAAGTTATTTCTAGGAGTTGGACACATACCAAGTTTAGCTCAGTCTGGGCATCTTTGAAATACCTATACAAACTTGTTCCTACATAGTAACTTGCAACTTTGAATGAAAATGTGCTTGCTTACAGCAACGTGCTATATGTTCTGAATGCCCGAATTGGGAATCTGTGTCAAAACTTTGTTAGGAATTATGTGATCCTTAGAAGCTGGAAGTAAGGGAGATGGGGCATGAAGTTATTTCTAGGAGTTGGACACATACCAAGTTTAGCTCAGTTCTGGGCATCTTTGAAATACCTATACAAACTTGTTCCTACATAGTAACTTGCAACTTTGAATGAGAATGTGCTTGCTTGCAGCAACGTGCTATATATTCTGAATGCCCGATTTGGGAATCTGTGTCAAAACTTTGTTAGGAATTATGTGATCCTTACTAGCTGGAAGTAAGGGAGATGGGGCATGAAGTTATTTCTAGGAGTTGGACACATACCAAGTTTAGCTCAGTTCTGGGCATCTTTGAAATACCTATACAAACTTGATCCTACATAGTAACTTGCAACTTTGAATGAAAATGTGCTTGCTTACAGCAACGTGCTATATGTTCTGAATGCCCGAATTGGGAATCTGTGTCAGAACTTTGTTAGGAATTATGTGATCCTTACTAGCTGGAAGTAAGGGAGATGGGGCATGAAGTTATTTCTAGGAGTTGGACACATACCAAGTTTAGCTCAGTTCTGGGCATCTTTGAATACCTATACAAACTTGTTCCTACATAGTAACTTGCAACTTTGAATGAAAATGTGCTTGCTTACAGCAACGTGCTATAAGTTCTGAATGCCCGAATTGGGAATCTGTGTCAAAACTTTGTTAGGAATTATGTGATCCTTACTAGCTGGAAGTAAGGGAGATGGGGCATGAAGTTATTTCTAGGAGTTGGACACATACCAAGTTTAGCTCAGTTCTGGGCATCTTTGAAATACCTATACAAACTTGTTCCTACATAGTAACTTGCAACTTTGAATGAGAATGTGCTTGCTTGCAGCAACGTGCTATATGTTCTGAATGCCCGAATTGGGAATCTGTGTCAAAACTTTGTTAGGAATTATGTGATCCTTAGAAGCTGGAATTAAGGGAGATGGGGCATGAAGTTATTTCTAGGAGTTGGACACATACCAAGTTTAGCTCAGTTCTGGGCATCTTTGAAATACCTATACAAACTTGTTCCTACATAGTAACTTGCAACTTTGAATGAGAATGTGCTTGCTTGCAGCAACGTGCTATATATTCTGAATGCCCGAATTGGGAATCTGTGTCAAAACTTTGTTAGGAATTATGTGATCCTTACTAGCTGGAAGTAAGGGAGATGGGGCATGAAGTTATTTCTAGGAGTTGGACACATACCAAGTTTAGCTCAGTTCTGGGCATCTTTGAAATACCTATACAAACTTGATCCTACATAGTAACTTGCAACTTTGAATGAAAATGTGCTTGCTTACAGCAACGTGCTATATGTTCTGAATGCCCGAATTGGGAATCTGTGTCAAAACTTTGTTAGGAATTATGTGATCCTTACTAGCTGGAAGTAAGGGAGATGGGGCATGAAGTTATTTCTAGGAGTTGGACACATACCAAGTTTAGCTCAGTTCTGGGCATCTTTGAAATACCTATACAAACTTGTTCCTACATAGTAACTTGCAACTTTGAATGAAAATGTGCTTGCTTACAGCAACGTGCTGTATGTTCTGAATGCCCGAATTGGGAATCTGTGTCAAAACTTTGTTAGGAATTATGTGATCCTTACTAGCTGGAAGTAAGTGAGATGGGGCATGAAGTTATTTCTAGGAGTTGGACACATACCAAGTTTAGCTCAGTTCTGGGCATCTTTGAAATACCTATACAAACTTGTTCCTACATAGTAACTTGCAACTTTGAATGAGAATGTGCTTGCTTACAGCAACGTGCTATATGTTCTGAATGCCCGAATTGGGAATCTGTGTCAAAACTTTGTTAGAAATTATGTGATCCTTACTAGATGGAAGTAAGGGAGTTGGGGCATGAAGGTATTTCTAGGAGTTGGACACATACCAAGTTTAGCACAGTTCTGGGCATCTTTGAAATACCTATACAACCTTGTTCCTACATAGTAACTTGCAACTTTGAATGAGAATGTGCTTGCTTGCAGCAACGTGCTATATGTTCTGAATGCACGATTTGGGAATCTGTGTCAAAACTTTGTTAGGAATTATGTGATCCTTACTAGCTGGAAGTAAGTGAGATGGGGCATGAAGTTATTTCTAGGAGTTGGAGACATACAACGTTTAGCTCAGTTCTGGGCATGTTTAAAATACCTATACAAACTTGTTCCTACGTAGTAACTTGCAACTTTGAATGAGAATGTGCTTCCTTGCAGCAACGTGCTATATGTTCTGAATGCCCGAATTGGGAATCTGTGTCAAAACTTTGTTAGGAATTATGTGATCCTTACTAGCTGGAAGTAAGGGAGATGGGGCATGAAGTTATTTCTAGGAGTTGGACACATACCAAGTTTAGCTCAGTTCTGGGCATCTTTGAAATACCTATACAAACTTGTTCCTACATAGTAACTTGCATCTTTGAATGAGAATGTGCTTGCTTACAGCAGCGTGCTATATGTTCTGAATGCCCAAATTGGGAATCTGTGTCAAAACTTTGTTAGGAATTATGTGATCCTTACTAGCTGGAAGTAAGGGAGATGGGGCATGAAGTTATTTCTAGGAGTTGGAGACATACAACGTTTAGCTCAGTTCTGGGCATCTTTGAAATACCTATACAAACTTGTTCCTACATAGTAACTTGCAACTTTGAATGAGAATGTGCTTGCTTGCAGCAACGTGCTATATGTTCTGAATGCCCGAATTGGGAATCTGTGTCAAAACTTTGTTAGGAATTATGTGATCCTTACTAGCTGGAAGTAAGTGAGATGGGGCATGAAATTATTTCTAGGAGTTGGACACATACCAAGTTTAGCTCAGTTCTGGGCATCTTTGAAATACCTATACAAACTTGTTCCTACATAGTAACTTGCAACTTTGAATGAGAATGTGCTTGCTTACAGCAACGTGCTATATGTTCTGAATGCCCGAATTGGGAATCTGTGTCAAAACTTTGTTAGGAATTATGTGATCCTTACTAGCTGGAAGTAAGGGAGATGGGGCATGAAGTTATTTCTTGGAGTTGGAGACATACCAAGTTTAGCTCAGTTCTGGGCATCTTTGAAATACCTATACAAACTTGTTCCTACATAGTAACTTGCAACTTTGAATGAGAATGTGCTTGCTTACAGCAACGTGCTATATGTTCTGAATGCCCGATTTGGGAATCTGTGTCAAAACTTTGTTAGGATTTATGTGATCCTTACTAGCTGGAAGTAAGGGAGATGGAGCATGAAGTTATTTCTAGGAGTTGGACACATACTAACTTTAGCTCAGTTCTGGGCATCTTTGAAATACCTATACAAACTTGTTCCTACATAGTAACTTGCATCTTTGAATGAGAATGTGCTTGCTTACAGCAACGTGCTATATGTTCTGAATGCCCGAATTGGCAATCTGTGTCAAAACTTTGTTAGGAATTATGTGATCCTTACTAGCTGGAAGTAAGGGAGATGGGGCATTAAGTTATTTCTAGGAGTTGGACACATACCAAGTTTAGCTCAGTTCTGGGCATCTTTGAAATACCTATACAAACTTGTTCCTACATAGTAACTTGCATCTTTTAATGAGAATCTGCTTGCTTACAGCAACGTGCTATATGTTCTGAATGCCCGAATTGGGAATCTGTGTCAAAAATTTGTTAGGAATTATGTGATCCTTACTAGCTGGAAGTAAGGGAGATGGGGCATGAAGTTATTTCTAGGAGTTGGACACATACCAAGTTTAGCTCAGTTCTGGGCATCTTTGAAATACCTATACAAACTTGTTCCTACATAGTAACTTGCAACATTGAAGGAGAATGTGCTTGCTTACAGCAACGTGCTATATGTTCTGAATGCCCGAATTGGGAATCTGTGTCAAAACTTTGTTAGGAATTATGTGATCCTTACTAGCTGGAAGTAAGGGAGATGGGGCATGAAGTTATTTCTTGGAGTTGGAGACATACCAAGTTTAGCTCAGTTCTGGGCATCTTTGAAATACCTATACAAACTTGTTCCTACATAGTAACTTGCAACTTTGAATGAAAATGTGCTTGCTTACAGCAACGTGCTATATGTTCTGAATGCCCAAATTGGGAATCTGTGTCAAAAGTTTGTTAGGAATTATGTGATCCTTACTAGCTGGAAGTAAGGGAGATGGGGCATGAAGTTATTTCTAGGAGTTGGACACATACCAAGTTTAGCTCAGTTCTGGGCATCTTTGAAATACCTATACAAACTTGTTCCTACATAGTAACTTGCATCTTTGAATGAGAATGTGCTTGCTTACAGCAACGTGCTATATGTTCTGAATGCCCGAATTTGCAATCTGTGTCAAAACTTTGTTAGGAATTATGTGATCCTTACTAGCTGGAAGTAAGGGAGATGGGGCATGAAGTTATTTCTAGGAGTTGGACACATACCAAGTTTAGCTCAGTTCTGGGCATCTTTGAAATACCTATACAAACTTGTTCCTACATAGTAACTTGCATCTTTGAATGAGAATGTGCTTGCTTACAGCAACGTGCTATATGTTCTGAATGCCCGAATTGGCAATCTGTGTCAAAACTTTGTTAGGAATTATGTGATCCTTACTAGCTGGAAGTAAGGGAGATGGGGCATGAAGTTATTTCTAGGAGTTGGACACATACCAAGTTTAGCTCAGTTCTGGGCATCTTTGAAATACCTATACAAACTTGTTCCTACATAGTAACTTGCAACTTTGAATGAGAATGTGCTTGCTTGCAGCAACGTGCTATATGTTCTGAATGCCCGAATTGGGAATCTGTGTCAAAACTTTGTTAGGAATTATGTGATCCTTACTAGCTGGAAGTAAGGGAGATGGGGCATGATGTTATTTCTAGGAGTTGGACACATACCAAGTTTAGCTCAGTTCTGGGCATCTTTGAAATACCTATACAAACTTGTTCCTACATAGTAACTTGCAAATTTGAATGAGAATGTGCTTGCTTGCAGCAACGTGCTATATGTTCTGAATGCCCGAATTGGGAATCTGTGTCTAAACTTTGTTAGGAATTATGTGATCCTTAGAAGCTGGAATTAAGGGAGATGGGGCATGAAGTTATTTCTAGGAGTTGGACACATACCAAGTTTAGCTCAGTTCTGGGCATCTTTGAAATACCTATACAAACTTGTTCCTACATAGTAACTTGCAACTTTGAATGAGAATGTGCTTGCTTGCAGCAACGTGCTATATATTCTGAATGCCCGAATTGGGAATCTGTGTCAAAACTTTGTTAGGAATTATGTGATCCTTACTAGCTGGAAGTAAGGGAGATGGGGCATGAAGTTATTTCTAGGAGTTGGACACATACCAAGTTTAGCTCAGTTCTGGGCATCTTTGAAATACCTATACAAACTTGATCCTACATAGTAACTTGCAACTTTGAATGAAAATGTGCTTGCTTACAGCAACGTGCTATATGTTCTGAATGCCCGAATTGGGAATCTGTGTCAAAACTTTGTTAGGAATTATGTGATCCTTACTAGCTGGAAGTAAGGGAGATGGGGCATGAAGTTATTTCTAGGAGTTGGACACATACCAAGTTTAGCTCAGTTCTGGGCATCTTTGAAATACCTATACAAACTTGTTCCTACATAGTAACTTGCAACTTTGAATGAAAATGTGCTTGCTTACAGCAACGTGCTATATGTTCTGAATGCCCGAATTGGGAATCTGTGTCAAAACTTTGTTAGGAATTATGTGATCCTTACTAGCTGGAAGTAAGTGAGATGGGGCATGAAGTTATTACTAGCAGTTGGACACATACCAAGTTTAGCTCAGTTCTGGGCATCTTTGAAATACCTATACAAACTTGTTCCTACATAGTAACTTGCAACTTTGAATGAGAATGTGCTTGCTTACAGCAACGTGCTATATGTTCTGAATGCCCGAATTGGGAATCTGTGTCAAAACTTTGTTAGAAATTATGTGATCCTTACTAGATGGAAGTAAGGGAGTTGGGGCATGAAGGTATTTCTAGGAGTTGGACACATACCAAGTTTAGCACAGTTCTGGGCATCTTTGAAATACCTATACAACCTTGTTCCTACATAGTAACTTGAAACTTTGAATGAGAATGTGCTTGCTTGCAGCAACGTGCTATATGTTCTGAATGCACGATTTGGGAATCTGTGTCAAAACTTTGTTAGGAATTATGTGATCCTTACTAGCTGGAAGTAAGTGAGATGGGGCATGAAGTTATTTCTAGGAGTTGGAGACATACAACGTTTAGCTCAGTTCTGGGCATGTTTGAAATACCTATACAAACTTGTTCCTACGTAGTAACTTGCAACTTTGAATGAGAATGTGCTTCCTTGCAGCAACGTGCTATATGTTCTGAATGCCCGAATTGGGAATCTGTGTCAAAACTTTGTTAGGAATTATGTGATCCTTACTAGCTGGAAGTAAGGGAGATGGGGCATGAAGTTATTTCTAGGAGTTGGACACATACCAAGTTTAGCTCAGTTCTGGGCATCTTTGAAATACCTATACAAACTTGTTCCTACATAGTAACTTGCATCTTTGAATGAGAATGTGCTTGCTTACAGCAGCGTGCTATATGTTCTGAATGCCCAAATTGGGAATCTGTGTCAAAACTTTGTTAGGAATTATGCGATCCTTACTAGCTGGAAGTAAGGGAGATGGGGCATGAAGTTATTTCTAGGAGTTGGAGACATACAACGTTTAGCTCAGTTCTGGGCATCTTTGAAATACCTATACAAACTTGTTCCTACATAGTAACTTGCAACTTTGAATGAGAATGTGCTTGCTTGCAGCAACGTGCTATATGTTCTGAATGCCCGAATTGGGAATCTGTGTCAAAACTTTGTTAGGAATTATGTGATCCTTACTAGCTGGAAGTAAGTGAGATGGGGCATGAAATTATTTCTAGGAGTTGGACACATACCAAGTTTAGCTCAGTTCTGGGCATCTTTGAAATACCTATACAAACTTGTTCCTACATAGTAACTTGCAACTTTGAATGAGAATGTGCTTGCTTACAGCAACGTGCTATATGTTCTGAATGCCCGAATTGGGAATCTGTGTCAAAACTTTGTTAGGAATTATGTGATCCTTACTAGCTGGAAGTAAGGGAGATGGGGCATGAAGTTATTTCTTGGAGTTGGAGACATACCAAGTTTAGCTCAGTTCTGGGCATCTTTGAAATACCTATACAAACTTGTTCCTACATAGTAACTTGCAAATTTGAATGAGAATGTGCTTGCTTGCAGCAACGTGCTATATGTTCTGAATGCCCGATTTGGGAATCTGTGTCAAAACTTTGTTAGGAATTATGTGATCCTTACTAGCTGGAAGTAAGGGAGATGGAGCATGAAGTTATTTCTAGGAGTTGGACACATACTAAGTTTAGCTCAGTTCTGGGCATCTTTGAAATACCTATACAAACTTGTTCCTACATAGTAACTTGCATCTTTGAATGAGAATGTGCTTGCTTACAGCAACGTGCTATATGTTCTGAATGCCCGAATTGGCAATCTGTGTCAAAACTTTGTTAGGAATTATGTGATCCTTACTAGCTGGAAGTAAGGGAGATGGGGCATTAAGTTATTTCTAGGAGTTGGACACATACCAAGTTTAGCTCAGTTCTGGGCATCTTTGAAATACCTATACAAACTTGTTCCTACATAGTAACTTGCATCTTTGAATGAGAATCTGCTTGCTTACAGCAACGTGCTATATGTTCTGAATGCCCGAATTGGGAATCTGTGTCAAAACTTTGTTAGGAATTATGTGATCCTTACTAGCTGGAAGTAAGGGAGATGGGGCATGAAGTTATTTCTAGGAGTTGGACACATACCAAGTTTAGCTCAGTTCTGGGCATCTTTGAAATACCTATACAAACTTGTTCCTACATAGTAACTTGCAACATTGAAGGAGAATGTGCTTCCTTACAGCAACGTGCTATATGTTCTGAATGCCCGAATTGGGAATCTGTGTCAAAACTTTGTTAGGAATTATGTGATCCTTACTAGCTGGAAGTAAGGGAGATGGGGCATGAAGTTATTTCTTGGAGTTGGAGACATACCAAGTTTAGCTAAGTTCTGGGCATCTTTGAAATACCTATACAAACTTGTTCCTACATAGTAACTTGCAACTTTGAATGAAAATGTGCTTGCTTACAGCAACGTGCTATATGTTCTGAATGCCCGAATTGGGAATCTGTGTCAAAACTTTGTTAGGAATTATGTGATCCTTACTAGCTGGAAGTAAGGGAGATGGGGCATGAAGTTATTTCTAGGAGTTGGACACATACCAAGTTTAGCTCAGTTCTGGGCATCTTTGAAATACCTATACAAACTTGTTCCTACATAGTAACTTGCATCTTTGAATGAGAATGTGCTTGCTTACAGCAACGTGCTTTATGTTCTGAATGCCCGAATTGGCAATCTGTGTCAAAACTTTGTTAGGAATTATGTGATCCTTACTAGCTGGAAGTAAGGGAGATGGGGCATGAAGTTATTTCTTGGAGTTGGAGACATACCAAGTTAGCTCAGTTCTGGGCATCTTTGAAATACCTATACAAACTTGTTCCTACATAGTAACTTGCAACTTTGAATGAGAATGTGCTTCCTTGCAGCAACGTGCTATATGTTCTGAATGCCCGAATTGGAAATCTGTGTCAAAACTTTGTTAGGAATTATGTGATCCTTACTAGCTGGAAGTAAGGGAGATGGGGCATGAAGTTATTTCTAGGAGTTGGACACATACCAAGTTTAGCTCAGTTCTGGGCATCTTTGAAATACCTATACAAACTTGTTCCTACATAGTAACTTGCAACATTGAAGGAGAATGTGCTTCCTTACAGCAACGTGCTATATGTTCTGAATGCCCGAATTGGGAATCTGTGTCAAAACTTTGTTAGGAATTATGTGATCCTTACTAGCTGGAAGTAAGGGAGATGGGGCATGAAGTTATTTCTTGGAGTTGGAGACATACCAAGTTTAGCTAAGTTCTGGGCATCTTTGAAATACCTATACAAACTTGTTCCTACATAGTAACTTGCAACTTTGAATGAAAATGTGCTTGCTTACAGCAACGTGCTATATGTTCTGAATGCCCTAATTGGGAATCTGTGTCAAAACTTTGTTAGGAATTATGTGATCCTTACTAGCTGGAAGTAAGGGAGATGGGGCATGAAGTTATTTCTAGGAGTTGGACACATACCAAGTTTAGCTCAGTTCTGGGCATCTTTGAAATACCTATACAAACTTGTTCCTACATAGTAACTTGCATCTTTGAATGAGAATGTGCTTGCTTACAGCAACGTGCTTTATGTTCTGAATGCCCGAATTGGCAATCTGTGTCAAAACTTTGTTAGGAATTATGTGATCCTTACTAGCTGGAAGTAAGGGAGATGGGGAATGAAGTTATTTCTTGGAGTTGGAGACATACCAAGTTAGCTCAGTTCTGGGCATCTTTGAAATACCTATACAAACTTGTTCCTACATAGTAACTTGCAACTTTGAATGAGAATGTGCTTCCTTGCAGCAACGTGCTATATATTCTGAATGCCCGAATTGGGAATCTGTGTCAAAACTTTGTTAGGAATTATGTGATCCTTACTAGCTGGAAGTAAGGGAGATGGGGCATGAAGTTATTTCTAGGAGTTGGACACATACCAAGTTTAGCTCAGTTCTGGGCATCTTTGAAATACCTATACAAACTTGTTCCTACATAGTAACTTGCATCTTTGAATGAGAATGTGCTTGCTTACAGCAGCGTGCTATATGTTCTGAATGCCCAAATTGGGAATCTGTGTCAAAACTTTGTTAGGAATTATGTGATCCTTACTAGCTGGAAGTAAGGGAGATGGGGCATGAAGTTATTTCTAGGAGTTGGAGACATACAACGTTTAGCTCAGTTCTGGGCATCTTTGAAATACCTATACAAACTTGTTCCTACATAGTAACTTGCAACTTTTAATGAGAATGTGCTTGCTTGCAGCAACGTGCTATATGTTCTGAATGCCCGAATTGGGAATCTGTGTCAAAACTTTGTTAGGAATTATGTGATCCTTACTAGCTGGAAGTAAGTGAGATGGGGCATGAAATTATTTCTAGGAGTTGGACACATACCAAGTTTAGCTCAGTTCTGGGCATCTTTGAAATACCTATACAAACTTGTTCCTACATAGTAACTTGCAACTTTGAATGAGAATGTGCTTGCTTACAGCAACGTGCTATATGTTCTGAATGCCCGAATTGGGAATCTGTGTCAAAACTTTGTTAGGAATTATGTGATCCTTACTAGCTGGAAGTAAGTGAGATGGGGCATGAAATTATTTCTAGGAGTTGGACACATACCAAGTTTAGCTCAGTTCTGGGCATCTTTGAAATACCTATACAAACTTGTTCCTACATAGTAACTTGCATCTTTGAATGAGAATGTGCTTGCTTACAGCAGCGTGCTATATGTTCTGAATGCCCAAATTGGGAATCTGTGTCAAAACTTTGTTAGGAATTATGTGATCCTTACTAGCTGGAAGTAAGGGAGATGGGGCATGAAGTTATTTCTTGGAGTTGGAGACATACCAAGTTTAGCTAAGTTCTGGGCATCTTTGAAATACCTATACAAACTTGTTCCTACATAGTAACTTGCAACTTTGAATGAAAATGTGCTTGCTTACAGCAACGTGCTATATGTTCTGAATGCCCTAATTGGGAATCTGTGTCAAAACTTTGTTAGGAATTATGTGATCCTTACTAGCTGGAAGTAAGGGAGATGGGGCATGAAGTTATTTCTAGGAGTTGGACACATACCAAGTTTAGCTCAGTTCTGGGCATCTTTGAAATACCTATACAAACTTGTTCCTACATAGTAACTTGCATCTTTGAATGAGAATGTGCTTGCTTACAGCAACGTGCTTTATGTTCTGAATGCCCGAATTGGCAATCTGTGTCAAAACTTTGTTAGGAATTATGTGATCCTTACTAGCTGGAAGTAAGGGAGATGGGGAATGAAGTTATTTCTTGGAGTTGGAGACATACCAAGTTAGCTCAGTTCTGGGCATCTTTGAAATACCTATACAAACTTGTTCCTACATAGTAACTTGCAACTTTGAATGAGAATGTGCTTCCTTGCAGCAACGTGCTATATATTCTGAATGCCCGAATTGGGAATCTGTGTCAAAACTTTGTTAGGAATTATGTGATCCTTACTAGCTGGAAGTAAGGGAGATGGGGCATGAAGTTATTTCTAGGAGTTGGACACATACCAAGTTTAGCTCAGTTCTGGGCATCTTTGAAATACCTATACAAACTTGTTCCTACATAGTAACTTGCATCTTTGAATGAGAATGTGCTTGCTTACAGCAGCGTGCTATATGTTCTGAATGCCCAAATTGGGAATCTGTGTCAAAACTTTGTTAGGAATTATGTGATCCTTACTAGCTGGAAGTAAGGGAGATGGGGCATGAAGTTATTTCTAGGAGTTGGAGACATACAACGTTTAGCTCAGTTCTGGGCATCTTTGAAATACCTATACAAACTTGTTCCTACATAGTAACTTGCAACTTTTAATGAGAATGTGCTTGCTTGCAGCAACGTGCTATATGTTCTGAATGCCCGAATTGGGAATCTGTGTCAAAACTTTGTTAGGAATTATGTGATCCTTACTAGCTGGAAGTAAGTGAGATGGGGCATGAAATTATTTCTAGGAGTTGGACACATACCAAGTTTAGCTCAGTTCTGGGCATCTTTGAAATACCTATACAAACTTGTTCCTACATAGTAACTTGCAACTTTGAATGAGAATGTGCTTGCTTACAGCAACGTGCTATATGTTCTGAATGCCCGAATTGGGAATCTGTGTCAAAACTTTGTTAGGAATTATGTGATCCTTACTAGCTGGAAGTAAGGGAGATGGGGCATGAAGTTATTTCTTGGAGTTGGAGACATACCAAGTTTAGCTCAGTTCTGGGCATCTTTGAAATACCTATACAAACTTGTTCCTACATAGTAACTTGCATCTTTGAATGAGAATGTGCTTGCTTACAGCAACGTGCTATATGTTCTGAATGCCCGAATTGGCAATCTGTGTCAAAACTTTGTTAGGAATTATGTGATCCTTACTAGCTGGAAGTAAGGGAGATGGGGCATGAAGTTATTTCTAGGAGTTGGACACATACCAAGTTTAGCTCAGTTCTGGGCATCTTTGAAATACCTATACAAACTTGTTCCTACATAGTAACTTGCATCTTTGAATGAGAATCTGCTTGCTTACAGCAACGTGCTATATGTTCTGAATGCCCGAATTGGGAATCTGTGTCAAAACTTTGTTAGGAATTATGTGATCCTTACTAGCTGGAAGTAAGGGAGATGGGGCATGAAGTTATTTCTAGGAGTTGGACACATACCAAGTTTAGCTCAGTTCTGGGCATCTTTGAAATACCTATACAAACTTGTTCCTACATAGTAACTTGCAACATTGAAGGAGAATGTGCTTCCTTACAGCAACGTGCTATATGTTCTGAATGCCCGAATTGGGAATCTGTGTCAAAACTTTGTTAGGAATTATGTGATCCTTACTAGCTGGAAGTAAGGGAGATGGGGCATGAAGTTATTTCTTGGAGTTGGAGACATACCAAGTTTAGCTAAGTTCTGGGCATCTTTGAAATACCTATACAAACTTGTTCCTACATAGTAACTTGCAACTTTGAATGAAAATGTGCTTGCTTACAGCAACGTGCTATATGTTCTGAATGCCCTAATTGGGAATCTGTGTCAAAACTTTGTTAGGAATTATGTGATCCTTACTAGCTGGAAGTAAGGGAGATGGGGCATGAAGTTATTTCTAGGAGTTGGACACATACCAAGTTTAGCTCAGTTCTGGGCATCTTTGAAATACCTATACAAACTTGTTCCTACATAGTAACTTGCATCTTTGAATGAGAATGTGCTTGCTTACAGCAACGTGCTTTATGTTCTGAATGCCCGAATTGGCAATCTGTGTCAAAACTTTGTTAGGAATTATGTGATCCTTACTAGCTGGAAGTAAGGGAGATGGGGCATGAAGTTATTTCTTGGAGTTGGAGACATACCAAGTTAGCTCAGTTCTGGGCATCTTTGAAATACCTATACAAACTTGTTCCTACATAGTAACTTGCAACTTTGAATGAGAATGTGCTTGCTTGCAGCAACGTGCTATATGTTCTGAATGCCCCATTTGGGAATCTGTGTCAAAACTTTGTTAGGAATTATGTGAACCTTACTAGCTGGAAGTAAGGGAGATGGAGCATGAAGTTATTTCTAGGAGTTGGACACATACCAAGTTTAGCTCAGTTCTGGGCATCTTTGAAATACCTATACAAACTTGTTCCTACATAGTAACTTGCATCTTTGAATGAGAATGTGCTTGCTTACAGCAACGTGCTATATGTTCTGAATGCCCGAATTGGCAATCTATGTCAAAAATTTGTTAGGAATTATGTGATCCTTACTAGCTGGAAGTAAGGGAGATGGGGCATGAAGTTATTTCTAGGAGTTGGACACATACCAAGTTTAGCTCAGTTCTGGGCATCTTTGAAATACCTATACAAACTTGTTCCTACATAGTAACTTGCATCTTTGAATGACAATGTGCTTGCTTACAGCAAAGTGCTATATGTTCTGAATGCCCGAATTGGGAATCTGTGTCAAAACTTTGTTAGGAATTATGTGATCCCTACTAGCTTGAAGTAAGGGAGATGGGGCATGAAGTTATTTCTAGGAGTTGGACACATACCAAGTTTAGCTCAGTTCTGGGCATCTTTGAAATACCTATACAAACTTGTTCCTACATAGTAACTTGCAACTTTGAATGAGAATGTGCTTGCTTACAGCAACGTGCTATATGTTCTGAATGCCCGAATTGGGAATCTGTGTCAAAACTTTGTTAGGAATTATGTGATCCTTACTAGCTGGAAGTAAGGGAGATGGGGCATGAAGTTATTTCTAGGAGTTGGACACATACCAAGTTTAGCTCAGTTCTGGGCATCTTTGAAATACCTATACAAACTTGTTCCTACATAGTAACTTGCAACTTTGAATGAGAATGTGCTTGCTTGCAGCAACGTGCTATATGTTCTGAATGCCCGAATTGGGAATCTGTGTCAAAACTTTGTTAGGAATTATGTGATCCTTACTAGCTGGAAGTAAGGGAGATGGGGCATGAAGTTGTTTCTAGGAGTTGGACACATACCAAGTTTAGCTCAGTTCTGGGCATCTTTGAAATACCTATACAAACTTGTTCCTACATAGTAACTTGCAACTTTGAATGAGAATGTGCTTGCTTACAGCAACGTGCTATATGTTCTGAATGCCGAATTGGGAATCTGTGTCAAAACTTTGTTAGGAATTATGTGATCCTTACTAGCTGGAAGTAAGGGAGATGGGGCATGAAGTTATTTCTAGGAGTTGGACACATACCAAGTTTAGCTCAGTTCTGGGCATCTTTGAAATACCTATACAAACTTGTTCCTACATAGTAACTTGCAACTTTGAATGAGAATGTGCTTGCTCACAGCAACGTGCAATATGTTCTGAATGACCGAATTGGGAATCTGTGTCAAAACTTTGTTAGGAATTATGTGATCCTTACTAGCTGGAAGTAAGGGAGATGGGGCATGAAGTTATTTCTAGGAGTTGGACACATACCAAGTTTAGCTCAGTTCTGGGCATCTTTGAAATACCTATACAAACTTGTTCCTACATAGTAACTTGCAACTTTGAATGAGAATGTGCTTGCTTACAGCAACGTGCTATATGTTCTGAATGCCCGAATTGGGAATCTGTGTCAAAACTTCGTTAGAAATTATGTGATCCTTACTAGATGGAAGTAAGGGAGTTGGGGCATGAAGTTATTTCTAGGAGTTGGACACATACCAAGTTTAGCACAGTTCTGGGCATCTTTGAAATACCTATACAAACTTGTTCCTACATAGTAACTTGCAACTTGAATGAGAATGTGCTTGCTTGCAGCAACGTGCTATATGTTCTGAATGCACGATTTGGGAATCTGTGTCAAAACTTTGTTAGGAATTATGTGATCCTTACTAGCTGGAAGTAAGTGAGATGGGGCATGAAGTTATTTCTAGGAGTTGGAGACATACAACGTTTAGCTCAGTTCTGGGCATGTTTGGAATACCTATACAAACTTGTTCCTACATAGTAACTTGCAACTTTGAATGAGAATGTGCTTGCTTGCAGCAACGTGCTATATGTTCTGAATGCCCGATTTGGGAATCTGTGTCAAAACTTTGTTAGGAATTATGTGATCCTTACTAGCTGGAAGTAAGGGAGATGGGGCATGAAGTTATTTCTAGGAGTTGGACACATACCAAGTTTAGCTCAGTTCTGGGCATCTTTGAAATACCTATACAAACTTGTTCCTACATAGAAACTTGCAACTTTGAATGAGAATGTGCTTGCTTACAGCAACGTGCTATATGTTCTGAATGCCCGATTTGGGAATCTGTGTCAAAACTTTGTTAGGAATTATGTGATCCTTACTAGCTGGAAGTAAGGGAGATGGGGCATGAAGTTATTTCTAGGAGTTGGACACATACCAAGTTTAGCTCAGTTCTGGGCATCTTTGAAATACCTATACAAACTTGTTCCTACATAGTAACTTGCATCTTTGAATGAGAATCTGCTTGCTTACAGCAACGTGCTATATGTTCTGAATGCCCGAATTGGGAATCTGTGTCAAAACTTTGTTAGGAATTATGTGATCCTTACTAGCTGGAAGTAAGGGAGATGGGGCATGAAGTTATTTCTAGGAGTTGGACACATACCAAGTTTAGCTCAGTTCTGGGCATCTTTGAAATACCTATACAAACTTGTTCCTACATAGTAACTTGCAACTTTGAATGAAAATGTGCTTGCTTACAGCAACGTGCTATATGTTCTGAATGCCCGAATTGGGAATCTGTGTCAAAACTTTGTTAGGAATTATGTGATCCTTACTAGCTGGAAGTAAGGGAGATGGGGCATGAAGTTATTTCTTGGAGTTGGACACATACCAAGTTTAGCTCAGTTCTGGGCATCTTTGAAATACCTATAAAAACTTGTTCCTACATAGTAACTTGCAACTTTGAATGAAAATGTGCTTGCTTACAGCAACGTGCAATATGTTCTGAATGACCGAATTGGGAATCTGTGTCAAAACTTTGTTAGGAATTATGTGATCCTTACTAGCTGGAAGTAAGGGAGATGGGGCATGAAGTTATTTCTAGGAGTTGGACACATACCAAGTTTAGCTCAGTTCTGGGCATCTTTGAAATACCTATACAAACTTGTTCCTACATAGTAACTTGCAACTTTGAATGAGAATGTGCTTGCTTACAGCAACGTGCTATATGTTCTGAATGCCCGAATTGGGAATCTGTGTCAAAACTTTGTTAGAAATTATGTGATCCTTACTAGCTGGAAGTAAGGGAGATGGGGCATGAAGTTATTTCTAGGAGTTGGAGACATACAACGTTTAGCTCAGTTCTGGGCATCTTTGAAATACCTATACAAACTTCTTCCTACATAGTAACTTGCAACTTTGAATGAGAATGTGCTTGCTTGCAGCAACGTGCTATATGTTCTGAATGCCCGAATTGGGAATCTGTGTCAAAACTTTGTTAGGAATTATGTGATCCTTACTAGCTGGAAGTAAGGGAGATGGGGCATGAAGTTA
The DNA here is from genome assembly GCF_020826845.1 of Diceros bicornis minor. NCBI lineage: Eukaryota > Metazoa > Chordata > Mammalia > Perissodactyla > Rhinocerotidae > Diceros > Diceros bicornis. The sequence continues at coordinate 895,223 of NC_080767.1, forward strand.
TTTCTAGGAGTTGGACACATACCAAGTTTAGCTCAGTTCTGGGCATCTTTGAAATACCTATACAAACTTGTTCCTACATAGTAACTTGCAACTTTGAATGAAAATGTGCTTGCTTACAGCAACGTGCTATATGTTCTGAATGCCCGAATTGGGAATCTGGGTCAAAACTTTGTTAGGAATTATGTGATCCTTACTAGCTGGAAGTAAGGGAGATGGGGCATGAAGTTATTTCTTGGAGTTGGAGACATACCAAGTTTAGCTCAGTTCTGGGCATCTTTGAAATACCTATACAAACTTGTTCCTACATAGTAACTTGCAACTTTGAATGAGAATGTGCTTGCTTGCAGCAACGTGCTATATGTTCTGAATGCCCGATTTGGGAATCTGTGTCAAAACTTTGTTAGGAATTATGTGATCCTTACTAGCTGGAAGTAAGGGAGATGGAGCATGAAGTTATTTCTAGGAGTTGGACACATACCAAGTTTAGCTCAGTTCTGGGCATCTTTGAAATACCTATACAAACTTGTTCCTACATAGTAACTTGCAACTTTGAATGAAAATGTGCTTGCTTACAGCAACGTGCTATATGTTCTGAATGCTCGAATTGGCAATCTGTGTCAAAACTTTGTTAGGAATTATGTGATCCTTACTAGCTGGAAGTAAGGGAGATGGGGCATTAAGTTATTTCTAGGAGTTGGACACATACCAAGTTTAGCTCAGTTCTGGGCATCTTTGAAATACCTATACAAACTTGTTCCTACATAGTAACTTGCATCTTTGAATGAGAATCTGCTTGCTTACAGCAACGTGCTATATGTTCTGAATGCCCGAATTGGGAATCTGTGTCAAAACTTTGTTAGGAATTATGTGATCCTTACTAGCTGGAAGTAAGGGAGATGGGGCATGAAGTTATTTCTAGGAGTTGGACACATACCAAGTTTAGCTCAGTTCTGGGCATCTTTGAAATACCTATACAAACTTGTTCCTACATAGTAACTTGCAACATTGAAGGAGAATGTGCTTGCTTACAGCAACGTGCTATATGTTCTGAATGCCCGATTTGGGAATCTGTGTCAAAACTTTGTTAGGAATTATGTGATCCTTACTAGCTGGAAGTAAGGGAGATGGGGCATGAAGTTATTTCTAGGAGTTGGACACATACCAAGTTTAGCTCAGTTCTGGGCATCTTTGAAATACCTATACAAACTTGTTCCTACATAGTAACTTGCATCTTTGAATGAGAATCTGCTTGCTTACAGCAACGTGCTATATGTTCTGAATGCCCGAATTGGGAATCTGTGTCAAAACTTTGTTAGGAATTATGTGATCCTTACTAGCTGGAAGTAAGGGAGATGGGGCATGAAGTTATTTCTAGGAGTTGGACACATACCAAGTTTAGCTCAGTTCTGGGCATCTTTGAAATACCTATACAAACTTGTTCCTACATAGTAACTTGCAACTTTGAATGAAAATGTGCTTGCTTACAGCAACGTGCTATATGTTCTGAATGCCCGAATTGGGAATCTGTGTCAAAACTTTGTTAGGAATTATGTGATCCTTACTAGCTGGAAGTAAGGGAGATGGGGCATGAAGTTATTTCTTGGAGTTGGACACATACCAAGTTTAGCTCAGTTCTGGGCATCTTTGAAATACCTATAAAAACTTGTTCCTACATAGTAACTTGCAACTTTGAATGAAAATGTGCTTGCTTACAGCAACGTGCAATATGTTCTGAATGACCGAATTGGGAATCTGTGTCAAAACTTTGTTAGGAATTATGTGATCCTTACTAGCTGGAAGTAAGGGAGATGGGGCATGAAGTTATTTCTAGGAGTTGGACACATACCAAGTTTAGCTCAGTTCTGGGCATCTTTGAAATACCTATACAAACTTGTTCCTACATAGTAACTTGCAACTTTGAATGAGAATGTGCTTGCTTACAGCAACGTGCTATATGTTCTGAATGCCCGAATTGGGAATCTGTGTCAAAACTTTGTTAGAAATTATGTGATCCTTACTAGCTGGAAGTAAGGGAGATGGGGCATGAAGTTATTTCTAGGAGTTGGAGACATACAACGTTTAGCTCAGTTCTGGGCATCTTTGAAATACCTATACAAACTTGTTCCTACATAGTAACTTGCAACTTTGAATGAGAATGTGCTTGCTTGCAGCAACGTGCTATATGTTCTGAATGCCCGAATTGGGAATCTGTGTCAAAACTTTGTTAGGAATTATGTGATCCTTACTAGCTGGAAGTAAGGGAGATGGGGCATGAAGTTATTTCTAGGAGTTGGACACATACCAAGTTTAGCTCAGTTCTGGGCATCTTTGAAATACCTATACAAACTTGTTCCTACATAGTAACTTGCAACTTTGAATGAAAATGTGCTTGCTTACAGCAACGTGCTATATGTTCTGAATGCCCGAATTGGGAATCTGGGTCAAAACTTTGTTAGGAATTATGTGATCCTTACTAGCTGGAAGTAAGGGAGATGGGGCATGAAGTTATTTCTTGGAGTTGGAGACATACCAAGTTTAGCTCAGTTCTGGGCATCTTTGAAATACCTATACAAACTTGTTCCTACATAGTAACTTGCAACTTTGAATGAGAATGTGCTTGCTTGCAGCAACGTGCTATATGTTCTGAATGCCCGATTTGGGAATCTGTGTCAAAACTTTGTTAGGAATTATGTGATCCTTACTAGCTGGAAGTAAGGGAGATGGAGCATGAAGTTATTTCTAGGAGTTGGACACATACCAAGTTTAGCTCAGTTCTGGGCATCTTTGAAATACCTATACAAACTTGTTCCTACATAGTAACTTGCAACTTTGAATGAAAATGTGCTTGCTTACAGCAACGTGCTATATGTTCTGAATGCTCGAATTGGCAATCTGTGTCAAAACTTTGTTAGGAATTATGTGATCCTTACTAGCTGGAAGTAAGGGAGATGGGGCATTAAGTTATTTCTAGGAGTTGGACACATACCAAGTTTAGCTCAGTTCTGGGCATCTTTGAAATACCTATACAAACTTGTTCCTACATAGTAACTTGCATCTTTGAATGAGAATCTGCTTGCTTACAGCAACGTGCTATATGTTCTGAATGCCCGAATTGGGAATCTGTGTCAAAACTTTGTTAGGAATTATGTGATCCTTACTAGCTGGAAGTAAGGGAGATGGGGCATGAAGTTATTTCTAGGAGTTGGACACATACCAAGTTTAGCTCAGTTCTGGGCATCTTTGAAATACCTATACAAACTTGTTCCTACATAGTAACTTGCAACATTGAAGGAGAATGTGCTTGCTTACAGCAACGTGCTATATGTTCTGAATGCCCGAATTGGCAATCTGTGTCAAAACTTTGTTAGGAATTATGTGATCCTTACTAGCTGGAAGTAAGGGAGATGGGGCATGAAGTTATTTCTTGGAGTTGGAGACATACCAAGTTTAGCTCAGTTCTGGGAATCTTTGAAATACCTATACAAACTTGTTCCTACATAGTAACTTGCATCTTTGAATGAGAATGTGCTTGCTTACAGCAACGTGCTATATGTTCTGAATGCCCGAATTGGGAATCTGTGTCAAAATTTTGTTAGGAATTATGTGATCCTTACTAGTTGGAAGTAAGGGAGATGGGGCATGAAGTTATTTCTTGGAGTTGGACAAATACCAAGTTTAGCTCAGTTCTGGGCATCTTTGAAATACCTATACAAACTTGTTCCTACATAGTAACTTGCAACTTTGAACGAAAATGTGCTTGCTTACAGCAACGTGCTATATGTTCTGAATGCCCGAATTGGCAAATTGTGTCAAAACATTGTTAGGAATTATGTGATCCTTACTAGCTGGAAAAGGGAGATGGGGCATGAAGTTATTTCTAGGAGTTGGACACATACCAAGTTTAGCTCAGTTCTGGGCATCTTTGAAATACCTATACAAACTTGTTCCTACATAATAACTTGCATCTTTGAATGAGAATGTGCTTGCTTACAGCAACGTGCTATATGTTCTGAATGCCCGAATTGGGAATCTGTGTCAAAACTTTGTTAGGAATTATGTGATCCTTACTAGCTGGAAGTAAGGGAGATGGGGCATGAAGTTATTTCTAGGAGTTGGAGACATACAACGTTTAGCTCAGTTCTGAGCATCTTTGAAATACCTATACAAACTTGTTCCTACATAGTAACTTGCATCTTTGAATGAGAATGTGCTTGCTTACAGCAACGTGCTATATGTTCTGAATGCCCGAATTGGGAATCTGTGTCAAAACTTTGTTAGGAATTATGTGATCCTTACTAGCAGGAAGTAAGGGAGATGGGGCATGAAGTTATTTCTAGGAGTTGGACACATACCAAGTTTAGCTCAGTTCTGGGCATCTTTGAAATACCTATACAAACTTGTTCCTACATAGTAACTTGCAACTTTGAATGAGAATGTGCTTGCTTGCAGCAACGTGCTATATGTTCTGAATGCCCGATTTGGGAATCTGTGTCAAAACTTTGTTAGGAATTATGTGATCCTTACTAGCTGGAAGTAAAGGAGATGGAGCATGAAGTTATTTCTAGGAGTTGGACACATACCAAGTTTAGCTCAGTTCTGGGCATCTTTGAAATACCTATACAAACTTGTTCCTACATAGTAACTTGCATCTTTGAATGAGAATGTGCTTGCTTACAGCAACGTGCTATATGTTCTGAATGCCCGAATTGGGAATCTGTGTCAAAACTTTGTTAGGAATTATGTGATCCTTACTAGCTGGAAGTAAGGGAGATGGGGCATGAAGTTATTTCTAGGAGTTGGAGACATACAACGTTTAGCTCAGTTCTGGGCATCTTTGAAATACCTATACAAACTTGTTCCTACATAGTAACTTGCATCTTTGAATGAGAATCTGCTTGCTTACAGCAACGTGCTATATGTTCTGAATGCCCGAATTGGGAATCTGTGTCAAAACTTTGTTAGGAATTATGTGATCCTTACTAGCTGGAAGTAAGGGAGATGGGGCATGAAGTTATTTCTAGGAGTTGGACACATACCAAGTTTAGCTCAGTTCTGGGCATCTTTGAAATACCTATACAAACTTGTTCCTACATAGTAACTTGCAACTTTGAATGAAAATGTGCTTGCTTACAGCAACGTGCTATATGTTCTGAATGCCCGAATTGGGAATCTGGGTCAAAACTTTGTTAGGAATTATGTGATCCTTACTAGCTGGAAGTAAGGAAGATGGGGCATGAAGTTATTTCTAGGAGTTGGACACATACCAAGTTTAGCTCAGTTCTGGGCATCTTTGAAATACCTATACAAACTTGTTGCTACATAGTAACTTGCAACTTTGAATGAAAATGTGCTTGCTTACAGCAACGTGCTATATGTTCTGAATGCCCGAATTGGGAATCTGTGTCAAAACTTTGTTAGGAATTATGTGATCCTTACTAGCTGGAAGTAAGGGAGATGGGGCATGAAGGTATTTCTAGGAGTTGGACACATACCAAGTTTAGCACAGTTCTGGGCATCTTTGAAATACCTATACAACTTGTTCCTACATAGTAACTTGCAACTTTGAATGAGAATGTGCTTGCTTATAGCAACGTGCTATATGTTCTGAATGCCCGAATAGGGAATCTGTGTCAAAACTTTGTTAGGAATTATGTGATCCTTACTAGCTGGAAGTAAGGGAGATGGGGCATGAAGTTATTTCTAGGAGTTGGACACATACCAAGTTTAGCTCAGTTCTGAGCATCTTTGAAATACCTATACAAACTTGTTCCTACATAGTAACTTGCATCTTTGAATGAGAATGTGCTTGCTTACAGCAACGTGCTATATGTTCTGAATGCCCGAATTGGGAATCTGTGTCAAAATTTGTTAGGAATTATGTGATCCTTACTAGATGGAAGTAAGTGAGATGGGGCTTGAAGTTATTTCTAGGAGTTGGAGACATACAACGTTTAGCTCAGTTCTGGGCATCTTTGAAATACCTATACAAACTTGTTCCTACATAGTAACTTGCAACTTTGAATGAGAATGTGCTTGCTTACAGCAACGTGCTATATGTTCTGAATGCCCGAATTGGGAATCTGTGTCAAAACTTTGTTAGAAATTATGTGATCCTTACTAGATGGAAGTAAGGGAGTTGGGGCATGAAGGTATTTCTAGGAGTTGGACACATACAACGTTTAGCTCAGTTCTGGGCATCTTTGAAATACCTATACAAACTTGTTCCTACATAGTAACTTGCAACTTTGAATGAGAATGTGCTTGCTTGCAGCAACGTTCTATATGTTCTGAATACCCGATTTGGGAATCTGTGTCAAAACTTTGTTAGGAATTATGTGATCCTTACTAGCTGGAAGTAAGGGAGATGGGGCATGAAGTTATTTCTAGGAGTTGGACACATACAACGTTTAGCTCAGTTCTGGGCATCTTTGAAATACCTATACAAACTTGTTCCTACATAGTAACTTGCAACTTTGAATGAGAATGTGCTTGCTTGCAGCAACGTGCCATATGATCTGAATGCCCGAATTGGGAATCTGTGTCAAAACTTTGTTAGGAATTTTGTGATCCTTACTAGCTGGAAGTAAGGGAGATGGGGCATGAAGGTATTTCTAGGAGTTGGACACATACCAAGTGTAGCACAGTTCTGGGCATCTTTGAAATACCTATACAACTTGTTCCTACATAGTAACTTGCAACTTTGAATGAGAATGTGCTTGCTTACAGCAACGTGCTATATGTTCTGAATGCCCGAATAGGGAATCTGTGTCAAAACTTTGTTAGGAATTATGTGATCCTTACTAGCTGGAAGTAAGGGAGATGGGGCATGAAGTTATTTCTAGGAGTTGGACACATACCAAGTTTAGCTCAGTTCTGAGCATCTTTGAAATACCTATACAAACTTGTTCCTACATAGTAACTTGCATCTTTGAATGAGAATGTGCTTGCTTACAGCAACGTGCTATATGTTCTGAATGCCCGAATTGGGAATCTGTGTCAAAATTTGTTAGGAATTATGTGATCCTTACTATCTGGAAGTAAGGGAGATGGGGCATGGAGTTATTTCTAGGAGTTGGACACATACCAAGTTTAGCTCAGTTCTGGGCATCTTTGAAATACCTATACAAACTTGTTCCTACATAGTAACTTGCAACTTTGAATGAGAATGTGCTTGCTTGCAGCAACGTGCTATATGTTCTGAATGCCCGATTTGGGAATCTGTGTCAAAACTTTGTTAGGAATTCTGTGATCCTTACTAGCTGGAAGTAAGGGAGATGGGGCATGAAGTTATTTCTAGGAGTTGGAGACATACAACGTTTAGCTCAGTTCTGGGCATCTTTGAAATACCTATACGAACTTGTTCCTACATAGTAACTTGCAACTTTGAATGAGAATGTGCTTGCTTACAGCAACGTGCTATATGTTCTGAATGCCCGAATTTGGAATCTGTGTCAAAACTTTGTTAGAAATTATGTGATCCTTACTAGATGGAAGTAAGGGAGTTGGGGCATGAAGGTATTTCTAGGAGTTGGACACATACCAAGTTTAGCTCAGTTCTGGGCATCTTTGAAATACCTATACAAACTTGTTCCTACATAGTAACTTGCAACTTTGAATGAGAATGTGCTTGCTTGCAGCAACGTGCTATATGTTCTGAATACACGATTTGGGAATCTGTGTCAAAACTTTGTTAGGAATTATGTGATCCTTACTAGCTGGAAGTAAGGGAGATGGGGCATGAAGTTATTTCTAGGAGTTGGACACATACAACGTTTAGCTCAGTTCTGGGCATCTTTGAAATACCTATACAAACTTGTTCCTGCATAGTAACTTGCAACTTTGAATGAGAATGTGCTTGCTTGCAGCAACGTGCTATATGTTCTGAATGCCCGAATTGGGAATCTGTGTCAAAACTTTGTTAGGAATTATGTGATCCTTACTAGCTGGAAGTAAGGGAGATGGGGCATGAAATTATTTCTAGGAGTTGGACACATACCAAGTTTAGCTCAGTTCTGGGCATCTTTGAAATACCTATACAAACTTGTTCCTACATAGTAACTTGCAACTTTGAATGAGAATGTGCTTGCTTACAGCAACGTGCTATATGTTCTGAATGCCCGATTTGGGAATCTGTTTCAAAACTTTGTTAGGAATTATGTGGTCCTTACTAGCTGGAAGTAAGGGAGATGGGGCATGAAGTTATTCCTAGGAGTTGGACACATACCAAGTTTAGCTCAGTTCTGGGCATCTTGAAATACCTACACAAACTTGTTCCTACATAGTAACTTGCAACTTTGAATAAGAATGTGCTTGCTTACAGCAACGTGCTACATGCTCTGAATGCCCGAAAACGGAATCTGTGTCAAAACTTTGTTAGGAATTATATGATCCTTACTAGCTGGAAGTAAGTGAGATGGGGCATGAAGTTATTTCTAGGAGTTGGAGACATACAACGTTTAGCTCAGTTCTGGGCATCTTTGAAATACCTATACGAACTTGTTCCTACATAGTAACTTGCAACTTTGAATGAGAATGTGCTTGCTTGCAGCAACGTGCTATATGTTCTGAATGCCCGATTTGGGAATCTGTGTCAAAACTTTGTTAGGAATTATGTGATCCTTACTAGTTGGAAGTAAGGGAGATGGAGCATGAAGTTATTTCTAGGAGATGGACACATACCAAGTTTAGCTCAGTTCTGGGCATCTTTGAAATACCTATACAAACTTGTTCCTACATAGTAACTTGCATCTTTGAATGAGAATGTGCTTGCTTACAGCAACGTGCTATATGTTCTGAATGCCCGATTTGGGAATCTGTGTCAAAACTTCGTTAGGAATTATGTGATCCTTACTAGCTGGAAGTAAGGGAGATGGGGCATGAAGTTATTTCTAGGAGTTGGACACATACCAAGTTTAGCTCAGTTCTGGGCATCTTTGAAATACCTATACAAACTTGTTCCTACATAGTAACTTGCATCTTTGAATGAGAATGTGCTTGCTTACAGCAACGTGCTATATGTTCTGAATGCCCGAATTGGCAATCTGTGTCAAAACTTTGTTAGGAATTATGTGATCCTTACTAGCTGGAAGTAAGGGAGATGGGGCATGAAGTTATTTCTAGGAGTTGGACACATACCAAGTTTAGCTCAGTTCTGGGCATCTTTGAAATACCTACACAAACTTGTTCCTACATAGTAACTTGCATCTTTGAATGAAAATGTGCTTGCTTACAGCAACGTGCTATATGTTCTGGATGCCCAAATTGGGAATCTGTGTCAAAACTTTGTTAGGAATTATGTGATCCTTACTAGCTGGAAGTAAGGGATATGGGGCATGAAGTTATTTCTAGGAGTTGGACACATACCAAGTATAGCTCAGTTCTGGGCATCATTGAAATACCTATACAAACTTGTTCCTACATAGTAACTTGCAACTTTGAATGAGAATGTGGTTGCTTGCAGCAACGTGCTATATGTTCTGAATGCCCGATTTGGGAATCTGTGTCAAAACTTTATTAGGAATTATGTGATCCTTACTACCTGGAAGTAAGGGAGATGGAGCATGAAGTTATTTCTTGGAGTTGGACACATACCAAGTTTAGCTCAGTTCTGGGCATCTTTGAAATACCTATACAAACTTGTTCCTACATAGTAACTTGCATCTTTGAATGAGAATGTGCTTGCTTGCAGCAACGTGCTATATGTTCTGAATGCCCGAATTGGCAATCTGTGTCAAAACTTTGTTAGGAATTATGTGATCCTTACTAGCTGGAAGTAAGGGAGATGGGGCATGAAGTTATTTCTTGGAGTTGGAGACATACCAAGTTTAGCTCAGTTCTGGGCATCTTTGAAATACCTATACAAACTTGTTCCTACATAGTAACTTGCAACTTTGAATGAGAATGTGCTTGCTTGCAGCAACGTGCTATATGTTCTGAATGCCCGATTTGGGAATCTGTGTCAAAACTTTGTTAGGAATTATGTAATCCTTACTAGCTGGAAGTAAGGGAGATGGAGCATGAAGTTATTTCTAGGAGTTGGACACATACCAAGTTTAGCTCAGTTCTGGGCATCTTTGAAATACCTATACAAACTTGTTCCTACATAGTAACTTGCATCTTTGAATGAGAATGTGCTTGCTTACAGCAACGTGCTATATGTTCTGAATGCCCGAATTGGCAATCTGTGTCAAAACTTTGTTAGGAATTATGTGATCCTTACTAGCTGGAAGTAAGGGAGATGGGGCATGAAGTTATTTCTAGGAGTTGGACACATACCAAGTTTAGCTCAGCTCTGGGCATCTTGAAATACCTACACAAACTTGTTCCTACATAGTAACTTGCAACTTTGAATGAGAATGTGCTTGCTTACAGCAACGTGCTACATGCTCTGAATGCCCGAAAACGGAATCTGTGTCAAAACTTTGTTAGGAATTATGTGATCCTTACTAGCTGGAAGTAAGTGAGATGGGGCATGAAGTTATTTCTAGGAGTTGGAGACATACAACCTTTAGCTCAGTTCTGGGCATCTTTGAAATACCTATACGAACTTGTTCCTACATAGTAACTTGCAACTTTGAATGAGAATGTGCTTGCTTGCAGCAACGTGCTATATGTTCTGAATGCCCGATTTGGGAATCTGTGTCAAAACTTTGTTAGGAATTATGTGATCCTTACTAGTTGGAAGTAAGGGAGATGGAGCATGAAGTTATTTCTAGGAGATGGACACATACCAAGTTTAGCTCAGTTCTGGGCATCTTTGAAATACCTATACAAACTTGTTCCTACATACTAACTTGCATCTTTGAATGAGAATGTGCTTGCTTACAGCAACGTGCTATATGTTCTGAATGCCCGATTTGGGAATCTGTGTCAAAACTATGTTAGGAATTATGTGATCCTTACTAGCTGGAAGTAAGGGAGATGGGGCATGAAGTTATTTCTAGGAGTTGGACACATACCAAGTTTAGCTCAGTTCTGGGCATCTTTGAAATACCTATACAAACTTGTTCCTACATAGTAACTTGCATCTTTGAATGAGAATGTGCTTGCTTACAGCAACGTGCTATATGTTCTGAATGCCCGAACTGGCAATCTGTGTCAAAACTTTGTTAGGAATTATGTGATCCTTACTAGCTGGAAGTAAGGGAGATGGGGCATGAAGTTATTTCTAGGAGTTGGACACATACCAAGTTTAGCTCAGTTCTGGGCATCTTTGAAATACCTACACAAACTTGTTCCTACATAGTAACTTGCATCTTTGAATGAAAATGTGCTTGCTTACAGCAACGTGCTATATGTTCTGAATGCCCGAATTGGGAATCTGTGTCAAAACTTTGTTAGGAATTATGTGATCCTTACTAGCTGGAAGTAAGGGAGATGGGGCATGAAGTTATTTCTAGGAGTTGGACACATACCAAGTTTAGCTCAGTTCTGGGCATCTTTGAAATACCTATACAAACTTGTTCCTACATAGTAACTTGCAACTTTGAATGAGAATTTGCTTGCTTACAGCAACGTGCTATATGTTCTGAATGCCCGAATTGGGATTCTGTGTCAAAACTTTGTTAGGAATTATGTGATCCTTACTAGCTGGAAGTAAGGGAGATGGGGCATGAAGTTATTTCTAGGAGTTGGACACATACCAAGTTTAGCTCGGTTCTGGGCATCTTTGAAATACCTATACAAACTTGTTCCTACATAGTAACTTGCAACTTTGAATGAGAATGTGCTTGCTTGCAGCAACGTGCTATATGTTCTGAATGCCCGATTTGGGAATCTGTGTCAAAACTTTGTTAGGAATTATGTGATTCTTACTAGCTGGAAGTAAGAGAGATGGGGCATGAAACTATTTCTAGGAGTTGGACACATACCAAGTTTAGCTCAGTTCTGGGCATCTTTGAAATACCTATACAAACTTGTTCCTACATAGTAACTTGCAACTTTGAATGAGAATGTGCTTGCTCACAGCAACGTGCTATATGTTCTGAATGCCCGAATTGGGAATCTGTGTCAAAACTTTGTTAGGAATTATGTGATCCTTACTAGCTGGAAGTAAGGGAGATGGGGCATGAAGTTATTTCTTGGAGTTGGAGACATACCAAGTTTAGCTCAGTTCTGGGCATCTTTGAAATACCTATACAAACTTGTTCCTACATAGTAACTAGCAACTTTGAATGAGAATGTGCTTGCTTGCAGCAACGTGCTATATGTTCTGAATGCCCGAATTGGGAATCTGTGTCAAAACTTTGTTAGGAATTATGTGATCCTTACTAGCTGGAAGTAAGGGAGATGGGGCATGAAGTTATTTCTAGGAGTTGGACACATGCCAAGTTTAGCTCAGTTCTGGGCTTCTTTGAAATACCTATACAAACTTGTTCCTACATAGTAACTTGCATCTTTGAATGAGAATGTGCTTGCTTACAGCAACGTGCTATATGTTCGGAATGCCCGAATTGGCAATCTGTGTCAAAACTTTGTTAGGAATTATGTGATCCTTACTAGCTGGAAGTAAGGGAGATGGGGCATGAAGTTATTTCTAGGAGTTGGACACATACCAAGTTTAGCTCAGTTCTGGGCATCTTTGAAATACCTATACAAACTTGTTCCTACATAGTAACTTGCATCTTTGAATGAGAATGTGCTTGCTTACAGCAACGTGCTATATGTTCTGAATGCCCAAATAGGGAATCTGTGTCAAAACTTTGTTAGGAATTATGTGATCCTTACTAGCTGGAAGTAAGTGAGATGGGGCATGTAGTTATTTCTAGGAGTTGGAAACATACAACATTTAGCTCAGTTCTAGGCATCTTTGAAATACCTATACGAACTTGTTCCTACATAGTAACTTGCAACTTTGAATGAGAATGTGCTTGCTTACAGCAACGTGCTATATGTTCTGAATGCCCGAATTGGCAATCTGTGTCAAAACTTTGTTAGTAATTATGTGATCCTTACTAGATGGAAGTAAGTGAGATGGGGCATGAAGTTATTTCTAGGAGTTGGAGACATACAACGTTTAGCTCAGTTCTGGGCATCTTTGAAATACCTATACGAACTTGTTCCTACATAGTAACTTGCAACATTGAATGAGAATGTGCTTGCTTACAGCAACGTGCTATATGTTCTGAATGCCCGAATTGGGAATCTGTGTCAAAACTTTGTTAGGAATCATGTGATCCTTACTAGCTGGAAGTAAGGGAGATGGGGCATGAAGTTATTTCTTGGATTTGGAGACATACCAAGTTTAGCTCAGTTCTGGGCATCCTTGAAATACCTATACAAACTTGTTCCTACATAGTAACTTGCAACTTTGAATGAAATTGTGCTTGCTTGCAGCAACGTGCTATATGTTCTGAATGCCCGATTTGGGAATCTGTGTCAAAACTTTGTTAGGAATTATGTAATCCTTACTAGCTGGAAGTAAGGGAGATGGAGCATGAAGTTATTTCTAGGAGTTGGACACATACCAAGTTTAGCTCAGTTCTGGGCATCTTTGAAATACCTATACAAACTTTTTCCTACATAGTAACTTGCATCTTTGAATGAGAATGTGCTTGCTTACAGCAACGTGCTATATGTTCTGAATGCCCGAATTGGCAATCTGTGTCAAAACTTTGTTAGGAAATATGTGATCCTTACTAGCTGGAAGTAAGGGAGATGGGGCATGAAGTTATTTCTAGGAGTTGGACACATACCAAGTTTAGCTCAGTTCTGGGCATCTTTGAAATACCTATACAAACTTGTTCCTACATAGTAACTTGCAACTTTTATGAGAATGTGCTTGCTTACAGCAACGTGCTATATGTTCTGAATGCCCGAATTGGCAATCTGTGTCAAAACTTTGTTAGGAATTATGTGATCCTTACTAGCTGGAAGTAAGGGAGATGGGGCATGAAGTTATTTCTAGGAGTTGGACACATACCAAGTTTAGCTCAGTTCTGTGCATCTTTGAAATACCTATACAAACTTGTTCCTACATAGTAACTTGCAACTTTGAATGAGAATGTGCTTGCTTACAGCAACGTGCTATATGTTCTGAATGCCCGAATTGGGAATCTGTGTCAAAACTTTGTTAGGAATTATGTGATCCTTACTAGCTGGAAGTAAGGGAGATGGGGCATGAAGTTATTTCTAGGAGTTGGACACATACCAAGTTTAGCTCGGTTCTGGGCATCTTTGAAATACCTATACAAACTTGTTCCTACATAGTAACTTGCAACTTTGAATGAGAATGTGCTTGCTTGCAGCAACGTGCTATATGTTCTGAACGCCCGATTTGGGAATCTGTGTCAAAACTTTGTTAGGAATTATGTGATCCTTACTAGCTGGAAGTAAGGGAGATGGGGCATGAAATTATTTCTAGGAGTTGGACACATACCAAGTTTAGCTCAGTTCTGGGCATCTTTGAAATACCTATACAAACTTGTTCCTACATAGTAACTTGCAACTTTGAATGAGAATGTGCTTGCTTACAGCAACGTGCTATATGTTCTGAATGCCCGAATTGGGAATCTGTGTCAAAACTTTGTTAGGAATTATGTGATCCTTACTAGCTGGAAGTAAGGGAGATGGGGCATGAAGTTATTTCTTGGAGTTGGACACATACCAAGTTTAGCTCAGTTCTGGGCATCTTTGAAATACCTATACAAACTTGTTCCTACATAGTAACTTGCAACTTTGAATGAGAATGTTCTTGCTTACAGCAACGTGCTAATGTTCTGAATGCCCGAATTGGGAATCTGTGTCAAAACTTTGTTAGGAATTATGTGATCCTTACTAGCTGGAAGTAAGGGAGATGGGGCATGAAGTTATTTCTAGGAGTTGGACACATGCCAAGTTTAGCTCAGTTCTGGGCATCTTTGAAATACCTATACAAACTTGTTCCTACATAGTAACTTGCATCTTTGAATGAGAATGTGCTTGCTTACAGCAACGTGCTATATGTTCGGAATGCCCGAATTGGCAATCTATGTCAAAACTTTGTTAGGAATTATGTGATCCTTACTAGCTGGAAGTAAGGGAGATGGGGCATGAAGTTATTTCTAGGAGTTGGACACATACCAAGTTTAGCTCAGTTCTGGGCATCTTTGAAATACCTATACAAACTTGTTCCTACATAGTAACTTGCATCTTTGAATGAGAATGTGCTTGCTTACAGCAACGTGCTATATGTTTTGAATGCCCGAATAGGGAATCTGTGTCAAAACTTTGTTAGGAATTATGTGATCCTTACTAGCTGGAAGTAAGGGAGATGGGGCATGAAGTTATTTCTAGGAGTTGGAGACATACCAAGTTTAGCTCAGTTCTGGGCATCTTTGAAATACCTATACAAACTTGTTCCTACATAGTAACTTGCATCTTTGAATGAGAATGTGCTTGCTTACAGCAACGTGCTATATGTTCTGAATGCCCGAATTGGGAATCTGTGTCAAAATTTGTTGGGAATTATGTGATCCTTACTAGCTGGAAGTAAGGGAGATGGGGCATGAAGTTATTTCTAGGAGTTGGACACATACCAAGTTTAGCTCAGTTCTGTGCATCTTTGAAATACCTATGCAAACTTGTTCCTACATAGTAACTTGCAAATTTGAATGAGAATGTGCTTGCTTACAGCAAAGTGCTATATGCTCTGAATGCCCGAAAACGGAATATGTGTCAAAACTTTGTTAGGAATTATGTGATCCTTACTAGCTGGAAGTAAGTGAGATGGGGCATGAAGTTATTTCTAGGAGTTGGAGACATGCAACGTTTAGCTCAGTTCTAGGCATCTTTGAAATACCTATACGAACTTGTTCCTACATAGTAACTTGCAACTTTGAGTGAGAATGTGCTTGCTTACAGCAACGTGCTATATGTTCTGAATGCCCGAATTGGGAATCTGTGTCAAAACTTTGTTAGTAATTATGTGATCCTTATTAGATGGAAGTAAGTGAGATGGGGCATGAAGTTATTTCTAGGAGTTGGACACATACAACGTTTAGCTCAGTTCTGGGCATCTTTGAAATACCTATACGAACTTGTTCCTACATAGTAACTTGCAACTTTGAATGAGAATGTGCTTGCTTACAGCAACGTGCTATATGTTCTGAATGCCCGAATTGGGAATCTGTGTCAAAACTTTGTTAGAAATTATGTGATCCTTACTAGATGGAAGTAAGGGTGTTGGGGCATGAAGGTATTTCTAGGAGTTGGACACATACCAAGTTTAGCTCAGTTCTGGGCATCTTTGAAATACCTATACAAACTTGTTCCTACATAGTAACTTGCAACTTTGAATGAGAATGTGCTTGCTTGCAGCAACGTGCTATATGTTCTGAATGCCCGATTTGGGAATCTGTGTCAAAACTTTGTTAGGAATTATGTGATCCTTACTAGCTGGAAGTAAGGGAGATCGGGCATGAAGTTATTTCTTGGAGTTGGACACATACCAAGTTTAGCTCAGTTCTGGGCATCTTTGAAATACCTATACAAACTTGTTCCTACATAGTAACTTGCAACTTTGAATGAGAATGTGCTTGCTTACAGCAACGTGCTATATGTTCTGAATGCCCGAATTGGGAATCTGTGTCAAAACTTTGTTAGGAATTATGTGATCCTTACTAGCTGGAAGTAAGGGAGATGGGGCATGAAGTTATTTCTTAAAGTTGGACACATACCAAGTTTAGCTCAGTTCTGGGCATCTTTGAAATACCTATACAAACTTGTTCCTACATAGTAACTTGCAACTTTGAATGAGAATGTGCTTGCTTGCAGCAACGTGCTATATGTTCTGAATGCCCGAATTGGGAATCTGTGTCAAAACTTTGTTAGGAATTATGTGATCCTTACTAGCTGGAAGTAAGGGAGATGGGGCATGAAGTTATTTCTAGGAGTTGGACACATGCCAAGTTTAGCTCAGTTCTGGGCATCTTTGAAATACCTATACAAACTTGTTCCTACATAGTAACTTGCATCTTTGAATGAGAATGTGCTTGCTTACAGCAACGTGCTATATGTTCTGAATGCCCGAATCGGGAATCTGTGTCAAAACTTTGTTAGGAATTATGTGATCCTTACTAGCTGGAAGTAAGGGAGATGGGGCATGAAGTTATTTCTAGGAGTGGGACACATACCAAGTTTAGCTCAGTTCTGGGCATCTTTGAAATACCTATACAAACTTGTTCCTACATAGTAACTTGCATCTTTGAATGAGAATGTGCTTGCTTACAGCAACGTGCTATATGTTTTGAATGCCCGAATAGGGAATCTGTGTCAAAACTTTGTTAGGAATTATGTGATCCTTACTAGCTGGAAGTAAGGGAGATGGGGCATGAAGTTATTTCTAGGAGTTGGAGACATACCAAGTTTAGCTCAGTTCTGGGCATCTTTGAAATACCTATACAAACTTGTTCCTACATAGTAACTTGCATCTTTGAATGAGAATGTGCTTGCTTACAGCAACGTGCTATATGTTCTGAATGCCCGAATTGGGAATCTGTGTCAAAATTTGTTAGGAATTATGTGATCCTTACTAGCTGGAAGTAAGGGAGATGGGGCATGAAGTTATTTCTAGGAGTTGGACACATACCAAGTTTAGCTCAGTTCTGTGCATCTTTGAAATACCTATGCAAACTTGTTCCTACATAGTAACTTGCAAATTTGAATGAGAATGTGCTTGCTTACAGCAAAGTGCTATATGCTCTGAATGCCCGAAAACGGAATATGTGTCAAAACTTTGTTAGGAATTATGTGATCCTTACTAGCTGGAAGTAAGTGAGATGGGGCATGAAGTTATTTCTAGGAGTTGGAGACATGCAACGTTTAGCTCAGTTCTAGGCATCTTTGAAATACCTATACGAACTTGTTCCTACATAGTAACTTGCAACTTTGAATGAGAATGTGCTTGCTTACAGCAACGTGCTATATGTTCTGAATGCCCGAATTGGGAATCTGTGTCAAAACTTTGTTAGTAATTATGTGATCCTTATTAGATGGAAGTAAGTGAGATGGGGCATGAAGTTATTTCTAGGAGTTGGACACATACAACGTTTAGCTCAGTTCTGGGCATCTTTGAAATACCTATACGAACTTGTTCCTACATAGTAACTTGCAACTTTGAATGAGAATGTGCTTGCTTACAGCAACGTGCTATATGTTCTGAATGCCCGAATTGGGAATCTGTGTCAAAACTTTGTTAGAAATTATGTGATCCTTACTAGATGGAAGTAAGGGAGTTGGCGCATGAAGGTATTTCTAGGAGTTGGACACATACCAAGTTTAGCTCAGTTCTGGGCATCTTTGAAATACCTATACAAACTTGTTCCTACATAGTAACTTGCAACTTTGAATGAGAATGTGCTTGCTTGCAGCAACGTGCTATATGTTCTGAATGCCCGATTTGGGAATCTGTGTCAAAACTTTGTTAGGAATTATGTGATCCTTACTAGCTGGAAGTAAGTGAGATGGGGCATGAAGTTATTTCTAGGAGTTGGAGACATACAACGTTTAGCTCAGTTCTGGGCATCGTTGAAATACCTATACAAACATGTTCCTACATAGTAACTTGCAACTTTGAATGAGAATGTGCTTGCTTGCAGCAACGTGCTATATGTTCTGAATGCCCGATTTGGGAATCTGTGTCAAAACTTTTTTAGGAATTATGTGATCCTTACTAGCTGGAAGTAAGGGAGATGGGGCATGAAATTATTTCTAGGAGTTGGACACATACCAAGTTTAGCTCAGTTCTGGGCATCTTTGAAATACCTATACAAACTTGTTCCTACATAGTAACTTGCAACTTTGAATGAGAATGTGCTTGCTTACAGCAACGTGCTATATGTTCTGAATGCCCGAATTGGGAATCTGTGTCAAAACTTTGTTAGGAATTATGTGATCCTTACTAGCTGGAAGTAAGGGAGATGGGGCATGAAGTTATTTCTAGGTGTTGGACACATACCAAGTTTAGCTCAGTTCTGGGCATCTTTGAAATACCTATGCAAACTTGTTCCTACATAGTAACTTGCAAATTTGAATGAGAATGTGCTTGCTTACAGCAAAGTGCTATATGCTCTGAATGCCCGAAAACGGAATCTGTGTCAAAACTTTGTTAGGAATTATGTGATCCTTACTAGCTGGAAGTAAGTGAGATGGGGCATGAAGTTATTTCTAGGAGTTGGAGACATGCAACGTTTAGCTCAGTTCTAGGCATCTTTGAAATACCTATACGAACTTGTTCCTACATAGTAACTTGCAACTTTGAATGAGAATGTGCTTGCTTACAGCAACGTGCTATATGTTCTGAATGCCCGAATTGGGAATCTGTGTCAAAACTTTGTTAGTAATTATGTGATCCTTATTAGATGGAAGTAAGTGAGATGGGGCATGAAGTTATTTCTAGGAGTTGGACACATACAACGTTTAGCTCAGTTCTGGGCATCTTTGAAATACCTATACGAACTTGTTCCTACATAGTAACTTGCAACTTTGAATGAGAATGTGCTTGCTTACAGCAACGTGCTTTATGTTCTGAATGCCCGAATTGGGAATCTGTGTCAAAACTTTGTTAGAAATTATGTGATCCTTACTAGATGGAAGTAAGGGAGTTGGCGCATGAAGGTATTTCTAGGAGTTGGACACATACCAAGTTTAGCTCAGTTCTGGGCATCTTTGAAATACCTATACAAACTTGTTCCTACATAGTAACTTGCAACTTTGAATGAGAATGTGCTTGCTTGCAGCAACGTGCTATATGTTCTGAATGCCCGATTTGGGAATCTGTGTCAAAACTTTGTTAGGAATTATGTGATCCTTACTAGCTGGAAGTAAGTGAGATGGGGCATGAAGTTATTTCTAGGAGTTGGAGACATACAACGTTTAGCTCAGTTCTGGGCATCTTTGAAATACCTATACAAACATGTTCCTACATAGTAACTTGCAACTTTGAATGAGAATGTGCTTGCTTGCAGCATCGTGCTATATGTTCTGAATGCCCGAATTGGGAATCTGTGTCAAAACTTTGTTAGGAATTATGTGATCCTTACTAGCTGGAAGTAAGTGAGATGGGGCATGAAATTATTTCTAGGAGTTGGACACATACCAAGTTTAGCTCAGTTCTGGGCATCTTTGAAATACCTATACAAACTTGTTCCTACATAGTAACTTGCAACTTTGAATGAGAATGTGCTTGCTTACAGCAACGTGCTATATATACTGAATGCCCGAATTGGGAATCTGTGTCAAAACTTTGTTAGCAATTATGTGGTCCTTACTAGCTGGAAGTAAGGGAGATGGGGCATGAAGTTATTTCTAGGAGTTGGACACATACAACGTTTAGCTCAGTTCTGGGCATCTTTGAAATACCTATACAAACTTGTTCCTACATAGTAACTTGCAACTTTGAATGAGAATGTGCTTGCTTGCAGCAACGTGCCAAATGATCTGAATGCCCGAATTGGGAATCTGTGTCAAAACTTTGTTAGGAATTATGTGATCCTTACCAGCTGGAAGTAAGGGAGATGGGGCATGAAGTTATTTCTTGGAGTTGGAGACATACCAAGTTTAGCTCAGTTCTGGGCAACTTTGAAATACCTATACAAACTTTTTCCTACATAGTAACTTGCAACTTTGAATGAAAATGTGCTTGCTTGCAGCAACGTGCTATATGTTCTGAATGCCCGATTTGGGAATCTGTGTCAAAACTTTGTTAGGAATTATGTGATCCTTACTAGATGGAAGTAAGGGAGATGGAGCATGAAGTTATTTCTAGGAGTTGGACACATACCAAGTTTAGCTCAGTTCTGGGCATCTTTGAAATACCTATACAAACTTGTTCCTACATAGTAACTTGCATCTTTGAATGAGAATGTGCTTGCTTACAGCAACGTGCTATATGTTCTGAATGCCCGAATTGGCAGTCTGTGTCAAAACTTTGTTAGGAATTATGTGATCCTTACTAGCTGGAAGTAAGGGAGATGGGGCATGAAGTTATTTCTAGGAGTTGGACACATAACAAGTTTAGCTCAGTTCTGGGCATCTTTGAAATACCTATACAAACTTGTTCCTACATAGTAACTTGCATCTTTGAATGAGAATGTGCTTGCTTACAGCAACGTGCTATATGTTCTGAATGCCCGAATTGGGAATCTGTGTCAAAACTTTGTTAGGAATTATGTGATCCTTTCTGGCTGGAAGTAAGGGAGATGGGGCATGACGTTATTTCTTGGAGTTGGAGACATACCAAGTTTAGCTCAGTTCTGGGCATCTTTGAAATACCTATACAAACTTGTTCCTACATAGTAACTTGCAACTTTGAATGAGAATGTGCTTGCTTGCAGCAACGTGCTATATGTTCTGAATGCCCGAATTGGGAATCTGTGTCAAAACTTTGTTAGGAATTATGTGATCCTTACTAGCTCGAAGTAAGGGAGATGGGGCCTGAAGTTATTTCTAGGAGTTGGACACATACCAAGTTTAGCTCAGTTCTGGGCATCTTTGAAATACCTATACAAACTTGTTCCTACATAGTAACTTGCATCTTTGAATGAGAATCTGCTTGCTTACAGCAAAGTGCTATATGTTCTGAATGCCCGAATTGGGAATCTGTGTCAAAACTTTGTTAGGAATTATGTGATCCTTACTAGCTGGAAGTAAGGGAGATGGGGCATGAAGTTATTTCTAGGAGTTGGACACATACCAAGTTTAGCTCAGTTCTGGGCATCTTTCAAATACCTATACAAACTTGTTCCTACATAGTAACTTGCAACTTTGAATGAGAATGTGCTTGCTTACAGCAACGTGCTATATGTTCTGAATGCCCGAATTTGGAATCTGTGTCAAAACTTTGTTAGGAATTATGTGATCCTTACTAGCTGGAAGTAAGGGAGATGGGGCATGAAGTTATTTCTAGGAGTTGGACACATACCAAGTTTAGCTCAGTTCTGGGCATCTTTGAAATACCTATACAAACTTGTACCTACATAGTAACTTGCAACTTTGAATGAGAATGTGCTTGCTTACAGCAACGTGCTATATGTTCTGAATGCCCGAATTGGGAATCTGTGTCAAAACTTTGTTAGGAATTATGTGATCCTTACTAGCTGGAAGTAAGGGAGATGGGGCATGAAGTTATTTCTAGGTGTTGGACACATACCAAGTTTAGCTCAGTTCTGGGCATCTTTGAAATACCTATGCAAACTTGTTCCTACATAGTAACTTGCAAATTTGAATGAGAATGTGCTTGCTTACAGCAAAGTGCTATATGCTCTGAATGCCCGAAAACGGAATCTGTGTCAAAACTTTGTTAGGAATTATGTGATCCTTACTAGCTGGAAGTAAGTGAGATGGGGCATGAAGTTATTTCTAGGAGTTGGAGACATGCAACGTTTAGCTCAGTTCTAGGCATCTTTGAAATACCTATACGAACTTGTTCCTACATAGTAACTTGCAACTTTGAATGAGAATGTGCTTGCTTACAGCAACGTGCTATATGTTCTGAATGCCCGAATTGGGAATCTGTGTCAAAACTTTGTTAGTAATTATGTGATCCTTATTAGATGGAAGTAAGTGAGATGGGGCATGAAGTTATTTCTAGGAGTTGGACACATACAACGTTTAGCTCAGTTCTGGGCATCTTTGAAATACCTATACGAACTTGTTCCTACATAGTAACTTGCAACTTTGAATGAGAATGTGCTTGCTTACAGCAACGTGCTATATGTTCTGAATGCCCGAATTGGGAATCTGTGTCAAAACTTTGTTAGAAATTATGTGATCCTTACTAGATGGAAGTAAGGGAGTTGGCGCATGAAGGTATTTCTAGGAGTTGGACACATACCAAGTTTAGCTCAGTTCTGGGCATCTTTGAAATACCTATACAAACTTGTTCCTACATAGTAACTTGCAACTTTGAATGAGAATGTGCTTGCTTGCAGCAACGTGCTATATGTTCTGAATGCCCGATTTGGGAATCTGTGTCAAAACTTTGTTAGGAATTATGTGATCCTTACTAGCTGGAAGTAAGTGAGATGGGGCATGAAGTTATTTCTAGGAGTTGGAGACATACAACGTTTAGCTCAGTTCTGGGCATCTTTGAAATACCTATACAAACATGTTCCTACATAGTAACTTGCAACTTTGAATGAGAATGTGCTTGCTTGCAGCATCGTGCTATATGTTCTGAATGCCCGAATTGGGAATCTGTGTCAAAACTTTGTTAGGAATTATGTGATCCTTACTAGCTGGAAGTAAGTGAGATGGGGCATGAAATTATTTCTAGGAGTTGGACACATACCAAGTTTAGCTCAGTTCTGGGCATCGTTGAAATACCTATACAAAATTGTTCCTACATAGTAACTTGCAACTTTGAATGAGAATGTGCTTGCTTACAGCAACGTGCTATATATTCTGAATGCCCGAATTGGGAATCTGTGTCAAAACTTTGTTAGCAATTATGTGGTCCTTACTAGCTGGAAGTAAGGGAGATGGGGCATGAAGTTATTTCTAGGAGTTGGACACATACAACGTTTAGCTCAGTTCTGGGCATCTTTGAAATACCTATACAAACTTGTTCCTACATAGTAACTTGCAACTTTGAATGAGAATGTGCTTGCTTGCAGCAACGTGCCATATGATCTGAATGCCCGAATTGGGAATCTGTGTCAAAACTTTGTTAGGAATTATGTGATCCTTACTAGCTGGAAGTAAGGGAGATGGGGCATGAAGTTATTTCTTGGAGTTGGAGACATACCAAGTTTAGCTCAGTTCTGGGCAACTTTGAAATACCTATACAAACTTTTTCCTACATAGTAACTTGCAACTTTGAATGAAAATGTGCTTGCTTGCAGCAACGTGCTATATGTTCTGAATGCCCGATTTGGGAATCTGTGTCAAAACTTTGTTAGGAATTATGTGATCCTTACTAGCTGGAAGTAAGGGAGATGGAGCATGAAGTTATTTCTAGGAGTTGGACACATACCAAGTTTAGCTCAGTTCTGGGCATCTTTGAAATACCTATACAAACTTGTTCCTACATAGTAACTTGCATCTTTGAATGAGAATGTGCTTGCTTACAGCAACGTGCTATATGTTCTGAATGCCCGAATTGGCAGTCTGTGTCAAAACTTTGTTAGGAATTATGTGATCCTTACTAGCTGGAAGTAAGGGAGATGGGGCATGAAGTTATTTCTAGGAGTTGGACACATAACAAGTTTAGCTCAGTTCTGGGCATCTTTGAAATACCTATACAAACTTGTTCCTACATAGTAACTTGCATCTTTGAATGAGAATGTGCTTGCTTACAGCAACGTGCTATATGTTCTGAATGCCCGAATTGGGAATCTGTGTCAAAACTTTGTTAGGAATTATGTGATCCTTTCTGGCTGGAAGTAAGGGAGATGGGGCATGACGTTATTTCTTGGAGTTGGAGACATACCAAGTTTAGCTCAGTTCTGGGCATCTTTGAAATACCTATACAAACTTGTTCCTACATAGTAACTTGCAACTTTGAATGAGAATGTGCTTGCTTGCAGCAACGTGCTATATGTTCTGAATGCCCGAATTGGGAATCTGTGTCAAAACTTTGTTAGGAATTATGTGATCCTTACTAGCTCGAAGTAAGGGAGATGGGGCCTGAAGTTATTTCTAGGAGTTGGACACATACCAAGTTTAGCTCAGTTCTGGGCATCTTTGAAATACCTATACAAACTTGTTCCTACATAGTAACTTGCATCTTTGAATGAGAATCTGCTTGCTTACAGCAAAGTGCTATATGTTCTGAATGCCCGAATTGGGAATCTGTGTCAAAACTTTGTTAGGAATTATGTGATCCTTACTAGCTGGAAGTAAGGGAGATGGGGCATGAAGTTATTTCTAGGAGTTGGACACATACCAAGTTTAGCTCAGTTCTGGGCATCTTTGAAATACCTATACAAACTTGTTCCTACATAGTAACTTGCAACTTTGAATGAGAATGTGCTTGCTTACAGCAACGTGCTATATGTTCTGAATGCCCGAATTTGGAATCTGTGTCAAAACTTTGTTAGGAATTATGTGATCCTTACTAGCTGGAAGTAAGGGAGATGGGGCATGAAGTTATTTCTAGGAGTTGGACACATACCAAGTTTAGCTCAGTTCTGGGCATCTTTGAAATACCTATACAAACTTGTACCTACATAGTAACTTGCAACTTTGAATGAGAATGTGCTTGCTTACAGCAACGTGCTATATGTTCTGAATGCCCGAATTGGGATTCTGTGTCAAAACATTGTTAGGAATTATGTGATCCTTACTAGCTGGAAGTAAGGGAGATGGGGCATGAAGTTATTTCTAGGAGTTGGACACATACCAAGTTTAGCTCAGTTCTGGGCATCTTTGAAATACCTATACAAACTTGTTCCTACATAGTAACTTGCATCTTTGAATGAGAATCTGCTTGCTTACAGCAACGTGCTATATGTTCTGAATGCCCGAATTGGGAATCTGTGTCAAAACTTTGTTAGGAATTATGTGATCCTTACTAGCAGGAAGTAAGGGAGATGGGGCATGAAGTTATTTCTAGGAGTTGGACACATACCAAGTTTAGCTCAGTTCTGGGCATCTTTGAAATACCTATACAAACTTGTTCCTACATAGTAACTTGCAACTTTGAATGAGAATGTGCTTGCTTACAGCAACGTGCTATATGTTCTGAATGCCCGATTTGGGAATCTGTGTCAAAACTTTTTTAGGAATTATGTGATCCTTACTAGCTGGAAGTAAGGGAGATGGGGCATGAAGTTATTTCTTGGAGTTGGACACATACCAAGTTTAGCTCAGTTCTGGGCATCTTTGAAATACCTATACAAACTTGTTCCTACATAGTAACTTGCAACTTTGAATGAGAATGTGCTTGCTTCCAGCAACGTGCTATATGTTCTGAATGCCCGATTTGGGAATCTGTGTCAAAACTTTGTTAGGAATTATGTGATCCTTACTAGCTGGAAGTAAGGGAGACGGAGCATGAAGTTATTTCTAGGAGTTGGACACATACCAAGTTTAGCTCAGTTCTGGGCATCTTGAAATACCTATACAAACTTGTTCCTACACAGTAACTTGCATCTTTGAATGAGAATGTGCTTGCTTACAGCAACGTGCTATATGTTCTGAATGCCCGAATTGGCAATCTGTGTCAAAACTTTGTTAGGAATTATGTGATCCTTACTAGCTGGAAGTAAGGGAGATGGGGCATGAAGTTATTTCTAGGAGTTGGACACATACCAAGTTTAGCTCAGTTCTGGGCATCTTTGAAATACCTATACAAACTTGTTCCTACATAGTAACTTGCAACTTTGAATGAGAATGTGCTTGCTTACAGCAACGTGCTATATGTTCTGAATGCCCGAATTGGGAATCTGTGTCAAAACTTTGTTAGGAATTATGTGATCCTTACTAGCTGGAAGTAATGGAGATGGGGCATGAAGTTATTTCTTGGAGTTGGAGACATACCAAGTTTAGCTCAGTTCTGGGCATCTTTGAAATACCTATACAAACTTGTTCCTACATAGTAACTTGCAACTTTGAATGAGAATGTGCTTGCTTGCAGCAACGTGCTATATGTTCTGAATGCCCGATTTGGGAATCTGTGTCAAAACTTTGTTAGGAATTATGTGATCCTTACTAGCTGGAAGTAAGGGAGATGGAGCATGAAGTTATTTCTAGGAGTTCGACACATACAAAGTTTAGCTCAGTTCTGGGCATCTTTGAAATACCTATACAAACTTGTTCCTACATAGTAACTTGCAACTTTGAATGAGAATGTGCTTGCTTACAGCAACGTGCTATATGTTCTGAATGCCCGAATTGGCAATCTGTGTCAAAACTTTGTTAGGAATTATGTGATCCTTACTAGCTGGAAGTAAGGGAGATGGGGCATGAAGTTATTTCTAGGAGTTGGACACATACCAAGTTTAGCTCAGTTCTGGGCATCTTTGAAATACCTATACAAACTTGTTCCTACATAGTAACTTGCATCTTTGAATGAGAATGTGCTTGCTTACAGCAACGTGCTATATGTTCTGAATGCCCGAATTGGCAATCTGTGTCAAAACTTTGTTAGGAATTATGTGATCCTTACTAGCTGGAAGTAATGGAGATGGGGCATGAAGTTATTTCTAGGAGTTGGACACATACCAAGTTTAGCTCAGTTCTGGGCATCTTTGAAATACCTATACAAACTTGTTCCTACATAGTAACTTGCAACTTTGAATGAGAATGTGCTTGCTTGCAGCAACGTGCTATATGATCTGAATGCCCGAATTGGGAATCTGTGTCAAAACTTTGTTAGGAATTATGTGATCCTTACTAGCTGGAAGTAAGGGAGATGGGGCATGAAATTATTTCTAGGAGTTGGACACATACCAAGTTTAGCTCAGTTCTGGGCATCTTTGAAATACCTATACAAACTTGTTCCTACATAGTAACTTGCAACTTTGAATGAGAATGTGCTTGCTTACAGCAACGTGCTATATGTTCTGAATGCCCGAATTGGGAATCTGTGTCAAAACTTTGTTAGGAATTATGTGATCCTTACTAGCTGGAAGTAAGGGAGATGGGGCATGAAGTTATTTCTTGGAGGTGGACACATACCAAGTTTAGCTCAGTTCTGGGCATCTTTGAAATACCTATACAAACTTGTTCCTACGTAGTAACTTGCAACTTTGAATGAGAATGTGCTTGCTTACAGCAACGTGCTATATGTTCTGAATGCCCGATTTGGGAATCTGTGTCAAAACTTTGTTAGGAATTATGTGATCCTTACTAGCTGGAAGTAAGGGAGATGGGGCATGAAGTTATTTCTTGGAGTTGGAGACATACCAAGTTTAGCTCAGTTCTGGGCATCTTTGAAATACCTATACAAACTTGTTCCTACATAGTAACTTGTAACTATGAATGAGAATGTGCTTGCTTGCAGCAACGTGCTATATGTTCTGAATGCCCGATTTGGGAATCTGTGTCAAAACTTTGTTAGGAATTATGTGATCCTTACTAGCTGGAAGTAAGGGAGATGGGGCATGAAGTTATGTCTAGGAGTTGGACACATACCAAGTTTAGCTCAGTTCTGGGCATCTTTGAAATACCTATACAAACTTGTTCCTACATAGTAACTTGCATCTTTGAATGAGAATCTGCTTGCTTACAGCAACGTGCTATATGTTCTGAATGACCGAATTGGGAATCTGTGTCAAAACTTTGTTAGGAATTATGTGATCCTTACTAGCTGGAAGTAAGGGAGATGGGGCATGAAGTTATTTCTAGGAGTTGGACACATTCCAAGTTTAGCTCAGTTCTGGGCATCTTTGAAATACCTATACAAACTTGTTCCTACATAGTAACTTGCAACTTTGAATGAAAATATGCTTGCTTACAGCAACGTGCTATATGTTCTGAATGCCGAAATGGGAATCTGTGTCAAAACTTTGTTAGGAATTATGTGATCCTTACTAGCTGGAAGTAAGGGAGATGGGGCATGAAGTTATTTCTAGGAGTTGGACACATACCAAGTTTAGCTCAGTTCTGGGCATCTTTGAAATACCTATACAAACTTGTTCCTACATAGTAACTTGCATCTTTGAATGAGAATGTGCTTGCTTACAGCAACGTGCTATATGTTCTGAATGCCCGAATTGGGAATCTGTGTCAAAACTTTGTTAGGAATTATGTGATCCTTACTAGCTGGAAGTAAGTGAGATGGGGCATGAATTTATTTCTAGGAGTTGGACACATACCAAGTTTAGCTCAGTTCTGGGCATCTTTGAAATACCTATGAAAACATGTTCCTACATAGTAACTTGCAACTGTGAATGAGAATGTGCTTGCTTGCAGCAACGTGCTATATGTTCTGAATGCCCGAATTGGGAATCTGTGTCAAAACTTTGTTAGGAATTATGTGATCCTTACTAGCTGGAAGTAAGGGAGATGGGGCATGAAATTATTTCTAGGAGTTGGACACATACCAAGTTTAGCTCAGTTCTGGGCATCTTTGAAATACCTATACAAACTTGTTCCTACATAGTAACTTGCAAATTTGAATGAGAATGTGCTTGCTTGCAGCAACGTGCTATATGTTCTGAATGCCCGAATTGGGAATCTGTGTCAAAACTTTGTTAGGAATTATGTGATCCTTACTAGCTGGAAGTAAGGGAGATGGGGCATGAAGTTATTTCTAGGAGTTGGACACATACCAAGTTTAGCTCAGTTCTGGGCATCTTTGAAATACCTATACAAACTTGTTCCTACATAGTAACTTGCATCTTTGAATGAGAATGTGCTTGCTTACAGCAACGTGCTATATGTTCTGAATGCCCGAATTGGGAATCTGTGTCAAAACTTTGTTAGGAATTATGTGATCCTTACTAGCTCGAAGTAAGGGAGATGGGGCCTGAAGTTATTTCTAGGAGTTGGACACATACCAAGTTTAGCTCAGTTCTGGGCATCTTTGAAATACCTATACAAACTTGTTCCTACATAGTAACTTGCAACTTTGAATGAGAATGTGCTTGCTTACAGCAAAGTGCTATATGTTCTGAAAGCCCAAATTGGGAATCTGTGTCAAAACTTTGTTAGGAATTATGTGATCCTTACTAGCTGGAAGTAAGTGAGATGGGGCATGAAGTTATTTCTAGGAGTTGGACACATACCAAGTTTAGCTCAGTTCTGGGCATCTTTGAAATACCTATACAAACTTGTTCCTACATAGTAACTTGCAACTTTGAATGAAAATGTGCTTGCTTACAGCAACGTGCTATATGTTCTGAATGCCCGAATTGGGAATCTGTGTCAAAACTTTGTTAGGAATTATGTGATCCTTACTAGCTGGAAGTAAGGGAGATGGGGCATGAAGGTATTTCTAGGAGTTGGACACATACCAAGTTTAGCTCAGTTCTGGGCATCTTTGAAATACCTATACAAACTTGTTCCTACATAGTAACTTGCACTTTGAATGAGAATGTGCTTACTTGCAGCAACGTGCTATATGTTCTGAATGCCCGATTTGGGAATCTGTGTCAAAACTTTGTTAGGAATTATGTGATCCTTACTAGCTGGAAGTAAGGAAGATGGAGCATGAAGTTATTTCTAGGAGTTGGACACATACCAAGTTTAGCTCAGTTCTGGGCATCTTTGAAATACCTATACAAACTTGTTCCTACACAGTAACTTGCATCTTTGAATGAGAATGTGCTTGCTTACAGCAACGTGCTATATGTTCTGAATGCCCGAATAGGGAATCTGTGTCAAAACTTTGTTAGGAATTATGTGATCCTTACCTGCTGGAAGTAAGGGAGATGGGGCATGAAGTTATTTCTAGGAGTTGGACACATACCAAGTTTAGCACAGTTCTGGGCATCTTTGAAATACCTATACAAACTTGTTCCTACATAGTAACTTGCAACTTTGAATGAGAATGTGCTTGCTTACAGCAACGTGCTATATGTTCTGAATGCCCGAATTGGGAATCTGTGTCAAAACTTTGTTAGCAATTATGTGATCCTTAGTAGCTGGAAGTAAGGGAGATGGGGCATGAAGTTATTTCTTGGAGTTGGAGACATACCAAGTTTAGCTCAGTTCTGGGCATCTTTGAAATACCTATACAAACTTGTTCCTACATAGTAACTTGCAACTTTGAATGAGAATGTGCTTGCTTGCAGCAACGTGCTATATGTTCTGAATGCCCGATTTGGGAATCTGTGTCAAAACTTTGTTAGGAATTATGTGATCCTTACTAGCTGGAAGTTAGGGAGATGGAGCATGAAGTTATTTCTAGGAGTTCGACACATACCATGTTTAGCTCAGTTCTGGGCATCTTTGAAATACATATACAAACTTGTTCCTACATAGTAACTTGCATCTTTGAATGAGAATGTGCTTGCTTACAGCAACGTGCTATATGTTCTGAATGCCCGAATTGGCAATCTGTGTCAAAACTTTGTTAGGAATTATGTGATCCTTACTAGCTGGAAGTAAGGGAGATGGGGCATGAAGTGATTTCTAGGAGTTGGACACATACCAAGTTTAGCTCAGTTCTGGGCATCTTTGAAATACCTATACAAACTTGTTCCTACATAGTAACTTGCATCTTTGAATGAGAATGTGCTTGCTTACAGCAACGTCCTATATGTTCTGAATGCCCGAATTGGGAATCTGTGTCAAAACTTTGTTAGGAATTATGTGATCCTTACTAGCTGGAAGTAAGTGAGATGGGGCATGAAGTTATTTCTAGGAGTTGGACACATACCAAGTTTAGCTCAGTTCTGGGCATCTTTGAAATACCTATGAAAACATGTTCCTACATAGTAACTTGCAACTGTGAATGAGAATGTGCTTGCTTACAGCAACGTGCTATATGTTCTGAATGCCCGATTTGGGAATCTGTGTCAAAACTTTGTTAGGAATTATGTGATCCTTACTAGCTGGAAGTAAGGGAGATGGGGCATGAAGTTATTTCTTGGAGTTGGACACATACCAAGTTTAGCTCAGTTCTGGGCATCTTTGAAATACCTGTACAAACTTGTTCCTACATAGTAACTTGCAACTTTGAATGAGAATGTGCTTGCTTGCAGCAACGTGCTATATGTTCTGAATGCCCGATTTGGGAATCTGTGTCAAAACTTTGTTAGGAATTATGTGATCCTTACTATCTGGAAGTAAGGGAGATGGAGCATGAAGTTATTTCTAGGAGTTGGACACATACCAAGTTTAGCTCAGTTCTGGGCATCTTGAAATACCTATACAAACTTGTTCCTACACAGTAACTTGCATCTTTGAATGAGAATGTGCTTGCTTACAGCAACGTGCTATATGTTCTGAATGCCCGAATTGGCAATCTGTGCCAAAACTTTGTTAGGAATTATGTGATCCTTACTAGCTGGAAGTAAGGGAGATGGGGCATGAAGTTATTTCTAGGAGGTGGACACATACCAAGTT
The DNA here is from genome assembly GCF_020826845.1 of Diceros bicornis minor. Lineage (NCBI taxonomy): Eukaryota > Metazoa > Chordata > Mammalia > Perissodactyla > Rhinocerotidae > Diceros > Diceros bicornis. The sequence continues at coordinate 927,155 of NC_080767.1, forward strand.
TAGCTCAGTTCTGGGCATCTTTGAAATACCTATACAAACTTGTTCCTACATAGTAACTTGCAACTTTGAATGAGAATGTGCTTGCTTACAGCAACGTGCTATATGTTCTCAATGCCCGAATTGGGAATCTGTGTCAAAACTTTGTTAGGAATTATGTGATCCTTACTAGCTGGAAGTAATGGAGATGGGGCATGAAGTTATTTCTTGGAGTTGGAGACATACCAAGTTTAGCTCAGTTCTGGGCATCTTTGAAATACCTATACAAACTTGTTCCTACATAGTAACTTGCAACTTTGAATGAGAATGTGCTTGCTTGCAGCAACGTGCTATATGTTCTGAATGCCAGATTTGGGAATCTGTGTCAAAACTTTGTTAGGAATTATGTGATCCTTACTAGCTGGAAGTAAGGGAGATGGAGCATGAAGTTATTTCTAGGAGTTCGACACATACAAAGTTTAGCTCAGTTCTGGGCATCTTTGAAATACCTATACAAACTTGTTCCTACATAGTAACTTGCAACTTTGAATGAGAATGTGCTTGCTTACAGCAACGTGCTATATGTTCTGAATGCCCGAATTGGCAATCTGTGTCAAAACTTTGTTAGGAATTATGTGATCCTTACTAGCTGGAAGTAAGGGAGATGGGGCATGAAGTTATTTCTAGGAGTTGGACACATACCAAGTTTAGCTCAGTTCTGGGCATCTTTGAAATACCTATACAAACTTGTTCCTACATAGTAACTTGCATCTTTGAATGAGAATGTGCTTGCTTACAGCAACGTGCTATATGTTCTGAATGCCCGAATTGGGAATCTGTGTCAAAACTTTGTTAGGAATTATGTGATCCTTACTAGCTGGAAGTAAGGGAGATGGGGCATGAAGTTATTTCTAGGAGTTGGACACATACCAAGTTTAGCTCAGTTCTGGGCATCTTTGAAATACCTATACAAACTTGTTCCTACATAGTAACTTGCAACTTTGAATGAGAATGTGCTTGCTTGCAGCAACGTGCTATATGTTCTGAATGCCCGAATTGGGAATCTGTGTCAAAACTTTGTTAGGAATTATGTGATCCTTACTAGCTGTAAGTAAGGGAGATGGGGCATGAAGTTATTTCTAGGAGTTGGACACATACCAAGTTTAGCTCAGTTCTGGGCATCTTTGAAAAACCTATACAAACTTGTTCCTACATAGTAACTTGCAACTTTGAATGAGAATGTGCTTGCTTACAGCAACGTGCTATATGTTCTGAATGCCCGAATTGGGAATCTGTGTCAAAACTTTGTTAGGAATTATCTGATCCTTACTAGCTGGAAGTAAGGGAGATGGGGCATGAAGTTATTTCTTGGAGTTGGACACATACCAAGTTTAGCTCAGTTCTGGGCATCTTTGAAATACCTATACAAACTTGTTCCTACGTAGTAACTTGCAACTTTGAATGAGAATGTGCTTGCTTACAGCAACGTGCTATATGTTCTGAATGCCCGATTTGGGAATCTGTGTCAAAACTTTGTTATGAATTATGTGATCCTTACTAGCTGGAAGTAAGGGAGATGGGGCATGAAGTTATTTCTTGGAGTTGGAGACATACCAAGTTTAGCTCAGTTCTGGGCATCTTTGAAATACCTATACAAACTTGTTCCTACATAGTAACTTGCAACTTTGAATGAGAATGTGCTTGCTTGCAGCAACGTGCTATATGTTCTGAATGCACGATTTGGGAATCTGTGTCAAAACTTTGTTAGGAATTATGTGATCCTTACTAGCTGGAAGTAAGGGAGATGGGGCATGAAGTTATTTCTAGGAGTTGGACACATACCAAGTTTAGCTCAGTTCTGGGCATCTTTGAAATACCTATACAAACTTGTTCCTACATAGTAACTTGCATCTTTGAATGAGAATCTGCTTGCTTACAGCAACGTGCTATATGTTCTGAATGCCCGAATTGGGAATCTGTGTCAAAACTTTGTTAGGAATTATGTGATCCTTACTAGCTGGAAGTAAGGGAGATGGGGCATGAAGTTATTTCTAGGAGTTGAACACATACCAAGTTTAGCTCAGTTCTGGGCATCTTTGAAATACCTATACAAACTTGTTCCTACATACTATCTTGCAACTTTGAATGAGAATGTGCTTGCTTACAGCAACGTGCTGTATGTTCTGAATGCCCGAATTGGGAATCTGTGTCAAAACTTTGTTAGGAATTATGTGATCCTTACTAGCTGGAAGTAAGGGAGATGGGGCATGAAGTTATTTTTAGGAGTTGGACACATACCAAGTTTAGCTCAGTTCTGGGCATCTTTGAAATACCTATACAAACTTGTTCCTACATAGTAACTTGCAACTTTGAATGAGAATGTGCTTGCTTACAGCAACGTGCTATATGTTCTGAATGCCCGAATTGGGAATCTGTGTCAAAACTTTCTTAGGAATTATGTGATCCTTACTAGCTGGAAGTAAGGGAGATGGGGCATGAAGTTATTTCTAGGAGTTGGACACATACCAAGTTTAGCTCAGTTCTGGGCATTTTTGATATACCTATACAAACTTGTTCCTGCATAGTAACTTGCAACTGTGAATGAGAATGTGCTTGCTTACAGCAACGTGCTATATGTTCTGAATGCCCGAATTGGGAATCTGTTTCAAAACATTGTTAGGAATGATGCGATCCTTACTAGCTGGAAGTAAGGGAGATGGTGCATGAAGTTATTTCTAGGAGTTGGACACATACCAAGTTTAGCTCAGTTCTGGGCATCTTTGAAATACCTATACAAACTTGTTCCTACATAGTAACTTGCATCTTTGAATGAGAATGTGCTTGCTTACAGCAACGTGCTATATGTTCTGAATGCCCGAATTGGGAATCTGTGTCAAAACTTTGTTAGGAATTATGTGATCCTTACTAGCTGGAAGTAAGGGAGATGGGGCATGAAGTTATTTCTAGGAGTTGGACACATACCAAGTTTAGCTCAGTCCTGTTCATCTTTGAAATACCTATACAAACTTGTTCCTACATAGTAACTTGCAACTTTGAATGAAAATGTGCTTGCTTACAGCAACGTGCTATATGTTCTGAATGCCCGAATTGGGAATCTGTGTCAAAACTTTGTTAGGAATTATGTGATCCTTACTAGCTGGAAGTAAGGGAGTTGGGGCATGAAGGTATTTCTAGCAGTTGGACACATAGCAAGTTTAGCACAGTTCTGGGCATCTTTGAAATACCTATACAAACTTGTTCCTACATAGTAACTTGCAACTTTGAATGAGAATGTGCTTGCTTACAGCAACGTGCTATATGTTCTGAATGCCCGAATAGGGAATCTGTGTCAAAACTTTGTTAGGAATTATGTGATCCTTACTAGCTGGAAGTAAGGGAGATGGGGCATGAAGTTATTTCTAGGAGTTGGAGACATACCAAGTTTAGCTCAGTTCTGGGCATCTTTGATATACCTATACAAACTTGTTCCTACATAGTAACTTGCAACTTTGAATCAGAATGTGCTTGCTTACAGCAACGTGCTATATGTTCTGAATGCCCGAATAGGGAATCTGTGTCAAAACTTTGTTAGAAATTATGTGATCCTTACTAGATGGAAGTAAGGGAGTTGGGGCATGAAGGTATTTCTAGGAGTTGGACACATACCAAGTTTAGCACAGTTCTGGGCATCTTTGAAATACCTATACAAACTTGTTCCTACATAGTAACTTGCAACTTTGAATGAGAATGTGCTTGCTTACAGCAACGTGCTGTATGTTCTGAATGCCCGAATTGGGAATCTGTGTCAAAACTTTGTTAGGAATTATGTGATCCTTACTAGCTGGAAGTAAGGGAGATGGGGCATGAAGTTATTTCTAGGAGTTGGAGCCATACCAAGTTTAGTTCAGTTCTGGGCATCTTTGAAATACCTATAGAAACTTGTTCCTACATAGTAACTTGCAACTTTGAATGAGAATGTGCCTGCTTGCAGCAACGTGCTATATGTTCTGAATGCCGAATTGGGAATCTGTGTCAAAACTTTGTTAGGAATTATGTGATCCTTACTAGCTGGATGTAAGGGAGATGGAGCATGAAGATATTTCTAGGAGTTGGACACATACCAAGTTTAGCTCAGTTCTGGGCGTCTTTGAAATACCTATACAAACTTGTTCCTACATAGTAACTTGCATCTTTGAATGAGAATGTGCTTGCTTACAGCAACGTGATATGTTCTGAATGCCCGAATTGGGAATATGTGTGAAATCTTTGTTAGGAATTATGTGATCCTTACTAGCTGGATGTAAGGGAGATGGAGCATGAAGATATTTCTAGGAGTTGGACACATACCAAGTTTAGCTCAGTTCTGGGCGTCTTTGAAATACCTATACAAACTTGTTCCTACATAGTAACTTGCATCTTTGAATGAGAATGTGCTTGCTTACAGCAACGTGCTATATGTTCTGAATGCCCGAATTGGGAATCTGTGTCAAAACTTTGTTAGGAATTATGTGATCCTTACTAGCTGGAAGTAAGTGAGTTGGGGCATGAAGGTATTTCTAGCAGTTGGACACGTACCAAGTTTAGCACAGTTCTGGGCATCTTTGAAATACCTATACAACTTGTTCCTACATAGTAACTTGCAACTTTGAATGAGAATGTGCTTGCTTACAGCAACGTGCTATATGTTCTGAATGCCCGAATAGGGAATCTGTGTCAAAACTTTGTTAGGAATTATGTGATCCTTACTAGCTGGAAGTAAGGGAGATGGGGCATGAAGATATTTCTAGGAGTTGGAGACATACCAAGTTTAGCTCAGTTCTGGGCATCTTTGAAATACCTATACAAACTTGTTCCTACATAGTAACTTGCAACTTTGAATGAGAATGTGCTTGCTTACAGCAACGTGCTATATGTTCTGAATGCCCGAATTGGGAATATGTGTGAAATCTTTGTTAGGAATTATGTGATCCTTACAAGCTGGAAGTAAGGGAGATGGGGCATGAAGTTATTTCTAGGAGTTGGACACATATCAAGTTTAGCTCAGTTCTGGGCATCTTTGAAATACCTATACAAACTTGTTCCTACATATTAACTTGCAACTTTGAATGAGAATGTGCTTGCTTTCAGCAACGTGCTATATATTCTGAATGCCCGAATTGGGAATCTGTGTCAAATTTTGTTAGGAATTATGTGATCCTTACCAGCTGGATGTAAGGGAGATGGGGCATGAAGTTATTTCTAGGAGTTGAACACATACCAAGTTTAGCTCAGTTCTGGGCATCTTTGAAATACCTATACAAACTTGTTCCTACATACTATCTTGCAACTTTGAATGAGAATGTGCTTGCTTACAGCAACGTGCTATATGTTCTGAATGCCCGAATTGGGAATCTGTGTCAAAACTTTGTTAGGAATTATGTGATCCTTACTAGCTGGAAGTAAGTGAGTTGGGGCATGAAGGTATTTCTAGCAGTTGGACACGTACCAAGTTTAGCACAGTTCTGGGCATCTTTGAAATACCTATACAACTTGTTCCTACATAGTAACTTGCAACTTTGAATGAGAATGTGCTTGCTTACAGCAACGTGCTATATGTTCTGAATGCCCGAATAGGGAATCTGTGTCAAAACTTTGTTAGGAATTATGTGATCCTTACTAGCTGGAAGTAAGGGAGATGGGGCATGAAGATATTTCTAGGAGTTGGAGACATACCAAGTTTAGCTCAGTTCTGGGCATCTTTGAAATACCTATACAAACTTGTTCCTACATAGTAACTTGCAACTTTGAATGAGAATGTGCTTGCTTACAGCAACGTGCTATATGTTCTGAATGCCCGAATAGGGAATCTGTGTCAAAACTTTGTTAGAAATTATGTGATCCTTACTAGATGGAAGTAAGGGAGTTGGGGCATGAAGGTATTTCTAGGAGTTGGACACATACCAAGTTTAGCACAGTTCTGGGCATCTTTGAAATACCTATACAAACTTGTTCCTACATAGTAACTTGCAACTTTGAATGAGAATGTGCTTGCTTACAGCAACGTGCTGTATGTTCTGAATGCCCGAATTGGGAATCTGTGTCAAAACTTTGTTAGGAATTATGTGATCCTTACTAGCTGGAAGTAAGGGAGATGGGGCATGAAGTTATTTCTAGGAGTTGGAGCCATACCAAGTTTAGTTCAGTTCTGGGCATCTTTGAAATACCTATAGAAACTTGTTCCTACATAGTAACTTGCAACTTTGAATGAGAATGTGCCTGCTTGCAGCAACGTGCTATATGTTCTGAATGCCGAATTGGGAATCTGTGTCAAAACTTTGTTAGGAATTATGTGATCCTTACTAGCTGGATGTAAGGGAGATGGAGCATGATGATATTTCTAGGAGTTGGACACATACCAAGTTTAGCTCAGTTCTGGGCGTCTTTGAAATACCTATACAAACTTGTTCCTACATAGTAACTTGCATCTTTGAATGAGAATGTGCTTGCTTACAGCAACGTGCTATATGTTCTGAATGCCCGAATTGGGAATATGTGTGAAATCTTTGTTAGGAATTATGTGATCCTTACTAGCTGGAAGTAAGGGAGATGGGGCATGAAGTTATTTCTAGGAGTTGGACACATATCAAGTTTAGCTCAGTTCTGGGCATCTTTGAAATACCTATACAAACTTGTTCCTACATATTAACTTGCAACTTTGAATGAGAATGTGCTTGCTTTCAGCAACGTGCTATATATTCTGAATGCCCGAATTGGGAATCTGTGTCAAATTTTGTTAGGAATTATGTGATCCTTACCAGCTGGATGTAAGGGAGATGGGGCATGAAGTTATTTCTAGGAGTTGAACACATACCAAGTTTAGCTCAGTTCTGGGCATCTTTGAAATACCTATACAAACTTGTTCCTACATAGTAACTTGCATCATTCAATGAGAATCTGCTTGCTTACAGCAACGTGCTATATGTTCTGAATGCCCGAATTGGGAATCTGTGTCAAAACATTGTTAGGAATTATGTGATCCTTACTAGCTGGAAGTAAGGGAGATGGGGCATGAAGTTATTTCTAGGAGTTGGACACATACCAAGTTTAGCTCAGTTCTGGGCATCTTTGAAATACCTATACAAAATTGTTCCTACATAGTAACTGGCATCTTTGAATGAGAATGTGCTTGCTTACAGCAACGTGCTATATGTTGTAAATGCCCGAATTGGCAATCTGTGTCAAAACTTTGTTAGGAATGATGTGATCCTTACTAGCTGGAAGTAAGGGAGATGGGGCATGAAGTTATTTCTAGGAGTTGGACACATACCAAGTTTAGCTCAGTTCTGGGCATCTTTGAAATACCTATACAAACTTGTTCCTACATAATAACTTGCATCTTTGAATGAGAATCTGCTTGCTTACAGCAACGTGCTATATGTTCTGAATGCCCGAATTGGCAATCTGTGTCAAAACTTTGTTCGGAATTATGTGATCCTTACTAGCTGGAAGTAAGGGAGATGGGGCATGAAGTTGTTTCTAGGAGTTGGACACATACCAAGTTTAGCTCAGTTCTGGGCATCTTTGATATACCTATACAAACTTGTTCCTTCATAGTAACTTGCAACTTTGAATGAAAATGTGCTTGCTTATAGCCACGAGCTATATGTTCTGAATGCCCGAATTGGGAATCTGTGTCAAAACTTTGTTAGGAATTATGTGATCCTTACTAGCTGGTAGTAAGGGAGATGGGGCATGAAGTTATTTCTAGGAGTTGGACACATACCAAGTTTAGCTCAGTTCTGGGCATCTTTGAAATACCTATACAAACTTGTTCCTACATAGTAACTTGCAACTTTGAATGAGAATGTGCTTGCTTACAGCAACGTGCTATATGTTCTGAATGCCCGAATTGGGAATCTGTGTCAAAACTTTGTTAGGAGTTATGTGATCCTTACTAGCTGGAAGTAAGGAGATGGGGCATGAAGTTATTTCTTGGAGTTGGAGACATACCAAGTTTAGCTCAGTTCTGGGCATCTTTGAAATACCTATACAAACTTGTTCCTACATAGTAACTTGCATCTTTGAATGAGAATGTGCTTGCTTACAGCAACGTGCTATATGTTCTGAATGCCCGAATTGGCAATCTGTGTCAAAACTTTGTTAGGAATTATGTGATCCTTACTAGCTGGAAGTAAGGGAGATGGGGCATGAAGTTATTTCTTGGAGTTGGAGACATACCAAGTTTAGCTCAGTTCTGGGCATCTTTGAAATACCTATACAAACTTGTTCCTACCTAGTAACTTGCATCTTTGAATGAGAATGTGCTTGCTTACAGCAACGTGCTATATGTTCTGAATGACCGAATTGGCAATCTGTGTCAAAACTTTGTTAGGAATGATGTGATCCTTACTAGCTGGAAGTAAGGGAGATGGGGCATGAAGTTATTTCTAGGAGTTGGACATATATCAAGTTTAGCTCAGTTCTGGGCATCTTTGAAATACCTATACAAACTTGTTCCTACATAGTAACTTGCATCTTTGAATGAGAATCTGCTTGCTTACAGCAACGTGCTATATGTTCTGAATGCCCGAATTGGGAATCTGTGTCAAAACTTTGTTAGGAATTATGTGATCCTTACTAGCTGGAAGTAAGGGAGATGGGGCATGAAGTTATTTCTAGGAGTTGGACACATTCCAAGTTTAGCTCAGTTGTGGGCATCTTTGAAATACGTATACAAACTTGTTCCTACATAGTAACTTGCAACTTTGAATGAAAATGTGCTTGCTTACAGCAACGTGCTATATGTTCTGAATGCCCGAATTGGGAATCTGTGTCAAAACTTTGTTAGGAATTATGTGATCCTTACTAGATGGAAGTAAGGGAGTTGGGGCATGAAGGTATTTCTAGGAGTTGGACACATACCAAGTTTAGCACAGTTCTGGGCATCTTTGAAATACCTATACAAACTTGTTCCTACATAGTAACTTGCAACTTTGAATGAAAATGTGCTTGCTTACAGCAACGTGCTATATGTTCTGAATGCCCGAATTGGGAATCTGTGTCAAAACTTTGTTAGGAATTATGTGATCCTTACTAGCTGGAAGTAAGGGAGATGGGGCATGAAGTTATTTCTAGGAGTTGGACACATACCAAGTTTAGCTCAGTTCTGGGCATCTTTGAAATAACTATACAAACTTGTTCCTACATAGTAACTTGCAACTTTGAATGAGAATGTGCTTGCTTACAGCAACGTGCTATATGTTCTGAATGCCCGAATTGGGAATCTGTGTCAAAACTTTGTTAGGAATTATGTGATCCTTACTAGCTGGAAGTAAGTGAGATGGGGCATGAAGTTATTTCTAGGAGTTGGAGACATACAACGTTTAGCTCAGTTCTGGGCATCTTTGAAATACCTATACAAACTTGTTCCTACATAGTAACTTGCAACTTTGAATGAGAATGTGCTTGCTTACAGCAACGTGCTATATGTTCTGAATGCCCGAATTGGGAATCTGTGTCAAAACTTTGTTAGTAATTATGTGATCTTTAATAGATGGAAGTAAGTGAGATGGGGCATGAAGTTATTTCTAGGAGTTGGAGACATACAACGTTTAGCTCAGTTCTGGGCATCTTTGAAATACCTATACAAACTTGTTCCTACATAGTAACTTGCAACTTTGAATGAGAATGTGCTTGCTTACAGCAACGTGCTATATGTTCTGAATGCCCGAATAGGGAATCTGTGTCAAAACTTTGTTAGAAATTATGTGATCCTTACTAGATGGAAGTAAGGGAGTTGGGGCATGAACTTATTTCTAGGAGTTGGACACATACCAAGTTTAGCACAGTTCTGGGCATCTTTGAAATACCTATACAAACTTGTTCCTACATAGTAACTTGCAACTTTGAATGAGAATGTGCTTGCTTGCAGCCACGTGCTATATGTTCTGAATGCCGAATTGGGAATCTGTGTCAAAACTTTGTTAGGAATTATGTGATCCTTACTAGCTGGATGTAAGGGAGATGGAGCATGAAGATATTTCTAGGAGTTGGACACATACCAAGTTTAGCTCAGTTCTGGGCATCTTTGAAATACCTATACAAACTTGTTCCTACATAGTAACTTGCATCTTTGAATGAGAATGTGCTTGCTTACAGCAACGTGCTATATGTTCTGAATGCCCGAATTGGGAATATGTGTGAAATCTTTGTTAGGAATTATGTGATCCTTACTAGCTGGAAGTAAGGGAGATGGGGCATGAAGTTATTTCTAGGAGTTGGACACATACCAAGTTTAGCTCAGTTCTGGGCATCTTTGAAATACCTATACAAACTTGTTCCTACATAGTAACTTGCAACTTTGAATGAGAATGTGCTTGCTTACAGCAACGTGCTATATGTTCTGAATGCCCGAATTGGGAATCTGTGTCAAAACTTTGTTAGGAATTATGTGATCCTTACTAGCTGGAAGTAAGTGAGATGGGGCATGAAGTTATTTCTAGGAGTTGGAGACATACAACGTTTAGCTCAGTTCTGGGCATCTTTGAAATACCTATACAAACTTGTTCCTACATAGTAACTTGCAACTTTGAATGAGAATGTGCTTGCTTACAGCAACGTGCTATATGTTCTGAATGCCCGAATTGGGAATCTGTGTCAAAACTTTGTTAGTAATTATGTGATCTTTAATAGATGGAAGTAAGTGAGATGGGGCATGAAGTTATTTCTAGGAGTTGGAGACATACAACGTTTAGCTCAGTTCTGGGCATCTTTGAAATACCTATACAAACTTGTTCCTACATAGTAACTTGCAACTTTGAATGAGAATGTGCTTGCTTACAGCAACGTGCTATATGTTCTGAATGCCCGAATAGGGAATCTGTGTCAAAACTTTGTTAGGAATTATGTGATCCTTACTAGATGGAAGTAAGGGAGTTGGGGCATGAACTTATTTCTAGGAGTTGGACACATACCAAGTTTAGCACAGTTCTGGGCATCTTTGAAATACCTATACAAACTTGTTCCTACATAGTAACTTGCAACTTTGAATGAGAATGTGCTTGCTTGCAGCCACGTGCTATATGTTCTGAATGCCGAATTGGGAATCTGTGTCAAAACTTTGTTAGGAATTATGTGATCCTTACTAGCTGGATGTAAGGGAGATGGAGCATGAAGATATTTCTAGGAGTTGGACACATACCAAGTTTAGCTCAGTTCTGGGCATCTTTGAAATACCTATACAAACTTGTTCCTACATAGTAACTTGCATCTTTGAATGAGAATGTGCTTGCTTACAGCAACGTGCTATATGTTCTGAATGCCCGAATTGGGAATATGTGTGAAATCTTTGTTAGGAATTATGTGATCCTTACTAGCTGGAAGTAAGGGAGATGGGGCATGAAGTTATTTCTAGGAGTTGGACACATACCAAGTTTAGCTCAGTTCTGGGCATCTTTGAAATACCTATACAAACTTGTTCCTACATATTAACTTGCAACTTTGAATGAGAATGTGCTTGCTTTCAGCAACGTGCTATATATTCTGAATGCCCGAATTGGGAATCTGTGTCAAAATTTGTTAGGAATTATGTGATCCTTACTAGCTGGAAGTAAAGGAGATGGGGCATGAAGTTATTTCTAGGAGTTGGACACATACCAAGTTTAGCTCAGTTCTGGGCATCTTTGAAATACCTATACAAACTTGTTCCTACATAGTAACTTGCATCTTTGAATGAGAATCTGCTTGCTTACAGCAACGTGCTATATGTTCTGAATGCCCGAATTGTTAATATGTGTCAAAACTTTGTTAGGAATTATGTGATCCTTACTAGATGGAAGTAAGGGAGTTGGGGCATGAAGGTATTTCTAGGAGTTGGACACATACCAAGTTTAGCACAGTTCTGGGCATCTTTGAAATACCTATACAAACTTGTTCCTACATAGTAACTTGCAGCTTTGAATGAAAATGTGCTTGCTTACAGCAACGTGCTATATGTTCTGAATGCCCGAATTGGGAATCTGTGTCAAAACTTTGTTAGGAATTATGTGATCCTTACTAGCTGGAAGTAAGGGAGATGGGGCATGAAGTTATTTCTAGGAGTTGGACACATACCAAGTTTAGCTCAGTTCTGGGCATCTTTGAAATACCTATACAAACTTGTTCCTACATAGTAACTTGCAACTTTGAATGAGAATGTGCTTGCTTACAACAACGTGCTATATGTTCTGAATGCCCGAATTGGGAATCTGTGTCAAAACTTTGTTATTAATGATGTGATCCTTACTAGCTGGAAGTAAGGGAGATGGGGCATGAAGGTATTTCTAGGAGTTGGACACATACCAAGTTTAGCACAGTTCTGGGCATCTTTGAAATACCTATACAAACTTGTTCCTACATAGTAACTTGCAACTTTGAATGAAAATGTGCTTGCTTACAGCAACGTGCTATATGTTCTGAATGCCCGAATTGGGAATCTGTGTCAAAACTTTGTTAGGAATTATGTGATCCTTACTAGCTGGAAGTAAGGGAGATGGGGCATGAAGTTATTTCTAGGAGTTGGACACATACCAAGTTTAGCTCAGTTCTGGGCATCTTTGAAATACCTATACAAACTTGTTCCTACATAGTAACTTGCAACTTTGAATGAGAATGTGCTTGCTTACAGCAACGTGCTATATGTTCTGAATGCCCGAATTGGGAATCTGTGTCAAAACTTTGTTAGGAATTATGTGATCCTTACTAGCTGGAAGTAAGGGAGATGTGACATGAAGTTATTTCTAGGAGTTGGACACATACCAAGTTTAGCTCAGTTCTGTGCATCTTTGAAATACCTATACAAACTTGTTCCTACATAGTAACTTGCATCTTTGAATGAGAATGTGCTTGCTTACAGCAACGTGCTATATGTTCTGAATGCCCGAATTGGCAATCTGTGTCAAAACTTTGTTAGGAATTATGTGATCCTTACTAGCTGGAAGTAAGGGAGATGGGGCATGAAGTTATTTCTAGGAGTTGGACACATACCAAGTTTAGCTCAGTTCTTGGCATCTTTGATATACCTATACAAACTTGTTCCAACATATTAACTTGCATCTTTGAATGAAAATCTGCTTGCTTACAGCAACGTGCTATATGTTCTGAATGCCCGAATTGGGAATCTGTGTCAAAATTTGTTAGGAATTATGTGATCCTTACTAGCTGGAAGTAAGGGAGATGGGGCATGAAGTTATTTCTAGGAGTTGGACACATACCAAGTTTAGCTCAGTTCTGGGCATCTTTGAAATACCTATAGAAACTTGTTCCTACATAGTAACTTGCAACTTTGAATGAGAATGTGCTTGCTTACAGCAACGTGCTATATGCTCTGAATGCCCGAAAAGGGAATCTGTGTCAAAACTTTGTTAGGAATTATGTGATCCTTACTAGCTGGAAGTAAGTGAGATGGGGCATGAAGTTATTTCTAGGAGTTGGAGACATACAACGTTTAGCTCAGTTCTGGGCATCTTTGAAATACCTATACAAACTTGTTCCTACATAGTAACTTGCAACTTTGAATGAGAATGTGCTTGCTTACAGCAACGTGCTATATGTTCTGAATGCCCGAATTGGGAATCTGTGTCAAATCTTTGTTAGTAATTATGTGATCTTTAATAGATGGAAGTAAGTGAGATGGGGCATGAAGTTATTTCTAGGAGTTGGAGACATACAACGTTTAGCTCAGTTCTGGGCATCTTTGAAATACCTATACAAACTTGTTCCTACATAGTAACTTGCAACTTTGAATGAGAATGTGCTTGCTTACAGCAACGTGCTATATGTTCTGAATGCCCGAATAGGGAATCTGTGTCAAAACTTTGTTAGAAATTATGTGATCCTTACTAGATGGAAGTAAGGGAGTTGGGGCATGAACTTATTTCTAGGAGTTGGACAGATACCAAGTTTAGCTCAGTTCTGGGCATCTTTGAAATACCTATACAAACTTGTTCCTACATGGAAACTTGCAACTTTGAATTAGAATGTGCTTGCTTGCAGCAACGTGCTATATGTTCTGAATGCCCGATTTGGGAATCTGTGTCAAAACTTTGTTAGGAATTATGTGATCCTTACTAGCTGGAAGTAAGGGAGATGGAGCATGAAGTTATTTCTAGGAGTTTGAGACATACCAAGTTTAGCTCAGTTCTGGGCATCTTTCAAATACCTATACAAACTTGTTCCTACATAGTAACTTGCAACTTTGAATGAAAATGTGCTTGCTTACAGCAACGTGCTATATGTTCTTAATGCCCAAATTGGGAATCTGTGTCAAAACTTTGTTAGGAATTATGTGATCCTTACTAGCTGGAAGTAAGGGAGATGTGGCATGAAGTTATTTCTAGGAGTTAGACACATACCAAGTTTAGCTCAGTTCTGGGCATCTTTGAAATACCTATACAAACTTGTTCCTACATAGCAACTTGCAACTTTGAATGAAAATGTGCTTGCTTACAGCAACGTGCTATATGTTCTGAATGCCCGAATTGGGAATCTGTGTCAAAACTTTGTTAGGAATTATGTGATCCTTACTAGCTGGAAGTAAGGGAGATGGGGCATGAAGTTATTTCTAGGAGTTGGACACATACCAATTTAGCTCAGTTCTGTGCATCTTTGAAATACCTATACAAACTTGTTCCTACATAGTAAGTAGCATCTTTGAATGAGAATCTGCTTGCTTACAGCAACGTGCTATATGTTCTGAATGCCCAAATTGGCAATCTGTGTCAAAACTTTGTTAGGAATTATGTGATCCTTACTAGCTGGAAGTAAGGGAGATGGGGCATGAAGTTATTGCTAGGAGTTGGACACATACCAAGTTTAGCTCAGTTCTGGGCATCTTTGAAATACCTATGCAAACTTGTTCCTACATAGTAACTTGCATCTTTGAATGAGAATGTGCTTGCTTACAGCAAAGTGCTATATGTTCTGAATGCCCGAATTGGGAATCTGTGTCAAAACTTTGTTAGGACTTATGTGATCCTTACTAGCTGGAAGTAAGGGAGATGAGGCATGAAGTTATTTCTAGGAGTTGGACACATACCAAGTTTAGCTCAGTTCTGGGCATTTTGAAATACCTATACAAACTTGTTCCTACATAGTAACTTGCATCTTTGAATAAATATGTGCTTGCTTACAGCAACGTGCTATATGTTCTGAATGCCCGAATTGGGAATCTGTGTCAAAACTTTGTTAGGAATTATGTGATCCTTACTAGATGGAAGTAAGGGAGTTGGGGCATGAAGGTATTTCTAGGAGTTGGACACATACCAAGTTTAGCACAGTTCTGGGCATCTTTGAAATACCTATAAACTTGTTCCTACATAGTAACTTGCAACTTTGAATGAGAATGTGCTTGCTTACAGCAACGTGCTATATGTTCTGAATGCCCGAATAGGGAATCTGTGTCAAAACTTTGTTAGGAATTATGTGATCCTTACTAGCTGGAAGTAAGGGAGATGGGGCATGAAGTTATTTCTAGGAGTTGGACACATACCAAGTTTCGCTCAGTTCTGGGCATCTTTGAAATACCTATACAAATTTGTTCCTACATAGTAACTTGCATCTTTGAATGAGAATGTGCTTGCTTGCAGCAACGTGCTATATGTTCTGAATGCACGATTTGGGAATCTGTGTCAAAACTTTGTTAGGAATGATGTGATCCTTACTAGCTGGAAGTAAGGGAGATGGGGCATGAAGTTATTTCTAGGAGTTGGAGACATACATCGTTTAGCTCAGTTCTGGGCATCTTTGAAATACCTATACAAACTTGTTCCTACATAGTAACTTGCAACTTTGAATGAGGATGTGCTTGCTTACAGCAACGTGCTATATGCTCTGAATGCCCGAAAAGGGAATCTGTGTCAAAACTTTGTTAGGAATTATGTGATCCTTACTAGCTGGAAGTAAGTGAGATGGGGCATGAAGTTATTTCTAGGAGTTGGAGACATACAACATTTAGCTCAGTTCTGGGCATCTTTGAAATACCTATACAAACTTGTTCCTACATAGTAACTTGCAACTTTGAATGAAAATGTGCTTGCTTACAGCAACGTGCTATATGTTCTGAATGCCCGAATTGGGAATCTGTGTCAAAACTTTGTTAGGAATTATGTGATACTTACTAGCTGGAAGTAAGGGAGATGGGGCATGAAGTTATTTCTAGGAGTTGGACACATACCAAGTTTAGCTCAGTTCTGGGCATCTTTGAAATCCCTATACAAACTTGTTCCTACATAGTAACTTGCAACTTTGAATGAGAATGTGCTTGCTTACAGCAACGTGCTATATGTTCTGAATGCCCGAATTGGGAATCTGTGTCAAAACTTTGTTATTAATGATGTGATCCTTACTAGCTGGAAGTAAGGGAGATGGGGCATGATGTTATTTCTAGGAGTTGGAGACATACCAAGTTCAGCTCAGTTCTGGGCATCTTTGAAATACCTATACAAACTTGTTCCTACATAGTAACTTGCAACTTTGAATGAGAATGTGCTTGCTTACAGCAACGTGCTATATGTTCTGAATGCCCGAATTGGCAATCTGTGTCAAAACTTTGTTAGGAATGATGTGATCCTTACTAGCTGGAAGTAAGGGAGATGGGGCATGAAGTTATTTCTAGGAGTTGGACACATACCAAGTTTAGCTCAGTTCTGGGCATCTTTGAAATACCTATACAAACTTGTTCCTACATAGTAACTTGCATCTTTGAATGAGAATCTGCTTGCTTACAGCAACGTGCTATATGTTCTGAATGCCCGAATTGGGAATCTGTGTCAAAACTTTGTTAGGAATTATGTGATCCTTACTAGCTGGAAGTAAGGGAGATGGGGCATGAAGTTATTTCTAGGAGTTGGACACATACCAAGTTTAGCTCAGTTCTGGGCATTTTTGAAATACCTATACAAACTTGTTCCTACATAGTAACTGGCATCTTTGAATGAGAATGTGCTTGCTTACAGCAACGTGCTATATGTTGTAAATGCCCGAATTGGGAATCTGTGTCAAAACTTTGTTAGGAATTATGTGATCCTTACTAGCTGGAAGTAAGGGAGATGTGGCATGAAGTTATTTCTAGGAGTTAGACACATACCAAGTTTAGCTCAGTTCTGGGCATCTTTGAAATACCTATACAAACTTGTTCCTACATAGCAACTTGCAACTTTGAATGAAAATGTGCTTGCTTACAGCAACGTGCTATATGTTCTGAATGCCCGAATTGGGAATCTGTGTCAAAACTTTGTTAGGAATTATGTGATCCTTACTAGCTGGAAGTAAGGGAGATGGGGCATGAAGTTATTTCTAGGAGTTGGACACATACCAATTTAGCTCAGTTCTGTGCATCTTTGAAATACCTATACAAACTTGTTCCTACATAGTAAGTAGCATCTTTGAATGAGAATCTGCTTGCTTACAGCAACGTGCTATATGTTCTGAATGCCCGAATTGGCAATCTGTGTCAAAACTTTGTTAGGAATTATGTGATCCTTACTAGCTGGAAGTAAGGGAGATGGGGCATGAAGTTATTGCTAGGAGTTGGACACATACCAAGTTTAGCTCAGTTCTGGGCATCTTTGAAATACCTATGCAAACTTGTTCCTACATAGTAACTTGCATCTTTGAATGAGAATGTGCTTGCTTACAGCAACGTGCTATATGTTCTGAATGCCCGAATTGGGAATCTGTGTCAAAACTTTGTTAGGACTTATGTGATCCTTACTAGCTGGAAGTAAGGGAGATGAGGCATGAAGTTATTTCTAGGAGTTGGACACATACCAAGTTTAGCTCAGTTCTGGGCATTTTGAAATACCTATACAAACTTGTTCCTACATAGTAACTTGCATCTTTGAATAAATATGTGCTTGCTTACAGCAACGTGCTATATGTTCTGAATGCCCGAATTGGGAATCTGTGTCAAAACTTTGTTAGGAATTATGTGATCCTTACTAGATGGAAGTAAGGGAGTTGGGGCATGAAGGTATTTCTAGGAGTTGGACACATACCAAGTTTAGCACAGTTCTGGGCATCTTTGAAATACCTATAAACTTGTTCCTACATAGTAACTTGCAACTTTGAATGAGAATGTGCTTGCTTACAGCAACGTGCTATATGTTCTGAATGCCCGAATAGGGAATCTGTGTCAAAACTTTGTTAGGAATTATGTGATCCTTACTAGCTGGAAGTAAGGGAGATGGGGCATGAAGTTATTTCTAGGAGTTGGACACATACCAAGTTTCGCTCAGTTCTGGGCATCTTTGAAATACCTATACAAATTTGTTCCTACATAGTAACTTGCATCTTTGAATGAGAATGTGCTTGCTTGCAGCAACGTGCTATATGTTCTGAATGCACGATTTGGGAATCTGTGTCAAAACTTTGTTAGGAATGATGTGATCCTTACTAGCTGGAAGTAAGGGAGATGGGGCATGAAGTTATTTCTAGGAGTTGGAGACATACATCGTTTAGCTCAGTTCTGGGCATCTTTGAAATACCTATACAAACTTGTTCCTACATAGTAACTTGCAACTTTGAATGAGGATGTGCTTGCTTACAGCAACGTGCTATATGCTCTGAATGCCCGAAAAGGGAATCTGTGTCAAAACTTTGTTAGGAATTATGTGATCCTTACTAGCTGGAAGTAAGTGAGATGGGGCATGAAGTTATTTCTAGGAGTTGGAGACATACAACATTTAGCTCAGTTCTGGGCATCTTTGAAATACCTATACAAACTTGTTCCTACATAGTAACTTGCAACTTTGAATGAAAATGTGCTTGCTTACAGCAACGTGCTATATGTTCTGAATGCCCGAATTGGGAATCTGTGTCAAAACTTTGTTAGGAATTATGTGATACTTACTAGCTGGAAGTAAGGGAGATGGGGCATGAAGTTATTTCTAGGAGTTGGACACATACCAAGTTTAGCTCAGTTCTGGGCATCTTTGAAATCCCTATACAAACTTGTTCCTACATAGTAACTTGCAACTTTGAATGAGAATGTGCTTGCTTACAGCAACGTGCTATATGTTCTGAATGCCCGAATTGGGAATCTGTGTCAAAACTTTGTTATTAATGATGTGATCCTTACTAGCTGGAAGTAAGGGAGATGGGGCATGATGTTATTTCTAGGAGTTGGAGACATACCAAGTTCAGCTCAGTTCTGGGCATCTTTGAAATACCTATACAAACTTGTTCCTACATAGTAACTTGCAACTTTGAATGAGAATGTGCTTGCTTACAGCAACGTGCTATATGTTCTGAATGCCCGAATTGGCAATCTGTGTCAAAACTTTGTTAGGAATGATGTGATCCTTACTAGCTGGAAGTAAGGGAGATGGGGCATGAAGTTATTTCTAGGAGTTGGACACATACCAAGTTTAGCTCAGTTCTGGGCATCTTTGAAATACCTATACAAACTTGTTCCTACATAGTAACTTGCATCTTTGAATGAGAATCTGCTTGCTTACAGCAACGTGCTATATGTTCTGAATGCCCGAATTGGGAATCTGTGTCAAAACTTTGTTAGGAATTATGTGATCCTTACTAGCTGGAAGTAAGGGAGATGGGGCATGAAGTTATTTCTAGGAGTTGGACACATACCAAGTTTAGCTCAGTTCTGGGCATTTTTGAAATACCTATACAAACTTGTTCCTACATAGTAACTGGCATCTTTGAATGAGAATGTGCTTGCTTACAGCAACGTGCTATATGTTGTAAATGCCCGAATTGGCAATCTGTGTCAAAACTTTGTTAGGAATGATGTGATGCTTACTAGCTGGAAGTAAGGGAGATGGGGCATGAAGTTATTTCTAGGAGTTGGACACATACCAAGTTTAGCTCACTTCTGGGCATCTTTGAAATACCTATACAAACTTGTTCCTACATAGTAACTTGCATCTTTGAATGAGAATCTGCTTGCTTACAGCAACGTGCTATATGTTCTGAATGCCCGAATTGGCAATCTGTGTCAAAACTTTGTTAGGAATTATGTGATCCTTACTAGCTGGAAGTAAGGGAGATGGGGCATGAAGTTGTTTCTAGGAGTTGGACACATACCAAGTTTAGCTCAGTTCTGGGCATCTTTGATATACCTATACAAACTTGTTCCTTCATAGTAACTTGCAACTTTGAATGAAAATGTGCTTGCTTATAGCAACGTGCTATATGTTCTGAATGCCCGAATTGAGAATCTGTGTCAAAACTTTGTTAGGAATTATGTGATCCTTACTAGCTGGTAGTAAGGGAGATGGGGCATGAAGTTATTTCTAGGAGTTGGAGACATACAACGTTTAGCTCAGTTCTGGGCATCTTTGAAATACCTATACAAACTTGTTCCTACATAGTAACTTGCAACTTTGAATGAGAATGTGCTTGCTTACAGCAACGTGCTATATGTTCTGAATGCCCGAATTGGGAATCTGTGTCAAAACTTTGTTAGTAATTATGTGATCTTTAATAGATGGAAGTAAGTGAGATGGGGCATGAAGTTATTTCTAGGAGTTGGAGACATACAACGTTTAGCTCAGTTCTGGGCATCTTTGAAATACCTATACAAACTTGTTCCTACATAGTAACTTGCAACTTTGAATGAGAATGTGCTTGCTTACAGCAACGTGCTATATGTTCTGAATGGCCGAATAGGGAATCTGTGTCAAATCTTTGTTAGAAATTATGTGATCCTTACTAGATGGAAGTAAGGGAGTTGGGGCATGAAATTATTTCTAGGAGTTGGACACATACCAAGTTTAGCACAGTTCTGGGCATCTTTGAAATACCTATACAAACTTGTTCCTACATAGTAACTTGCAACTTTGAATGAGAATGTGCTTGCTTGCAGCAACGTGCTATATGTTCTGAATGCCCGATTTGGGAATCTGTGTCAAAACTTTGTTAGGAATTATGTGATCCTTACTAGCTGGAAGTAAGGGAGATGGGGTATGAAGTTATTTCTAGGAGTTGGAGACATACAACGTTTAGCTCAGTTCTGGGCATCTTTGAAATACCTATACAAACTTGTTCCTACATAGTAACTTGCAACTTTGAATGAGAATGTGCTTGCTTACAGCAACGTGCTATATGTTCTGAATGCCCGAATTGGGAATCTGTGTCAAAACTTTGTTATTAATGATGTGATCCTTACTAGCTGGAAGTAAGGGAGATGGGGCATGAAGTTATTTCTAGGAGTTGGAGACATACCAAGTTTAGCTCAGTTCTGGGCATCTTTGAAATACCTATACAAACGTGTTCCTACATAGTAAGTAGCATCTTTGAATGAGAATGTGCTTGCTTACAGCAACGTGCTATATGTTCTGAATGCCCGAATTGGCAATCTGTGTCAAAACTTTGTTAGGAATTATGTGATCCTTACTAGCTGGAAGTAAGGGAGATGGGGCATGAAGTTATTGCTAGGAGTTGGACACATACCAAGTTTAGCTCAGTTCTGGGCATCTTTGAAATACCTATACAAACTTGTTCCTACATAGTAACTTGCATCTTTGAATGAGAATCTGCTTGCTTACAGCAACGTGCTATATGTTCTGAATGCCCGAATTGGGAATCTGTGTCAAAACTTTGTTAGGAATTATGTGATCCTTACTAGCTGGAAGTAAGGGAGATGGGGCATGAAGTTATTTCTAGGAGTTGGACACATACCAAGTTTAGCTCAGTTCTGGGCATCTTTGAAATCCCTATACAAACTTGTTCCTACATAGTAACTTGCAACTTTGAATGAGAATGTGCTTGCTTACAGCAACGTGCTATATGTTCTGAATGCCCGAATTGGGAATCTGTGTCAAAACTTTGTTATTAATGATGTGATCCTTACTAGCTGGAAGTAAGGGAGATGGGGCATGAAGTTATTTCTAGGAGTTGGAGACATACCAAGTTTAGCTCAGTTCTGGGCATCTTTGAAATACCTATACAAACGTGTTCCTACATAGTAAGTAGCATCTTTGAATGAGAATGTGCTTGCTTACAGCAACGTGCTATATGTTCTGAATGCCCGAATTGGCAATCTGTGTCAAAACTTTGTTAGGAATTATGTGATCCTTACTAGCTGGAAGTAAGGGAGATGGGGCATGAAGTTATTGCTAGGAGTTGGACACATACCAAGTTTAGCTCAGTTCTGGGCATCTTTGAAATACCTATACAAACTTGTTCCTACATAGTAACTTGCATCTTTGAATGAGAATCTGCTTGCTTACAGCAACGTGCTATATGTTCTGAATGCCCGAATTGGGAATCTGTGTCAAAACTTTGTTAGGAATTATGTGATCCTTACTAGATGGAAGTAAGGGAGATGGGGCATGAAGTTATTTCTAGGAGTTGGACACATACCAAGTTTAGCTCAGTTCTGGGCATCTTTGAAATACCTATACAAACTTGTTCCTACATAGTAACTTGCATCTTTGAATAAAAATGTGCTTGCTTAGAGCAACGTGCTATATGCTATGAATGCCCGAATTGGGAATCTGTGTCAAAACTTTGTTACGAATTATGTGATCCTTACTAGATGGAAGTAAGGGAGTTGGGACATGAAGGTATTTCTAGGAGTTGGACACATACCAAGTTTAGCTCAGTTCTGGGCATCTTTGAAATACCTATAAACTTGTTCCTACATAGTAACTTGCAACTTTGAATGAGAATGTGCTTGCTTACAGCAACGTGCTATATGTTCTGAATGTCCGAATAGGGAATCTGTGTCAAAACTTTGTTAGGAATTATGTGATCCTTACTAGCTGGAAGTAAGGGAGATGGGGCATGAAGTTATTTCTAGGAGTTGGACACATACCAAGTTTAGCTCAGTTCTGGGCATCTTTGAAATACCTATACAAATTTGTTCCTACATAGTAACTTGCAACTTTGAATGAGAATGTGCTTGCTTGCAGCAACGTGCTATATGTTCTGAATGCACGATTTGGGAATCTGTGTCAAAACTTTGTTAGGAATTATGTGATCCTTACTAGCTGGAAGTAAGTGAGATGGGGCATGAAGTTATTTCTAGGAGTTGGAGACATACAACGTTTAGCTCAGTTCTGGGCATCTTTGAAATACCTATACAAACTTGTTCCTACATAGTAACTTGCAACTTTGAATGAGGATGTGCTTGCTTACAGCAACGTGCTATATGCTCTGAATGCCCGAAAAGGGAATCTGTGTCAAAACTTTGTTAGGAATTATGTGATCCTTACTAGCTGGAAGTAAGTGAGATGGGGCATGTAGTTATTTCTAGGAGTTGGAGACATACAACATTTAGCTCAGTTCTGGGCATCTTTGAAATACCTATACAAACTTGTTCCTACATAGTAACTTGCAACTTTGAATGAGAATGTGCTTGCTTACAGCAACGTGCTATATGTTCTGAATGCCCGAATTGGCAATCTGTGTCAAAACTTTGTTAGGAATGATGTGATCCTTACTAGCTGGAAGTAAGGGAGATGGGGCATGAAGTTATTTCTAGGAGTTGGACACATACCAAGTTTAGCTCAGTTCTGGGCATCTTTGAAATACCTATACAAACTTGTTCCTACATAGTAACTTGCATCTTTGAATGAGAATCTGCTTGCTTACAGCAACGTGCTATATGTTCTGAATGCCCGAATTGGGAATCTGTGTCAAAACTTTGTTAGGAATTATGTGATCCTTACTAGCTGGAAGTAAGGGAGATGGGGCATGAAGTTATTTCTAGGAGTTGGACACATACCAAGTTTAGCTCAGTTCTGGGCATCTTTGAAATCCCTATACAAACTTGTTCCTACATAGTAACTTGCAACTTTGAATGAGAATGTGCTTGCTTACAGCAACGTGCTATATGTTCTGAATGCCCGAATTGGGAATCTGTGTCAAAACTTTGTTATTAATGATGTGATCCTTACTAGCTGGAAGTAAGGGAGATGGGGCATGAAGTTATTTCTAGGAGTTGGAGACATACCAAGTTTAGCTCAGTTCTGGGCATCTTTGAAATACCTATACAAACTTGTTCCTACATAGTAACTTGCAACTTTGAATGAGAATGTGCTTGCTTACAGCAACGTGCTATATGTTCTGAATGCCCGAATTGGCAATCTGTGTCAAAACTTTGTTAGGAATGATGTGATCCTTACTAGCTGGAAGTAAGGGAGATGGGGCATGAAGTTATTTCTAGGAGTTGGACACATACCGAGTTTAGCTCAGTTCTGGGCATCTTTGAAATACCTATACAAACTTGTTCCTACATAGTAACTTGCATCTTTGAATGAGAATCTGCTTGCTTACAGCAATGTGCTATATGTTCTGAATGCCCGAATTGGGAATCTGTGTCAAAACTTTGTTAGGAATTATGTGATCCTTACTAGCTGGAAGTAAGGGATTTGGGGCATGAAGTTATTTCTAGGAGTTGGACACATACCAAGTTTAGCTCAGTTCTGGGCATTTTTGAAATACCTATACAAACTTGTTCCTACATAGTAACTGGCATCTTTGAATGAGAATGTGCTTGCTTACAGCAACGTGCTATATGTTGTAAATGCCCGAATTGGCAATCTGTGTCAAAACTTTGTTAGGAATGATGTGATCCTTACTAGCTGGAAGTAAGGGAGATGGGGCATGAAGTTATTTCTAGGAGTTGGACACATACCAAGTTTAGCTCACTTCTGGGCATCTTTGAAATACCTATACAAACTTGTTCCTACATAGTAACTTGCATCTTTGAATGAGAATCTGCTTGCTTACAGCAACGTGCTATATGTTCTGAATGCCCGAATTGGCAATCTGTGTCAAAACTTTGTTAGGAATTATGTGATCCTTACTAGCTGGAAGTAAGGGAGATGGGGCATGAAGTTGTTTCTAGGAGTTGGACACATACCAAGTTTAGCTCAGTTCTGGGCATCTTTGATATACCTATACAAACTTGTTCCTTCATAGTAACTTGCAACTTTGAATGAAAATGTGCTTGCTTATAGCAACGTGCTATATGTTCTGAATGCCCGAATTGGGAATCTGTGTCAAAACTTTGTTAGGAATTATGTGATCCTTACTAGCTGGTAGTAAGGGAGATGGGGCATGAAGTTATTTCTAGGAGTTGGACACATACCAAGTTTAGCTCAGTTCTGGGCATCTTTGAAATACCTATACAAACTTGTTCCTACATAGTAACTTGCAACTTTGAATGAGAATGTGCTTGCTTACAGCAACGTGCTATATGTTCTGAATGCCCGAATTGGGAATCTGTGTCAAAACTTTGTTAGGAATTATGTGATCCTTACTAGCTGGAAGTAAGGAGATGGGGCATGAAGTTATTTCTTGGAGTTGGAGACATACCAAGTTTAGCTCAGTTCTGGGCATCTTTGAAATCCCTATACAAACTTGTTCCTACATAGTAACTTGCATCTTTGAATGAGAATGTGCTTGCTTACAGCAACGTGCTATATGTTCTGAATGCCCGAATTGGGAATCTGTGTCAAAACTTTGTTATTAATGATGTGATCCTTACTAGCTGGAAGTAAGGGAGATGGGGCATGAAGTTATTTCTAGGAGTTGGAGACATACCAAGTTTAGCTCAGTTCTGGGCATCTTTGAAATACCTATACAAACTTGTTCCTACATAGTAACTTGCAACTTTGAATGACAATGTGCTTGCTTACAGCAACGTGCTATATGTTCTGAATGCCCGAATTGGCAATCTGTGTCAAAACTTTGTTAGGAATGATGTGATCCTTACTAGCTGGAAGTAAGGGAGATGGGGCATGAAGTTATTTCTAGGAGTTGGAGACATACCAAGTTTAGCTCAGTTCTGGGCATCTTTGAAATACCTATACAAACTTGTTCCTACATAGAAACTTGCATCTTTGAATGAGAATCTGCTTGCTTACAGCAACGTGCTATATGTTCTGAATGCCCGAATTGGGAATCTGTGTCAAAACTTTGTTAGGAATTATGTGATCCTTACTAGCTGGAAGTAAGGGAGATGGGGCATGAAGTTATTTCTAGGAGTTGGACACATACCAAGTTTAGCTCAGTTCTGGGCATTTTTGAAATACCTATACAAACTTGTTCCTACATAGTAACTGGCATCTTTGAATGAGAATGTGCTTGCTTACAGCAACGTGCTATATGTTGTAAATGCCCGAATTGGCAATCTGTGTCAAAACTTTTTTAGGAATGATGTGATCCTTACTAGCTGGAAGTAAGGGAGATGGGGCATGAAGTTATTTCTAGGAGTTGGACACATACCAAGTTTAGCTCAGTTCTGGGCATTTTTGAAATACCTATACAAACTTGTTCCTACATAGTAACTTGCATCTTTGAATGAGAATCTGCTTGCTTACAGCAACGTGCTATATGTTCTGAATGCCCGAATTGGCAATCTGTGTCAATACTTTGTTAGGAATGATGTGATCCTTACTAGCTGGAAGTAAGGGAGATGGGGCATGAAGTTGTTTCTAGGAGTTGGACACATACCAAGTTTAGCTCAGTTCTGGGCATCTTTGATATACCTATACAAACTTGTTCCTTCATAGTAACTTGCAACTTTGAATGAAAATGTGCTTGCTTATAGCAACGTGCTATATGTTCTGAATGCCCGAATTGGGAATCTGTGTCAAAACTTTGTTAGGAATTATGTGATCCTTACTAGCTGGTAGTAAGGGAGATGGGGCATGAAGTTATATCTAGGAGTTGGACACATACCAAGTTTAGCTCAGTTTTGGGCATCTTTGAAATACCTATACAAACTTGTTCCTACATAGTAACTTGCAACTTTGAATGAGAATGTGCTTGCTTACAGCAACGTGCTATATGTTCTGAATGCCCTAATTGGGAATCTGTGTCAAAACTTTGTTAGGAATTATGTGATCCTTACTAGCTGGAAGTAATGAGATGGGGCATGAAGTTATTTCTTGGAGTTGGAGACATACCAAGTTTAGCTCAGTTCTGGGCATCTTTGAAATACCTATACAAACTTGTTCCTACATAGTAACTTGCATCTTTGAATGAGAATGTGCTTGCTTACAGCAACGTGCTATATGTTCTGAATGCCCGAATTGGCAATCTGTGTCAAAAGTTTGTTATGAATGATGTGATCCTTACTAGCTGGAAGTAAGGGAGATGGGGCATGAAGTTATTTCTAGGAGTTGGACACATACCAAGTTTAGCTCAGTTCTGGGCATCTTTGAAATACCTATACAAACTTGTTCCAACATAGTAACTTGCATCTTTGAATGAAAATCTGCTTGCTTACAGCAACGTGCTATATGTTCTGAATGCCCTAATTGGGAATCTGTGTCAAAATTTGTTAGGAATTATGTGATCCTTACTAGCTGGAAGTAAGGGAGATGGGGCATGAAGTTGTTTCTAGGAGTTGGACACATACAACGTTTAGCTCAGTTCTGGGCATCTTTGAAATACCTATACAAACTTGTTCCTACATAGTAACTTGCAACTTTGAATGAGAATGTGGTTGCTTACAGCAACGTGCTATATGTTCTGAATGCCCGATTTGGGAATCTGTGTCAAAACTTTGTTAGGAATTATGTGATCCTTACTAGCTGGAAGTAAGGGAGATGGAGCATGAAGTTATTTCTAGGAGTTGGACACATACCAAGTTTAGCTCAGTTCTGGGCATCTTTGAAATACCTATACAAACTTGTTCCTACATAGTAACTTGCAACTTTGAATGAGAATGTGCTTGCTTAAAGCAACGTGCTATATGTTCTGAATGCCCGAATTGGGAATCTGTGTCAAAACTTTGTTAGGAATTATGTGATCCTTACTAGCTGGAAGTAAGGGAGATGGGGCATGAAGTTATTTCTTGGAGTTGGAGACATACCAAGTTTAGCTCAGTTCTGGGCATCTTTGAAATACCTATACAAACTTGTTCCTACATAGAAACTTGCAACTTTGAATGAGAATGTGCTTGCTTGCAGCAACGTGCTATATGTTCTGAATGCCCGATTTGGGAATCTGTGTCAAAACTTTGTTAGGAATTATGTGATCCTTACTAGCTGGAAGTAAGGGAGCTGGAGCATGAAGTTATTTCTAGGAGTTGGACACATACCAAGTTTAGCTCAGTTCTGGGCATCTTTGAAATACCTATACAAACTTGTTCCTACATAGTAACTGGCATCTTTGAATGAGAATGTGCTTGCTTACAGCAACGTGCTATATGTTGTAAATGCCCGAATTGGCAATCTGTGTCAAAACTTTGTTAGGAATGATGTGATCCTTACTAGCTGGAAGTAAGGGAGATGGGGCATGAAGTTATTTCTAGGAGTTGGACACATACCAAGTTTAGCTCAGTTCTGGGCATTTTTGAAATACCTATACAAACTTGTTCCTACATAGTAACTTGCATCTTTGAATGAGAATCTGCTTGCTTACAGCAACGTGCTATATGTTCTGAATGCCCGAATTGGCAATCTGTGTCAATACTTTGTTAGGAATGATGTGATCCTTACTAGCTGGAAGTAAGGGAGATGGGGCATGAAGTTGTTTCTAGGAGTTGGACACATACCAAGTTTAGCTCAGTTCTGGGCATCTTTGATATACCTATACAAACTTGTTCCTTCATAGTAACTTGCAACTTTGAATGAAAATGTGCTTGCTTATAGCAACGTGCTATATGTTCTGAATGCCCGAATTGGGAATCTGTGTCAAAACTTTGTTAGGAATTATGTGATCCTTACTAGCTGGTAGTAAGGGAGATGGGGCATGAAGTTATATCTAGGAGTTGGACACATACCAAGTTTAGCTCAGTTCTGGGCATCTTTGAAATACCTATACAAACTTGTTCCTACATAGTAACTTGCAACTTTGAATGAGAATGTGCTTGCTTACAGCAACGTGCTATATGTTCTGAATGCCCGAATTGGGAATCTGTGTCAAAACTTTGTTAGGAATTATGTGATCCTTACTAGCTGGAAGTAAGGAGATGGGGCATGAAGTTATTTCTTGGAGTTGGAGACATACCAAGTTTAGCTCAGTTCTGGGCATCTTTGAAATACCTATACAAACTTGTTCCTACATAGTAACTTGCATCTTTGAATGAGAATGTGCTTGCTTACAGCAACGTGCTATATGTTCTGAATGCCCGAATTGGCAATCTGTGTCAAAACTTTGTTATGAATGATGTGATCCTTACTAGCTGGAAGTAAGGGAGATGGGGCATGAAGTTATTTCTAGGAGTTGGACACATACCAAGTTTAGCTCAGTTCTGGGCATCTTTGAAATACCTATACAAACTTGTTCCAACATAGTAACTTGCATCTTTGAATGAAAATCTGCTTGCTTACAGCAACGTGCTATATGTTCTGAATGCCCTAATTGGGAATCTGTGTCAAAATTTGTTAGGAATTATGTGATCCTTACTAGCTGGAAGTAAGGGAGATGGGGCATGAAGTTATTTCTAGGAGTTGGACACATACCAAGTTTAGCTCAGTTCTGGGCATCTTTGAAATACCTATACAAACTTGTTCCTACATAGTAACTTGCATCTTTGAATGAGAATCTGCTTGCTTACAGCAACGTGCTATATGTTCTGAATGCCCGAATTGGCAATCTGTGTCAAAACTTTGTTATTAATTATGTGATCCTTACTAGCTGGAAGTAAGGGAGATGGGGCATGAAGTTGTTTCTAGGAGTTGGACACATACAACGTTTAGCTCAGTTCTGGGCATCTTTGAAATACCTATACAAACTTGTTCCTACATAGTAACTTGCAACTTTGAATGAGAATGTGGTTGCTTACAGCAACGTGCTATATGTTCTGAATGCCCGATTTGGGAATCTGTGTCAAAACTTTGTTAGGAATTATGTGATCCTTACTAGCTGGAAGTAAGGGAGATGGAGCATGAAGTTATTTCTAGGAGTTGGACACATACCAAGTTTAGCTCAGTTCTGGGCATCTTTGAAATACCTATACAAACTTGTTCCTACATAGTAACTTGCATCTTTGAATGAGAATGTGCTTGCTTACAGCAATGTGCTATATGTTCTGAATGCCCGAATTGGCAATCTGTGTCAATATTTGTTAGGAATTATGTGATCCTTACTAGCTGGAAGTAAGGGAGATGGGGCATGAAGTTATTTCTAGGAGATGGACACATACCAAGTTTAGCTCAGTTCTGGGCATCTTTGAAATACCTATACAAACTTGTTCCTACATACTATCTTGCAACTTTGAATGAGAATGTGCTTGCTTACAGCAACGTGCTATATGTTCTGAATGCCCGAATTGGGAATCTGTGTCAAAACTTTGTTAGGAATTATGTGATCCTTACTAGCTGGAAGTAAGTGAGATGGGGCATGAAATTATTTCTAGGAGTTGGACACATACCAAGTTTAGCTCAGTTCTGGGCATCTTTGAAATACCTATACAAACTTGTTCCTACATAGTAACTTGCAACTTTGAATGAGAATGTGCTTGCTTATAGCAACGTGCTATATGTTCTGAATGCCCGAATTGGGAATCTGTGTCAAAACTTTGTTAGGAATTATGTGATCCTTACTAGCTGGAAGTAAGTGAGATGGGGCATGAAGTTATTTCTAGGAGTTGGACACATACCAAGTTTAGCTCAGTTCTGGGCATCTTTGAAATACCTATACAAACTTGTTCCTACATAGTAACTTGCAACTTTGAATGAGAATGTGCTTGCTTACAGCAACGTGCTATATGTTCTGAATGCCCGAATTTGGAATCTGTGTCAAAACTTTGTTAGGAATTATGTGATCCTTACTAGCTGGAAGTAAGGGAGATGGGGCATGAAGTTATTTCTTGGAGTTGGAGACATACCAAGTTTAGCTCAGTTCTGGGCATCTTTGAAATACCTATACAAACTTGTTCCTACATAGAAACTTGCAACTTTGAATGAGAATGTGCTTGCTTGCAGCAACGTGCTATATGTTCTGAATGCCCGATTTGGGAATCTGTGTCAAAACTTTGTTAGGAATTATGTGATCCTTACTAGCTGGAAGTAAGGGAGATGGAGCATGAAGTTATTTCTAGGAGTTGGACACATACCAAGTTTAGCTCAGTTCTGGGCATCTTTGAAATACCTATACAAACTTGTTCCTACATAGTAACTTGCATCTTTGAATGAGAATGTGCTTGCTTACAGCAATGTGCTATATGTTCTGAATGCCCGAATTGGCAATCTGTGTCAAAACTTTGTTAGGAATTATGTGATCCTTACTAGCTGGAAGTAAGGGATATGGGGCATGCAGTTATTTCTAGGAGTTGGACACATACCAAGTTTAGTTCAGTTCTGGGCATCTTTGAAATACCTATACAAACTTGTTCCTACATAGTAACTTGCATCATTGAATGAGAATCTGCTTGCTTACAGCAACGTGGTATATGTTCTGAATGCCCGAATTGGGAATCTGTGTCAAAACTTTGTTAGGAATTATGTGATCCTTACTAGCTGGAAGTAAGGGAGATGGAGCATGAAGTAGTTTCCAGAAGTTGGACACATACCAAGTTTAGCTCAGTTCTGGGCATCTTTGAAATACCTGTACAAACCTGTTTCTACATAGTAACTTGCATCTTTGAATGAGAATGTGCTTGCTTACAGCAACGTGCTATATGTTCTGAATGCCCGAATTGGGAATCTGTGTCAAAATTTGTTAGGAAATATGTGATCCTTAGTAGCTGGAAGTAAGGGAGTTGGGGCATGAAGGTATTTCTAGGAATTGGACACATACCAAGTTTAGCACAGTTCTGGGCATCTTTGAAATACCTATACAAACTTGTTCCTACATAGTAACTTGCAACTTTGAATGAGAATGTGCTTGCTTACAGCAACGTGCTATATGCTCTGAATGCCCGAAAAGGGAATCTGTGTCAAAACTTTGTTAGGAATTATGTGATCCTTACTAGCTGGAAGTAAGTGAGATGGGGCATGAAGTTATTTCTAGGAGTTGGAGACATACCACGTTTAGCTCAGTTCTGGGCATCTTTGAAATACCTATACAAACTTGTTCCTACATAGTAACTTGCATCTTTGAATGAGAATGTGCTTGCTTACAGCAACGTGCTATATGTTCTGAATGCCCGAATTGGCAATCTGTGTCAAAACTTTGTTAGGAATTATGTGATCCTTACTAGCAGGAAGTAAGGGAGATGGGGCGTGAAGTTATTTCTAGGAGTTGGACACATACCAAGTTTAGCTCAGTTCTGGGCATCTTTGAAATACCTATACAAACTTGTTCCTACATAGTAACTTGCAACTTTGAATGAAAATGTGCTTGCTTAAAGCAACGTGCTATATGTTCTTAATGCCCGAATTGGGAATCTGTGTCAAAACTTTGTTAGGAATTATGTGATCCTTACTAGCTGGAAGTAAGGGAGATGGGGCATGAAGTTATTTCTAGGAGTTGGACACATACCAAGTTTAGCTCAGTTCTGGGCATCTTTGAAATACCTATACAAACTTGTTCCTACATAGTAACTTGCAACTTTGAATGAAAATGTGCTTGCTTACAGCAACGTGCTATATGTTCTGAATGCCCGAATTGGGAATCTGTGTCAAAACTTTGTTAGGAATTATGTGATCCTTACTAGCTGGAAGTAAGGGAGATGGGGCATGAAGTTATTTCTAGGAGTTGGACACATACCAAGTTTAGCTCAGTTCTGTGCATCTTTGAAATACCTATACAAACTTGTTCCTACATAGTAAGTAGCATCTTTGAATGAGAATGTGCTTGCTTACAGCAATGTGCTATATGTTCTGAATGCCCGAATTGGCAATCTGTGTCAAAACTTTGTTAGGAATTATGTGATCCTTACTAGCTGGAAGTAAGGGAGATGAGGCATGAAGTTATTGCTAGGAGTTGGACACATACCAAGTTTAGCTCAGTTCTGGGCATCTTTGAAATACCTATACAAACTTGTTCCTACATAGTAACTTGCATCTTTGAATGAGAATCTGCTTGCTTACAGCAACGTGCTATATGTTCTGAATGCCCGAATTGGGAATCTGTGTCAAAACTTTGTTAGGAATTATGTGATCCTTACTAGATGGAAGTAAGGGAGATGGGGCATGAAGTTATTTCTAGGAATTGGACACATACCAAGTTTAGCTCAGTTCTGGGCATCTTTGAAATACCTATACAAACTTGTTCCTACATAGTAACTTGCATCTTTGAATAAAAATGTGCTTGCTTACAGCAACGTGCTATATGTTCTGAATGCCCGAATTGGGAATCTGTGTCAAAACTTTGTTAGGAATTATGTGATCCTTACTAGCTGGAAGTAAGTGAGATGGGGCATGAAGTTATTTCTAGGAGTTGGAGACATACAACGTTTAGCTCAGTTCTGGGCATCTTTGAAATACCTATACAAACTTGTTCCTACATAGTAACTTGCAACTTTGAATGAGAATGTGCTTGCTTACAGCAACGTGCTATATGTTCCGAATGCCCGAATTGGGAATCTGTGTCAAAATTTGTTAGTAATTATGTGATCCTTACTAGCTGGAAGTAAGGGAGTTGGGGCATGAAGGTATTTCTAGGAGTTGGACTCATACCAAGTTATCTCAGTTCTGGGCATCTTTGAAATACCTATACAAACTTGTTCCTACATAGTAACTTGCAACTTTGAATGAGAATGTGCTTGCTTACAGCAACGTGGTATATGCTCTGAATGCCCGAAAAGGGAATCTGTGTCAAAACTTTGTTAGGAATTATGTGATCCTTACTAGCTGGAAGTAAGTGAGATGGGGCATGAAGTTATTTCTAGGAGTTGGACACATACCAAGTTTAGCTCAGTTCTGGGCATCTTTGAAATACCTATACAAACTTGTTCTTACATAGTAACTTGCAACTTTGAATGAGAATGTGCTTGCTTACAGCAACGTGCTATATGTTCTGAATGCCCGAATTGGGAATCTGTGTCAAAACTTTGTTAGGAATTATGTGATCCTTACTAGCTGGAAGTAAGTGAGATGGGGCATGAAGTTATTTCTAGGAGTTGGAGACATACCAAGTTTAGCTCAGTTCTGGGCATCTTTGAAATACCTATACAAACTTGTTCCTACATAGTAACTTGCAACTTTGAATGAGAATGTGCTTGCTTGCAGCAACGTGCGATATGTTCTGAATGCCCGAATTGGGAATCTGTGTCAAAACTTTGTTAGGAATTATGTGATCCTTACTAGCTGGAAGTAAGGGAGATGGAGCATGAAGTTGTTTCCAGAAGTTGGACACATACCAAGTTTAGCTCAGTTCTGGGCATCTTTGAAATACCTGTACAAACTTGTTCCTACCTAGTAACTTGCATCTTTGAATGAGAATGTGCTTGCTTACAGCAACGTGCTATATGTTCTGAATGCCCGAATTGGGAATCTGTGTCAAAATTTGTTAGGAAATATGTGATCCTTAGTAACTGGAAGTAAGGGAGTTGGGGCATGAAGGTATTTCTAGGAATTGGACACATACCAAGTTTAGCACAGTTCTGGGCATCTTTGAAATACCTATACAAACTTGTTCCTACATAGTAACTTGCAACTTTGAATGAGAATGTGCTTGTTTACAGCAACGTGCTATATGCTCTGAATGCCCGAAAAGGGAATCTGTGTCAAAACTTTGTTAGGAATTATGTGATCCTTACTAGCTGGAAGTAAGTGAGATGGGGCATGAAGTTATTTCTAGGAGTTGGAGACATACCACGTTTAGCTCAGTTCTGGGCATCTTTGAAATACCTATACAAACTTGTTCCTACATAGTAACTTGCAACTTTGAATGAGAATGTCGTTGCTTACAGCAACGTGCTATATGTTCTGAATGCCCGAATTGGGAATCTGTGTCAAAACTTTGTTAGGAATTATGTGATCCTTACTAGCTGGAAGTAAGGGAGATGGGGCATGAAGTTATTTCTAGGAGATGGACACATACCAAGTTTAGCTCAGTTCTGGGCATCTTTGAAATACCTATACAAACTTGTTCCTACATACTATCTTGCAACTTTGAATGAGAATGTGCTTGCTTACAGCAACGTGCTATATGTTCTGAATGCCCGAATTGGGAATCTGTGTCAAAACTTTGTTAGGAATTATGTGATCCTTACTAGCTGGAAGTAAGTGAGATGGGGCATGAAATTATTTCTAGGAGTTGGACACATACCAAGTTTAGCTCAGTTCTGGGCATCTTTGAAATACCTATACAAACTTGTTCCTACATAGTAACTTGCAACTTTGAATGAGAATGTGCTTGCTTACAGCAACGTGCTATATGTTCTGAATGCCCGAATTGGGAATCTGTGTCAAAAGTTTGTTAGGAATTATGTGATCCTTACTAGCTGGAAGTAAGTGAGATGGGGCATGAAGTTATTTCTAGGAGTTGGACACATACCAAGTTTAGCTCAGTTCTGGTCATCTTTGAAATACCTATACAAACTTGTTCCTACATAGTAACTTGCAACTTTGAATGAGAATGTGCTTGCTTACAGCAACGTGCTATATGTTCTGAATGCCCGAATTGGCAATCTGTGTCAAAACTTTGTTAGGAATTATGTGATCCTTACTAGCTGGAAGTAAGGGAGATGGGGCATGAAGTTATTTCTAGGAGTTGGACACATATCAAGTTTAGCTCAGTTCTGGGCATCTTTGAAATACCTATACAAACTTGTTCCTACATAGTAACTTGCATCATTGAATGAGAATCTGCTTGCTTACAGCAACGTGCTATATGTTCTGAATGCCCGAATTGGGAATCTGTGTCAAAACTTTGTTAGGAATTATGTGATCCTTACTAGCTGGAAGTAAGGGAGATGGGGATGAAGTTATTTCTAGGAGTTGGACACATACCAAGTTTAGCTCAGTTCTGGGCATCTTTGAAATACCTATACAAACTTGTTCCTACATAGTAACTTGCATCTTTGAATGAGAATCTGCTTGCTTACAGCAACGTGCTATATGTTCTGAATGCCCGAATTGGGAATCTGTGTCAAAACATTGTTAGGAATTATGCGATCCTTACTAGCTGGAAGTAAGGGAGATGGGGCATGAAGTTATTTCTAGGAGTTGGACACATACCAAGTTTAGCTCAGTTCTGGGCATCTTTGAAATACCTATACAAACTTGTTCCTACATAGTAACTTGCAACTTTGAATGAAAATGTGCTTGCTTACAGCAACGTGCTATATGTTCTGAATGCCCGAATTGGGAATCTGTGTCAAAACTTTGTTAGGAATTATGTGATCCTTACTAGCTGGAAGTAAGGGAGATGGGGCATGAAGTTATTTCTAGGAGTTGGACACATACCAAGTTTAGCTCAGTTCTGGGCATCTTTGAAATACCTATACAAACTTGTTCCTACATAGTAACTTGCAAATTTGAATGAGAATGTGCTTGCTTACAGCAACGTGCTATATGTTCTGAATGCCCGAATTGGGAATCTGTGTCAAAACTTTGTTAGGAATTATGTGATCCTTACTAGCTGGAAGTAAGTGAGATGGGGCATGAAGTTATTTCTTGGAGTTGGAGACATACCAAGTTTAGCTCAGTTCTGGGCATCTTTGAAATACCTATACAAACTTGTTCCTACATAGTAACTTGCATCTTTGAATGAGAATGTGCTTGCTTACAGCAACGTGCTATATGTTCTGAATGCCCGAATTGGCAATCTGTGTCAAAACTTTGTTAGGAATTATGTGATCCTTACTAGCTGGAAGTAAGGGAGATGGGGCATGAAGTTATTTCTAGGAGTTGGACACATACCAAGTTTAGCTCAGTTCTGGGCATCTTTGAAATACCTATACAAACTTGTTCCTACATAGTAACTTGCAACTTTGAATGAAAATGTGCTTGCTTACAGCAACGTGCTATATGTTCTTAATGCCCGAATTGGGAATCTGTGTCAAAACTTTGTTAGGAATTATGTGATCCTTACTAGCTGGAAGTCAGGGAGATGGGGCATGAAGTTATTTCTAGGAGTTGGACACATACCAAGTTTAGCTCAGTTCTGGGCATCTTTGAAATACCTATACAAACTTGTTCCTACATAGTAACTTGCAACTTTGAATGAAAATGTGCTTGCTTACAGCAACGTGCTATATGTTCTGAATGCCCGAATTGGGAATCTGTGTCAAAACTTTGTTAGGAATTATGTGATCCTTACTAGCTGGAAGTAAGGGAGATGGGGCATGAAGTTATTTCTAGGAGTTGGACACATACCAAGTTTAGCTCAGTTCTGTGCATCTTTGAAATACCTATACAAACTTGTTCCTACATAGTAAGTAGCATCTTTGAATGAGAATGTGCTTGCTTACAGCAATGTGCTATATGTTCTGAATGCCTGAATTGGCAATCTGTGTCAAAACTTTGTTAGGAATTATGTGATCCTTACTAGCTGGAAGTAAGGGAGATGGGGCGTGAAGTTATTGCTAGGAGTTGGACACATACCAAGTTTAGCTCAGTTCTGGGCATCTTTGAAATACCTATACAAACTTGTTCCTAAGTAGTAACTTGCATCTTTGAATGAGAATCTGCTTGCTTACAGCAACGTGCTATATGTTCTGAATGCCCGAATTGGGAATCTGTGTCAAAACTTTGTTAGGAATTATGTGATCCTTACTAGATGGAAGTAAGGGAGATGGGGCATGAAGTTATTTCTAGGAATTGGACACATACCAAGTTTAGCTCAGTTCTGGGCATCTTTGAAATACCTATACAAACTTGTTCCTACATAGTAACTTGCATCTTTGAATAAAAATGTGCTTGCTTACAGCAACGTGCTATATGTTCTGAATGCCCGAATTGGGAATCTGTGTCAAAACTTTGTTAGGAATTATGTGATCCTTACTAGCTGGAAGTAAGTGAGATGGGGCATGAAGTTATTTCTAGGAGTTGGAGACATACAACGTTTAGCTCAGTTCTGGGCATCTTTGAAATACCTATACAAACTTGTTCCTACATAGTAACTTGCAACTTTGAATGAGAATGTGCTTGCTTACAGCAACGTGCTATATGTTCCGAATGCCCGAATTGGGAATCTGTGTCAAAATTTGTTAGTAATTATGTGATCCTTACTAGCTGGAAGTAAGGGAGTTGGGGCATGAAGGTATTTCTAGGAGTTGGACTCATACCAAGTTATCTCAGTTCTGGGCATCTTTGAAATACCTATACAAACTTGTTCCTACATAGTAACTTGCAACTTTGAATGAGAATGTGCTTGCTTACAGCAACGTGCTATATGTTCTGAATGCCCGAATTGGGAATCTGTGTCAAAACTTTGTTAGGAATTATGTGATCCTTACTAGCTGGAAGTAAGTGAGATGGGGCATGAAGTTATTTCTAGGAGTTGGAGACATACCAAGTTTAGCTCAGTTCTGGGCATCTTTGAAATACCTATACAAACTTGTTCCTACATAGTAACTTGCAACTTTGAATGAGAATGTGCTTGCTTGCAGCAACGTGCGATATGTTCTGAATGCCCGAATTGGGAATCTGTGTCAAAACTTTGTTAGGAATTATGTGATCCTTACTAGCTGGAAGTAAGGGAGATGGAGCATGAAGTTGTTTCCTGAGGTTGGACACATACCAAGTTTAGCTCAGTTCTGGGCATCTTTGAAATACCTGTACAAACTTGTTCCTACCTAGTAACTTGCATCTTTGAATGAGAATGTGCTTGCTTACAGCAACGTGCTATATGTTCTGAATGCCCGAATTGGGAATCTGTGTCAAAATTTGTTAGGAATTATGTGATCCTTACTAGCTGGAAGTAAGGGAGTTGGGGGATGAAGGTATTTCTAGGAGTTGGACACAAACCAAGTTTAGCACAGTTCTGGGCATCTTAGAAATACCTATACAAACTTGTTCCTACATAGTAACATGCATCTTTGAATGAGAATGTTCTTGCTTACAGCAACGTGCTATATGCTCTGAATGCCCGAAAAGGGAATCTGTATCAAAACTTTGTTAGGAATTATGTGATCCTTACTAGCTGGAAGTAAGTGAGATGGGGCATGAAGTTATTTCTAGGAGTTGGAGACATACAACGTTTAGCTCAGTTCTGGGCATCTTTGAAATACCTATACAAACTTGTTCCTACATAGTAACTTGCATCTTTGAATGAGAATGTGCTTGCTTACAGCAACGTGCTATATGTTCTGAATGCCTGAATTGGCAATCTGTGTCAAAACTTTGTTAGGAATTATGTGATCCTTACTAGATGGAAGTAAGGGAGATGGGGCATGAAGTTATTTCTAGGAGATGGACACATACCAAGTTTAGCTCAGTTCTGGGCATCTTTGAAATACCTATACAAACTTGTTCCTACATACTATCTTGCAACTTTGAATGAGAATGTGCTTGCTTACAGCAACGTGCTATATGTTCTGAATGCCCGAATTGGGAATCTGTGTCAAAACTTTGTTAGGAATTATGTGATCCTTACTAGCTGGAAGTAAGTGAGATGGGGCATGAAATTATTTCTAGGATTTGGACACATACCAAGTTTAGCTCAGTTCTGGGAATCTTTGAAATACCTATACAAACTTGTTCCTACATAGTAACTTGCAACTTTGAATGAGAATGTGCTTGCTTACAGCTACGTGCTATATGTTCTGAATGCCCGAATTGGGAATCTGTGTCAAAACTTTGTTAGGAATTATGTGATCCTTACTAGCTGGAAGTAAGGGAGATGGGGCATGAAGTTATTTCTTGGAGTTGGAGACATACCAAGTTTAGCTCAGTTCTGGGCATCTTTGAAATACCTATACAAACTTGTTCCTACATAGAAACTTGCAACTTTGAATGAGAATGTGCTTGCTTGCAGCAACGTGCTATATGTTCTGAATGCCCGATTTGGGAATCTGTGTCAAAACTTTGTTAGGAATTATGTGATCCTTACTAGCTGGAAGTAAGGGAGATGGAGCATAAAGTTATTTCTAGGAGTTGGACACATACCAAGTTTAGCTCAGTTCTGGGCATCTTTGAAATACCTATACAAACTTGTTCCTACATAGTAACTTGCATCTTTGAATGAGAATGTGCTTGCTTACAGCAATGTGCTATATGTTCTGAATGCCCGAATTGGGAATCTGTGTCAAAACTTTGTGAGGAATTATGTGATCCTTACTAGCTGGAAGTAAGGGAGATGGGGCATGAAGTTATTTCTAGGAGTTGGACACATACCAAGTTTAGCTCAGTTCTGGGCATCTTTGAAATACCTATACAAACTTGTTCCTACATAGTAACTTGCATCATTGAATGAGAATCTGCTTGTTTACAGCAACGTGCTATATGTTCTGAATGCCCGAATTGGGAATCTGTGTCAAAACTTTGTTAGGAATTATGTGATCCTTACTAGCTGGAAGTAAGGGAGATGGGGCATGAAGTTATTTCTAGGAGTTGGACACATACCAAGTTTAGCTCAGTTCTGGGCATCTTTGAAATACCTATACAAACTTGTTCCTACATAGTAACTTGCATCTTTGAATGAGAATCTGCTTGCTTACAGCAACGTGCTATATGTTCTGAATGCCTGAATTGGGAATCTGTGTCAAAACTTTGTTAGGAATTATGCGATCCTTACTAGCTGGAAGTAAGGGAGATGGGGCATGAAGTTATTTCTAGGAGTTGGACACATACCAAGTTTAGCTCAGTTCTGGGCATCTTTGAAATACCTATACAAACTTGTTCCTACATAGTAACTTGCAAATTTGAATGAAAATGTGCTTGCTTACAGCAACGTGCTATATGTTCTGAATGCCCGAATTGGGAATCTGTGTGAAAACTTTGTTAGGAATTATGTGATCCTTACTAGCTGGAAGTAAGGGAGATGGGGCATGAAGTTATTTCTAGGAGTTGGACACATACAAAGTTTAGCTCAGTTCTGGGCATCTTTGAAATACCTATACAAACTTGTTCCTACATAGTAACTTGCATCTTTGAATGAGAATGTGCTTGCTTACAGCAACGTGCTATATGTTCTGAATGCCCGAATTGGGAATCTGTGTCAAAATTTGTTAGGAATTATGTGATCCTTACTAGCTGGAAGTAAGGGAGTTGGGGGATGAAGGTATTTCTAGGAGTTGGACACAAACCAAGTTTAGCACAGTTCTGGGCATCTTAGAAATACCTATACAAACTTGTTCCTACATAGTAACATGCATCTTTGAATGAGAATGTTCTTGCTTACAGCAACGTGCTATATGCTCTGAATGCCCGAAAAGGGAATCTGTATCAAAACTTTGTTAGGAATTATGTGATCCTTACTAGCTGGAAGTAAGTGAGATGGGGCATGAAGTTATTTCTAGGAGTTGGAGACATACAACGTTTAGCTCAGTTCTGGGCATCTTTGAAATACCTATACAAACTTGTTCCTACATAGTAACTTGCAACTTTGAATGAGAATGTGCTTGCTTACAGCAACGTGCTATATGTTCTGAATGCCCGAATTGGGAATCTGTGTCAAAACTTGGTTAGGAATTATGTGATCCTTACTAGCTGGAAGTAAGGGAGATGGGGCATGAAGTTATTTCTAGGAGATGGACACATACCAAGTTTAGCTCAGTTCTGGGCATCTTTGAAATACCTATACAAACTTGT
This sequence comes from Diceros bicornis minor, assembly GCF_020826845.1. Classification (NCBI taxonomy): domain Eukaryota; kingdom Metazoa; phylum Chordata; class Mammalia; order Perissodactyla; family Rhinocerotidae; genus Diceros; species Diceros bicornis. Next base: position 968,656 of record NC_080767.1, read on the forward strand.
TCCTACATACTATCTTGCAACTTTGAATGAGAATGTGCTTGCTTACAGCAACGTGCTATATGTTCTGAATGCCCGAATTGGGAATCTGTGTCAAAACTTTGTTAGGAATTATGTGATCCTTACTAGCTGGAAGTAAGTGAGATGGGGCATGAAATTATTTCTAGGAGTTGGACACATACCAAGTTTAGCTCAGTTCTGGGCATCTTTGAAATACCTATACAAACTTGTTCCTACATAGTAACTTGCAACTTTGAATGAGTATGTGCTTGCTTACAGCAACGTGCTATATGTCTGAATGCCCGAATTGGGAATCTGTGTCAAAACTTTGTTAGGAATTATGTGATCCTTACTAGCTGGAAGTAAGTGAGATGGGGCATGAAGTTATTTCTAGGAGTTGGACACATACCAAGTTTAGCTCAGTTCTGGGCATCTTTGAAATACCTATACAAACTTGTTCCTACATAGTAACTTGCAACTTTGAATGAGAATGTGCTTGCTTACAGCAACGTGCTATATGTTCTGAATGCCCGAATTGGGAATCTGTGTCAAAACTTTGTTAGGAATTATGTGATCCTTACTAGCTGGAAGTAAGGGAGATGGGGCATGAAGTTATTTCTTGGAGTTGGAGAAATACCAAGTTTAGCTCAGTTCTGGGCATCTTTGAAATACCTATACAAACTTGTTCCTACATAGAAACTTGCAACTTTGAATGAGAATGTGCTTGCTTGCAGCAACGTGCTATATGTTCTGAATGCCCGATTTGGGAATCTGTGTCAAAACTTTGTTAGGAATTATGTGATCCTTACTAGCTGGAAGTAAGGGAGATGGAGCATGAAGTTATTTCTAGGAGTTGGACACATACCAAGTTTAGCTCAGTTCTGGGCATCTTTGAAATACCTATACAAACTTGTTCCTACATAGTAACTTGCATCTTTGAATGAGAATGTGCTTGCTTACAGCAATGTGCTATATGTTCTGAATGCCCGAATTGGCAATCTGTGTCAAAACTTTGTTAGGAATTATGTGATCCTTACTAGCTGGAAGTAAGGGAGATGGGGCATGAAGTTATTTCCAGGAGATGGACACATACCAAGTTTAGCTCAGTTCTGGGCATCTTTGAAATACCTATACAAACTTGTTCCTACATACTATCTTGCAACTTTGAATGAGAATGTGCTTGCTTACAGCAACGTGCTATATGTTCTGAATGCCCGAATTGGGAATCTGTGTCAAAACTTTGTTAGGAATTATGTGATCCTTACTAGCTGGAAGTAAGGGAGATGGGGCATGAAGTTATTTCTAGGAGTTGGACACATACCAAGTTTAGCTCAGTTCTGGGCATCTTTGAAAGACCTATACAAACTTGTTCCTACATAGTAACTTGCAACTTTGAATGAGAATCTGCTTGCTTGCAGCAACGTGCTATATGTTCTGAATGCCCGATTTGGGAATCTGTGTCAAAACTTTGTTAGGAATTATGTGATCCTTACTAGCTGGAAGTAAGGGAGATGGAGCATGAAGTTATTTTTAGGAGTTGGACACATACCAAGTTTAGCTCAGTTCTGGGCATCTTTGAAATACCTATACAAACTTGTTCCTACATAGTAACTTGCAACTTTGAATGAGAATGTGCTTGCTTACAGCAACGTGCTATATGTTCTGAATGCCCGAATTGGCAATCTGTGTCAAAACTTTGTTAGGAATTATGTGATCCTTACTAGCTGGAAGTAAGGGAGATGGGGCATGAAGTTATTTCTAGGAGTTGGACACATACCAAGTTTAGCTCAGTTCTGGGCATCTTTGAAAGACCTATACAAACTTGTTCCTACATAGTAACTAGCATCATTGAATGAGAATCTGCTTGCTTGCAGCAACGTGCTATATGTTCTGAATGCCCGATTTGGGAATCTGTGTCAAAACTTTGTTAGGAATTATGTGATCCTTACTAGCTGGAAGTAAGGGAGATGGAGCATGAAGTTATTTCTAGGAGTTGGACACATACCAAGTTTAGCTCAGTTCTGGGCATCTTTGAAATACCTATACAAACTTGTTCCTACATAGTAACTTGCATCTTTGAATGAGAATCTGCTTGCTTACAGCAACGTGCTATATGTTCTGAATGCCCGAATTGGGAATCTGTGTCAAAACTTTGTTAGGAATTATGCGATCCTTACTAGCTGGAAGTAAGGGAGATGGGGCATGAAGTTATTTCTAGGAGTTGGAGACATACCAAGTTTAGCTCAGTTCTGGGCATCTTTGAAATACCTATACAAACTTGTTCCTACATAGTAACTTGCAACTATGAATGAAAATGTGCTTGCTTACAGCAACGTGCTATATGTTCTGAATGCCCGAATTGGGAATCTGTGTCAAAACTTTGTTAGGAATTATGTGATCCTTACTAGCTGGAAGTAAGTGAGATGGGGCATGAAGTTATTTCTAGGAGTTGGACACATACCAAGTTTAGCTCAGTTCTGGGCATCTTTGAAATACCTATACAAACTTGTTCCTACATAGAAACTTGCAACTTTGAATGAGAATGTGCTTGCTTGCAGCAACGTGCTATATGTTCTGAATGCCCGATTTGGGAATCTGTGTCAAAACTTTGTTAGGAATTATGCGATCCTTACTAGCTGGAAGTAAGGGAGATGGAGCATGAAGTTATTTCTAGGAGTTGGACACATACCAAGTTTAGCTCAGTTCTGGGCATCTTTGAAATACCTATACAAACTTGTTCCTACATAGTAACTTGCATCTTTGAATGAGAATGTGCTTGCTTACAGCAATGTGCTATATGTTCTGAATGCCCGAATTGGCAATCTGTGTCAAAACTTTGTTAGGAATTATGTGATCCTTACTATCTGGATGTAAGGGAGATGGGGCATGAAGTTATTTCTAGGAGTTGGAGACATACCAAGTTTAGCTCAGTTCTGGGCATCTTTGAAATAGCTATACAAACTTGTTCCTACATAGTAACTTGCATCATTGAATGAGAATCTGCTTGCTTACAGCAACGTGCTATATGTTCTGAATGCCCGAATTGGGAATCTGTGTCAAAACTTTGTTAGGAATTATGTGATCCTTACTAGCTGGAAGTAAGGGAGATGGGGCATGAAGTTATTTCTAGGAGTTGGACACATACCAAGTTTAGCTCAGTTCTGGGCATCTTTGAAATACCTATACAAACTTGTTCCTACATAGTAACTTGCATCTTTGAATGAGAATCTGCTTGCTTACAGCAACGTGCTATATGTTCTGAATGCCCGAATTGGGAATATGTGTCAAAACTTTGTTAGGAATTATGCGATCCTTACTAGCTGGAAGTAAGGGAGATGGGGCATGAAGTTATTTCTAGGAGTTGGACACATACCAAGTTTAGCTCAGTTCTGGGCATCTTTGAAATACCTATACAAACTTGTTCCTACATAGTAACTTGCAACTTTGAATGAGAATGTGCTTGCTTACAGCAACGTGCTATATGTTCTGAATGCCCGAATTGGGAATCTGTGTCAAAACTTTGTTAGGAATTATGTGATCCTTACTAGCTGTAAGTAAGGGAGATGGGGCATGAAGTTATTTCTAGGAGTTGGACACATACCAAGTTTAGCTCAGTTCTGGGCATCTTTGAAATACCTATACAAACTTGTTCCTACATAGTAACTTGCAACTTTGAATGAGAATGTGCTTGCTTGCAGCAACGTGCTATATGTTCTGAATGCCCGAATTGGGAATCTGTGTCAAAACTTTGTTAGGAATTATGCGATCCTTACTAGCTGGAAGTAAGTGAGATGGGGCATGAAATTATTTCTAGGAGTTGGACACATACCAAGTTTAGCTCAGTTCTGGGCATCTTTGAAATACCTATACAAACTTGTTCCTACATAGTAACGTGCATCTTTGAATGAGAATGTGCTTGCTTACAGCAATGTGCTATATGTTCTGAATGCCCGAATTGGCAATCTGTGTCAAAACTTTGTTAGGAATTATGTGATCCTTACTAGCTGGAAGTAAGGGAGATGGGGCATGAAGTTATTTCTAGGAGTTGGACACATACCAAGTTTAGCTCAGTTCTGGGCATCTTTGAAATACCTATACAAACTTGTTCCTACATAGTAACTAGCATCATTGAATGAGAATCTGCTTGCTTACAGCAACGTGCTATATGTTCTGAATGCCCGAATTGGGAATCTGTGTCAAAACTTTGTTAGGAATTATGTGATCCTTACTAGCTGGAAGTAAGGGAGATGGGGCATGAAGTTATTTCTAGGAGTTGGACACATACCAAGTTTAGCTCAGTTCTGGGCATCTTTGAAATACCTATACAAACTTGTTCCTACATAGTAACGTGCATCTTTGAATGAGAATCTGCTTGCTTACAGCAACGTGCTATATGTTCTGAATGCCCGAATTGGGAATCTGTGTCAAAACTTTGTTAGGAATTATGCGATCCTTACTAGCTGGAAGTAAGGGAGATGGGGCATGAAGTTATTTCTAGGAGTTGGAGACATACCAAGTTTAGCTCAGTTCTGGGCATCTTTGAAATACCTATACAAACTTGTTCCTACATAGTAACTTGCAACTTTGAATGAGAATGTGCTTGCTTACAGCAACGTGCTATATGTTCTGAATGCCCGAATTGGGAATCTGTGTCAAAACTTTGTTAGGAATTATGTGATCCTTACTAGCTGGAAGTAAGGGAGATGGGGCATGAAGTTATTTCTAGGAGTTGGACACATACCAAGTTTAGCTCAGTTCTGGGCATCTTTGAAATACCTATACAAACTTGTTCCTACATAGAAACTTGCAACTTTGAATGAGAATGTGCTTGCTTGCAGCAACGTGCTATATGTTATGAATGCCCGATTTGGGAATCTGTGTCAAAACTTTGTTAGGAATTATGTGATCCTTACTAGCTGGAAGTAAGGGAGATGGAGCATGAAGTTATTTCTAGGAGTTGGACACATACCAAGTTTAGCTCAGTTCTGGGCATCTTTGAAATACCTATACAAACTTGTTCCTACATAGTAACTTGCATCTTTGAATGAGAATGTGCTTGCTTACAGCAATGTGCTATATGTTCTGAATGCCCGAATTGGCAATCTGTGTCAAAACTTTGTTAGGAATTATGTGATCCTTACTATCTGGATGTAAGGGAGATGGGGCATGAAGTTATTTCTAGGAGTTGGACACATACCAAGTTTAGCTCAGTTCTGGGCATCTTTGAAATAGCTATACAAACTTGTTCCTACATAGTAACTTGCATCATTGAATGAGAATCTGCTTGCTTACAGCAACGTGCTATATGTTCTGAATGCCCGAATTGGGAATCTGTGTCAAAACTTTCTTAGGAATTATGTGATCCTTACTAGCTGGAAGTAAGGGAGATGGGGCATGAAGTTATTTCTAGGAGTTGGACACATACCAAGTTTAGCTCAGTTCTGGGCATCTTTGAAATACCTATACAAACTTGTTCCTACATAGTAACTTGCATCTTTGAATGAGAATCTGCTTGCTTACAGCAACGTGCTATATGTTCTGAATGCCCGAATTGGGAATATGTGTCAAAACTTTGTTAGGAATTATGCGATCCTTACTAGCTGGAAGTAAGGGAGATGGGGCATGAAGTTATTTCTAGGAGTTGGACACATACCAAGTTTAGCTCAGTTCTGGGCATCTTTGAAATACCTATACAAACTTGTTCCTACATAGTAACTTGCAACTTTGAATGAGAATGTGCTTGCTTACAGCAACGTGCTATATGTTCTGAATGCCCGAATTGGGAATCTGTGTCAAAACTTTGTTAGGAATTATGTGATCCTTACTAGCTGTAAGTAAGGGAGATGGGGCATGAAGTTATTTCTAGGAGTTGGACACATACCAAGTTTAGCTCAGTTCTGGGCATCTTTGAAATACCTATACAAACTTGTTCCTACATAGTAACTTGCAACTTTGAATGAGAATGTGCTTGCTTGCAGCAACGTGCTATATGTTCTGAATGCCCGAATTGGGAATCTGTGTCAAAACTTTGTTAGGAATTATGTGATCCTTACTAGCTGGAAGTAAGTGAGATGGGGCATGAAATTATTTCTAGGAGTTGGACACATACCAAGTTTAGCTCAGTTCTGGGCATCTTTGAAATACCTATACAAACTTGTTCCTACATAGTAACTTGCAACTTTGAATGAGAATGTGCTTGCTTACAGCAACGTGCTATATGTTCTGAATGCCCGAATTGGGAATCTGTGTCAAAACTTTGTTAGGAATTATGTGATCCTTACTAGCTGGAAGTAAGGGAGATGGGGCATGAAGTTATTTCTTGGAGTTCGAGACATACCAAGTTTAGCTCAGTTCTGGGCATCTTTGAAATACCTATACAAACTTGTTCCTACATAGAAACTTGCAACTTTGAATGAGAATGTGCTTGCTTGCAGCAACGTGCTATATGTTCTGAATGTCCGATTTGGGAATCTGTGTCAAAACTTTGTTAGGAATTCTGTGATCCTTACTAGCTGGAAGTAAGGGTGATGGAGCATGAAGTTATTTCTAGGAGTTGGACACATACCAAGTTTAGCTCAGTTCTGTGCATCTTTGAAATACCTATACAAACTTGTTCCTACATAGTAACTTGCATCTTTGAATGAGAATGTGCTTGCTTACAGCAATGTGCTATATGTTCTGAATGCCCGAATTGGCAATCTGTGTCAAATCTTTGTTAGGCATTATGTGATCCTTACTAGCTGGAAGTAAGGGAGATGGGGCATGAAGTTATTTCTAGGAGTGGGACACATACCAAGTTTAGCTCAGTTCTGGGCATCTTTGAAATACCTATACAAACTTGTTCCTACATAGTAACTTGCATCATTGAATGAGAATCTGCTTGCTTACAGCAACGTGCTATATGTTCTGAATGCCCGAATTGGGAATCTGTGTCAAAACTTTGTTAGGAATTATGTGATCCTTACTAGCTGGAAGTAAGGGAGATGGGGCATGAAGTTATTGCTAGGAGTTGGACACATACCAAGTTTAGCTCAGTTCTGGGCATCTTTGAAATACCTATACAAACTTGTTCCTACATAGTAACTTGCATCTTTGAATGAGAATCTGCTTGCTTACAGCAAAGTGCTATATGTTCTGAATGCCCGAATTGGGATTCTGTGTCAAAACTTTGTTAGGAATTATGTGATCCTTACTAGATGGAAGTAAGGGAGATGGGGCATGAAGTTATTTCTAGGAGTTGGACACATACCAAGTTTAGCTCAGTTCTGGGCATCTTTGAAATACCTATACAAACTTGTTCCTACATAGTAACTTGCATCTTTGAATGAAAATGTGCATGCTTACAGCAACGTGCTATATGTTCTGAATGCCCGAATTGGGAATCTGTGTCAAAACTTTGTTAGGAATTATGTGATCCTTACTAGATGGAAGTAAGGGAGTTGGGGCATGAAGTTATTTCTAGGAGTTGGACACATACCAAGTTTAGCACAGTTCTGGGCATCTTTGAAATACCTACAAACTTGTTCCTACATAGTAACTTGCAACTTTGAATGAGAATGTGCTTGCTTACAGCAACGTGCTATATGTTCTGAATGCCCGAATAGGGAATCTGTGTCAAAACTTTGTTAGGAATTATGTGATCCTTACTAGCTGGAAGTAAGGGAGATGGGGCATGAAGTTATTTCTAGGAGTTGGACACATACCAAGTTTAGCTCAGTTCTGGGCATCTTTGAAATACCTATACAAATTTGTTCCTACATAGTAACTTGCAACTTTGAATGAGAATGTGCTTGCGTGCAGCAACGTGCTATATGTTCTGAATGCACGATTTGGGAATCTGTGTCAAAACTTTGTTAGGAATTATGTGATCCTTACTAGCTGGAAGTAAGTGAGATAGGGCATGAAGTTATTTCTAGGAGTTGGAGACATACAACGTTTAGCTCAGTTCTGGGCATGTTTGAAATACCTATACAAACTTGTTCCTACATAGTAACTTGCAACTTTGAATGAGAATGTGCTTGCTTGCAGCAACGTGCTATATGTTCTGAATGCCCGAATCGGCAATCTGTGTCAAAACTTTGTTAGGAATTATGTGATCCTTACTAGCTGGAAGTAAGGGAGATGGGGCATGAAATTATTTCTAGGAGTTGGACACATACCAAGTTTAGCTCAGTTCTGGGCATCTTTGAAATACCTATACAAACTTGTTCCTACATAGTAACTTGCAACTTTGAATGAGAATGTGCTTGCTTACAGCAACGTGCTATATGTTCTGAATGCCCGAATTGGGAATCTGTGTCAAAACTTTGTTAGGAATTATGTGATCCTTACTAGCTGGAAGTAAGGGAGATGGAGCATGAAGTTATTTCTAGGAGTTGGACACATACCAAGTTTAGCTCAGTTCTGGGCATCTTTGAAATACCTATACAAACTTGTTCCTACATAGTAACTTGCAACTTTGAATGAGAATGTGCTTGCTTACAGCAACGTGCTATATGTTCTGAATGCGCGAATTGGGAATCTGTGTCAAAACTTTGTTAGGAATTATGTGATCCTTACTAGCTGGAAGTAAGGGAGATGGGGCATGAAGTTATTTCTTGGAGTTGGAGACATACCAAGTTTAGCTCAGTTCTGGGCATCTTTGAAATACCTATACAAACTTGTTCCTACATAGTAACTTGCAACTTTGAATGAGAATGTGGTTGCTTGCAGCAACGTGCTATATGTTCTGAATGCCCGATTTGGGAATCTGTGTCAAAACTTTGTTAGGAATTATGTGATCCTTACTAGCTGGAAGTAAGGGAGATGGAGCATGAAGTTATTTCTAGGAGTTGGACACATACCAAGTTTAGCTCAGTTCTGGGCATCTTTGAAATACCTATACAAACTTGTTCCTACATAGTAACTTGCATCTTTGAATGAGAATGTGCTTGCTTACAGCAACGTGCTATATGTTCTGAATGCCCGAATTGGCAATGTGTGTCAAAACTTTGTTAGGAATTATGTGATCCTTACTAGCTGGTAGTAAGGGAGATGGGGCATGAAGTTATTTCTAGGAGTTGGACACATACCAAGTTTAGCTCAGTTCTGGGCATCTTTGAAATACCTATACAAACTTGTTCCTACATAGTAACTTGCATCTTTGAATGAGAATGTGCTTGCTTACAGCAACGTGCTATATGTTCTGAATGCCCGAATTGGCAATCTGTGTCAAAACTTTGTTAGGAATTATGTGATCCTTACTAGTTGGAAGTAAGGGAGATGGGGCATGATGTTATTTCTAGGAGTTGGACACATACCAAGTTTAGCTCAGTTCTGGGCATCTTTGAAATACCTATACAAACTTGTTCCTACATAGTAACTTGCAACTTTGAATGAGAATGTGCTTGCTTACAGCAACGTGCTATATGTTCTGAATGCCCGAATTGGCAATCTGTGTCAAAACTTTGTTAGGAATTATGTGATCCTTACTAGCTGGAAGTAAGGGAGATGGGGCATGAAGTTATTTCTAGGAGTTGGACACATACCAAGATTAGCTCAGTTCTGGGCATCTTTGAAATACCTATACAAACTTGTTCCTACATAGTAACTTGCAACTTTGAATGAGAATGTGCTTGCTTACAGCAACGTGCTATATGTTCTGAATGCCCGAATTGGGAATCTGTGTCAAAACTTTGTTAGGAATTATGTGATCCTTACTAGCTGGAAGTAAGGGAGATGGGGCATGAAGTTATTTCTAGGAGTTGGACACATACCAAGTTTAGCTCAGTTCTGGGCATCTTTGAAATACCTATACAAACTTGTTCCTACATAGTAACTTGCATCTTTGAATGAGAATGTGCTTGCTTACAGCAACGTGCTATATGTTCTGAATGCCCGAATTGGGAATCTGTGTCAAAACTTTGTTAGGAATTATGTGATCCTTACTAGCTGGAAGTAAGGGAGATGGGGCATGAAGTTATTTCTAGGAGGTGGACACATACCAAGTTTAGCTCAGTTCTGGGCATCTTTGAAATACCTATACAAACTTGTTCCTACATAGTAACTTGCAACTTTGAATGAGAATGTGCTTGCTTACAGCAACGTGCTATATGTTCTGAATGCCCGAATTGGGAATCTGTGTCAGAACTTTGTTAGGAATTATGTGATCCTTACTAGCTGGAAGTAAGTGAGATGGGGCATGAAGTTATTTCTTGGAGTTGGAGACATACCAAGTTTAGCTCAGTTCTGGGCATCTTTGAAATACCTATACAAACTTGTTCCTACATAGTAACTTGCATCTTTGAATGAGAATGTGCTTGCTTACAGCAACGTGCTATATGTTCTGAATGCCCGCATTGGCAATCTGTGTCAAAACTTTGTTAGGAATTATGTGATCCTTACTAGCTGGAAGTAAGGGAGATGGGGCATGAAGTTATTTCTAGGAGTTGGACACATACCAAGTTTAGCTCAGTTCTGGGCATCTTTGAAATACCTATACAAACTTGTTCCTACATAGTAACTTGCAACTTTGAATGAGAATGTGCTTGCTTACAGCAACGTGCTATATGTTCTGAATGCCCGAATTGGGAATCTGTGTCAAAACTTTGTTAGGAATTATGTGATCCTTACTAGCTGGAAGTAAGGGAGATGGGGCATGAAGTTATTTCTAGGAGTTGGAGACATACCAAGTTTAGCTCAGTTCTGGGCATTTTGAAATACCTATACAAACTTGTTCCTACATAGTAACTTGCATCTTTGAATGAGAATGTGCTTGCTTACAGCAACGTGCTATATGTTCTGAATGCCCGAATTGGGAATCTGTGTCAAAACTTTGTTAGGAATTATGTGATCCTTACTAGCTGGAAGGAAGGGAGATGGGGCATTACGTTATTTCTAGGAGTTGGAGACATACAACGTTTAGCTCAGTTCTGGGCATCTTTGAAATACCTATACAAACTTGTTCCTACATAGTAACTTGCAACTTTGAATGAGAATGTGCTTGCTTGCAGCAACGTGCTATATGTTCTGAATGCCCGAATTGGGAATCTGTGTCAAAACTTTGTTAGGAATTATGTGATCCTTACTAGCTGGAAGTAAGTGAGATGGGGCATGTAATTATTTCTAGGAGTTGGACACATACCAAGTTTAGCTCAGTTCTGGGCATCTTTGAAATACCTATACAAACTTGTTCCGACATAGTAACTTGCAACTTTGAATGAGAATGTGCTTGCTTACAGCAACGTGCTATATGTTCTGAATGCCCGAATTGGGAATCTGTGTCAAAACTTTGTTAGGAATTATGTGATCCTTACTAGCTGGAAGTAAGGGAGATGGGGCATGAAGTTATTTCTAGGAGTTGGACACATACAACGTTTAGCTCAGTTCTGGGCATCTTTGAAATACCTATAAAAACTTGTTCCTACATAGTAACTTGCAACTTTGAATGAGAATGTGCTTGCTTACAGCAACGTGCTATATGTTCTGAATGCCCGAATTGGGAATCTGTGTCAAAACTTTGTTAGGAATTATGTGATCCTTACTAGCTGGAAGTAAGGGAGATGGGGCATGAAGTTATTTCTTGGAGTTGGAGACATACCAAGTTTAGCTCAGTTCTGGGCATCTTTGAAATACCTATACAAACTTGTTCCTACATAGTAACTTGCAACTTTGAATGAGAATGTGCTTGCTTGCAGCAACGTGCTATATGTTCTGAATGCCCGATTTGGGAATCTGTGTCAAAACTTTGTTAGGAATTATGTGATCCTTACTAGCTGGAAGTAAGGGAGATGGGGCATGAAGTTATTTCTAGGAGTTGGACACATACCAAGTTTAGCTCAGTTCTGGGCATCTTTGAAATACCTATACAAACTTGTTCCTACATAGTAACTTGCAACTTTGAATGAGAATGTGCTTGCTTGCAGCAACGTGCTATATGTTCTGAATGCCCGATTTGGGAATCTGTGTCAAAACTTTGTTAGGAATTATGTGATCCTTACTAGCTGGAAGTAAGGGAGATGGAGCATGAAGTTATTTCTAGGAGTTGGACACATACCAAGTTTAGCTCAGTTCTGGGCATCTTTGAAATACCTATAAAAACTTGTTCCTACATAGTAACTTGCATCTTTGAATGAGAATGTGCTTGCTTACAGCAACGTGCTATATGTTCTGAATGCCCGAATTGGCAATCTGTGTCAAAACTTTGTTCGGAATTATGTGATCCTTACTAGCTGGAAGTAAGGGAGATGGGGCATGAAGTTATTTCTAGGAGTTGGACACATACCAAGTTTAGCTCAGTTCTGGGCATCTTTGAAATACCTATACAAACTTGTTCCTACATAGTAACTTGCATCTTTGAATGAGAATCTGCTTGCTTACAGCAACGTGCTATATGTTCTGAATGCCCGAATTGGGAATCTGTGTCAAAACTTTGTTAGGAATTATGTGATCCTTACTAGCTGGAAGTAAGGGAGATGGGGCATGAAGTTATTTCTAGGAGTTGGACACATACCAAGTTTAGCTCAGTTCTGGGCATCTTTGAAATACCTATACAAACTTGTTCCTACATAGTAACTTGCAACTTTGAATGAAAATGTGCTTGCTTACAGCAACGTGCTATATGTTCTGAATGCCCGAATTGGGAATCTGTGTCAAAACTTTGTTAGGAATTATGTGATCCTTACTAGCTGGAAGTAAGGGAGATGGGGCATGAAGTTATTTCTAGGAGTTGGAGACATACAACGTTTAGCTCAGTTCTGGGCATCTTTGAAATACCTATACAAACTTGTTCCTACATAGTAACTTGCAACTTTGAATGAGAATGTGCTTGCTTACAGCAACTTGCTATATGTTCTGAATGCCCGAATTGGCAATCTGTGTCAAAACTTTGTTAGTAATTATGTGATCCTTACTAGATGGAAGTAAGTGAGATGGGGCATGAAGTTATTTCTAGGAGTTGGAGACATACAACGTTTAGCTCAGTTCTGGGCATCTTTGAAATACCTATACAAACTTGTTCCAACATAGTAACTTGCAACTTTGAATGAGAATGTGCTTGCTTACAGCAACGTGCTATATGTTCTGAATGCCCGAATTGGGAATCTGTGTCAAAATTTTGTTAGAAATTATGTGATCCTTACTAGATGGAAGTTAGGGAGTTGGGGCATGAAGGTATTTCTAGGAGTTGGACACATACCAAGTTTAGCTCAGTTCTGGGCATCTTTAAATACCTATACAAACTTGTTCCTACATAGTAACTTGCATCTTTGAATGAGAATGTGCTTGCTTGCAGCAAAGTGCTATATGTTCTGAATGCCCGATTTGGGAATCTGTGTCAAAACTTTGTTAGGAATTATGTGATCCTTACTAGCTGGAAGTAAGGGAGATGGGGCATGAAGTTATTTCTAGGAGTTGGAGACATACAACGTTTAGCTCAGTTCTGGGCATCTTTGAAATACCTATACAAACTTGTTCCTACATAGTAACTTGCAACTTTGAATGAGAATGTGCTTGCTTGCAGCAACGTGCTATATGTTCTGAATGCCCGATTTGGGAATCTGTGTCAAAACTTTGTTAGGAATTATGTGATCCTTACTAGCTGGAAGTAAGTGAGATGGGGCATGAAATTATTTCTAGGAGTTGGACACATACCAAGTTTAGCTCAGTTCTGGGCATCTTTGAAATACCTATACAAACTTGTTCCTACATAGTAACTTGCAACTTTGAATGAGAATGTGCTTGCTTACAGCAACGTGCTATATGTTCTGAATGCCCGAATTGGGAATCTGTGTCAAAACTTTGTTAGGAATTATGTGGTCCTTATTAGCTGGAAGTAAGGGAGATGGGGCATGAAGTTATTTCTAGGAGTTGGACACATACCAAGTTTAGCTCAGTTCTGGGCATCTTTGAAATACCTATACAAACTTGTTCCTACATAGTAACTTGCAACTTTGAATGAGAATGTGCTTGCTTACAGCAACGTGCTATATGCTCTGAATGCCCGAAAACGGAATCTGTGTCAAAACTTTGTTAGGAATTATGTGATCCTTACTAGCTGGAAGTAAGTGAGATTGGGCATGAAGTTATTTCTAGGAGTTGGAGACATACAACGTTTAGCTCAGTTCTGGGCATCTTTGAAATACCTATACGAACTTGTTCCTACATAGTAACTGGCAACTTTGAATGAGAATGTGCTTGCTTGCAGCATCGTGCTATATGTTCTGAATGCCCGATTTGGGAATCTGTGTCAAAACTTTGTTAGGAATTATGTGATCCTTACTAGCTGGAAGTAAGGGAGATGGAGCATGAATTATTTCTAGGAGTTGGACACATACCAAGATTAGCTCAGTTCTGGGCATCTTTGAAATACCTATACAAACTTGTTCCTACATAGTAACTTGCATCTTTGAATGAGAATGTGCTTGCTTACAGCAACGTGCTATATGTTCTGAATGCCCGAATTGGCAATCTGTGTCAAAACTTTGTTAGGAATTATGTGATCCTTACTAGCTGGAAGTAAGGGAGATGGGGCATGAAGTTATTTCTAGGAGTTGGACACATACCAAGTTTAGCTCAGTTCTGGGCATCTTTGAAATACCTATACAAACTTGTTCCTACATAGTAACTTGCAACTTTGAATGAAAATGTGCTTGCTTACAGCAACGTGCTATATGTTCTGAATGCCCGAATTGGGAATCTGTGTCAAAACTTTGTTAGGAATTATGAGATCCTTACTAGCTGGAAGTAAGGGAGATGGGGCATGAAGTTATTTCTAGGAGTTGGACACATACCAAGTTTAGCTCAGTTCTGGGCATCTTTGAAATACCTATACAAACTTGTTCCTACATAGTAACTTGCAACTTTGAATGAGAATGTGCTTGCTTGCAGCAACGTGCTATATGTTCTGAATGCCCGATTTGGGAATCTGTGTCAAAACTTTGTTAGGAATTATGTGATCCTTACTAGCTGGAAGTAAGGGAGATGGAGCATGAAGTTATTTCTGGGAGTTGGACACATACCAAGTTTAGCTCAGTTCTGGGCATCTTTGAAATACCTATACAAACTTGTTCCTACATAGTAACTTACATCTTTGAATGAGAATGTGCTTGCTTACAGCAACGTGCTATATGTTCTGAATGCCCGAATTGGCAATCTGTGTCAAAACTTTGTTAGGAATTATGTGATCCTTACTAGCTGGAAGTAAGGGAGATGGGGCATGAAGTTATTTCTAGGAGTTGGACACATACAAAGTTTAGCTCAGTTCTGGGCATCTTTGAAATACCTATACAAATTTGTTCCTACATAGCAACTTGCAACTTTGAATGAAAATGTGCTTGCTTACAGCAACGTGCTATATGTTCTGAATGCCCGAATTGGGAATCTGTGTCAAAACTTTGTTAGGAATTATGTGATCCTTACTAGCTGGAAGTAAGTGAGATGGGGCATGAAATTATTTCTAGGAGTTGGACACATACCAAGTTTAGCTCAGTTCTGGGCATCTTTGAAATACCTATACAAACTTGTTCCTACATAGTAACTTGCAACTTTGAATGCGAATGTGCTTGCTTACAGCAACGTGCTATATGTTCTGAATGCCCGAATTGGGAATCTGTGTCAAAACTTTGTTAGGAATTATGTGATCCTTACTAGCTGGAAGTAAGGGAGATGGGGCATGAAGTTATTTCTAGGAGTTGGACACATACCAAGTTTAGCTCAGTTCTGGGCATCTTTGAAATACCTATACAAACTTGTTCCTACATAGTAACTTGCAACTTTGAATGAGAATGTGCTTGCTTACAGCAACGTGCTATATGCTCTGAATGCCCGAAAACGGAATCTGTGTCAAAACTTTTTTAGGAATTATGTGATCCTTACTAGCTGGAAGTAAGTGAGATTGGGCATGAAGTTATTTCTAGGAGTTGGAGACATACAACGTTTAGCTCAGTTCTGGGCATCTTTGAAATACCTGTACGAACTTGTTCCTACATAGTATCTTGCAACTTTGAATGAGAATGTGCTTGCTTGCAGCAACGTGCTATATGTTCTGAATGCCCGATTTGGGAATCTGTGTCAAAATTTTGTTAGGAATTATGTGATCCTTACTAGCTGGAAGTAAGGGAGATGGAGCATGAAGTTATTTCTAGGAGTTGGACACATACCAAGATTAGCTCAGTTCTGGGCATCTTTGAAATACCTATACAAACTTGTTCCTACATAGTAACTTGCATCTTTGAATGAGAATGTGCTTGCTTACAGCAACGTGCTATATGTTCTGAATGCCCGAATTGGCAATCTGTGTCAAAACTTTGTTAGGAATTATGTGATCCTTACTAGCTGGAAGTAAGGGAGATGGGGCATGAAGTTATTTCTAGGAGTTGGACACATACCAAGTTTAGCTCAGTTCTGGGCATCTTTTAAATACCTATACAAACTTGTTCCTACATAGTAACTTGCAACATTGAATGAGAATGTGCTTGCTTACAGCAACGTGCTATATGTTCTGAATGCCCGAATTGGGAATCTGTGTCAAAACTTTGTTAGGAATTATGTGATCCTTACTAGCTGGAAGTAAGGGAGATGGGGCATGAAGTTATTTCTTGGAGTTGGAGACATACCAAGTTTAGCTCAGTTCTGGGCATCTTTGAAATACCTATACAAACTTGTTCCTACATGGTAACTTGCAACTTTGAATGAGAATGTGCTTGCTTGCAGCAACGTGCTATATGTTCTGAATGCCCGATTTGGGAATCTGTGTCAAAACTTTGTTAGGAATTATGTGATCCTTACTAGCTGGAAGTAAGGGAGATGGAGCATGAAGTTATTTCTAGGAGTTGGACACATGCCAAGTTTAGCTCAGTTCTGGGCATCTTTGAAATACCTATACAAACTTGTTCCTACATAGTAACTTGCATCTTTGAATGAGAATGTGCTTGCTTACAGCAACGTGCTATATGTTCTGAATGCCCGAATTGGCAATCTGTGTCAAAACTTTGTTAGGAATTATGTGATCCTTACTAGCTGGAAGTAAGGGAGATGGGGCATGAAGTTATTTCTAGGAGTTGGACACATACAAAGTTTAGCTCAGTTCTGGGCATCTTTGAAATACCTATACAAACTTGTTCCTACATAGTAACTTGCATCTTTGAATGAGAATGTGCTTGCTTACAGCAACGTGCTATATGTTCTGAATGCCCGAATTGGCAATCTGTGTCAAAACTTTGTTAGGAATTATGTGATCCTTACTAGCTGGAAGTAAGGGAGATGGGGCATGAAGTTATTTCTAGGAGTTGGACACATACAAAGTTTAGCTCAGTTCTGGGCATCTTTGAAATACCTATACAAACTTGTTCCTACATAGTAACTTGCAACTTTGAATGAGAATGTGCTTGCTTACAGCAACGTGCTATATGTTCTGAATGCCCGATTTGGGAATCTGTGTCAAAACTTTGTTAGGAATTATGTGATCCTTACTAGCTGGAAGTAAGGGAGATGGGGCATGAAGTTATTTCTTGGAGTTGGACACAAACCAAGTTTAGCTCAGTTCTGGGCATCTTTGAAATACCTATACAAACTTGTTCCTACATAGTAACTTGCAACTTTGAATGAGAATGTGCTTGCTTACAGCAACGTGCTATATGTTCTGAATGCCCGATTTGGGAATCTGTGTCAAAACTTTGTTAGGAATTATGTGATCCTTACTAGCTGGAAGTAAGGGAGATGGGGCATGAAGTTATTTCAAGGAGTTGGAGACATACCAAGTTTAGCTCAGTTCTGGGCATCTTTGAAATACCTATACAAACTTGTTCCTACATAGTAACTTGCAACTTTGAATGAGAATGTGCTTGCTTGCAGCAACGTGCTATATGTTCTGAATGCCCGAATTGGGAATCTGTGTCAAAACTTTGTTAGGAATTATGTGATCCTTACTAGCTGGAAGTAAGGGATATGGAGCATGAAGTTATTTCTAGGAGTTGGACACATACCAAGTTTAGCTCAGTTCTGGGCATCTTTGAAATACCTATACAAACTTGTTCCTACATAGTAACTTGCATCTTTGAATGAGAATGTGCTTGCTTACAGCAACGAGCTACATGTTCTGAATGCCCGAATGGGCAATCTGTGTCAAAACTTTGTTAGGAATTATGTGATCCTTACTAGCTGGAAGTAAGGAAGATGGGGCATGAGGTTATTTCTAGGAGTTGGACACATACCAAGTTTAGCTCAGTTCTGGGCATCTTTGAAATACCTATACAAACTTGTTCCTACATAGTAACTTGCAACTTTGAATGAGAATGTGCTTGCTTACAGCAACGTGCTATATGTTCTGAATGCCCGAATTGGGAATCTGTGTCAAAACTTTGTTAGGAATTATGTGATCCTTACTAGCTGGAAGTAAGGGAGATGGGGCATGAAGTTATTTCTAGGAGTTGGACACATACCAAGTTTAGCTCAGTTCTGGGCATCTTTGAAATACCTATACAAACTTGTTCCTACATAGTAACTTGCAACTTTGAATGAGAATGTGCTTGCTTACAGCAACGTGCTATATGTTCTTAATGCCCGAATTGGGAAACTGTGTCAAAACTTTGTTAGAAATTATGTGATCCTTACTATCTGTAAGTAATTGATATGGGGCATGAAGTTATTTCTAGGAGTTGGACAGATACCAAGTTTAGCTCAGTTCTGGGCATCTTTGAAATACCTATACAAACTTGTTCCTACATACTAACCTCAACTTTGAATGAGAATGTGCTTGCTTACAGCAACGTGCTATATGTTCTGAATGCCCGAATTGGGAATCTGTGTCAAAACTTTGTTAGGAATTATGTGATCCTTACTAGCTGGAAGTAAGGGAGATGGGGCATGAAGTTATTTCTAGGAGTTGGAGACATACCAAGTTTAGCTCAGTTCTGGGCATCTTTGAAATACCTATAAAAACTTGTTCCTACATAGTAACTTGCATCTTTGAATGAGAATGTGCTTGCTTACAGCAACGAGCTATATGTTCTGAATGCCCGAATGGGCAATCTGTGTCAAAACTTTGTTAGGAATTATGTGATCCTTACTAGCTGGAAGTAAGGGAGATGGGGCATTAAGTTATTTCTAGGAGTTGGACACATACCAAGTTTAGCACAGTTCTGGGCATCTTTGAAATACCTATACAAACTTGTTCCTACATAGTAACTTGCAACTTTGAATGAGAATGTGCTTGCTTACAGCAACGTGCTATATGTTCTGAATGCCCGAATTGGGAATCTGTGTCAAAACTTTGTTAGGAATTATGTGATCCTTACTAGCTGGAAGTAAGGGAGATGGGGCATGAAGTTATTTATACGAGTTGGAGACATACCAAGTTTAGCTCAGTTCTGGGCATCTTTGAAATACCTATACAAACTTGTTCCTACATATTAACTTGCAACTTTGAATGAGAATGTGCTTGCTTACAGCAACGTGCTATATGTTCTGAATGCCCGAATTGGGAATCTGTGTCAAAATTTGTTAGGAATTATGTAATCCTTACGAGCTGTAAGTAAGGGAGATGGGGAATGAAGTTATTTCTAGGAGTTGGAGACATACCAAGTTTAGCTCAGTTCTGGGCATCTTTGAAATACCTATACAAACTTGTTCCTACATAGTAACTTGCAACTTTGAATGAGAATGTGCTTGCTTGCAGGAACGTGCTATATGTTCTGAATGCCCGAATTGGGAATCTGTGTCAAAACTTTGTTAGGAATTATGTGATCCTTACTAGCTGGAAGTAAGGGAGATGGGGCATGAAGTTATTTCTTGGAGTTGGAGACATACCAAGTTTAGCTCAGTTCTGGGCATCTTTGAAATACCTATACAAACATGTTCCTACATAGTAACTTGCAACTTTGAATGAGAATGTGCTTGCTTACAGCAACGTGCTATATGTTCTGAATGCCCGAATTGGGAATCTGTGTCAAAATTTGTTAGGAATTATGTGATCCTTACTAGCTGGAAGTAAGGGAGATGGGGCATGAAGATATTTCTAGGAGTTGGACACATACCAAGTTTAGCTCAGTTCTGGGTATCTTTGAAATACCTATACAAACTTGTTCCTACATAGTAACTTGCAACTTTGAATGAGAATGTGATTGCTTACAGCAACGTGCTATATGTTCTGAATGCCCGAATTGGGAATCTGTGTCAAAATTTTTTAGAAAATATGTGATCCTTACTAGCTGGAAGTAAGGGAGATGGGGCATGAAGGTATTTCTAGGAGTTGGAGACATACAACGTTTAGCTCAGTTCTGGGCATCTTTGAAATAGCTATACAATCTTGTTCCTACATAGTAACTTGCAACTTTGAATGAGAATGTGCTTGCTTACAGCAACGTGCTATATGTTCTGAATGCCCGAATTGGGAATATGTGTGAAATCTTGGTTAGGAATTATGTGATCCTTACTAGCTGGAAGTAAGGGAGATGGGGCATGAAGTTATTTCTAGGAGTTGGACACATACCAAGTTTAGCTCAGTTCTGGGCATCTTTGAAATACCTATACAAACTTGTTCCTACATACTAACTTGCAACTTTGAATGAGAATGTGCTTGATTACAGCAACGTGCTATATGTTCTGAATGCCCGAATTGGGAATCTGTGTCAAAATTTGTTAGGAATTATGTGATCCTTACTAGCTGGAAGTAAGGGAGATGGGGCATGAAGTTATTTCTAGGAGTTGGACACATACCAAGTTTAGCTCAGTTCTGGGCATCTTTGAAATACCTGTACAAACTTGTTCCTACATAGTAACTTGCAACTTTGAGTGAGAATGTGCTTGCTTGCAGCAACGTGCTATATGTTCTGAATGCCCGAATTGGGAATCTGTGTCAAAACTTTGTTAGGAATTATGTGATCCTTACTAGCTGGAAGTAAGGGAGATGGGCATGAAGTTATTTCTAGGAGTTGGACACATACCAAGTTTAGCTCAGTTCTGGGCATCTTTGAAATACCTATACAAACTTGTTCCTACATAGTAACTTGCAACTTTGAATGAGAATGTGCTTGCTTACAGCAACGTGCTATATGTTCTGAATGCCCGACTTGGGAATCTGTGTCAAAATTTGTTAGGAATTATGTGATCCTTACTAGCTGGAAGTAAGGGAGTTGGGGCATGAAGGTATTTCTAGGAGTTGGACACAAACCAAGTTTAGCACAGTTCTGGGCATCTTAGAAATACCTATAAAAACTTGTTCCTACATAGTAACTTGCAACTTTGAATGAGAATGTGCTTGCTTGCAGCAACGTGCTATATGCTCTGAATGCCCGAAAAGGGAATCTGTGTCAAAACTTTGTTAGGAATTATGTGATCCTTACTAGCTGGAAGTAAGTGAGATGGGGCATGAAGTTATTTCTAGGAGTTGGAGACATACAACGTTTAGCTCAGTTCTGGGCATCTTTGAAATTCCTATACAAACTTGTTCCTACATAGTAATTTGCAACTTTGAATGAGAATGTGCTTTCTTACAGCAACGTGCTATATGTTCTGAATGCCCGAATTGGGAATGTGTGTCAAAACTTTGTTAGGAATTATGTGATCCTTACTAGCTGGAAGTAAGTGAGATGGGGCATGAAGTTATTTCTAGGAATTGGAGACATACAACGTTTAGCTCAGTTCTGGGCATCTTTGAAATACCTATACAAACTTTTTCCTACATGGTAACTTGCAACTTTGAATGAGAATGTGCTTGCTTACAGCAACGTGCTATATGTTCTGAATGCCCGAATAGGGAATCTGTGTCAAAACTTTGTTAGAAATTATGTGATCCTTACTAGATGGAAGTAAGGGAGTTGGGGCATGAAGTTATTTCTAGGAGTTGGACACATACCAAGTTTAGCACAGTTCTGGGCATCTTTGAAATACCTATACAAACTTGTTCCTACATAGTAACTTGCAACTTTGAATGAGAATGTGCTTGCTTACAGCAACGTGCTATATGTTCTGAATGCCCGAATTGGGAATCTGTGTCAAAACTTTGTTAGGAATTATGTGATCCTTACTAGCTGGAAGTAAGGAAGATGGGGCATGAAGTTATTTCTAGTAGTTGGAGACATACCATGTTTAGCTCAGTTCTGGGCATCTTTGAAATACCTATACAAACTTGTTCCTACATAGTAACTTGCAACTTTGAATGAGAATGTGCTTGCTTGCAGCAACGTGCTATATGTTCTGAATGCCCGAATTGGGAATCTGTGTCAAAATTTGTTAGGAATTATGTGATCCTTACTAGCTGGAAGTAAGGGAGATGGGGCATGAAGTTATTTCTAGGAGTTGGACACATACCAAGTTTAGCTCAGTTCTGGGCATCTTTGAAATACCTATACAAACTTGTTCCTACATAGTAACTTGCAACTTTGAATGAGAATGTGCTTGCTTACAGCAACGTGCTATATGTTCTGAATGCCCGAATTGGGAATCTGTGTCAAAATTTGTTAGGAATTATGTCAGCCTTACGAGCTGGACGTAAGGGAGATGGGGAATGAAGGTATTTCTAGGAGTTGGACACAAACCAAGTTTAGCACAGTTCTGGGCATCTTTGAAATACCTATACAAACTTGTTCCTACATAGTAACTTGCAACTTTGAATGAGAATGTGCTTGCTTACAGCAACGTGCTATATGTTCTGAATGCCCGAATTGGGAATCTGTGTCAAAACTTTGTTAGGAATTATGTGATCCTTACTAGCTGGAAGTAAGGGAGATGGGTCATGAAGATATTTCTAGGAGTTGGAGACATACCAAGTTTAGCTCAGTTCTGGGCATCTTTGAAATACCTATACAAACTTGTTCCTACATAGTAACTTGCAACTTTGAATGAGAATGTGCTTGCTTACAGCAACGTGCTATATGTTCTGAATGCCCGAATTGGGAATCTGTGTCAAAACTTTGTTAGGAATTATGTGATCCTTACTAGCTGGAAGTAAGGGAGATAGGGCATGAAATTATTTCTAGGAGTTGGACACATACCAAGTTTAGCTCAGTTCTGGGCATCTTTGAAATACCTATAGAAACTTGTTCCTACATAGTAACTTGCAACTTTGAATGAGAATGTGCTTGCTTACAGCAACGTGCTATATATTCTTAATGCCCGAATTGGGAATATGTGTCAAAACTTTGTTAGGAATTATGTGATCCTTACTAGCTGGAAGTAAGGGAGATGGGGCATGAAGTTATTTCTAGGAGTTGGACAGATACCAAGTTTAACTCAGTTCTGGGCATCTTTGAAATACCTATACAAACTTGTTCCTACATACTAACTTGCAACTTTGAATGAGAATGTGCTTGCTTACAGCAACGTGCTATATGTTCTGAATGCCCGAATTGGGAATCTGTGTCAAAACTTTGTTAGGAATTATGTGATCCTTACTAGCTGGAAGTAAGGGAGATGGGGCATGAAGTTATTTCTAGGAGTTGGACACATACCAAGTTTAGCTCAGTTCTGGGCATCTTTGAAATACATATACAAACTTGTTCCTACATAGTAACTTGCAACTTTGAATGACAATGTGCTTGCTTGCAGCAAAGTGCTATATGTTCTGAATGCCCGAATTGGGAATCTGTGTCACAACTTTGTTAGGAATTATGTGATCGTTACTAGCTGGAAGTAAGGGAGATGGGGCATGAAGTTATTTCTAGGAGTTGGACACATACCAAGTTTAGCTCAGTTCTGGGCATCTTTGAAATACCTTTACAAACTTGTTCCTACATAGTAACTTGCATCTTTGAATGAGAATGTGCTTGCTTACAGCAACGTGCTATATGTTCTGAATGCCCGAATTGGGAATCTGTGTCAAAACTTTGTTAGGAATTATGTGATCCTTACTAGCTGGAAGTAAGGGAGATGGGGCATGAAGTTATTTCTAGGAGTTGGACACATAGCAAGTTTAGCTCAGTTTTGGGCATCTTTGAAATACCTATACAAACTTGTTCCTACATAGTAACTTACAACTTTCAATGAGAATGTGCTTGCTTGCAGCAACGTGCTATATGTTCTGAATGCCCGAATCGGGAATCTGTGTCAAAATTTGTTAGGAATTATGTGATCCTTACGAGCTGGAAGTAAGGGAGTTGGGGCATGAAGGTATTTCTAGGAGTTGGACACAAACCAAGTTTAGCACAGATCTGGGCATCTTTGAAATACCTATACAAACTTGTTCCTACATAGTAACTTGCAACTTTGAATGAGAATGTGCTTGTTTACAGCAACGTGCTATATGTTCTGAATGCCCGAATTGGGAATCAGTGTCAAAACTTTGTTAGGAATTATGTGATCCTTTCTAGCTGGAAGTAAGGGAGTTGGGGCATGAAGGTGTTTCTAGGAGTTGGACACATAGCAAGTTTAGCTCAGTTCTGGGCATCTTTGAAATACCTATATAAATTTGCTCCTACATAGTAACTTGCAGCTTTGAATGAGAATGTGCTTGCTTGCAGCAACGAGCTATATGTTCTGAATGCCCGAATTGGGAATCTGTGTCAAAATTTGTTAGGAATTATGTGATCCTTACTAGCTGGAAGTAAGGGAGATGGGGCATGAAGTTATTTCTAGGAGTTGGACACATACCAAGTTTAGCTCAGTTCTTGGCATCTTTGAAATACCTATACAAACTTGTTCCTACATAGTAACTTGCAACTTTGAATGAGAATGTGCTTGCTTAGAGCAACGTTCTATATGTTCTGAATGCCCGAATTGGGAATCTGTGTCAAAATTTGTTAGGAATTATGTGATCCTTACTAGCTGGAAGTAAGGGAGTTGGGGCATGAAGGTATTTCTAGGAGTTGGACACATACCAAGTTTAGCACAGTTCTGGGCATCTTTGAAATACCTATACAAAGTTGTTCCTACATAGTAACTTGCAACTTTGAATGAGAATGTGCTTGCTTACAGCAACGTGCTATATGTTCTGAATGCCCGAATTGGGAATCTGTGTCAACTTTGTTAGGAATTATGTGATCCTTACTAGCTGGAAGTAAGGGAGATGGGGAATGAAGTTATTTCTAGGAGGTGGAGACATACCAAGTTTAGCTCAGTTCTGGGCATCTTTGAAATACCTATACAAACTTGTTCCTACATAGTAACTTGCAACTTTGAATGAGAATGTGCTTGCTTGCAGCAACGTGCTATATGTTCTGAATGCCCGATTTGGGAATCTGTGTCAAAACTTTGTTAGGAATTATGTGATCCTTACTAGCTGGAAGTAAGGGAGATGAGGCATGAAGTTATTTCTAGGAGTTGGACACATACCAAGTTTAGCTCAGTTCTGGGCATCTTTGAAATACCTATACAAACTTGTTCCTACATAGTAACTTGCATCTTTGAATGAGAATGTGCTTGCTTACAGCAACGTGCTATATGTTCTGAATGCCCGAATTGGGAATCTGTGTCAAAACTTTGTTAGGAATTATGTGATCATTACTAGATGGAAGTAAGGGAGTTGGGGCATGAAGGTATTTCTAGGAGTTGGACACATACCAAGTTTAGCACAGTTGTGGGCATCTTTGAAATTCCTATACAAACTAGTTCCTACATAGTAACTTGCAACTTTGAATGAGAATGTGCTTGCTTACAGCAACGTGCTATATGTTCTGAATGTCCGAATTGGGAATCTGTGTCAAAACTTTGTTAGGAATTATGTGATCCTTACTAGCTGGAAGTAAGGGAGATGGGGCATGAAGTTATTTCTAGGAATTGGAGACATACCAAGTTTAGCCTCAGTTCTGGGCATCTTTGAAATACCTATACAAACTTGTTCTTACATAGTAACTTGCAACTTTGAATGAGAATGTGCTTGCTTACAGCAACGTGCTATATGTTCTGAATGCCCGAATTGGGAATCTGTGTCAAAACTTTGTTAGGAATTATGTGATCCTTAGTAGCTGGAAGTAAGGGAGATGGGGCATGATGTTATTTCTAGGAGTTGGAGACATACAACGTTTAGCTCAGTTCTGGGCATCTTTGAAATACCTATACAAACTTGTTCCTACATAGTAACTTGCAACTTTGAATGAGAATGTGCTTGCTTGCAGCAACGTGCTATATGATCTGAATGTCCGAATTGGGAATCTGTGTGAAAAATTTGTTAGGAATTATGTGATCCTTACAAGCTGGAAGTAAGGGAGATGGAGCATGAAGTTATTTCTAGGAGTTGGACACATACCAAGTTTAGCTCAGTTCTGGGCATCTTTGAAATACCTATACAAACTTGTTCCTACATAGTAACTTGCATCTTTGAATGAGAATGTGCTTGCTTACAGCAACGTGCTATATGTTCTGAATGCCCGAATTGGGAATATGTGTCAAAACTTTGTTAGGAATTATGTGATCCTTACTAGATGGAAGTAAGGGAGTTGGGGCATGAAGGTATTTCTAGGAGTTCTACACATACCAAGTTTAGCACAGTTCTGGGCATCTTTGAAATACCTATACAAACTTGTTCCTACATAGTAACTTGCAACTTTGAATGAGAATGTGCTTGCTTACAGCAACGTGCTATATGTTCTGAATGCCCGAATTGGGAATCTGTGTCAAAATTTGTTAGGAATTATGTGATCCTTACTAGCTGGAAGTAAGGGAGTTGGGGCATGAAGGTATTTCTAGGAGTTGGACACAAACCAAGTTTAGCACAGTTCTGGGCATCTTTGAAATACCTATACAAACTTGTTCCTACATAGTAACTTGCAACTTTGAATGAGAATGTGCTTGCTTACAGCAACGTGCTATATGTTCTGAATGCCCGAATTGGGAATCTGTGTCAAAACTTTGTTAGGAATTATGTGATCCTTACTAGCTGGAAGTAAGGGAGATGGGGCATGAAGTTATTTCTAGGAGTTGGACACATACCAAGTTTAGCTCAGTTCTGGGCATCTTTGAAATACCTATACAAACTTGTTCCTACATAGTACCTTGCCTCTTTGAATGAGAATGTGCTTGCTTACAACAACGTGCTATATGTTCTGAATGCCCGAATTGGGAATCTGTGTCAAAACTTTGTTAGGAATTATGTGATCCTTACTAGCTGGAAGTAAGGGAGATGGGGCATGAAGTTATTTCTAGGAGTTGGACACATACCAAGTTTAGCTCAGTTCTGGGCATCTTTGAAATACCTATACAAACTTGTTCCTACATAGTAACTTGCAACTTTGAATGAGAATGTGCTTGCTTGCAGCAACGTGCTATATGTTCTGAATGCCCGAATTGGGAATCTGTGTCAAAATTTGTTAGGAAATATGTGATCCTTACGAGCTGGAAGTAGGGGAGTTGGGGCATGAAGCTGTTTCTAGGAGGTGGAGACATACCAAGTTTAGCTCAGTTCTGGGCATCTTTGAAATACCTATACAAACTTGTTCCTACCTAGTAACTTGCATCTTTGAATGAGAATGTGCTTCCTTACAACAACGTGCTATATGTTCTGAATGCCCGAATTGGGAATCTGTGTCAAAACTTTGTTAGGAATTATGTGATCTTTACTAGATGGAAGTAAGTGAGTTGGGGCATGAAGGGATTTCTAGGAGTTGGACACATACCAAGTTTAGCACAGTTCTGGGCATCTTTGAAATACCTATACAAACTTGTTCCTACATAGTAACTTGCAACTTTGAATGAGAATGTGCTTGCTTACAGCAACGTGTTATATGTTCTGAATGCCCGAATTGGGAATCTGTGTCAAATCTTTGTTAGGAATTATGTGATCCTTACTAGCTGGAAGTAAGGGTGATGGGGCATGAAGTTATTTCTAGGAGTTGGAGACATACCAAGTTTAGCTCACTTCTGGGCATCTTTGAAATACCTATACAAACTTGTTCTTACATAGTAACTTGCATCTTTGAATGAGAATGTACTTGCTTACAGCAATGTGCTATATGTTCTGAATGCCCGAATTGGGAATCTGTGTCAAAACTTTGTTAGGATTTATGTAATCCTTAGTAGCTGGAAGTAAGGGAGATGGGGCATGAAGTTATTTCTAGGAGTTGGAGACATACAAGGTTTAGCTCAGTTCTGGGCATCTTTGAAATACCTATACAAACTTGTTCCTACATAGTAACTTGCAACTTTTAATGAGAATGTGCTTGCTTGCAGCAACGTGCTATATGATCTGAATGTCCGAATTGGGAATTTGTGTCAAAACTTTGTTAGGAATTATGTGATCCTTACTAGCTGGAAGTAAGGGAGATGGAGCATGAAGTTATTTCTAGGAGTTGGAGACATACCAAGTTTAGCTCAGTTCTGGGCATCTTTGAAATACCTATACAAACTTGTTCCTACATAGTAACTTGCATCTTTGAATGAGAATGTGCTTGCTTACAGCAACGTGCTATATGTTCTGAAGGCCCGAATTGGGAATCTGTGTCAAAATTTGTTAGGAATTATGTGATCCTTACTAGCTGGAAGTAAGGGAGTTGGGGCATGAAGGTATTTCTAGGAGTTGGACACATACCATGTTTAGCATAGTTCTGGGCATCTTTGAAATACCTATACAAACTTGTTCCTACATAGTAACTTGCAACTTTGAATGAGAATGTGCTTGCTTACAGCAACGTGCTATATGCTCTGAATGCCCGAAAAGGGAATCTGTGTCAAAACTTTGTTAGGAATTATGTGATCCTTACTAGCTGGAAGTAAGTGAGATGGGGCATGAAGTTATTTCTAGGAGTTGGAGACATACAACGTTTAGCTCAGTTCTGGGCATCTTTGAAATACCTATACAAACTTGTTCCTACATAGTAAATTGCAACTTTGAATGAGAGTGTGCTTGCTTGCAGCAACGTGCTATATGTTCTGAATGCCCGAATTGGGAATCTGTGTCAAAACTTTGTTAGGAATTATGTGATCCTTACTAGCTGGAAGTAAGGGAGATGGGGCATGAAGTTATTTCTAGGAGTTGGAGACATACCAAGTTTAGCTCAGTTCTGGGCATCTTTGTAATACCTATACAAACTTGTTCCTACATAGTAACTTGCAACTTTGAATGAGAATATGCTTGCTTACAGCAACGTGCTATATGTTCTGAATGCCCGAATTGGGAATCTGTGTCAAAACTTTGTTAGGAATTATGTGATCCTTACTAGCTGGAAGTAAGGGAGATGGGGCATGAAGTTATTTCTAGGAGTTGGAGACACACCAAGTTTAGCTCAGTTCTGGGCATCTTTGAAATACCTATACAAACTTGTTCCTACATAGTAACTTGCAACTTTGAATGAGAATGTGCTTGCTTACAGCAACGTGCTGTATGTTCTGAATGCCCGAATTGGGAATCTGTGTCAAATCTTTGTTAGGAATTATGTGATCCTTACTAGCTGGAAGTAAGTGAGATCGGGCATGAAATTATTTCTAGGTGTTGGACACATACCAAGTTTAGCTCAGTTCTGGGCATCTTTGAAATACCTATACAAACTTGTTCCTACATAGTAACTTGCAACTTTGAATGAGAATGTGCTTGCTTGCAGCAACGTGCTATATGTTCTGAATGCCCGAATTGGGAATCTGTGTCAAAACTTTGTTAGGAATTATGTGATCATTATAGCTGGAAGTAAGGGAGATGGGGCATGAAGTTATTTCCAGGAGTTGGACACATACCAATTTTAGCTCAGTTCTGGGCATCTTTGAAATACCTATACAAACTTGTTCCTACATAGTAACTTGCATCTTTGAATGAGAATGTGCTTGCTTACAGCAACGTGCTATATGTTCTGAATGCCCGAATTGGGAATCTGTGTCAAAACTTTGTTAGGAATTATGTGATCCTTACTAGCTGGAAGTAAGGGAGATGGGGCATGAAGTTATTTCTAGGAGTTGGACACATACCAAGTTTAGCTCAGTTCTGGGCATCTTTGAAATACGTATACAAACTTGTTCCTACATAGTAACTTGCAACTTTGAATGAGAATGTGCTTGCTTGCAGCAACGTGCTATATATTCTGAATGCCCGAATTGGGAATCTGTGTCAAAATTTGTTAGGAAATATGTGATCCTTACGAGCTGGAAGTAAGGGAGTTGGGGCATGAAGGTGTTTCTAGGAGTTGGACACAAACCAAGTTTAGCACAGTTCTGGGCATCTTTGAAATACCTATACAAACTTGTTCTTACATAGTAACTTGCAACTTTGAATGAGAATGTGCTTGCTTACAGCAACGTGCTATATGTTCTGAATGCCCGAATTGGGAATCTGTGTCAAAACTTTGTTAGGAATTCTGTGATCCTTACTAGCTGGAAGTAAGGGAGATGGGGAATGAAGTTATTTCTAGGAGGTGGAGACATACCAAGTTTAGGTCAGTTCTGGGCATCTTTGAAATACCTATACAAACTTGTTCCTACCTAGTAACTTGCATCTTTGAATGAGAATGTGCTTCCTTTCAGCAACGTGCTATATGTTCTGAATGCCCGAATTGGGAATATGTGTCAAAACTTTGTTAGGAATTATGTGATCCTTACTAGATGGAAGTAAGGGAGTTGGGGCATGAAGGGATTTCTAGGAGTTGGACACATACCAAGTTTAGCACAGTTCTGGGCATCTTTGAAATACCTATACAAACTTGTTCCTACATAGTAACTTGCAACTTTGAATGAGAATGTGCTTGCTTACAGCAACGTGCTATATGTTCTGAATGCCTGAATTGGGAATATGTGTCAAAACTTTGTTAGGAATTATGTGATCCTTACTAGCCGGAAGTAAGGGAGATGGGGCATGAAGTTATTTCTAGGAGTTGGAGACATACCATTTTAGCTCAGTTCTGGGCATCTTTGAAATACCTATACAAACTTGTTCCTACATAGTAACTTGCAACTTTGAATGAGAATGTGCTTGCTTGCAGCAACGTGCTATATGTTCTGAATGCCCGAATTGGGAATCTGTGTCAAAACTTTGTTAGGAATTATGTGATACTTACTAGCTGGAAGTAAGGGAGATTGGGCATGAAGTTATTTCTAGGAGTTGGAGACATACAACGTTTAGCTCAGTTCTGGGCATCTTTGAAATACCTATACAAACTTGTTCCTACATAGTAACTTGCAACTTTGAATGAGAATGTGCTTGCTTACAGCAACGTGCTATATGTTCTGAATGCCCGAATTGGGAATCTGTGTCAAAATTTGTTAGGAATTATGTGATCCTTACTAGCTGGAAGTAAGGGAGTTGGGGCATGAAGATATTTCTAGGAGTTGGACACATAACAAGTTTAGCTCAGTTCTGGGCATCTTTGAAATACCTATACAAACTTGTTCCTACATAGTAACTTGCAACTTTGAATGAGAAAGTGCTTGCTTACAGCAACGTGCTATATGTTCTGAATGCCCGAATTGGGAATCTGTGTCAAAATTTGTTAGGAATTATGTGATCCTTACTAGCTGGAAGTAAGGGAGTTGGGGCATGTAGGTATTTCTAGGAGTTGGAGACATACAACGTTTAGCTGAGTTCTGGGCATCTTTGAAATTGCTATACAATCTTGTTCCCACATAGTAACTTGCAACTTTGAATGAGAATGTGCTTGCTTACAGCAACGTGCTATATGTTCTGAATGCCCGAATTGGGAATCTGTGTCAAAACTTTGTTAGGAATTATGTGATGGAAGTAAGGGTGTTGGGGCATGAAGGTATTTCTGGGAGTTGGACACATACCAAGTTTAGCACAGTTCTGGGCATCTTTGAAATACCTATACAAACTTGTTCCTACATAGTAACTTGCAACTTTGAATGAGAATTTGCTTGCTTACAGCAACGTGCTATATGGTCTGAATGCCCGAATTGAGAATCTGTGTCAAAACTTTGTTAGCAATTATGTGATCCTTACTAGCTGGAAGTAAGGGAGATGGGGCATGAAGTTATTTCTAGGAGTTGGAGACATACCAAGTTTAGCTCAGTTCTGGGCATCTTTGAAATACCTATACAAACTTGTTCCTACATAGTAACTTGCAACTTTGAATGAGAATGTGCTTGCTTACAGCAACGTGCTATATGTTCTGAATGCCCGAATTGGGAATCTGTGTCAAAACTTTCTTAGGAATTATGTGATCCTTACTAGCTGGAGTAAGGGAGATGGGGCATGAAATTATTTCTAGGAGTTGGAGACATACCAAGTTTAGCTCACTTCTGGGCATCTTTGAAATACCTATACAAACTTGTTCCTACATAGTAACTTGCAACTTTAAATGAGAATGTGCTTGCTTGCAGCAACGTACTATATGTTCTGAATGCCCGAATTGGGAATCTGTGTCAAAACTTTGTTAGGAATTATGTGATCCTTACTAGCTGGAAGTAAGGGAGATGGGGCATGAAGTTATTTCTAGTAGTTGGACACATACCAAGTTTAGCTCAGTTCTGGGCATCTTTGAAATACCTATACAAACTTGTTCCTACATAGTAACTTGCATCTTTGAATGAGAATGTGCTTGCTTACAGCAACGGGCTATATGTTCTTAATGTCCGAATTGGGAATCTGTGTCAAAACTTTGTTAGGAATTATGTGATCCTTACTAGCTGGAAGTAAGCGAGATGGGACATGAAGTTATTTCTAGGAGTTGGACACATACGAAGTTTAGCTCAGTTCTGGGCATCTTTGAAATACCTATACAAACTTGTTCCTACATAGTAACTTGCAAATTTGAATGAGAATGTGCTTGCTTGCAGCAACGTGCTATATGTTCTGAATGCCCGAATTGGGAATCTGTGTCAAAATTTGTTAGGAAATATGTGATCCTTACGAGCTGGAAGTAAGGGAGTTGGGGCATGAAGGTGTTTCTAGGAGTTGGACACAAACCAAGTTTAGCACAGTTCTGGGCATCTTTGAAATGCCTATACAAACTTGTTCCTACATAGTAACTTGCAACTTTGAATGAGAATGTGCTTGCTTACAGCAACGTGCTATATGTTCTGAATGCCCGAATTGGGAATCTGTGTCAAAACTTTGTTAGGAATTATGTGATCCTTACTAGCTGGAAGTAAGTGAGATGGGGCATGAAGTTATTTCTAGGAGTTGGAGACATACCAAGTTTAGCTCAGTTCTGGGCATCTTTGAAATACCTATACAAACTTGTTCCTACATAGTAACTTGCAACTTTGAATGAGAATGCGCTTGCTTACAGCAACGTGCTATATGTTCTGAATGCCCGAATTGGGAATCTGTGTCAAAACTTTGTTAGGAATTATGTGATCCTTACTAGCTGGAAGTAAGTGAGATGGGGCATGAAGTTATTTCTAGGAGTTGGAGACATACAACGTTTAGCTCAGTTCTGGGCATCTTTGAAATACCTATACAAACTTGTTCCTACATAGTAACTTGCATCTTTAAATGAGAATGTGCTTGCTTACAGCAACGTGCTATATGTTCTGAATGCCCGAATTGGGAATCTGTGTCAACATTTGTTAGGAATTATGTGATCCTTACTAGCTGGAAGTAAGGGAGTTGGGGCATGAAGATATTTCTAGGAGTTGGACACATACCAAGTTTAGCACAGTTCTGGGCATCTTTGAAATACCTATACAAACTTGTTCCTACATAGTAACTTGCAACTTTAAATGAGAATGTGCTTGCTTACAGCAACGTGCTATATGTTCTGAATTCCCGAATTGGGAATCTGTGTCAAAACTTTGTTAGGAATTATGTGATCCTTACTAGCTGGAAGTAAGTGAGATGGGGCATGAAGTTATTTCTAGGAGTTGGAGACATACCAAGTTTAGCTCAGTTCTGGGCATCTTTGAAATACCTATACAAACTTGTTCCTACATAGTAACTTGCAACTTTGAATGAGAATGTGCTTGCTTACAGCAACGTGCTATATGTTCTGAATGCCCGAGTTGGGAATCTGTGTCAAAATTTTTTAGGAATTATGTGATCCTTACTAGCTGGAAGTAAGGGAGTTGGGGCATGAAGGTATTTCTAGGAGTTGGACACATACCAAGTTTAGCACAGTTCTGGGCATCTTTGCAACACCTATACAAACCTGTTCCTACATAGTAACTTGCAACTCTGAATGAGAATGTGCTTGCTTACAGCAACGTGCTATATGTTCTGAATGCCCGAATTGGGAATCTGTGTCAAAACTTTGTTAGGAATTTTGTGATCTTTACTAGCTGGAAGTAAGTGAGATGGGGCATGAATTTATTTCTAGGAGTTGGAGACATACAACGTTTAGCTCAGTTCTGGGCATCTTTGAAATACCTATACAAACTTGTTCCTACATAGTAACATGCAACATTGAATGAGAATGTGCTTGCTTACAGCAACGTGCTATATGTTCTGAATGCCCGAATAGGGAATCTGTGTCAAAACTTTGTTTGAAATTATGTGATCCTTACTAGATGGAAGTAAAGGAGTTGGGGCATGAAGGTATTTCGAGGAGTTGGACACATACCAAGTTTAGCACAGTTCTGGGCATCTTTGAAATACCTATACAAACCTGTTCCTACATAGTAACTTGCATCTTTGAATGAGAATGTGCTTGCTTACAGCAACGTGCTATATGTTCTGAATGCCCGAATTGGGAATATGTGTCAAAACTTTGTTAGGAATTATGTGATCCTTACTAGCTGGAAGTAAGGGAGATGGGGCATGAAGTTATTTCTTGGAGTTGGACACATACCATGTTTAGCTCAGTTCTGGGCATCTTTGAAATACCTATACAAACTTGTTCCTACATAGTAACTTGCAACTTTGAATGAGAATGTGCTTGCTTACAGCAACGTGTTATATGTTCTGAATGCCCGAATTGGGAATCTGTGTCAAAATTTGTTAGGAATTATGTGATCCTTACTAGCTGGAAGTAAGGGAGTTGGGGCATGAAGGTATTTCTAGTAGTTGGACAAATACCAAGTTTAGCACAGTTCTGGGCATCTTTGAAATACCTGTACAAACTTGTTCCTACATAGTAACTTGCAACTGTGAATGAGAATGTGCTTGCTTACAGCAATGTGCTATATGCTCTGAATGCCCGAAAAGGGAATCAGTGTCAAAACTTTGTTAGGAATTATGTGATCCTTACTAGCTGGAAGTAAGTGAGATGGGGCATGAAGTTATTTCTAGGAGTTGGAGACATACAACGTTTAGCTCAGTTCTGGGCATCTTTGAAATACCTATACAAACTTGTTCCTACATAGTAACTTGCAACTTTGAATGAGAATGTGCTTGCTTACAGCAACGTGCTATATTGCCTGAATGCCCGAAAAGGGAATCTGTGTCAAAACTTTGTTAGGAATTATGTGATCCTTACTAGCTGGAAGTAAGTGAGATGGGGAATGAAGTTATTTCTAGGATTTGGACACATACCAAGTTTAGCACAGTTCTGGGCATCTTTGAAATACCTATACAAACTTGTTCCTACATAGTAACTTGCAACTTTGAATGAGAATGTGCTTGCTTACAGCAACGTGCTATATGTTCTGAATGCCCGAATTGGAAATCTGTGTCAAAATTTGTTAGGAATTATGTGATCCTTACTAACTGGAAGTGAGGGAGTTGGGGCATGAAGGTATTTCTAGGAGTTGGAGACATACAAAGTTTAGCTCAGTTCTGGGCATCTTTGAAATACCTATACAATCTTGTTCTTACATAGTAACTTGCAACTTTCAATGAGAATGTGCTTGCTTACAGCAACGTGCTATATGTTCTGAATGCCCGAATTGGGAATCTGTGTCAAAACTTTGTTAGGAATTATGTGATCCTTACTAGCTGGAAGTAAGGGAGATGGGGCATGAAGTTATTTCTAGGAGTTGGACACATACCAAGTTTAGCTCAGTTCTGGGCATCTTTGAAATACCTATACAAACTTGTTCCTACATAGTAACTTGCAACTTTGATTGAGAATGTGCTTGCTTACAGCAACGTGCTATATGTTCTGAATGCCCAAATTGGGAATCTGTGTCAAATCTTTGTTAGGAATAATGTCATCCTTACTAGCTGGAAGTAAGGGAGATGGGGCATGAAGTTATTTCTAGGAGTTGGACACATACCAAGTTTAGCTCAGTTCTGGGCATCTTTGAAATACCTATACAAACTTGTTCCTACATAGTAACTTGCAACTTTGAGAATGTGCTTGCTTACAGCAACGTGCTATATGTTCTGAATGCCCGAATTGGGAATCTGTGTCAAAACTTTGTTAGGAATTATGTGATCCTTACTAGCTGGAAGTAAGGGAGATGGAGCATGAATTTATTTCTAGGAGTTGGACACATACCAAGTTTAGCTCAGTTCTGGGCATCTTTGAAATACCTATACAAACTTGTTCCTACATAGTAACTTGCATCTTTGAATGAGAATGTGCTTGCTTACAGCAACGTGCAATATGTTCTGAATGCCCGAATTGGGAATATGTGTCAAAACTTTGTTAGGAATTATGTGATCCTTACTAGCTGGAAGTAAGGGAGATGGGGCATGAAGTTATTTCTTGGAGTTGGACACATACTAAGTTTAGCTCAGTTCTGGGCATCTTTGAAATGCCTATACAAACTTGTTCCTACATAGTAACTTGCAACTTTGAATGAGAATGTGCTTGCTTACAGCAACGTGTTATATGTTCTGAATGCCCGAATTGGGAATCTCTGTCAAAATTTGTTAGGAATTATGTGATCCTTACTAGCTGGATGTAAGGGAGTTGAGACATGAAGGTATTTCTAGTAGTTGGACACATACCAACTTTAGCACAGTTCTGGGCATCTTTGAAATACCTATACAAACTTGTTCCTACATAGTAACTTGCAACTTTGAATGAGAATGTGCTTGCTTAAAGCAACGTGCTATATGCTCTGAATGCCCGAAAAGGGAATCTGTGTCAAAACTTTGTTAGGAATTATGTGATCCTTACTAGCTGGAAGTAAGTGAGATGGGGCATGAAGTTTTTTCTTGGAGTTGGAGACATACAACGTTTAGCTCAGTTCTGGGCATCTTTGAAATACCTATACAAACTTGTTCCTACATAGTAACTTGCAACTTTGAATGAGAATGTGCTTGCTTACAGCAACGTGCTATATGTTCTGAATGCCCGAATTGGGAATCTGTGTCAAAACTTTGTTAGGAATTATGTGTTCCTTACTAGCTGGAAGTAAGGGAGATGGGGCATGAAGTTATTCCTAGGAGTTGGAGACATACAACGTTTAGCTCAGTTCTGGGCATCTTTGAAATACCTATGCAAACTTGTTCCTACATAGTAACTTGCAACTTTGAATGAGAATGTGCTTGCTTACAGCAACGTGCTATATGTTCTGAATGCCCGAATTGGGAATCTGTGTCAAAATTTGTTAGGAATTATGTGATCCTTACTAACTGGAAGTGAGGGAGTTGGGGCATGAAGGTATTTCTAGGAGTTGGACACAAACCAAGTTTAGCACAGTTCTGGGCATCTTAGAAATACCTATACAAACTTGTTCCTACATAGTAACTTGCAACTTTGAATGAGAATGTGCTTTCTTACAGCAACGTGCTACGTGCTCTGAATGCCCGAAAAGGGAATCTGTGTCAAAACTTTGTTAAGAATTATGTGATCCTTACTAGCTGGAAGTAAGTGAGATGGGGAATGAAGTTATTTCTAGGAGTTGGACACATACCAAGTTTAGCACAGTTCTGGGCATCTTTGAAATACCTATACAAACTTGTTCCTACATAGTAACTTGCAACTTTGAATGAGAATGTGCTTGCTTACAGCAACGTGCTATATGTTCTGAATGCCCGAATTGGGAATCTGTGTCAAAATTTGTTAGGAATTATGTGATCCTTACTAACTGGAAGTAAGGGTGTGGGGCATGAAGGTATTTCTAGGAGTTGGACACAAACCAAGTTTAGCACAGTTCTGGGCATCTTAGAAATACCTATACAAACTTGTTCCTACATAGTAACTTGCAACTTTGAATGAGAATGTGCTTGCTTACAGCAACGTGCTATATGCTCTGAATGCCCGAAAAGGGAATCTGTGTCAAAACTTTGTTAGGAATTATGTGATCCTTACTAGCTGGAAGTAAGTGAGATGGGGAATGAAGTTATTTCTAGGAGTTGGACACATACCAAGTTTAGCACAGTTCTGGGCATCTTTGAAATACCTATACAAACTTGTTCCTACATAGTAACTTGCAACTTTGAATGAGAATGTGCTTGCTTACAGCAACGTGCTATATGTTCTGAATGCCCCAATTGGGAATCTGTGTCAAAACTTTGTTAGGAATTATGTGATCCTTACTAGATGGAAGTAAGGGAGATGGGGCATGAAGTTATTTCTAGGAGTTGGAGACATACAACGTTTAGCTCAGTTCTGGGCATCTTTGAAATACCTATACAAACTTGTTCCTACATAGTAACTTGCAACTTTGAATGAGAATGTGCTTGCTTACAGCAACGTGCTATATGTTCTGAATGCCCGAATAGGGAATCTGTGCCAAACTTTGTTAGGAATTATGTAATCCTTACTAGCTGGAAGTAAGGGAGTTGGGGCATGAAGATATTTCTAGGAGTTGGACACATACCAAGTTTAGCACAGTTCTGGGCATCTTTGAAATACCTATACAAACTTGTTCCTACATAGTAACTTGCAACTTTGAATGAGAATGTGCTTGTTTACAGCAACGTGCTATATGTTCTGAATTCCCGAATTGGGAATCTGTGTCAAAACTTTGTTAGGAATTATGTGATCCTTACTAGCTGGAAGTAAGTGAGATGGGGCATGAAGTTATTTCTAGGAGTTGGAGACATACCACGTTTAGCTCAGTTCTGGGCATCTTTGAAATACCTATACAAACTTGCTCCTACATAGTAACTTGCAACTTTGAATGAGAATGTGCTTGCTTACAGCAACGTGCTATATGTTCTGAATGCCCGAATTGGGAATCTGTGTCAAAATTTTTTAGGAATTATGTGATCCTTACTAGCTGGAAGTAAGGGAGTTGGGGCATGAAGGTATTTCTAGGAGTTGGACACATACCAAGTTTAGCACAGTTCTGGGCATCTTTGAAACACCTATACAAACCTGTTCCTACATAGTAACTTGCAACTTTGAATGAGAATGTGCTTGCTTACAGCAACGTGCTATATGTTCTGAATGCCCGAATTGGGAATCTGTGTCAAAACTTTGTTAGGAATTATGTGATCCTTACTAGCTGGAAGTAAGTGAGATGGGGCATGAAGTTATTTCTAGGAGTTGGAGACATAAAACGTTTAGCTCAGTTCTGGGCATCTTTGAAATACCTATACAAACTTGTTCCTACATAGTAACTTGCAACTTTGAATGAGAATGTGCTTGCTTACAGCAACGTGCTATATGTTCTGAATGCCCGAATAGGGAATCTGTGTCAAAACTTTGTTTGAAATTATGTGATCCTTACTAGATGGAAGTGAGGGAGTTGGGACATGAAGGTATTTCTAGGAGTTGGACACATACCAAGTTTGGCACAGTTCTGGGCATCTTTGAAATACCTATACAAACTTGTTCCTACATAGTAACTTGCAACTTTGAATGAGAATGTGCTTGCTTACAGCAACGTGCTATATGTTCTGAATGCCCGAATTGGGAATCTGTGTCAAAATTTTGTTAGGAATTATGTGATCCTTACTAGCTGGAAGTAAGTGAGATGGGGCATGAAGTTATTTCTAGGAGTTGGAGACATACAACGTTTAGCTCAGTTCTGGGCATCTTTGAAATACCTATACAAACTTGTTCCTACATAGTAACTTGCTACTTTCAATGAGAATGTGCTTGCTTACAGCAACGTGCTATATGTTCTGAATGCCCGAATTGGGAATCTGTGTCAAAACTTTGTTAGGAATTATGTGATCCTTACTAGCTGGAAGTAACCGACTTGGGGTATGAAGGTATTTCTAGGAGTTGGACACATACCAAGTTTAGCACAGTTCTGGGCATCTTTGAAATACCTATACAAACCTGTTCCTACATAGTAACTTGCAACTTTGAATGAGAATGTGCTTGCTTACAGCAACGTGCTATATGTTCTGAATGCCCGAATTGGGAATCTGTGTCAAAACTTTGTTAGGAATTATGTGATCCTTACTAGCTGGAAGTAAGTGAGATGGGGCATGAAGTTATTTCTAGGAGTTGGAGACATACCAAGTTTAGCTCAGTTCTGGGCATCTTTGAAATACCTATACAAACTTGTTCCTACATAGTAACTTGCAACTTTGAATGAGAATGTGCTTGCTTACAGCAACGTGCTATATGTTCTGAATGCCCGAATAGGGAATCTGTGTCAAAACTTTGTTTGAAATTATGTGATCCTTACTAGATGGAAGTAAAGGAGTTGGGGCATGAAGGTATTTCGAGGAGTTGGACACATACCAAGTTTAGCACAGTTCTGGGCATCTTTGAACTACCTATACAAACCTGTTCCTACATAGTAACTTGCATCTTTGAATGAGAATGTGCTTGCTTACAGCAACGTGCTATATGTTCTGAATGCCCGAATTGGGAATATGTGTCAAAACTTTGTTAGGAATTATGTGATCCTTACTAGCTGGAAGTAAGGGAGATGGGGCATGAAGTTATTTCTTGGAGGTGGACACATACCAAGTTTAGCTCAGTTCTGGGCATCTTTGAAATGCCTATACAAACTTGTTCCTACATAGTAACTTGCAACTTTGAATGAGAATGTGCTTGCTTACAGCAACATGTTATATGTTCTGAATGCCCGAATTGGGAATCTGTGTCAAAATTTGTTAGGAATTATGTGATCCTTACTAGCTGGAAGTAAGGGAGTTGGGGCATGAAGGTATTTCTAGTAGTTGGACACATACCAAGTTTAGCACAGTTCTGGGCATCTTTGAAATACCTGTACTAACTTGTTCCTACATAGTAACTTGCAACTGTGAATGAGAATGTGCTTGCTTACAGCAATGTGCTATATGCTCTGAATGCCCGAAAAGGGAATCAGTGTCAAAACTTTGTTAGGAATTATGTGATCCTTACTAGCTGGAAGTAAGTGAGATGGGGCATGAAGTTATTTCTAGGAGTTGGAGACATACAACGTTTAGCTCAGTTCTGGGCATCTTTGAAATACCTATACAAACTTGTTCCTACATAGTAACTTGCAACTTTGAATGAGAATGTGCTTGCTTACAGCAACGTGCTATATTGCCTGAATGCCCGAAAAGGGAATCTGTGTCAAAACTTTGTTAGGAATTATGTGATCCTTACTAGCTGGAAGTAAGTGAGATGGGGAATGAAGTTATTTCTAGGATTTGGACACATACCAAGTTTAGCACAGTTCTGGGCATCTTTGAAATACCTATACAAACTTGTTCCTACATAGTAACTTGCAACTTTGAATGAGAATGTGCTTGCTTACAGCAACGTGCTATATGTTCTGAATGTCCGAATTGGGAATCTGTGTCAAAATTTGTTAGGAATTATGTGATCCTTACTAACTGGAAGTGAGGGAGTTGGGGCATGAAGGTTTTTCTATGAGTTGGAGACATACAACGTTTAGCTCAGTTCTGGGCATCTTTGAAATACCTATACAATCTTGTTCTTACATAGTAACTTGCAAGTTTCAATGAGAATGTGCTTGCTTACAGCAACGTGCTATATGTTCTGAATGCCCGAATTGGGAATCTGTGTCAAAACTTTGTTAGGAATTATGTGATCCTTACTAGCTGGAAGTAAGGGAGATGGGGCATGAAGTTATTTCTAGGAGTTGGAGACATACCAAGTTTAGCTCAGTTCTGGGCATCTTTGAAATACCTATACAAACTTGTTCCTACATAGTAACTTGCAACTTTGATTGAGAATGTGCTTGCTTACAGCAACGTGCTATATGTTCTGAATGCCCAAATTGGGAATCTGTGTCAAATCTTTGTTAGGAATTATGTCATCCTTACTAGCTGGAATTAAGGGAGATGGGGCATGAAGTTATTTCTAGGAGTTGGACACATACCAAGTTTAGCTCAGTTCTGGGCATCTTTGAAATACCTATACAAACTTGTTCCTACATAGTAACTTGCAACTTTGAGAATGTGCTTGCTTGCAGCAACGTGCTATATGTTCTGAATGCCCGAATTGGGAATCTGTGTCAAAACTTTGTTAGGAATTATGTGATCCTTACTAGCTGGAAGTAAGGGAGATGGAGCATGAATTTATTTCTAGGAGTTGGACACATACCAAGTTTAGCTCAGTTCTGGGCATCTTTGAAATACCTATACAAACTTGTTCCTACATAGTAACTTGCATCTTTGAATGAGAATGTGCTTGCTTACAGCAACGTGCTATATGTTCTGAATGCCCGAATAGGGAATCTGTGTCAAAACTTTGTTTGAAATTATGTGATCCTTACTAGATGGAAGTAAAGGAGTTGGGGCATGAAGGTATTTCGAGGAGTTGGACACATACCAAGTTTAGCACAGTTCTGGGCATCTTTGAACTACCTATACAAACCTGTTCCTACATAGTAACTTGCATCTTTGAATGAGAATGTGCTTGCTTACAGCAACGTGCTATATGTTCTGAATGCCCGAATTGGGAATATGTGTCAAAACTTTGTTAGGAATTATGTGATCCTTACTAGCTGGAAGTAAGGGAGATGGGGCATGAAGTTATTTCTTGGAGTTGGACACATACCAAGTTTAGCTCAGTTCTGGGCATCTTTGAAATGCCTATACAAACTTGTTCCTACATAGTAACTTGCAACTTTGAATGAGAATGTGCTTGCTTACAGCAACATGTTATATGTTCTGAATGCCCGAATTGGGAATCTGTGTCAAAATTTGTTAGGAATTATGTGATCCTTACTAGCTGGAAGTAAGGGAGTTGGGGCATGAAGGTATTTCTAGTAGTTGGACACATACCAAGTTTAGCACAGTTCTGGGCATCTTTGAAATACCTGTACTAACTTGTTCCTACATAGTAACTTGCAACTGTGAATGAGAATGTGCTTGCTTACAGCAATGTGCTATATGCTCTGAATGCCCGAAAAGGGAATCAGTGTCAAAACTTTGTTAGGAATTATGTGATCCTTACTAGCTGGAAGTAAGTGAGATGGGGCATGAAGTTATTTCTAGGAGTTGGAGACATACAACGTTTAGCTCAGTTCTGGGCATCTTTGAAATACCTATACAAACTTGTTCCTACATAGTAACTTGCAACTTTGAATGAGAATGTGCTTGCTTACAGCAACGTGCTATATTGCCTGAATGCCCGAAAAGGGAATCTGTGTCAAAACTTTGTTAGGAATTATGTGATCCTTACTAGCTGGAAGTAAGTGAGATGGGGAATGAAGTTATTTCTAGGATTTGGACACATACCAAGTTTAGCACAGTTCTGGGCATCTTTGAAATACCTATACAAACTTGTTCCTACATAGTAACTTGCAACTTTGAATGAGAATGTGCTTGCTTACAGCAACGTGCTATATGTTCTGAATGTCCGAATTGGGAATCTGTGGCAAAATTTGTTAGGAATTATGTGATCCTTACTAACTGGAAGTGAGGGAGTTGGGGCATGAAGGTTTTTCTATGAGTTGGAGACATACAACGTTTAGCTCAGTTCTGGGCATCTTTGAAATACCTATACAATCTTGTTCTTACATAGTAACTTGCAAGTTTCAATGAGAATGTGCTTGCTTACAGCAACGTGCTATATGTTCTGAATGCCCGAATTGGGAATCTGTGTCAAAACTTTGTTAGGAATTATGTGATCCTTACTAGCTGGAAGTAAGGGAGATGGGGCATGAAGTTATTTCTAGGAGTTGGAGACATACCAAGTTTAGCTCAGTTCTGGGCATCTTTGAAATACCTATACAAACTTGTTCCTACATAGTAACTTGCAACTTTGATTGAGAATGTGCTTGCTTACAGCAACGTGCTATATGTTCTGAATGCCCAAATTGGGAATCTGTGTCAAATCTTTGTTAGGAATTATGTCATCCTTACTAGCTGGAATTAAGGGAGATGGGGCATGAAGTTATTTCTAGGAGTTGGACACATACCAAGTTTAGCTCAGTTCTGGGCATCTTTGAAATACCTATACAAACTTGTTCCTACATAGTAACTTGCAACTTTGAGAATGTGCTTGCTTGCAGCAACGTGCTATATGTTCTGAATGCCCGAATTGGGAATCTGTGTCAAAACTTTGTTAGGAATTATGTGATCCTTACTAGCTGGAAGTAAGGGAGATGGAGCATGAATTTATTTCTAGGAGTTGGACACATACCAAGTTTAGCTCAGTTCTGGGCATCTTTGAAATACCTATACAAACTTGTTCCTACATAGTAACTTGCATCTTTGAATGAGAATGTGCTTGCTTACAGCAACGTGCTATATGTTCTGAATGCCCGAATTGGGAATCTGTGTCAAAACTTTGTTAGGAATTATGTGATCCTTACTAGCTGGAAGTAAGGGAGATGGGGCATGAAGTTATTTCTTGGAGTTGGACACATACTAAGTTTAGCTCAGTTCTGGGCATCTTTGAAATGCCTATACAAACTTGTTCCTACATAGTAACTTGCAACTTTGAATGAGAATGTGCTTGCTTACAGCAACGTGCTATATGTTCTGAATGCCCGAATTGGGAATCTCTGTCAAAATTTGTTAGGAATTATGTGATCCTTACTAGCTGGATGTAAGGGAGTTGAGACATGAAGGCATTTCTAGTAGTTGGACACATACCAACTTTAGCACAGTTCTGGGCATCTTTGAAATACCTATACAAACTTGTTCCTACATAGTAACTTGCAACTTTGAATGAGAATGTGCTTGCTTACAGCAACGTGCTATATGCTCTGAATGCCCGAAAAGGCAATCTGTGTCAAAACTTTGTTAGGAATAATGTGATCCTTACTAGCTGGAAGTAAGTGAGATGGGGCATGAAGTTTTTTCTTGGAGTTGGAGACATACAACGTTTAGCTCAGTTCTG
Source organism: Diceros bicornis minor (assembly GCF_020826845.1). Taxonomy (NCBI): domain Eukaryota; kingdom Metazoa; phylum Chordata; class Mammalia; order Perissodactyla; family Rhinocerotidae; genus Diceros; species Diceros bicornis. Next base: position 1,013,475 of record NC_080767.1, read on the forward strand.
GGCATCTTTGAAATACCTATACAAACTTGTTCCTACATAGTAACTTGCAACTTTGAATGAGAATGTACTTGCTTACAGCAACGTGCTATATGTTCTGAATGCCCGAATTGGGAATCTGTGTCAAAACTTTGTTAGGAATTATGTGATCCTTACTAGCTGGAAGTAAGTGAGATGGGGCATGAAGTTATTCCTAGGAGTTGGAGACATACAACGTTTAGCTCAGTTCTGGGCATCTTTGAAATACCTATACAAACTTGTTCCTACATAGTAACTTGCAACTTTGATTGAGAATGTGCTTGCTTACAGCAACGTGCTATATGTTCTGAATGCCCAAATTGGGAATCTGTGTCAAATCTTTGTTAGGAATTATGTCATCCTTACTAGCTGGAATTAAGGGAGATGGGGCATGAAGTTATTTCTAGGAGTTGGACACATACCAAGTTTAGCTCAGTTCTGGGCATCTTTGAAATACCTATACAAACTTGTTCCTACATAGTAACTTGCAACTTTGAGAATGTGCTTGCTTGCTGCAACGTGCTATATGTTCTGAATGCCCGAATTGGGAATCTGTGTCAAAACTTTGTTAGGAATTATGTGATCCTTACTAGCTGGAAGTAAGGGAGATGGAGCATGAATTTATTTCTAGGAGTTGGACACATACCAAGTTTAGCTCAGTTCTGGGCATCTTTGAAATACCTATACAAACTTGTTCCTACATAGTAACTTGCATCTTTGAATGAGAATGTGCTTGCTTACAGCAACGTGCTATATGTTCTGAATGCCCGAATTGGGAATCTGTGTCAAAACTTTGTTAGGAATTATGTGATCCTTACTAGCTGGAAGTAAGGGAGATGGGGCATGAAGTTATTTCTTGGAGTTGGACACATACTAAGTTTAGCTCAGTTCTGGGCATCTTTGAAATGCCTATACAAACTTGTACCTACATAGTAACTTGCAACTTTGAATGAGAATGTGCTTGCTTACAGCAACGTGCTATATGTTCTGAATGCCCGAATTGGGAATCTCTGTCAAAATTTGTTAGGAATTATGTGATCCTTACTAGCTGGATGTAAGGGAGTTGAGACATGAAGGTATTTCTAGTAGTTGGACACATACCAACTTTAGCACAGTTCTGGGCATCTTTGAAATACCTATACAAACTTGTTCCTACATAGTAACTTGCAACTTTGAATGAGAATGTGCTTGCTTACAGCAACGTGCTATATGCTCTGAATGCCCGAAAAGGCAATCTGTGTCAAAACTTTGTTAGGAATTATGTGATCCTTACTAGCTGGAAGTAAGTGAGATGGGGCATGAAGTTTTTTCTTGGAGTTGGAGACATACAACGTTTAGCTCAGTTCTGGGCATCTTTGAAATACCTATACAAACTTGTTCCTACATAGTAACTTGCAACTTTGAATGAGAATGTGCTTGCTTACAGCAACGTGCTATATGTTCTGAATGCCCGAATTGGGAATCTGTGTCAAAACTTTGTTAGGAATTATGTGATCCTTACTAGCTGGAAGTAAGTGAGATGGGGCATGAAGTTATTCCTAGGAGTTGGAGACATACAACGTTTAGCTCAGTTCTGGGCATCTTTGAAATACCTATACAAACTTGTTCCTACACAGTAACTTGCAACTTTGAATGAGAATGTACTTGCTTACAGCAACGTGCTATATGTTCTGAATGCCCGAATAGGGAATCTGTGTCAAAACATTGTTAGAAATTATGTGATCCTTACTAGATGGAAGTAAGGGAGTTGGGGCATGAAGGTATGTCTAGGAGTTGGACACATACCAAGTTTAGCACAGTTCTGGGCATCTTTGAAATACCTATACAAACTTGTTCCTACATAGTAACTTGCAACTTTGAATGCGAATGTGCTTGCTTGCAGCAACGTGCTATATGTTCTGAATGCCCGAATTGGGAATCTGTGTCAAAACTTTGTTAGGAATTATGTGATCCTTACTAGCTGGAAGTAAGGGAGATGGGGCATGAAGTTATTTCTAGGAGTTGGACACATACCAAGTTTAGCTCAGTTCTGGGCATCTTTGAAATACCTATACAAACTTGTTCCTACATAGTAACTTGCATCTTTGAATGAGAATGTGCATGCTTACAGCAACGTGCTATATGTCCTGAATGCCCGAATTGGGAATCTGTGTCAAAACTTTGTTAGGAATTATGTGATCCTTACTAGCTGGAAGTAAGGGAGATGGGGCATGAAGTTATTTCAGGAGTTGGACACATACCAAGTTTAGCTCAGTTCTGGGCATCTTTCAAATACCTATACAAACTTGTTCCTACATATTAACTTGCAACTTTGAATGAGAATGTGCTTGCTTTCAGCAACGTGCTATATGTTCTGAATGCCCGAATTGGGAATCTGTGTCAAAATTTGTTAGGAATTATGTGATCCTTACTAACTGGAAGTAAGGGAGTTGGGGCATGAAGGTGTTTCTAGGAGTTGGACACAAACCAAGTTTAGCACAGTTCTGGGCATCTTAGAAATACCTATACAAACTTATTCCTACATAGTAACTTGCAACTTTGAATGAGATGTGCTTGCTTACAGCAACGTGCTATATGCTCTGAATGCCCGAAAAGGGAATCTGTGTCAAAACTTTGTTAGGAATTATGTGATCCTTACTAGGTGGAAGTAAGTGAGAAGGGGAATGAAGTTATTTCTAGGAGTTGGACACATACCAAGTTTAGCATAGTTCTGGGCATCTTTGAAATACCTATACAAACTTGTTCCTACATAGTAACTTGCAACTTTGAATGAGAATGTGCTTGCTTACAGCAACGTGCTATATGTTCTGAATGCCCGAATTGGGAATCTGTGTCAAAATTTGTTAGGAATTATGTGATCCTTACTAACTGGAAGTGAGGGAGTTGGGGCATGAAGGTATTTCTAGGAGTTGGACACAAACCAAGTTTAGCACAGTTCTGGGCATCTTAGAAATACCTATACAAACTTGTTCCTACATAGTAACTTGCAACTTTGAATGAGAATGTGCTTGCTTACAGCAACGTGCTATATGCTCTGAATGCCCGAAAAGGGAATCTGTGTCAAAACTTTGTTAAGAATTATGTGATCCTTACTCGCTGGAAGTAAGTGAGATGGGGAATGAAGTTATTTCTAGGAGTTGGACACATACCAAGTTTAGCACAGTTCTGGGCATCTTTGAAATACCTATACAAACTTGTTCCTACATAGTAACTTGCAACTTTGAATGAGAATGTGCTTGCTTACAGCAACGTGCTATATGTTCTGAATGCCCGAATTGGGAATCTGTGTCAAAATTTGTTAGGAATTATGTGATCCTTACTAACTGGAAGTAAGGGAGTTGGGGCATGAAGGTATTTCTAGGAGTTGGACACAAACCAAGTTTAGCACAGTTCTGGGCATCTTAGAAATACCTATACAAACTTGTTCCTACATAGTAACTTGCAACTTTGAATGAGAATGTGCTTGCTTACAGCAATGTGCTATATGTTCCGAATGCCCGAATAGGGAATCTGTGCCAAACTTTGTTAGGAATTATGTGATCCTTACTAGCTGGAAGTAAGGGAGTTGGGGCATGAAGGTATTTCTAGGAGTTGGACACATACCAAGTTTAGCACAGTTCTGGGCATCTTTGAAATACCTATACAAACTTGTTCCTACATAGTAACTTGCAACTTTGAATGAGAATGTGCTTGCTTACAGCAACGTGCTATATGTTCTGAATGCCCGAATTGGGAATCTGTGTCAAAACTTTGTTAGGAATTATGTGATCCTTACTAGCTGGAAGTAAGTGAGATGGGGCATGAAGTTATTTCTAGGAGTTGGAGACATACAACGTTTAGCTCAGTTCTGGGCATCTTTGAAATACCTATACAAACTTGTTCCTACATAGTAACTTGCAACTTTGAATGAGAATGTGCTTGCTTACAGCAACGTGCTATATGTTCTGAATGCCCGAATTGGGAATCTGTGTCAAAACTTTGTTAGGAATTATGTGATCCTTACTAGCTGGAAGTAAGTGAGATGGGGCATGAAGTTATTTCTAGGAGTTGGAGACATACAACGTTTAGCTCAGTTCTGGGCATCTTTGAAATACCTATACAAACTTGTTCCTACATAGTAACTTGCAACTTTGAATGAGAATGTGCTTGCTTACAGCAACGTGCTATATGTTCTGAATGCCCGAATAGGGAATCTGTGTCAAAACTTTGTTGGAAATTATGTGATCCTTACTAGCTGGAAGTAAGGGAGTTGGGGCATGAAGGTATTTCTAGGAGTTGGACACATACCAAGTTTAGCTCAGTTCTGGGCATCTTTGAAATACCTATACAAACTTGTTCCTACATAGTAACTTGCAACTTTGAATGAGAATGTGCTTGCTTACAGCAACGTGCTATATGTTCTGAATGCCCGAATTGGGAATCTGTGTCAAAACTTTGTTAGGAATTATGTGATCCTTACTAGCTGGAAGTAAGTGAGATGGGGCATGAAGTTATTTCTAGGAGTTGGAGACATACAACGTTTAGCTCAGTTCTGGGCATCTTTGAAATACCTATACAAACTTGTTCCTACATAGTAACTTGCAACTTTGAATGAGAATGTGCTTGCTTACAGCAACGTGCTATATGTTCTGAATGCCCGAATAGGGAATCTGTGTCAAAACTTTGTTTGAAATTATGTGATCCTTACTAGATGGAAGTGAGGGAGTTGGGACATGAATGTATTTCTAGGAGTTGGACACATACCAAGTTTAGCACAGTTCTGGGCATCTTTGAAATACCTATACAAACTAGTTCCTACATAGTAACTTGCAACTTTGAATGAGAATGTGCTTGCTTACAGCAACGTACTATATGTTCTGAATGCCCGAATTGGGAATCTGTGTCAAAACTTTGTTAGGAATTATGTGATCCTTACTAGCTGGAAGTAAGGGAGATGGGGCATGAAGTTATTTCTAGTAGTTGGACACATACCAAGTTTAGCTCAGTTCTGGGCATCTTTGAAATACCTATACAAACTTGTTCCTACATAGTAACTTGCATCTTTGAATGAGAATGTGCTTGCTTACAGCAACGTGCTATATGTTCTGAATGCCCGAATAGGGAATCTGTGTCAAAACTTTGTTAGAAATTATCTGATCCTTACTAGATGGAAGTAAGGGAGTTGGGGCATGAAGGTATTTCTAGGAGTTGGACACATACCAAGTTTAGCACAGTTCTGGGCATCTTTGAAATACCTATACAAACTTGTTCCTACATAATAACTTGCAACTTTGAATGAGAATGTGCTTGCTTACAGCAACGTGCTATATGTTCTGAATGCCCGAATTGGGAATCTGTGTCAAAACTTTGTTAGGAATTATGTGATCCTTACTAGCTGGAAGTAAGTGAGATGGGGCATGAAGTTATTTCTAGGAGTTGGAGACATACAACGTTTAGCTCAGTTCTGGGCATCTTTGAAATACCTATACAAACTTGTTCCTACATAGTAACTTGCAACTTTGAATGAGAATGTGCTTGCTTACAGCAACGTGCTATATGTTCTGAATGCCCGAATTGGGAATCTGTGTCAAAACTTTGTTAGGAATTATGTGATCCTTACTAGCTGGAAGTAAGTGAGATGAGGCATGAAGTTATTTCTAGGAGTTGGAGACATACAACGTTTAGCTCAGTTCTGGGCATCTTTGAAATACCTATACAAACTTGTTCCTACATAGTAACTTGCATCTTTAAATGAGAATGTGCTTGCTTACAGCAACGTGCTATATGTTCTGAATGCCCGAATTGGGAATCTGTGTCAACATTTGTTAGGAATTATGTGATCCTTACTAGCTGGAAGTAAGGGAGTTGGGGCATGAAGATATTTCTAGGAGTTGGACACATACCAAGTTTAGCACAGTTCTGGGCATCTTTGAAATACCTATACAAACTTGTTCCTACATAGTAACTTGCAACTTTGAATGAGAATGTGCTTGCTTACAGCAACGTGCTATATGTTCTGAATTCCCGAATTGGTAATCTGTGTCAAAACTTTGTTAGGAATTATGTGATCCTTACTAGCTGGAAGTAAGTGAGATGGGGCATGAAGTTATTTCTAGGAGTTGGAGACATACCACGTTTAGCTCAGTTCTGGGCATCTTTGAAATACCTATACAAACTTGTTCCTACATAGTAACTTGCAACTTTGAATGAGAATGTGCTTGCTTACAGCAACGTGCTATATGTTCTGAATGCCCGAATTGGGAATCTGTGTCAAAACTTTGTTAGGAATTATGTGATCCTTACTAGCTGGAAGTAAGGGAGTTGGGGTATGAAGGTATTTCTAGGAGTTGGACACATACCAAGTTTAGCACAGTTCTGGGCATCTTTGAAATACCTATACAAACCTGTTCCTACATAGTAACTTGCAACTTTGAATGAGAATGTGCTTGCTTACAGCAACGTGCTATATGTTCTGAATGCCCGAATTGGGAATCTGTGTCAAAACTTTGTTAGGAATTATGTGATCCTTACTAGCTGGAAGTAAGTGAGATGGGGCATGAAGTTATTTCTAGGAGTTGGAGACATACCAAGTTTAGCTCAGTTCTGGGCATCTTTGAAATACCTATACAAACTTGTTCCTACATAGTAACTTGCAACTTTGAATGAGAATATGCTTGCTTACAGCAACGTGCTATATGTTCTGAATGCCCGAATAGGGAATCTGTGTCAAAACTTTGTTTGAAATTATGTGATCCTTACTAGATGGAAGTAAAGTAGTTGGGGCATGAAGGTATTTCGAGGAGTTGGACACATACCAAGTTTAGCACAGTTCTGGGCATCTTTGAAATACCTATACAAACCTGTTCCTACATAGTAACTTGCATCTTTGAATGAGAATGTGCTTGCTTACAGCAACGTGCTATATGTTCTGAATGCCCGAATTGGGAATCTGTGTCAAAATTTGTTAGGAATTATGTGATCCTTACGAGCTGGAAGTAAGTGAGTTGGGGCATGAAGGTATTTCTAGGAGTTGGACACAAACCAAGTTTAGCACAGTTCTGGGCATCTTAGAAATACCTATACAAACTTGTTCCTACATAGTAACTTGCAACTTTGAATGAGAATGTGCTTGCTTACAGCAACGTGCTATATGTTCCGAATGCCCGAATAGGGAATCTGTGCCAAACTTTGTTAGGAATTATGTGATCCTTACTAGCTGGAAGTAAGGGAGTTGGGGCATGAAGGTATTTCTAGGAGTTGGACACATACAAAATTTAGCACAGTTCTGGGCATCTTTGAAATACCTATAGAAACTTGTTCCTACATAGTAACTTGCAACTTTGAATGAGAATGTGCTTGCTTACAGCAACGTGCTATATGTTCTGAATGCCCGAATTGGGAATCTGTGTCAAAACTTTGTTAGGAATTATGTGATCCTTACTAGCTGGAAGTAAGTGAGATGGGGCATGAAGTTATTTCTAGGAGTTGGAGACATACAACGTTTAGCTCAGTTCTGGGCATCTTTGAAATACCTATACAAACTTGTTCCTACATAGTAACTTGCAACTTTGAATGAGAATGTGCTTGCTTACAGCAACGTGCTATATGTTCTGAATGCCCGAATTGGGAATCTGTGTCAAAACTTTGTTAGGAATTATGTGATCCTTACTAGCTGGAAGTAAGTGAGATGGGGCATGAAGTTATTTCTAGGAGTTGGAGACATACAACGTTTAGCTCAGTTCTGGGCATCTTTGAAATACCTATACAAACTTGTTCCTACATAGTAACTTGCAACTTTGAATGAGAATGTGCTTGCTTACAGCAACGTGCTATATGTTCTGAATGCCCGAATTGGGAATCTGTGTCAAAACTTTGTTGGAAATTATGTGATCCTTACTAGCTGGAAGTAAGGGAGTTGGGGCATGAAGGTATTTCTAGGAGTTGGACACATACCAAGTTTAGCTCAGTTCTGGGCATCTTTGAAATACCTATACAAACTTGTTCCTACATAGTAACTTGCAACTTTGAATGAGAATGTGCTTGCCTACAGTAACGTGCTATATGTTCTGAATGCCCGAATTGGGAATCTGTGTCAAAACTTTGTTAGGAATTATGTGATCCTTACTAGCTGGAAGTAAGTGAGATGGGGCATGAAGTTATTTCTAGGAGTTGGAGACATACCACGTTTAGCTAAGTTCTGGGCATCTTTGAAATACCTATACAAACTTGTTCCTACATAGTAACTTGCAACTTTGAATGAGAATGTGCTTGCTTACAGCAACGTGCTATATGTTCTGAATGCCCGAATTGGGAATCTGTGTCAAAATTTTTTAGGAATTATGTGATCCTTACTAGCTGGAAGTAAGGGAGTTGGGGCATGAAGGTATTTCTAGGAGTTGGACACATACCAAGTTTAGCACACTTCTGGGCATCTTTGAAATACCTATACAAACCTGTTCCTACATAGTAACTTGCAACTTTGAATGAGAATGTGCTTGCTTACAGCAACGTGCTATATGTTCTGAATGCCCGAATAGGGAATCTGCGCCAAACTTTGTTAGGAATTATGTGATCCTTACTAGCTGGAAGTAAGGGAGTTGGGGCATGAAGGTATTTCTAGGAGTTGGACACATACCAAGTTTAGCACAGTTCTGGGCATCTTTGAATTACCTATACAAACTTGTTCCTACATAGTAACTTGCAACTTTGAATGAGAATGTGCTTGCTTACAGCAACGTGCTATATGTTCTGAATGCCCGAATTGGGAATCTGTGTCAAAACTTTGTTAGGAATTATGTGATCCTTACTAGCTGGAAGTAAGTGAGATGAGGCATGAAGTTATTTCTAGGAGTTGGAGACATACAACGATTAGCTCAGTTCTGGGCATCTTTGAAATACCTGTACAAACTTGTTCCTACATAGTAACTTGCATCTTTGAATGAGAATGTGCTTGCTTACAGCAACGTGCTATATGTTCTGAATGCCCGAATTGGGAATCTGTGTCAAAATTTGTTAGGAATTTTGTGATCCTTACTAGCTGGAAGTAAGGGAGTTGGGGCATGAATGTATTTCTAGGAGTTGGACACATACCAAGTTTAGCACAGTTCTGGGCATCTTTGAAATACCTATACAAACTTGTTCCTACATAGTAACTTGCAACTTTGAATGAGAATGTGCTTGCTTACAGCAACGTGCTATATGTTCTGAATGCCCGAATTGGGAATCTGTGTCAAAACTTTGTTAGGAATTATGTGATCCTTACTAGCTGGAAGTAAGTGAGATGGGGCATGAAGTTATTTCTAGGAGTTGGAGACATACAACGATTAGCTCAGTTCTGGGCATCTTTGAAATACCTATACAAACTTGTTCCTACATAGTAACTTGCATCTTTGAATGAGAATGTGCTTGCTTACAGCAACGTGCTATATGTTCTGAATGCCCGAATTGGGAATCTGTGTCAAAATTTGTTAGGAATTATGTGATCCTTACTAACTGGAAGTAAGGGAGTTGGGGCATGAAGGTATTTCTAGGAGTTGGACACAAACCAAGTTTAGCACAGTTCTGGGCATCTTAGAAATACCTATACAAACTTCTTCCTACATAGTAACTTGCAACTTTGAATGAGAATGTGCTTGCTTACAGCAACGTGCTATATGCTCTGAATGCCCGAAAAGGGAATCTGTGTCAAAACTTTGTTAGGAATTATGTGATCCTTACTAGCTGGAAGTAAGTGAGATGGGGAATGAAGTTATTTCTAGGAGTTGGACACATACCAAGTTTAGCACAGTTCTGCGCATCTTTGAAATACCTATACAAACTTGTTCCTACATAGTAACTTGCAACTTTGAATGAGAATGTGCTTGCTTACAGCAACGTGCTATATGGTCTGAATGCCCGAATTGGGAATCTGTGTCAAAACTTTGTTAGGAATTATGTGATCCTTACTATATGGAAGTAAGGGAGATGGGGCATGAAGTTATTTCTAGGAGTTGGAGACATACAAAGTTTAGCTCAGTTCTGGGCATCTTTGAAATACCTATACAAACTTGTTCCTACATAGTAACTTGCAACTTTGAATGAGAATGTGCTTGCTTACAGCAACGTGCTATATGTTCTGAATGCCCGAATAGGGAATCTGTGCCAAACTTTGTTAGGAATTATGTGATCCTTACTAGCTGGAAGTAAGGGAGTTGGGGCATGAAGGTATTTCTAGGAGTTGGACACATACCAAGTTTAGCACAGTTCTGGGCATCTTTGAAATACCTATACAAACTTGTTCCTACATAGTAACTTGCAACTTTGAATGAGAATGTGCTTGCTTACAGCAACGTGCTATATCTTCTGAATGCCCGAATTGGGAATCTGTGTCAAAACTTTGTTAGGAATTATGTGATCCTTACTAGCTGGAAGTAAGTGAGATGGGGCATGAAGTTATTTCTAGGAGTTGGAGACATACAACATTTAGCTCAGTTCTGGGCATCTTTGAAATACCTATACAAACTTGTTCCTACATAGTAACTTGCAACTTTGAATGAGAATGTGCTTGCTTACAGCAACGTGCTATATGTTCTGAATGCCCGAATTGGGAATCTGTGTCAAAACTTTGTTAGGAATTATGTGATCCTTACTAGCTTGAAGTAAGTGAGATGGGGCATGAAGTTATTTCTAGGAGTTGGAGACATACAACGTTTAGCTCAGTTCTGGGCATCTTTGAAATACCTATACAAACTTGTTCCTACATAGTAACTTGCAACTTTGAATGAGAATGTGCTTGCTTACAGCAACGTGCTATATGTTCTGAATGCCCGAATAGGGAATCTGTGTCAAAACTTTGTTAGAAATTATGTGATCCTTACTAGCTGGAAGTAAGGGAGTTGGGGCATGAAGGTATTTCTAGGAGTTGGACACATACCAAGTTTAGCTCAGTTCTGGGCATCTTTGAAATACCTAAACAAACTTGTTCCTACATAGTAACTTGCAACTTTGAATGAGAATGTGCTTGCTTACAGTAACGTGCTATATGTTCTGAATGCCCGAATTGGGAATCTGTGTCAAAACTTTGTTAGAAATTATGTGATCCTTACTAGCTGGAAGTAAGTGAGATGGGGCATGAAGTTATTTCTAGGAGTTGGAGACATACCACGTTTAGCTCAGTTCTTGGCATCTTTGAAATACCTATACAAACTTGTTCCTACATAGTAACTTGCAACTTTGAATGAGAATGTGCTTGCTTACAGCAACGTGCTATATGTTCTGAATGCCCGAATTGGGAATCTGTGTCAAAATTTTTTGGGAATTATGTGATCCTTACTAGCTTGAAGTAAGGGAGTTGGGGCATGAAGGTATTTCTAGGAGTTGGACACATACCAAGTTTAGCACAGTTCTGGGCATCTTTGAAATACCTATACAAACCTGTTCCTACATAGTAACTTGCAACTTTGAATGAGAATGTGCTTGCTTACAGCAACGTGCTATATGTTCTGAATGCCCGAATAGGGATTCTGTGTCAAAACTTTGTTTGAAATTATGTGATCCTTACTAGATGGAAGTGAGGGAGTTGGGGCATGAAGGTATTTCTAGGAGTTGGACACATACCAAGTTTGGCACTGTTCTGGGCATCTTTGAAATACCTATACAAACTTGTTCCTACATAGTAACTTGCAAATTTGAATGAGAATGTGCTTGCTTACAGCAACGTGCTATATGTTCTGAATGCCCGAATTGGGAATCTGTGTCAAAACATTGTTAGGAATTATGTGATCCTTACTAGCTGGAAGTAAGTGAGATGGGGCATGAAGTTATTTCTAGGAGTTGGAGACATACCACGTTTAGCTCAGTTCTGGGCATCTTTGAAATACCTATACAAACTTGTTCCTACATAGTAACTTGCAACTTTGAATGAGAATGTGCTTGCTTACAGCAACGTGCTATATGTTCTGAATGCCCGAATTGGGAATCTGTGTCAAAATTTGTTAGGAATTATGTGATCCTTACTAGCTGGAAGTAAGGTAGTTGGGGCATGAAGGTATTTCTACGAGTTGGACACATACAAAGTTTAGCACAGTTCTGGGCATCTTTGAAATACCTATACAAACCAGTTCCTACATAGTAACTTGCAACTTTGAATGAGAATGTGCTTGCTTACAGCAACGTGCTATATGTTCTGAATGCCCGAATAGGGAATCTGCGCCAAACTTTGTTAGGAATTATGTGATCCTTACTAGCTGGAAGTAAGGGAGTTGGGGCATGAAGGTATTTCTAGGAGTTGGACACATACCAAGTTTAGCACAGTTCTGGGCATCTTTGAATTACCTATACAAACTTGTTCCTACATAGTAACTTGCAACTTTGAATGAGAATGTGCTTGCTTACAGCAACGTGCTATATGTTCTGAATGCCCGAATTGGGAATCTGTGTCAAAACTTTGTTAGGAATTATGTGATCCTTACTAGCTGGAAGTAAGTGAGATGAGGCATGAAGTTATTTCTAGGAGTTGGAGACATACAACGATTAGCTCAGTTCTGGGCATCTTTGAAATACCTATACAAACTTGTTCCTACATAGTAACTTGCATCTTTGAATGAGAATGTGCTTGCTTACAGCAACGTGCTATATGTTCTGAATGCCCGAATTGGGAATCTGTGTCAAAATTTGTTAGGAATTTTGTGATCCTTACTAGCTGGAAGTAAGGGAGTTGGGGCATGAATGTATTTCTAGGAGTTGGACACATACCAAGTTTAGCACAGTTCTGGGCATCTTTGAAATACCTATACAATCTTGTTCCTACATAGTAACTTGCAACATTGAATGAGAATGTGCTTGCTTACAGCAACGTGCTATATGTTCTGAATGCCCGAATTGGGAATCTGTGTCAAAACTTTGTTAGGAATTATGTGATCCTTACTAGCTGGAAGTAAGTGAGATGGGGCATGAAGGTATTTCTAGGAGTTGGAGACATACAACGTTTAGCTCAGTTCTGGGCATCTTTGAAATACCTATACAAACTTGTTCCTACATAGTAACTTGCAACTTTGAATGAGAATGTGCTTGCTTACAGCAACGTGCTATATGTTCTGAATGCCCGAATTGGGAATCTGTGTCAAAACTTTGTTAGGAATTATGTGATCCTTACTAGCTGGAAGTAAGTGAGATGGGGCATGAAGTTATTTCTAGGAGTTGGAGACATACAACGTTTAGCTCAGTTCTGGGCATCTTTGAAATACCTATACAAACTTGTTCCTACATAGTAACTTGCAACTTTGAATGAGAATGTGCTTGCTTACAACAACGTGCTATATGTTCTGAATGCCCGAATAGGGAATCTGTGTCAAAACTTTGTTAGAAATTATGTGATCCTTACTAGCTGGAAGTAAGGGAGTTGGGGCATGAAGGTATTTCTAGGAGTTGGACACATACCAAGTTTAGCTCAGTTCTGGGCATCTTTGAAATACCTATACAAACTTGTTCCTACATAGTAACTTGCAACTTTGAATGAGAATGTGCTTGCTTACAGTAACGTGCTATATGTTCTGAATGCCCGAATTGGGACTCTGTGTCAAATCTTTGTTAGAAATTATGTGATCCTTACTAGCTGGAAGTAAGTGAGATGGGGCATGAAGTTATTTCTAGGAGTTGGAGACATACCACGTTTAGCTCAGTTCTGGGCATCTTTGAAATACCTATACAAACTTGTTCCTACATAGTAACTTGCAACTTTGAATGAGAATGTGCTTGCTTACAGCAACGTGCTATATGTTCTGAATGCCCGAATTGGGAATCTGTGTCAAAATTTTTTAGGAATTATGTGATCCTTACTAGCTGGAAGTAAGGGAGTTGGGGCATGAAGGTATTTCTAGGAGTTGGACACATACCAAGTTTAGCACAGTTCTGGGCATCTTTGAAATACCTATAGAAACCTGTTCCTACATAGTAACTTGCAACTTTGAATGAGAATGTGCTTGCTTACAGCAACGTGCTATATGTTCTGAATGCCCGAATTGGGAATCTGTGTCAAAACTTTGTTAGAAATTATGTGATCCTTACTAGCTGGAAGTAAGTGAGATGGGGCATGAAGTTATTTCTAGGAGTTGGAGACATACCACGTTTAGCTCAGTTCTGGGCATCTTTGAAATACCTATACAAACTTGTTCCTACATAGTAACTTGCAACTTTGAATGAGAATGTGCTTGCTTACAGCAACGTGCTATATGTTCTGAATGCCCGAATTGGGAATCTGTGTCAAAATTTTTTAGGAATTATGTGATCCTTACTAGCTGGAAGTAAGGGAGTTGGGGCATGAAGGTATTTCTAGGAGTTGGACACATACCAAGTTTAGCACAGTTCTGGGCATCTTTGAAATACCTATACAAACCTGTTCCTACATAGTAACTTGCAACTTTGAATGAGAATGTGCTTGCTTACAGCAACGTGCTATATGTTCTGAATGCCCGAATAGGGATTCTGTGTCAAAACTTTGTTTGAAATTATGTGATCCTTACTAGATGGAAGTGAGGGAGTTGGGGCATGAAGGTATTTCTAGGAGTTGGACACATACCAAGTTTGGCACTGTTCTGGGCATCTTTGAAATACCTATACAAACTTGTTCCTACATAGTAACTTGCAACTTTGAATGAGAATGTGCTTGCTTACAGCAACGTGCTATATGTTCTGAATGCCCGAATTGGGAATCTGTGTCAAAACTTTGTTAGGAATTATGTGATCCTTACTAGCTGGAAGTAAGTGAGATGGGGCATGAAGTTATTTCTAGGAGTTGGAGACATACCACGTTTAGCTCAGTTCTGGGCATCTTTGAAATACCTATACAAACTTGTTCCTACATAGTAACTTGCAACTTTGAATGAGAATGTGCTTGCTTACAGCAACGTGCTATATGTTCTGAATGCCCGAATTGGGAATCTGTCTCAAAATTTGTTAGGAATTATGTGATCCTTACTAGCTGGAAGTAAGGTAGTTGGGGCATGAAGGTATTTCTAGGAGTTGGACACATACAAAGTTTAGCACAGTTCTGGGCATCTTTGAATTACCTATACAAACTTGTTCCTACATAGTAACTTGCAACTTTGAATGAGAATGTGCTTGCTTACAGCAACGTGCTATATGTTCTGAATGCCCGAATTGGGAATCTGTGTCAAAACTTTGTTAGGAATTATGTGATACTTACTAGCTGGAAGTAAGTGAGATGAGGCATGAAGTTATTTCTAGGAGTTGGAGACATACAACGATTAGCTCAGTTCTGGGCATCTTTGAAATACCTATACAAACTTGTTCCTACATAGTAACTTGCATCTTTGAATGAGAATGTGCTTGCTTACAGCAACGTGCTATATGTTCTGAATGCCCGAATTGGGAATCTGTGTCAAAATTTGTTAGGAATTTTGTGATCCTTACTAGCTGGAAGTAAGGGAGTTGGGGCATGAAGGTATTTCTAGGAGTTGGACACATACCAAGTTTAGCACAGTTCTGGGCATCTTTGAAATACCTATACAAACTTGTTCCTACATAGTAACTTGCAACTTTGAATGAGAATGTGCTTGCTTACAGCAACGTGCTATATGTTCTGAATGCCCGAATTGGGAATCTGTGTCAAAACTTTGTTAGGAATTATGTGATCCTTACTAGCTGGAAGTAAGTGAGATGGGGCATGAAGTTATTTCTAGGAGTTGGAGACATACAACGTTTAGCTCAGTTCTGGGCATCTTTAAAATACCTATACAAACTTGTTCCTACATAGTAACTTGCAACTTTGAATGAGAATGTGCTTGCTTACAGCAACGTGCTATATGTTCTGAATGCCCGAATTGGGAATCTGTGTCAAAACTTTGTTAGAAATTATGTGATCCTTACTAGCTGGAAGTAAGTGAGATGGGGCATGAAGTTATTTCTAGGAGTTGGAGACATACCACGTTTAGCTCAGTTCTGGGCATCTTTGAAATACCTATACAAACTTGTTCCTACATAGTAACTTGCAACTTTGAATGAGAATGTGCTTGCTTACAGCAACGTGCTATATGTTCTGAATGCCCGAATTGGGAATCTGTGTCACAATTTTTCAGGAATTATGTGATCCTTACTAGCTGGAAGTAAGGGAGTTGGGGCATGAAGGTATTTCTAGGAGTTGGACACATACCAAGTTTAGCACAGTTCTGGGCATCTTTGAAATACCTATAGAAACCTGTTCCTACATAGTAACTTGCAACTTTGAATGAGAATGTGCTTGCTTACAGCAACGTGCTATATGTTCTGAATGCCCGAATAGGGATTCTGTGTCAAAACTTTGTTTGAAATTATGTGATCCTTACTAGATGGAAGTGAGGGAGTTGGGGCATGAAGGTATTTCTAGGAGTTGGACACATACCAAGTTTGGCACAGTTCTGGGCATCTTTGAAATACCTATACAAACTTGTTCCTACATAGTAACTTGCAACTTTGAATGAGAATGTGCTTGCTTACAGCAACGTGCTATATGTTCTGAATGCCCGAATTGGGAATCTGTGTCAAAATTTGTTAGGAATTATGTGATCCTTACTAGCTGGAAGTAAGGGAGTTGGGGCATGAAGGTATTTCTAGGAGTTGGACACATACAAAGTTTAGCACAGTTCTGGGCATCTTTGAAATACCTATACAAACCAGTTCATACATAGTAACTTGCAACTTTGAATGAGAATGTGCTTGCTTACAGCAACGTGCTCTATGTTCTGAATGCCCGAATTGGGAATCTGTGTCAAAACTTTGTTAGGAATTATGTGATCCTTACTAGCTGGAAGTAAGGGAGATGGGGCATGAAGTTATTTCTAGGAGTTGGACACATACCAAGTTTAGCTCAGTTCTGGGCATCTTTGAAATACCTATACAAACTTGTTCCTACATAGTAACTTGCATCTTTGAATGAGAATGTGCTTGCTTACAGCAACGTGCTATATGTTCTGAATGCCCGAATTGGGAATCTGTGTCAATATTTGTTAGGAGTTATGTGATCCTTACTAGCTGGAAGTAAGGGAGTTGGGGAATGAAGGTATTTCTAGGAGTTGGACACATACCAAGTTTAGCTCAGTTCTGGGCATCTTTGAAATACCTATACAAACCTTTCCTACATAGTAACTTGCAACTTTGAATGAGAATGTGCTTGCTTACAGCAACGTGCTATATGTTCTGAATGCCCGAATTGGGAATCTGTGTCAAAACTTTGTTAGAAATTATGTGATCCTTACTAGCTGGAAGTAAGGGAGTTGGGGCATGAAGGTATTTCTAGGAGTTGGACACATACCAAGTTTAGCTCAGTTCTGGGCATCTTTGAAATACCTATACAAACTTGTTCCTACATAGTAACTTGCAACTTTGAATGAGAATGTGCTTGCTTACAGTAACGTGCTATATGTTCTGAATGCCCGAATTGGGAATCTGTGTCAAAACTTTGTTAGAAATTATGTGATCCTTACTAGCTGGAAGTAAGTGAGATGGGGCATGAAGTTATTTCTAGGAGTTGGACACATACCAAGTTTAGCACAGTTCTGGGCATCTTTGAAATACCTATACAAACCTGTTCCTACATAGTAACTTGCAACTTTGAATGAGAATGTGCTTGCTTACAGCAACGTGCTATATGTTCTGAATGCCCGAATAGGGATTCTGTGTCAAAACTTTGTTTGAAATTATGTGATCCTTACTAGATGGAAGTGAGGGAGTTGGGGCATGAAGGTATTTCTAGGAGTTGGACACATACCAAGTTTGGCACAGTTCTGGGCATCTTTGAAATACCTATACAAACTTGTTCCTACATAGTAACTTGCAACTTTGAATGAGAATGTGCTTGCTTACAGCAACGTGCTATATGTTCTGAATGCCCGAATAGGGAATCTGTGTCAAAACTTTGTTAGAAATTATGTGATCCTTACTAGCTAGAAGTAAGTGAGATGGGGCATGAAGTTATTTCTAGGAGTTGGAGACATACCACGTTTAGCTCAGTTCTGGGCATCTTTGAAATACCTATACAAACTTGTTCCTACATAGTAACTTGCAACTTTGAATGAGAATGTGCTTGCTTACAGCAACGTGCTATATGTTCTGAATGCCCGAATTGGGAATCTGTGTCAAAATTTGTTAGGAATTATGTGATCCTTACTAGCTGGAAGTAAGGGAGTTGGGGCATGAAGGTATTTCTAGGAGTTGGACACATACAAAGTTTAGCACAGTTCTGGGCATCTTTGAAATACCTATACAAACCAGTTCCTACATAGTAACTTGCAACTTTGAATGAGAATGTGCTTGCTTACAGCAACGTGCTATATGTTCTGAATGCCCGAATTGGGAATCTGTGTCAAAACTTTGTTAGGAATTATGTGATCCTTACTAGCTGGAAGTAAGTGAGATGGGGCATGAAGTTATTTCTAGGAGTTGGAGACATACAACGTTTAGCTCAGTTCTGGGCATCTTTGAAATACCTATACAAACTTGTTCCTACATAGTAACTTGCAACTTTGAATGAGAATGTGCTTGCTTACAGCAACGTGCTATATGTTCTGAATGCCCGAATTGGGAATCTGTGTCAAAATTTGTTAGGAATTATGTGATCCTTACTAGCTGGAAGTAAGGGAGTTGGGGCATGAAGGTATTTCTAGGAGTTGGACACATACAAAGTTTAGCACAGTTCTGGGCATCTTTGAAATACCTATACAAACCAGTTCCTACATAGTAACTTGCAACATTGAATGAGAATGTGCTTGCTTACAGCAACGTGCTATATGTTCTGAATGCCCGAATTGGGAATCTGTGTCAAAACTTTGTTAGGAATTATGTGATCCTTACTAGCTGGAAGTAAGTGAGATGGGGCATGAAGTTATTTCTAGGAGTTGGAGACATACAACGTTTAGCTCAGTTCTGGGCATCTTTGAAATACCTATACAAACTTGTTCCTACATAGTAACTTGCAACTTTGAATGAGAATCTGCTTACTTACAGCAACGTGCTACATGTTCTGAATGCCCGAATAGGGAATCTGTGTCAAAACTTTGTTAGAAATTATGTGATCCTTACTAGATGGAAGTAAGGGAGTTGGGGCATGAAGGTATTTCTAGGAGTTGGACACATACCAAGTTTGGCACAGTTCCGGGCATCTTTGAAATACCTATACAAACTTGTTCCTAGATAGTAACTTGCAACTTTGAATGAGAATGTGCTTTCTTACAGCAACGTGCTATATGTTCTGAATGCCCGAATTGGGAATCTGTGTCAAAACTTTGTTAGAAATTATGTGATCCTTACTAGCTGGAAGTAAGGGAGTTGGGGCATGAAGGTATTTCTAGGAGTTGGACACATACCAAGTTTAGCTCAGTTCTGGGCATCTTTGAAATACCTATACAAACTTGTTCCTACATAGTAACTTGCAACTTTGAATGAGAATGTGCTTGCTTACAGCAACGTGCTATATGTTCTGAATGACCGAATAGGGATTCTGTGTCAAAACTTTGTTTGAAATTATGTGATCCTTACTAGATGGAAGTGAGGGAGTTGGGGCATGAAGGTATTTCTAGGAGTTGGACACATACCAAGTTTGGCACAGTTCTGGGCATCTTTGAAATACCTATACAAACTTGTTCCTACATAGTAACTTGCAACTTTGAATGAGAATGTGCTTGCTTACAGCAACGTGCTATATGTTCTGAATGCCCGAATTGGGAATCTGTGTCAAAACTTTGTTAGGAATTATGTGATCCTTACTAGCTGGAAGTAAGTGAGATGGGGCATGAAGTTATTTCTACGAGTTGGAGACATACCACGTTTAGCTCAGTTCTGGGCATCTTTGAAATACCTATACAAACTTGTTCCTACATAGTAACTTGCAACTTTGAATGAGAATGTGCTTGCTTACAGCAACGTGCTATATGTTCTGAATGCCCGAATTGGGAATCTGTGTCAAAATTTGTTAGGAATTATGTGATCCTTACTAGCTGGAAGTAAGGGAGTTGGGGCATGAAGGTATTTCTAGGAGTTGGACACATACAAAGTTTAGCACAGTTCTGGGCATCTTTGAAATACCTATACAAACCAGTTCCTACATAGTAACTTGCAACTTTGAATGAGAATGTGCTTGCTTACAGCAACGTGCTATATGTTCTGAATGCCCGAATTGGGAATCTGTGTCAAAACTTTGTTAGGAATTATGTGATCCTTACTAGCTGGAAGTAAGTGAGATGGGGCATGAAGTTATTTCTAGGAGTTGGAGACATACAACGTTTAGCTCAGTTCTGGGCATCTTTGAAATACCTATACAAACTTGTTCCTACATAGTAACTTGCAACTTTGAATGAGAATCAGCTTGCTTACAGCAACGTGCTATATGTTCTGAATGCCCGAATAGGGAATCTGTGTCAAAACTTTGTTAGAAATTATGTGATCCTTACTAGATGGAAGTAAGGGAGTTGGGGCATGAAGGTATTTCTAGGAGTTGGACACATACCAAGTTTGGCACAGTTCCGGGCATCTTTGAAATACCTATACAAACTTGTTCCTACATAGTAACTTGCAACTTTGAATGAGAATGTGCTTGCTTACAGCAACGTGCTATATGTTCTGAATGCCCGAATTGGGAATCTGTGTCAAAACTTTGTTAGGAATTATGTGATCCTTACTAGCTGGAAGTAAGTGAGATGGGGCATGAAGTTATTTCTAGGAGTTGGAGACATACAACGTTTAGCTCAGTTCTGGGCATCTTTGAAATACCTATACAAACTTGTTCCTACATAGTAACTTGCATCTTTGAATGAGAATGTGCTTGCTTACAGCAACGTGCTATATGTTCTGAACGCCCGAATTGGGAATCTGTGTCAATATTTGTTAGGAGTTATGTGATCCTTACTAGCTGGAAGTAAGGGAGTTGGGGCATGAAGGTATTTCTAGGAGTTGGACACATACCAAGTTTAGCTCAGTTCTGGGCATCTTAGAAATACCTATACAAACTTGTTCCTACATAGTAACTTGCAACTTTGAATGAGAATGTGCTTGCTTACAGCAACGTGCTATATGTTCTGAATGCCCGAATTGGGAATCTGTGTCAAAACTTTGTTAGAAATTATGTGATCCTTACTAGCTGGAAGTAAGGGAGTTGGGGCATGAAGGTATTTCTAGGAGTTGGACACATACCAAGTTTAGCTCAGTTCTGGGCATCTTTGAAATACCTATACAAACTTGTTCCTACATAGTAACTTGCAACTTTGAATGAGAATGTGATTGCTTACAGTAACGTGCTATATGTTCTGAATGCCCGAATTGGGAATCTGTGTCAAAACTTTGTTAGAAATTATGTGATCCTTACTAGCTGGAAGTAAGTGAGATGGGGCATGAAGTTATTTCTAGGAGTTGGACACATACCAAGTTTAGCACAGTTCTGGGCATCTTTGAAATACCTATACAAACCTGTTCCTGCATAGTAACTTGCAACTTTGAATGAGAATGTGCTTGCTTACAGCAACGTGCTATATGTTCTGAATGCCCGAATAGGGATTCTGTGTCAAAACTTTGTTTCAAATTATGTGATCCTTACTAGATGGAAGTGAGGGAGTTGGGGCATGAAGGTATTTCTAGGAGTTGGACACATACCAAGTTTGGCACAGTTCTGGGCATCTTTGAAATACCTATACAAACTTGTTCCTACATAGTAACTTGCAACTTTGAATGAGAATGTGCTTGCTTACAGCAACGTGCTATATGTTCTGAATGCCCGAATTGGGAATCTGTGTCAAAACTTTGTTAGGAATTATGTGATCCTTACTAGTTGGAAGTAAGTGAGATGGGGCATGAAGTTATTTCTAGGAGTTGGAGACATACCACGTTTAGCTCAGTTCTGGGCATCTTTGAAATACCTATACAAACTTGTTCCTACATAGTAACTTGCAACTTTGAATGAGAATGTGCTTGCTTACAGCAGCGTGCTATATGTTCTGAATGCCCGAATTGGGAATCTGTGTCAAAATTTGTTAGGAATTATGTGATCCTTACTAGCTGGAAGTAAGGGAGTTGGGGCATGAAGGTATTTCTAGGAGTTGGACACATACCAAGTTTGGCACAGTTCCGGGCATCTTTGAAATACCTATACAAACTTGTTCCTACATAGTAACTTGCAACTTTGAATGAGAATGTGCTTGCTTACAGCAACGTGCTATATGTTCTGAATGCCCGAATTGGGAATCTGTGTCAAAACTTTGTTAGGAATTATGTGATCCTTACTAGCTGGAAGTAAGGGAGATGGGGCATGAAGTTATTTCTAGGAGTTGGAGACATACAACGTTTAGCTCAGTTCTGGGCATCTTTGAAATACCTATACAAACTTGTTCCTACATAGTAACTTGCATCTTTGAATGAGAATGTGCTTGCTTACAGCAACGTGCTATATGTTCTGAATGCCCGAATTGGGAATCTGTGTCAATATTTGTTAGGAGTTATGTGATCCTTACTAGCTGGAAGTAAGGGAGTTGGGGCATGAAGGTATTTCTAGGAGTTGGACACATACCAAATTTAGCTCAGTTCTGGGCATCTTTGAAATACCTATACAAACTTGTTCCTACATAGTAACTTGCAACTTTGAATGAGAATGTGCTTGCTTACAGCAACGTGCTATATGTTCTGAATGCCCGAATTGGGAATCTGTGTCAAAACTTTGTTAGGAATTATGTGATCCTTACTAGCTGGAAGTAAGGGAGTTGGGGCATGAAGGTATTTCTAGGAGTTGGACACATACAAAGTTTAGCACAGTTCTGGGCATCTTTGAAATACCTATACAAACCAGTTCCTACATAGTAACTTGCAACTTTGAATGAGAATGTGCTTGCTTACAGCAACGTGCTATATGTTCTGAATGCCCGAATTGGGAATCTGTGTCAAAATTTGTTAGGAATTATGTGATCCTTACTAGCTGGAAGTAAGGGAGTTGGGGCATGAAGGTATTTCTAGGAGTTGGACACATACAAAGTTTAGCACAGTTCTGGGCATCTTTGAAATACCTATACAAACCAGTTCCTACATAGTAACTTGCAACTTTGAATGAGAATGTGCTTGCTTACAGCAACGTGCTATATGTTCTGAATGCCCGAATTGGGAATCTGTGTCAAAAATTGTTAGGAATTATGTGATCCTTACTAGCTGGAAGTAAGGGAGTTGGGGCATGAAGGTATTTCTAGGAGTTGGACACATACAAAGTTTAGCACAGTTCTGGGCATCTTTGAAATACCTATACAAACCAGTTCCTACATAGTAACTTGCAACTTTGAATGAGAATGTTCTTGCTTACAGCAACGTGCTATATGTTCTGAATGCCCGAATTGGGAATCTGTGTCAAAACTTTGTTAGGAATTATGTGATCCTTACTAGCTGGAAGTAAGTGAGATGGGGCATGAAGTTATTTCTAGGAGTTGGAGACATACAACGTTTAGCTCAGTTCTGGGCATCTTTGAAATACCTATACAAACTTGTTCCTACATAGTAACTTGCAACTTTGAATGAGAATCTGCTTACTTACAGCAACGTGCTATATGTTCTGAATGCCCGAATAGGGAATCTGTGTCAAAACTTTGTTAGAAATTATGTGATCCTTACTAGATGGAAGTAAGGGAGTTGGGGCATGAAGGTATTTCTAGGAGTTGGACACATACCAAGTTTGGCACAGTTCCGGGCATCTTTGAAATACCTATACAAACTTGCTCCTACATAGTAACTTGCAACTTTGAATGAGAATGTGCTTGCTTACAGCAACGTGCTATATGTTCTGAATGCCCGAATTGGGAATCTGTGTCAAAACTTTGTTAGGAATTATGTGATCCTTACTAGCTGGAAGTAAGTGAGATGGGGCATGAAGTTATTTCTAGGAGCTGGAGACATACAACGTTTAGCTCAGTTCTGGGCATCTTTGAAATACCTATACAAACTTGTTCCTACATAGTAACTTGCATCTTTGAATGAGAATGTGCTTGCTTACAGCAACGTGCTATATGTTCTGAATGCCCGAATTGGGAATCTGTGTCAATATTTGTTAGGAGTTATGTGATCCTTACTAGCTGGAAGTAAGGGAGTTGGGGCATGAAGGTATTTCTAGGAGTTGGACACATACCAAGTTTAGCTCAGTTCTGGGCATCTTTGAAATACCTATACAAACTTGTTCCTACATAGTAACTTGCAACTTTGAATGAGAATGTGCTTCCTTACAGCAACGTGCTATATGTTCTGAATGCCCGAATTGGGAATCTGTGTCAAAACTTTGTTAGAAATTATGTGATCCTTACTAGCTGGAAGTAAGGGAGTTGGGGCATGAAGGTATTTCTAGGAGTTGGACACATACCAAGTTTAGCTCAGTTCTGGGCATCTTTGAAATACCTATACAAACTTGTTCCTACATAGTAACTTGCAACTTTGAATGAGAATGTACTTGCTTACAGTAACGTGCTATATGTTCTGAATGCCCGAATTGGGAATCTGTGTCAAAACTTTGTTAGAAATTATGTGATCCTTACTAGCTGGAAGTAAGTGAGATGGGGCATGAAGTTATTTCTAGGAGTTGGAGACATACCACGTTTAGCTCAGTTCTGGGCATCTTTGAAATACCTATACAAACTTGTTCCTACATAGTAACTTGCAACTTTGAATGAGAATGTGCTTGCTTACAGCAACGTGCTATATGTTCTGAATGCCCGAATTGGGAATCTGTGTCAAAAATTGTTAGGAATTATGTGATCCTTACTAGCTGGAAGTAAGGGAGTTGGGGCATGAAGGTATTTCTAGGAGTTGGACACATACAAAGTTTAGCACAGTTCTGGGCATCTTTGAAATACCTATACAAACCAGTTCCTACATAGTAACTTGCAACTTTGAATGAGAATGTGCTTGCTTACAGCAACGTGCTATATGTTCTGAATGCCCGAATTGGGAATCTGTGTCAAAACTTTGTTAGGAATTATGTGATCCTTACTAGCTGGAAGTAAGTGAGATGGGGCATGAAGTTATTTCTAGGAGTTGGAGACATACAACGTTTAGCTCAGTTCTGGGCATCTTTGAAATACCTATACAAACTTGTTCCTACATAGTAACTTGCAACTTTGAATGAGAATCAGCTTGCTTACAGCAACGTGCTATATGTTCTGAATGCCCGAATAGGGAATCTGTGTCAAAACTTTGTTAGAAATTATGTGATCCTTACTAGATGGAAGTAAGGGAGTTGGGGCATGAAGGTATTTCTAGGAGTTGGACTCATACCAAGTTTAGCACTGTTCCGGGCATCTTTGAAATACCTATACAAACTTGTTCCTCCATAGTAACTTGCAACTTTGAATGAGAATGTGCTGGCTTACAGCAACGTGCTATATGTTCTGAATGCCCGAATTGGGAATCTGTGTCAAAACTTTGTTAGGAATTATGTGATCCTTACTAGCTGGAAGTAAGGGAGATGGGGCATGAAGTTATTTCTAGGAGTTGGAGACATACAACGTTTAGCTCAGTTCTGGGCATCTTTGAAATACCTATACAAACTTGTTCCTACATAGTAACTTGCAACTTTGAATGAGAATGTGCTTGCTTACAGTAACGTGCTATATGTTCTGAATGCCCGAATTGGGAATCTGTGTCAAAACTTTGTTAGAAATTATGTGATCCTTACTAGCTGGAAGTAAGTGAGATGGGGCATGAAGTTATTTCTAGGAGTTGGACACATACCAAGTTTAGCACAGTTCTGGGCATCTTTGAAATACCTATACAAACCTGTTCCTACATAGTAACTTGCAACTTTGAATGAGAATGTGCTTGCTTACAGCAACGTGCTATATGTTCTGAATGCCCGAATAGGGATTCTGTGTCAAAACTTTGTTTGAAATTATGTGATCCTTACTAGATGGAAGTGAGGGAGTTGGGGCATGAAGGTATTTCTAGGAGTTGGACACATACCAAGTTTGGCACAGTTCTGGGCATCTTTGAAATACCTATACAAACTTATTCCTACATAGTAACTTGCAACTTTGAATGAGAATGTGCTTGCTTACAGCAACGTGCTATATGTTCTGAATGCCCGAATTGGGAATCTGTGTCAAAACTTTGTTAGGAATTATGTGATCCTTACTAGCTGGAAGTAAGTGAGATGGGGCATGAAGTTATTTCTAGGAGTTGGAGACATACCACGTTTAGCTCAGTTCTGGGCATCTTTGAAATACCTATACAAACTTGTTCCTACATAGTAACTTGCAACTTTGAATGAGAATGTGCTTGCTTACAGCAACGTGCTATATGTTCTGAATGCCCGAATTGGGAATCTGTGTCAAAATTTGTTAGGAATTATGTGATCCTTACTAGCTGGAAGTAAGGGAGTTGGGGCATGAAGGTATTTCTAGGAGTTGGACACATACAAACTTTAGCACAGTTCTGGGCATCTTTGAAATACCTATACAAACCAGTTCCTACATAGTAACTTGTAACTTTGAATGGGAATGTGCTTGCTTACAGCAACGTGCTATATGTTCTGAATGCCCGAATTGGGAATCTGTGTCAAAAATTGTTAGGAATTATGTGATCCTTACTAGCTGGAAGTAAGGGAGTTGGGGCATGAAGGTATTTCTAGGAGTTGGACACATACAAAGTTTAGCACAGTTCTGGGCATCTTTGAAATACCTATACAAACCAGTTCCTACATAGTAACTTGCAACTTTGAATGAGAATGTGCTTGCTTACAGCAACGTGCTATATGTTCTGAATGCCCGAATTGGGAATCTGTGTCAAAACTTTGTAAGGAATTATGTGATCCTTACTAGCTGGAAGTAAGTGAGATGGGGCATGAAGTTATTTCTAGGAGTTGGAGACATACAACGTTTAGCTCAGTTCTGGGCATCTTTGAAATACCTATACAAACTTGTTCCTACATAGTAACTTGCAACTTTGAATGAGAATCTGCTTACTTACAGCAACGTGCTATATGTTCTGAATGCCCGAATAGGGAATCTGTGTCAAAACTTTGTTAGAAATTATGTGATCCTTACTAGATGGAAGTAAGGGAGTTGGGGCATGAAGGTATTTCTAGGAGTTGGACACATACCAAGTTTGGCACAGTTCCGGGCATCTTTGAAATACCTATACAAACTTGTTCCTACATAGTAACTTGCAACTTTGAATGAGAATGTGCTTGCTTACAGCAACGTGCTATATGTTCTGAATGCCCGAATTGGGAATCAGTGTCAAAACTTTGTCAGGAATTATGTGATCCTTACTAGCTGGAAGTAAGGGAGATGGGGCATGAAGTTATTTCTAGGAGTTGGAGACATACAACGTTTAGCTCAGTTCTGGGCATCTTTGAAATACCTATACAAACTTGTTCCTACATAGTAAGTTGCATCTTTGAATGAGAATGTGCTTGCTTACAGCAACGTGCTATATGTTCTGAATGCCCGAATTGGGAATCTGTGTCAATATTTGTTAGGAGTTATGTGATCCTTACTAGCTGGAAGTAAGGGAGTTGGGGCATGAAGGTATTTCTAGGAGTTGGACACATACCAAGTTTAGCTCAGTTCTGGGCATCTTTGAAATACCTATACAAACTTGTTCCTACATAGTAACTTGCAACTTTGAATGAGAATGTGCTTGCTTACAGCAACGTGCTATATGTTCTGAATGCCCGAATTGGCAATCTGTGTCAAAACTTTGTTAGAAATTATGTGATCCTTACTAGCTGGAAGTAAGGGAGTTGGGGCATGAAGGTATTTCTAGGAGTTGGACACATACCAAGTTTAGCTCAGTTCTGGGCATCTTTGAAATACCTATACAAACTTGTTCCTACATAGTAACTTGCATCTTTGAATGAGAATGTGCTTGCTTACAGCAACGTGCTATATGTTCTGAATGCCCGAATTGGGAATCTGTGTCAATATTTGTTAGGAGTTATGTGATCCTTACTAGCTGGAAGTAAGGGAGTTGGGGCATGAAGGTATTTCTAGGAGTTGGACACATACCAAGTTTAGCTCAGTTCTGGGCATCTTTGAAATACCTATACAAACTTGTTCCTACATAGTAACTTGCAACTTTGAATGAGAATGTGCTTCCTTACAGCAACGTGCTATATGTTCTGAATGCCCGAATTGGGAATCTGTGTCAAAACTTTGTTAGAAATTATGTGATCCTTACTAGCTGGAAGTAAGGGAGTTGGGGCATGAAGGTATTTCTAGGAGTTGGACACATACCAAGTTTAGCTCAGTTCTGGGCATCTTTGAAATACCTATACAAACTTGTTCCTACATAGTAACTTGCAACTTTGAATGAGAATGTACTTGCTTACAGTAACGTGCTATATGTTCTGAATGCCCGAATTGGGAATCTGTGTCAAAACTTTGTTAGAAATTATGTGATCCTTACTAGCTGGAAGTAAGTGAGATGGGGCATGAAGTTATTTCTAGGAGTTGGAGACATACCACGTTTAGCTCAGTTCTGGGCATCTTTGAAATACCTATACAAACTTGTTCCTACATAGTAACTTGCAACTTTGAATGAGAATGTGCTTGCTTACAGCAACGTGCTATATGTTCTGAATGCCCGAATTGGGAATCTGTGTCAAAAATTGTTAGGAATTATGTGATCCTTACTAGCTGGAAGTAAGGGAGTTGGGGCATGAAGGTATTTCTAGGAGTTGGACACATACAAAGTTTAGCACAGTTCTGGGCATCTTTGAAATACCTATACAAACCAGTTCCTACATAGTAACTTGCAACTTTGAATGAGAATGTGCTTGCTTACAGCAACGTGCTATATGTTCTGAATGCCCGAATTGGGAATCTGTGTCAAAACTTTGTTAGGAATTATGTGATCCTTACTAGCTGGAAGTAAGTGAGATGGGGCATGAAGTTATTTCTAGGAGTTGGAGACATACAACGTTTAGCTCAGTTCTGGGCATCTTTGAAATACCTATACAAACTTGTTCCTACATAGTAACTTGCAACTTTGAATGAGAATCAGCTTGCTTACAGCAACGTGCTATATGTTCTGAATGCCCGAATAGGGAATCTGTGTCAAAACTTTGTTAGAAATTATGTGATCCTTACTAGATGGAAGTAAGGGAGTTGGGGCATGAAGGTATTTCTAGGAGTTGGACTCATACCAAGTTTAGCACTGTTCCGGGCATCTTTGAAATACCTATACAAACTTGTTCCTCCATAGTAACTTGCAACTTTGAATGAGAATGTGCTGGCTTACAGCAACGTGCTATATGTTCTGAATGCCCGAATTGGGAATCTGTGTCAAAACTTTGTTAGGAATTATGTGATCCTTACTAGCTGGAAGTAAGGGAGATGGGGCATGAAGTTATTTCTAGGAGTTGGAGACATACAACGTTTAGCTCAGTTCTGGGCATCTTTGAAATACCTATACAAACTTGTTCCTACATAGTAACTTGCAACTTTGAATGAGAATGTGCTTGCTTACAGTAACGTGCTATATGTTCTGAATGCCCGAATTGGGAATCTGTGTCAAAACTTTGTTAGAAATTATGTGATCCTTACTAGCTGGAAGTAAGTGAGATGGGGCATGAAGTTATTTCTAGGAGTTGGACACATACCAAGTTTAGCACAGTTCTGGGCATCTTTGAAATACCTATACAAACCTGTTCCTACATAGTAACTTGCAACTTTGAATGAGAATGTGCTTGCTTACAGCAACGTGCTATATGTTCTGAATGCCCGAATAGGGATTCTGTGTCAAAACTTTGTTTGAAATTATGTGATCCTTACTAGATGGAAGTGAGGGAGTTGGGGCATGAAGGTATTTCTAGGAGTTGGACACATACCAAGTTTGGCACAGTTCTGGGCATCTTTGAAATACCTATACAAACTTATTCCTACATAGTAACTTGCAACTTTGAATGAGAATGTGCTTGCTTACAGCAACGTGCTATATGTTCTGAATGCCCGAATTGGGAATCTGTGTCAAAACTTTGTTAGGAATTATGTGATCCTTACTAGCTGGAAGTAAGTGAGATGGGGCATGAAGTTATTTCTAGGAGTTGGAGACATACCACGTTTAGCTCAGTTCTGGGCATCTTTGAAATACCTATACAAACTTGTTCCTACATAGTAACTTGCAACTTTGAATGAGAATGTGCTTGCTTACAGCAACGTGCTATATGTTCTGAATGCCCGAATTGGGAATCTGTGTCAAAATTTGTTAGGAATTATGTGATCCTTACTAGCTGGAAGTAAGGGAGTTGGGGCATGAAGGTATTTCTAGGAGTTGGACACATACAAACTTTAGCACAGTTCTGGGCATCTTTGAAATACCTATACAAACCAGTTCCTACATAGTAACTTGTAACTTTGAATGGGAATGTGCTTGCTTACAGCAACGTGCTATATGTTCTGAATGCCCGAATTGGGAATCTGTGTCAAAAATTGTTAGGAATTATGTGATCCTTACTAGCTGGAAGTAAGGGAGTTGGGGCATGAAGGTATTTCTAGGAGTTGGACACATACAAAGTTTAGCACAGTTCTGGGCATCTTTGAAATACCTATACAAACCAGTTCCTACATAGTAACTTGCAACTTTGAATGAGAATGTGCTTGCTTACAGCAACGTGCTATATGTTCTGAATGCCCGAATTGGGAATCTGTGTCAAAACTTTGTAAGGAATTATGTGATCCTTACTAGCTGGAAGTAAGTGAGATGGGGCATGAAGTTATTTCTAGGAGTTGGAGACATACAACGTTTAGCTCAGTTCTGGGCATCTTTGAAATACCTATACAAACTTGTTCCTACATAGTAACTTGCAACTTTGAATGAGAATCTGCTTACTTACAGCAACGTGCTATATGTTCTGAATGCCCGAATAGGGAATCTGTGTCAAAACTTTGTTAGAAATTATGTGATCCTTACTAGATGGAAGTAAGGGAGTTGGGGCATGAAGGTATTTCTAGGAGTTGGACACATACCAAGTTTGGCACAGTTCCAGGCATCTTTGAAATACCTATACAAACTTGTTCCTACATAGTAA
Organism: Diceros bicornis minor; assembly: GCF_020826845.1. Lineage (NCBI taxonomy): Eukaryota > Metazoa > Chordata > Mammalia > Perissodactyla > Rhinocerotidae > Diceros > Diceros bicornis. Next base: position 1,044,478 of record NC_080767.1, read on the forward strand.
CTTGCAACTTTGAATGAGAATGTGCTTGCTTACAGCAACGTGCTATATGTTCTGAATGCCCGAATTGGGAATCAGTGTCAAAACTTTGTCAGGAATTATGTGATCCTTACTAGCTGGAAGTAAGGGAGATGGGGCATGAAGTTATTTCTAGGAGTTGGAGACATACAACGTTTAGCTCAGTTCTGGGCATCTTTGAAATACCTATACAAACTTGTTCCTACATAGTAAGTTGCATCTTTGAATGAGAATGTGCTTGCTTACAGCAACGTGCTATATGTTCTGAATGCCCGAATTGCTAATCTGTGTCAATATTTGTTAGGAGTTATGTGATCCTTACTAGCTGGAAGTAAGGGAGTTGGGGCATGAAGGTATTTCTAGGAGTTGGACACATACCAAGTTTAGCTCAGTTCTGGGCATCTTTGAAATACCTATACAAACTTGTTCCTACATAGTAACTTGCAACTTTGAATGAGAATGTGCTTGCTTACAGCAACGTGCTATATGTTCTGAATGCCCGAATTGGCAATCTGTGTCAAAACTTTGTTAGAAATTATGTGATCCTTACTAGCTGGAAGTAAGGGAGTTGGGGCATGAAGGTATTTCTAGGAGTTGGACACATACCAAGTTTAGCTCAGTTCTGGGCATCTTTGAAATACCTATACAAACTTGTTCCTACATAGTAACTTGCAACTTTGAATGAGAATGTGCTTGCTTACAGCAACGTGCTATATGTTCTGAATGCCCGAATTGGGAATCTGTGTCAAAACTTTGTTAGAAATTATGTGATCCTTACTAGCTGGAAGTAAGTGAGATGGGGCATGAAGTTATTTCTAGGAGTTGGACACATACCAAGTTTAGCACAGTTCTGGGCATCTTTGAAATACCTATACAAACCTGTTCCTACATAGTAACTTGCAACATTGAATGAGAATGTGCTTGCTTACAGCAACGTGCTATATGTTCTGAATGCCCGAATTGGGATTCTGTGTCAAAACTTTGTTTGTAATTATGTGATCCTTACTAGATGGAAGTGAGGGAGTTGGGGCATGAAGGTATTTCTAGGAGTTGGACACATACCAAATTTGGCACAGTTCTGGGCATCTTTGAAATACCTATACAAACTTGTTCCTACATAGTAACTTGCAACTTCGAATGAGAATGTGCTTGCTTACAGCAACGTGCTATATGTTCTGAATGCCCGAATTGGGAATCTGTGTCAAAAATTGTTAGGAATTATGTGATCCTTACTAGCTGGAAGTAAGGGAGTTGGGGCATGAAGGTATTTCTAGGAGTTGGACACATACCAAGTTTAGCTCAGTGCTGGGCATCTTTGAAATACCTATACAAACCAGTTCCTACATAGTAACTTGCAACTTTGAATGAGAATGTGCTTGCTTACAGCAACGTGCTATATGTTCTGAATGCCCGAATTGGGAATCTGTGTCAAAACTTTGTAAGGAATTATGTGATCCTTACTAGCTGGAAGTAAGTGAGATGGGGCATGAAGTTATTTCTAGGAGTTGGAGACATACAACGTTTAGCTCAGTTCTGGGCATCTTTGAAATACCTATACAAACTTGTTCCTACATAGTAACTTGCAACTTTGAATGAGAATCTGCTTACTTACAGCAACGTGCTATATGTTCTGAATGCCCGAATAGGGAATCTGTGTCAAAACTTTGTTAGAAATTATGTGATCCTTACTAGATGGAAGTAAGGGAGTTGGGGCATGAAGGTATTTCTAGGAGTTGTACACATACCAAGTTTGGCACAGTTCCGGGCATCTTTGAAATACCTATACAAACTTGTTCCTACATAGTAACTTGCAACTTTGAATGAGAATGTGCTTGCTTACAGCAACGTGCTATATGTTCTGAATGCCCGAATTGGGAATCTGTGTCAAAACTTTGTTAGGAATTATGTGATCCTTACTAGCTGGAAGTAAGGGAGATGGGGCATGAAGTTATTTCTAGGAGTTGGAGACATACAACGTTTAGCTCAGTTCTGGGCATCTTTGAAATACCTATACAAACTTGTTCCTACATAGTAACTTGCATCTTTGAATGAGAATGTGCTTGCTTACAGCAACGTGCTATATGTTCTGAATGCCCGAATTGGGAATCTGTGTCAATATTTGTTAGGAGTTATGTGATCCTTACTAGCTGGAAGTAAGGGAGTTGGGGCATGAAGGTATTTCTAGGAGTTGGACACATACCAAGTTTAGCTCAGTTCTGGGCATCTTTGAAATACCTATACAAACTTGTTCCTACATAGTAACTTGCAACTTTGAATGAGAATGTGCTTGCTTACAGCAACGTGCTATATGTTCTGAATGCCCGAATTGGGAATCTGTGTCAAAACTTTGTTAGAAATTATGTGATCCTTACTAGCTGGAAGTAAGGGAGTTGGGGCATGAAGGTATTTCTAGGAGTTGGACACATACCAAGTTTAGCTTAGTTCTGGGCATCTTTGAAATACCTATACAAACTTGTTCCTACATAGTAACTTGCAACTTTGAATGAGAATGTACTTGCTTACAATAACGTGCTATATGTTCTGAATGCCCGAATTGGGAATCTGTGTCAAAACTTTGTTAGAAATTATGTGATCCTTACTAGCTGGAAGTAAGTGAGATGGGGCATGAAGTTATTTCTAGGAGTTGGACACATACCAAGTTTAGCACAGTTCTGGGCATCTTTGAAATACCTATACAAACCTGTTCCTACATAGTAACTTGCAACTTTGAATGAGAATGTGCTTGCTTACAGCAACGTGCTATATGTTCTGAATGCCCGAATAGGGATTCTGTGTCAAAACTTTGTTTTAAATTATGTGATCCTTACTAGATGGAAGTGAGGGAGTTGGGGCATGAAGGTATTTCTAGGAGTTGGACACATACCAAGTTTGGCACAGTTCTGGGCATCTTTGAAATACCTATACAAACTTGTTCCTACATAGTAACTTGCAACTTTGAATGAGAATGTGCTTGCTTACAGCAACGTGCTATATGTTCTGAATGCCCGAATTGGGAATCTGTGTCCAAACTTTGTTAGGAATTATGTGATCCTTACTAGCTGGAAGTAAGTGAGATGGGGCATGAAGTTATTTCTAGGAGTTGGATACATACCACGTTTAGCTCAGTTCTGGGCATCTTTGAAATACCTATACAAACTTGTTCCTACATAGTAACTTGCAACTTTGAATGAGAATGTGCTTGCTTACAGCAACGTGCTATATGTTCTGAATGCCCGAATAGGGAATCTGTGTCAAAACTTTGTTAGAAATTATGTGATCCTTACTAGATGGAAGTAAGGGAGTTGGGGCATGAAGGTATTTCTAGGAGTTGGACTCATACCAAGTTTAGCACAGTTCCGGGCATCTTTGAAATACCTATACAAACTTGTTCCTACATAGTAACTTGCAACTTTGAATGAGAATGTGCTGGCTTACAGCAACGTGCTATATGTTCTGAATGCCCGAATTGGGAATCTGTGTCAAAACTTTGTTAGGAAGTGTGTGATCCTTACTAGCTGGAAGTAAGTGAGATGGGGCATGAAGTTGTTTCTAGGAGTTGGACACATACATCGTTTAGCTCAGTTCTGGACATCTTTGAAATACCTTTACAAACATGTTCCTACATAGTAACTTGCAACTTTGAATGAGAATGTGCTTGCTTACAGCAACGTGCTATATGTTCTGAATGCCCGAATAGGGAATCTGTGTCAAAACTTTGTTAGAAATTATGTGATCCTTACTAGATGGAAGTAAGGGAAATGGGGCATGAAGGTATTTCTAGGAGTTGGACACATACCAAGTTTAGCACAGTTCCGGGCATCTTTGAAATACCTATACAAACTTGTTCCTACATAGTAACTTGCAACTTTGAATGAGAATGTGCTTGCTTACAGCAACGTGCCTTATGTTCTGAATGCCCGAATTGGGAATCTGTGTCAAAACTTTGTTAGGAATTATGTGATCCTTACTAGCTGGAAGTAAGTGAGATGGGGCATGAAGTTATTTCTAGGAGTTGGAGACATACAACGTTTAGCTCAGTTCTGGGCATCTTTGAAATACCTATACAAACTTGTTCCAACATAGTAACTTGCAACTTTGAATGAGAATGTGCTTGCTTACAGCAACGTGCTATATGTTCTGAATGCCCGAATTGGGAATCTGTGTCAAATCTTTGTTAGGAATTATGTGATCCTTACTAGCTGGAAGTAAGTGAGATGGGGCATGAAGTTATTTCTAGGAGTTGGAGACATACAACGTTTAGCTCAGTTCTGGGCATCTTTGAAATACCTATACAAACTTGTTCCTACATAGTAACTTGCAACTTTGAATGAGAATGTGCTTGCTTACAGTAACGTGCTATATGTTCTGAATGCCCGAATTGGGAATCTGTGTCAAAACTTTGTTAGAAATTATGTGATCCTTACTAGCTGGAAGTAAGTGAGATGGGGCATGAAGTTATTTTTAGGAGTTGGAGACATACCACGTTTAGCTCAGTTCTGGGCATCTTTGAAATACCTATACAAACTTGTTCCTACATAGTAACTTGCAACTTTGAATGAGAATGTGCTTGCTTACAGCAACGTGCTATATGTTCTGAATGCCCGAATTGGGAATCTGTGTCAAAAATTGTTAGGAATTATGTGATCCTTACTAGCTGGAAGTAAGGGAGTTGGGGCATGAAGGTATTTCTAGGAGTTGGACACATACAAAGTTTAGCACAGTTCTGGGCATCTTTGAAATACCTATACAAACCAGTTCCTACATAGTAACTTGCAACTTTGAATGAGAATGTGCTTGCTTAGAGCAACGTGCTATATGTTCTGAATGCCCGAATTGGGAATCTGTGTCAAAAGTTTGTTAGAAATTATGTGATCCTTACTAGCTGGAAGTAAGGGAGTTGGGGCATGAAGGTATTTCTAGGAGTTGGACACATACCAAGTTTAGCTCAGTTCTGGGCATCTTTGAAATACCTATACAAACTTGTTCCTACATAGTAACTTGCAACTTTCAATGAGAATGTACTTGCTTACAGTAACGTGCTATATGTTCTGAATGCCCGAATTGGGAATCTGTGTCAAAACTTTGTTAGAAATTATGTGATCCTTACTAGCTGGAAGTAAGTGAGATGGGGCATGAAGTTATTTCTAGGAGTTGGACACATACCAAGTTTAGCACAGTTCTGGGCATCTTTGAAATACCTATACAAACCTGTTCCTACATAGTAACTTGCAACTTTGAATGAGAATGTGCTTGCTTACAGCAACGTGCTATATGTTCTGAATGCCCGAATAGGGAATCTGTGTCAAAACTTTGTTAGAAATTATGTGATCCTTACTAGCTGGAAGTAAGGGAGTTGGGGCATGAAGTTATTTCTAGGAGTTGGACACATAGCAAGTTTAGCTCCGTTCTGGGCATCTTTGAAATACCTATACAAACTTGTTCCTACATAGTAACTTGCAACTTTGAATGAGAATGTGCTTGCTTACATTAACGTGCTATATGTTCTGAATGCCCGAATTGGGAATCTGTGTCCAAACTTTGTTAGGAATTATGTGATCCTTACTAGCTGGAAGTAAGTGAGATGGGGCATGAAGTTATTTCTAGGAGTTGGAGACATACCACGTTTAGCTCAGTTCTGGGCATCTTTGAAATACCTATACAAACTTGTTCCTACATAGTAACTTGCAACTTTGAATGAGAATGTGCTTGCTTACAGCAACGTGCTATATGTTCTGAATGCCCGAATTGGGAATCTGTGTCAAAATTTTTAGGAATTATGTGATCCTTACTAGCTGGAAGTAAGGGAGTTGGGGCATGAAGGTATTTCTAGGAGTTGGACACATACCAAGTTTAGCACAGTTCTGGGCATCTTTGAAATACCTATAGAAACTTGTTCCTACATAGTAACTTGCAACTTTGAATGAGAATGTGCTTGCTTACAGCAACGTGCTATATGTTCTGAATGCCCGAATAGGGATTCTGTGTCAAAACTTTGTTTGAAATTATGTGATCCTTACTAGATGGAAGTGAGGGAGTTGGGGCATGAAGGTATTTCTAGGAGTTGGACACATACCAAGTTTGACACAGTTCTGGGCATCTTTGAAATACCTATACAAACTTGTTCCTACATAGTAACTTGCAACTTTGAATGAGAATGTGCTTGCTTACAGCAACGTGCTATATGTTCTGAATGCCCGAATTGGGAATCTGTGTCAAAACTTTGTTAGGAATTATGTGATCCTTACTAGCTGGAAGTAAGTGAGATGGGGCATGAAGTTATTTCTAGGAGTTGGAGACATACCACTTTTAGCTCAGTTCTGGGCATCTTTGAAATACCTATACAAACTTGTTCCTACATAGTAACTTGCAACTTTGAATGAGAATGTGCTTGCTTACAGCAACGTGCTATATGTGTGAATGCCCGAATTGGGAATCTGTGTCAAAATTTGTTAGGAATTATGTGATCTTTACTAGCTGGAAGTAAGGGAGTTGGGGCATGAAGGTATTTCTAGGAGTTGGACACATACAAAGTTTAGCACAGTTCTGGGCATCTTTGAAATACCTATACAAACCAGTTCCTACATAGTAACTTGCAACTTTGAATGAGAATGTGCTTGCTTACAGCAACGTGCTATATGTTCTGAATGCCCGAATTGGGAATCTGTGTCAAAACTTTGTTAGGAATTATGTGATCCTTACTAGCTGGAAGTAAGTGAGATGGGGCATGAAGTTATTTCTAGGAGTTGGAGACATACAACGTTTAGCTCAGTTCTGGGCATCTTTGAAATACCTATACAAACTTGTTCCTACATAGTAACTTGCAACTTTGAATGAGAATCTGCTTACTTACAGCAACGTGCTATATGTTCTGAATGCCCGAATAGGGAATCTGTGTCAAAACTTTGTTAGAAATTATGTGATCCTTACTAGATGGAAGTAAGGGAGTTGGGGCATGAAGGTATTTCTAGGAGTTGGACACATACCAAGTTTAGCACAGTTCCGGGCATCTTTGAAATACCTATACAAACTTGTTCCTACATAGTAACTTGCAACTTTGAATGAGAATGTGCTTGCTTACAGCAACGTGCTATATGTTCTGAATGCCCGAATTGGGAATCTGTGTCAAAACTTTGTTAGAAATTATGTGATCCTTACTAGCTGGAAGTAAGTGAGATGGGGCATGAAGTTATTTCTAGGAGTTGGAGACATACAACGTTTAGCTCAGTTCTGGGCATCTTTGAAATACCTATACAAACTTGTTCCTACATAGTAACTTGCATCTTTGAATGAGAATGTGCTTGCTTACAGCAACGTGCTATATGTTCTGAATGCCCGAATTGGGAATCTGTGTCAATATTTGTTAGGAATTATGTGATCCTTACTAGCTGGAAGTAAGGGAGTTGGGGCAAGAAGGTATTTCTAGGAGTTGGACACATACCAAGTTTAGCTCAGTTCTGGGCATCTTTGAAATACCTATACAAACTTGTTCCTACATAGTAACTTGCAACTTTGAATGAGAATGTGCTTGCTTACAGTAACGTGCTATATGTTCTGAATGCCCGAATTGGGAATCTGTTTCAAAACTTTGTTAGAAATTATGTGATCCTTACTAGCTGGAAGTAAGTGAGATGGGGCATGAAGTTATTTCTAGGAGTTGGACACATACCAAGTTTAGCACAGTTCTGGGCATCTTTGAAATACCTATACAAACCTGTTCCTACATAATAACTTGCAACTTTGAATGAGAATGTGCTTGCTTACAGCAACGTGCTATATGTTCTGAATGCCCGAATAGGGATTCTGTGTCAAAACTTTGTTTGAAATTATGTGATCCTTACTAGATGGAAGTGAGGGAGTTGGGGCATGAAGGTATTTCTAGGAGTGGACACATACCAAGTTTGGCACAGTTCTGGGCATCTTTGAAATACCTATACAAACTTGTTCCTACATAGTAACTTGCAACTTTGAATGAGAATGTGCTTGCTTACAGCAACGTGCTATATGTTCTGAATGCCCGAATTGGGAATCTGTGTCAAAACTTTGTTAGGAATTATGTGATCCTTACTAGCTGGAAGTAAGTGAGATGGGGCATGAAGTTATTTCTAGGAGTTGGAGACATACCACGTTTAGCTCAGTTCTGGGCATCTTTGAAATACCTATACAAACTTGTACCTACATAGTAACTTGCAACTTTGAATGAGAATGTGCTTGATTACAGCAACGTGCTATATGTTCTGAATGCCCGACTTGGGAATCTGTGTCAAAATTTGTTAGGAATTTTGTGATCCTTACTAGCTGGAAGTAAGGGAGTTGAGGCATGAAGGTATTTCTAGGAGTTGGACACATACAAAGTTTAGCACTGTTCTGGGCATCTTTGAAATACCTATACAAACTTGTTCCTACATAGTAACTTGCAACTTTGAATGAGAATGTGCTTGCTTACAGCAACGTGCTATATGTTCTGAATGCCCGAATTGGGAATCTGTGTCAAAACTTTGTTAGGAATTATGTGATCCTTACTAGCTGGAAGTATGTGAAATGGGGCATGAAATTATTTCTAGGAGTTGGACACATACAAAGTTTAGCTCAGTTCTGGGCATCTTTGAAATACCTATACAAACTTGTTCCTACATAGTAACTTGCAACTTTGAATGAGAATGTGCTTGCTCACAGCAACGTGCTATATGTTCTGAATGCCCGAATTGGGAATCTGTGTCAAAACTTTGTTAGGAATTATGTGATCCTTACTAGCTGGAAGTAAGTGAGATGGGGCATGAAGTTATTTCTAGGAGTTGGAGACATACCACGTTTAGCTCAGTTCTGGGCATCTTTGAAATACCTATACAAACTTGTTCCTACACAGTAACTTGCAACTTTGAATGAGAATGTGCTTGCTTACAGCAACGTGCTATATGTTCTGAATGCCCGAATTGGGAATCTGTGTCAAAATTTGTTAGGAATTATGTGATCCTTACTAGCTGGAAGTAAGGGAGTTGGGGCATGAAGGTATTTCTAGGAGTTGGACACATACAAAGTTTAGCACAGTTCTGGGCATCTTTGAAATACCTATACAAACCAGTTCCTACATAGTAACTTGCAACTTTGAATGAGAATGTACTTGCTTACAGCAACGTGCTATATGTTCTGAATGCCCGAATTGGGAATCTGTGTCAAAACTTTGTTAGGAATTATGTGATCCTTACTAGCTGGAAGTAAGTGAGATGGGGCATGAAGTTATTTCTAGGAGTTGGAGACATACAACGTTTAGCTCAGTTCTTGGCATCTTTGAAATACCTATACAAACTTGTTCCTACATAGTAACTTGCAACTTTGAATGAGAATCAGCTTGCTTAGAGCAACGTGCTATATGTTCTGAATGCCCGAATAGGGAATCTGTGTCAAAACTTTGTTAGAAATTATGTGATCCTTACTAGATGGAAGTAAGGGAGTTGGGGCATGAAGGTATTTCTAGGAGTTGGACTCATACCAAGTTTAGCACAGTTCCGGGCATCTTTGAAATACCTATACAAACTTGTTCCTACATAGTAACTTGCAACTTTGAATGAGAATGTGCTGGCTTACAGCAACGTGCTATATGTTCTGAATGCCCGAATTGGGAATCTGTGTCAAAACTTTGTTAGGAATTATGTGATCCTTACTAGCTGGAAGTAAGTGAGATGGGGCATGAAGTTATTTCTAGGAGTTGGAGACATACATCGTTTAGCTCAGTTCTGGACATCTTTGAAATACCTATACTAACTTGTTCCTACATAGTAACTTGCAACTTTGATTGAGAATGTGCTTGCTTACAGCAACGTGCTATATGTTCTGAATGCCCGAATAGGGAATCTCTGTCAAAACTTTGATAGAAATAATGTGATCCTTACTAGCTGGAAGTAAGGGAGTTGGGGCATGAAGGTATTTCTAGGAGTTGGACACATACCAAGTTTAGCACAGTTCTGGGCATCCTTGAAATACCTATACAAACTTGTTCCTACATAGTAACTTGCAACTTTGAATGAGAATGTGCTTGCTTACAGCAACGTGCTATATGTTCTGAATGCCCGAATAGGGAATCTGTGTCAAAACTTTGTTAGAAATTATGTGATCCTTACAAGCTGGAAGTAAGGGAGTTGGGGCATGAAGGTATTTCTAGGAGTTGGACACATACCAAGTTTAGCACAGTTCTGGGCATCTATGAAATACCTATACAAACTTGTTCCTACATAGTAACTTGCAACTTTGAATGAGAATGTGCTTGCTTACAGCAACGTGCTATATGTTCTGAATGCCCGAATTGGGAATCTGTGTCAAAACTTTGTTAGGAATTATGTGATCCTTACTAGCTGGAAGTAAGGGAGATGGGGCATGAAGATATTTCTAGGAGTTGGAGACATACAACGTTTAGCTCAGTTCTGGGCATCTTTGAAATACCTATACAAACTTGTTCCTACATAGTAACTTGCATCTTTGAATGAGAATGTGCTTTCTTAAAGCAACGTGCTATATGTTCTGAATGCCCGAATTGGGAATCTGTGTCAATATTTGTTAGGAATTATGTGATCCTTACTAGCTGGAAGTAAGGGAGTTGGGGCATGAAGGTATTTCTAGGAGTTGGACACATACCAAGTTTAGCACAGTTATGGGCATCTCTGAAATACCTATACAAACTTGTTCCTACATAGTAACTTGCAACTTTGAATGAGAATGTGCTTACTTACAGCAACGTGCTATATGTTCTGAATGCCCGAATTGGGAATCTGTGTCAAAACTTTGTTAGGAATTATGTGATCCTTACTAGCTGGAAGTAAGGGAGATGTGGCATCAAGTTATTTCTAGGAGTTGGAGACATACAACGTTTAGCTCAGTTCTGGGCATCTTTGAAATACCTATACAAACTTGTTCTTACATAGTAACTTGCAACTTTGAATGAGAATGTGCTTGCTTACAGCAACGTGCTATATGTTCTGAATGCCCGAATTGGGAATCTGTGTCAAAACTTTGTTAGGAATTATGTGATCCTTACTAGCTGGAAGTAAGGGAGATGGGGCATGAAGTTATTTCTAGGAGTTGGAGACATACCAAGTTTAGCTCAGTTCTGGGCATCTTTGAAATACCTATACAAACTTGTTCCTACATAGTAACTTGCAACTTTGAGAATGTGCTTGCTTGCAGCAACGTGCTATATGTTCTGAATGCCCGAATTGGGAATCTGTGTCAAAACTTTGTTAGGAATTATGTGATCCTTACTAGCTGGAAGTAAGGGAGATGGAGCATGAAGTTATTTCTAGGAGTTGGACACATACCAAGTTTAGCTCAGTTCTGGGCATCTTTGAAATACCTATACAAACTTGTTCCTACATAGTAACTTGCATCTTTGAATGAGAATGTGCTTGCTTACAGCAACGTGCTATATGTTCTGAATGCCCGAATTGGGAATATGTGTCAAAACTTTGTTAGGAATTATGTGATCCTTACTAGCTGGAAGTAAGGGAGATGGGGCATGAAGTTATTTCTAGGAGTTGGACACATACCAAGTTTAGCTCAGTTCTGGGCATCTTTGAAATACCTATACAAACTTGTTCCTACATAGTAACTTGCAACTTTGAATGAGAATGTGCTTGCTTACAGCAACGTGTTATATGTTCTGAATACCCGAATTGGGAATCTGTGTCAAAATTTGTTAGGAATTATGTGATCCTTACTAGCTGGAAGTAAGGGAGTTGGGGCATGAAGGTATTTCTAGTAGTTGGACAAATACCAAGTTTAGCACAGTTCTGGGCATCTTTGAAATACCTATACAAACTTGTTCCTACATAGTAACTTGCAACTTTGAATGAGAATGTGCTTGCTTACAGCAACGTGCTATATGCTCTGAATGCCCGAAAAGGGAATCTGTGTCAAAACATTGTTAGGAATTATGTGATCCTTACTAGCTGGAAGTAAGTGAGATGGGGCATGAAGTTATTTCTAGGAGTTGGAGACATACAACGTTTAGCTCAGTTCTGGGCATCTTTGAAATACCTATACAAACTTGTTCCTACATAGTAACTTGCAACTTTGAATGAGAATGTGCTTGCTTACAGCAACGTGCTATATGTTCTGAATGGCCGAATAGGGAATCTGTGTTAAAACTTTCTTAGGAATTATGTGATCCTTACTAGCTGGAAGTAAGGGAGATGGCGCATGAAGTTATTTCTAGGTGTTGGAGACATACAACGTTTAGCTCAGTTCTGGGCATCTTTGAAATACCTATACAAACTTGTTCCTACATAGTAACTTGCAACTTTGAATGAGAATGTGCTTGCTTACAGCAACGTGCTATATGCTCTGAATGCCCGTAAAGGGAATCTGCGTCAAAACTTTGTTAGGAATTATGTGATCCTTACAAGCTGGAAGTAAGTGAGATGGGGAATGAAGTCATTTCTAGGAGTTGGACACATACCAAGTTTAGGACAGTTCTGGGCATCTTTGAAATACCTATACAAACTTGTTCCTACATAGTAACTTGCAACTTTGAATGAGAATGTGCTTGCTTACAGCCACGTGCTATATGTTCTGAATGCCCGAATAGGGAATCTGTGTCAAAACTTTGTTAGGAATTATGTGATCCTTACTAGCTGGAAGTAAGTGAGATGGGGCATGAAGTTATTTATAGGATTTGGAGACATACAACGTTTAGCTCAGTTCTGGGCATCTTTGAAATACCTACACAAATTTGTTCCTACATAGTAACTTGCCACTTTGAATGAGAATGTGCTTGCTTACAGCAACGTGCTATATGTTCTGAATGCCCGAATAGGGAATCTGTGTCAATAATTTGTTAGAAATTATGTGATCCTTACTAGATGGAAGTAAGGGAGTTGGGGCATGAAGGTATTTCTAGGAGTTGGACACATACCAAGTTTAGCACAGTTCTGGGCATCTTTGAAATACCTATACAAACTTGTTCCTACATAGTAACTTGCAACTTTGAATGAGAATGTGCTTGCTTACAGCAACGTGCTATATGTTCTTAATGCCCGAATTGGGAATCTGTGTCAAAACTTTGTTAGGAATTATGTGATCCTTACTAGCTGGAAGTAAGTGAGATGGGGCATGAAGTTATTTCTAGGAGTTGGAGACATACAACGTTTAGCTCAGTTCTGGGCATCTTTGAAATACCTATACAAACTTGTTCCTACATAGTAACTTGCAACTTTGAATGAGAATGTGCTTGCTTACAGCAACGTGCTATATGTTCTGAATGCCCGAATTTGGAATATGTGTCAAATCTTTGTTAGGAATTATGTGATCCTTACTAGCTGGAAGTAAGTGAGATGGGGCATGAAGTTATTTCTAGGAGTTGGAGACATACAACGTTTAGCTCAGTTCTGGGCATCTTTGAAATACCTATACAAACTTGTTCCTACATAGTAACTTGCAACTTTGAATGAGAATGTGCTTGCTTACAGCAACGTGCTATATGTTCTGAATGCCCGAATAGGGAATCTGTGTCAAAACTTTGTTTGAAATTATGTGATCCTTACTAGATTGAAGTGAGGGAGTTGGGGCATTAAGGTATTTCTAAGAGTTGGACACATACCAAGTTTAGCACAGTTCTGGGCATCTTTGAAATACCTATACAAACTTCTTCCTACATAGTAACTTGCATCTTTGAATGAGAAAGTGCTTGCTTATATCAACGTGCTATATGTTCTGAATGCCCGAATTGGGAATCTGTGTCAAAACTTTGTTAGGAATTATGTGATCCTTACTAGCTGGAAGTAAGTGAGATGGGGCATGAAGTTATTTCTAGGAGTTGGAGACATACCACGTTTAGCTCAGTTCTGGCCATCTTTGAAATACCTATACAAACTTGTTTCTACATAGTAACTTGCAACTTTGAATGAGAATGTGCTTGCTTACAGCAACGTGCTATATGTTCTGAATGCCCGAATTGGGAATCTGTGTCAAAACTTTGTTAGGAATTATGTGATCCTTACTAGCTGGAAGTAAGTGAGATGGGGTATGAAGTTATTTCTAGGAGTTGGAGACATACAACGTTTAGCTCAGTTCTGGGCATCTTTGAAATACCTATACAAACTTGTTCCTACATAGTAACTTGCAACTTTGAATGAGAATGTGCTTGCTTACAGCAACGTGCTATATGTTCTGAATGCCCGAATAGGGAATCTGTCTCAAAACTTTGTTAGAAATTATGTGATCCTTACTAGATGGAAGTAAGGGAGTTGGGGCATGAAGGTATTTCTAGGAGTTGGACACATACCAAGTTTAGCACAGTTCTGGGCATCTTTGAAATACCTATACAAACTTGTTCCTACATAGTAACTTGCATCTTTGAATGAGAATGTGCTTGCTTACAGCAACGTGCTATACGTTCTGAATGCCTGAATTTGGAATCTGTGTCAAAACTTTGTTAGGAATTATGTGATCCTTACTAGCTGGAAGTAAGGGAGATGGGGAATGAAGTTATTTCTAGGAGTTGGACACATACCAAGTTTAGCACAGTTCTGGGAATCTTTGAAATACCTATACAAACTTGTTCCTACATAGTAACTTGCAACTTTGAATGAGAATGTGCTTGCTTACAGCAACGTGCTATATGTTCTGAATGCCCGAATTGGGAATCTGTGTCAAAACTTTGTTAGGAATTATGTGATCCTTACTAGCTGGAAGTAAGTGAGATGGGGCATGAAGTTATTTCTAGGAGTTGGAGACATACAACGTTTAGCTCAGTTCTGGGCATCTTTGAAATACCTATACAAACTTGTTCCTACATAGTAACTTGCATCTTTGAATGAGAATGTGCTTGCTTACAGCAACGTGCTATATGTTCTGAATGCCCGAATTGGGAATCTGTGTCAAAATTTGTGAGGAATTTTGTGATCCTTACTAGCTGGAAGTAAGGGAGTTGGGGCATGAAGGTATTTCTAGGAGTTGGACACATACCAAGTTTAGGACAGTTCTGGGCATCTTTGAAATACCTATACAAACTTGTTCCTACATAGTAACTTGCAACTTTGAATGAGAATGTGCTTGCTTACAGCCACGTGCTATATGTTCTGAATGCCCGAATAGGGAATCTGTGTCAAAACTTTGTTAGGAATTATGTGATCCTTACTAGCTGGAAGTAAGTGAGATGGGGCATGAAGTTATTTATAGGATTTGGAGACATACAACGTTTAGCTCAGTTCTGGGCATCTTTGAAATACCTACACAAATTTGTTCCTACATAGTAACTTGCAACTTTGAATGAGAATGTGCTTGCTTACAGCAACGTGCTATATGTTCTGAATGCCCGAATAGGGAATCTGTGTCAATAATTTGTTAGAAATTATGTGATCCTTACTAGATGGAAGTAAGGGAGTTGGGGCATGAAGGTATTTCTAGGAGTTGGACACATACCAAGTTTAGCACAGTTCTGGGCATCTTTGAAATACCTATACAAACTTGTTCCTACATAGTAACTTGCAACTTTGAATGAGAATGTGCTTGCTTACAGCAACGTGCTATATGTTCTTAATGCCCGAATTGGGAATCTGTGTCAAAACTTTGTTAGGAATTATGTGATCCTTACTAGCTGGAAGTAAGTGAGATGGGGCATGAAGTTATTTCTAGGAGTTGGAGACATACAACGTTTAGCTCAGTTCTGGGCATCTTTGAAATACCTATACAAACTTGTTCCTACATAGTAACTTGCAACTTTGAATGAGAATGTGCTTGCTTACAGCAACGTGCTATATGTTCTGAATGCCCGAATTGGGAATATGTGTCAAATCTTTGTTAGGAATTATGTGATCCTTACTAGCTGGAAGTAAGTGAGATGGGGCATGAAGTTATTTCTGGGAGTTGGAGACATACAACGTTTAGCTCAGTTCTGGGCATCTTTGAAATACCTATACAAACTTGTTCCTTCATAGTAACTTGCAACTTTGAATGAGAATGTGCTTGCTTACAGCAACGTGCTATATGTTCTGAATGCTCGAATTGGGAATCTGTGTCAAAACTTTGTTAGAAATTATGTGATCCTTACTAGATGGAAGTAAGGTAGTTGGGGCATGAAGGTATTTCTAGGAGTTGGAGACATACCAAGTTTAGCACAGTTCTGGGCATCTTTGAAATACCTATACAAACTTGTTCCTACATAGTAACTTGCAACTTTGAATGAGAATGTGCTTGCTTACAGCAACGTGCTATATGTTCTGAATGCCCGAATTGGGAATCTGTGTCAAAACTTTGTTAGGAATTATGTGATCCTTACTAGCTGGAAGTAAGGGAGATGGGGCGTGAAGTTATTTCTAGGAGTTGTAGACACACAACGTTTAGCTCAGTTCTGGGCATCTATGAAATATCTATACAAACTTGTTCCTACATAGTAACTTGCATCTTTGAATGAGAATGTGCTTGCTTACAGCAACGTGCTGTATGTTCTGAATGCCCAAATTGGGAATCTGTGTCAAAATTTGTTAGGAATTATGTGATCCTTACTAGATGGAAGTAAGGGAGTTGTGGCATGAAGGTATTTCTAGGAGTTGGACACATACCAAGTTTAGCACAGTTCTGGGCATCTTTGAAATACCTATACAAACTTGTTCCTACATAGTAACTTGCAACTTTGAATGAGAATGTGCTTGCTTACAGCCACGTGCTATATGTTCTGAATGCCCGAATAGGGAATCTGTGTCAAAACTTTGTTAGGAATTATGTGATCCTTACTAGCTGGAAGTAAGTGAGATGGGGCATGAAGTTATTTCTAGGAGTTGGAGACATACAACGTTTTGCTCAGTTCTGGGCATCTTTGAAATACCTATACAAACTTGTTCCTACATAGTAACTTGCAACTTTGAATGAGAATGTGCTTGCTTACAGCAACGTGCTATATGTTCTGAATGCCCGAATAGGGAATCTGTGTCAAAACTTTGTTAGAAATTATGTGATCCTTACTAGATGGAAGTAAGGGAGTTGGGGCATGAAGGTATTTCTAGGAGTTGGACACATACCAAGTTTAGCACAGTTCTGGGCATATTTGAAATACCTATACAAACTTGTTCCTACATAGTAACTTGCAACTTTGAATGAGAATGTGCTTGCTTACAGCAACGTGCTATATGTTCTGAATGCCCGAATTGGGAATCTGTGTCAAAACTTTGTTAGGAATTATGTGATCCTTACTAGCTGGAAGTAAGTGAGATGGGGCATGAAGGTATTTCTAGGAGTTGGAGACATACAACGTTTAGCTCAGTTCTGGGCATCTTTGAAATACCTATACAAACTTGTTCCTACATAGTAACTTGCAACTTTGAATGAGAATGTGCTTGCTTACAGCAACGTGCTATATGTTCTGAATGCCCGAATTGGGAATCTGTGTCAAAACTTTGTTAGGAATTATGTGATCCTTACTAGCTGGAAGTAAGTGAGATGGGGCATGAAGTTATTTCTAGGAGTTAGAGACATACAACGTTTAGCTCAGTTCTGGGCATCTTTGAAATACCTATACAAACTTGTTCCTACATAGTAACTTGCAACTTTGAATGAGAATGTGCTTGCTTACAGCAACGTGCTATATGTTCTGAATGCCCGAATAGGGAATCTGTGTCAAAACTTTGTTAGAAATTATGTGATCCTTACTAGATGGAAGTAAGGGAGTTGGGGCATGAAGGTATTTCTAGGAGTTGGACACATACCAAGTTTAGCACAGTTCTGGGCATATTTGAAATACCTATACAAACTTGTTCCTACATAGTAACTTGCAACTTTGAATGAGAATGTGCTTGCTTACAGCAACGTGCTATATGTTCTGAATGCCCGAATTGGGAATCTGTGTCAAAACTTTGTTAGGAATTATGTGATCCTTACTAGCTGGAAGTAAGTGAGATGGGGCATGAAGGTATTTCTAGGAGTTGGAGACATACAACGTTTAGCTCAGTTCTGGGCATCTTTGAAATACCTATACAAACTTGTTCCTACATAGTAACTTGCAACTTTGAATGAGAATGTGCTTGCTTACAGCAACGTGCTATATGTTCTGAATGCCCGAATTGGGAATCTGTGTCAAAACTTTGTTAGGAATTATGTGATCCTTACTAGCTGGAAGTAAGTGAGATGGGGCATGAAGTTATTTCTAGGAGTTAGAGACATACAACGTTTAGCTCAGTTCTGGGCATCTTTGAAATACCTATACAAACTTGTTCCTACATAGTAACTTGCAACTTTGAATGAGAATGTGCTTGCTTACAGCAACGTGCTATATGTTCTGAATGCCCGAATTGGGAATCTGTGTCAAAATTTGTTAGGAATTATGTGATCCTTACTAGCTGGAAGTAAGTGAGATGGGGCATGAAGGTATTTCTAGGAGTTGGAGACATACAACTTTTAGCTCAGTTCTGGGCATCTTTGAAATATCTATACAAACTTGTTCCTACATAGTAACTTGCAACTTTGAATGACATTGTGCTTGCTTACAGCAACGTGCTATATGTTCTGAATGCCCGAATTGGGAATCTGTGTCAAAACTTTGTTAGGAATTATGTGATCCTTACTAGCTGGAAGTAAGTGAGATGGGGCATGAAGTTATTTCTAGGAGTTGGAGACATACAACGTTTAGCTCAGTTCTGGGCATCTTTGAAATACCTATACAAACTTGTTCCTACATAGTAACTTGCAACTTTGAATGAGAATGTGCTTGCTTACAGCAACGTGCTATATGCTCTGAATGCCCGAATTGGGAATCTGTGTCAAAACTTTGTTAGAAATTATGTGATCCTTACTAGATGGAAGTAAGGTAGTTGGGGCATGAAGGTATTTCTAGGAGTTGGAGACATACCAAGTTTAGCACAGTTCTGGGCATCTTTGAAATACCTATACAAACTTGTTCCTACATAGTAACTTGCAACTTTGAATGAGAATGTGCTTGCTTACAGCAACGTGCTATATGTTCTGAATGCCCGAATTGGGAATCTGTGTCAAAACTTTGTTAGGAATTATGTGATCCTTACTAGCTGGAAGTAAGTGAGATGGGGCATGAAGTTATTTCTAGGAGTTGGAGACATACAACGTTTAGCTCAGTTCTGGGCATCTTTGAAATACCTATACAAACTTGTTCCTACATAGTAACTTGCATCTTTGAATGAGAATGTGCTTGCTTCCAGCAACGTGCTATATGTTCTGAATGCCCGACTTGGGAATCTGTATCAAAATTTGTTAGGAATTATGTGATCCTTACTAGCTGTAAGTAAGGGAGTTGGGGCATGAAGGTATTTCTAGGAGTTGGACACATACCAAGTTTAGCACAGTTCTGGGCATCTTTGAAATACCTATACAAACTTGTTCCTACATAGTAACTTGCAACTTTGAATGAGAATGTGCTTGCTTACAGCAACGTGCTATATGTTCTGAATGCCCGACTTGGGAATCTGTGTCAAAATTTGTTAGGAATTATGTGATCCTTACTAGATGGAAGTAAGTGAGATGGGGCATGAAGTTATTTCTAGGAGTTGGAGACATACAACATTTAGCTCAGTTCTGGGCATCTTTGAAATACCTATAGAAACTTGTTCCTACATAATAACTTGCAACTTTGAATGAGAATGTGCTTGCTCACAGGAACGTGCTATATGTTCTGAATGCCCGAATTGGGAATCTGTGTCAAAACTTTGTTAGGAATTATGTGATCCTTACTAGCTGGAAGTAAGTGAGATGGGGCATGAAGTTATTTCTAAGAGTTGGAGACATACATCGTTTAGCTCAGTTCTGGGCATCTTTTAAATACCTATACAAACTTGTTCCTACATAGCAACTTGCAACTTTGAATGAGAATGTGCTTGCTTACAGCAACGTGCTATATGTTCTGAATGCCCGAATTGGGAATCTGTGTCAAAACTTTGTTAGGAATTATGTGATCCTTACTAGCTGGAAGTAAGGGAGTTGGGGCATGAATTTATTTCTTGTAGTTGGACACATACCAAGTTTAGCACAGTTCTGGGCATCTTTGAAATACCTATACAAACCTGTTCCTACATAGTAACTTGCAACTTGGAATGAGAATGTGCTTGCTTACAGCAACGTGCTATATGTTCTGAATGCCCGAATTGGGAATCTGTGTCAAAACTTTGTTAGGAATTATGTGATCCTTACTAGCTGGAAGTAAGTGAGATGGGGCATGAAGTTATTTCTAAGAGTTGGAGACATACATCGTTTAGCTCAGTTCTGGGCATCTTTTAAATACCTATATAAACTTTTTCCTACATAGTAACTTGCATCTTTGAATGAGAATGTGCTTGCTTACAGCAACGTGCTATACGTTCTGAATGCCTGAATTTGGAATCTGTGTCAAAACTTTGTTAGGAATTATGTGATCCTTACTAGCTGGAAGTAAGGGAGATGGGGCATGAAGTTATTTCTAGGAGTTGGACACATACCAAGTTTAGCTCAGTTCTGGGCATCTTTGAAATACCTATACAAACTTGTTCCTACATATTAACTTGCAACTTTGAATGAGAATGTGCTTGCTTTCAGCAACATGCTATATGATCTGAATGCCCGAATTGGGAATCTGTGTCAAAATTTGTTAGGAATAATGTGATCCTTACTAACTGGAAGTAAGGGAGTTGGGGCATGAAGGTATTTCTAGGAGTTGGACACAAACCAAGTTTAGCACAGTTCTGGGCATCTTAGAAATACCTATACAAACTTGTTCCTACATAGTAACTTGCAACTTTGAATGAGAATGTGCTTGCTTACAGCAACGTGCTATATGCTCTGAATGCCCGTAAAGGGAATCTGCGTCAAAACTTTGTTAGGAATTATGTGATCCTTACTAGCTGGAAGTAAGTGAGATGGGGAATGAAGTTATTTCTAGGAGTTGGACACATACCAAGTTTAGCACAGTTCTTGGAATCTTTGAAATACCTATACAAACTTGTTCCTACATAGTAACTTGCAACTTTGAATGAGAATGTGCTTGCTTACAGCAACGTGCTATATGTTCTGAATGCCCGAATTGGGAATCTGTGTCAAAACTTTGTTAGGAATTATGTGATCCTTACTAGCTGGAAGTAAGTGAGATGGGGCATGAAGTTATTTCTAAGAGTTGGAGACATACATCGTTTAGCTCAGTTCTGGGCATCTTTTAAATACCTATACAAACTTGTTCCTACATAGTAACTTGCAACTTTGAATGAGAATGTGCTTGCTTACAGCAACGTGCTATATGTTCTGAATGCCCGAATTGGGAATCTGTGTCAAAACTTTGTTAGGAATTATGTGATCCTTACTAGCTGGAAGTACGGGAGATGGGGCATGAAGTTATTTCTAGGAGTTGGAGACATACAACGTTTAGCTCAGTTCTGAGCATCTTTGAAATACCTATACAAACTTGTTCCTACATAGTAACTTGCAACTTTGAATGAGAATGTGATTGCTTACAGCAACGTGCTATATGTTCTGAATGCCCGAATTGGGAATCTGTGTCGAAACTTTGTTTGAAATTATGTGATCCTTACTAGCTGGAAGTAAGGGAGTTGGGGCATGAAGGTATTTCTAGTAGTTGGACACATACCAAGTTTAGCACAGTTCTGGGCATCTTTGAAATACCTATACAAACCTGTTCCTACATAGTAACTTGCAACTTGGAATGAGAATGTGCTTGCTTACAGCAACGTGCTATATGTTCTGAATGCCCGAATTGGGAATCTGTGTCAAAATTTGTTAGGAATTATGTGATCCTTACTAGATGGAAGTAAGTGAGATGGGGCATGAAGTTATTTCTAGGAGTTGGAGACATACAACATTTAGCTCAGTTCTGGGCATCTTTGAAATACCTATACAAACTTGTTCCTACATAGTAACTTGCAACTTTGAATGAGAATGTGCTTGCTTACAGCAACGTGCTATATGTTCTGAATGCCCGAATTGGGAATCTGTGTCAAAATTTGTTAGGAATTATGTGATCCTTACTAGATGGAAGTAAGTGAGATGGGGCATGAAGTTATTTCTAGGAGTTGGAGACATACAACATTTAGCTCAGTTCTGGGCATCTTTGAAATACCTATAGAAACTTGTTCCTACATAATAACTTGCAACTTTGAATGAGAATGTGCTTGCTCACAGGAACGTGCTATATGTTCTGAATGCCCGAATTGGGAATCTGTGTCAAAACTTTGTTAGGAATTATGTGATCCTTACTAGCTGGAAGTAAGTGAGATGGGGCATGAAGTTATTTCTAAGAGTTGGAGACATACATCGTTTAGCTCAGTTCTGGGCATCTTTTAAATACCTATACAAACTTGTTCCTACATAGTAACTTGCAACTTTGAATGAGAATGTGCTTGCTTACAGCAACGTGCTATATGTTCTGAATGCCCGAATTGGGAATCTGTGTCAAAACTTTGTTAGGAATTATGTGATCCTTACTAGCTGGAAGTACGGGAGATGGGGCATGAAGTTATTTCTAGGAGTTGGAGACATACAACGTTTAGCTCAGTTCTGAGCATCTTTGAAATACCTATACAAACTTGTTCCTACATAGTAACTTGCAACTTTGAATGAGAATGTGATTGCTTACAGCAACGTGCTATATGTTCTGAATGCCAGAATTGGGAATCTGTGTCAAAACTTTGTTAGGAATTATGTGATCCTTACCAGCTGGAAGTAAGTGAGATGGGGCATGTAGTTATTTCTAGGAGTTGGAGACATACAACGTTTATCTCAGTTCTGGGCATCTTTGAAATACCTATACAAACTTGTTCCTACATAGTAACTTGCAACTTTGAATGAGAATGTGCTTGCTTACAGCAACGTGCTATATGTTCTGAATGCCCGAATAGGGAATCTGTGTCAAAACTTTTTTAGAGATTATGTGATCCCTACTAGATGGAAGTAAGGGAGTTGGGGCATGATGGTATTTTTAGGAGTTGGACACATACCAAGTTTAGCACAGTTCTGGGCATCTTTGAAATACCTATACAAACTTGTTCCTACACAGTAACTGGCAACTTTGAATGAGAATGTGCTTGCTTACAGCAACGTGCTATATGTTCTGAATGCCCGAATTGGGAATCTGTGTCAAAACTTTGTTAGGAATTATGTGATCCTTACTAGCTGGAAGTAAGTGAGATGGGGCATGAAGTTATCTAGGAGTTGGAGACATACAACGTTTAGCTCAGTTCTGGGCATCTTTGAAATACCTATACAAACTTGTTCCTACATAGTAACTTGCAACTTTGAATGAGAATGTGCTTGCTTACAGCAACGTGCTATATGTTCTGAATGCCCGAATAGGGAATCTGTGTCAAAACTTTGTTAGGAATTATGTGATCCTTACTAGCTGGAAGTAAGTGAGATGGGGCATGAAGTTATTTCTAGGAGTTGGAGACATACAACGTTTAGCTCAGTTCTGGGCATCTTTGAAATACCTATACAAACTTGTTCCTACATAGTAACTTGCAACTTTGAATGAGAATCTGCTTGCTTACAGCAACGTGCTATATGTTCTGAATGCCCTAATTGGGAATCTGTGTCAAAACTTTGTTAGGAATTATGTGATCCTTACTAGCTGGAAGTAAGGGAGATGGGGCATGAAGTTATTTCTAGGAGTTGGAGACATACAACGTTTAGCTCAGTTCTGAGCATCTTTGAAATACCTATACAAACTTGTTCCTACATAGTAACTTGCAACTTTGAATGAGAATGTGATTGCTTACAGCAACGTGCTATATGTTCTGAATGCCCGAATTGGGAATCTGTGTCAAAATTTTGTTAGGAATTATGTGATCCTTACTAGCTGGAAGTAAGTGAGATGGGGCATGTAGTTATTTCTAGGAGTTGGAGACATACAACGTTTATCTCAGTTCTGGGCATCTTTGAAATACCTATACAAACTTGTTCCTACATAGTAACTTGCAACTTTGAATGAGAATGTGCTTGCTTACAGCAACGTGCTATATGTTCTGAATGCCCGAATAGGGAATCTGTGTCAAAACTTTTTTAGAGATTATGTGATCCCTACTAGATGGAAGTAAGGGAGTTGGGGCATGATGGTATTTTTAGGAGTTGGACACATACCAAGTTTAGCACAGTTCTGGGCATCTTTGAAATACCTATACAAACTTGTTCCTACACAGTAACTTGCAACTTTGAATGAGAATGTGCTTGCTTACAGCAACGTGCTATATGTTCTGAATGCCCGAATTGGGAATCTGTGTCAAAACTTTGTTAGGAATTATGTGATCCTTACTAGCTGGAAGTAAGTGAGATGGGGCATGAAGTTATCTAGGAGTTGGAGACATACAACGTTTAGCTCAGTTCTGGGCATCTTTGAAATACCTATACAAACTTGTTCCTACATAGTAACTTGCAACTTTGAATGAGAATGTGCTTGCTTACAGCAACGTGCTATATGTTCTGAATGCCCGAATTGGGAATCTGTGTCAAAACTTTGTTAGGAATTATGTGATCCTTACTAGCTGGAAGTAAGTGAGATGGGGCATGAAGTTATTTCTAGGAGTTGGAGACATACAACGTTTAGCTCAGTTCTGGGCATCTTTGAAATACCTATACAAACTTGTTCCTACATAGTAACTTGCAACTTTGAATGAGAATGTGCTTGCTTACAGCAACGTGCTATATGTTCTGAATGCCCTAATTGGGAATCTGTGTCAAAACTTTGTTAGGAAATATGTGATCCTTACTAGCTGGAAGTAAGTGAGATGGGGCATGAAGTTATTTCTAGGAGTTGGAGACATACAACGTTTAGCTCAGTTCTGGGCATCTTTGAAATACCTATACAAACTTGTTCCTACATAGTAACTTGCAACTTTGAATGAGAATGTGCTTGCTTACAGCAACGTGCTATATGTTCTGAATGCCCGAATAGGGAATCTGTGTCAAAACTTTGTTAGAAATTATGTGATCCTTACTAGATGGAAGTAAGGGAGTTGGGGCATGAAGGTATTTCTAGGAGTTGGAGACATACCAAGTTTAGCACAGTTCTGGGCATCTTTGAAATACCTATACAAACTTGTTCCTACATAGTAACTTGCAACTTTGAATGAGAATGTGCTTGCTTACAGCAACGTGCTATATGTTCTGAATGCCCGAATTGGGAATCTGTGTCAAAACTTTGTTAGGAATTATGTGATCCTTACTAGCTGGAAGTAAGTGAAATGGGGCATGAAATTATTTCTAGGAGTTGGACACATACCAAGTTTAGCTCAGTTCTGGGCATCTTTGAAATACCTATACAAACTTGTTCCTACATAGTAACTTGCAACTTTGAATGAGAATGTGCTTGCTCACAGCAACGTGCTATATGTTCTGAATGCCCGAATTGGGAATCTGTGTCAAAACTTTGTTAGGAATTATGTGATCCTTACTAGCTGGAAGTAAGTGAGATGGGGCATGAAGTTATTTCTAGGAGTTGAAGACATACAACGTTTAGCTCAGTTCTGGGCATCTTTGAAATACCTATACAAACTTGTTCCTACATAGTAACTTGCAACTTTGAATGAGAATGTGCTTTCTAACAGCAACGTGCTATATGTTCTGAATGCCCGAATTGGGAATCTGTGTCATAACTTTGTTAGGAATTATGTGATCCTTACTAGCTGGAAGTAAGTGAGATGGGGCATGAAGTTATTTCTAGGAGTTGGAGACATACAACGTTTAGCTCAGTTCTGGGCATCTTTGAAATACCTATACAAACTTGTTCCTACATAGTAACTTGCAACTTTGAATGAGAATGTGCTTGCTTACAGCAACGTGCTATATGTTCTGAATGCCCGAATAGGGAATCTGTGTCAAAACTTTGTTAGAAATTTTGTGATCCTTACTAGATGGAAGTAAGGGAGTTGGGGCATGAAGGTATTTCTAGGAATTGGACACATACCAAGTATAGCACAGTTCTGGGCATCTTTGAAATACCTATACAAACTTGTTCCTACATAGTAACTTGCAACTTTGAATGAGAATGTGCTTGCTTACAGCCACGTGCTATATGTTCTGAATGCCCGAATTGGTAATCTGTGTCAAAAGTTTTTTAGGAATTATGTGATCCTTACTAACTGGAAGTAAGTGAGATGGGGCATGAAGTTATATCTAGGAGTTGGAGACATACAACGTTTAGCTCAGTTCTGGGCATCTTTGAAATACCTATACAAACTTGTTCCTACATAGTAACTTGCATCTTTGAATGAGAATGTGCTTGCTTACAGCAACGTGCTATATGTTCTGAATGCCCGAATTGGGATCTGTGTCAAAATTTGTTAGGAATTATGTGATCCTTACTAGCTGGAAGTAAGGGAGTTGGGGCATGAAGGTATTTCTAGGGGTTGGACACATACCAAGTTTAGCACAGTTCTGGGCATCATTGAAATACCTATACAAACTTGTTCCTACATAGTGACTTGCAACTTTGAGTGAGAATGTGCTTGCTTACAGCAACGTGCTATATGTTCTGAATGCCCGAATTGGGAATCTGTGTCAAAACTTTGTTAGGAATTATGTGATCCTTACTAGCTGGAAGTAAGTGAGATGGGGCATGAAGTTATTTCTAGGAGTTGGAGACATACAACGTTTAGCTCAGTTCTGGGCATCTTTGAAATACCTATACAAACTTGTTCCTACATAGTAACTTGCAACTTTGAATGAGAATGTGCTTGCTTACAGCAACGTGCTATATGTTCTGAATGCCCGAATTGGGAATCTGTGTCAAAATTTGTTAGGAATTATGTGATCCTTACTAGCTGGAAGTAAGGGAGTTGGGGCATGAAGGTATTTCTAGGAGTTGGACACATACAACGTTTAGCACAGTTCTGGGCACCTTTGAAATACCTATACAAACCTGTTCCTACATAGTAACTTGCAACTTTGAATGAGAATGTGCTTGCTTACAGCAACGTGCTATATGTTCTGAATGCCCGAATTGGGAATCTGTGTCAAAACTTTGTTAGGAATTATGTGATCCTTACTAGCTGGAAGTAAGGGAGATGGGGCATGAAGTTATTTCTAGGAGTTGGAGACATACAACGTTTATCTCAGTTCTGGGCATCTTTGAAATACCTATACAAACTTGTTCCTACATAGTAACTTGCAACTTTGCATGAGAATGTGCTTGCTTACAGCAACGTGCTATATGTTCTGAATGCCCGAATAGGGAATCTGTGTCAAAACTTTGTTAGAGATTATGTGATCCCTTCTAGATGGAAGTAAGGGAGTTGGGGCATGATGGTATTTCTAGGAGTTGGACACATACCAAGTTTAGCACAGTTCTGGGCATCTTTGAAATACCTATACAAACTTGTTCCTACACAGTAACTTGCAACTTTGAATGAGAATGTGCTTGCTTACAGCAACGTGCTATATGTTCTGAATGCCCGAATTGGGAATCTGTGTCAAAACTTTGTTAGGAATTATGTGATCCTTACTAGCTGGAAGTAAGTGAGATGGGGCATGAAGTTATCTAGGAGTTGGAGACATACAACGTTTAGCTCAGTTCTGGGCATCTTTGAAATACCTATACAAACTTGTTCCTACATAGTAACTTGCAACTTTGAATGAGAATGTGCTTGCTTACAGCAACGTGCTATATGTTCTGAATGCCCGAATAGGGAATCTGTGTCAAAACTTTGTTAGAAATTTTGTGATCCTTACTAGATGGAAGTAAGGGAGTTGGGGCATGAAGGTATTTCTAGGAGTTGGACACATACCAAGTTTAGCACAGTTCTGGGCATCTTTGAAATACCTATACAAACTTGTTCCTACATAGTAACTTGCAACTTTGAATGAGAATGTGCTTGCTTACAGCAACGTGCTATATGTTCTGAATGCCCGAATTGGGAATCTGTGTCAAAACTTTGTTAGGAATTATGTGATCCTTACTAGCTGGAAGTAAGGGAGATGGGGCATGAAGTTATTTCTAGGATTTGGAGACATACCAAGTTTAGCTCAGTTCTGGGCATCTTTGAAATACCTAGACAAACTTGTTCTTACATAGTAACTTGCAACTTTGAAAGAGAATGTGCTTGCTTACAGCAACGTGCTATATGTTCTGAATGCCCGAATTGGGAATCTGTGTCAAAACTTTGTTAGGAATTATGTGATCCTTACTAGCTGGAAGTAAGGGAGTTGGGGCATGAAGATATTTCTAGGATTTGGAGACATACCAAGTTTAGCTCAGTTCTGGGCATCTTTGAAATACCTATACAAACTTGTTACTACATAGTAACTTGCAACTTTGAATGAGAATGTGCTTCCTTGCAGCAACGTGCT
This sequence comes from Diceros bicornis minor, assembly GCF_020826845.1. Classification (NCBI taxonomy): domain Eukaryota; kingdom Metazoa; phylum Chordata; class Mammalia; order Perissodactyla; family Rhinocerotidae; genus Diceros; species Diceros bicornis. Next base: position 1,072,759 of record NC_080767.1, read on the forward strand.
ATATGTTCTGAATGCCCGAATTGGGAATCTGTGTCAAAACTTTGTTAGGACTTATGTGATCCTTACTAGCTGGAAGTAAGGGAGATGGAGCATGAAGTTATTTCTAGGAGTTGGACACATACCAATTTTAGCTCAGTTCTGGGCATCTTTGAAATACCTATACAAACTTGTTCCTACATATTAACTTGCAACTTAGAATGAGAATGTGCTTGCTTACAGCAACGTGTTATATGTTCTGAATGCCCGAATTGGGAATCTGTGTCAAAATTTGTTAGGAATTATGTGATCCTTACAAGCTAGAAGTAAGGGAGTTGGGGCATGAAGGTATTTCTAGGAGTTGGACACATACCAAGTTTAGCACAGTTCTGGGCATCTTTGAAATACCTATACAAACTTGTTCCTACATAGTAACTTGCAACTTTGAATGAGAATGTGCTTGCTTACAGCAACGTGCTATATGCTCTGAATGCCCGAAAAGGGAATCTGTGTCAAAACTTTGTTAGGAATTATGTGATCCTTACTAGCTGGAAGTAAGTGAGATGGGGCATGAAGTTATTTCTAGGAGTTGGAGACATACAACGTTTATCTCAGTTCTGGGCATCTTTGAAATACCTATACAAACTTGTTCCTACATATTAACTTGCAACTTTGCATGAGAATGTGCTTGCTTACAGCAACGTGCTATATGTTCTGAACGCCCGAATAGGGAATCTGTGTCAAAACTTTGTTAGAGATTATGTGATCCCTTCTAGATGGAAGTAAGGGAGTTGAGGCATGATGGTATTTCTAGGAGTTGGACACATACCAAGTTTAGCACAGTTCTGGGCATCTTTGAAATACCTATACAAACTTGTTCCTACACAGTAACTTGCAACTTTGAATGAGAATGTGCTTGCTTACAGCAACGTGCTATATGTTCTGAATGCCCGAATTGGGAATCTGTGTCAAAACTTTGTTAGGAATTATGTGATCCTTACTAGCTGGAAGTAAGTGAGATGGGGCATGAAGTTATCTAGGAGTTGGAGACATACAACGTTTAGCTCAGTTCTGGGCATCTTTGAAATACCTATACAAACTTGTTCCTACATATTAACTTGCAACTTTGAATGAGAATGTGCTTGCTTACAGCAACGTGCTATATGTTCTGAATGCCCGAATTGGGAATCTGTGTCAAAACTTTGTTAGGAATTATGTGATCCTTACTAGCTGGAAGTAAGTGAGATGGGGCATGAAGTTATTTCTAGGAGTTGGAGACATACAACGTTTAGCTCAGTTCTGGGCATCTTTGAAATACCTATACAAACTTGTTCCTACATAGTAACTTGCAACTTTGAATGAGAATGTGCTTGCTTACAGCAACGTGCTATATGTTCTGAACGCCCGAATAGGGAATCTGTGTCAAAACTTTGTTAGAGATTATGTGATCCCTTCTAGATGGAAGTTAGGGAGTTGGGGCATGATGGTATTTCTAGGAGTTGGACACATACCAAGTTTAGCACAGTTCTGGGCATCTTTGAAATACCTATACAAACTTGTTCCTACACAGTAACTTGCAACTTTGAATGAGAATGTGCTTGCTTACAGCAACGTGCTATATGTTCTGAATGCCCGAATTGGGAATCTGTGTCAAAACTTTGTTAGGAATTATGTGATCCTTACTAGCTGGAAGTAAGTGAGATGGGGCATGAAGTTATCTAGGAGTTGGAGACATACAACGTTTAGCTCAGTTCTGGGCATCTTTGAAATACCTATACAAACTTGTTCCTACATAGTAACTTGCAACTTTGAATGAGAATGTGCTTGCTTACAGCAACGTGCTATATGTTCTGAATGCCCGAATTGGGAATCTGTGTCAAAACTTTGTTAGGAATTATGTGATCCTTACTAGCTGGAAGTAAGTGAGATGGGGCATGAAGTTATTTCTAGGAGTTGGAGACATACAACGTTTAGCTCAGTTCTGGGCATCTTTGAAATACCTATACAAACTTGTTCCTACATAGTAACTTGCAACTTTGAATGAGAATGTGCTTGCTTACAGCAACGTGCTATATGTTCTGAATGCCCGAATAGGGAATCTGTGTCAAAACTTTGTTAGAAATTTTGTGATCCTTACTAGATGGAAGTAAGGGAGTTGGGGCATGAAGGTATTTCTAGGAGTTGGACACATACCAAGTTTAGCACAGTTCTGGGCATCTTTGAAATACCTATACAAACTTGTTCCTACATAGTAACTTGCAACTTTGAATGAGAATGTGCTTGCTTACAGCAACGTGCTATATGTTCTGAATGCCCGAATTGGGAATCTGTGTCAAAACTTTGTTAGGAATTATGTGATCCTTACTAGCTGGAAGTAAGTGAGATGGGGCATGAAGTTATTTCTAGGATTTGGAGACATACCAAGTTTAGCTCAGTTTTGGGCATCTTTGAAATACCTAGACAAACTTGTTCTTACATAGTAACTTGCAACTTTGAAAGAGAATGTGCTTGCTTACAGCAACGTGCTATATGTTCTGAATGCCCGAATTGGGAATCTGTGTCAAAACTTTGTTAGGAATTATGTGATCCTTACTAGCTGGAAGTAAGGGAGATGGGGCATGAAGATATTTCTAGGATTTGGAGACATACCAAGTTTAGCTCAGTTCTGGGCATCTTTGAAATACCTATACAAACTTGTTACTACATAGTAACTTGCAACTTTGAATGAGAATGTGCTTCCTTGCAGCAACGTGCTATATGTTCTGAATGCCCGAATTGGGAATCTGTGTCAAAACTTTGTTAGGACTTATGTGATCCTTACTAGCTGGAAGTAAGGGAGATGGAGCATGAAGTTATTTCTAGGAGTTGGACACATACCAAGTTTAGCTCAGTGCTGGGCATCTTTGAAATACCTATACAAACTTGTTCCTACATATTAACTTGCAACTTTGAATGAGAATGTGCTTGCTTACAGCAACGTGTTATATGTTCTGAATGCCCGAATTGGGAATCTGTGTCAAAATTTGTTAGGAATTATGTGATCCTTACAAGCTGGAAGTAAGGGAGTTGGGGCATGAAGGTATTTCTAGGAGTTGGACACATACCAAGTTTAGCACAGTTCTGGGCATCTTTGAAATACCTATACAAACCTGTTCCTACATAGTAACTTGCAACTTTGAATGAGAATGTGCTTGCTTACAGCAACGTGCTATATGCTCTGAATGCCCGAAAAGGGAATCTGTGTCAAAACTTTGTTAGGAATTATGTGATCCTTACTAGCTGGAAGTAAGTGAGATGGGGCATGAAGTTATTTCTAGGAGTTGGAGACATACAACGTTTAGCTCAGTTCTGGGCATCTTTGAAACACCTATACAAACTTGTTCCTACATAGTAACTTGCAACTTTGAATGAGAATGTGCTTGCTTACAGCAACGTGCTATATGTTCTCAATGCCCGAATAGGGAATCTGTGTCAAAACTTTGTTAGAAATTATGTGATCCTTACTAGATGGAAGTAAGGGAGTTGGGGCATGAAGGTATTTCTAGGAGTTGGAGAAATACCAAGTTTAGCACAGTTCTGGGCATCTTTGAAATACCTATACAAACTTGTTCCTACATAGTATCTTGCAACTTTGAATGAGAATGTGCTTGCTTACCCAACGTGCTATATGTTCTGAATGCCCGAATTGGGAATCTGTGTCAAAACTTTGTTAGGAATTATGTGATCCTTACTAGCTGGAAGTAAGTGAAATGGGGCATGAAATTATTTCTAGGAGTTGGACACATACCAAGTTTAGCTCAGTTCTGGGCATCTTTGAAATACCTATACAAACTTGTTCCTACATAGTAACTTGCAACTTTGAATGAGAATGTGCTTGCTCACAGCAACGTGCTATATGTTCTGAATGCCCGAATTGGGAATCTGTGTCAAAACTTTGTTAGGAATTATGTGATCCTTACTAGCTGGAAGTAAGTGAGATGGGGCATGAAGTTATTTCTAGGAGTTGGACACATACCAAGTTTAGCACAGTTCTGGGCATCTTTGAAATACCTATACAAACTTGTTCCTACTTAGTGACTTGCAACTTTGAATGAGAATGTGCTTGCTTACAGCAACGTGCTATATGTTCTGAATGCCCGAATTGGGAATCTGTGTCAAAACTTTGTTAGGAATTATGTGATCCTTACTAGCTGGAAGTAAGTGAGATGGGGCATGAAGTTATTTCTAGGAGTTGGAGACATACAACGTTTAGCTCAGTTCTGGGCATCTTTGAAATACCTATACAAACTTGTTCCTACATAGTAACTTGCAACTTTGAATGAGAATCTGCTTGCTTACAGCAACGTGCTATATGTTCTGAATGCCCGAATTGGGAATCTGTGTCAAAATTTGTTAGGAATTATGTGATCCTTACTAGCTGGAAGTAAGGGAGTTGTGGCATGAAGGTATTTCTAGGAGTTGGACACATACCAAGTTTAGCACAGTTCTGGGCATCTCTGAAATACCTATACAAACCTGTTCCTACATAGTAACTTGCAACTTTGAATGAGAATGTGCTTGCTTACAGCAACGTGCTATATGTTCTGAATGCCCGAATTGGGAATCTGTGTCAAAACTTTGTTAGGAATTATGTGATCCTTACTAGCTGGAAGTAAGTGAGATGGGGCATGAAGTTATTTCTAGGAGTTGGAGACATACAACGTTTAGCTCAGTTCTGGGCATCTTTGAAATACCTATACAAACTTGTTCCTACATAGTAACTTGCAACTTTGAATGAGAATGTGCTTGCTTACAGCAACGTGCTATATGTTCTTAATGCCCGAATTGGAAATCTGTGTCAAAACTTTGTTAGGAACTATGTGATCCTTACTAGCTGGAAGTAAGGGAGATCGGGCAAGAAGTTATTTCTAGGAGTTGGAGACATACCAAGTTTAGCTCAGTTCTGGGCATCTTTGAAATACCTATACAAAATTGTTCCTACATAGTAACTTGCAACTTTGAATGAGAATGTGCTTGCTTGCAGCAACGTGCTATATGTTCTGAATGCCCGAATTGGGAATATGTGTGAAATCTTTGCTAGGAATTATGTGATCCTTACTAGCTGGAAGTAATGGAGATGGGGCATGAAGTTATTTCTAGGAGTTGGACACATACCAAGTTTAACTCAGTTCTGGGCATCTTTGAAATACCTATACAAACTTGTTCCTACATAGTAACTTGCAACTTTGAATGAGAATGTGCTTGCTAACAGCAACGTGCTATATGTTCTGAATGCCCGAATAGGAAATCTGTGTCAAAACTTTGTTAGAAATGATGTGATCCTTACTAAATGGAAGTAAGGGAGTTGGGGCATGAAGGTATTTCTAGGAGTTGGACACATACCAAGTTTAGCACAGTTCTGGGCATCTTTGAAATACCTATACAAACTTGTCCCTACATAGTAACTTGTAACTTTGAATGAGAATGTGCTTGCTTACAGCAACGTGCTATATGTTCTGAATGCCCGAATTGGGAATCTGTGTCAAAACTTTGTTAGGAATTATGTGATCCTTACTAGCTGGAAGTAAGTGAAATGGGGCATGAAATTATTTCTAGGAGTTGGACACATACCAAGTTTAGCTCAGTTCTGGGCATCTTTGAAATACCTATACAAACTTGTTCCTACATAGTAACTTGCAACTTTGAATGAGTATGTGCTTGCTTACAGCAACGTGCCTTATGTTCTGAATGCCCGAATTGGGAATCTGTGTCAAAACTTTGTTAGGAATTATGTGATCCTTACTAGCTGGAAGTAAGTGAAATGGGGCATGAAGTTATTTCTAGGAGTTGGAGACATACAACGTCTAGCTCAGTTCTGGGCATCTTTGAAATTCCTATACAAACTTGTTCCTACATAGTATCTTGCAACTTTGAATGAGAATGTGCTTGCTTACAGCAACGTGCTATATGTTCTGAATGCCCGAATTGGGAATCTGTGTCAAAACTTTGTTAGGAATTATGTGATCCTTACTAGCTGGAAGTAAGTGAGATGGGGCATGAAGTTATTTCTAGGAGTTGGAGACATACAACGTTTAGCTCAGTTCTGGGCATCTTTGAAATACCTATACAAACTTGTTCCTACATAGTAACTTGCAACTTTGAATGAGAATCTGCTTGCTTACAGCAACGTGCTATATGTTCTGAATGCCCGAATAGGGAATCTGTGTCAAAACTTTGTTAGAAATTTTGTGATCCTTACTAGATGGAAGTAAGTGAGTTGGGGCATGAAGGTATTTCTAGGAATTGGACACATACCAAGTTTAGCTCAGTTCTGGGCATCTTTGAAATACCTATACAAACTTGTTCCTACATAGTAACTTGCAACTTTGAATGAGAATGTGCTTGCTTACAGCAACGTGCTATATGTTCTGAATGCCCGAATTGGGAATCTGTGTCAAAACATTGTTAGGAATTATGTGATCCTTACTAGCTGGAAGTAAGTGAGATGGGACATGAAGTTATTTCTAGGAGTTGGAGACATACAACGTTTAGCTCAGTTCTGGGCATCTTTGAAATACCTATACAAACTTGTTCCTACATAGTAACTTGCAACTTTGAATGAGAATGTGCTTGCTTACAGCAACGTGCTATATGTTCTGAATGCCCGAATTGGGAATCTGTGTCAAAATTTGTTAGGAATTATGTGATCCTTACTAGCTGGAAGTAAGTGAGATGGGGCATGAAGTTATTTCTAGGAGTTGGAGACATACAACATTTAGCTCAGTTCTGGGCATCTTTGAAATACCTATAGAAACTTGTTCCTACATAATAACTTGCAACTTTGAATGAGAATGTGCTTGCTCACAGGAACGTGCTATATGTTCTGAATGCCCGAATTGGGAATCTGTGTCAAAACTTTGTTAGGAATTATGTGATCCTTACTAGCTGGAAGTAAGTGAGATGGGGCATGAAGTTATTTCTAAGAGTTGGAGACATACATCGTTTAGCTCAGTTCTGGGCATCTTTTAAATACCTATACAAATTTGTTCCTACATAGTAACTTGCAACTTTGAATGAGAATGTGCTTGCTTACAGCAACGTGCTATATGTTCTGAATGCCCGAATTGGGAATCTGTGTCAAAACTTTGTTAGGAATTATGTGATCCTTACTAGCTGGAAGTACGGGAGATGGGGCATGAAGTTATTTCTAGGAGTTGGAGACATACAACGTTTAGCTCAGTTCTGAGCATCTTTGAAATACCTATACAAACTTGTTCCTACATAGTAACTTGCAACTTTGAATGAGAATGTGATTGCTTACAGCAACGTGCTATATGTTCTGAATGCCCAAATTGGGAATCTGTGTCAAAACTTTGTTAGGAATTATGTGATCCTTACTAGCTGGAAGTAAGTGAGATGGGGCATGTAGTTATTTCTAGGAGTTGGAGACATACAACGTTTATCTCAGTTCTGGGCATCTTTGAAATACCTATACAAACTTGTTCCTACATAGTAACTTGCAACTTTGAATGAGAATGTGCTTGCTTACAGCAACGTGCTATATGTCCTGAATGCCCGAATAGGGAATCTGTGTCAAAACTTTTTTAGAGATTATGTGATCCCTACTAGATGGAAGTAAGGGAGTTGGGGCATGATGGTATTTTTAGGAGTTGGACACATACCAAGTTTAGCACAGTTCTGGGCATCTTTGAAATACCTATACAAACTTTTTCCTACACAGTAACTTGCAACTTTGAATCAGAATGTGCTTGCTTACAGCAACGTGCTATATGTTCTGAATGCCCGAATTGGGAATCTGTGTCAAAACTTTGTTAGGAATTATGTGATCCTTACTAGCTGGAAGTAAGTGAGATGGGGCATGAAGTTATCTAGGAGTTGGAGACATACAACGTTTAGCTCAGTTCTGGGCATCTTTGAAATACCTATACAAACTTGTTCCTACATAGTAACTTGCAACTTTGAATGAGAATGTGCTTGCTTACAGCAACGTGCTATATGTTCTGAATGCCCGAATTGGGAATCTGTGTCAAAACTTTGTTAGGAATTATGTGATCCTTACTAGCTGGAAGTAAGTGAGATGGGGCATGAAGTTATTTCTAGGAGTTGGAGACATACAACGTTTAGCTCAGTTCTGGGCATCTTTGAAATACCTATACAAACTTGTTCCTACATAGTAACTTGCAACTTTGAATGAGAATGTGCTTGCTTACAGCAACGTGCTATATGTTCTGAATGCCCTAATTGGGAATCTGTGTCAAAACTTTGTTAGGAATTATGTGATCCTTACTAGCTGGAAGTAAGTGAGATGGGGCATGAAGTTATTTCTAGGAGTTGGAGACATACAACGTTTAGCTCAGTTCTGGGCATCTTTGAAATACCTATACAAACTTGTTCCTACATAGTAACTTGCAACTTTGAATGAGAATGTGCTTGCTTACAGCAACGTGCTATATGTTCTGAATGCCCGAATAGGGAATCTGTGTCAAAACTTTGTTAGAAATTATGTGATCCTTACTAGATGGAAGTAAGGGAGTTGGGGCATGAAGGTATTTCTAGGAGTTGGAGACATACCAAGTTTAGCACAGTTCTGGGCATCTTTGAAATACCTATACAAACTTGTTCCTACATAGTAACTTGCAACTTTGAATGAGAATGTGCTTGCTTACAGCAACGTGCTATATGTTCTGAATGCCCGAATTGGGAATCTGTGTCAAAACTTTGTTAGGAATTATGTGATCCTTACTAGCTGGAAGTAAGTGAAATGGGGCATGAAATTATTTCTAGGAGCTGGACACATACCAAGTTTAGCTCAGTTCTGGGCATCTTTGAAATACCTATACAAACTTGTTCCTACATAGTAACTTGCAACTTTGAATGAGAATGTGCTTGCTCACAGCAACGTGCTATATGTTCTGAATGCCCGAATTGGGAATCTGTGTCAAAACTTTGTTAGGAATTATGTGATCCTTACTAGCTGGAAGTAAGTGAGATGGGGCATGAAGTTATTTCTAGGAGTTGAAGACATACAACGTTTAGCTCAGTTCTGGGCATCTTTGAAATACCTATACAAACTTGTTCCTACATAGTAACTTGCAACTTTGAATGAGAATGTGCTTTCTAACAGCAACGTGCTATATGTTCTGAATGCCCGAATTGGGAATCTGTGTCATAACTTTGTTAGGAATTATGTGATCCTTACTAGCTGGAAGTAAGTGAGATGGGGCATGAAGTTATTTCTAGGAGTTGGAGACATACAACGTTTAGCTCAGTTCTGGGCATCTTTGAAATACCTATACAAACTTGTTCCTACATAGTAACTTGCAACTTTGCATGAGAATGTGCTTGCTTACAGCAACGTGCTATATGTTCTGAATGCCCGAATAGGGAATCTGTGTCAAAACTTTGTTAGAGATTATGTGATCCCTTTTAGATGGAAGTAAGGGAGTTGGGGCATGATGGTATTTCTAGGAGTTGGACACATACCAAGTTTAGCACAGTTCTGGGCATCTTTGAAATACCTATACAAACTTGTTCCTACACAGTAACTTGCAACTTTGAATGAGAATGTGCTTGCTTACAGCAACGTGCTATATGTTCTGAATGCCCGAATTGGGAATCTGTGTCAAAACTTTGTTAGGAATTATGTGATCCTTACTAGCTGGAAGTAAGTGAGATGGGGCATGAAGTTATCTAGGAGTTGGAGACATACAACGTTTAGCTCAGTTCTGGGCATCTTTGAAATACCTATACAAACTTGTTCCTACATAGTAACTTGCAACTTTGAATGAGAATGTGCTTGCTTACAGCAACGTGCTATATGTTCTGAATGCCCAAATAGGGAATCTGTGTCAAAACTTTGTTAGAAATTTTGTGATCCTTACTAGATGGAAGTAAGAGAGTTGGGGCATGAAGGTATTTCTAGGAGTTGGACACATACCAAGTTTAGCACAGTTCTGGGCATCTTTGAAATACCTATACAAACTTGTTCCTACATAGTAACTTGCAACTTTGAATGAGAATGTGCTTGCTTACAGCAACGTGCTATATGTTCTGAATGCCCGAATTGGGAATCTGTGTCAAAACTTTGTTAGGAATTATGTGATCCTTACTAGCTGGAAGTAAGGGAGATGGGGCATGAAGTTATTTCTAGGATTTGGAGACATACCAAGTTTAGCTCAGTTCTGGGCATCTTTGAAATACCTAGACAAACTTGTTCTTACATAGTAACTTGCAACTTTGAAAGAGAATGTGCTTGCTTACAGCAACGTGCTATATGTTCTGAATGCCCGAATTGGGAATCTGTGTCAAAACTTTGTTAGGAAATATGTGATCCTTACTAGCTGGAAGTAAGGGAGTTGGGGCATGAAGATATTTCTAGGATTTGGAGACATACCAAGTTTAGCTCAGTTCTGGGCATCTTTGAAATACCTATACAAACTTGTTCCTACATAGTAACTTGCAACTTTGAATGAGAATGTGCTTCCTTGCAGCAACGTGCTATATGTTCTGAATGCCCGAATTGGGAATCTGTGTCAAAACTTTGTTAGGACTTATGTGATCCTTACTAGCTGGAAGTAAGGGAGATGGAGCATGAAGTTATTTCTAGGAGTTGGACACATACCAAGTTTAGCTCAGTTCTGGGCATCTTTGAAATACCTATACAAACTTGTTCCTACATATTAACTTGCAACTTAGAATGAGAATGTGCTTGCTTACAGCAACGTGTTATATGTTCTGAATGCCCGAATTGGGAATCTGTGTCAAAATTTGTTAGGAATTATGTGATCCTTACAAGGTGGAAGTAAGGGAGTTGGGGCATGAAGGTATTTCTAGGAGTTGGACACATACCAAGTTTAGCACAGTTCTGGGCATCTTTGAAATACCTATACAAACTTGTTCCTACATAGTAACTTGCAACTTTGAATGAGAATGTGCTTGCTTACAGCAACGTGCTATATGCTCTGAATGCCCGAAAAGGGAATCTGTGTCAAAACTTTGTTAGGAATTATGTGATCCTTACTAGCTGGAAGTAAGTGAGATGGGGCATGAAGTTATTTCTAGGAGTTGGAGACATACAACGTTTATCTCAGTTCTGGGCATCTTTGAAATACCTATACAAACTTGTTCCTACATATTAACTTGCAACTTTGCATGAGAATGTGCTTGCTTACAGCAACGTGCTATATGTTCTGAACGCCCGAATAGGGAATCTGTGTCAAAACTTTGTTAGAGATTATGTGATCCCTTCTAGATGGAAGTAAGGGAGTTGGGGCATGATGGTATTTCTAGGAGTTGGACACATACCAAGTTTAGCACAGTTCTGGGCATCTTTGAAATACCTATACAAACTTGTTCCTACACAGTAACTTGCAACTTTGAATGAGAATGTGCTTGCTTACAGCAACGTGCTATATGTTCTGAATGCCCGAATTGGGAATCTGTGTCAAAACTTTGTTAGGAATTATGTGATCCTTACTAGCTGGAAGTAAGTGAGATGGGGCATGAAGTTATCTAGGAGTTGGAGACATACAACGTTTAGCTCAGTTCTGGGCATCTTTGAAATACCTATACAAACTTGTTCCTACATAGTAACTTGCAACTTTGAATGAGAATGTGCTTGCTTACAGCAACGTGCTATATGTTCTGAATGCCCGAATTGGGAATCTGTGTCAAAACTTTGTTAGGAATTATGTGATCCTTACTAGCTGGAAGTAAGTGAGATGGGGCATGAAGTTATTTCTAGGAGTTGGAGACATACAACGTTTAGCTCAGTTCTGGGCATCTTTGAAATACCTATACAAACTTGTTCCTACATAGTAACTTGCAACTTTGAATGAGAATGTGCTTGCTTACAGCAACGTGCTATATGTTCTGAATGCCCGAATAGGGAATCTGTGTCAAAACTTTGTTAGAAATTTTGTGATCCTTACTAGATGTAAGTAAGGGAGTTGGGGCATGAAGGTATTTCTAGGAGTTGGACACATACCAAGTTTAGCACAGTTCTGGGCATCTTTGAAATACCTATACAAACTTGTTCCCACATAGTAACTTGCAACTTTGAATGAGAATGTGCTTGCTTACAGCAACGTGCTATATGTTCTGAATGCCCGAATTGGGAATCTGTGTCAAAACTTTGTTAGGAATTATGTGATCCTTACTAGCTGGAAGTAAGTGAGATGGGGCATGAAGTTATTTCTAGGATTTGGAGACATACCAAGTTTAGCTCAGTTCTGGGCATCTTTGAAATACCTAGACAAACTTGTTCTTACATAGTAACTTGCAACTTTGAAAGAGAATGTGCTTGCTTACAGCAACGTGCTATATGTTCTGAATGCCCGAATTGGGAATCTGTGTCAAAATTTGTTAGGAATTATGTGATCCTTACAAGCTGGAAGTAAGGGAGTTGGGGCATGAAGGTATTTCTAGGAGTTGGAGACATACCAAGTTTAGCACAGTTCTGGGCATCTTTGAAATACCTATACAAACTTGTTCCTACATAGTAACTTGCAACTTTGAATGAGAATGTGCTTGCTTACAGCAACGTGCTATATGCTCTGAATGCCCGAAAAGGGAATCTGTGTCAAAACTTTGTTAGGAATTATGTGATCCTTACTAGCTGGAAGTAAGTGAGATGGGGCATGAAGTTATTTCTAGGAGTTGGAGACATACAACGTTTAGCTCAGTTCTGGGCATCTTTGAAATACCTATAGAAACTTGTTCGTACATAGTAACTTGCAACTTTGAATGAGAATGTGCTTGCTTACAGCAACGTGCTATATGTTCTGAATGCCCTAATTGGGAATCTGTGTCAAAACTTTGTTAGGAATTATGTGATCCTTACTAGCTGGAAGTAAGTGAGATGGGGCATGAAGTTATTTCTAGGAGTTGGAGACATACAACGTTTAGCTCAGTTCTGGGCATCTTTGAAACACCTATACAAACTTGTTCCTACATAGTAACTTGCAACTTTGAATGAGAATGTGCTTGCTTACAGCAACGTGCTATATGTTCTCAATGCCCGAATAGGGAATCTGTGTCAAAACTTTGTTAGAAATTATGTGATCCTTACTAGATGGAAGTAAGGGAGTTGGGGCATGAAGGTATTTCTAGGAGTTGGAGAAATACCAAGTTTAGCACAGTTCTGGGCATCTTTGAAATACCTATACAAACTTGTTCCTACATAGTAACTTGCAACTTTGAATGAGAATGTGCTTGCTTACCCAACGTGCTATATGTTCTGAATGCCCGAATTGGGAATCTGTGTCAAAACATTGTTAGGAATTATGTGATCCTTACTAGCTGGAAGTAAGTGAAATGGGGCATGAAATTATTTCTAGGAGTTGGACACATACCAAGTTTAGCTCAGTTCTGGGCATCTTTGAAATACCTATACAAACTTGTTCCTACATAGTAACTTGCAACTTTGAATGAGAATGTGCTTGCTCAAAGCAACGTTCTATATGTTCTGAATGCCCGAATTGGGAATCTGTGTCAAATCTTTGTTAGGAATTATGTGATCCTTACTAGCTGGAAGTAAGGGAGATGGGGCATGAAGTTATTTCTAGGAGTTGGAGACATACAACGTTTAGCTCAGTTCTGGGCATCTTTGAAATACCTATACAAACATGTTCCTACATAGTAACTTGCAACTTTGAATGAGAATGTGCTTGCTTACAGCAACGTGCTATATGTTCTGAATGCCCGAATTGGGAATCTGTGTCAAAACTTTGTTAGGAATTATGTGATCCTTACTAGCTGGAAGTAAGGGAGATGGGGCATGAAGTTATTTCTAGGATTTGGAGACATACCAAGTTTAGCTCAGTTCTGGGCATCTTTGAAATACCTAGACAAACTTGTTCTTACATAGTAACTTGCAACTTTGAAAGAGAATGTGCTTGCTTACAGCAACGTGCTATATGTTCTGAATGCCCGAATTGGGAATCTGTGTCAAAACTTTGTTAGGAATTATGTGATCCTTACTAGCTGGAAGTAAGGGAGTTGGGGCATGAAGATATTTCTAGGATTTGGAGACATACCAAGTTTAGCTCAGTTCTGGGCATCTTTGAAATACCTATACAAACTTGTTCCTACATAGTAACTTGCAACTTTGAATGAGAATGTGCTTCCTTGCAGCAACGTGCTATATGTTCTGAATGCCCGAATTGGGAATCTGTGTCAAAACTTTGTTAGGACTTATGTGATCCTTACTAGCTGGAAGTAAGGGAGATGGAGCATGAAGTTATTTCTAGGAGTTGGACACATACCAAGTTTAGCTCAGTTCTGGGCATCTTTGAAATACCTATACAAACTTGTTCCTACATATTAACTTGCAACTTAGAATGAGAATGTGCTTGCTTACAGCAACGTGTTATATGTTCTGAATGCCCGAATTGGGAATCTGTGTCAAAATTTGTTAGGAATTATGTGATCCTTACAAGCTGGAAGTAAGGGAGTTGGGGCATGAAGGTATTTCTAGGAGTTGGACACATACCAAGTTTAGCACAGTTCTGGGCATCTTTGAAATACCTATACAAACTTGTTCCTACATAGTAACTTGCAACTTTGAATGAGAATGTGCTTGCTTACAGCAACGTGCTATATGCTCTGAATGCCCGAAAAGGGAATCTGTGTCAAAACTTTGTTAGGAATTATGTGATCCTTACTAGCTGGAAGTAAGTGAGATGGGGCATGAAGTTATTTCTAGGAGTTGGAGACATACAACGTTTATCTCAGTTCTGGGCATCTTTGAAATACCTATACAAACTTGTTCCTACATATTAACTTGCAACTTTGCATGAGAATGTGCTTGCTTACAGCAACGTGCTATATGTTCTGAACGCCCGAATAGGGAATCTGTGTCAAAACTTTGTTAGAGATTATGTGATCCCTTCTAGATGGAAGTAAGGGAGTTGGGGCATGATGGTATTTCTAGGAGTTGGACACATACCAAGTTTAGCACAGTTCTGGGCATCTTTGAAATACCTATACAAACTTGTTCCTACACAGTAACTTGCAACTTTGAATGAGAATGTGCTTGCTTACAGCAACGTGCTATATGTTCTGAATGCCCGAATTGGGAATCTGTGTCAAAACTTTTTTAGGAATTATGTGATCCTTACTAGCTGGAAGTAAGTGAGATGGGGCATGAAGTTATCTAGGAGTTGGAGACATACAACGTTTAGCTCAGTTCTGGGCATCTTTGAAATACCTATACAAACTTGTTCCTACATAGTAACTTGCAACTTTGAATGAGAATGTGCTTGCTTACAGCAACGTGCTATATGTTCTGAATGCCCGAATTGGGAATCTGTGTCAAAACTTTGTTAGGAATTATGTGATCCTTACTAGCTGGAAGTAAGTGAGATGGGGCATGAAGTTATTTCTAGGAGTTGGAGACATACAACGTTTAGCTCAGTTCTGGGCATCTTTGAAATACCTATACAAACTTGTTCCTACATAGTAACTTGCAACTTTGAATGAGAATGTGCTTGCTTACAGCAACGTGCTATATGTTCTGAATGCCCGAATAGGGAATCTGTGTCAAAACTTTGTTAGAAATTTTGTGATCCTTACTAGCTGGAAGTAAGGGAGTTGGGGCATGAAGGTATTTCTAGGAGTTGGACACATAGCAAGTTTAGCTCATTTCTGGGCATCTTTCAAATACCTATACAAACTTGTTCCTACATAGTAACTTGCATCTTTGAATGAGAATGTGCTTGCTTGCAGCAACGTGCTATATGTTCTGAATGCCCGAATTGGGAATCTGTGTCAAAACTTTGTTAGGAATTATGTGATCCCTACTAGCTGGAAGTAATGGAGATGGGGCATGAAGTTATTTCTAGGAGTTGGACACATACCAAGTTTAGCTCAGTTCTGGGCATCTTTGAAATACCTATACAAACTTGTTCCTACATAGTAACTTGCAACTTTGAATGATAATGTGCTTGCTTACAGCAACGTGCTATATGTTCTGAATGCCCGAATTGGGAATCTGTGTCAAAATTTGTTAGGAATTATGTGATCCTTACTAGCTGGAAGTAAGGGAGTTGGGGCATGAAGGTATTTCTAGGAGTTGGACACATACCAAGTTTAGCTCAGTTCTGGGCATCTTTGAAAAACCTATACAAACTTGTTTCCACATAGTAACTTGCATCTTTGAATGAGAATGTGCTTGCTTACAGCAACGTGCTATATGTTCTGACTGCTGGAATTGGGATTATGTGTCAAAACTTTGTTAGGAATTATGTGATCCTTACTAGATGGAAGTAAGGGAGTTGGGGCATGAAGGTATTTCTAGGAGTTGTACACATACAAAGTTTAGCACAGTTCTGGGCATCTTTGAAATACCTATACAAACTTGTTCCTACATAGTAACTTGCAACTTTGAATGAGAATGTGCTTGCTTACAGCAACGTGCTATATGTTCTGAATGCCCGAATTGGGAATCTGTGTCAAAATTTGTTAGGAATTATGTGATCCTTACTAGCTGGAAGTAAGGGAGTTGGGGCATGAAGGTATTTCTAGGAGTTGGACACATACCAAGTTTAGCACAGTTCTGGGCATCTTTGAAATACCTATACAAACTTGTTCCTACATAGTAACTTGCAACTTTGAATGAGATGTGCTTGCTTACAGCAACGTGCTCTATGCTCTGAATGCCCGAAAAGGGAATCTGTGTCAAAACTTTGTTAGGAATTATGTGATCCTTACTAGCTGGAAGTAAGTGAGATGGGGCATGAAGTTATTTCTAGGAGTTGGAGACATACAACGTTTAGCTCAGTTCTGGGCATCTTTGAAATACCTGTACAAACTTGTTCCTACATAGTAACTTGCAACTTGGAATGAGAATGTGCTTGCTAGCAGCAACGTGCTATATGTTCTGAATGCCCGAATTGGGAATCTGTGTCAAAACTTTGTTAGGAATTATGTGATCCTTACTAGCTGGAAGTAAGGGAGATGGAGCATGAAGTTATTTCTAGGAGTTGGACACATACCAAGTTTAGCTCAGTTCTGGGCATCTTTGAAATACCTATACAAACTTGTTCCTACATAGTAACTTGCAACTTTGAATGAGAATGTGCTTGCTTACAGCAACGTGCTGTATGTTCTGAATGCCCGAATTGGGAATCTGTGTCAAAATTTGTTAGGAATTATGTGATCCTTACTAGCTGGAAGTAAGGGAGTTGGGGCATGAAGGTATTTCTAGGAGTTGGACACATAGAAGGTTAGCTCAGTTCAGGGCATCTTTGAAATACCTATACAAACTTGTTCCTACATAGTAACTTGCAACTTTGAATGAGAATGTGCTTGCTTACAGCAACGTGCTATATGTTCTCAATGCCCGAATTGGGAATCTGTGTCAAAACTTTGTTAGGAATTATGTGATCCTTACTAGCTGGAAGTAAGGGAGATGGGGCATGAAGTTATTTCTAGGTGTTGGAGACATACCAAGTTTAGCTCAGTTCTGGGCATCTTTGAAATACCTATACAAACTTGTTCCTACATATTAACTTGCAACTTTGAGAATGGCTTGCTTACAGCAACGTGCTATATGTTCTGAATGCCCGAAATGG
This sequence comes from Diceros bicornis minor, assembly GCF_020826845.1. Taxonomy (NCBI): domain Eukaryota; kingdom Metazoa; phylum Chordata; class Mammalia; order Perissodactyla; family Rhinocerotidae; genus Diceros; species Diceros bicornis. Next base: position 1,090,308 of record NC_080767.1, read on the forward strand.
GAATCTGTGTCAAAACTTTGTTACGAATTATGTGATCCTTACTAGTTGGAAGTAATGGAGATGGGGCATCAAGTTATTTCTAGTAGTTGGACACATACCAAGTTTAGCTCAGTTCTGGGCATCTTTGAAATACCTATACAAACTTGTTCCTACATAGTAACTTGCAACTTTGAATGAGAATGTGCTTGCTTACAGCAACGTGCTATATGTTCTGAATGCCCGAATTGGGAATCTGTGTCAAAATTTGTTAGGAATTATGTGATCCTTACTAGCTGGAAGTAAGGGAGTTGGGGCATGAAGGTATTTCTAGGAGTTGGACACATACCAAGTTTAGCATAGTTCTGGGCATCTTTGAAATACCTATACAAACTTGTTCCTACATAGTAACTTGCAACTTTGAATGAGAATGTGCTTGCTTACAGCAACGTGCTATATGTTCTGAATGCCCGAATTGGGAATCTGTGTCAAAATTTGTTAGGAATTATGTAATCCTTACAAGCTGGAAGTAAGGGAGTTGGGGCATGAAGGTATTTCTAGGAGTTGGACACATACCAAGTTTACCACAGTTCTAGGCATCTTTGAAACACCTATACAAACTTGTTCCTACATAGTAACTTGCAACTTTGAATGAGATGTGCTTCCTTACAGCAACGTGCTATATGCTCTGAATGCCCGAAAAGGGAATCTGTGTCAAAACTTTGTTAGGAATTATTTGATCCTTACTAGCAGGAAGTATGTGAGATGGGGCATGAAGTTATTTCTAGGAGTTGGAGACATACAACGTTTAGCTCAGTTCTGGGCATCTTTGAAATACCTATACAAACTTGTTCCTACATAGTAACTTGCAACTTGAAATGAGAATGTGCTTGCTAGCAGCAACGTGCTATATGTTCTGAATGCCCGAATTGGGAATCTGTGTCAAAACTTTGTTAGGAATTATGTGATCGTTACTAGCTGGAAGTAAGGGAGATGGGGCATGAAGTTATTTCTAGGAGTTGGACACATACCAAGTTTAGCTCAGTTCTGGGCATCTTTGAAATACCTATACAAACTTGTTCCTACATAGTAACTTGCAACTTTGAATGAGAATGTGCTTGCTTACAGCAACGTGCTGTATGTTCTGAATGCCTGATTTGGGAATCTGTGTCAAAATTTGTTAGGAATTATGTGATCCTTACTAGCTGGAAGTAAGGGAGTTGGGGCATAAAGGTATTCCTAGGAGTTGGACACATAGCAAGTTTAGCTCAGTTCTGGGCATCTTTGAAATACCTATAAAAACTTGTTCCTTCATAGTAACATGCAACTTTGAATGAGAATGTGCTTGCTTGCAGCAACGTGCTATATGTTCTGAATGCCCGAATTGGGAATCTGTGTCAAAACTTTGTTAGGAATTATGTGATCCTTACTAGCTGGAAGTAATGGAGATGGGGCATGCAGTTATTTCTAGGAGTTGGAGACATACAACGTTTAGATCAGTTCTGGGCATCTTTGAAATACCTATACAAACTTGTTCCTACATAGTAACTTGCAACTTTGAATGAGAATGTGCTTGCTTACAGCAACGTGCTATATGTTCTGAATGCCCTAATTGGGAATCTGTGTCAAAACTTTGTTAGGAATTATGTGATCCTTACTAGCTGGAAGTAAGTGAGATGGGGCATGAAGTTATTTCTAGGAGTTGGAGACATACAACGTTTAGCTCAGTTCTGGGCATCTTTGAAACACCTATACAAACTTGTTCCTACATAGTAACTTGCAACTTTGAATGAGAATGTGCTTGCTTACAGCAACGTGCTATATGTTCTCAATGCCCGAATAGGGAATCTGTGTCAAAACTTTGTTAGAAATTATGTGATCCTTACTAGATGGAAGTAAGGGAGTTGGGGCATGAAGGTATTTCTAGGAGTTGGAGAAATACCAAGTTTAGCACAGTTCTGGGCATCTTTGAAATACCTATACAAACTTGTTCCTACATAGTAACTTGCAACTTTGAATGAGAATGTGCTTGCTTACCCAACGTGCTATATGTTCTGAATGCCCGAATTGGGAATCTGTGTCAAAACATTGTTAGGAATTATGTGATCCTTACTAGCTGGAAGTAAGTGAAATGGGGCATGAAATTATTTCTAGGAGTTGGACACATACCAAGTTTAGCTCAGTTCTGGGCATCTTTGAAATACCTATACAAACTTGTTCCTACATAGTAACTTGCAACTTTGAATGAGAATGTGCTTGCTCAAAGCAACGTTCTATATGTTCTGAATGCCCGAATTGGGAATCTGTGTCAAATCTTTGTTAGGAATTATGTGATCCTTACTAGCTGGAAGTAAGGGAGATGGGGCATGAAGTTATTTCTAGGAGTTGGAGACATACAACGTTTAGCTCAGTTCTGGGCATCTTTGAAATACCTATACAAACATGTTCCTACATAGTAACTTGCAACTTTGAATGAGAATGTGCTTGCTTACAGCAACGTGCTATATGTTCTGAATGCCCGAATTGGGAATCTGTGTCAAAACTTTGTTAGGAATTATGTGATCCTTACTAGCTGGAAGTAAGGGAGATGGGGCATGAAGTTATTTCTAGGATTTGGAGACATACCAAGTTTAGCTCAGTTCTGGGCATCTTTGAAATACCTAGACAAACTTGTTCTTACATAGTAACTTGCAACTTTGAAAGAGAATGTGCTTGCTTACAGCAACGTGCTATATGTTCTGAATGCCCGAATTGGGAATCTGTGTCAAAACTTTGTTAGGAATTATGTGATCCTTACTAGCTGGAAGTAAGGGAGTTGGGGCATGAAGATATTTCTAGGATTTGGAGACATACCAAGTTTAGCTCAGTTCTGGGCATCTTTGAAATACCTATACAAACTTGTTCCTACATAGTAACTTGCAACTTTGAATGAGAATGTGCTTCCTTGCAGCAACGTGCTATATGTTCTGAATGCCCGAATTGGGAATCTGTGTCAAAACTTTGTTAGGACTTATGTGATCCTTACTAGCTGGAAGTAAGGGAGATGGAGCATGAAGTTATTTCTAGGAGTTGGACACATACCAAGTTTAGCTCAGTTCTGGGCATCTTTGAAATACCTATACAAACTTGTTCCTACATATTAACTTGCAACTTAGAATGAGAATGTGCTTGCTTACAGCAACGTGTTATATGTTCTGAATGCCCGAATTGGGAATCTGTGTCAAAATTTGTTAGGAATTATGTGATCCTTACAAGCTGGAAGTAAGGGAGTTGGGGCATGAAGGTATTTCTAGGAGTTGGACACATACCAAGTTTAGCACAGTTCTGGGCATCTTTGAAATACCTATACAAACTTGTTCCTACATAGTAACTTGCAACTTTGAATGAGAATGTGCTTGCTTACAGCAACGTGCTATATGCTCTGAATGCCCGAAAAGGGAATCTGTGTCAAAACTTTGTTAGGAATTATGTGATCCTTACTAGCTGGAAGTAAGTGAGATGGGGCATGAAGTTATTTCTAGGAGTTGGAGACATACAACGTTTATCTCAGTTCTGGGCATCTTTGAAATACCTATACAAACTTGTTCCTACATATTAACTTGCAACTTTGCATGAGAATGTGCTTGCTTACAGCAACGTGCTATATGTTCTGAACGCCCGAATAGGGAATCTGTGTCAAAACTTTGTTAGAGATTATGTGATCCCTTCTAGATGGAAGTAAGGGAGTTGGGGCATGATGGTATTTCTAGGAGTTGGACACATACCAAGTTTAGCACAGTTCTGGGCATCTTTGAAATACCTATACAAACTTGTTCCTACACAGTAACTTGCAACTTTGAATGAGAATGTGCTTGCTTACAGCAACGTGCTATATGTTCTGAATGCCCGAATTGGGAATCTGTGTCAAAACTTTTTTAGGAATTATGTGATCCTTACTAGCTGGAAGTAAGTGAGATGGGGCATGAAGTTATCTAGGAGTTGGAGACATACAACGTTTAGCTCAGTTCTGGGCATCTTTGAAATACCTATACAAACTTGTTCCTACATAGTAACTTGCAACTTTGAATGAGAATGTGCTTGCTTACAGCAACGTGCTATATGTTCTGAATGCCCGAATTGGGAATCTGTGTCAAAACTTTGTTAGGAATTATGTGATCCTTACTAGCTGGAAGTAAGTGAGATGGGGCATGAAGTTATTTCTAGGAGTTGGAGACATACAACGTTTAGCTCAGTTCTGGGCATCTTTGAAATACCTATACAAACTTGTTCCTACATAGTAACTTGCAACTTTGAATGAGAATGTGCTTGCTTACAGCAACGTGCTATATGTTCTGAATGCCCGAATAGGGAATCTGTGTCAAAACTTTGTTAGAAATTTTGTGATCCTTACTAGCTGGAAGTAAGGGAGTTGGGGCATGAAGGTATTTCTAGGAGTTGGACACATAGCAAGTTTAGCTCATTTCTGGGCATCTTTCAAATACCTATACAAACTTGTTCCTACATAGTAACTTGCATCTTTGAATGAGAATGTGCTTGCTTGCAGCAACGTGCTATATGTTCTGAATGCCCGAATTGGGAATCTGTGTCAAAACTTTGTTAGGAATTATGTGATCCCTACTAGCTGGAAGTAATGGAGATGGGGCATGAAGTTATTTCTAGGAGTTGGACACATACCAAGTTTAGCTCAGTTCTGGGCATCTTTGAAATACCTATACAAACTTGTTCCTACATAGTAACTTGCAACTTTGAATGATAATGTGCTTGCTTACAGCAACGTGCTATATGTTCTGAATGCCCGAATTGGGAATCTGTGTCAAAATTTGTTAGGAATTATGTGATCCTTACTAGCTGGAAGTAAGGGAGTTGGGGCATGAAGGTATTTCTAGGAGTTGGACACATACCAAGTTTAGCTCAGTTCTGGGCATCTTTGAAAAACCTATACAAACTTGTTTCCACATAGTAACTTGCATCTTTGAATGAGAATGTGCTTGCTTACAGCAACGTGCTATATGTTCTGACTGCTGGAATTGGGATTATGTGTCAAAACTTTGTTAGGAATTATGTGATCCTTACTAGATGGAAGTAAGGGAGTTGGGGCATGAAGGTATTTCTAGGAGTTGTACACATACAAAGTTTAGCACAGTTCTGGGCATCTTTGAAATACCTATACAAACTTGTTCCTACATAGTAACTTGCAACTTTGAATGAGAATGTGCTTGCTTACAGCAACGTGCTATATGTTCTGAATGCCCGAATTGGGAATCTGTGTCAAAATTTGTTAGGAATTATGTGATCCTTACTAGCTGGAAGTAAGGGAGTTGGGGCATGAAGGTATTTCTAGGAGTTGGACACATACCAAGTTTAGCACAGTTCTGGGCATCTTTGAAATACCTATACAAACTTGTTCCTACATAGTAACTTGCAACTTTGAATGAGATGTGCTTGCTTACAGCAACGTGCTCTATGCTCTGAATGCCCGAAAAGGGAATCTGTGTCAAAACTTTGTTAGGAATTATGTGATCCTTACTAGCTGGAAGTAAGTGAGATGGGGCATGAAGTTATTTCTAGGAGTTGGAGACATACAACGTTTAGCTCAGTTCTGGGCATCTTTGAAATACCTGTACAAACTTGTTCCTACATAGTAACTTGCAACTTGGAATGAGAATGTGCTTGCTAGCAGCAACGTGCTATATGTTCTGAATGCCCGAATTGGGAATCTGTGTCAAAACTTTGTTAGGAATTATGTGATCCTTACTAGCTGGAAGTAAGGGAGATGGAGCATGAAGTTATTTCTAGGAGTTGGACACATACCAAGTTTAGCTCAGTTCTGGGCATCTTTGAAATACCTATACAAACTTGTTCCTACATAGTAACTTGCAACTTTGAATGAGAATGTGCTTGCTTACAGCAACGTGCTGTATGTTCTGAATGCCCGAATTGGGAATCTGTGTCAAAATTTGTTAGGAATTATGTGATCCTTACTAGCTGGAAGTAAGGGAGTTGGGGCATGAAGGTATTTCTAGGAGTTGGACACATAGAAGGTTAGCTCAGTTCAGGGCATCTTTGAAATACCTATACAAACTTGTTCCTACATAGTAACTTGCAACTTTGAATGAGAATGTGCTTGCTTACAGCAACGTGCTATATGTTCTCAATGCCCGAATTGGGAATCTGTGTCAAAACTTTGTTAGGAATTATGTGATCCTTACTAGCTGGAAGTAAGGGAGATGGGGCATGAAGTTATTTCTAGGTGTTGGAGACATACCAAGTTTAGCTCAGTTCTGGGCATCTTTGAAATACCTATACAAACTTGTTCCTACATATTAACTTGCAACTTTGAGAATGGCTTGCTTACAGCAACGTGCTATATGTTCTGAATGCCCGAAATGGGAATCTGTGTCAAAACTTTGTTACGAATTATGTGATCCTTACTAGTTGGAAGTAATGGAGATGGGGCATCAAGTTATTTCTAGTAGTTGGACACATACCAAGTTTAGCTCAGTTCTGGGCATCTTTGAAATACCTATACAAACTTGTTCCTACATAGTAACTTGCAACTTTGAATGAGAATGTGCTTGCTTACAGCAACGTGCTATATGTTCTGAATGCCCGAATTGGGAATCTGTGTCAAAATTTGTTAGGAATTATGTGATCCTTACTAGCTGGAAGTAAGGGAGTTGGGGCATGAAGGTATTTCTAGGAGTTGGACACATACCAAGTTTAGCATAGTTCTGGGCATCTTTGAAATACCTATACAAACTTGTTCCTACATAGTAACTTGCAACTTTGAATGAGAATGTGCTTGCTTACAGCAACGTGCTATATGTTCTGAATGCCCGAATTGGGAATCTGTGTCAAAATTTGTTAGGAATTATGTAATCCTTACAAGCTGGAAGTAAGGGAGTTGGGGCATGAAGGTATTTCTAGGAGTTGGACACATACCAAGTTTACCACAGTTCTAGGCATCTTTGAAACACCTATACAAACTTGTTCCTACATAGTAACTTGCAACTTTGAATGAGATGTGCTTCCTTACAGCAACGTGCTATATGCTCTGAATGCCCGAAAAGGGAATCTGTGTCAAAACTTTGTTAGGAATTATTTGATCCTTACTAGCAGGAAGTATGTGAGATGGGGCATGAAGTTATTTCTAGGAGTTGGAGACATACAACGTTTAGCTCAGTTCTGGGCATCTTTGAAATACCTATACAAACTTGTTCCTACATAGTAACTTGCAACTTGAAATGAGAATGTGCTTGCTAGCAGCAACGTGCTATATGTTCTGAATGCCCGAATTGGGAATCTGTGTCAAAACTTTGTTAGGAATTATGTGATCGTTACTAGCTGGAAGTAAGGGAGATGGGGCATGAAGTTATTTCTAGGAGTTGGACACATACCAAGTTTAGCTCAGTTCTGGGCATCTTTGAAATACCTATACAAACTTGTTCCTACATAGTAACTTGCAACTTTGAATGAGAATGTGCTTGCTTACAGCAACGTGCTGTATGTTCTGAATGCCTGATTTGGGAATCTGTGTCAAAATTTGTTAGGAATTATGTGATCCTTACTAGCTGGAAGTAAGGGAGTTGGGGCATAAAGGTATTCCTAGGAGTTGGACACATAGCAAGTTTAGCTCAGTTCTGGGCATCTTTGAAATACCTATAAAAACTTGTTCCTTCATAGTAACATGCAACTTTGAATGAGAATGTGCTTGCTTGCAGCAACGTGCTATATGTTCTGAATGCCCGAATTGGGAATCTGTGTCAAAACTTTGTTAGGAATTATGTGATCCTTACTAGCTGGAAGTAATGGAGATGGGGCATGCAGTTATTTCTAGGAGTTGGAGACATACAACGTTTAGATCAGTTCTGGGCATCTTTGAAATACCTATACAAACTTGTTCCTACATAGTAACTTGCAACTTTGAATGAGAATGTGCTTGCTTACAGCAACGTGCTATATGTTCTGAATGCCCGAATTGGGAATCTGTGTCAAAATTTGTTAGGAATTATTTGATCCTTACTAGCTGGAAGTAAGGGAGTTGGGGCATGAAGGTATTTCTAGGAGTTGGACACATACCAAGTTTAGCTCAGTTCTGGGCATCTTTGAAATACCTATACAAACTTGTTTCCACATAGTAACTTGCATCTTTGAATGAGAATGTGCTTGCTTACAGCAACGTGCTATATGTTCTGAATGCCCGAATTGGGAATATGTGTCAAAACTTTGTTAGGAATTATGTGATCCTTACTAGATGGAAGTAAGGGAGTTGGGGCATGAAGGTATTTCTAGGAGTTGGACACATACCAAGTTTAGCACAGTTCTGGGCATCTTTGAAATACCTATACAAACTTGTTCCTACATAGTAACTTGCAACTTTGAATGAGAATGTGCTTGCTTACAGCAACGTGCTATATGTTGTGAATGCCCGAATTGGGAATCTGTGTCAAAATTTGTTAGGAATTATGTGATCCTTACTAGCTGGAAGTAAGGGAGTTGGGGCATGAAGGTATTTCTAGGAGTTGGACACATACCAAGTTTAGCACAGTTCTGGGCATCTTTGAAATACCTATACAAACTTGTTCCTACATAGTAACTTGCAACTTTGAATGAGATGTGCTTGCTTACAGCAACGTGCTATATGCTCTGAATGCCCGAAAAGGGAATCTGTGTCAAAACTTTGTTAGGAATTATTTGATCCTTACTAGCTGGAAGTAAGTGAGATGGGGCATGAAGTTATTTCTAGGAGTTGGAGACATACAACGTTTAGCTCAGTTCTGGGCATCTTTGAATTACCTATACAAACTTGTTCCTACATAGTAACTTGCAACTTGAAATGAGAATCTGCTTGCTAGCAGCAACGTGCTGTATGTTCTGAATGCCCGAATTGGGAATCTGTGTCAAAACTTTTTTAGGAATTATGTGATCCTTACTAGCTGGAAGTAAGGGAGATGGGGCATGAAGTTATTTCTAGGAGTTGGACACATAGCAAGTTTAGCTCAGTTCTGGGCATCTTTGAAATACCTATACAAACTTGTTCCTACATAGTAACTTGCAACTTTGAATGAGAATGTGCTTGCTTACAGCAACGTGCTGTATGTTCTGAATGCCTGAATTGGGAATCTGTGTCAAAATTTGTTAGGAATTATGTGATCCTTACTAGCTGGAAGTAAGGGAGTTGGGGCATGAAGGTATTTCGAGGAGTTGGACACATAGCAAGTTTAGCTCAGTTCTGGGCATCTTTGAAATACCTATACAAACTTGTTCCTACATAGTAACTTGCAACTTTGAATGAGATTGTGCTTGCTTGCAGCAACGTGCTATATGTTCTGAATGCCCGAATTGGGAATCTGGGTCAAAACTTTGTTAGGAATTATGTGATACTTACTAGCTGCAAGTAAGGGAGATGGGGCATGAAGTTATTTCTAGGAGTTGGAGACATACAACGTTTAGCTCAGTTCTGGGCATCTTTGAAATACCTATACAAACTTGTTCCTACATAGTAACTTGCAACTTTGAATGAGAATGTGCTTGCTTACAGCAACGTGCTATATGTTCTGAATGCCCGAATTGGGAATCTGTGTCAAAACTTTGTTAGGAATTATGTGATCCTTACTAGCTGGAAGTAAGGGAGATGGGGCATGAAGTTATTTCTAGGAGTTGGACACATACCAAGTTTAGCTCAGTTCTGGGCATCTTTGAAATACCTATACAAACTTGTTCCTACATATTAACTTGCAACTTTGAGAATGTGCTTGCTTACAGCAACGTGCTATATGTTCTGAATGCCCGAATTGGGAATCTGTGTCAAAATTTGTTAGGAATTATGTGATCCTTACGAGCTGGAATTAAGGGAGTTGGGGCATGAAGGTATTTCTAGGAGTTGGACACAAACCAAGTTTAGCACAGTTCTTGGCATCTTTGAAATACCTATACAAACTTGTTCCTACATAGTAACTTGCAACTTTGAATGAGAATGTGCTTGCTTACAGCAACGTGCTATATGTTCTGAATGCCCGAATTGGGAATCTGTGTCAAAACTTTGTTAGGAATTATGTGATCCTTACTAGCTGGAAGTAAGGGAGTTGGGGCATGAAGGTATTTCTAGGAGTTGGACACATAGCAAGTTTAGCTCAGTTCTGGGCATCTTTGAAATACCTATACAAACTTGTTCCTACATAGTAACTTGCAACTTTTAATGAGAATGTGCTTGCTTGCAGCAACGTGCTATATGTTCTGAATGCCAGAATTGGGAATCTGTGTCAAAACTTTGTTAGGAATTATGTGATCCTTACTAGCTGGAAGTAAGGGAGATGGGGCATGAAGTTATTTCTAGGAGTTGGAGACATACAACGTTTAGCTCAGTTCTGGGCATCTTTGAAATACCTATACAAACTTGTTCCTACATAGTAACTTGCAACTTTGAATGAGAATGTGCTTGCTTACAGCAACGTGCTATATGATCTGAATGCCCGAATAGGGAATCTGTGTCAAAACTTTGTTAGAAATTATGTGATCCTTACTAGCTGGAAGTAAGGGTGTTAGGGCATGAAGGTATTTCTAGGAGTTGGAAACATACCAAGTTTAGCTCAGTTCTGGGCATCTTTGAAATACCTATACAAACTTGTTCCTACATAGTAACTTGCAACTTTGAATGAGAATGTGCTTGCTTACAGCAACGTGCTGTATGTTCTGAATGCCTGAATTGGGAATCTGTGTCAAAATTTGTTAGGAATTATGTGATTCTTACTAGCTGGAAGTAAGGGAGTTGGGGCATGAAGATATTTCTAGGAGTTGGACACATAGCAAGTTTAGCTCAGTTCTGGGCATCTTTGAAATACCTATACAAACTTGTTCCTACGTAGTAACTTGCAACTTTGAATGAGAATGTGCTTGCTTGCAGCAACGTGCTATATGTTCTGAATGCCCGAATTGGGAATCTGTGTCAAAACTTTGTTAGGAATTATGTGATCCTTACTAGCTGGAAGTAAGGGAGATGGGGCATGAAGTTATTTCTAGGAGTTGGAGACATACAACGTTTAGCTCAGTTCTGGGCATCTTTGAATTACCTATACAAACTTGTTAATACATAGTAACTTGCAACTTTGAATGAGAATGTGCTTGCTTACAGCAACGTGCTATATGTTCTGAATGCCCGAATTGGCAATCTGTGTCAAAACTTTGTTAGGAATTATGTGATCCTTACTAGCTGGAAGTAAGGGAGATGGGGCATGAAGTTATTTCTAGGAGTTGGAGACATACCAAGTTTAGCTCAGTTCTGGGCATCTTTGAAATACCTCTACAAACTTTTTCCTACATTTTAACTTGCAACTTTGAGAATGTGCTTGCTTACAGCAACGTGCTATATGTTCTGAATGCCCGAATTGGGAATCTGTTTCAAAATTTGTTAGGAATTATGTGATCCTTACGAGCTGGAAGTAAGGGAGTTGGGGCATGAAGGTATTTCTAGGAGTTGGACACAAACAAATTTAGCACAGTTCTGGGCATCTTTGAAATACCTATACAAACTTGTTCCTACATAGTAACTTGCAACTTTGAATGAGAATGTGCTTGCTTACAGCAACGTGCTATATGTTCTGAATGCCCGAATTGGGAATCTGTGTCAAAACTTTGTTAGGAATTATGTGATCCTTACTAGCTGGAAGTAAGGGAGTTGGGGCATGAAGGTATTTCTAGGAGTTGGACACATAGCAAGTTTAGCTCAGTTCTGGGCATCTTTGAAATACCTATATAAACTTGTTCCTACATAGTAACTTGCATCTTTGAATGAGAATGTGCTTGCTTGCAGCAACGTGCTATATGTTCTCAAGGCCCGAATTGGGAATCTGTGTCAAAACTTTGTTAGGAATTATGTGATCCTTACTAGCTGGAAGTAAGGGAGTTGGGGCATGAAGGTATTTCTAGGAGTTGGACACATACCAAGTTTAGCTCAGTTCTGGGCATCTTTGAAATACCTATACAAACTTGTTCCTACATAGTAACTTGCAACTTTGAATGAGAATGTGCTTGCTTACAGCAACGTGCTATATGTTCTGAATGCCCGAATTGGGAATCTGTGTCAAAACTTTGTTAGGAATTATGTGATCCTTACTAGCTGGAAGTAAGGGAGATGGGGCATGAAGTTATTTCTAGGAGTTGGACACATACCAAGTTTAGCTCAGTTCTGGGCATCTTTGAAATACCTATACAAACTTGTTCCTACATATTAACTTGCAACTTTGAGAATGTGCTTGCTTACAGCAACGTGCTATATGTTCTGAATGCCCGAATTGGGAATCTGTGTCAAAATTTGTTAGGAATTATGTGATCCTTACGAGCTGGAAGTAAGGGAGTTGGGGCATGAAGGTATTTCTAGGAGTTGGACACAAACCAAGTTTAGCACAGTTCTGGGCATCTTTGAAATACCTATACAAACTTGTTCCTACATAGTAACTTGCAACTTTGAATGAGAATGTGCTTGCTTACAGCAACGTGCTATATGTTCTGAATGCCCGAATTGGGAATCTGTGTCAAAACTTTGTTAGGAATTATGTGATCCTTACTAGTTGGAAGTAAGGGAGTTGGGGCATGAAGGTATTTCTAGGAGTTGGACACATAGCAAGTTTAGCTCAGTTCTGGGAATCTTTGAAATACCTATACAAACTTGTTCCTACATAGTAACTTGCAACTTTGAATGAGAATGTGCTTGCTTGCAGCAACGTGCTATATGTTCTGAATGCCCGATTTGGGAATCTGTGTCAAAACTTTGTTAGGAATTATGTGATCCTTACTAGCTGGAAGTAAGGGAGATGGGGCATGAAGTTATTTCTAGGAGTTGGAGACATACAACGTTTAGCTCAGTTCTGGGCATCTTTGAAATACCTATACAAACTTGTTCCTACATAGTAACTTGCAACTTTGAATGAGAATGTGCTTGCTTACAGCAACGTGCTATATGTTCTGAATGCCCGAATTGGGAATCTGTGTCAAAACATTGTTAGGAATTATGTGATCCTTACTAGCTGGAAGTAAGTGAGATGAGGCATGAAGATACTTCTAGGAGTTGGAGACATACAACGTATAGCTCAGTTCTGGGCATCTTTGAAATACCTATACAAACTTGTTCCTACATAGTAACTTCCAAGTTTGAATGAGAATGTGCTTGCTTACAGCAACGTGCTATATGTTCTGAATGCCCGAATAGGGAATCTGTGTCAAAACTTTGTTAGAAATTATGTGATCCTTACTAGCTGGAAGTAAGGGAGTTGGGGCATCAAGGTATTTCTAGGAGTTGGATACATACCACGTTCAGCTCAGTTCTGGGCATCTTTGAAATACCTATACAAACTTGTTCCTACATAGTAACTTGCAACTTTGAATGAGAATGTGCTTGCTTGCAGCAACGTGCTATATGTTCTGAATGCCCGAATTGGGAATCTGTGTCAAAACTTTGTTAGGAATTATGTGATCCTTACTAGCTGGAAGTAATGCAGATGGGGCATGAAGTTATTTCTAGGAGTTGGACACATACCAAGTTTAGCTCAGTTCTGGGCATCTTTGAAATACCTATACAAACTTGTTCCTACATAGTAATTTGCAACTTTGAATGAGAATGTGCTTGCTTACAGCAAGGTGCTATATGTTCTGAATGCCCGAATTGGGAATCTGTGTCAAAATTTGTTAGGAATTATGTGATCCTTACGAGCTGGAAGTAAGGGAGTTGGGGCATGAAGGTATTTCTAGGAGTTGGACACATACCAAGTTTAGCTCAGTTCTGGGCATCTTTGAAATACCTATACAAACTTGTTCCTACATAGTAACTTGCAACTTTGAATGAGAATGTGCTTGCTTACAGCAACGTGCTGTATGTTCTGAATGCCTGAATTGGGAATCTGTGTCAAAATTTGTTAGGAATTATGTGATTCTTACTAGCTGGAAGTAAGGGAGTTGGGGCATGAAGATATTTCTAGGAGTTGGACACATAGCAAGTTTAGCTCAGTTCTGGGCATCTTTGAAATACCTATACAAACTTGTTCCTACGTAGTAACTTGCAACTTTGAATGAGAATGTGCTTGCTTGCAGCAACGTGCTATATGTTCTGAATGCCCGAATTGGGAATCTGTGTCAAAACTTTGTTAGGAATTATGTGATCCTTACTAGCTGGAAGTAAGGGAGATGGGGCATGAAGTTATTTCTAGGAGTTGGAGACATACAACGTTTAGCTCAGTTCTGGGCATCTTTGAATTACCTATACAAACTTGTTAATACATAGTAACTTGCAACTTTGAATGAGAATGTGCTTGCTTACAGCAACGTGCTATATGTTCTGAATGCCCGAATTGGCAATCTGTGTCAAAACTTTGTTAGGAATTATGTGATCCTTACTAGCTGGAAGTAAGGGAGATGGGGCATGAAGTTATTTCTAGGAGTTGGAGACATACCAAGTTTAGCTCAGTTCTGGGCATCTTTGAAATACCTCTACAAACTTTTTCCTACATTTTAACTTGCAACTTTGAGAATGTGCTTGCTTACAGCAACGTGCTATATGTTCTGAATGCCCGAATTGGGAATCTGTTTCAAAATTTGTTAGGAATTATGTGATCCTTACGAGCTGGAAGTAAGGGAGTTGGGGCATGAAGGTATTTCTAGGAGTTGGACACAAACAAATTTAGCACAGTTCTGGGCATCTTTGAAATACCTATACAAACTTGTTCCTACATAGTAACTTGCAACTTTGAATGAGAATGTGCTTGCTTACAGCAACGTGCTATATGTTCTGAATGCCCGAATTGGGAATCTGTGTCAAAACTTTGTTAGGAATTATGTGATCCTTACTAGCTGGAAGTAAGGGAGTTGGGGCATGAAGGTATTTCTAGGAGTTGGACACATACCAAGTTTAGCTCAGTTCTGGGCATCTTTGAAATACCTATATAAACTTGTTCCTACATAGTAACTTGCATCTTTGAATGAGAATGTGCTTGCTTGCAGCAACGTGCTATATGTTCTCAAGGCCCGAATTGGGAATCTGTGTCAAAACTTTGTTAGGAATTATGTGATCCTTACTAGCTGGAAGTAAGGGAGTTGGGGCATGAAGGTATTTCTAGGAGTTGGACACATACCAAGTTTAGCTCAGTTCTGGGCATCTTTGAAATACCTATACAAACTTGTTCCTACATAGTAACTTGCAACTTTGAATGAGAATGTGCTTGCTTACAGCAACGTGCTATATGTTCTGAATGCCCGAATTGGGAATCTGTGTCAAAACTTTGTTAGGAATTATGTGATCCTTACTAGCTGGAAGTAAGGGAGATGGGGCATGAAGTTATTTCTAGGAGTTGGACACATACCAAGTTTAGCTCAGTTCTGGGCATCTTTGAAATACCTATACAAACTTGTTCCTACATATTAACTTGCAACTTTGAGAATGTGCTTGCTTACAGCAACGTGCTATATGTTCTGAATGCCCGAATTGGGAATCTGTGTCAAAATTTGTTAGGAATTATGTGATCCTTACGAGCTGGAAGTAAGGGAGTTGGGGCATGAAGGTATTTCTAGGAGTTGGACACAAACCAAGTTTAGCACAGTTCTGGGCATCTTTGAAATACCTATACAAACTTGTTCCTACATAGTAACTTGCAACTTTGAATGAGAATGTGCTTGCTTACAGCAACGTGCTATATGTTCTGAATGCCCGAATTGGGAATCTGTGTCAAAACTTTGTTAGGAATTATGTGATCCTTACTAGTTGGAAGTAAGGGAGTTGGGGCATGAAGGTATTTCTAGGAGTTGGACACATAGCAAGTTTAGCTCAGTTCTGGGAATCTTTGAAATACCTATACAAACTTGTTCCTACATAGTAACTTGCAACTTTGAATGAGAATGTGCTTGCTTGCAGCAACGTGCTATATGTTCTGAATGCCCGATTTGGGAATCTATGTCAAAACTTTGTTAGGAATTATGTGATCCTTACTAGCTGGAAGTAAGGGAGATGGGGCATGAAGTTATTTCTAGGAGTTGGAGACATACAACGTTTAGCTCAGTTCTGGGCATCTTTGAAATACCTATACAAACTTGTTCCTACATAGTAACTTGCAACTTTGAATGAGAATGTGCTTGCTTACAGCAACGTGCTATATGTTCTGAATGCCCGAATTGGGAATCTGTGTCAAAATATTGTTAGGAATTATGTGATCCTTACTAGCTGGAAGTAAGTGAGATGAGGCATGAAGATACTTCTAGGAGTTGGAGACATACAACGTATAGCTCAGTTCTGGGCATCTTTGAAATACCTATACAA
Organism: Diceros bicornis minor; assembly: GCF_020826845.1. NCBI lineage: Eukaryota > Metazoa > Chordata > Mammalia > Perissodactyla > Rhinocerotidae > Diceros > Diceros bicornis. Next base: position 1,106,581 of record NC_080767.1, read on the forward strand.
ACTTGTTCCTACATAGTAACTTCCAAGTTTGAATGAGAATGTGCTTGCTTACAGCAACGTGCTATATGTTCTGAATGCCCGAATAGGGAATCTGTGTCAAAACTTTGTTAGAAATTATGTGATCCTTACTAGCTGGAAGTAAGGGAGTTGGGGCATCAAGGTATTTCTAGGAGTTGGATACATACCACGTTCAGCTCAGTTCTGGGCATCTTTGAAATACCTATACAAACTTGTTCCTACATAGTAACTTGCAACTTTGAATGAGAATGTGCTTGCTTGCAGCAACGTGCTATATGTTCTGAATGCCCGAATTGGGAATCTGTGTCAAAACTTTGTTAGGAATTATGTGATCCTTACTAGCTGGAAGTAATGCAGATGGGGCATGAAGTTATTTCTAGGAGTTGGACACATACCAAGTTTAGCTCAGTTCTGGGCATCTTTGAAATACCTATACAAACTTGTTCCTACATAGTAATTTGCAACTTTGAATGAGAATGTGCTTGCTTACAGCAAGGTGCTATATGTTCTGAATGCCCGAATTGGGAATCTGTGTCAAAATTTGTTAGGAATTATGTGATCCTTACGAGCTGGAAGTAAGGGAGTTGGGGCATGAAGGTATTTCTAGGAGTTGGACACATAGCAAGTTTAGCTCAGTTCTGGGCATCTTTGAAATACCTATACAAACTTGTTTCCACATAGTAACTTGCATCTTTTAATGAGAATGTGCTTGCTTACAGCAACGTGCTATATGTTCTGAATGCCCGAATTGGGAATATGTGTCAAAACTTTGTTAGGAATTATGTGATCCTTACTAGATGGAAGTAAGTGCGTTGGGGCATGAAGGTATTTCTAGGAGTTGGACACATACCAAGTTTAGCACAGTTCTGGGCTTCTTTGAAATACCTATACAAACTTGTTCCTACATAGTAACTTGCAACTTTGAATGAGAATGTGCTTGCTTACAGCAACGTGCTATATGTTCTGAATGCCCGAATTGGGAATCTGTGTCAAAATTTGTTAGGAATTATGTGATCCTTACTAGCTGGAAGTAAGGGAGTTGGGGCATGAAGGTATTTCTAGGAGTTGGACACATACCAAGTTTAGCACAGTTCTGGGCATCTTTGAAATACCTATACAAACTTGTTCCTACATAGTAACTTGCAACTTTGAATGAGATGTGCTTGCTTACAGCAACGTGCTATATGCTCTGAAGGCCCGAAAAGGGAATCTGTGTCAAAACTTTGTTAGGAATTATGTGATCCTTACTAGCTGGAAGTAAGGGAGATGGGGCATGAAGTTATTTCTAGGAGTTGGAGACATACAACGTTTAGCTCAGTTCTGGGCATCTTTGAAACACCTATACAAACTTGTTCCTACATAGTAACTTGCAACACTGAATGAGAATGTGCTTGCTTACAGCAACGTGCTATATGTTCTGAATTCCCGAATTGGGAATCTGTGTCAAAACTTTGTTAGGAATTATGTGATCCTTACTAGCTGGAAGTAAGGGAGATGGGGCATGAAGTTATTTCTAGGAGTTGGACACATAGCAAGTTTAGCTCAGTTCTGGGCATCTTTGAAATACATATACAAACTTGTTCCTACATATTAACTTGCAACTTTGAGAATGTGCTTGCTTACAGCAACGTGCTATATGTTCTGAATGCCCGAATTGGGAATCTGTGTCAAAATTTGTTAGGAATTATGTGATCCTTACTAGCTGGAAGTAAGTGAGATGGGGCATGAAGTTATTTCTAGGAGTTGGAGACATACAACGTTTAGCTCAGTTCTGGGCATCTTTGAAATACCTATACAAACTTGTTCCTACATAGTAACTTGCAACTTTGAATGAGAATGTGCTTGCTTGCAGCAACGTGCTATATGTTCTGAATGCCCGAATTGGGAATCTGTGTCAAAACTTTGTTAGGAATTATGTGATCCTTACTAGCTGGAAGTAAGGGAGATGGGGCATGAAGTTATTTCTAGGAGTTGGACACATACCAAGTTTAGCTCAGTTCTGGGCATCTTTGAAATACCTATACAAACTTGTTCCTACATAGTAACTTGCAACTTTGAATGAGAATGTGCTTGCTTACAGCAACGTGCTGTATGTTCTGAATGCCCGAATTGGGAATCTGTGTCAAAACTTTGTTAGGAATTATGTGATCCTTACGAGCTGGAAGTAAGGGAGTTGGGGCATGAAGGTATTTCTAGGAGTTGGACACATACCAAGTTTAGCTCAGTTCTGGGCATCTTTGAAATACCTATACAAACTTGTTCCTACATAGTAACTTGCAACTTTGAATGAGAATGTGCTTGCTTACAGCAACGTGCTATATGCTCTGAATGCCCGAAAAGGGAATCTGTGTCAAAACTTTGTTAGGAATTATGTGATCCTTACTAGCTGGAAGTAAGTGAGATGGGGCATGAAGTTATTTCTAGTAGTGGGAGACATACAACGTTTAGCTCAGTTCTGGGCATCTTTGAAATACCTATGCAAACTTGTTCCTACATAGTAACTTGCAACTTTGAATGAGAATGTGCTTGCTTACAGCAACGTGCTAAATGTTCTGAATGCCCGAATTGGGAATCTGTGTCAAAACTTTGTTAGGAATTATGTGATCCTTACTAGCTGGAAGTAAGTGAGATGGGGAATGAAGTTATTTCTAGGAGTTGGAGACATACAACGTTTAGGTCAGTTCTGGGCATCTTTGAAATACCTATACAAACTTGTTCCTACATAGTAACTTGCAACTTTGAATGAGAATGTGCTTGCTTACAGCAACGTGCTATATGTTCTGAATGCCCGAATTGGGAATCTGTGTCAAAATTTGGTAGGAATTATGTGATCCTTACTAGCTGGAAGTAAGGGAGATGGGGCATGAAGTTATTTCTAGGAGTTGGACACATACCAAGTTTAGCTCAGTTCTGGGCATCTTTGAAATACCTATACAAACTTGTTCCTACATAGTAACTTGCAACTTTGAATGAGAATGTGCTTGCTTGCAGCAACGTGCTATATGTTCTGAATGCCCGAATTGGGAATCTGTGTCAAAACTTTGTTAGGAATTATGTGATCCTTACTAGCTGGAAGTAAGGGAGATGGGGCATGAAGTTATTTCTAGGAATTGGACACATACCAAGTTTAGCTCAGTTCTGGGCATCTTTGAAATACCTATACAAACTTGTTCCTACATAGTAACTTGCAACTTTGAATGAGAATGTGCTTGCTTACAGCAACGTGCTATATGTTCTGAATGCCCGAATTGGGAATCTGTGTCAAAATTTGTTAGGAATTATGTGATCCTTACGAGCTGGAAGTAAGGGAGTTGGGGCATGAATGTATTTCTAGGAGTTGGACAAAAACCAAGTTTAGCACGGTTCTGGGCATCTTTGAAATACCTATACAAACTTGTTCCTACATAGTAACTTGCAACATTGAATGAGAATGTGCTTGCTTACAGCAACGTGCTATATGTTCTGAATGCCCGAATTGGGAATCTGTGTCAAAACTTTGTTAGGAATTATGTGATCCTTACTAGCTGGAAGTAAAGGAGTTGGGGCAAGAAGGTATTTCTAGGAGTTGGACACATAGCAAGTTTAGCTCAGTTCTGGGCATCTTTGAAATACCTATACAAACTTGTTCCTACATAGTAACTTGCAACTTTGAATGAGAATGTGCTTGCTTACAGCAAAGTGCTATATGTTCTGAATGCCCGAATTGGGAATCTGTGTCAAAATTTGTTAGGAATTATGTGATCCTTACGAGCTGGAAGTAAGGGAGTTGGGGCATGAAGGTATTTCTAGGAGTTGGACACAAACCAAGTTTAGCACAGTTCTGGGCATCTTTCAAATACCTATACAAACTTGTTCCTAGATAGTAACTTGCAACATTGAATGAGAATGTGCTTGCTTACAGCAACGTGCTATATGTTCTGAATGCCCGAATTGGGAATCTGTGTCAAAACTTTGTTAGGAATTATGTGATCCTTACTAGCTGGAAGTAAGGGAGTTGGGGCATGAAGGTATTTCTAGGAGTTGGACACATAGCAAGTTTAGCTCAGTTCTGGGCATCTTTGAAATACCTATACAAACTTGTTCCTGCATAGTAACTTGCAACTTTGCATGAGAATGTGCTTGCTTGCAGCAACATGCTATATGTTCTGAATGCCCGAATTGGGAATCTGTGTCAAAACTTTGTTAGGAATTATGTGATCCTTACTAGCTGGAAGTAAGGGAGATGGGGCATGAAGTTATTTCTAGGAGTTGGACACATACCAAGTTTAGCTCAGTTCTGGGCATCTTTGAAATACCTATACAAACTTGTTCCTACATAGTAACTTGCAACTTTGAATGAGAATGTGCTTGCTTACAGCAACGTGCTATATGTTCTGAATGCCCGAATTGGGAATCTGTGTCAAAATTTGTTAGGAATTATGTGATCCTTACTAGCTGGAAGTAAGGGAGTTGGGGCATGAAGGTATTTCTAGGAGTTGGACACATACCAAGTTTAGCTCAGTTCTGGGCATCTTTGAAATACCTATACAAACTTGTTTCCACATAGTAACTTACATCTTTGAATGAGAATGTGCTTGCTTACAGCAACGTGCTGTATGTTCTGAATGCCCGAATTGGGAATATGTGTCAAAACTTTGTTAGGAATTATGTGATCCTTACTAGATGGAAGTAAGGTAGTTGGGGCATGAAGGTATTTCTAGGAGTTGGACACATACCAAGTTTAGCACAGTTCTGGGCATCTTTGAAATTCCTATACAAACTTGTTCCTACATAGTAACTTACAACTTTGAATGAGAATGTGCTTGCTTACAGCAACGTGCTATATGTTCTGAATGCCCGAATTGGGAATCTGTGTCAAAATTTGTTAGGAATTATGTGATCCTTACTAGCTGGAAGTAAGGGAGTTGGGGCATGAAGGTATTTCTAGGAGTTGGACACATACCAAGTTTAGCACAGTTCTGGGCATCTTTGAAATACCTATACAAACTTGCTCCTACATAGTAACTTGCAACTTTGAATGAGAATGTGCTTGCTTACAGCAACGTGCTATATGTTCTGAATGCCCGAATTGGGAATCTGTGTCAAAATTTGTTAGGAATTATGTGATCCTTACTAGCTGGAAGTAAGGGAGTTGGGGCATGAAGGTATTTCTAGGAGTTGGACACATACCAAGTTTAGCACAGTTCTGAGCATCTTTGAAATACCTATACAAACTTGTTCCTACATAGTAACTTGGAACTTTGAATGAGATGTGCTTGCTTACAGCAACGTGCTATATGCTCTGAATACCCGAAAAGGGAATCTGTGTCAAAACTTTGTTAGGAATTATGTGATCCTTACTAGCTGGAAGTAAGTGAGATGGGGCATGAAGTTATTTCTAGGAGTTGGAGACATACAACGTTTAGCTCAGTTCTGGGCATCTTTGAAATACCTATACAAACTTGTTCCTACATAGTAACTTGCAACTTTGAATGAGAATGTGCTTGCTTACAGCAACGTGTTGTATGTTCTGAATGCCCGAATTGGGAATCTGTGTCAAAATTTGTTGGGAATTATGTGATCCTTACTAGCTGGAAGTAAGGGAGTTGGGGCATGAAGGTATTTCTAGGAGTTGGACACATACCAAGTTTAGCTCAGTTCAGGGCATCTTTGAAATACCTATACAAACTTGTTCCTACATAGTAACTTGCAACTTTGAATGAGAATGTGCTTGCTTACAGCAACGTGCTATATGTTCTGAATGCCCGAATTGGGAATCTGTGTCAAAACATGTTAGGAATTATGTGATCCTTACTAGCTGGAAGTAAGGGAGATGGGGCATGAAGTTATTTCTAGGAGTTGGACACATACCAAGTTTAGCTCAGTTCTGGGCATCTTTGAAATACCTATACAAACTTGTTCCTACGTAGTAACTTGCAACTTTGAATGAAATGTGCTTGCTTACAGCAACGTGCTATATGCTCTGAATGCCCGAAAAATGAATCTGTGTCAAAACTTTGTTAGGAATTATGTGATCCTTACTAGCTGGAAGTAAGTGAGATGGGGCATGAAGTTATTTCTAGGAGTTGGAGACATACAACGTTTAGATCAGTTCTGGGCATCTTTGAAATACCTATACAAACTTGTTCCTACATAGTAACTTGTAACTTGGAATGAGAATGTGCTTGCTTGCAGCAACGTGCTATATGTTCTGAATGCCCGATTTGGGAATCTGTGTCAAAACTTTGTTAGGAATTATGTGATCCTTAGTAGCTGGAAGTAAGGGAGATGGGGCATGAAGTTATTTCTAGGAGTTGGACACATACCAAGTTTAGCTCAGTTCTGGGCATCTTTGAAATACCTATACAAACTTGTTCCTACATAGTAACTTGCAACTTTGAATGAGAATGTGCTTGCTTACAGCAACGTGCTGTATGTTCTGAATGCCGGAATTGGGAATCTGTGTCAAAATTTGTTATGAATTATGTGATCCTTACTAGCTGGAAGTAAGGGAGTTGGGGCATGAAGGTATTTCTAGGAGTTGGACACATACCAAGTTTAGCTCAGTTCTGGGCATCTTTGAAATACCTATACAAACTTGTTCCTACATAGTAACTTACAACTTTGAATGAGAATGTGCTTCCTTACAGCAACGTGCCATATGTTCTGAATGCCCGAATTGGGAATCTGTGTCAAAATTTGTTAGGAATTATGTGATCCTTACTAGCTGGAAGAAAGGGAGTTGGGGCATGAAGGTATTTCTAGGAGTTGGACACATAGCAAGTTTAGCTCAGTTCTGGGCATCTTTGAAATACCTATACAAACTTGTTCCTACATAGTAACTTGCAACTTTGAATGAGAATGTGCTTGCTTGCAGCAAAGTGCTATATGTTCTGAATGCCCGAATTGGGAATCTGTGTCAAAATTTGTTAGGAATTATGTGATCCTTACGAGCTGGAAGTAAGGGAGTTGGGGCATGAAGGTATTTCTAGGAGTTGGACACAAACCAAGTTTAGCACAGTTCTGGGCATCTTTCAAATACCTATACAAACTTGTTCCTAGATAGTAACTTGCAACATTGAATGAGAATGTGCTTGCTTACAGCAACGTGCTATATGTTCTGAATGCCCGAATTGGGAATCTGTGTCAAAACTTTGTTAGGAATTATGTGATCCTTACTAGCTGGAAGTAAGGGAGTTGGGGCATGAAGGTATTTCTAGGAGTTGGACACATAGCAAGTTTAGCTCAGTTCTGGGCATCTTTGAAATACCTATACAAACTTGTTCCTGCATAGTAACTTGCAACTTTGCATGAGAATGTGCTTGCTTGCAGCAACATGCTATATGTTCTGAATGCCCGAATTGGGAATCTGTGTCAAAACTTTGTTAGGAATTATGTGATCCTTACTAGCTGGAAGTAAGGGAGATGGGGCATGAAGTTATTTCTAGGAGTTGGACACATACCAAGTTTAGCTCAGTTCTGGGCATCTTTGAAATACCTATACAAACTTGTTCCTACATAGTAACTTGCAACTTTGAATGAGAATGTGCTTGCTTACAGCAACGTGCTATATGTTCTGAATGCCCGAATTGGGAATCTGTGTCAAAATTTGTTAGGAATTATGTGATCCTTACTAGCTGGAAGTAAGGGAGTTGGGGCATGAAGGTATTTCTAGGAGTTGGACACATACCAAGTTTAGCTCAGTTCTGGGCATCTTTGAAATACCTATACAAACTTGTTTCCACATAGTAACTTACATCTTTGAATGAGAATGTGCTTGCTTACAGCAACGTGCTGTATGTTCTGAATGCCCGAATTGGGAATATGTGTCAAAACTTTGTTAGGAATTATGTGATCCTTACTAGATGGAAGTAAGGGAGTTGGGGCATGAAGGTATTTCTAGGAGTTGGACACATACCAAGTTTAGCACAGTTCTGGGCATCTTTGAAATTCCTATACAAACTTGTTCCTACATAGTAACTTACAACTTTGAATGAGAATGTGCTTGCTTACAGCAACGTGCTATATGTTCTGAATGCCCGAATTGGGAATCTGTGTCAAAATTTGTTAGGAATTATGTGATCCTTACTAGCTGGAAGTAAGGGAGTTGGGGCATGAAGGTATTTCTAGGAGTTGGACACATACCAAGTTTAACACACTTCTGGGCATCTTTGAAATACCTATACAAACTTGTTCCTACGTAGTAACTTGCAACTTTGAATGAAATGTGCTTGCTTACAGCAACGTGCTATATGCTCTGAATGCCCGAAAAATGAATCTGTGTCAAAACTTTGTTAGGAATTATGTGATCCTTACTAGCTGGAAGTAAGTGAGATGGGGCATGAAGTTATTTCTAGGAGTTGGAGACATACAAAGTTTAGATCAGTTCTGGGCATCTTTGAAATACCTATACAAACTTGTTCCTACATAGTAACTTGTAACTTGGAATGAGAATGTGCTTGCTTGCAGCAACGTGCTATATGTTCTGAATGCCCGATTTGGGAATCTGTGTCAAAACTTTGTTAGGAATTATGTGATCCTTAGTAGCTGGAAGTAAGGGAGATGGGGCATGAAGTTATTTCTAGGAGTTGGACACATACCAAGTTTAGCTCAGTTCTGGGCATCTTTGAAATACCTATACAAACTTGTTCCTACATAGTAACTTGCAACTTTGAATGAGAATGTGCTTGCTTACAGCAACGTGCTGTATGTTCTGAATGCCGGAATTGGGAATCTGTGTCAAAATTTGTTATGAATTATGTGATCCTTACTAGCTCGAAGTAAGGGAGTTGGGGCATGAAGGTATTTCTAGGAGTTGGACACATACCAAGTTTAGCTCAGTTCTGGGCATCTTTGAAATACCTATACAAACTTGTTCCTACATAGTAACTTGCAACTTTGAATGAGAATGTGCTTGCTTACAGCAACGTGCCATATGTTCTGAATGCCCGAATTGGGAATCTGTGTCAAAATTTGTTAGGAATTATGTGATCCTTACTAGCTGGAAGTAAGGGAGATGGGGAATGAAGTTATTTCTAGGAGTTGGAGACATACAACGTTTAGCTCAGTTCTGGGCATCTTTGAAATACCTATACAAACTTGTTCCTACATAGTAACTTGCAACTTGGAATGAGAATGTGCTTGCTTGCAGCAACGTGCTATATGTTCTGAATGCCCGATTTGGGAAACTGTGTCAAAACTTTGTTAGGAATTATGTGATCCTTAGTAGCTGGAAGTAAGGGAGATGGGGCATGAAGTTATTTCTAGGAGTTGGACACATACCAAGTTTAGCTCAGTTCTGGGCATCTTTGAAATACCTATACAAACTTGTTTCCACATAGTAACTTGCATCGTTGAATGAGAATGTGCTTGCTTACAGCAACGTGCTATATGTTCTGAATGCCCGAATAGGGAATAAGTGTCAAAACTTTGTTAGGAATTATGTGATCCTTACTAGATGGAAGTAAGGGAGTTGGGGCATGAAGGTATTTCTAGGAGTTGGACACATACCAAGTTTAGCACAGTTCTGGGCATCTTTGAAATACCTATACAAACTTGCTCCTACATAGTAACTTGCAACTTTGAATGAGAATGTGCTTGCTTACAGCAACGTGCTATATGTTCTGAATGCCCGAATTGGGAATCTGTGTCAAAATTTGTTAGGAATTATGTGATCCTTACTAGCTGGAAGTAAGGGAGTTGGGGCATGAAGGTATTTCTAGGAGTTGGACACATACCAAGTTTAGCACAGTTCTGAGCATCTTTGAAATACCTATACAAACTTGTTCCTACATAGTAACTTGCAACTTTGAATGAGATGTGCTTGCTTACAGCAACGTGCTATATGCTCTGAATACCCGAAAAGGGAATCTGTGTCAAAACTTTGTTAGGAATTATGTGATCCTTACTAGCTGGAAGTAAGTGAGATGGGGCATGAAGTTATTTCTAGGAGTTGGAGACATACAACGTTTAGCTCAGTTATGGGCATCTTTGAAATACCTATACAAACTTGTTCCTACATAGTAACTTGCAACTTTGAATGAGAATGTGCTTGCTTACAGCAACGTGTTGTATGTTCTGAATGCCCGAATTGGGAATCTGTGTCAAAATTTGTTGGGAATTATGTGATCCTTACTAGCTGGAAGTAAGGGAGTTGGGGCATGAAGGTATTTCTAGGAGTTGGACACATACCAAGTTTAGCTCAGTTCAGGGCATCTTTGAAATACCTATACAAACTTGTTCCTACATAGTAACTTGCAACTTTGAATGAGAATGTGCTTGCTTACAGCAACGTGCTATATGTTCTGAATGCCCGAATTGGGAATCTGTGTCAAAACATGTTAGGAATTATGTGATCCTTACTAGCTGGAAGTAAGGGAGATGGGGCATGAAGTTATTTCTAGGAGTTGGACACATACCAAGTTTAGCTCAGTTCTGGGCATCTTTGAAATACCTATACAAACTTGTTCCTACGTAGTAACTTGCAACTTTGAATGAAATGTGCTTGCTTACAGCAACGTGCTATATGCTCTGAATGCCCGAAAAATGAATCTGTGTCAAAACTTTGTTAGGAATTATGTGATCCTTACTAGCTGGAAGTAAGTGAGATGGGGCATGAAGTTATTTCTAGGAGTTGGAGACATACAACGTTTAGATCAGTTCTGGGCATCTTTGAAATACCTATACAAACTTGTTCCTACATAGTAACTTGTAACTTGGAATGAGAATGTGCTTGCTTGCAGCAACGTGCTATATGTTCTGAATGCCCGATTTGGGAATCTGTGTCAAAACTTTGTTAGGAATTATGTGATCCTTAGTAGCTGGAAGTAAGGGAGATGGGGCATGAAGTTATTTCTAGGAGTTGGACACATACCAAGTTTAGCTCAGTTCTGGGCATCTTTGAAATACCTATACAAACTTGTTCCTACATAGTAACTTGCAACTTTGAATGAGAATGTGCTTGCTTACAGCAACGTGCTGTATGTTCTGAATGCCGGAATTGGGAATCTGTGTCAAAATTTGTTATGAATTATGTGATCCTTACTAGCTGGAAGTAAGGGAGTTGGGGCATGAAGGTATTTCTAGGAGTTGGACACATACCAAGTTTAGCTCAGTTCTGGGCATCTTTGAAATACCTATACAAACTTGTTCCTACATAGTAACTTACAACTTTGAATGAGAATGTGCTTGCTTACAGCAACGTGCCATATGTTCTGAATGCCCGAATTGGGAATCTGTGTCAAAATTTGTTAGGAATTATGTGATCCTTACTAGCTGGAAGAAAGGGAGTTGGGGCATGAAGGTATTTCTAGGAGTTGGACACATACCAAGTTTAGCACACTTCTGGGCATCTTTGAAATACCTATACAAACTTGTTCCTACGTAGTAACTTGCAACTTTGAATGAAATGTGCTTGCTTACAGCAACGTGCTATATGCTCTGAATGCCCGAAAAGGGAATCTGTGTCAAAACTTTGTTAGGAATTATGTGATCCTTACTAGCTGGAAGTAAGTGAGATGGGGCATGAAGTTATTTCTAGGAGTTGGAGACATACAACGTTTAGATCAGTTCTGGGCATCTTTGAAATACCTATACAAACTTGTTCCTACATAGTAATTGTAACTTGGAATGAGAATGTGCTTGCTTGCAGCAATGTGCTATATGTTCTGAATGCCCGATTTGGGAATCTGTGTCAAAACATTGTTAGGAATTATGTGATCCTTAGTAGCTGGAAGTAAGGGAGATGGGGCATGAAGTTATTTCTAGGAGTTGGAGACATACAACGTTTAGGTCAGTTCTGGGCATCTTTGAAATACCTATACAAACTTGTTCCTACATAGTAACTTGCAACTTTGAATGAGAATGTGCTTGCTTACAGCAACGTGCTATATGTTCTGAATGCCCGAATTGGGAATCTGTGTCAAAACTTTGTTAGGAATTATGTCATCCTTACTAGCTGGAAGTAAGTGAGATGGGGCATGAAGTTATTTCTAGGAGTTGGAGACATACCACCTTTAGCTCAGTTCTGGGCATCTTTGAAATACCTATACAATCTTGTTCCTACATAGTAACTTGCAACTTTGAATGAGAATGTGCTTGCTTACAGCAACGTGCTATATGTTCTGAATGCCCGAATTGGGAATCTCTGTCAAAACTTTGTTAGGAATTATGTGATCCTTACTAGCTGGAAGTAAGGGAGATGGGGCATGAAGTTATTTCTAGGAGTTGGAGACATACCACGTTTAGCTCAGTTCTGGGCATCTTTGAAATACCTATACAAACTTGTTCCTACATAGTAACTTGCAACTTTGAATGAGAATGTGCTTGCTTACAGCAACGTGCTATATGTTCTGAATGCCCGAATTGGGAATCTGTGTCAAAATTTGTTAGGAATCATGTGATCCTTACTAGCTGGACGTAAGGGAGTTGGGGCATGAAGGTATTTCTAGGAGTTGGACACATACCAAGTTTAGCACAGTTCTGGGCATCTTTGAAATACCTATACAAACTTGTTCCTACATAGTAACTTGCAGCTTTGAATGAGAATGTGCTTGCTTACAGCAACGTGCTATATGTTCTGAATGCCCGAATTGGGAATCTGTGTCAAAACTTTGTTAGGAATTATGTGATCCTTACTAGCTGGAAGTAAGGGAGATGGGGCATGAAGTTATTTCTAGGAGTTGGACACATACCAAGTTTAGCTCAGTTCTGGGCATCTTTGAAATACCTATACAAACTTGTTCCTACATAGTAACTTGCAACTTTGAATGAGAATGTGCTTGCTTACAGCAACGTGCTATATGTTCTGAATGCCCGAATTGGGAATCTGTGTCAAAATTTGTTAGGAATTATGTGATCCTTACTAGCTGGAAGTAAGGGAGTTGGGGCCTGAAGGTATTTCTAGGAGTTGGACACATACCAAGTTTAGCACAGTTCTGGGCATCTTTGAAATACCTATACAAACTTGTTCCTACATAGTAACTTGCAACTTTGAATGAGATGTGCTTGCTTACAGGAACGTGCTATATGTTCTGAATGCCCGAAAAGGGAATCTGTGTCAAAACTTTGTTAGGACTTATGTGATCCTTACTAGCTGAAGTAAGGGAGATGGGGCATGAAGTTATTTCTAGGAGTTGGACACATACCAAGTTTAGCTCAGTTCTGGGCATCTTTGAAATACCTATACAAACTTGTTCCTACATAGTAACTTGCAAATTTGAATGAGAATGTGCTTGCTTACAGCAACGTGCTATATGTTCTGAATGCTCGATTTGGGAATCTGTGTCAAAATTTGTTAGGAATTATGTGATCCTTACTAGCTGGAAGTAAGGGAGTTGGGGCATGAAGGTATTTCTAGGAGTTGGACACATACCAAGTTTAGCTCAGTTCTGGGCATCTTTGAAATACCTATACAAACTTGTTCCTACATAGTAACTTGCATCTTTGAATGAGAATGTGCTTGCTTACAGCAACGTGCTATATGTTCTGAATGCCCGAATTGGGAATATGTGTCAAAACATTGTTAGGAATTATGTGATCCTTACTAGAAGGAAGTAAGGGAGTTGGGGCATGAAGGTATTTCTAGGAGTTGGACACATACCAAGTTTAGCACAGTTCTGGGCATCTTTGAAATCCCTATACAAATTTGTTCCTACATAGTAACTTCCAACTTTGAATGAGAATGTTCTTGCTTGCAGCAACGTGCTATATGTTCTGAATGCCCGAATTGGGAATCTGTGTCAAAATTTGTTAGGAATTATGTGATCCTTACTAGCTGGAAGTAAGGGAGTTGGGGCATGAAGGTATTTCTAGGAGTTGGACACATACCAAGTTTAGCTCAGTTCTGGGCATCTTTGAAATACCTATACAAACTTGTTCCTACATAGTAACTTGCAACTTTGAATGAGAATGTGCTTGCTTACAGCAACGTGCTATATGCTCTGAATGCCCGAAAAGGGAATCTGTGTCAAAACTTTGTTAGGAATTATGTGATCCTTACTAGCTGGAAGTAAGTGAGATGGGGCATGAAGTTATTTCTAGTAGTGGGAGACATACAACGTTTAGCTCAGTTCTGCGCATCTTTGAAATACCTATGCAAACTTGTTCCTACATAGTAACTTGCAACTTTGAATGAGAATGTGCTTGCTTACAGCAACGTGCTATATGTTCTGAATGCCCGAATTGGGAATCTGTGTCAAAACTTTGTTAGGAATTATGTGATCCTTACTAGCTGGAAGTAAGTGAGATGGGGAATGAAGTTATTTCTAGGAGTTGGAGACATACAACGTTTAGGTCAGTTCTGGGCATCTTTGAAATACCTATACAAACTTGTTCCTACATAGTAACTTGCAACTTTGAATGAGAATGTGGTTGCTTACAGCAACGTGCTATATGTTCTGAATGCCCGAATTGGGAATCTGTGTCAAAATTTGTTAGGAATTATGTGATCCTTACTACCTGGAAGTAAGGGAGTTGGGGCATGAAGGTATTTCTAGGAGTTGGACACATACCAAGTTTAGCACAGTTCTGGGCATCTTTGAAATACCTATACAAACTTGTTCCTACATAGTAACTTGAATCTTTGAATGAGAATGTGCTTGCTTACAGCAACGTGCTATATGTTCTGAATGCCCGAATTGGGAATCTGTGTCAAAACTTTGTTAGGAATTATGTGATCCTTACTAGCTGGAAGTAAGGGAGATGGGGCATGAAGTTATTTCTAGGAGTTGGACACATACCAAGTTTAGCTCAGTTCTGGGCATCTTTGAAATACCTATACAAACTTGTTCCTACATAGTAACTTGCAACTTTGAATGAGAATGTGCTTGCTTACAGCAACGTGCTATATGTTCTGAATGCCCGAATTGGGAATCTGTGTCAAAATTTCTTAAGAATTATGTGATCCTTACTAGCTGGAAGTAAGGGAGTTGGGGCATGAAGTTATTTCTAGGAGTTGGAGACATACCAAGTTTAGCTCAGTTCTGGGCATCTTTGACATACCTATATAAACTTGTTCCTACATAGTAACTTGCAACTTTGAATGAGAATGTGCTTGCTTACAGCAACGTGCTATATGTTCTGAATGCCCGAATTGGGAATCTGTGTCCAAACTTTGTTAGGAATTATGTGATCCTTACCAGCTGGAAGTAAGGGAGATGGGGCATGAAGTTATTTCTAGGAGTTGGAGACATACCAAGTTTAGCTCAGTTCTGGGCATCTTTGAAATACCTATACAAACTTGTTCCTACATAGTAACTTGCAACTTTGAATGAGATTGTGCTTGCTTGCAGCAACGTGCTATATGTTCTGAATGCCCGAATTGGGAATCTGTGTCAAAACTTTGTTAGGAATTATGTGATCCGTACTAGCTGGAAGTAAGGGAGATGGAGCATGAAGTTATTTCTAGGAGTTGGACACATACCAAGTTTAGCTCAGTTCTGGGCATCTTTGAAATACCTATACAAACTTGTTCCTACATAGTAACTTGCATCTTTGAATGAGAATGTGCTTGCGTACAGCAACGTGCTATATGTTCTGAATGCCCGAATTGGGAATATGTGTCAAAACTTTGTTAGGAATTATGTGATCCTTACTAGCTGGAAGTAAGGGAGATGGGGCATGAAGTTATTTCTAGGAGTTGGACACATACCAAGTTTAGCTCAGTTCTGGGCATCTTTGAAATACCTATACAAACTTGTTCCTACATAGTAAATTGCAACTTTGAATGAGAATGTGCTTGCTTACAGCAACGTGTTATATGTTCTGAATGCCCGAATTGGGAATCTGTGTCAAAATTTGTTAGGAATTATGTGATCCTTACTAGCTGGAAGTAAGGGAGATGGGGCATGAAGTTATTTCTAGGAGTTGGAGACATACAACCTTTAGCTCAGTTCTGGGCATCTTTGAAATACCTATACAAACTTGTTCCTACATAGTAACTTGCAACTTTGAATGAGAATGTGCTTGCTTACAGCAACGTGCTTTATGTTCTGAATGCCCGAATAGGGAATCTGTGTCAAAACTTTGTTAGGAATTATGTGATCCTTACTAGCTGGAAGTAAGGGAGATGGGGCATGAAGTTATTTCTAGGAGTTGGAGACATACCAAGTTTAGCTCAGTTCAGGGCATCTTTGAAATACCTATACAAACTTGCTCCTACATAGTAACTTGCAACTTTGAATGAGAATGTGCTTGCTTACAGCAACGTGCTATATGTTCTGAATGCCCGAATTGGGAATCTGTGTCAAAACTTTGTTAGGAATTATGTCATCCTTACTAGCTGGAAGTAAGGGAGATGGGGCATGAAGTTATTTCTAGGAGTTGGAGACATACCACCTTTAGCTCAGTTCTGGGCATCTTTGAAATACCTATACAAACTTGTTCCTACATAGTAACTTGCAACTTTGAATGAGAATGTGCTTGCTTACAGCAACGTGCTATATGTTCTGAATGCCCGAATTGGGAATCTGTGTCAAAATTTGTTAGGAATCATGTGATCCTTACTAGCTGGAAGTAAGGGAGTTGGGGCATGAAGGTATTTCTAGGAGTTGGACACATACCAAGTTTAGCACAGTTCTGGGCATCTTTGAAATACCTATACAAACTTGTTCCTACATAGTAACTTGCAACTTTGAATGAGATGTGCTTGCTTACAGGAACGTGCTATATGTTCTGAATGCCCGAAAAGGGAATCTGTGTCAAAACTTTGTTAGGACTTATGTGATCCTTACTAGCTGGAAGTAAGGGAGATGGGGCATGAAGTTATTTCTAGGAGTTGGACACATACCAAGTTTAGCTCAGTTCTGGGCATCTTTGAAATACCTATACAAACTTGTTCCTACATAGTAACTTGCAACTTTGAATGAGAATGTGCTTGCTTACAGCAACGTGCTATATGTTCTGAATGCTCGATTTGGGAATCTGTGTCAAAATTTGTTAGGAATTATGTGATCCTTACTAGCTGGAAGTAAGGGAGTTGGGGCATGAAGGTATTTCTAGGAGTTGGACACATACCAAGTTTAGCTCAGTTCTGGGCATCTTTGAAATACCTATACAAACTTGTTCCTACATAGTAACTTGCAACTTTGAATGAGAATGTTCTTGCTTGCAGCAACGTGCTATATGTTCTGAATGCCCGAATTGGGAATCTGTGTCAAAATTTGTTAGGAATTATGTGATCCTTACTAGCTGGAAGTAAGGGAGATGGGGCATGAAGTTATTTCTAGGAGTTGGACACATACCAAGTTTAGCTCAGTTCTGGGCATCTTTGAAATACCTATACAAACTTGTTCCTACATAGTAACTTGCAACTTTGAATGAGAATGTGCTTGCTTACAGCAACGTGCTGTATGTTCTGAATGACCGAATTGGGAATCTGTGTCAAAATTTGTTAGGAATTATGTGATCCTTACTAGCTGGAAGTAAGGGAGTTGGGGCATGAAGGTATTTCTAGGAGTTGGACACATACCAAGTTTAGCTCAGTTCTGGGCATCTTTGAAATACCTATACAAACTTGTTCCTACATAGTAACTTGCAACTTTGAATGAGAATGTGCTTGCTTACAGCAACGTGCTATATGCTCTGAATGCCCGAAAAGGGAATCTGTGTCAAAACTTTGTTAGGAATTATGTGATCCTTACTAGCTGGAAGTAAGTGAGATGGGGCATGAAGTTATTTCTCGTAGTGGGAGACATACAACGTTTAGCTCAGTTCTGCGCATCTTTGAAATACCTATGCAAACTTGTTCCTACATAGTAACTTGCAACTTTGAATGAGAATGTGCTTGCTTACAGCAACGTGCTATATGTTCTGAATGCCCGAATTGGGAATCTGTGTCAAAACTTTGTTAGGAATTATGTGATCCTTACTAGCTGGAAGTAAGTGAGATGGGGAATGAAGTTATTTCTAGGAGTTGGAGACATACAACGTTTAGGTCAGTTCTGGGCATCTTTGAAATACCTATACAAACTTGTTCCTACATAGTAACTTGCAACTTTGAATGAGAATGTGGTTGCTTACAGCAACGTGCTATATGTTCTGAATGCCCGAATTGGGAATCTGTGTCAAAATTTGTTAGGAATTATGTGATCCTTACTACCTGGAAGTAAGGGAGTTGGGGCATGAAGGTATTTCTAGGAGTTGGACACATACCAAGTTTAGCACAGTTCTGGGCATCTTTGAAATACCTATACAAACTTGTTCCTACATAGTAACTTGCAACTTTGAATGAGAATGTGCTTGCTTACAGCAACGTGCTATATGTTCTGAATGCCCGAATTGGGAATCTGTGTCAAAACTTTGTTAGGAATTATGTGATCCTTACTAGCTGGAAGTAAGGGAGATGGGGCATGAAGTTATTTCTAGGAGTTGGACACATACCAAGTTTAGCTCAGTTCTGGGCATCTTTGAAATACCTATACAAACTTGTTCCTACATAGTAACTTGCAACTTTGAATGAGAATGTGCTTGCTTACAGCAACGTGCTATATGTTCTGAATGCCCGAATTGGGAATCTGTGTCAAAATTTGTTAGTTATTATGTGATCCTTACTAGCTGGAAGTAAGGGAGTTGGGGCATGAAGGTATTTCTAGGAGTTGGACACATACCAAGTTTAGCTCAGTTCTGGGCATCTTTGAAATACCTATACAAACTTGTTCCTACATAGTAACTTGCAACTTTGAATGAGAATGTGCTTGCTTACAGCAACGTGCTATATGCTCTGAATGCCCGACAAGGGAATCTGTGTCAAAACTTTGTTAGGAATTATGTGATCCTTACTAGCTGGAAGTAAGTGAGATGGGGCATGAAGTTATTTCTAGGAGTTGGAGACATACAACGTTTAGCTCAGTTCTGGGCATCTTTGAAATACCTATACAAACTTGTTCCTACATAGTAACTTGCAACTTTGAATGAGAATGTGCTTGCTTACAGCAACGTGCTATATGATCTGAATGCCCGAATTGGGAATCTGTGTCAAAATTTTGTTAGGAATTATGTGATCCTTACTAGCTGGAAGTAAGTGAGATGGGGCATGAAGTTATTTCTAGGAGTTGGAGACATACAACGTTTAGCACAGTTCTGGGCATCTTTGAAATACCTATACAAACTTGTTCCTCCATAGTAACTTGCATCTTTGAATGAGAATGTACTTGCTTACAGCAACGTGCTATATGTTCTGAATGCCCGAATTGGGAATCGGTGTCAAAATTTGTTAGGAATTATGTGATCCTTTCTAGCTGGAAGTAAGGGAGTTGGGGCATGAAGGTATTTCTAGGAGTTGGACACATACCAAGTTTAGCTCAGTTCTGGGCATCTTTGAAATACCTATACAAACTTGTTCCTACATAGTAACTTGCATCTTTGAATGAGAATGTGCTTGCTTACAGCAACGTGATATATGTTCTGAATGCCCGAATTGGGAATCTGTGTCAAAATTTGTTAGGAATTATGTGATCCTTACTAGCTAGAAGTAAGGGAGTTGGGGCATGAAGGTATTTCTAGGAATTGGACTCAAACCAAGTTTAGCACAGTTCTGGGCATCTTAGAAATACCTATACAAACTTGTTCCTACATAGTAACTTGCAACTTTGAATGAGAATGTGCTTGCTTACAGCAACGTGCTATATGTTCTGAATGCCCGAATTGGGAATCTGTGTCAAAACTTTGTTAGGAATTATGTGATCCTTACCAGCTGGAAGTAAGTGAGATGGGGCATGAAGTTATTTCTAGGAGTTGGACACATACCAAGTTTAGCACAGTTCTGGGCATCTTTGAAATACCTATACAATCTTGTTCCTACATAGTAACTTGCAACTTTGATTGAGAATGTGCTTGCTTACAGCAACGTGCTATATGTTCTGATGCCCGAATTGGGAATCTGTGTCAAAACTTTGTTAGGAATTATGTGATCCTTACTAGGTGGAAGTAAGGGAGATGGGGCATGAAGTTATTTCTAGGAGTTGGACACATACAAAGTTTAGCTCAGTTCTGGGCATCTTTGAAATACCTATACAAACTTGTTCCTACATAGTAACTTGCAACTTTGATTGAGAATGTGCTTGCTTACAGCAACGTGCTATATGTTCTGAATGCCCGAATTGGGAATCTGTGTCAAAGCTTTGTTAGGAATTATGTCATCCTTACTAGCTGGAAGTAAGGGAGATGGGGCATGAAGTTATTTCTAGGAGTTGGAGACATACCACCTTTAGCTCAGTTCTGGGCATCTTTGAAATACCAATACAATCTTGTTCCTACATAGTAACTTGCAACTTTGAATGAGAATGTGCTTGCTTACAGCAACGTGCTATATGTTCTGAATGCCCGAATTGGGAATCTCTGTCAAAACTTTGTTAGGAATTATGTGATCCTTACTAGCTGGAAGTAAGGGAGATGGGGCATGAAGTTATTTCTAGGAGTTGGAGACATACCACGTTTAGCTCAGTTCTGGGCATCTTTGAAATACCTATACAAACTTGTTCCTACATAGTAAATTGCAACTTTGAATGGGAATGTGCTTGCTTACAGCAACGTGCTGTATGTTCTGAATGCCCGAATTGGGAATCTGTGTCAAAATTTGTTAGGAATTATGTGATCCTTACTAGCTGGAAGTAAGGGAGTTGGGGCATGAAGGTATTTCTAGGAGTTGGACACATACCAAGTTTAGCTCAGTTCTGGGCATCTTTGAAATACCTATACAAACTTGTTCCTACATAGTAACTTGCAACTTTGAATGAGAATGTGCTTGCTTACAGCAACGTGCTATATGCTCTGAATGCCCGAAAAGGGAATCTGTGTCAAAACTTTGTTAGGAATTATGTGATCCTTACTAGCTGGAAGTAAGTGAGATGGGGCATGAAGTTATTTCTCGTAGTGGGAGACATACAACGTTTAGGTCAGTTCTGGGCATCTTTGAAATACCTATACAAACTTGTTCCTACATAGTAACTTGCAACTTTGAATGAGAATGTGGTTGCTTACAGCAACGTGCTATATGTTCTGAATGCCCGAATTGGGAATCTGTGTCAAAATTTGTTAGGAATTATGTGATCCTTACTACCTGGAAGTAAGGGAGTTGGGGCATGAAGGTATTTCTAGGAGTTGGACACATACCAAGTTTAGCACAGTTCTGGGCATCTTTGAAATACCTATACAAACTTGTTCCTACATAGTAACTTGCAACTTTGAATGAGAATGTGCTTGCTTACAGCAACGTGCTATATGTTCTGAATGCCCGAATTGGGAATCTGTGTCAAAACTTTGTTAGGAATTATGTGATCCTTACTAGCTGGAAGTAAGGGAGATGGGGCATGAAGTTATTTCTAGGAGTTGGACACATACCAAGTTTAGCTCAGTTCTGGGCATCTTTGAAATACCTATACAAACTTGTTCCTACATAGTAACTTGCAACTTTGAATGAGAATGTGCTTGCTTACAGCAACGTGCTATATGTTCTGAATGCCCGAATTGGGAATCTGTGTCAAAATTTGTTAGGAATTATGTGATCCTTACTAGCTGGAAGTAAGGGAGTTGGGGCATGAAGGTATTTCTAGGAGTTGGACACATACCAAGTTTAGCTCAGTTCTGGGCATCTTTGAAATACCTATACAAACTTGTTCCTACATAGTAACTTGCAACTTTGAATGAGAATGTGCTTGCTTACAGCAACGTGCTATATGCTCTGAATGCCCGACAAGGGAATCTGTGTCAAAACTTTGTTAGGAATTATGTGATCCTTACTAGCTGGAAGTAAGTGAGATGGGGCATGAAGTTATTTCTAGGAGTTGGAGACATACAACGTTTAGCTCAGTTCTGGGCATCTTTGAAATACCTATACAAACTTGTTCCTACATAGTAACTTGCAACTTTGAATGAGAATGTGCTTGCTTACAGCAACGTGCTATATGTTCTGAATGCCCGAATTGGGAATCTGTGTCAAAATTTTGTTAGGAATTATGTGATCCTTACTAGCTGGAAGTAAGTGAGATGGGGCATGAAGTTATTTCTAGGAGTTGGAGACATACAACGTTTAGCACAGTTCTGGGCATCTTTGAAATACCTATACAAACTTGTTCCTCCATAGTAACTTGCATCTTTGAATGAGAATGTACTTGCTTACAGCAACGTGCTATATGTTCTGAATGCCCGAATTGGGAATCGGTGTCAAAATTTGTTAGGAATTATGTGATCCTTTCTAGCTGGAAGTAAGGGAGTTGGGGCATGAAGGTATTTCTAGGAGTTGGACACATACCAAGTTTAGCTCAGTTCTGGGCATCTTTGAAATACCTATACAAACTTGTTCCTACATAGTAACTTGCATCTTTGAATGAGAATGTGCTTGCTTACAGCAACGTGATATATGTTCTGAATGCCCGAATTGGGAATCTGTGTCAAAATTTGTTAGGAATTATGTGATCCTTACTAGCTAGAAGTAAGGGAGTTGGGGCATGAAGGTATTTCTAGGAATTGGACTCAAACCAAGTTTAGCACAGTTCTGGGCATCTTAGAAATACCTATACAAACTTGTTCCTACATAGTAACTTGCAACTTTGAATGAGAATGTGCTTGCTTACAGCAACGTGCTATATGTTCTGAATGCCCGAATTGGGAATCTGTGTCAAAACTTTATTAGGAATTATGTGATCCTTACCAGCTGGAAGTAAGTGAGATGGGGCATGAAGTTATTTCTAGGAGTTGGACACATACCAAGTTTAGCTCAGTTCTGGGCATCTTTGAAATACCTATACAAACTTGTTCCTACATAGTAACTTGCAACTTTGATTGAGAATGTGCTTGCTTACAGCAACGTGCTATATGTTCTGAATGCCCGAATTGGGAATCTGTATCAAAACTTTGTTAGGAATTATGTGATCCTTACTAGGTGGAAGTAAGGGAGATGGGGCATGAAGTTATTTCTAGGAGTTGGACACATACAAAGTTTAGCTCAGTTCTGGGCATCTTTGAAATACCTATACAAACTTGTTCCTACATAGTAACTTGCAACTTTGATTGAGAATGTGCTTGCTTACAGCAACGTGCTATATGTTCTGAATGCCCGAATTGGGAATCTGTGTCAAAGCTTTGTTAGGAATTATGTCATCCTTACTAGCTGGAAGTAAGGGAGATGGGGCATGAAGTTATTTCTAGGAGTTGGAGACATACCACCTTTAGCTCAGTTCTGGGCATCTTTGAAATACCAATACAATCTTGTTCCTACATAGTAACTTGCAACTTTGAATGAGAATGTGCTTGCTTACAGCAACGTGCTATATGTTCTGAATGCCCGAATTGGGAATCTCTGTCAAAACTTTGTTAGGAATTATGTGATCCTTACTAGCTGGAAGTAAGGGAGATGGGGCATGAAGTTATTTCTAGGAGTTGGAGACATACCACGTTTAGCTCAGTTCTGGGCATCTTTGAAATACCTATACAAACTTGTTCCTACATAGTAAATTGCAACTTTGAATGGGAATGTGCTTGCTTACAGCAACGTGCTGTATGTTCTGAATGCCCGAATTGGGAATCTGTGTCAAAATTTGTTAGGAATTATGTGATCCTTACTAGCTAGAAGTAAGGGAGTTGGGGCATGAAGGTATTTCTAGGAGTTGGAGACATACCAAGTTTAGCTCAGTTCTGGGCGTCTTTGAAATACCTATACAAACTTGTTCCTACATAGTAACTTGCAACTTTGAATGAGAATGTGCTTGCTTACAGCAACGTGCTATATGCTCTGAATGCACGAAATGGAATCTGTGTCAAAACTTTGTTAGGAATTATGTGATCCTTACTAGCTGGAAGTAAGTGAGATGGGGCATGAAGTTATTTCTAGGAGTTGGAGACATACAACGTTTAGCTCAGTTCTGGGCATCTTTGAAATACCTATACAAACTTGTTCCTACATAGTAACTTGCAACTTTGAATGAGAATGTGCTTGCTTACAGCAACGTGCTATATGTTCTGAATGCCCGAATTGGGAATCTGTGTCAAAATTTGTTAGGAATTATGTGATCCTTACTAGCTAGAAGTAAGGGAGTTGGGGCATGAAGGTATTTCTAGGAGTTGGACACATACCAAGTTTAGCACAGTTCTGGGCATCTTTGAAATACCTATACAAACTTGTTCCTACATAGTAACTTGCAACTTTGAATGAGATGTGCTTGCTTACAGGAACGTGCTATATGTTCTGAATGCCCGAAAAGGGAATCTGTGTCAAAACTTTGTTAGGACTTATGTGATCCTTACTAGCTGGAAGTAAGGGAGATGGGGCATGAAGTTATTTCTAGGAGTTGGACACATACCAAGTTTAGCTCAGTTCTGGGCATCTTTGAAATACGTATACAAACTTGTTCCTACATAGTAACTTGCAACTTTGAATGAGAATGTGCTTGCTTACAGCAACGTGCTATATGTTCTGAATGCTCGATTTGGGAATCTGTGTCAAAATTTGTTAGGAATTATGTGATCCTTACTAGCTGGAAGTAAGGGAGTTGGGGCATGAAGGTATTTCTAGGAGTTGGACACATACCAAGTTTAGCTCAGTTCTGGGCATCTTTGAAATACCTATACAAACTTGTTCCTACATAGTAACTTGCATCTTTGAATGAGAATGTGCTTGCTTACAGCAACGTGCTATATGTTCTGAATGCCCGAATTGGGAATATGTGTCAAAACATTGTTAGGAATTATGTGATCCTTACTAGAAGGAAGTAAGGGAGTTGGGGCATGAAGGTATTTCTAGGAGTTGGACACATACCAAGTTTAGCACAGTTCTGGGCATCTTTGAAATCCCTATACAAACTTGTTCCTACATAGTAACTTGCAACTTTGAATGAGAATGTGCTTGCTTGCAGCAACGTGCTATATGTTCTGAATGCCCGAATTGGGAATCTGTGTCAAAATTTGTTAGGAATTATGTGATCCTTACTAGCTGGAAGTAAGGGAGATGGGGCATGAAGTTATTTCTAGGAGTTGGACACATACCAAGTTTAGCTCAGTTCTGGGCATCTTTGAAATACCTATACAAACTTGTTCCTACATAGTAACTTGCAACTTTGAATGAGAATGTGCTTGCTTACAGCAACGTGCTGTATGTTCTGAATGACCGAATTGGGAATCTGTGTCAAAATTTGTTAGGAATTATGTGATCCTTACTAGCTGGAAGTAAGGGAGTTGGGGCATGATGGTATTTCTAGGAGTTGGACACATATCAAGTTTAGCTCAGTTCTGGGCATCTTTGAAATACCTATACAAACTTGTTCCTACATAGTAACTTGCAACTTTGAATGAGAATGTGCTTGCTTACAGCAACGTGCTATATGCTCTGAATGCCCCAAAAGGGAATCTGTGTCAAAACTTTGTTAGGAATTATGTGATCCTTACTAGCTGGAAGTAAGTGAGATGGGGCATGAAGTTAATTCTAGTAGTGGGAGACATACAACGTTTAGCTCAGTTCTGCGCATCTTTGAAATACCTATGCAAACTTGTTCCTACATAGTAACTTGCAACTTTGAATGAGAATGTGCTTGCTTACAGCAACGTGCTATATGTTCTGAATGCCCGAATTGGGAATCTGTGTCAAAACTTTGTTAGGAATTATGTGATCCTTACTAGCTGGAAGTAAGTGAGATGGGGAATGAAGTTATTTCTAGGAGTTGGAGACATACAACGTTTAGGTCAGTTCTGGGCATCTTTGAAATACCTATACAAACTTGTTCCTACATACTAACTTGCAACTTTGAATGAGAATGTGCTTGCTTACAGCAACGTGCTATATGTTCTGAATGCCCGAATTGGGAATCTGTGTCAAAATTTGTTAGGAATTATGTGATCCTTACTACCTGGAAGTAAGGGAGTTGGGGCATGAAGGTATTTCTAGGAGTTGGACACATACCAAGTTTAGCACAGTTCTGGGCATCTTTGAAATACCTATACAAACTTGTTCCTACATAGTAACTTGCAACTTTGAATGAGAATGTGCTTGCTTACAGCAACGTGCTATATGTTCTGAATGCCCGAATTGGGAATCTGTGTCAAAACTTTGTTAGGAATTATGTGATGCTTACTAGCTGGAAGTAAGGGAGATGGGGCATGAAGTTATTTCTAGGAGTTGGACACATACCAAGTTTAGCTCAGTTCTGGGCATCTTTGAAATACCTATACAAACTTGTTCCTACATAGTAACTTGCAACTTTGAATGAGAATGTGCTTGCTTACAGCAACGTGCTATATGTTCTGAATGCCCGAATTGGGAATCTGTGTCAAAATTTGTTAAGAATTATGTGATCCTTACTAGCTGGAAGTAAGGGAGTTGGGGCATGAAGTTATTTCTAGGAGTTGGAGACATACCAAGTTTAGCTCAGTTCTGGGCATCTTTGACATACCTATATAAACTTGTTCCTACATAGTAACTTGCAACTTTGAATGAGAATGTGCTTGCTTACAGCAACGTGGTATATGTTCTGAATGCCCGAATTGGGAATCTGTGTCAAAACTTTGTTAGGAATTATGTGATCCTTACCAGCTGGAAGTAAGGGAGATGGGGCATGAAGTTATTTCTAGGAGTTGGAGACATACCAAGTTTAGCTCAGTTCTGGGCATCTTTGAAATACCGATACAAACTTGTTCCTACATAGTAACTTGCAACTTTGAATGAGAATGTGCTTGCTTGCAGCAACGTGCTATATGTTCTGAATGCCCGAATTGGGAATCTGTGTCAAAACTTTGTTAGGAATTATGTGATCCTTACTAGCTGGAAGTAAGGGAGATGGAGCATGAAGTTATTTCTAGGAGTTGGACACATACCAAGTTTAGCTCAGTTCTGGGCATCTTTGAAATACCTATACAAACTTGTTCCTACATAGTAACTTGCATCTTTGAATGAGAATGTGCTTGCGTACAGCAACGTGCTATATGTTCTGAATGCCCGAATTGGGAATATGTGTCAAAACTTTGTTAGGAATTATGTGATCCTTACTCGCTGGAAGTAAGGGAGATGGGGCATGAAGTTATTTCTAGGAGTTGGACACATACCAAGTTTAGCTCAGTTCTGGGCATCTTTGAAATACCTATACAAACTTGTTCCTACATAGTAACTTGCAACTTTGAATGAGAATGTGCTTGCTTACAGCAACGTGTTATATGTTCTGAATGCCCGAATTGGGAATCTGTGTCAAAATTTGTTAGGAATTATGTGATCCTTACTAGCTGGAAGTAAGGGAGATGGGGCATGAAGTTATTTCTAGGAGTTGGAGACATACAACCTTTAGCTCAGTTCTGGGCATCTTTGAAATACCTATACAAACTTGTTCCTACATAGTAACTTGCAACTTTGAATGAGAATGTGCTTGCTTACAGCAACGTGCTTTATGTTCTGAATGCCCGAATAGGGAATCTGTGTCAAAACTTTGTTAGGAATTATGTGATCCTTACTAGCTGGAAGTAAGGGAGATGGGGCATGAAGTTATTTCTAGGAGTTGGAGACATACCAAGTTTTGCTCAGTTCTGGGCATCTTTGAAATACCTATACAAACTTGCTCCTACATAGTAACTTGCAACTTTGAATGAGAATGTGCTTGCTTACAGCAACGTGCTATATGTTCTGAATGCCCGAATTGGGAATCTGTGTCAAAATTTGTTAGGAATTATGTGATCCTTACTAGCTGGAAGTAAGGGAGTTGGGGCATGAAGGTATTTCTAGGAGTTGGACACATACCAAGTTTAGCTCAGTTCTGGGCATCTTTGAAATACCTATACAAACTTGTTCCTACATAGTAACTTGCAACTTTGAATGAGAATGTGCTTGCTTACAGCAACGTGCTATATGCTCTGAATGCCCGAAAAGGGAATCTGTGTCAAAACTTTGTTAGGAATTATGTGATCCTTACTAGCTGGAAGTAAGTGAGATGGGGCATGAAGTTATTTCTAGGAGTTGGAGACATACAACGTTTAGCTCAGTTCTGGGCATCTTTGAAATACCTATACAAACTTGTTCCTCCATAGTAACTTTCATCTTTGAATGAGAATGTACTTGCTTACAGCAACGTGCTGTATGTTCTGAATGCCCGAATTGGGAATCTGTGTCAAAATTTGTTAGGAATTATGTGATCCTTACTAGCTGGAAGTAAGGGAGTTGGGGCATGAAGGTATTTCTAGGAGTTGGACACATACCAAGTTTAGCTCAGTTCTGGGCATCTTTGAAATACCTATACAAACTTGTTCCTACATAGTAACTTGCATCTTTGAATGAGAATGTGCTTGCTTACAGCAACGTGCTATATGTTCTGAATGCCCGAATTGGGAATCTGTGTCAAAATTTGTTAGGAATTATGTGATCCTTACTAGCTAGAAGTAAGGGAGTTGGGGCATGAAGGTATTTCTAGGAATTGGACTCAAACCAAGTTTAGCACAGTTCTGGGCATCTTAGAAATACCTATACAAACTTGTTCCTACATAGTAACTTGCAACTTTGAATGAGAATGTGCTTGCTTACAGCAACGTGCTATATGTTCTGAATGCCCGAATTGGGAATCTGTGTCAAAACTTTGTTAGGAATTATGTGATCCTTACCAGCTGGAAGTAAGTGAGATGGGGCATGAAGTTATTTCTAGGAGTTGGACACATACCAAGTTTAGCTCAGTTCTGGGCATCTTTGAAATACCTATACAAACTTGTTCCTACATAGTAACTTGCAACTTTGATTGAGAATGTGCTTGCTTACAGCAACGTGCTATATGTTCTGAATGCCCGAATTGGGAATCTGTGTCAAAACTTTGTTAGGAATTATGTGATCCTTACTAGGTGGAAGTAAGGGAGATGGGGCATGAAGTTATTTCTAGGAGTTGGACACATTCCAAGTTTAGCTCAGTTCTGGGCATCTTTGAAATACCTATACAAACTTGTTCCTACATAGTAACTTGCAACTTTGATTGAGAATGTGCTTGCTTACAGCAACGTGCTATATGTTCTGAATGCCCGAATTGGGAATCTGTGTCAAAACTTTGTTAGGAATTATGTCATCCTTACTAGCTGGAAGTAAGGGAGATGGGGCATGAAGTTATTTCTAGGAGTTGGAGACATACCACCTTTAGCTCAGTTCTGGGCATCTTTGAAATACCTATACAATCTTGTTCCTACATAGTAACTTGCAACTTTGAATGAGAATGTGCTTGCTTACAGCAACGTGCTATATGTTCTGAATGCCCGAATTGGGAATCTCTGTCAAAACTTTGTTAGGAATTATGTGATCCTTACTAGCTGGAAGTAAGGGAGATGGGGCATGAAGTTATTTCTAGGAGTTGGAGACATACCACGTTTAGCTCAGTTCTGGGCATCTTTGAAATACCTATACAAACTTGTTCCTACATAGTAAATTGCAACTTTGAATGAGAATGTGCTTGCTTACAGCAACGTGCTGTATGTTCTGAATGCCCGAATTGGGAATCTGTGTCAAAATTTGTTAGGAATTATGTGATCCTTACTAGCTGGAAGTAAGGGAGTTGGGGCATGAAGGTATTTCTAGGAGTTGGAGACATACCAAGTTTAGCTCAGTTCTGGGCATCTTTGAAATACCTATACAAACTTGTTCCTACATAGTAACTTGCAACTTTGAATGAGAATGTGCTTGCTTACAGCAACGTGCTATATGCTCTGAATGCACGAAATGGAATCTGTGTCAAAACTTTGTTAGGAATTATGTGATCCTTACTAGCTGGAAGTAAGTGAGATGGGGCATGATGTTATTTCTAGGAGTTGGAGACATACAACGTTTAGCTCAGTTCTGGGCATCTTTGAAATACCTATACAAACTTGTTCCTACATAGTAACTTGCAACTTTGAATGAGAATGTGCTTGCTTACAGCAACGTGCTATATGTTCTGAATGCCCGAAATGGGTATCTGTGTCAAAACTTTGTTAGGAATTATGTGATCCTTACTAGCTGGAAGTAAGGGAGATGGGGCATGAAGTTATTTCTAGGAGTTGGACACATACCAAGTTTAGCTCAGTTCTGGGCATCTTTGAAATACCTATACAAACTTGTTCCTACATAGTAACTTGCAACTTTGAATGAGAATGTGCTTGCTTACAGCAACGTGCTATATGTTCTGAATGCCCGAATAGGGAATCTGTGTCAAAACTTTGTTAGAAATTATGTGATCCTTACTAGATGGAAGTAAGGGAGTTGGGGCATGAAGGTATTTCTAGGAGTTGGACACATACCAAGTTTAGCACAGTTCTGGGCATCTATGAAATACCTATACAAACTTGTTCCTACATAGTAACATGCAACTTTGAATGAGAATGCGCTTGCTTACAGCAACGTGCTATATGTTCTGAATGCCCGAATTGGGAATCTGTGTCAAAACTTTGTTAGGAATCATGTGATCCTTACTAGCTGGAAGTAAGTGAGATGGGGCATGAAATTATTTCTAGGAGTTGGACACATACAGAGTTTAGCACAGTTCTGGGCATCTTTGAAATACCTATACAAACTTGTTCCTACATAGTAACTTGCAACTTTGAATGAGAATGTGCTGGCTTACAGCAACGTGCTATATGTACTTAATGCCCGAATTGGGAATCTGTGTCAAAACTTTGTTAGGAATTATGTGATCCTTACTAGCTGGAAGTAAGGAGATGGGGCATGAAGATATTTCTAGGAGTTGGACACATACCAAGTTTAGCTCAGTTCTGGACATCTTTGAAATACCTATACAAACTTGTTC
This sequence comes from Diceros bicornis minor, assembly GCF_020826845.1. Classification (NCBI taxonomy): domain Eukaryota; kingdom Metazoa; phylum Chordata; class Mammalia; order Perissodactyla; family Rhinocerotidae; genus Diceros; species Diceros bicornis. The sequence continues at coordinate 1,137,294 of NC_080767.1, forward strand.
CTATATAGTAACTTGCATCTTTGAATGAGAATGTGCTTGCTTACAGCAACGTGCTATATGTTCTGAATGCCCGAATTGGGAATATGTGTGAAATCTTTGTTAGGAATTATGTGATCCTTACTAGCTGGAAGTAAGGGAGATGGAGCATGAAGTTATTTCTAGGAGTTGGACACATACCAAGTTTAGCTCAGTTCTGGGCATCTTTGAAATACCTATACAAACTTGTTCCTGCATAGTAACTTGCAACTTTGAATGAGAATGTGCTTGCTTACAGCAACGTGCTATATGCTCTGAATGCCCGAAAAGGGAATCTGTGTCAAAACTTTGTTAGGAATTATGTGATCCTTACCAGCTGGAAGTAAGTGAGATGGGGCATGAAGTTATTTCTAGGAGTTGGAGACATACAACGTTTAGCTCAGTTCTGGGCATCTTTGAAATACCTATACAAACTTGTTCCTACATAGTAACTTGCAACTTTGAATGAGAATGTGCTTGCTTACAGCAACGTGCTATATGTTCTGAATGCCCGAATTGGGAATCTGTGTCAAAATTTGTTAGGAATTATGTGATCCCTACTAGGTGGAAGTAAGGGAGATGGGGCATGAAGTTATTTCTAGGAGTTGGACACATACCAAGTTTAGCTCAGTTCTGGGCATCTTTGAAATACCTATACAAACTTGTTCCTACATAGTAACTTGCAACTTTGATTGAGAATGTGCTTGCTTACAGCAACGTGCTATATGTTCTGAATGCCCGAATTGGGAATCTGTGTCAAAACTTTGTTAGGAATTTATCATCCTTACTAGCTGGAAGTAAGGGAGATGGGGCATGAAGTTATTTCTAGGAGTTGGAGACATACCACCTTTAGCTCAGTTCTGGGCATCTTTGAAATACCTATACAATCTTGTTCCTACATAGTAACTTGCAACTTTGAATGAGAATGTGCTTGCTTACAGCAACGTGCTATATGTTCTGAATGCCCGAATTGGGAATCTCTGTCAAAACTTTGTTAGGAATTATGTGATCCTTACTAGCTGGAAGTAAGGGAGATGGGGCATGAAGTTATTTCTAGGAGTTGGAGACATACCACGTTTAGCTCAGTTCTGGGCATCTTTGAAATACCTATACAAACTTGTTCCTACATAGTAAATTGCAACTTTGAATGAGAATGTGCTTGCTTACAGCAACGTGCTGTATGTTCTGAATGCCCGAATTGGGAATCTGTGTCAAAATTTGTTAGGAATTATGTGATCCTTACTAGCTGGAAGTAAGGGAGTTGGGGCATGAAGGTATTTCTAGGAGTTGGAGACATACCAAGTTTAGCTCAGTTCTGGGCATCTTTGAAATACCTATACAAACTTGTTCCTACATAGTAACTTGCAACTTTGAATGAGAATGTGCTTGCTTACAGCAACGTGCTATATGCTCTGAATGCACGAAATGGAATCTGTGTCAAAACTTTGTTAGGAATTATGTGATCATTACTAGCTGGAAGTAAGTGAGATGGGGCATGAAGTTATTTCTAGGAGTTGGAGACATACAACGTTTAGCTCAGTTCTGGACATCTTTGAAATACCTATACAAACTTGTTCCTACATAGTAACTTGCAACTTTTAATGAGAATGTGCTTGCTTACAGCAACGTGCTATATGTTCTGAATGCCCGAAATGGGAATCTGTGTCAAAACATTGTTAGGAATTATGTGATCCTTACTAGCTGGAAGTAAGTGAGATGGGGCATGAAGTTATTTCTAGGAGTTGGACACATACCAAGTTTAGCTCAGTTCTGGGCATCTTTGAAATACCTATACAAACTTGTTCCTACATAGTAACTTGCAACTTTGAATGAGAATGTGCTTGCTTACAGCAACGTGTTATATATTCTGAATACCCTAATTGGGAATCTGTGTCAAAATTTGTTAGGAATTATGTGATCCTTACTAGCTGGAAGTAAGGGAGTTGGGGCATGAAGGTATTTCTAGGAGTTGGACACATACCAAGTTTAGCACAGTTCTGGGCATCTTTGAAATACCTATACAAACTTGTTCCTACATAGTAACTTGCAACTTTGAATGAGAATGTGCTTGCTTACAGCACGTGCTATATGCTCTGAATGCCCGAAAAGGGAATCTGTGTCAAAACTTTGTTAGGAATTATGTGATCCTTACTAGCTGGAAGTAAGTGAGATGGGGCATGAAGTTATTTCTAGGAGTTGGAGACATACAACGTTTAGCTCAGTTCTGGGCATCTTTGAAATACCTATACAAACTTGTTCCTACATAGTAACTTGCATCTTTGAATGAGAATGTGCTTGCTTACAGCAACGTGCTATATGTTCTGAATGCCCGAATTGGGAATATGTGTGAAATCTTTGTTAGGAATTATGTGATCCTTACTAGCTGGAAGTAAGGGAGATGGGGCATGAAGTTATTTCTAGGAGTTGGACACATACCAAGTTTAGCTCAGTTCTGGGCATCTTTGAAATACCTATACAAACTTGTTTCTACATATTAACTTGCAACTATGAATGAGAATGTGCTTGCTTACAGCAACGTGCTATATGTTCTGAATGCCCGAATTGGGAATCTGTGTCAAAATTTGTTAGGAATTATGTGATCCTTACTAGCTGGAAGTAAGGGAGTTGGGGTATGAAGGTATTTCTAGGCGTTGGACACAAACCAAGTTTAGCACAGTTCTGGGCATCTTAGAAATACCTATACAAACTTGTTCCTACATAGTAACTTGCAACTTTGAATGAGAATGTGCTTGCTTACAGCAACGTGCTATATGCTCTGAATGCCCGAAAAGGGAATCTGTGTCAAAACTTTGTTAGGAATTATGTGATCCTTACTAGCTGGAAGTAAGTGAGATGGGGCATGAAGTTATTTCTAGGAGTTGGACAGCTACCAAGTTTAGCTCAGTTCTGGGCATCTTTGAAATACCTATACAAACTTGTTCCTACATAGTAACTTGCAACTTTGATTGAGAATGTGCTTGCTTACAGCAACGTGCTATATGTTCTGAATGCCCAAATTGGGAATCTGTGTCAAATCTTTGTTAGGAATTATGTCATCCTTACTAGCTGGAAGTAAGGGAGATGGGTCATGAAGTTATTTCTAGGAGTTGGACACATACCAAGTTTAGCTCAGTTCTGGGCATCTTTGAAATACCTATACAAACTTGTTCCTACATAGTAACTTGCAACTTTGAATGAGAATGTGCTTGCTTACAGCAACGTGCTATATGCTCTGAATGCCCGAAAAGGGAATCTGTGTCAAAACTTTGTTAGGAATTATGTGATCCTTACTAGCTGGAAGTAAGTGAGATGGGGCATGAAGTTATTTCTAGGAGTTGGACAGCTACCAAGTTTAGCTCAGTTCTGGGCATCTTTGAAATACCTATACAAACTTGTTCCTACATAGTAACTTGCAACTTTGATTGAGAATGTGCTTGCTTACAGCAACGTGCTATATGTTCTGAATGCCCAAATTGGGAATCTGTGTCAAATCTTTGTTAGGAATTATGTCATCCTTACTAGCTGGAAGTAAGGGAGATGGGGCATGAAGTTATTTCTAGGAGTTGTACACATACCAAGTTTAGCTCAGTTCTGGGCATCTTTGAAATACCTATACAAACTTGTTCCTACATAGTAACTTGCAACTTTGAATGAGAATCTGCTTGCTTACAGCAACGTGCTATATGCTCTGAATGCCCGAATAGGGAATCTGTGTCAAAACTTTGTTAGAAATTATGTGATCCTTGCTAGATGGAAGTAAGGGAGTTGGGGCATGAAGGTATTTCTAGGAGTTGGACACATACCAAGTTTAGCACAGTTCTGGGCATCTTTGAAATACCTATACAAACTTGTTCCTACATAGTAACTTGCAACTTTGAATGAGAATGTACTTGCTTACAGCAACTTGCTATATGTTCTGAATGCCCGAATAGGGAATCTGTGTCAAAACTTTGTTAGGAATTATGTGATCCTTACTAGATGGAAGTAAGGGAGTTGGGGCATGAAGGTATTTCTAGGAGTTGGACACATACCAAGTTTAGCACAGTTCTGGGCATCTTTGAAATACCTATACAAACTTGTTCCTACATAGTAACTTGCAACTTTGAATGAGAATGTGCTTGCTTACAGCAACGTGCTATATGTTCTGAATGCCCGAATTGGGAATCTGTGTCAAAACTTTGTTAGGAATTATGTGATCCTTAATAGCTGGAAGTAAGTGAGATGGGGCATGAAATTATTTCTAGGAGTTGGACACATACCAAGTTTAGCACAGTTCTGGGCATCTTTGAAATACCTATACAAACTTGTTCCTACATAGTAACTTGCAACTTTGAATGAGAATGTGCTTGCTTACAGCAACGTGCTATATGTTCTTAATGCCCGAATTGGGAATCTGTGTCAAAACTTTGTTAGGAATTATGTGATCCTTACTAGCTGGAAGTAAGGAGATGGGGCATGAAGATATTTCTAGGAGTTGGAGACATACCAAGTTTAGCTCAGTTCTGGACTTCTTTGAAATACCTATACAAACTTGTTCCTACATAGTAACTTGCATCTTTGAATGAGAATGTGCTTGCTTACAGCAACGTGCTATATGTTCTGAATGCCCGAATTGGGAATATGTGTGAAATCTTTGTTAGGAATTATGTGATCCTTACTAGCTGGAAGTAAGGGAGATGGGGCATGATGTTATTTCTAGGAGTTGGACACATACCAAGTTTAGATCAGTTCTGGGCATCTTTGAAATACCTATACAAACTTGTTTCTACATAGTAACTTGCAACTATGAATGAGAATGTGCTTGCTTACAGCAACGTGCTATATGTTCTGAATGCCCGAATTGGGAATCTGTGTCAAAACTTTGTTAGGAATTATGTGATCCTTACTAGCTGGAAGTAAGGGAATTGGGGCATGAAGGTATTTCTAGGAGTTGGACACAAACCAAGTTTAGCACAGTTCTGGGCATCTTAGAAATACCTATACAAACTTGTTCCTACATAGTAACTTGCAACTTTGAATGCGAATGTGCTTGCTTACAGCAACGTGCTATATGCTCTGAATGCCCGAAAAGGGAATCTGTGTCAAAACTTTGTTAGGAATTATGTGATCCTTACTAGCTGGAAGTAAGTAAGATGGGGAATGAAGTTATTTCTAGGAGTTGGAGACATACAACGTTTAGCTCAGTTCTGGGCATCTTTGAAATACCTATACAAACTTATTCCTACATAGTAATTTGCAACTTTGATTGAGAATGTGCTTGCTTACAGCAACGTGCTATATGTTCTGAATGCCCGAATTGGGAATCTGTGTCAAATCTTTGTTAGGAATTATGTGATCCTTACTAGCTGGAAGTAAGGGAGATGGGGCATGAAGTTATTTCTTGGAGTTGGACACATACCAAATTTAGCACAGTTCTGGGCATCTTTGAAATACCTATACAAACTTGTTCCTACATAGTAACTTGCAACTATGAATGAGAATCTGCTTGCTTACAGCAACGTGCTATATGCTCTGAATGCCCGAATAGGGAATCTGTGTCAAAACTTTGTTAGAAATTATGTGATCCTTGCTAGATGGAAGTAAGGGAGTTGGGTCATGAAGGTATTTCTAGGACTTGGACACATACCAAGTTTAGCACAGTTCTGGGCATCTTTGAAATACCTATACAAACTTGTTCCTACATAGTAACTTGCAACTTTGAATGAGAATGTGCTTGCTTGCAGCAACGTGCTATATGTTCTGAATGCCCGAATTGGGAATCTGTGTCAAAACTTTGTTAGGAATTATGTGATCCTTACTAGCTGGAAGTAAGTGAGATGGGGCATGAAGTTATTTCTAGGAGTTGGACACATACCAAGTTTAGCTCAGTTCTGGGCATCTTTGAAATACCTATACAAACTTGTTCCTACATAGTAATTGCAACTTTGAATGAGAATGTGCTTGCTTACAGCAACGTGCTATATGTTCTGAATGCCCGAATTGGGAATCTGTGTCAAAACTTTGTTAGGAATTATGTGATCCTTACTAGCTGGAAGTAAAGGAGATGGGGCATGAAGTTATTTCTAGGAGTTGGACACATACCAAGTTTAGCTCAGTTCTGGGCATCTTTGAAATACCTATACAAACTTGTTCCTACATATTAACTTGCAACTTTGAATGAGAATCTGCTTGCTTACAGCAACGTGCTATATGTTCTGAATGCCCGAATTGGGAATCTGTGTCAAAACTTTGTTAGGAATTATGTGATCCTTACTAGCTGGAAGTAAGGGTGATGGGGCATGAAGTTATTTCTAGGAGTTGGACACATACCAAGTTTAGCTCAGTTCTGGGCATCTTTGAAATACCTATACAAACTTGTTCCTACATAGTAACTTGCAACTTTGAATGAGAATGTGCTTGCTTACAGCAACGTGCTATATGTTCTGAATGCCCGAATTGGGAATCTGTGTCAAAACTTTGTTAGGAATTATGTGATCCTTACTAGCTGGAAGTAAGGGAAATGGCGCATGAAGTTATTTCTAGGAGTTGGAGACATACCAAGTTTAGCTCAGTTCTGGGCATCTTTGAAATACCTATACAAACTTGTTCCTACATAGTAACTTGCATCTTTGAATGAGAATGTGCTTGCTTACAGCAACGTGCTATATGTTCTGAATGCCCGAATTGGGAATATGTGTGAAATCTTTGTTAGGAATTATGTGATCCTTACTAGCTGGAAGTAAGGTAGATGGGGCATGAAGTTATTTCTAGGAGTTGGACACATACCAAGTTTAGCTCAGTACTGGGCATCTTTGAAATACCTATACAAACTTGTTCCTACATAGTAACTTGCAACTTTGAATGAGAATCTGCTTGCTTACAGCAACGTGCTATATGCTCTGAATGCCCGAATAGGGAATCTGTTTCAAAACTTTGTTAGAAATTATGTGATCCTTGCTAGATGGAAGTAAGGGAGTTGGGGCATGAAGGTATTTCTAGGAGTTGGACACATACCAAGTTTAGCTCAGTTCTGGGCATCTTTGAAATACCTATACAAACTTGTTCCTACATAGTAATTGCAACTTTGAATGAGAATGTGCTTGCTTACAGCAACGTGCTATATGTTCTGAATGCCCGAATTGGGAATCTGTGTCAAAACTTTGTTAGGAATTATGTGATCCTTACTAGCTGGAAGTAAGGGAGATGGGGCATGAAGTTATTTCTAGGAGTTGGACACATACCAAGTTAGCTCAGTTCTGGGCATCTTTGAAATACCTATACAAACTTGTTCCTACATAGTAACTTGCAACTTTGAATGAGAATGTGCTTGCTTACAGCAACGTGCTATATGTTCTGAATGCCCGAGTTGGGAATCTGTGTCAAAACTTTGTTAGGAATTATGTGATCCTTACTAGGTGGAAGTAAGGGAGATGGGGCATGATGTTATTTCTAGGAGTTGGAGACATACGAAGTTTAGCTCAGTTCTGGGCATCTTTGAAATACCTATACAAACTTGTTCCTACATAGTAACTTGCAACTTTGAATGAGAATGTGCTTGCTTACAGCAACGTGCTATATGCTCTGAATGCCCGAATTGGGAATCTGTGTCAAAACTTTGTTAGGAATTATGTGATCCTTACTAGCTGGAAGTAAGGGAGATGGGGCATGAAGTTATTTCTAGGAGTTGGACACCTACCAAGTTTAGCTCAGTTCTGGGCATCTTTGAAATACCTATACAAACTTGTTCCTACATAGTAACTTGCAACTTTGAATGAGAATGTGCTTGCTTACAGCAACGTGCTATATGCTCTGAATGCCCGAAAAGGGAATCTGTGTCAAAACTTTGTTAGGAATTATGTGATCCTTACTAGCTGGAAGTAAGGGAGATGGGGCATGAAGTTATTTCTAGGAGTTGGACACATACCAAGTTTAGCTCAGTTCTGGGCATCTTTGTAATACCTATACAAACTTGTTCCTACATAGTAACTTGCAACTTTGAATGAGAATGTGCTTGCTTACAGCAACGTGCTATATGTTCTGAATGCCCGAATTGGGAATCTGTGTCAAAACTTTGTTAGGAATTATGTCATCCTTACTAGCTGGAAGTAAGGGAGATGGGGCATGAAGTTATTTCTAGGAGTTGGAGACATACCAAGTTTAGCTCAGTTCTGGGCATCTTTGAAATACCTATACAAACTTGTATCTACATAGTAACTTGCATCTTTGAATGAGAATCTGCTTGCTTACAGCAACGTGCTATATATATGTTCTGAATGCCCGAATTGGGAATCTGTGTCAAAACTTTGTTAGGAATTATGTGATCCTTACTAGCTGGAAGTAAGGGAGATGGGGCATGAAGTTATTTCTAGGAGTTGGACACATACCAAATTTAGCTCAGTTCTGGGCATCTTTGAAATACCTATACCAACTTGTTCCTACATAGCAACTTGCAACTTTGAATGAGAATCTGCTTGCTTACAGCAACGTGCTATATGTTCTGAATGCCCGAATTCGGATCTGTGTCAAAATTTGTTAGGAATTATGTGATCCTTACTAGCTGGAAGTAAGGGAGATGGGGCATGAAGTTATATCTAGGAGTTGGACACATACCAAGTTTAGCTCAATTCTGGGCATCTTTGAAATATCTATACAAACTTGTTCCTACATATTAACTTGCAACTTTGAATGAGAATGTGCTTGCTTACAGCAACGTGCTATATGTTCTGAATGCCCGAATTGGGAATCTGTTTCAAAATTTGTTAGGAATTATGTGATCCTTACGAGCTGGAAGTAAGTGAGTTGGGGCATGAAGGTATTTCTAGGAGTTGGACACAAACCAAGTTTAGCACAGTTCTGGGCATCTTTGAAATATCTATACAAACTTGTTCCTACATAGTAACTTGCAACTTTGAATGAGAATGTGCTTGCTTACAGCAACGTGCTATATGTTCTGAATGCCCGAATTGGGAATCTGTGTCAAAACTTTGTTAGGAATTATGTGATCCTTACTAGCTGGAAGTAAGGGAGTTGGGGCATGAAGTTATTTCTAGGAGCTGGACACATAGCAACTTTAGCTCAGTTCTGGGCATCTTTGAAATACCTATACAAACTTGTTCCTACATAGTAACTTGCAACTTTGAATGAGAATGTGCTTGCTTACAGCAACGTGCTATACGTTCTGAATGCCCGAATTGGGAATCTGTGTCAAAACTTTGTTAGGAATTATGTGATCCTTACTAGCTGGAAGTAAGGGAGATGGGGCATGAAGTTATTTCTAGGAGTTGGAGACATACCAAGTTTAGCTCAGTTCTAGTCATCTTTGAAATACCTATACAAACTTGTTCCTACATAGTAACTTGCAACTTTGAATGAGAATGTGCTTGCTTGCAGCAACGTGCTATATGTTCTGAATGCCCGAATTGGGAATCTGTGTCAAAACTTTGTTAGGAATTATGTGATCCTTACTAGCTGGAAGTAAGGGAGATGGCGCATGAAGTTATTTCTAGGAGTTGGACACATACCAAGTTTAGCTCAGTTCTGGGCATCTTTGAAATACCTATACAAATTTGTTCCTACATAGTAACTTGCATCTTTGAATGAGAATGTGCTTGCTTACAGCAATGTGCTATATGTTCTGAATGCCCGAATTGGGAATATGTGTGAAATCTTTGTTAGGAATTATGTGATCCTTACTAGCTGGAAGTAAGGGAGTTGGGGCATGAAGGTATTTCTAGGAGTTGGACACAAACCAAGTTTAGCACAGTTCTGGGCATCTTAGAAATACCTATACAAACTTGTTCCTACATAGTAACTTGCAACTTTGAATGAGAATGTGCTTGCTTACAGCAACGTGCTATATGCTCTGAATGCCCGAAAAGGGAATCTGTGTCAAAACTTTGTTAGGAATTATGTGATCCTTACTAGCTGGAAGTAAGGGAGATGGGGCATGAAGTTATTTCTAGGAGTTGGAGACATACAACGTTTAGCTCAGTTCTGGGCATCTTTGAAATACCTATACAAACTTGTTCCTACATAGTAACTTGCAACTTTGAATGAGAATGTGCTTGCTTACAGCAACGTGCTATATGTTCTGAATGCCCGAATTGGGAATCTGTGTCAAAACTTTGTTAGGAATTATGTGATCCTTACTAGCTGGAAGTAAGGGAGATGGGGCATGAAGGTATTTCTAGGAGTTGGACACATACCAAGTTTAGCTCAGGTCTGGGCATCTTTGAAATACCTATACAAACTTGTTCCTACATAGTAACTTGCATCTTTGAATGAGAATGTGCTTGCTTACAGCAATGTGCTATATGTTCTGAATGCCCGAATTGGGAATCTGTGTCAAAACTTTGTTAGGAATTATGTGATCCTTACTAGCTGGAAGTAAGGGAGATGGGCCATGAAGTTATATCCAGGAGTTGGACACATACCAAGTTTAGCTCAATTCTGGGCATCTTTGAAATATCTATACAAACTTGTTCCTACATATTAACTTGCAACTTTGAATGAGAATGTGCTTGCTTACAGCAACGTGCTATATGTTCTGAATGCCCGAATTGGGAATCTGTGTCAAAATTTGTTAGGAATTATGTGATCCTTACGAGCTGGAAGTAAGTGAGTTGGGGCATGAAGGTATTTCTAGGAGTTGGACACAAACCAAGTTTAGCACAGTTCTGGGCATCTTTGAAATATCTATACAAACTTGTTCCTACATAGTAACTTGCAACTTTGAATGAGAATGTGCTTGCTTACAGCAACGTGCTATATGTTCTGAATGCCCGAATTGGGAATCTGTGTCAAAACTTTGTTAGGAATTATGTGATCCTTACTAGCTGGAAGTAAGGGAGTTGGGGCATGAAGTTATTTCTAGGAGTTGGACACATAGCAACTTTAGCTCAGTTCTGGGCATCTTTGAAATACCTATACAAACTTGTTCCTACATAGTAACTTGCAACTTTGAATGAGAATGTGCTTGCTTACAGCAACGTGCTATATGCTCTGAATGCCCGAAAAGGGAATCTGTGTCAAAACTTTGTTAGGAATTATGTGATCCTTACTAGCTGGAAGTAAGGGAGATGGGGCATGAAGTTATTTCTAGGAGTTGGAGACATACAACGTTTAGCTCAGTTCTGGGCATCTTTGAAATACCTATACAAACTTGTTCCTACATAGTAACTTGCAACTTTGAATGAGAATGTGCTTGCTTACAGCAACGTGCTATATGTTCTGAATGCCCGAATTGGGAATCTGTGTCAAAGCTTTGTTAGGAATTATGTGATCCTTACTAGCTGGAAGTAAGGGAGATGGGGCATGAAGGTATTTCTAGGAGTTGGACACATACCAAGTTTAGCTCAGGTCTGGGCATCTTTGAAATACCTATACAAACTTGTTCCTACATAGTAACTTGCATCTTTGAATGAGAATGTGCTTGCTTACAGCAATGTGCTATATGTTCTGAATGCCCGAATTGGGAATCTGTGTCAAAACTTTGTTAGGAATTATGTGATCCTTACTAGCTGGAAGTAAGGGAGATGGGGCATGAAGTTATTTCTAGGAGTTGGACACATACCAAGTTTAGCTCAGTTCTGGGCATCTTTGAAATACCTATACAAACTTGTTCCTACATAGTAACTTGCAACTTTGAATGAGAATGTGCTTGCTTACAGCAACGTGCTATATGTTCTGAATGCCCGAATTGGGAATCTGTGTCAAAACTTTGTTAGGAATTATGTCATCCTTACTAGCTGGAAGTAAGTGAGATGGGGCATGAAGTTATTTCTAGGAGTTGGAGACATACCACGTTTAGCTCAGTTCTGGGCATCTTTGAAATACCTATACAAACTTGTATCTACATAGTAACTTGCATCTTTGAATGAGAATGTGCTTGCTTACAGCAACGTGCTATATGTTCTGAATGCCCGAATTGGGAATCTGTGTCAAAACTTTGTTAGGAATTATGTGATCCTTACTAGCTGGAAGTAAGGGAGATGGGGCATGAAGTTATTTCTAGGAGTTGGACACAAACCAAGTTTAGCACAGTTCTGTGCATCTTAGAAATACCTATACAAACTTGTTCCTACATAGTAACTTGCAACTTTGAATGAGAATGTGCTTGCTTACAGCAACGTGCTATATGCTCTGAATGCCCGAAAAGGGAATCTGTGTCAAAACTTTGTTAGGAATTATGTGATCCTTACTAGCTGGAAGTAAGGGAGATGGGGCATGAAGTTATTTCTAGGAGTTGGAGACATACAACGTTTAGCTCAGTTCTGGGCATCTTTGAAATACCTATACAAACTTGTTCCTACATAGTAACTTGCAACTTTGAATGAGAATGTTCTTGCTTACAGCAACGTGCTATATGTTCTGAATGCCCGAATTGGGAATCTGTGTCAAAACTTTGTTAGGAATTATGTGATCCTTACTAGCTGGAAGTAAGGGAGATGGGGCATGAAGTTATTTCTAGGAGTTGGACACATACCAAGTTTAGCTCAGTTCTGGGCATCTTTGAAATACCTATACAAACTTGTTCCTACATAGTAACTTGCAACTTTGAATGAGAATGTGCTTGCTTACAGCAACGTGCTATATGTTCTGAATGCCCGAAATGGGAATCTGTGTCAAAACTTTGTTAGGAATTATGTGATCCTTACTAGATGGAAGTAAGGGAGATGGGGCATGAAGTTATTTCTAGGAGTTGGACACATACCAAGTTTAGCTCAGTTCTGGGCATCTTTGAAATACCTATACAAACTTGTTCCTACATAGTAACTTGCAACTTTGAATGAGAATCTGCTTGCTTACAGCAACGTGCTTTATGTTCTGATTGCCCGAATAGGGAATCTGTGTCAAAATTTTGTTAGAAATTATGTGATCCTTACTAAATGGAAGTAAGGGAGTTGGGGCATGAAGGTATTTCTAGCAGTTGGAGACATACCAAGTTTAGCTCAGTTCTGGGCATCTTTGAAATACCTATACAAACTTGTTCCTACATAGTAACTTGCAACTTTGAATGAGAATGTGCTTGCTTACAGCAACGTGCTATATGTTCTGAATGCCCGAATTGGGAATCTGTGTCAAAACTTTGTTAGGAATTATGTGATCCTTACTAGCTGGAAGTAAGGGAGATGGGGAATGAAGTTATTTCTAGGAGTTGGAGACATACCAAGTTTAGCTCAGTTCTGGGCATCTTTGAAATACCTATACAAACTTGTTCCTACATAGCAACTTGCAACTTTGAATGAGAATGTGCTTGCTTACAGCAACGTGCTATATGTTCTGAATGCCCGAATTGGGAATATGTGTCAAAACTTTGTTAGGAATTATGTGATCCTTACTAGCTGGAATTAAGGGAGATGGGGAATGAAGTTATTTCTAGGAGTTGGACACATACCAAGTTTAGCTCAGTTCTGGGCATCTTTGAAATACCTATACAAACTTGTTCCTACATAGTAACTTGCAACTTTGAATGAGAATGTACTTGCTTACAGCAACGTGCTATATGCTCTGAATGCCCGAAAATGGAATCTGTGTCAAAACTTTGTTAGGAATTATGTGATCCTTACTAGCTGGAAGTAAGTGAGATGGGGCATGAAGTTATGTCTAGGAGTTGGACACATACCAAGTTTAGCTCAGTTCTGGGCATCTTTGAAATACCTATACAAACTTGTTCCTACATAGTAACTTGCAACTTTGAATGAGAATGTGCTTGCTTACATCAACGTGCTATATGTTCTGAATGCCCTAATTGGGAATATGTGTCAAAACTTTGTTAGGAATTATGTGATCCTTACTAGCTGAATGTAAGTGAGATGGAGCATGAAGTTATTTCTAGGAGTTGGAGTCATACAACGTTTAGCTCAGTTCTGGGCATCTTTGAAATACCTATACAAACTTGTTCCTACATAGTAACTTGCAACTTTGAATGAGAATGTGCTTGCTTACCACAATGTGCTATATGTTCTGAATGCCCGAATTGGGAATATGTGTGAAATCTTTGTTAGGAATTATGTGATCCTTACTAGCTGGATGTAAGTGAGATGGGGCATGAAGTTATGTCTAGGAGTTGGACACATACCAAGTTTAGCTCAGTTCTGGGCATCTTTGAAATACCTATACAAACTTGTTCCTACATAGCAACTTGCAACTTTGAATGAGAATGTGCTTGCTTACAGCAACGTGCTATATGTTCTGAATGCCCGAATTGGGAATATGTGTCAAAACTTTGTTAGGAATTATGTGATCCTTACTAGCTGGAATTAAGGGAGATGGGGAATGAAGTTATTTCTAGGAGTTGGACACATACCAAGTTTAGCTCAGTTCTGGGCATCTTTGAAATACCTATACAAACTTGTTCCTACATAGTAACTTGCAACTTTGAATGAGAATGTACTTGCTTACAGCAACGTGCTATATGCTCTGAATGCCCGAAAATGGAATCTGTGTCAAAACTTTGTTAGGAATTATGTGATCCTTACTAGCTGGAAGTAAGTGAGATGGGGCATGAAGTTATGTCTAGGAGTTGGACACATACCAAGTTTAGCTCAGTTCTGGGCATCTTTGAAATACCTATACAAACTTGTTCCTACATAGTAACTTGCAACTTTGAATGAGAATGTGCTTGCTTACATCAACGTGCTATATGTTCTGAATGCCCTAATTGGGAATATGTGTCAAAACTTTGTTAGGAATTATGTGATCCTTACTAGCTGAATGTAAGTGAGATGGAGCATGAAGTTATTTCTAGGAGTTGGAGTCATACAACGTTTAGCTCAGTTCTGGGCATCTTTGAAATACCTATACAAACTTGTTCCTACATAGTAACTTGCAACTTTGAATGAGAATGTGCTTGCTTACCACAATGTGCTATATGTTCTGAATGCCCGAATTGGGAATATGTGTGAAATCTTTGTTAGGAATTATGTGATCCTTACTAGCTGGATGTAAGTGAGATGGGGCATGAAGTTATGTCTAGGAGTTGGACACATACCAAGTTTAGCTCAGTTCTGGGCATCTTTGAAATACCTATACAAACTTGTTCCTACGTAGTAACTTGCATTTTTGAATGAGAATGTGCTTGCTTACAGCAACGTGCTATATGTTCTGAATGCCCAATTTGGGAATCTGTGTCAAAACTTTGTTAGGAATTATGTGATCCTTACTAGCTGGAAGTAAGGGAGATGGGGCATGAAGTTATTTCTAGGAGTTGGAGACATACCAAGTTTAGCTCAATTCTGGGCATCTTTGAAATACCTATACAAACTTGTTCCTACATAGTAACTTGCATCTTTGAATGAGAATGTGATTGCTTACAGCAACGTGCTATATGTTCTGAATGCCCGAATTGGGAATCTGTGTCAAAACTTTGTTAGGAATTATGTGATCCTTACTAGCTGGAAGTAAGGGAGATGGGGCATGAAGTTATTTCTAGGAGTTGGAGACATACCACGTTTAGCTCAGTTCTGGGCATCTTTAAAATACCTATACAAACTTGTTCCTACATAGTAACTTGCATCTTTGAATGAGAATGTGCTTGCTTACAGCAACGTGCTATATGTTCTGAATGCCCGAATTGGGAATCTGTGTCAAAACTTTGTTAGGAATTATGTGATCCTTACTAGCTGGAAGTAAGGGAGTTGGGGCATGAAGGTATTTCTAGGAGTTGGACACATACCAAGTTTAGCACAGTTCTGGGCATCTTTGAAATACCTATACAAACTTGTTCCTACATAGTAACTTGCAACTTTGAATGAGAATGTGCTTGCTTACAGCAACGTGCTATATGCTCTGAATGCCCGAATTGGGAATCTGTGTCAAAACTTTGTTAGGAATTATGTGATCCTTACTAGCTGGAAGTAAGTGAGATGGGGCACGAAGTTATTTCTAGGAGTTGGAGACATACAACGTTTAGCTCAGTTCTGGGCATCTTTGAAATACCTATACAAACTTGTTCCTACATAGTAACTTGCAACTTTGAATGAGAATGTGCTTGCTTACAGCAACGTGCTATATGTTCTGAATGCCCGAATAGGGAATCTGTGTCAAAATTTGGTTAGAAATTATGTGATCCTTACTAAATGGAAGTAAGGGAGTTGGGGCATGAAGGTATTTCTAGCAGTTGGAGACATACCAAGTTTAGCTCAGTTCTGGGCATCTTTGAAATACCTATACAAACTTGTTCCTACATAGTAACTTGCAACTTTGAATGAGAATGTGCTTGCTTACAGCAACGTGCTATATGTTCTGAATGCCCGAATTGGGAATCTGTGTCAAAACTTTGTTAGGAATTATGTGATCCTTACTAGCTGGAAGTAAGGGAGATGGGGAATGAAGTTATTTCTAGGAGTTGGAGACATACCAAGTTTAGCTCAGTTCTGGGCATCTTTGAAATACCTATACAAACTTGTTCCTACATAGCAACTTGCATCTTTGAATGAGAATGTGCTTGCTTAAAGCAACGTGCTATATGTTCTGAATGCCCGAATTGGGAATATGTGTGAAATCTTTGTTAGGAATTATGTGATCCTTACTAGCTGGAAGTAAGGGAGATGGGGCATGAAGTTATTTCTAGGAGTTGGAGACATACCAAGTTTAGCTCAGTTCTGGGCATCTTTGAAATGCCTATACAAACTTGTTCCTACATAGTAACTTGCATCTTTTAATGAAAATGTGCTTGCTTACAGCAACGTGCTATATGCTCTGAATGCCCGAAAAGGGAATCTGTGTCAAAACTTTGTTAGGAATTATGTGATCCTTACTAGCTGGAAGTAAGTGAGATGGGGCATGAAGTTATTTCTAGGAGTTGGAGACATACAACGTTTAGCTCAGTTCTGGGCATCTTTGAAATACCTATACAAACTTGTTCCTACATAGTAACTTGCAACTTTGAATGAGAATGTGCTTGCTTACAGCAACGTGCTATATGTTCTGAATGCCCGAATTGGGAATCTGTGTCAAAACTTTGTTAGGAATTATGTGATCCTTACTAGCTGGAAGTAAGGGAGATGGGGCATGAAGTTATTTCTAGGAGTTGGAGACATACCACGTTTAGCTCAGTTCTGGGCATCTTTGAAATACCTATACAAACTTGTTCCTACATAGTAACTTGCATCTTTGAATGAGAATCTGCTTGCTTACAGCAACGTGCTATATGTTCTGAATGCCCGAATTGGGAATCTGTGTCAAAACTTTGTTAGGAATTATGTGATCCTTACTAGCTGGAAGTAAGTGAGATGGGGCATGAAGTTATTTCTAGGAGTTGGAGACATACCACGTTTAGCTCAGTTCTGGGCATCTTTGAAATACCTATACAAACTTGTTCCTACATAGTAACTTGCAACTTTGAATGAGAATGTGCTTGCTTACAGCAACGTGCTATATGTTCTGAATGCCCGAATTTGGAATCTGTGTCAAAACTTTGTTAGGAATTATGTGATCCTTACTAGCTGGAAGTAAGGGAGATGGGGCATGAAGTTATTTCTAGGAGTTGGAGACATACCAAGTTTAGCTCAGTTCTGGGCATCTTTGAAATACCTATACAAACTTGTTCCTACATATTAACTTGAAACTTTGAATGAGAATGTGCTTGCTTACAGCAACGTGCTATATGTTCTGAATGCCCGAATTGGGAATCTGTGTCAAAATTTGTTAGGAATTATATGATACTTACTAGCTGGAAGTAAGGGAGATGGCGCATGAAGTTATTTCTAGGAGTTGGACACCTACCAAGTTTAGCTCAGTTCTGGGCATCTTTGAAATACCTATACAAACTTGTTCTTACATAGTAACTTGCATCTCTGAATGAGAATGTGCTTGCTTACAGCAACGTGCTATATGTTCTGAATGCCCGAATTGGGAATATGTGTCAAAACTTTGTTAGGAATTATGTGATCCTTACTAGATGGAAGTAAGGGAGTTGGGGCATGAATTTATTTCTAGGAGTTGAACACATACCAAGTTTAGCTCAGTTCTGGGCATCTTTGAAATACCTATACAAACTTGTTCCTACATAGTAACTTGCAAATTTGAATGAGAATGTGCTTGCTTACAGCAACGTGCTATATGTTCTGAATGCCCGAATTGGGAATCTGTGTCAAAATTTGTTAGGAATTATGTGATCCTTACTAGCTGGAAGTAAGGGAGTTGGGGCATGAAGGTATTTCTAGGAGTTGGACACAAACCAAGTTTAGCACAGTTCTGGGCATCTTAGAAATACCTATACAAACTTGTTCCTACATAGTAACTTGCAACTTTGAATGAGAATGTGCTTGCTTACAGCAACGTGCTATATGCTCTGAATGCCCGAAAAGGGAATCTGTGTGAAACTTTATTAGGAATTATGTGATCCTTACTAGCTGGAAGTAAGGGAGATGGGGCATGAAGTTATTTCTAGGAGTTGGAGACATACAACGTTTAGCTCAGTTTTGGGCATCTTTGAAATACCTATACAAACTTGTTCCTACATAGTAACTTGCAACTTTGAATGAGAATGTGCTTGCTTACAGCAACGTGCTATATGTTCTGAATGCCCGAATAGGGAATCTGTGTCAAAACTTTGTTAGAAATTATGTGATCCTTACTAGATGGAAGTAAGGGCGTTGGGGCATGAAGGTATTTCTAGGAGTTGGACACATACCAAGTTTAGCACAGTTCTGGGCATCTTTGAAATACCTATACAAACTTGTTCCTACATAGAACTTGCAACTTTGAATGAGAATGTGCTTGCTTACAGCAACGTGCTATATGTTCTGAATGCCCGAATTGGGAATCTGTGTCAAAACTTTGTTAGGAATTATGTGATCCTTACTAGCTGGAAGTAAGGGAGATGGGGCATGAAGTTATTTCTAGGAGTTGGAGACATACCACGTTTAGCTCAGTTCTGGGCATCTTTGAAATACCTATACAAACTTGTTCCTACATAGTAACTTGCATCTTTGAATGAGAATCTGCTTGCTTACAGCAACGTGCTATATGTTCTGAATGCCCGAATTGGGAATCTGTGTCAAAACTTTGTTAGGAATTATGTGATCCTTACTAGCTGGAAGTAAGTGAGATGGGGCATGAAGTTATTTCTAGGAGTTGGAGACATACCACGTTTAGCTCAGTTCTGGGCATCTTTGAAATACCTATACAAACTTGTTCCTACATAGTAACTTGCAACTTTGAATGAGAATGTGCTTGCTTACAGCAACGTGCTATATGTTCTGAATGCCCGAATTTGGAATCTGTGTCAAAACTTTGTTAGGAATTATGTGATCCTTACTAGCTGGAAGTAAGGGAGATGGGGCATGAAGTTATTTCTAGGAGTTGGAGACATACCAAGTTTAGCTCAGTTCTGGGCATCTTTGAAATACCTATACAAACTTGTTCCTACATATTAACTTGAAACTTTGAATGAGAATGTGCTTGCTTACAGCAACGTGCTATATGTTCTGAATGCCCGAATTGGGAATCTGTGTCAAAATTTGTTAGGAATTATATGATACTTACTAGCTGGAAGTAAGGGAGATGGCGCATGAAGTTATTTCTAGGAGTTGGACACCTACCAAGTTTAGCTCAGTTCTGGGCATCTTTGAAATACCTATACAAACTTGTTCTTACATAGTAACTTGCATCTCTGAATGAGAATGTGCTTGCTTACAGCAACGTGCTATATGTTCTGAATGCCCGAATTGGGAATATGTGTCAAATCTTTGTTAGGAATTATGTGATCCTTACTAGATGGAAGTAAGGGAGTTGGGGCATGAATTTATTTCTAGGAGTTGAACACATACCAAGTTTAGCTCAGTTCTGGGCATCTTTGAAATACCTATACAAACTTGTTCCTACATAGTAACTTGCAAATTTGAATGAGAATGTGCTTGCTTACAGCAACGTGCTATATGTTCTGAATGCCCGAATTGGGAATCTGTGTCAAAATTTGTTAGGAATTATGTGATCCTTACTAGCTGGAAGTAAGGGAGTTGGGGCATGAAGGTATTTCTAGGAGTTGGACACAAACCAAGTTTAGCACAGTTCTGGGCATCTTAGAAATACCTATACAAACTTGTTCCTACATAGTAACTTGCAACTTTGAATGAGAATGTGCTTGCTTACAGCAACGTGCTATATGCTCTGAATGCCCGAAAAGGGAATCTGTGTGAATCTTGATTAGGAATTATGTGATCCTTACTAGCTGGAAGTAAGGGAGATGGGGCATGAAGTTATTTCTAGGAGTTGGAGACATACAACGTTTAGCTCAGTTTTGGGCATCTTTGAAATACCTATACAAACTTGTTCCTACATAGTAACTTGCAACTTTGAATGAGAATGTGCTTGCTTACAGCAACGTGCTATATGCTCTGAATGCCCGAAAAGGGAATCTGTGTCAAAACTTTGTTAGGAATTATGTGATCCTAACTAGCTGGAAGTAAGTGAGATGGGGCATGAAGTTATTTCTAGGAGTTGGACACATACCAAGTTTAGCTCAGTTCTGGGCATCTTTGAAATACCTATCCAAACTTGTTCCTACATAGTAACTTGCAACTTTGAATGAGAATGTGCTTGCTTACATCAACGTGCTATATGTTGTGAATGCCCGAATTGGGAATATGTGTCAAAACTTTGTTAGGAATTATGTGATCCTTACTAGCTGAATGTAAGTGAGATGGAGCATGAAGTTATTTCTAGGAGTTGGAGTCATACAACGTTTAGCTCAGTTCTGGGCATCTTTGAAATACCTATACAAACTTGTTCCTACATAGTAACTTGCAACTTTGAATGAGAATGTGCTTGCTTACAGCAACGTGCTATATGTTCTGAATGCCCGAATAGGGAATCTGTGTCAAAACTTTGTTAGAAATTATGTGATCCTTACTAGATGGAAGTAAGGGAGTTGGGGCATGAAGGTATTTCTAGGAGTTGGACACACACCAAGTTTAGCACAGTTCTGGGCATCTTTGAAATACCTATACAAACTTGTTCCTACATAGTAACTTGCAACTTTGAATGAGAATGTGCTTGCTTACAGCAACGTGCTATATGATCTGAATGCCCGAATAGGGAATCTGTGTCAAAATTTTGTTAGAAATTATGTGATCCTTAGTAAATGGAAGTAAGGGAGTTGGGGTATGAAGGTATTTCTAGCAGTTGGAGACATACCAAGTTTAGCTGAGTTCTGGGCATCTTTGAAATACCTATACAAACTTGTTCCTACATAGTAACTTGCAACTTTGAATGAGAATGTGCTTGCTTACAACAACGTGCTATATGTTCTGAATGCCCGAATTGGGAATATGTGTGAAATCTTTGTTAGGAATTATGTGATCCTTACTAGCTGGATGTAAGGGAGATGGGGCATGAAGTTATTTCTAGGAGTTGGACACATACCAAGTTTAGCTCAGTTCTGGGCATCTTTGAAATACCTATACAAACTTGTTCCTACATAGTAACTTGCATCTTTGAATGAGAATCTGCTTGCTTACAGCAACGTGCTATATGTTCTGAATGCCCGAATTGGGAATCTGTGTCAAAACTTTGTTAGGAATTATGTGATCCTTACTAGCTGGAAGTAAGTGAGATGGGGCATGAAGTTATTTCTAGGAGTTGGAGACATACCACGTTTAGCTCAGTTCTGGGCATCTTTGAAATACCTATACAAACTTGTTCCTACATAGTAACTTGCAACTTTGAATGAGAATGTGCTTGCTTACAGCAACGTGCTATATGTTCTGAATGCCCGAATTTGGAATCTGTGTCAAAACTTTGTTAGGAATTATGTGATCCTTACTAGCTGGAAGTAAGGGAGATGGGGCATGAAGTTATTTCTAGGAGTTGGAGACATACCAAGTTTAGCTCAGTTCTGGGCATCTTTGAAATACCTATACAAACTTGTTCCTACATATTAACTTGAAACTTTGAATGAGAATGTGCTTGCTTACAGCAACGTGCTATATGTTCTGAATGCCCGAATTGGGAATCTGTGTCAAAATTTGTTAGGAATTATATGATACTTACTAGCTGGAAGTAAGGGAGATGGCGCATGAAGTTATTTCTAGGAGTTGGACACCTACCAAGTTTAGCTCAGTTCTGGGCATCTTTGAAATACCTATACAAACTTGTTCTTACATAGTAACTTGCATCTCTGAATGAGAATGTGCTTGCTTACAGCAACGTGCTATATGTTCTGAATGCCCGAATTGGGAATATGTGTCAAAACTTTGTTAGGAATTATGTGATCCTTACTAGATGGAAGTAAGGGAGTTGGGGCATGAATTTATTTCTAGGAGTTGAACACATACCAAGTTTAGCTCAGTTCTGGGCATCTTTGAAATACCTATACAAACTTGTTCCTACATAGTAACTTGCAAATTTGAATGAGAATGTGCTTGCTTACAGCAACGTGCTATATGTTCTGAATGCCCGAATTGGGAATCTGTGTCAAAATTTGTTAGGAATTATGTGATCCTTACTAGCTGGAAGTAAGGGAGTTGGGGCATGAAGGTATTTCTAGGAGTTGGACACAAACCAAGTTTAGCACAGTTCTGGGCATCTTAGAAATACCTATACAAACTTGTTCCTACATAGTAACTTGCAACTTTGAATGAGAATGTGCTTGCTTACAGCAACGTGCTATATGCTCTGAATGCCCGAAAAGGGAATCTGTGTGAATCTTGATTAGGAATTATGTGATCCTTACTAGCTGGAAGTAAGGGAGATGGGGCATGAAGTTATTTCTAGGAGTTGGAGACATACAACGTTTAGCTCAGTTTTGGGCATCTTTGAAATACCTATACAAACTTGTTCCTACATAGTAACTTGCAACTTTGAATGAGAATGTGCTTGCTTACAGCAACGTGCTATATGCTCTGAATGCCCGAAAAGGGAATCTGTGTCAAAACTTTGTTAGGAATTATGTGATCCTAACTAGCTGGAAGTAAGTGAGATGGGGCATGAAGTTATTTCTAGGAGTTGGACACATACCAAGTTTAGCTCAGTTCTGGGCATCTTTGAAATACCTATCCAAACTTGTTCCTACATAGTAACTTGCAACTTTGAATGAGAATGTGCTTGCTTACATCAACGTGCTATATGTTGTGAATGCCCGAATTGGGAATATGTGTCAAAACTTTGTTAGGAATTATGTGATCCTTACTAGCTGAATGTAAGTGAGATGGAGCATGAAGTTATTTCTAGGAGTTGGAGTCATACAACGTTTAGCTCAGTTCTGGGCATCTTTGAAATACCTATACAAACTTGTTCCTACATAGTAACTTGCAACTTTGAATGAGAATGTGCTTGCTTACAGCAACGTGCTATATGTTCTTAATGCCCGAATAGGGAATCTGTGTCAATACTTTGTTAGAAATTATGTGATCCTTACTAGATGGAAGTAAGGGAGTTGGGGCATGAAGGTATTTCTAGGAGTTGGACACATACCAAGTTTAGCACAGTTCTGGGCATCTTTGAAATACCTATACAAACTTGTTCCTACATAGTAACTTGCAACTTTGAATGAGAATGTGCTTGCTTACAGCAACGTGCTATATGATCTGAATGCCCGAATAGGGAATCTGTGTCAAAATTTTGTTAGAAATTATGTGATCCTTAGTAAATGGAAGTAAGGGAGTTGGGGTATGAAGGTATTTCTAGCAGTTGGTGACATACCAAGTTTAGCTCAGTTCTGGGCATCTTTGAAATACCTATACAAACTTGTTCCTACATAGTAACTTGCAACTTTGAATGAGAATGTGCTTGCTTACAACAACGTGCTATATGTTCTGAATGCCCGAATTGGGAATATGTGTGAAATCTTTGTTAGGAATTATGTGATCCTTACTAGCTGGATGTAAGGGAGATGGGGCATGAAGTTATTTCTAGGAGTTGGACACATACCAAGTTTAGCTCAGTTCTGGGCATCTTTGAAATACCTATACAAACTTGTTCCTACATAGTAACTTGCATCTTTGAATGAGAATCTGCTTGCTTACAGCAACGTGCTATATGTTCTGAATGCCCGAATTGGGAATCTGTGTCAAAACTTTGTTAGGAATTATGTGATCCTTACTAGCTGGAAGTAAGTGAGATGGGGCATGAAGTTATTTCTAGGAGTTGGAGACATACCACGTTTAGCTCAGTTCTGGGCATCTTTGAAATACCTATACAAACTTGTTCCTACATAGTAACTTGCAACTTTGAATGAGAATGTGCTTGCTTACAGCAACGTGCTATATGTTCTGAATGCCCGAATTGGGAATATGTGTCAAAACTTTGTTAGGAATTATGTGATCCTTACTAGCTGAATGTAAGTGAGATGGAGCATGAAGTTATTTCTAGGAGTTGGAGTCATACAACGTTTAGCTCAGTTCTGGGCATCTTTGAAATACCTATACAAACTTGTTCCTACATAGTAACTTGCAACTTTGAATGAGAATGTGCTTGTTTACAGCAACGTGCTATATGTTCTGAATGCCCGAATAGGGAATCTGTGTCAAAACTTTGTTAGAAATTATGTGATCCTTACTAGATGGAAGTAAGGGAGTTGGGGCATGAAGGTATTTCTAGGAGTTGGACACATACCAAGTTTAGCACAGTTCTGGGCATCTTTGAAATACCTATACAAACTTGTTCCTACATAGTAACTTGCAACTTTGAATGAGAATGTGCTTGCTTACAGCAACGTGCTATATGATCTGAATGCCCGAATAGGGAATCTGTGTCAAAATTTTGTTAGAAATTATGTGATCCTTAGTAAATGGAAGTAAGGGAGTTGGGGCATGAAGGTATTTCTAGCAGTTGGAGACATACCAAGTTTAGCTCAGTTCTGGGCATCTTTGAAATACCTATACAAACTTGTTCCTACATAGTAACTTGCAACTTTGAATGAGAATGTGCTTGCTTACAACAACGTGCTATATGTTCTGAATGCCCGAATTGGGAATATGTGTGAAATCTTTGTTAGGAATTATGTGATCCTTACTAGCTGGAAGTAAGGGAGATGGGGCATGAGGTTATTTCTAGGAGTTGGACATATACCAAGTTTAGCTCAGTTCTGGGCATCTTTGAAATACCTATACAAACTTGTTCCTACATAGTAACTTACTACTTTGAATGAGAATGTGCTTGCTTACAGCAACGTGCTATATGTTCTGAATGCCCGAATTGGGAATCTGTGTCAAAGCTTGTTAGGAATTATGTGATCCTTACTAGCTGGAAGTAAGGGAGTTGGGGCATGAAGGTATTTCTAGGAGTTGGACACAAACCAAGTTTAGCACAGTTCTGTGCATCTTAGAAATACCTATACAAACTTGTTCCTACATAGTATCTTGCAACTTTGAATGAGAATGTGCTTGCTTACAGCAACGTGCTATATGCTCTGAATGCCCGAAAAGGGAATCTGTGTCAAAACTTTGTTAGGAATTATGTGATCCTTACTAGCTGGAAGTAAGGGAGATGGGGCATGAAGTTATTTCTAGGAGTTGGAGACATACAACGTTTAGCTCAGTTCTGGGCATCTTTGAAATACCTATACAAACTTGTTCCTACATAGTAACTTGCAACTTTGAATGAGAATGTTCTTGCTTACAGCAACGTGCTATATGTTCTGAATGCCCGAATTGGGAATCTGTGTCAAAACTTTGTTAGGAATTATGTGATCCTTACTAGCTGGAAGTAAGGGAGATGGGGCATGAAGTTATTTCTAGGAGTTGGACACATACTAAGTTTAGCTCAGTTCTGGGCATCTTTGAAATACCTATACAAACTTGTTCCTACATAGTAACTTGCAACTTTGAATGAGAATGTGCTTGCTTACAGCAACGTGCTATATGTTCTGAATGCCCGAATTGGGAATCTGTGTCAAAACTTTGTTAGGAATTATGTGATCCTTACTAGATGGAAGTAAGGGAGATGGGGCATGAAGTTATTTCTAGGTGTTGGACACATACCAAGTTTAGCTCAGTTCTGGGCATCTTTGAAATACCTATACAAACTTGTTCCTACATAGTAACTTGCAACTTTGAATGAGAATCTGCTTGCTTACAGCAACGTGCTATATGTTCTGAATGCCCGAATTGGGAATCTGTGTCAAAACTTTGTTAGGAATTATGTCATCCTTACTAGCTGGAAGTAAGGGAGATGGGGCATGAAGTTATTTCTAGGAGTTGGAGACATACCACGTTTAGCTCAGTTCTGGGCATCTTTGAAATACCTATACAAACTTGTTCCTACATAGTAACTTGCATCTTTGAATGAGAATCTGCTTGCTTACAGCAACGTGCTATATGCTCTGAATGCCCGAATTTGGAATCTGTGTCAAAACTTTGTTAGGAATTATGTGATCCTTACTAGCTGGAAGTAAGTGAGATGGGGCATGAAGTTATTTCTAGGAGTTGGAGACATACAACGTTTAGCTCAGTTCTGGGCATCTTTGAAATACCTATACAAACTTGTTCCTACATAGTAACTTGCAACTTTGAATGAGAATCTGCTTGCTTACAGCAACGTGCTTTATGTTCTGATTGCCCGAATAGGGAATCTGTGTCAAAATTTTGTTAGAAATTATGTGATCCTTACTAAATGGAAGTAAGGGAGTTGGGGCATGAAGGTATTTCTAGCAGTTGGAGACATACCAAGTTTAGCTCAGTTCTGGGCATCTTTGAAATACCTATACAAACTTGTTCCTACATAGTAACTTGCAACTTTGAATGAGAATGTGCTTGCTTACAGCAACGTGCTATATGTTCTGAATGCCCGAATTGGGAATCTGTGTCAAAACTTTGTTAGGAATTATGTGATCCTTACTAGCTGGAAGTAAGGGAGATGGGGAATGAAGTTATTTCTAGGAGTTGGAGACATACCAAGTTTAGCTCAGTTCTGGGCATCTTTGAAATACCTATACAAACTTGTTCCTACATAGCAACTTGCAACTTTGAATGAGAATGTGCTTGCTTACATCAACGTGCTATATGTTCTGAATGCCCGAATTGGGAATATGTGTCAAAACTTTGTTAGGAATTATGTGATCCTTACTAGCTGAATGTAAGTGAGATGGAGCATGAAGTTATTTCTAGGAGTTGGAGTCATACAACGTTTAGCTCAGTTCTGGGCATCTTTGAAATACCTATACAAACTTGTTCCTACATAGTAACTTGCAACTTTGAATGAGAATGTGCTTGCTTACAACAATGTGCTATATGTTCTGAATGCCCGAATTGGGAATATGTGTGAAATCTTTGTTAGGAATTATGTGATCCTTACTAGCTGGATGTAAGTGAGATGGGGCATGAAATTATGTCTAGGAGTTGGACACATACCAAGTTTAGCTCAGTTCTGGGCATCTTTGAAATACCTATACAAACTTGTTCCTACGTAGTAACTTGCATCTTTGAATGAGAATGTGCTTGCTTACAGCAACGTGCTATATGTTCTGAATGCCCAATTTGGGAATCTGTGTCAAAACTTTGTTAGGAATTATGTGATCCTTACTAGCTGGAAGTAAGGGAGATGGGGCATGAAGTTATTTCTAGGAGATGGAGACATACCAAGTTTAGCTCAGTTCTGGGCATCTTTGAAATACCTATACAAACTTGTTCCTACATAGTAACTTGCATCTTTGAATGAGAATGTGATTGCTTACAGCAACGTGCTATATGTTCTGAATGCCCGAATTGGGAATCTGTGTCAAAACTTTGTTATGAATTATGTGATCCTTACTAGCTGGAAGTAAGGGAGATGGGGCATGAAGTTATTTCTAGGAGTTGGAGACATACCACGTTTAGCTCAGTTCTGGGCATCTTTGAAATACCTATACAAACTTGTTCCTACATAGTAACTTGCATCTTTGAATGAGAATGTGCTTGCTTACAGCAACGTGCTATATGTTCTGAATGCCCGAATTGGGAATCTGTGTCAAAACTTTGTTAGGAATTATGTGATCCTTACTAGCTGGAAGTAAGGGAGTTGGGGCATGAAGGTATTTCTAGGAGTTGGACACATACCAAGTTTAGCACAGTTCTGGGCATCTTTGAAATACCTATACAAACTTGTTCCTACATAGTAACTTGCAACTTTGAATGAGAATGTGCTTGCTTACAGCAACGTGCTATATGCTCTGAATGCCCGAATTGGGAATCTGTGTCAAAACTTTGTTAGGAATTATGTGATCCTTACTAGCTGGAAGTAAGTGAGATGGGGCATGAAGTTATTTCTAGGAGTTGGAGACATACCACGTTTAGCTCAGTTCTGGGCATCTTTGAAATACCTATACAAACTTGTTCCTACATAGTAACTTGCAACTTTGAATGAGAATGTGCTTGCTTACAGCAACGTGCTATATGTTCTGAATGCCCGAATTGGGAATATGTGTCAAAACTTTGTTAGGAATTATGTGATCCTTACTAGCTGAATGTAAGTGAGATGGAGCATGAAGTTATTTCTAGGAGTTGGAGTCATACAACGTTTAGCTCAGTTCTGGGCATCTTTGAAATACCTATACAAACTTGTTCCTACATAGTAACTTGCAACTTTGAATGAGAATGTGCTTGCTTACAGCAACGTGCTATATGTTCTGAATGCCCGAATAGGGAATCTGTGTCAAAACTTTGTTAGAAATTATGTGATCCTTACTAGATGGAAGTAAGGGAGTTGGGGCATGAAGGTATTTCTAGCAGTTGGAGACATACCAAGTTTAGCTCAGTTCTGGGCATCTTTGAAATACCTATACAAACTTGTTCCTACATAGTAACTTGCAACTTTGAATGAGAATGTGCTTGCTTACAACAACGTGCTATATGTTCTGAATGCCCGAATTGGGAATATGTGTGAAATCTTTGTTAGGAATTATGTGATCCTTACTAGCTGGAAGTAAGGGAGATGGGGCATGAGGTTATTTCTAGGAGTTGGACATATACCAAGTTTAGCTCAGTTCTGGGCATCTTTGAAATACCTATACAAACTTGTTCCTACATATTAACTTACTACTTTAATGAGAATGTGCTTGCTTACAGCAACGTGCTATATGTTCTGAATGCCCGAATTGGGAATCTGTGTCAAAGCTTGTTAGGAATTATGTGATCCTTACTAGCTGGAAGTAAGGGAGTTGGGGCATGAAGGTATTTCTAGGAGTTGGACACAAACCAAGTTTAGCACAGTTCTGTGCATCTTAGAAATACCTATACAAACTTGTTCCTACATAGTAACTTGCAACTTTGAATGAGAATGTTCTTGCTTACAGCAACGTGCTATATGTTCTGAATGCCCGAATTGGGAATCTGTGTCAAAACTTTGTTAGGAATTATGTGATCCTTACTAGCTGGAAGTAAGGGAGATGGGGCATGAAGTTATTTCTAGGAGTTGGACACATACTAAGTTTAGCTCAGTTCTGGGCATCTTTGAAATACCTATACAAACTTGTTCCTACATAGTAACTTGCAACTTTGAATGAGAATGTGCTTGCTTACAGCAACGTGCTATATGTTCTGAATGCCCGAATTGGGAATCTGTGTCAAAACTTTGTTAGGAATTATGTGATCCTTACTAGATGGAAGTAAGGGAGATGGGGCATGAAGTTATTTCTAGGTGTTGGACACATACCAAGTTTAGCTCAGTTCTGGGCATCTTTGAAATACCTATACAAACTTGTTCCTACATAGTAACTTGCAACTTTGAATGAGAATCTGCTTGCTTACAGCAACGTGCTATATGTTGTGAATGCCCGAATTGGGAATCTGTGTCAAAACTTTGTTAGGAATTATGTCATCCTTACTAGCTGGAAGTAAGGGAGATGGGGCATGAAGTTATTTCTAGGAGTTGGAGACATACCACGTTTAGCTCAGTTCTGGGCATCTTTGAAATACCTATACAAACTTGTTCCTACATAGTAACTTGCATCTTTGAATGAGAATCTGCTTGCTTACAGCAACGTGCTATATGCTCTGAATGCCCGAATTTGGAATCTGTGTCAAAACTTTGTTAGGAATTATGTGATCCTTACTAGCTGGAAGTAAGTGAGATGGGGCATGAAGTTATTTCTAGGAGTTGGAGACATACAACGTTTAGCTCAGTTCTGGGCATCTTTGAAATACCTATACAAACTTGTTCCTACATAGTAACTTGCAACTTTGAATGAGAATCTGCTTGCTTACAGCAACGTGCTTTATGTTCTGATTGCCCGAATAGGGAATCTGTGTCAAAATTTTGTTAGAAATTATGTGATCCTTACTAAATGGAAGTAAGGGAGTTGGGGCATGAAGGTATTTCTAGCAGTTGGAGACATACCAAGTTTAGCTCAGTTCTGGGCATCTTTGAAATACCTATACAAACTTGTTCCTACATAGTAACTTGCAACTTTGAATGAGAATGTGCTTGCTTACAGCAACGTGCTATATGTTCTGAATGCCCGAATTGGGAATCTGTGTCAAAACTTTGTTAGGAATTATGTGATCCTTACTAGCTGGAAGTAAGGGAGATGGGGAATGAAGTTATTTCTAGGAGTTGGAGACATACCAAGTTTAGCTCAGTTCTGGGCATCTTTGAAATACCTATACAAACTTGTTCCTACATAGCAACTTGCAACTTTGAATGAGAATGTGCTTGCTTACATCAACGTGCTATATGTTCTGAATGCCCGAATTGGGAATATGTGTCAAAACTTTGTTAGGAATTATGTGATCCTTACTAGCTGAATGTAAGTGAGATGGAGCATGAAGTTATTTCTAGGAGTTGGAGTCATACAACGTTTAGCTCAGTTCTGGGCATCTTTGAAATACCTATACAAACTTGTTCCTACATAGTAACTTGCAACTTTGAATGAGAATGTGCTTGCTTACAACAATGTGCTATATGTTCTGAATGCCCGAATTGGGAATATGTGTGAAATCTTTGTTAGGAATTATGTGATCCTTACTAGCTGGATGTAAGTGAGATGGGGCATGAAATTATGTCTAGGAGTTGGACACATACCAAGTTTAGCTCAGTTCTGGGCATCTTTGAAATACCTATACAAACTTGTTCCTACGTAGTAACTTGCATCTTTGAATGAGAATGTGCTTGCTTACAGCAACGTGCTATATGTTCTGAATGCCCAATTTGGGAATCTGTGTCAAAACTTTGTTAGGAATTATGTGATCCTTACTAGCTGGAAGTAAGGGAGATGGGGCATGAAGTTATTTCTAGGAGATGGAGACATACCAAGTTTAGCTCAGTTCTGGGCATCTTTGAAATACCTATACAAACTTGTTCCTACATAGTAACTTGCATCTTTGAATGAGAATGTGATTGCTTACAGCAACGTGCTATATGTTCTGAATGCCCGAATTGGGAATCTGTGTCAAAACTTTGTTATGAATTATGTGATCCTTACTAGCTGGAAGTAAGGGAGATGGGGCATGAAGTTATTTCTAGGAGTTGGAGACATACCACGTTTAGCTCAGTTCTGGGCATCTTTGAAATACCTATACAAACTTGTTCCTACATAGTAACTTGCATCTTTGAATGAGAATGTGCTTGCTTACAGCAACGTGCTATATGTTCTGAATGCCCGAATTGGGAATCTGTGTCAAAACTTTGTTAGGAATTATGTGATCCTTACTAGCTGGAAGTAAGGGAGTTGGGGCATGAAGGTATTTCTAGGAGTTGGACACATACCAAGTTTAGCACAGTTCTGGGCATCTTTGAAATACCTATACAAACTTGTTCCTACATAGTAACTTGCAACTTTGAAAGAGAATGTGCTTGCTTACAGCAACGTGCTATATGCTCTGAATGCCCGAATTGGGAATCTGTGTCAAAACTTTGTTAGGAATTATGTGATCCTTACTAGCTGGAAGTAAGTGAGATGGGGCATGAAGTTATTTCTAGGAGTTGGAGACATACAACGTTTAGCTCAGTTCTGGGCATCTTTGAAATACCTATACAAACTTGTTCCTACATAGTAACTTGCAACTTTGAATGAGAATGTGCTTGCTTACAGCAACGTGCTATATGTTCTGAATGCCCGAATAGGGATCTGTGTCAAAATTTGGTTAGAAATTATGTGATCCTTACTAAATGGAAGTAAGGGAGTTGGGGCATGAAGGTATTTCTAGCAGTTGGAGACATACCAAGTTTAGCTCAGTTCTGGGCATCTTTGAAATACCTATACAAACTTGTTCCTACATAGTAACTTGCAACTTTGAATGAGAATGTGCTTGCTTACAGCAACGTGCTATATGTTCTGAATGCCCGAATTGGGAATCTGTGTCAAAACTTTGTTAGGAATTATGTGATCCTTACTAGCTGAAAGTAAGGGAGATGGGGAATGAAGTTATTTCTAGGAGTTGGAGACATACCAAGTTTAGCTCAGTTCTGGGCATCTTTGAAATACCTATACAAACTTGTTCCTACATAGCAACTTGCATCTTTGAATGAGAATGTGCTTGCTTAAAGCAACGTGCTATATGTTCTGAATGCCCGAATTGGGAATATGTGTGAAATCTTTGTTAGGAATTATGTGATCCTTACTAGCTGGAAGTAAGGGAGATGGGGCATGAAGTTATTTCTAGTAGTTGGAGACATACCAAGTTTAGCTCAGTTCTGGGCATCTTTGAAATGCCTATACAAACTTGTTCCTACATAGTAACTTGCATCTTTTAATGAAAATGTGCTTGCTTACAGCAACGTGCTATATGCTCTGAATGCCCGAAAAGGGAATCTGTGTCAAAACTTTGTTAGGAATTATGTGATCCTTACTAGCTGGAAGTAAGTGAGATGGGGCATGAAGTTATTTCTAGGAGTTGGAGACATACAACGTTTAGCTCAGTTCTGGGCATCTTTGAAATACCTATACAAACTTGTTCCTACATAGTAACTTGCAACTTTGAATGAGAATGTGCTGGCTTACAGCAACGTGCTATATGTTCTGATTGCCCGAATTGGGAATCTGTGTCAAAACTTTGTTAGGAATTATGTGATCCTTACTAGCTGGAAGTAAGGGAGATGGGGCATGAAGTTATTTCTAGGAGTTGGAGACATACCACGTTTAGCTCAGTTCTGGGCATCTTTGAAATACCTATACAAACTTGTTCCTACATAGTAACTTGCATCTTTGAATGAGAATCTGCTTGCTTACAGCAATGTGCTATATGTTCTGAATGCCCGAATTGGGAATCTGTGTCAAAACTTTGTTAGGAATTATGTGATCCTTACTAGCTGGAAGTAAGTGAGATGGGGCATGAAGTTATTTCTAGGAGTTGGAGACATACCACGTTTAGCTCAGTTCTGGGCATCTTTGAAATACCTATACAAACTTGTTCCTACATAGTAACTTGCAACTTTGAATGAGAATGTGCTTGCTTACAGCAACGTGCTATATGTTCTGAATGCCCGAATTGGGAATCTGTGTCAAAACTTTGTTAGGAATTATGTGATCCTTACTAGCTGGAAGTGAGGGAGATGGGGCATGAAGTTATTTCTAGGAGTTGGAGACATACCAAGTTTAGCTCAGTTCTGGGCATCTTTGAAATACCTATACAAACTTGTTGCTACATATTAACTTGAAACTTTGAATGAGAATGTGCTTGCTTACAGCAACGTGCTATATGTTCTGAATGCCCGAATTGGGAATCTGTGTCAAAATTTGTTAGGAATTATATGATACTTACTAGCTGGAAGTAAGGGAGATGGCGCATGAAGTTATTTCTAGGAGTTGGACACATACCAAGTTTAGCTCAGTTCTGGGCATCTTTGAAATACCTATACAAACTTGTTCTTACATAGTAACTTGCATCTTTGAATGAGAATGTGCTTGCTTACAGCAACGTGCTATATGTTCTGAATGCCCGAATTGGGAATATGTGTCAAAACTTTGTTAGGAATTATGTGATCCTTACTAGATGGAAGTAAGGGAGTTGGGGCATGAATTTATTTCTAGGAGTTGAACACATACCAAGTTTAGCACAGTTCTGGGCATCTTTGAAATACCTATACAAACTTGTTCCTACCTAGTAACTTGCAAATTTGAATGAGAATGTGCTTGCTTACTGCAACGTGCTATATGTTCTGAATGCCCGAATTGGGAATCTGTGTCAAAATTTGTTAGGAATTATGTGATCCTTACTAGCTGGAAGTAAGGGAGTTGGGGCATGAAGGTATTTCTAGGAGTTGGACACAAACCAAGTTTAGCACAGTTCTGGGATCTTAGAAATACCTATACAAACTTGTTCCTACATAGTAACTTGCAACTTTGAATGAGAATGTGCTTGCTTACAGCAACGTGCTATATGCTCTGAATGCCCGAAAAGGGAATCTGTGTGAAACTTTATTAGGAATTATGTGATCCTTACTAGCTGGAAGTAAGGGAGATGGGGCATGAAGTTATTTCTAGGAGTTGGACACATACCAAGTTTAGCTCAGTTCTGGGCATCTTTGAAATACCTATACAAACTTGTTCCTACATAGTAACTTGCAACTTTGAATGAGAATGTGCTTGCTTACAGCAACGTGCTATATGCTCTGAATGCCCGAAAAGGGAATCTGTGTCAAAACTTTGTTAGGAATTATGTGATCCTTACTAGCTGGAAGTAAGTGAGATGGGGCATGAAGTTATTTCTAGGAGTTGGACACATACCAAGTTTAGCTCAGTTCTGGGCATCTTTGAAATACCTATCCAAAATTGTTCCTACATAGTAACTTGCAACTTTGAATGAGAATGTGCTTGCTTACATCTACGTGCTATATGTTGTGAATGCCCGAATTGGGAATCTGTGTCAAAACTTTGTTAGGAATTATGTGATCCTTACTAGCTGAATGTAAGTGAGATGGAGCATGAAGTTATTTCTAGGAGTTGGAGTCATACAACGTTTAGCTCAGTTCTGGGCATCTTTGAAATACCTATACAAACTTGTTCCTACATAGTAACTTGCAACTTTGAATGAGAATGTGCTTGCTTACAGCAACGTGCTATATGTTCTGAATGCCCGAATAGGGAATCTGTGTCAAAACTTTGTTAGAAATTATGTGATCCTTACTAGATGGAAGTAAGGGAGTTGGGGCATGAAGGTATTTCTAGGAGTTGGACACATACCAAGTTTAGCACAGTTCTGGGCATCTTTGAAATACCTATACAAACTTGTTCCTACATAGTAACTTGCAACTTTGAATGAGAATGTGCTTGCTTACAGCAACGTGCTATATGATCTGAATGCCCGAATAGGGAATCTGTGTCAAAATTTTGTTAGAAATTATGTGATCCTTAGTAAATGGAAGTAAGGGAGTTGGGGCATGAAGGTATTTCTAGCAGTTGGAGACATACCAAGTTTAGCTCAGTTCTGGGCATCTTTGAAATACCTATACAAACTTGTTCCTACATAGTAACTTGCAACTTTGAATGAGAATGTGCTTGCTTACAACAACGTGCTATATGTTCTGAATGCCCGAATTGGGAATATGTGTGAAATCTTTGTTAGGAATTATGTGATCCTTACTAGCTGGATGTAAGGGAGATGGGGCATGAAGTTATTTCTAGGAGTTGGACACATACCAAGTTTAGCTCAGTTCTGGGCATCTTTGAAATACCTATACAAACTTGTTCCTACATAGTAACTTGCATCTTTGAATGAGAATCTGCTTGCTTACAGCAACGTGCTATATGTTCTGAATGCCCGAATTGGGAATCTGTGTCAAAACTTTGTTAGGAATTATGTGATCCTTACTAGCTGGAAGTAAGTGAGATGGGGCATGAAGTTATTTCTAGGAGTTGGAGACATACCACGTTTAGCTCAGTTCTGGGCATCTTTGAAATACCTATACAAACTTGTTCCTACATAGTAACTTGCAACTTTGAATGAGAATGTGCTTGCTTACAGCAACGTGCTATATGTTCTGAATGCCCGAATTGGGAATATGTGTCAAAACTTTGTTAGGAATTATGTGATCCTTACTAGCTGAATGTAAGTGAGATGGAGCATGAAGTTATTTCTAGGAGTTGGAGTCATACAACGTTTAGCTCAGTTCTGGGCATCTTTGAAATACCTATACAAACTTGTTCCTACATAGTAACTTGCAACTTTGAATGAGAATGTGCTTGCTTACAGCAACGTGCTATATGTTCTGAATGCCCGAATAGGGAATCTGTGTCAAAACTTTGTTAGAAATTATGTGATCCTTACTAGATGGAAGTAAGGGAGTTGGGGCATGAAGGTATTTCTAGGAGTTGGACACATACCAAGTTTAGCACAGTTCTGGGCATCTTTGAAATACCTATACAAACTTGTTCCTACATAGTAACTTGCAACTTTGAATGAGAATGTGCTTGCTTACAGCAACGTGCTATATGATCTGAATGCCCGAATAGGGAATCTGTGTCAAAATTTTGTTAGAAATTATGTGATCCTTAGTAAATGGAAGTAAGGGAGTTGGGGCATGAAGGTATTTCTAGCAGTTGGAGACATACCAAGTTTAGCTCAGTTCTGGGCATCTTTGAAATACCTATACAAACTTGTTCCTACATAGTAACTTGCAACTTTGAATGAGAATGTGCTTGCTTACAACAACGTGCTATATGTTCTGAATGCCCGAATTGGGAATATGTGTGAAATCTTTGTTAGGAATTATGTGATCCTTACTAGCTGGATGTAAGGGAGATGGGGCATGAAGTTATTTCTAGGAGTTGGACACATACCAAGTTTTCCTCAGTTCTGGGCATCTTTGAAATACCTATACAAACTTGTTCCTACGTAGTAACTTGCATCTTTGAATGAGAATGTGCTTGCTTACAGCAACGTGCTATATGTTCTGAATGCCCGAATTGGGAATCTGTGTCAAAACTTTGTTAGGAATTATGTGATCCTTACTAGCTGGAAGTAAGGGAGATGGGGCATGAAGTTATTTCTAGGAGTTGGACACATACCAAGTTTAGCTCAGTTCTGGGCATCTTTGAAATACCTATACAAACTTGTTCCTACATAGTAACTTGCATCTTTGAATGAGAATGTGCTTGCTTACAGCAACGTGCTATATGTTCTGAATGCCCGAATTGGGAATCTGTGTCAAAACTTTGTTAGGAATTATGTGATCCTTACTAGCTAGAAGTAAGGGAGATGGGGTATGAAGTTATTTCTAGGAGTTGGAGACATACCACGTTTAGCTCAGTTCTGGGCATCTTTGAAATACCTATACAAACTTGTTCCTACATAGTAACTTGCATCTTTGAATGAGAATGTGCTTGCTTACAGCAACGTGCTATATGTTCTGAATGCCCGAATTGGGAATCTGTGTCAAAACTTTGTTAGGAATTATGTGATCCTTACTAGCTGGAAGTAAGGGAGATGGGGCATGAAGTTATTTCTAGGAGTTGGAGACATACCAAGTTTAGCTCAGTTCTGGGCATCTTTGAAATACCTATACAAACTTGTTCCTACATAGCAACTTGCATCTTTGAATGAGAATGTGCTTGCTTACAGCAACGTGCTATATGTTCTGAATGCCCGAATTGGGAATCTGTGTCAAAACTTTGTTAGGAATTATGTGATCCTTACTAGCTGGAAGTAAGGGAGATGGGGCATGAAGTTATTTCTAGGAGTTGGAGACATACCAAGTTTAGCTCAGTTCTGGGCATCTTTGAAATACCTATACAAACTTGTTCCTACATAGTAACTTGCAGCTTTTAATGAAAATGTGCTTGCTTACAGCAACGTGCTATATGCTCTGAATGCCCGAAAAGGGAATCTGTGTCAAAACTTTGTTAGGAATTATGTGATCCTTACTAGCTGGAAGTAAGTGAGATGGGACATGAAGTTATTTCTAGGAGTTGGAGACATACACCGTTTAGCTCAGTTCTGGGCATCTTTGAAAAACCTATACAAACTTGTTCCTACATAGTAACTTGCAACTTTGAATGAGATTGTGCTTGCTTACAGCAACGTGCTATATGTTCTGAATGCCCGAATTGGGAATCTGTGTCAAAACTTTGTTAGGAATTATGTGATCCTTACTAGCTGGAAGTAAGGGAGATGGGGCATGAAGTTATTTCTAGGAGTTGGAGACATACCACGTTTAGCTCAGTTCTGGGCATCTTTGAAATACCTATACAAACTTGTTCCTACATAGTAACTTGCATCTTTGAATCAGAATCTGCTTGCTTACAGCAACGTGCTATATGTTCTGAATGCCCGAATTGGGAATCTGTGTCAAAACTTTGTTAGGAATTATGTGATCCTTACTAGCTGGAAGTAAGTGAGATGGGGCATGAAGTTATTTCTAGGAGTTGGAGACATACCACGTTTAGCTCAGTTCTGGGCATCTTTGAAATACCTATACAAACTTGTTCCTACATAGTAACTTGCAACTTTGAATGAGAATGTGCTTGCTTACAGCAACGTGCTATATGTTCTGAATGCCCGAATTGGGAATCTGTGTCAAAACTTTGTTAGGAATTTTGTGATCCTTACTAGATGGAAGTAAGGGAGATGGGGCATGAAGTTATTTCTAGGAGTTGGACACATACCAAGTTTAGCTCAGTTCTGGGCATCTTTGAAATACCTATACAAACTTGTTCCTACGTAGTAACTTGCATCTTTGAATGAGAATGTGCTTGCTTACAGCAACGTGCTATATGTTCTGAATGCCCGATTTGGGAATCTGTGTCAAAACTTTGTTAGGAATTATGTGATCCTTACTAGCTGGAAGTAAGGGAGATGGGGCATGAAGTTATTTCTAGGAGTTGGAGACATACCAAGTTTAGCTCAGTTCTGGGCATCTTTGAAATACCTATACAAACTTGTTCCTACATAGTAATTTGCAACTTTGAATGAGAATGTGCTTGCTTACAGCAACGTGATATATGTTCTGAATGCCCGAATTGGGAATCTGTGTCAAAACTTTGTTAGGAATTATGTGATCCTTACTAGCTGGAAGTAAGGGAGATGGGGCATGAAGTTATTTCTAGGAGTTGGACACATACCAAGTTTAGCTCAGTTCTGGGCATCTTTGAAATACCTATACAAACTTGTTCCTACATAGTAACTTGCAACTTTGAATGAGAATGTGCTTCCTTACAGCAACGTGCTATATGTGCTGAATGCCCGAATTGGGAATCTGTGTCAAATCTTTGTTAGGAATTATGTGATCCTTCTAGCTGGAAGTAAGGGAGATGGGGCATGAAGTTATTTCTAGGAGTTGGAGACATACCACGTTTAGCTCAGTACTGGGCATCTTTGAAATACCTATACAAACTTGTTCCTACATAGTAACTTGCAACTTTGAATGAGAATGTGCTTGCTTACAGCAACGTGCTATATGTTCTGAATGCCCGATTTGGGAATCTGTGTCAAAATTTGTTAGGAATTATGTGATCCTTACTAGCTGGAAGTAAGGGAGTTGGGGCATGAAGGTATTTCTAGGAGTTGGACACATACCAAGTTTAGCAAAGTTCTGGGCATCTTTGAAATACCTATACAAACTTGTTCCTACATAGTAACTTGCAACTTTGAATGAGAATGTGCTTGCTTACAGCAACGTGCTATATGTTCTGAATGCCCGAATAGGGAATCTGTGTCAAAACTTTGTTAGAAATTATGTGATCCTTACTAGATGGAAGTAAGGGAGTTGGGGCATGAAGGTATTTCTAGGAGTTGGACACATACCAAGTTTAGCACAGTTCTGGGCATCTTTGAAATACCTATACAAACTTGTTCCTACATAGTAACTTGCAACTTTGAATGAGAATGTGCTTGCTTACAGCAACGTGCTATATGATCTGAATGCCCGAATAGGGAATCTGTGTCAAAATTTTGTTAGAAATTATGTGATCCTTAGTAAATGGAAGTAAGGGAGTTGGGGCATGAAGGTATTTCTAGCAGTTGGAGACATACCAAGTTTAGCTCAGTTCTGGGCATCTTTGAAATACCTATACAAACTTGTTCCTACATAGTAACTTGCAACTTTGAATGAGAATGTGCTTGCTTACAACAACGTGCTATATGTTCTGAATGCCCGAATTGGGAATATGTGTGAAATCTTTGTTAGGAATTATGTGATCCTTACTAGCTGGATGTAAGGGAGATGGTGCATGAAGTTATTTCTAGGAGTTGGACACATACCAAGTTTACCTCAGTTCTGGGCATCTTTGAAATACCTATACAAACTTGTTCCTACGTAGTAACTTGCATCTTTGAATGAGAATGTGCTTGCTTACAGCAACGTGCTATATGTTCTGAATGCCCAATTTGGGAATCTGTGTCAAAATTTTGTTAGGAATTATGTGATCCTTACTAGCTGGAAGTAAGGGAGATGGGGCATGAAGTTATTTCTAGGAGTTGGACACATACCAAGTTTAGCTCAGTTCTGGGAATCTTTGAAATACCTATACAAACTTGTTCCTACATAGTAACTTGCATCTTTGAATGAGAATGTGCTTGCTTACAGCAACGTGCTATATGTTCTGAATGCCCGAATTGGGAATCTGTGTCAAAACTTTGTTAGGAATTATGTGATCCTTACTAGCTGGAATTAAGGGAGATGGGGTATGAAGTTATTTCTAGGAGTTGGAGACATACCACGTTTAGCTCAGTTCTGGGCATCTTTGAAATACCTATACAAACTTGTTCCTACATAGTAACTTGCATCTTTGAATGAGAATGTGCTTGCTTACAGCAACGTGCTATAGGTTCTGAATGCCCGAATTGGGAATCTGTGTCAAAATTTGTTAGGAATTATGTGATCCTTACTAGCTGGAAGTAAGGGAGATGGGGCATGAAGTTATTTCTAGGAGTTGGAGACATACCAAGTTTAGCTCAGTTCTGGGCATCTTTGAAATACCTATACAAACTTGTTCCTACATAGTAACTTGAAACTTTGAATGAGAATGTGCTTGCTTACAGCAACGTGCTATATGTTCTGATTGCCCGAATTGGGAATCTGTGTCACAATTTGTTAGGAATAATGTGATCCTTACTAGCTGGATGTAAGGGAGTTGGGGCATGAAGGTATTTCTAGGGGTTGGACACATACCAAGTTTAGCACAGTTCTGGGCATCTTTGAAATACCTATACAAACTTGTTCCTATATAGTAACTTGCAACTTTTAAATGAGAATGTGCTTGCTTACAGCAACGTGCTATATGCTCTGAATGCCCGAATTGGGAATCTGTGTCAAAACTTTGTTAGGAATGATGTGTTCCTTACTAGCTGGAAGTAAGTGAGATGGGGCATGAAGTTATTTCTAGGAGTTGGAGACATACAACGTTTAGCTCAGTTCTGGGCATCTTTGAAATACCTATACAAACTTGTTCCTACATAGTAACTTGCAACTTTGAATGAAAATGTGCTTCCTTACAGCAACGTGCTATATGTTCTGAATGCCCGAATAGGGAATCTGTGTCAAAATTTTGTTAGAAATTATGTGATCCTTACTAAATGGAAGTAAGGGAGTTGGGGCATGAAGGTATTTCTAGCAGTTGGAGACATACCAAGTTTAGCTCAGTTCTGGGCATCTTTGAAATACCTATACAAACTTGTTCCTACATAGTAACTTGCAACGTTGAATGAGAATGTGCTTGCTTACAGCAACGTGCTATATGTTCTGAATGCCCGAATTGGGAATCTGTGTCAAAACTTTGTTAGGAATTATGTGATCCTTACTAGCTGGAAGTAAGGGAGATGGGGAATGAAGTTATTTCTAGGAGTTGGAGACATACCAAGTTTAGCTCAGTTCTGGGCATCTTTGAAATACCTATACAAACTTGTTCCTACATAGCAACTTGCATCTTTGAATGAGAATGTGCTTGCTTACAGCAACGTGCTATATGTTCTGAATGCCCGAATTGGGAATCTGTGTCAAAACTTTGTTAGGAATTATGTGATCCTTACTAGCTGGAAGTAAGGGAGATGGGGCATGAAGTTATTTCTAGGAGTTGGAGACATACCAAGTTTAGCTCAGTTCTGGGCATCTTTGAAATGCCTATACAAACTTGTTCCTACATAGTAACTTGCATCTTTTAATGAAAATGTGCTTGCTTACAGCAACGTGCTATATGCTCTGAATGCCCGAAAAGGGAATCTGTGTCAAAACTTTGTTAGGAATTATGTGATCCTTACTAGCTGGAAGTAAGTGAGATGGGACATGAAGTTATTTCTAGGAGTTGGAGACATACACCGTTTAGCTCAGTTCTGGGCATCTTTGAAATACCTATACAAACTTGTTCCTACATAGTAACTTGCAACTTTGAATGAGATTGTGCTTGCTTACAGCAACGTGCTATATGTTCTGAATGCCCGAATTGGGAATCTGTGTCAAAACTTTGTTAGGAATTATGTGATCCTTACTAGCTGGAAGTAAGGGAGATGGGGCATGAAGTTATTTCTAGGAGTTGGAGACATACCACGTTTAGCTCAGTTCTGGGCATCTTTGAAATACCTATACAAACTTGTTCCTACATAGTAACTTGCATCTTTGAATCAGAATCTGCTTGCTTACAGCAACGTGCTATATGTTCTGAATGCCCGAATTGGGAATCTGTGTCAAAACTTTGTTAGGAATTATGTGATCCTTACTAGCTGGAAGTAAGTGAGATGGGGCATGAAGTTATTTCTAGGAGTTGGAGACATACCACGTTTAGCTCAGTTCTGGGCATCTTTGAAATACCTATACAAACTTGTTCCTACATAGTAACTTGCAACTTTGAATGAGAATGTGCTTTCTTACAGCAACGTGCTATATGTTCTGAATGCCCGAATTGGGAATCTGTGTCAAAACTTTGTTAGGAATTTTGTGATCCTTACTAGATGGAAGTAAGGGAGATGGGGCATGAAGTTATTTCTAGGAGTTGGACACATACCAAGTTTAGCTCAGTTCTGGGCATCTTTGAAATACCTATACAAACTTGTTCCTACGTAGTAACTTGCATCTTTGAATGAGAATGTGCTTGCTTACAGCAACGTGCTATATGTTCTGAATGCCCGATTTGGGAATCTGTGTCAAAACTTTGTTAGGAACTATGTGATCCTTACTAGCTGGAAGTAAGGGAGATGGGGCATGAAGTTATTTCTAGGAGTTGGAGACATACCAAGTTTAGCTCAGTTCTGGGCATCTTTGAAATACCTATACAAACTTGTTCCTACATAGTAATTTGCAACTTTGAATGAGAATGTGCTTGCTTACAGCAACGTGATATATGTTCTGAATGCCCGAATTGGGAATCTGTGTCAAAACTTTGTTAGGAATTATGTGATCCTTACTAGCTGGAAGTAAGGGAGATGGGGCATGAAGTTATTTCTAGGAGTTGGACACATACCAAGTTTAGCTCAGTTCTGGGCATCTTTGAAATACCTATACAAACTTGTTCCTACATAGTAACTTGCAACTTTGAATGAGAATGTGCTTGCTTACAGCAACGTGCTATATGTTCTGAATGCCCGATTTGGGAATCTGTGTCAAAATTTGTTAGGAATTATGTGATCCTTACTAGCTGGAAGTAAGGGAGTTGGGGCATGAAGGTATTTCTAGGAGTTGGACACATACCAAGTTTAGCAAAGTTCTGGGCATCTTTGAAATACCTATACAAACTTGTTCCTACGTAGTAACTTGCAACTTTGAATGAGAATGTGCTTGCTTACAGCAACGTGCTATATGCTCTGAATGCCCGAAAAGGGAATCTGTGTCAAAACTTTGTTAGGAATTATGTGATCCTTACTAGCTGGAAGTAAGGGAGATGGGGCATGTAGTTATTTCTAGGAGTTGGAGACATACAACCTTTAGCTCAGTTCTGGGCATCTTTGAAATGCCTATACAAACTTGTTCCTACATAGTAACTTGCAACTTTGAATGAGAATGTGCTGGCTTACAGCAACGTGCTATATGTTCTGAATGCCCGAATTGGGAATCTGTGTCAAAACTTTGTTAGGAATTTTGTGATCCTTACTAGCTGGAAGTAAGGGAGATGGGGCATGAAGTTATTTCTAGGAGTTGGACACATACCAAGTTTAGCTCAGTTCTGGGCATCTTTGAAATACCTATACAAACTTGTTCCTACGTAGTAACTTGCATCTTTGAATGAGAATGTGCTTGCTTAAAGCAACGTGCTATATGTTCTGAATGCCCGATTTGGGAATCTGTGTCAAAACTTTGTTAGGAATTATGTGATCCTTACTAGCTGGAAGTAAGGGAGATGGGGCATGAAGTTATTTCTAGGAGTTGAAGACATACCAAGTTTAGCTCAGTTCTGGGCATCTTTGAAATACCTATACAAACTTGTTCCTACATAGTAACTTGCAACTTTGAATGAGAATGTGCTTGCTTACAGCAACGTGCTATATGTTCTGAATGCCCGAATTGGGAATCTGTGTCAAAACTTTGTTAGGAATTATGTGATCCTTACTAGCTGGAAGTAAGGGAGATGGGGCATGAAGTTATTTCTAGGAGTTGGACACATACCAAGTTTAGCTCAGTTCTGGGCATCTTTGAAATACCTATACAAACTTGTTCCTACATAGTAACTTGCAACTTTGAATGAGAATGTGCTTCCTTACAGCAACGTGCTATATGTGCTGAATGCCCGAATTGGGAATCTGTGTCAAATCTTTGTTAGGAATTATGTGATCCTTCTAGCTGGAAGTAAGGGAGATGGGGCATGAAGTTATTTCTAGGAGTTGTAGACATACCACGTTTAGCTCAGTTCTGGGCATCTTTGAAATACCTATACAAACTTGTTCCTACATAGTAACTTGCAACTTTGAATGAGAATGTGCTTGCTTACAGCAACGTGCTATATGCTCTGAATGCCCGATTTGGGAATCTGTGTCAAAATTTGTTAGGAATTATGTGATCCTTACTAGCTGGAAGTAAGGGAGTTGGGGCATGAAGGTATTTCTAGGAGTTGGACACATACCAAGTTTAGCACAGTTCTGGGCATCTTTGAAATACCTATACAAACTTGTTCCTACATAGTAACTTGCAACTTTGAATGAGAATG
Organism: Diceros bicornis minor; assembly: GCF_020826845.1. Classification (NCBI taxonomy): domain Eukaryota; kingdom Metazoa; phylum Chordata; class Mammalia; order Perissodactyla; family Rhinocerotidae; genus Diceros; species Diceros bicornis. The sequence goes on from NC_080767.1 coordinate 1,182,208, forward strand.
TGCTTGCTTACAGCAACGTGCTATATGCTCTGAATGCCCGAAAAGGGAATCTGTGTCAAAACTTTGTTAGGAATTATGTGATCCTTACTAGCTGGAAGTAAGGGAGATGGGGCATGAAGTTATTTCTAGGAGTTGGAGACATACAAACTTTAGCTCAGTTCTGGGCATCTTTGAAATACCTGTTCAAACTTGTTCCTACATAGTAACTTGCAACTTTGAATGAGAATGTGCTTGCTTACAGCAACGTGCTATATGTTCTGAATGCCCGAATTGGGAATCTGTGTCAAAACTTTGTTAGGAATTATGTGATCCTTACTAGCTGGAAGTAAGGGAGATGGGGCATGAAGTTATTTCTAGGAGTTGGACACATACCAAGTTTAGCACAGTTCTGGGCATCTTTGAAATACCTATACAAACTTGTTCCTACATAGTAACTTGCAACTTTGAATGAGAATGTGCTTGCTTACAGCAACGTGCTATATGCTCTGAATGCCCGAATTGGGAATCTGTGTCAAATCTTTGTTAGGAATTATGTGATCCTTACTAGCTGGAAGTAAGTGAGATGGGGCATGAAGTTATTTCTAGGAGTTGGAGACATACAACGTTTAGCTCAGTTCTGGGAATCTTTGAAATACCTATACAAACTTGTTCCTACATAGTAACTTGCAACTTTGAATGAGAATGTGCTTGCTTACAGCAACGTGCTATATGTTCTGAATGCCCGAATAGGGAATCTGTGTCAAAACTTTGTTAGAAATTATGTGATCCTTACTAAATGGAAGTAAGTGAGTTGGGGCATGAAGGTATTTCTAGCAGTTGGAGACATACCAAGTTTAGCTCAGTTCTGGGCATCTTTGAAATACCTATACAAACTTGTTCCTACATAGTAACTTGCAACTTTGAATGAGAATGTGCTTGCTTACAGCAACGTGCTATATGTTCTGAATGCCCGAATTGGGAATCTGTTTCAAAACTTTGTTAGGAATTATGTGATCCTTACTAGCTGGAAGAAAGGGAGATGGGGAATGAAGTTATTTCTAGGAGTTGGAGACATACCAAGTTTAGCTCAGTTCTGGGCATCTTTGAAATACCTATACAAACTTGTACCTACATAGCAACTTTCATATTTGAATGAGAATGTGCTTGCTTACAGCAACGTGCTATATGTTCTGAATGCCCGAATTGGGAATATGTGTGAAATCTTTGTTAAGAATTATGTGATCCTTACTAGCTGGAAGTAAGGGAGATGGGGCATGAAGTTATTTGTAGGAGTTGGACACATACCAAGTTTAGCTCAGTTCTGGGCATCTTTGAAATACCTATACAAACTTGTTCCTACGTAGTAACTTGCATCTTTGAATGAGAATGTGCTTGCTTACAGCAACGTGCTATATGTTCTGAATGCCCGATTTGGGAATCTGTGTCAAAACTTTGTTAGGAATTATGTGATCCTTACTAGCTGGAAGTAAGGGAGATGGGGCATGAAGTTATTTCTAGGAGTTGGAGACATACCAAGTTTAGCTCAGTTCTGGGCATCTTTGAAATGCCTATACAAACTTGTTCCTACATAGTAACTTGCAACTTTTAATGAGAATGTGCTTGCTTACAGCAACGTGCTATATGTTCTGAATGCCCGAATTGGGAATCTGTGTCAAAATTTGTTAGGAATTATGTGATCCTTACTAGCTGGAAGTAAGGGAGTTGGGGCATGAAGGTATTTCTAGGAGTTGGACACATATCAAGTTTAGCACAGTTCTGGGCATCTTTGAAATACCTATACAAACTTGTTCCTACATAGTAACTTGCAACTTTGAATGAGAATGTGCTTGCTTACAGCAACGTGCTATATGCTCTGAATGCACGAAAATGGAAACTGTGTCAAAACTTTGTTAGGAATTATGTGATCCTTACTAGCTGGAAGTAAGTGAGATGGGGCATGAAGTTATTTCTAGGAGTTGGATACATACAACGTTTAGCTCAGTTCTGGGCATCTTTGAAATACCTATACAAACTTGTTCCTACATAGTAACTTGCAACTTTGAATGAGAATGTGGTTGCTTGCAGCAACGTGCTATATGTTCTGAATGCCCGAATTGGGAATCTGTGTCAAAACTTTGTTAGGAATTATGTGATCCTTACTAGCTGGAAGTAAGGGAGATGGGGCATGAAGTTATTTCTAGGAGTTGGACACATACCAAGTTTAGCTCAGTTCTGGGCATCTTTGAAATACCTATACAAACTTGTTCCTACATAGTAACTTGCAACTTTGAATGAGAATGTGCTTCCTTACAGCAACGTGCTATATGTTCTGAATGCCCGAATTGGGAATCTGTGTCAAATCTTTGTTAGAAATTATGTGATCCTTCTAGCTGGAAGTAAGGGAGATGGGGCATGAAGTTATTTCTAGGAGTTGGAGACATACCACGTTTAGCTCAGTTCTGGGCATCTTTGAAATACCTATACAAACTTGTTCCTACATAGTAACTTGCAACTTTGAATGAGAATGTGCTTGCTTACAGCAACGTGCTATATGTTCTGAATGCCCGATTTGGGAATCTGTGTCAAAATTTGTTAGGAATTATGTGATCCTTACTAGCTGGAAGTAAGGGAGTTGGGGCATGAAGGTATTTCTAGGAGTTGGACACATACCAAGTTTAGCACAGTTCTGGACATCTTTGAAATACCTATACAAACTTGTTCCTACATAGTAACTTGCAACTTTGAATGAGAATGTGCTTGCTTACAGCAACGTGCTATATGCTCTGAATGCCCGAAAAGGGAATCTGTGTCAAAACTTTGTTAGGAATTATGTGATCCTTACTAGCTGGAAGTAAGGGAGATGGGGCATGAAGTTATTTCTAGGAGTTGGACACATACCAAGTTTAGCTCAGTTCTGGGCATCTTTGAAATACCTATACAAACTTGTTCCTACATAGTAACTTGCAACTTTGAATGAGAATGTGCTGGCTTACAGCAACGTGCTATATGTTCTGAATGCCCGAATTGGGAATCTGTGTCAAAACTTTGTTAGGAATTTTGTGATCCTTACTAGCTGGAAGTAAGGGAGATGGGGCATGAAGTTATTTCTAGGAGTTGGACACATACCAAGTTTAGCTCAGTTCTGGGCATCTTTGAAATACCTATACAAACTTGTTCCTACGTAGTAACTTGCATCTTTGAATGAGAATGTGCTTGCTTACAGCAACGTGCTATATGTTCTGAATGCCCGATTTGGGAATCTGTGTCAAAACTTTGTTAGGAATTATGTGATCCTTACTAGCTGGAAGTAAGGGAGATGGGGCATGAAGTTATTTCTAGGAGTTGGAGACATACCAAGTTTAGCTCGGTTCTGGGCATCTTTGAAATACCTATACAAACTTGTTCCTACATAGTAACTTGCAACTTTGAATGAGAATGTGCTTGCTTACAGCAACGTGCTATATGTTCTGAATGCCCGAATTGGGAATCTGTGTCAAAACTTTGTTAGGAATTATGTGATCCTTACTAGCTGGAAGTAAGGGAGATGGGGCATGAAGTTATTTCTAGGAGTTGGACACATACCAAGTTTAGCTCAGTTCTGGGCATCTTTGAAATACCTATACAAACTTGTTCCTACATAGTAACTTGCAACTTTGAATGAGAATGTGCTTGCTTACAGCAACGAGCTATATGTTCTGAATGCCCGATTTGGGAATCTGTGTCAAAATTTGTTAGGAATTATGTGATCCTTACTAGCTGGAAGTAAGGGAGTTGGGGCATGAAGGTATTTCTAGGAGTTGGACACATACCAAGTTTAGCACAGTTCTGGGCATCTTTGAAATACCTATACAAACTTGTTCCTACATAGTAACTTGCAACTTTGAATGAGAATGTGCTTGCTTACAGCAACGTGCTATATGCTCTGAATGCCCGAAAAGGGAATCTGTGTCAAAACTTTGTTAGGAATTATGTGATCCTTACTAGCTGGAAGTAAGGGAGATGGGGCATGAAGTTATTTCTAGGAGTTGGACACATACCAAGTTTAGCTCAGTTCTGGGCATCTTTAAAATACCTATACACACTTGATCCTACATAGTAACTTGCAACTTTGAATGAGAATGTGCTTGCTTACAGCAACGTGGTATATGTTCTGAATGCCCGAATTGGGAATCTGTGTCAAAACTTTGTTAGGAATTATGTGATCCTTACTAGCTGGAAGTAAGGGAGATGGGGAATGAAGTTATTTCTAGGAGTTGGAGACATACCAAGTTTAGCTCAGTTCTGGGCATCTTTGAAATACCTATACAAACTTGTTCCTACATAGTAACTTGCAACTTTGAATGAGAATGTGCTTCCTTACAGCAACGTGCTATATGTGCTGAATGCCCGAATTGGGAATCTGTGTCAAATCTTTGTTAGGAATTATGTGATCCTTCTAGCTGGAAGTAAGGGAGATGGGGCATGAAGTTATTTCTAGGAGTTGGAGACATACCACGTTTAGCTCAGTTCTGGGCATCTTTGAAATACCTATACAAACTTGTTCCTACATAGTAACTTGCAACTTTGAATGAGAATGTGCTTGCTTACAGCAACGTGCTATATGTTCTGAATGCCCGATTTGGGAATCTGTGTCAAAATTTGTTAGGAATTATGTGATCCTTACTAGCTGGAAGTAAGGGAGTTGGGGCATGAAGGTATTTCTAGGAGTTGGACACATACCAAGTTTAGCACAGTTCTGGGCATCTTTGAAATACCTATACAAACTTGTTCCTACATAGTAACTTGCAACTTTGAATGAGAATGTGCTTGCTTACAGCAACGTGCTATATGCTCTGAATGCCCGAAAAGGGAATCTGTGTCAAAACTTTGTTAGGAATTATGTGATCCTTACTAGCTGGAAGTAAGGGAGATGGGGCATGAAGTTATTTCTAGGAGTTGTAGACATACAACCTTTAGCTAAGTTCTGGGCATCTTTGAAATACCTATACAAACTTGATCCTACATAGTAACTTGCAACTTTGAATGAGAATGTGCTTGCTTACAGCAACGTGCTATATGTTCTGAATGCCCGAATTGGGAATCTGTGTCAAAACTTTGTTAGGAATTATGTGATCCTTACTAGCTGGAAGTAAGGGAGATGGGGCATGAAGTTATTTCTAGGAGTTGGACACATACCAAGTTTAGCTCAGTTCTGGGCATCTTTGAAATACCTATAGAAACTTGTTCCTACGTAGTAACTTGCATCTTTGAATGAGAATGTGCTTGCTTACAGCAACGTGCTATATGTTCTGAATGCCCGAATTGGGAATCTGTGTCAAAACTTTGTTAGGAATTATGTGATCCTTACTAGCTGGAAGTAAGGGAGATGGGGCATGAAGTTATTTCTAGGAGCTGGAGACATACCAAGTTTAGCTCAGTTCTGGGCATCTTTGAAATACCTATACAAACTTGTTCCTACATAGTAACTTGCAACTTTGAATGAGAATGTGCTTGCTTGCAGCAACGTGCTATATGTTCTGAATGCCCGAATTGGGAATCTGTGTCAAAACTTTGTTAGGAATTATGTGATCCTTACTAGCTGGAAGTAAGGGAGATGGGGCATGAAGTTATTTCTAGGAGTTGGACACATACCAAGTTGAGCTCAGTTCTGGGCATCTTTGAAATACCTATACAAACTTGTTCCTGCATAGTACCTTGCATCTTTGAATGAGAATGTGCTTGCTTACAGCAACGTGCTGTATTTTCTGAATGCCCGAATTGGGAATCTGTGTCAAAACTTTGTTAGGAATTATGTGATCCTTACTAGCTGGAAGTAAGGGAGATGGGGCATGAAGTTATTTCTAGGAGTTTGAGACATACAATGTTTAGCTCAGTTCTGGGCATCTTTGAAATACCGATACAAACTTGTTCCTACATAGTAACTTGCAACTTTGAATGAGAATGTGCTTGCTTACAGCAACGTGCTATATGCTCTGAATGCCCGAAAAGGGAATCTGTGTCAAAACTTTGTTAGGAATTATGTGATCCTTACTAGCTGGAAGTAAGGGAGATGGGGCATGAAGTTATTTCTAGGAGTTGTAGACATACAACCTTTAGCTAAGTTCTGGGCATCTTTGAAATACCTATACAAACTTGATCCTACATAGTAACTTGCAACTTTGAATGAGAATGTGCTTGCTTACAGCAACGTGCTATATGTTCTGAATGCCCGAATTGGGAATCTGTGTCAAAACTTTGTTAGGAATTATGTGATCCTTACTAGCTGGAAGTAAGGGAGATGGGGCATGAAGTTATTTCTAGGAGTTGGACACATACCAAGTTTAGCTCAGTTCTGGGCATCTTTGAAATACCTATAGAAACTTGTTCCTACGTAGTAACTTGCATCTTTGAATGAGAATGTGCTTGCTTACAGCAACGTGCTATATGTTCTGAATGCCCGAATTGGGAATCTGTGTCAAAACTTTGTTAGGAATTATGTGATCCTTACTAGCTGGAAGTAAGGGAGATGGGGCATGAAGTTATTTCTAGGAGCTGGAGACATACCAAGTTTAGCTCAGTTCTGGGCATCTTTGAAATACCTATACAAACTTGTTCCTACATAGTAACTTGCAACTTTGAATGAGAATGTGCTTGCTTGCAGCAACGTGCTATATGTTCTGAATGCCCGAATTGGGAATCTGTGTCAAAACTTTGTTAGGAATTATGTGATCCTTACTAGCTGGAAGTAAGGGAGATGGGGCATGAAGTTATTTCTAGGAGTTGGACACATACCAAGTTGAGCTCAGTTCTGGGCATCTTTGAAATACCTATACAAACTTGTTCCTGCATAGTACCTTGCATCTTTGAATGAGAATGTGCTTGCTTACAGCAACGTGCTGTATTTTCTGAATGCCCGAATTGGGAATCTGTGTCAAAACTTTGTTAGGAATTATGTGATCCTTACTAGCTGGAAGTAAGGGAGATGGGGCATGAAGTTATTTCTAGGAGTTTGAGACATACAATGTTTAGCTCAGTTCTGGGCATCTTTGAAATACCTATACAAACTTGTTCCTACATAGTAACTTACAACTTTGAATGAGAATGTGCTTGCTTACAGCAACGTGCTATATGTTCTGAATGCCCGAATTGGGAATCTGTGTCAAAACTTTGTTAGGAATTATGTGATCCTTACTAGCTGGAAGTAAGGGAGATGGGGCATGAAGTTATTTCTAGGAGTTGGACACATACCAAGTTTAGCTCAGTTCTGGGCATCTTTAAAATACCTACACAAACTTGATCCTACATAGTAACTTGCAACTTTGAATGAGAATGTGCTTGCTTACAGCAACGTGGTATATGTTCTGAATGCCCGAATTGGGAATCTGTGTCAAAACTTTGTTAGGAATTATGTGATCCTTACTAGCTGGAAGCAAGGGAGATGGGTAATGAAGTTATTTCTAGGAGTTGGAGACATACCAAGTTTAGCTCAGTTCTGGGCATCTTTGAAATACCTATACAAACTTGTTCCTACATAGTAACTTGCAACTTTGAATGAGAATGTGCTTGCTTGCAGCAACGTGCTATATGTTCTGAATGCCCGAATTGGGAATCTGTGTCAAAACTTTGTTAGGAATTATGTGATCCTTACTAGCTGTTAGTAAGGGAGATGGCGCATGAAGTTATTTCTAGGAGTTGGACACATACCAAGGTTAGCTCAGTTCTGGGCATCTTTGAAATACCTATACAAACTTGTTCCGACATAGCAACTTGCATCTTTGAATGAGAATGTGCTTGCTTACAGCAACGTGCTATATGTTCTGAATGCCCGATTTGGGAATCTGTGTCAAAACTTTGTTAGGAATTATGTGATCCTTACTAGCTGGAAGTAAGGGAGATGGGGCATGAAGTTATTTCTAGGAGTTGGAGACATACCAAGTTTAGCTCAGTTCTGGGCATCTTTCAAATACCTATACAAACTTGTTCCTACATAGTAACTTGCAACTTTGAATGAGAATGTGCTTGCTTACAGCAACGTGCTATATGTTCTGAATGCCCGAATTGGGAATCTGTGTCAAAACTTTGTTAGGAATTATGTGATCCTTACTAGCTGGAAGTAAGGGAGATGGGGCATGAAGTTATTTCTAGGAGTTGGACACATACCAAGTTTAGCTCAGTTCTGGGCATCTTTGAAATACCTATACAAACTTGTTCCTACATAGTAACTTGCAACTTTGAATGAGAATGTGCTTCCTTACAGCAACGTGCTATATGTGCTGAATGCCCGAATTGGGAATCTGTGTCAAATCTTTGTTAGAAATTATGTGATCCTTCTAGCTGGAAGTAAGGGAGATGGGGCATGAAGTTATTTCTAGGAGTTGGAGACATACCACGTTTAGCTCAGTTCTGGGCATCTTTGAAATACCTATACAAACTTGTTCCTACATAGTAACTTGCAACTTTGAATGAGAATGTGCTTGCTACAGCAACGTGCTATATGTTCTGAATGCCCGATTTGGGAATCTGTGTCAAAATTTGTTAGGAATTATGTGATCCTTACTAGCTGGAAGTAAGGGAGTTGGGGCATGAAGGTATTTCTAGGAGTTGGACACATACCAAGTTTAGCACAGTTTTGGGCATCTTTGAAATACCTATACAAACTTGTTCCTACATAGTAACTTGCAACTTTGAATGAGAATGTGCTTGCTTACAGCAACGTGCTATATGCTCTGAATGCCCGAAAAGGGAATCTGTGTCAAAACTTTGTTAGGAATTATGTGATCCTTACTAGCTGGAAGTAAGTGAGATGGGGCATGAAGTTATTTCTAGGAGTTGGACACATACCAAGTTTAGCTCAGTTCTGGGCATCTTTGAAATACCTATACAAATTTGTTCCTACATAGTAACTTGCAACTTTGAATGAGAATGTGCTGGCTTACAGCAACGTGCTATATGTTCTGAATGCCCGAATTGGGAATCTGTGTCAAAACTTTGTTAGGAATTTTGTGATCCTTACTAGCTGGAAGTAAGGGAGATGGGGCATGAAGTTATTTCTAGGAGTTGAACACATACCAAGTTTAGCTCAGTTCTGGGCATCTTTGAAATACCTATACAAACTTGTTCCTACGTAGTAACTTGCATCTTTGAATGAGAATGTGCTTGCTTACAGCAACGTGCTATATGTTCTGAATGCCCGATTTGGGAATCTGTGTCAAAACTTTGTTAGGAATTATGTGATCCTTACTAGCTGGAAGTAAGGGAGATGGGGCATGAAGTTATTTCTAGGAGTTGGAGACATACCAAGTTTAGCTCAGTTCTGGGCATCTTTGAAATACCTATACAAACTTGTTCCTACATAGTAACTTGCAACTTTGAATGAGAATGTGCTTGCTTACAGCAACGTGCTATATGTTCTGAATGCCCGAATTGGGAATCTGTGTCAAAACTTTGTTAGGAATTATGTGATCCTTACTAGCTGGAAGTAACGGAGATGGGGCATGAAGTTATTTCTAGGAGTTGGACACATACCAAGTTTAGCTCAGTTCTGGGCATCTTTGAAATACCTATAGAAACTTGTTCCTACGTAGTAACTTGCATCTTGGAATGAGAATGTGCTTGCTTACAGCAACGTGCTATATGTTCTGAATGCCCGAATTGGGAATCTGTGTCAAAACTTTGTTAGGAATTATGTGATCCTTACTAGCTGGAAGTAAGGGAGATGGTTCATGATGTTATTTCTAGGAGTTGGAGACATACCAAGTTTAGCTCAGTTCTGGGCATCTTTGAAATACCTATACAAACTTGTTCCTACATAGTAACTTGCAACTTTGAATGAGAATGTGCTTGCTTGCAGCAACGTGCTATATGTTCTGAATGCCCGAATTGGGAATCTGTGTCAAATCTTTGTTAGGAATTATGTGATCCTTACTAGCTGGAAGTAAGTGAGATGGGGCATGAAGTTATTTCTAGGAGTTTGAGACATACAACGTTTAGCTCAGTTCGGGGCATCTTTTAAATACCTATACAAACTTGTTCCTACATAGTAACTTGCAACTTTGAATGAGAATGTGCTTGCTTACAGCAACGTGCTATATGTTCTGAATGCCCGAATTGGGAATCTGTGTCAAAACTTTGTTAGGAATTATGTGATCCTTACTAGCTGGAAGTAAGGGAGATGGGGAATGAAGTTATTTCTAGGAGTTGGAGACATACCACGTTTAGCTCAGTTCTGGGCATCTTTGAAATACCTATAAAACTTGTTCCTACATAGTAACTTGAACTTTGAATGAGAATGTGCTTCCTTACAGCAACGTGCTATATGTGCTGAATGCCCGAATTGGGAATCTGTGTCAAATTTTGTTAGGAATTATGTGATCGTTACTAGCTGGAAGTAAGGGAGTTGGGGCATGAAGGTATTTCTAGGAGTTGGACACCTACCAAGTTTAGCACAGTTCTGGGCATCTTTGAAATACCTATACAAACTTGTTCCTATATAGTAACTTGCAACTTTGAATGAGAATGTGCTTGCTTACAGCAACGTGCTATATGCTCTGAATGCCCGAATTGGGAATCTGTGTCAAAACTTTGTTAGGAATTATGTGATCCTTTCTAGCTGGAAGTAAGGGAGATGGGGCATGAAGTTATTTCTAGGAGTTGGAGACATACAACGTTTAGTTCAGTTCTGGGCATCTTTGAAATACCTATACAAACTTGTTCCTACATAGTAACTTGCAACTTTGAATGAGAATGTGCTTGCTTACTGCAACGTGCTATATGTTCTGAATGCCCGAATTGGGAATCTGTGTCAAAATTTGTTAGGAATTATGTGATCCTTACTAGCTGGAAGTAAGGGAGTTGGGGCATGAAGGTATTTCTAGGAGTTGGAGACATACCAAGTTTAGCTCAGTTCTGGGCATCTTTGAAATACCTATACAAACTTGTTCCTGCATAGTAACTTGCATCTTTGAATGAGAATGTGCTTGCTTACAGCAACGTGCTGTATGTTCTGAATCCCCGAATTGGGAATATGTGTCAAAACTTTGTTAGGAATTATGTGATCCTTACTAGCTGGAAGTAAGGGAGTTGGGGCATGAAGGTATTTCTAGGAGTTGGACACAAACCAAGTTTAGCACAGTTCTGGGCATCTTAGAAATACCTATACAAACTTGTTCCTACATAGTAACTTGCAACTTTGAATGAGAATGTGCTTGCTTACAGCAACGTTCTATATGCTCTGAATGCCCGAAAAGGGAATCTGTGTCAAAATTTGTTAGGAATTATGTGATCCTTATTAGCTGGAAGTAAGTGAGATGGGGCATGAAGTTATTTCTAGGAGTTGGAGACATACAACGTTTAGCTCAGTTCTGGGCATCTTTGAAATACCTATACAAACTTGTTCCTACATAGTACCTTGCAACTTTGAATGAGAATGTGCTTGCTTACAGCAACGTGCTCTATGTTCTGAATGCCCGAATTGGGAATCTGTGTCAAAACTTTGTTAGGAATTATGTGATCCTTACTAGCTGGAAGTAAGGGAGATGGGGCATGAAGTTATTTCTAGGAGTTGGAGACATACAACGTTTAGCTCAGTTCTGGGCATCTTTGAAATACCTATACAAACTTGTTCCTACATAGTAACTTGCAACTTTGAATGAGAATGTGCTTGCTTACAGCAACGTGCTATATGTTCTGAATGCCCGAATTGGGAATCTGTGTCAAAATTTTTTAGGAATTATGTGATCCTTACTAGCTGGAAGTAAGGGAGATGGGGCATGAAGTTATTTCTAGGAGTTGGACACATACCAAGTTTAGCTCAGTTTTGGGCATCTTGGAAATACCTATAGAAACTTGTTCCTACGTAGTAACTTGCATCTTTGAATGAGAATGTGCTTGCTTACAGTAACGTGCTATATGTTCTGAATGCCCGAATTGGGAATCTGTGTCAAAACTTTGTTAGGAATTATGTGATCCTTACTAGCTGGAAGTAAGGGAGATGGGGCATGAAGATATTTCTAGGAGTTGGAGACATACCAAGTTTAGCTCAGTTCTGGGCATCTTTGAAATACCTATACAAACTTGTTCCTACATAGTAACTTGCAACTTTGAATGAGAATGTGCTTGCTTGCAGCAACGTGCTATATGTTCTGAATGCCCGAATTGGGAATCTGTGTCAAAACTTTGTTAGGAATTATGTGATCCTTACTAGCTGGAAGTAAGGGACATGGGGCATGAAGTTATTTCTAGGAGTTGGACACATACCAAGTTTAACTCAGTTCTGGGCATCTTTGAAATACCTACACAAACTTCTTCCTGCATAGTAACTTGCATCTTTGAATGAGAATGTGCTTGCTTACAGCAACGTGCTGTATGTTCTGAATGCCCTAATTGGGAATCTGTGTCAAAACTTTGTTAGGAATTATGTGATCCTTACTAGCTGGAAGTAAGGGAGTTGGGGCATGAAGGTATTTCTAGGAGTTGGACACAAACCAAGTTTAGCACAGTTCTGGGCATCTTAGAAATACTTATACAAAATTGTTCCTACATAATAACTTGCAACTTTGAATGAGAATGTGCTTGCTTACAGCAACGTTCTATATGCTCTGAATGCCCGAAAAGGGAATCTGTGTCAAAATTTGTTAGGAATTATGTGATCCTTATTAGCTGGAAGTAAGTGAGATGGGGCATGAAGTTATTTCTAGGAGTTGGAGACATACAACGTTTAGCTCAGTTCTGGGCATCTTTGAAATACCTATACAAACTTGTTCCTACATAGTAACTTGCAACTTTGAATGAGAATGTGCTTGCTTACAGCAACGTGCTCTATGTTCTGAATGCCCGAATTGGGAATCTGTGTCAAAACTTTGTTAGGAATTATGTGATCCTTACTAGCTGGAAGTAAGTGAGATGGGGCATGAAGTTATTTCTAGGAGTTGGAGACATACAACGTTTAGCTCAGTTCTGGGCATCTTTGAAATACCTATACAAACTTGTTCCTACATAGTAACTTGCAACTTTGAATGAGAATGTGCATGCTTACAGCAACGTGCTATATGTTCTGAATGCCCGAATTGGGAATCTGTGTCAAAATTTGTTAGGAATTATGTGATCCTTACTAGCTGGAAGTAAGGGAGTTGGGGCATGAAGGTATTTCTAGGAGTTGGACACATACCAAGTTTAGCTCAGTTCTGGGCATCTTTGAAATACCTATACAAACTTGTTCCTACATAGTAACTTGCAACTTTGCATGAGAATGTGCTTGCTTACAGCAACGTGCTATATGTTCTGAATGCCCGAATTGGGAATCTGTGTCAAAATTTGTTAGGAATTATGTGATCCTTACTAGCTGGAAGTAAGGGAGTTGGGGCTTGAAGGTATTTCTAGGAGTTGGAGACATACCAAGTTTAGCTCAGTTCTGGGCATCTTTGAAATACCTATACAAACTTGTTCCTACATAGTAACTTGCAACTTTGAATGAGAATCCTCTTGCTTACAGCAACGTGCTATATGTTCAGAATGCCCGAATTGGGAATCTGTGTCAAAATTTGTTAGGAATTATGTGATCCTTACTAGCTGGAAGTAAGGGAGATGGGGCATGAAGTTATTTCTAGGAGTTGGAGACATACCAAGTTTAGCTCAGTTCTGGGCATCTTTGATATACCTATACAAACTTGTTCCTACATAGTAACTTGCAACTTTGAATGAGAAGGTGCTTGCTTACAGCAACGTGCTATGTGTTCTGAATGCCCGAATAGGGAATCTGTGTCAAAACTTTGTTAGGAATTATGTGATCCTTACTAGCTGGAAGTAAGTGAGATGGGGCATGAAATTATTTCTAGGAGTTGGACACATACCAAGTTTAGCTCAGTTCTGGGCATCTTTGAAATACCTATACAAACTAGTTTCTACATAGTAACTTGCAACTTTGAAAGAGAATGTGCTTGCTTACAGCAACGTGCTATATGTTCTGAATGCCCTTTTGGGAATCTGTGTCAAAATTTGTTAGGAATTATGTGATCCTTACTAGCTGGAAGTAAGGGAGTTGGGGCATGAAGTTATTTCTAGGAGTTGGACACATACCAAGTTTAGCAAAGTTCTGGGCATCTTTGAAATACCTATACAAACTTGTCCCTACATAGTAACTTGCAACTTTGAATGAGAATGTGCTTGCTTAAGCAATGTGCTATATGTTCTGAATGCCCGAATTGGGAATCTGTGTCAAAACATTGTTAGGAATTATGTGATCCTTACTAGCTGGAAGTAAGTGAGATGGGGCATGAAATTATTTCTAGGAGTTGGACACATACCAAGTTTAGCTCAGATCTGGGCATATTTGAAATACCTATACAAACTTGTTCCTGCATAGTAACTTGCATCTTTGAATGAGAATGTGCTTGCTTACAGCAACGTGCTGTATGTTCTGAATGCCCGAATTGGGAATATGTGTCAAAACTTTGTTTGGAATTATGTGATCCTTACTAACTGGAAGTAAGGGAGTTGGGGCATGAAGGTATTTCTAGGAGTTGGACACAAACCAAGTTTAGCACAGTTCTGGGCATCTTAGAAATACCTATACAAACTTGTTCCTACATAGTAACTTGCAACTTTGAATGAGAATGTGCTTGCTTACAGCAACGTGCTATATGTTCTGAATGCCCGAATTGGGAATCTCTGTCAAAACTTTGTTAGGAATTATGTGATCCTTACTAGCTGGAAGTAAGGGAGTTGGGGCATGAAGGTATTTCTAGGAGTTGGACACATAGCAAGTTTAGCTCAGTTCTGGGCATCTTTGAAATACCTATGCAAACTTGTTCCTACATAGTAACTTGCAACTTTGAATGAGAATGTGCTTGCTTGCAGCAACGTGCTATATGTTCTGAATGCCCGAATTGGGAATCTGTGTCAAAACTTTGTTAGGAATTATGTGATCCTTACTAGCTGGAAGTAAGGGAGATGGGGCATGAAGTTATTTCTAGGAGTTGGACACATACCAAGTTTAGCTCAGTTCTGGGCATCTTTGAAATACCTATACAAACTTGTTCCTGCATAGTAACTTGCATCTTTGAATGAGAATGTGCTTGCTTACAGCAACGTGCTATATGTTCTGAATGCCCGAATTGGGAATATGTGTCAAAACTTTGTTAGGAATTATGTGATCCTTACTAGCTGGAAGTAAGTGAGATGGGGCATGAAGTTATTTCTAGGAGTTGGACACATACCAAGTTTAGCACAGTTCTGGGCATCTTTGAAATACCTATACAAACTTGTTCCTACATAGTAACTTGCAACTTTGAATGAGAATGTGCTTGCTTACAGCAACGTGCTATATGTTCTGAATGCCCGAATTGGGAATCTGTGTCAAAATTTGTTAGGAATTATGTGATCCTTACTAGCTGGAAGTAAGAGACTTGGGGCATGAAGGTATTTCTAGGAGTTGGACACAAACCAAGTTTAGCACAGTTCTGGGCATCTTAGAAATACCTATACAAACTTGTTCCTACATAGTAACTTGCAACTTTGAATGAGAATGTGCTTGCTTACAGCAACGTTCTATATGCTCTGAATGCCCGAAAAGGGAATCTGTGTCAAAATTTGTTAGGAATTATGTGATCCTTATTAGCTGGAAGTAAGTGAGATGGGGCATGAAGTTATTTCTAGGAGTTGGAGACATACAACGTTTAGCTCAGTTCTGGGCATCTTTGAAATACCTATACAAACTTGTTCCTACATAGTAACTTGCAACTTTGAATGAGAATGTGCTTGCTTACAGCAACGTGCTATATGTTCTGAATGCCCGAATTGGGAATCTGTGTCAAAGCTTTGTTAGGAATTATGTGATCCTTACTAGCTGGAAGTAAGGGAGATGGGGCATGAAGTTATTTCTAGGAGTTGGACACATACCAAGTTTAGCTCAGTTCTGGGCATCTTTGAAATATCTATACTAACTTGTTCCTACATAGTAACTTGCAACTTTGAATGAGAATGTGCTTGCTTACAGCAACGTGCTATATGTTCTGAATGCCCGAATTCGGAATCTGTGTCAAAATTTTGTTAGGAATTATGTGATCCTTACTAGCTGGAAGTAAGTGAGATGGGGCATGAAGTTATTTCTAGGAGTTGGAGACATACAACGTTTAGCTTAGTTCTGGGCATCTTTGAAATACCTATACAAACTTGTTCCTACATAGTAACTTGCAACTTTGAATGAGAATGTGCTTGCTTGCAGCAACGTGCTATATGTTCTGAATGCCCGAATTGGGAATCTGTGTCAAAATTTGTTAGGAATTATGTGATCCTTACTAGCTGGAAGTAAGGGAGTTGGGGCATGAAGTTATTTCTAGGAGTTGGACACATACCAAGTTTAGCTCAGTTCTGGGCATCTTTGAAATACCTATACAAACTAGTCCCTACATAGTAACTTGCAACTTTGAATGAGAATGTGCTTGCTTATAGCAACGTGCTATATGTTCTGAATGCCCGAATTGAGAATCTGTGTCAAAACTTTGTTAGGAATTATGTGATCCTTACTAGCTGGAAGTAAGGGAGATGGGGCATGAAGTTATTTCTAGGAATTGGACACATACCAAGTTTAACTCAGTTCTGGGCATCTTTGAAATACCTATAGGAACTTGTTCCTACGTAGTAACTTGCATCTTTGAATGAGAATGTGCTTGCTTACAGCAACGTGCTATATGTTCTGAATGCCCGAATTGGGAATCTGTGTCAAAACTTTGTTAGGAATTATGTGATCCTTACTAGCTGGAAGTAAGTGAGATGGGGCATGAAGTTATTTCTAGGAGTTGGAGACATACCAAGTTTAGCTCAGTTCTGGGCATCTTTGAAATACCTATACAAACTTGTTCCTGCATAGTAACTTGCATCTTTGAATGAGAATGTGCTTGCTTACAGCAACGTGCTGTATGTTCTGAATGCCCGAATTGGGAGTATGTATCAAAACTTTGTTAGGAATTATGTGATCCTTACTAACTGGAAGTAAGAGAGTTGGGGCATGAAGGTATTTCTAGGAGTTGGACACATACCAAGTTTAGCACAGTTCTGGGCATCTTAGAAATACCTATACAAACTTGTTCCTACATAGTAACTTGCAACTTTGAATGAGAATGTGCTTGCTTACAGCAACGTGCTATATGCTCTTAATGCCCGAAAAGGGAATCTGTGTCAAAACTTTGTTAGGAATTATGTGATCCTTACTAGCTGGAAGTAAGTGAGATGGGGCAAGAAGTTATTTCTAGGAGTTGCAGACATACAACGTTTAGCTCAGTTCTGGGCATCTTTGAAATACCTATACAAACTTGGTCCTACCTAGTAACTTGCAACTTTGAATGAGAATGTGCTTGCTTACAGCAACGTGCTATATGTTCTGAATGCCCGAATTGGGAATCTATGTCAAATCTTTGTTAGGAATTATGTGATCCTTACTAGCTGGAAGTAAGGGAGATGGGGCATGAAGTTATTTCTAGGAGTTGGAGACATACCAAGTTTAGCTCAGTTCTGGGCATCTTTGAAATACCTATACAAACTTGTTCCTACATAGTAACTTGCAACTTTGAATGAGAATGTGCTTGCTTGCAGCAACGTGCTATATGTTCTGAATGCCCGAATTGGGAATCTGTGTCAAAATTTGTTAGGAATTATGTGATCCATACTAGCTGGAAGTAAGGGAGTTGGGGCATGAAGGTATTTCTAGGAGTTGGACACAAACCAAGTTTAGCACAGTTCTGGGCATCTTAGAAATACCTATACAAACTTGTTCCTACATAGTAACTTGCAACTTTGAATGAGAATGTGCTTGCTTACAGCAACGTTCTATATGCTCTGAATGCCCGAAAAGGGAATCTGTGTCAAAATTTGTTAGGAATTATGTGATCCTTATTAGCTGGAAGTAAGTGAGATGGGGCATGAACTTATTTCTAGGAGTTGGAGACATACAACTTTTAGCTCAGTTCTGGGCATCTTTGAAATACCTATACAAACTTGTTCCTACATAGTAACTTGCAACTTTGAATGAGAATGTGCTTGCTTACAGCAACGTGCTATATGTTCTGAATGCCCGAATTGGGAATCTGTGTCAAAACTTTGTTAGGAATTATGTGATCCTTACTAGCTGGAAGTAAGGGAGATGGGGCATGAAGTTATGTCTAGGAGTTGGACACATACCAAGTTTAGCTCAGTTCTGGGCATCTTTGAAATATCTATACAAACTTGTTCCTACATAGTAACTTGCAACTTTGAATGAGAATGTGCTTGCTTACAGCAACGTGCTATATGTTCTGAATGCCCGAATTCGGAATCTGTGTCAAAATTTTGTTAGGAATTATGTGATCCTTACTAGCTGGAAGTAAGTGAGATGGGGCATGAAGTTATTTCTAGGTGTTGGAGACATACAACGTTTAGCTTAGTTCTGGGCATCTTTGAAATACCTATACAAACTTGTTCCTACATAGTAACTTGCAACTTTGAATGAGAATGTGCTTGCTTACAGCAACGTGCTATATGTTCTGAATGCCCGAATTGGGAATTTGTGTCAAAATTTGTTAGGAATTATGTGATCCTTACTAGCTGGAATTAAGGGAGTTGGGGCATGAAGTTATTTCTAGGAGTTGGACACATACCAAGTTTAGCTCAGTTCTGGGCATCTTTGAAATACCTATACAAACTTGTTCCTACATAGTAACTTGCAACTTTGAATGAGAATGTGCTTGCTTACAGCAACGTGCTATATGTTCTGAATGCACGATTTGGTAATCTGTGTCAAAACTTTGTTAGGAATTATGTGATCCTTACTAGCTGGAAGTAAGTGAGATGCGGCATGAAATTATTTCTAGGAGTTGGACACATACCAAGTTTAACTCAGTTCTGGGCATCTTTGAAATACCTATACAAACTAGTCCCTACATAGTAACTTGCAACATTGAATGAGAATGTGCTTGCTTACAGCAAAGTGCTATATGTTCTTAATGCCCGAATTGGGAAACTGTGTCAAAACTTTGCTAGGAATTATGTGATCCTTACTAGCTGGAAGTAAGGGAGATGGGGCATGAAGTTATTTCTAGGAGTTGGAGACATACCACGTTTAGCTCAGTTCTGGGCATCTTAGAAATACCTATACAAACTTGTTCCTACATAGTAACTTGCAACTTTGAATGAGAATGTGCTTGCTTACAGCAACGTGCTATATGCTCTTAATGCCCGAAAAGGGAATCTGTGTCAAAACTTTGTTAGGAATTATGTGATCCTTACTAGCTGGAAGTAAGTGAGATGGGGCAAGAAGTTATTTCTAGGAGTTGGAGACATACAACGTTTAGCTCAGTACTGGGCATCTTTGAAATACCTATACAAACTTGTTCCTACATAGTAACTTGCAACTTTGAATGAGAATGTGCTTGCTTACAGCAACGTGCTATATGTTCTGAATGCCCGAATTGGGAATCTATGTCAAATCTTTGTTAGGAATTATGTGATCCTTACTAGCTGGAAGTAAGGGAGATGGGGCATGAAGTTATTTCTAGGAGTTGGAGACATACCAAGTTTAGCTCAGTTCTGGGCATCTTTGAAATACCTATACAAACTTGTTCCTACATAGTAACTTGCAACTTTGAATGAGAATGTGCTTGCTGGCAGCAACGTGCTATATGTTCTGAATGCCCGAATTGGGAATCTGTGTCAAAATTTGTTAGGAATTATGTGATCCATACTAGCTGGAAGTAAGGGAGTTGGGGCATGAAGGTATTTCTAGGAGTTGGACACAAACCAAGTTTAGCACAGTTCTGGGCATCTTAGAAATACCTATACAAACTTGTTCCTACATAGTAACTTGCAACTTTGAATGAGAATATGCTTGCTTACAGCAACGTTCTATATGCTCTGAATGCCCGAAAAGGGAATCTGTGTCAAAATTTGTTAGGAATTATGTGATCCTTATTAGCTGGAAGTAAGTGAGATGGGGCATGAACTTATTTCTAGGAGTTGGAGACATACAACGTTTAGCTCAGTTCTGGGCATCTCTGAAATACCTATACAAACTTGTTCCTACATAGTAACTTGCAACTTTGAATGAGAATGTGCTTGCTTACAGCAACGTGCTATATGTTCTGAATGCCCGAATTGGGAATCTGTGTCAAAACTTTGTTAGGAATTTTGTGATCCTTACTAGCTGGAAGTAAGGGAGATGGGGCATGAAGTTATGTCTAGGAGTTGGACACATACCAAGTTTAGCTCAGTTCTGGGCATCTTTGAAATATCTATACAAACTTGTTCCTACATAGTAACTTGCAACTTTGAATGAGAATGTGCTTGCTTACAGCAACGTGCTATATGTTCTGAATGCCCGAATTCGGAATCTGTGTCAAAATTTTGTTAGGAATTATGTGATCCTTACTAGCTGGAAGTAAGTGAGATGGGGCATGAAGTTATTTCTAGGTGTTGGAGACATACAACGTTTAGCTTAGTTCTGGGCATCTTTGAAATACCTATACAAACTTGTTCCTACATAGTAACTTGCAACTTTGAATGAGAATGTGCTTGCTTACAGCAACGTGCTATATGTTCTGAATGCCCGAATTGGGAATCTGTGTCAAAATTTGTTAGGAATTATGTGATCCTTACTAGCTGGAATTAAGGGAGTTGGGGCATGAAGTTATTTCTAGGAGTTGGACACATACCAAGTTTAGCTCAGTTCTGGGCATCTTTGAAATACCTATACAAACTTGTTCCTACATAGTAACTTGCAACTTTGAATGAGAATGTGCTTGCTTACAGCAACGTGCTATATGTTCTGAATGCCCGAATTGGGATTCTGTGTCAAAACTTTGTTAGGAATTATGTGATCCTTACTAGCCGGAAGTAAGTGAGATGCGGCATGAAATTATTTCTAGGAGTTGGACACATACCAAGTTTAGCTCAGTTCTGGGCATCTTTGAAATACCTATACAAACTAGTCCCTACATAGTAACTTGCAACATTGAATGAGAATGTGCTTGCTTACAGCAAAGTGCTATATGTTCTTAATGCCCGAATTGGGAAACTGTGTCAAAACTTTGCTAGGAATTATGTGATCCTTACTAGCTGGAAGTAAGGGAGATGGGGCATGAAGTTATTTCTAGGAGTTGGAGACATACCACGTTTAGCTCAGTTCTGGGCATCTTTGAAATACCTATACAAACTTGTTCCTACATAGTAACTTGCAACATTGAATCAGAATGTGCTTGCTTACAGCAACGTGCTATATGTTCTGAATGCCAGAATTCGGAATCTGTGTCAAAATTTTGTTAGGAATTATGTGATCCTTACTAGCTGGAAGTAAGTGAGATGGGGCATGAAGTTATTTCTAGGAGTTGGAGACATACAACGTTTAGCTCAGTTCTGGGCATCTTTGAAATACCTATACAAACTTGTTCCTACATAGTAACTTGCAACTTTGAATGAGAATGTGCTTGCTTACAGCAACGTGCTATATGTTCTGAATGCCCGAATTGGGAATCTGTGTCAAAATTTGTTAGGAATTATGTGATCCTTACTAGCTGGAAGTAAGGGAGTTGGGGCATGAAGTTATTTCTAGGAGTTGGACACATACCAAGTTTAGCTCAGTTCTGGGCATCATTGAAATACCTATACAAAC
Source organism: Diceros bicornis minor (assembly GCF_020826845.1). NCBI lineage: Eukaryota > Metazoa > Chordata > Mammalia > Perissodactyla > Rhinocerotidae > Diceros > Diceros bicornis. Next base: position 1,203,797 of record NC_080767.1, read on the forward strand.
TTGTTCCTACATAGTAACTTGCAAATTTGAATGAGAATGTGCTTGCTTACAGCAACGTGCTATATGTTCTGAATGCCCGAATTGGGAATCTGTGTCAAAACTTTGTTAGGAATTATGTGATCCTTATTAGCTGGAAGTAAGTGAGATAGGGCATGAAATTATTTCTAGGAGTTGGACACATACCAAGTTTAGCTCAGTTCTGGGCATCTTTGAAATACCTATACAAACTTGTTCCTACATAGTAACTTGCAACTTTGAATGAGAATGTGCTTGCTTACAGCAACGTGCTATATGTTCTGAATGCCCGAATTGGAAATCTGTGTCAAAACTTTGTTAGGAATTATGTGATCCTTACTAGCTGGAAGTAAGGGAGATGGGGCATGAAGTTATTTCTAGGAGTTGGACACATACCAAGTTTAGCTCAGTTCTGGGCATCTTTGAAATACCTATACAAACTTGTTCCTACATAGTAACTTACAACGTTGAATGAGAATGTGCTTGCTTACAGCAACGTGCTATATGTTCTGAATGCCCGAATTGGGAATCTGTGTCAAAACTTTGTTAGGAATTATGTGATCCTTACTAGCTGGAAGTAAGTGAGATGGGGCATGAAATTATTTCTAGGAGTTGGACACATACCAAGTTTAGCTCAGTTCTGGGCATCTTTGAAATACCTATACAAACTAGTCCCTACATAGTAACCTTCAACATTGAATGAGAATGTGCTTGCTTACAGCAACGTGCTATATGTTCTTAATGCCCGAATTGGGAATCTGTGTCAAAACTTTGTTAGGAATTATGTGATCCTTCTAGCTGTAAGTAAGGAAGATGGGGCATGAAGTTATTTCTAGGAGTTGGAGACATACCACGTTTAGCTCAGTTCTGTGCATCTTTGAAATACCTATACAAACTTGTTCCTACATAGTAACTTGCAACTTTGAATGAGAATGTGCTTGCTTACAGCAACGTGCTATATGTTCTGAATGCCCGAATTGGGTATCTGTGTCAATCTTTGTTAGGAATTATGTGATCCTTACTAGCTGGAAGTAAGGGAGTTGGGGCATGAAGGTATTTCTAGGAGTTGGACACATACCAAGTTTAGCACAGTTCTGGGAATCTTTGAAATACCTATACAAACTTGTTCCTACATAGTAACTTGCAACTTTGAATGAGAATGTGCTTGCTTACAGCAACGTGCTATATGCTCTGAATGCCCGTAAAGGGAATCTGTGTCAAAACTTTGTTAGGAATTATGTGATCCTTACTAGCTGGGTGTAAGGGAGATGGGGCATGAAGTTATTTCTAGGAGTTGGAGACATACAACGTTTAGCTCAGTTCTGGGCATCTTTGAAATACCTATACAAACTTGTTCCTACATAGTAACTTGCAACTTTGAATGAGAATGTGCTTGCTTGCAGCAACGTGCTATATGTTCTGAATGCCCGAATTGGGAATCTGTGTCAATCTTTGTTAGGAATTATGTGATCCTTACTAGCTGGAAGTAAGGGAGTTGGGGCATGAAGGTATTTCTAGGAGTTGGACACATAGCAAGTTTAGCTCAGTTCTGGACATCTTTGAAATACCTATACAAACTTGTTGCTACATAGTATCTTGCAACTTTGAATGAGAATGTGCTTGCTTGCAGCAACGTGCTATATGTTCTGAATGCCCGAATTGGGAATCTGTGTCAAAACTTTGTTAGGAATTATGTGATCCTTACTAGCTGGAAGTAACGGAGATGGGGCATGAAGTTATTTCTAGGAGTTGGAGACATACCAAGTTTAGCTCAGTTCTGGGCATCTTTGAAATACCTATACAAACTTGTTCCTACATAGTAACTTGCAACTTTGAATGAGGATGTGCTTGCTTGCAGCAACGTGCTATATGTTCTGAATGCCCGAATTGGGAATCTGTGTCAAAACTTTGTTAGGAATTATGTGATCCTTACTAGCTGGAAGTAAGGGAGATGGGGCATGAAGTTATTTCTAGGAGTTGGAGACATACCAAGTTTAGCTCAGTTCTGGGCATCTTTGAAATACCTATACAAACTTGTTCCTACATAGTAACTTGCAACTTTGAATGAGAATGTGCTTGCTTGCAGCAACGTGCTATATGTTCTGAATGCCCGAATTGGGAATCTGTGTCAAAACTTTGTTAGGAATTATGTGATCCTTACTAGCTGGAAGTAAGGGAGATGGGGCATGAAGTTATTTCTAGGAGTTGGACACATACCAAGTTTAGCTCAGTTCTGGGCATCTTTGAAATACCTATACAAACTTGTTCCTGCATAGTAACTTGCATCTTTGAATGAGAATGTGCTTGCTTACAGCAACGTGCTGTATGTTCTGAATGCCCGAATTGGGAATATGTGTCAAAACTTTGTTAGGAATTATATGATCCTTACTAGCTCGAAGTAAGGGAGTTGGGGCATGAAGGTATTTCTAGGAGTTGGACACAAACCAAGTTTAGCACAGTTCTGGGCATCTTTGAAATACCTATACAAACTTGTTCCTACATAGTAACTTGCAACTTTGAAGGAGAATGTGCTTGCTTACAGCAACGTGCTATATGCTCTGAATGCCCGTAAAGGGAATCTGTGTCAAAATTATGTTAGGAATTATGTGATCCTTACTAGCTGGATGTAAGGGAGATGGGGCATGAAGTTATTTCTAGGAGTTGGAGACATACAAGGTTTAGCTCAGTTCTGGGCATCTTTGAAATACCTATACAAACTTGTTCCTAAATAGTAACTTGCAACTTTGAATGAGAATGTGCTTGCTTACAGCAACGTGCTATATGTTCTGAATGCCCGAATTGGGAATCTGTGTCAAAACTTTGTTAGGAATTATGTGATCCTTACTAGCTGGAAGTAAGGGAGATGGGGCATGAAGTTATTTCTAGGAGTTGGAGACATACCAAGTTTAGCTCAGTTCTGGGCATCTTTGAAATACCTATACAAACTTGTTCCTACATAGTAACTTGCAACTTTGAATGAGAATGTGCTTGCTTGCAGGAACGTGCTGTATGTTCTGAATGCCCGAATTGGGAATATGTGTCAAAACTTTGTTAGGAATTATGTGATCCTTACTAGCTCGAAGTAAGGGAGTTGGGGCATGAAGGTATTTCTAGGAGTTGGACACAAACCAAGTTTAGCATAGTTCTGGGCATCTTTGAAATACCTATACAAACTTGTTCCTACATAGTAACTTGCAACTTTGAAGGAGAATGTGCTTGCTTACAGCAACGTGCTATATGCTCTGAATGCCCGAAAAGGGAATCTGTGTCAAAACTTTGTTAGGAATTATGTGATCCTTACTAGCTGGAAGTAAGTGAGATGGGGCATGAAGTTATTTCTAGGAGTTGGAGACATACAACGTTTAGCTCAGTTCTGGGCATCTTTGAAATACCTATACAAACTTGTTCCTACATAGTAACTTGCAACTTTGAATGAGAATGTGCTTGCTTACAGCAACGTGCTCTATGTTCTGAATGCCCGAATTGGGAATCTGTGTCAAAACTTTGTTAGGAATTATGTGATCCTTACTAGCTGGAAGTAAGGGAGATGGGGCATGAAGTTATTTCTAGGAGTTGGACACATACCAAGTTTAGCTCAGTTCTGGGCATCTTTGAAATATCTATAAAAACTTGTTCCTACATAGTAACTTGCAACATTGAATGAGAATGTGCTTGCTTACAGCAACGTGCTATATGTTCTGAATGCCAGAATTCGGAATCTGTGTCAAAATTTTGTTAGGAATTATGTGATCCTTACTAGCTGGAAGTAAGTGAGATGGGGCATGAAGTTATTTCTAGGAGTTGGAGACATACAACGTTTAGCTCAGTTCTGGGCATCTTTGAAATACCTATACAAACTTGTTCCTACATAGTAACTTGCAACTTTGAATGAGAATGTGCTTGCTTACAGCAACGTGCTATATGTTCTGAATGCCCGAATTGGGAATCTGTGTCAAAATTTGTTAGGAATTATGTGATCCTTACTAGCTGGAAGTAAGGGAGTTGGGGCATGAAGTTATTTCTAGGAGTTGGACACATACCAAGTTTAGCTCAGTTCTGGGCATCATTGAAATACCTATACAAACTTGTTCCTACATAGTAACTTGCAACTTTGAATGAGAATGTGCTTGCTTACAGCAACGTGCTATATGTTCTGAATTCCCGAATTGGGAATCTGTGTCAAAACTTTGTTAGGAATTATGTGATCCTTATTAGCTGGAAGAAAGTGAGATAGGGCATGAAATTATTTCTAGGAGTTGGACACATACCAAGTTTAGCTCAGTTCTGGGCATCTTTGAAATACCTATACAAACTTGTTCCTACATAGTAACTTGCAACTTTGAATGAGAATGTGCTTGCTTACAGCAACGTGCTATATGTTCTGAATGCCCGAATTGGAAATCTGTGTCAAAACTTTGTTAGGAATTATGTGATCCTTACTAGCTGGAAGTAAGGGAGATGGGGCATGAAGTTATTTCTAGGAGTTGGACACATACCAAGTTTAGCTCAGTTCTGGGCATCTTTGAAATACCTATACAAACTTGTTCCTACATAGTAACTTGCAACTTTGAATGAGAATGTGCTTGCTTACAGCAACGTGCTATATGTTCTGAATGCCCGAATTGGGAATCTGTGTCAAAACTTTGTTAGGAATTATGTGATCCTTACTAGCTGGAAGTAAGTGAGATGGGGCATGAAATTATTTCTAGGAGTTGGACACATACCAAGTTTAGCTCAGTTCTGGGCATCTTTGAAATACCTATACAAACTTGTTGCTACATAGTATCTTGCAACTTTGAATGAGAATGTGCTTGCTTGCAGCAACGTGCTATATGTTCTGAATGCCCGAATTGGGAATCTGTGTCAAAACTTTGTTAGGAATTATGTGATCCTTACTAGCTGGAAGTAAGGGAGATGGGGCATGAAGTTATTTCTAGGAGTTGGAGACATACCAAGTTTAGCTCAGTTCTGGGCATCTTTGAAATACCTATACAAACTTGTTCCTACATAGTAACTTGCAACTTTGAATGAGAATGTGCTTTCTTGCAGCAACGTGCTATATGTTCTGAATGCCCGAATTGGGAATCTGTGTCAAAACTTTGTTAGGAATTATGTGATCCTTACTAGCTGGAAGTAAGGGAGATGGGGCATGAAGTTATTTCTAGGAGTTGGACACATACCAAGTTTAGCTCAGTTCTGGGCATCTTTGAAATACCTATACAAACTTATTCCTGCATAGTAACTTGCATCTTTGAATGAGAATGTGCTTGCTTACAGCAACGTGCTGTATGTTCTGAATGCCCGAATTGGGAATATGTGTCAAAACTTTGTTAGGAATTATGTGATCCTTACTAGCTCGAAGTAAGGGAGTTGGGGCATGAAGGTATTTCTAGGAGTTGGACACAAACCAAGTTTAGCACAGTTCTGGGCATCTTTGAAATACCTATACAAACTTGTTCCTACATAGTAACTTGCAACTTTGAAGGAGAATGTGCTTGCTTACAGCAACGTGCTATATGCTCTGAATGCCCGAAAAGGGAATGTGTGTCAAAACTTTGTTAGGAATTATGTGATCCTTACTAGCTGGAAGTAAGGGAGATGGGGCATGAAGTTATTTCTAGGAGTTGGAGACATACAACGTTTAGCTCAGTTCTGGGCATCTTTGAAATACCTATAAAAACTTGTTCCTACATAGTAACTTGCAACTTTGAATGAAAATGTGCTTGCTTACAGCAACGTGCTATATGTTCTGAATGCCCGAATTGGGAATCTCTGTCAAAACTTTGTTAGGAATTATGTGATCCTTACTAGCTGGAAGTAAGGGAGTTGGGGCATGAAGGTATTTCTAGGAGTTGGACACATAGCAAGTTTAGGTCAGTTCTGGGCATCTTTGAAATACCTATACAAACTTGTTCCTACATAGTAACTTGCAACTTTGAATGAGAATGTGCTTGCTTGCAGCAACGTGCTATATGTTCTGAATGCCCTAATTGGGAATATGTGTCAAAACTTTGTTAGGAATTATGTGATCCTTACTAGATGGAAGTAAGAGAGTTGGGGCATGAAGGTATTTCTAGGAGTTGGACACATACCAAGTTTAGCACAGTTCTGGGCATCTTTGAAATACCTATACAAACTTGTTCCTACATAGTAACTTGCAACTTTGAATGAGAATGTGCTTGCTTACAGCAACGTGCTATATGTTCTGAATGCCCGAATTGGGAATCTGTGTCAAAATTTGTTAGGAATTATGTGATCCTTACTAGCTGGAAGTAAGGGAGTTGGGGCATGAAGGTATTTCTAGGAGTTGGACACCAACCAAGTTTAGCACAGTTCTGGGCATCTTAGAAATACCTATACAAACTTGTTCCTACATAGTAACCTGCAACTTTGAATGAGAATGTGCTTGCTTACAGCAACGTTCTATATGCTCTGAATGCCCGAAAAGGGAATCTGTGTCAAAATTTGTTAGGAATTATGTGATCCTTATTAGCTGGAAGTAAGTGAGATGGGGCATCAAGTTATTTCTAGGAGTTGGAGACATACAACGTTTAGCTCAGTTCTGGGCATCTTTGAAATACCTATACAAACTTGTTCCTACATAGTAACTAGCAACTTTGAATGAGAATGTGCTTGCTTACAGCAACGTGCTATATGTTCTGAATGCCCGAATTGGGAATCTGTGTCAAAACTTTGTTAGGAATTATGTGATCCTTACTAGCTGGAAGTAAGGGAGATGGGGCATGAAGTTATTTCTAGGAGTTGGACACATACCAAGTTTAGCTCTGTTCTGGGCATCTTGGAAATATCTATACAAACTTGTTCCTACATAGTAACTTGCAACTTTGAATGAGAATGTGCTTGCTTACAGCAACGTGCTATATGTTCTGAATGCCCGAATTCGGAATCTGTGTCAAAATTTTGTTAGGAATTATGTGATCCTTACTAGCTGGAAGTAAGTGAGATGGGGCATGAAGTTATTTCTAGGAGTTGGAGACATACAACGTTTAGCTCAGTTCTGGGCATCTTTGAAATACCTATACAAACTTGTTCCTACATAGTAACTTGCAACTTTGAATGAGAATGTGCTTGCTTACAGCAACGTGCTATATGTTCTGAATGCCTGAATTGGGAATCTGTGTCAAAATTTGTTAGGAATTATGTGATCCTTACAAGCTGGAAGTAAGGGAGTTGGGGCATGAAGTTATTTCTAGGAGTTGCACACACCAAGTTTAGCTCAGTTCTGGGCATCTTTGAAATACCTATACAAACTTGTTCCTACATAGTAACTTGCAACTTTGAATGAGAATGTGCTTGCTTACAGCAACGTGCTATATGTTCTGAATGCCCGAATAGGGAATCTGTGACAAAACTTTGTTAGGAATTATGTGATCCTTACTAGCTGGAAGTAAGTGAGATGGGGCATGAAATTATTTCTAGGAGTTGGACACATACCAAGTTTAGCTCAGTTCTGGGCATCTTTGAAATACCTATACAAACTTGTTTCTACATAGTAACTTGCAACTTTGAATGAGAATGTACTTGCTTACAGCAACGTGCTATATGTTCTGAATGCCCGAATTGGAAATCTGTGTCAAAACTTTGTTAGGAATTATGTGATCCTTACTAGCTGGAAGTAAGGGAGATGGGGCGTGAAGATATTTCTAGGAGTTGGACACATACCAAGTTTAGCTCAGTTCTGGGCATCTTTGAAATACCTATACAAACTAGTCCCTACATAGTAACCTTCAACATTGAATGAGAAGGTGCTTGCTTACAGCAACGTGCTATATGTTCTTAATGCCCGAATTGGGAATCTGTGTCAAAACTTTGTTAGGAATTATGTGATCCTTCTAGCTGGAAGCAAGGGAGATGGGGCATGAAGTTATTTCTAGGAGTTGGAGACATACCACGTTTAGCTCAGTTCTGGGCATCTTTGAAATACCTATACAAACTTGTTCCTACATAGTAACTTGCAACTTTGAATGAGAATGTGCTTGCTTACAGCAACGTGCTATATGTTCTGAATGCCTGAATTGGGAATCTGTGTCAAAATTTGTTAGGAATTATGTGATCCTTACAAGCTGGAAGTAAGGGAGTTGGGGCATGAAGTTATTTCTAGGAGTTGCACACACCAAGTTTAGCTCAGTTCTGGGCATCTTTGAAATACCTATACAAACTTGTTCCTACATAGTAACTTGCAACTTTGAATGAGAATGTGCTTGCTTACAGCAACGTGCTATATGTTCTGAATGCCCGAATAGGGAATCTGTGACAAAACTTTGTTAGGAATTATGTGATCCTTACTAGCTGGAAGTAAGTGAGATGGGGCATGAAATTATTTCTAGGAGTTGGACACATACCAAGTTTAGCTCAGTTCTGGGCATCTTTGAAATACCTATACAAACTTGTTTCTACATAGTAACTTGCAACTTTGAATGAGAATGTACTTGCTTACAGCAACGTGCTATATGTTCTGAATGCCCGAATTGGAAATCTGTGTCAAAACTTTGTTAGGAATTATGTGATCCTTACTAGCTGGAAGTAAGGGAGATGGGGCGTGAAGATATTTCTAGGAGTTGGACACATACCAAGTTTAGCTCAGTTCTGGGCATCTTTGAAATACCTATACAAACTAGTCCCTACATAGAAACCTTCAACATTGAATGAGAATGTGCTTGCTTACAGCAACGTGCTATATGTTCTTAATGCCCGAATTGGGAATCTGTGTCAAAACTTTGTTAGGAATTATGTGATCCTTCTAGCTGGAAGCAAGGAAGATGGGGCATGAAGTTATTTCTAGGAGTTGGAGACATACCACGTTTAGCTCAGTTCTGGGCATCTTTGAAATACCTATACAAACTTGTTCCTACATAGTAACTTGCAACTTTGAAGGAGAATGTGCTTGCTTACAGCAACGTGCTATATGTTCTGAATGCCCGAATTGGGAATCTGTGTCAATCTTTGTTAGGAATTATGTGATCCTTACTAGCTGGAAGTAAGGGAGTTGGGGCATGAAGTTATTTCTAGGAGTTGGAGACATACAACGTTTAGCTCAGTTCTGGGCATCTTTGAAATACCTATACAAACTTGTTCCTACATAGTAACTTGCAACTTTGAATGAGAATGTGCTTGCTTACAGCAACGTGCTATATGTTCTGAATGCCCGAATTAGGAATCTGTGTCAAAACTTTGTTAGGAATTATGTGATCCTTACTAGCTGGAAGAAAGGGAGTTGGGGCATGAAATTATTTCTAGGAGTTGGACACATACCAAGTTTAGCTCAGTTCTGGGCATCTTTGAAATACCTATACAAACTTGTTCCTACATAGTAACTTGCAACTTTGAATGAGAATGGGCTTGCTTACAGCAACGTGCTATATGTTCTGAATGCCCGAATTGGAAATCTGTGTCAAAACTTTGTTAGGAATTATGTGATCCTTACTAGCTGGAAGTAAGGGAGATGGGGCATGAAGTTATTTCTAGGAGTTGGACACATACCAAGTTTAGCTCAGTTCTGGGCATCTTTGAAATACCTATACAAACTTGTTCCTGCATAGTAACTTGCATCTTTGAATGAGAATGTGCTTGCTTACAGCAACGTGCTGTATGTTCTGAATGCCCAAATTGGGAATCTGTGTCAAAACTTTGTTAGGAATTATGTGATCCTTACTAGCTGGAAGTAAGGGAGTTGGGGCATGAAGGTATTTCTAGGAGTTGGACACAAACCAAGTTTAGCACAGTTCTGGGCATCTTTGAAATACCTATACAAACTTGTTCCTACATAGTAACTTGCAACTTTGAAGGAGAATGTGCTTGCTTACAGCAACGTGCTATATGCTCTGAATGCCCGAAAAGGGAATCTGTGTCAAAACTTTGTTAGGATTTATGTGATCCTTACTAGCTGGAAGTAAGTGAGATGGGGCATGAAGTTATTTCTAGGAGTTGGAGACATACAACGTTTAGCTCAGTTCTGGGCATCTTTGAAATACCTATAAAAACTTGTTCCTACATAGTAACTTGCAACGTTGAGTGAGAATGTGCTTGCTTACAGCAACGTGCTATATGTTCTGAATGCCCGAATTGGGAATCTCTGTCAAAACTTTGTTAGGAATGATGTGATCCTTACTAGCTGGAAGTAAGGGAGTTGGGGCATGAAGGTATTTCTAGGAGTTGGACACATACTAAGTTTAGCTCAGTTCTGGGCATCTTTGAAATACCTATACAAACTTGTTCCTACATAGTAACTTGCAACTTTGATTGAGAATGTGCTTGCTTACAGCAACGTGCTATATGTTCTGAATGCCCGAATTGGGAATCTGTGTCAAAACTTTGTTAGGAATTATGTGATCCTTACTAGCTGGAAGTAAGTGAGATGGGGCATGAAATTATTTCTAGGAGTTGGACACATACCAAGTTTAGCTCAGTTCTGGGCATCTTTGAAATACCTATACAAACTTGTTCCTACATAGTAACTTGCAACTTTGAATGAGAATGGGCTTGCTTACAGCAACGTGCTATATGTTCTGAATGCCCGAATTGGAAATCTGTGTCAAAACTTTGTTAGGAATTATGTGATCCTTACTAGCTGGAAGTAAGGGAGATGGGGCATGAAGTTATTTCTAGGAGTTGGACACATACCAAGTTTAGCTCAGTTCTGGGCATCTTAGAAATACCTATACAAACTTGTTCCTACATAGTAACTTGCAACTTTGAATGAGAATGTGCTTGCTTACAGCAACGTGCTATATGTTCTGAATGCCCGAATTGGGAATCTGTGTCAAAACTTTGTTAGGAATTATGTGATCCTTACTAGCTGGAAGTAAGGGAGTTGGGGCATGAAGTTATTTCTAGGAGTTGGACACAAACCAAGTTTAGCACAGTTCTGGGCATCTTTGAAATACCTATACAAACTTGTTCCTACATAGTAACTTGCAACTTTGAAGGAGAATGTGCTTGCTTACAGCAACGTGCTATATGCTCTGAATGCCCGAAAAGGGAATCTGTGTCAAAACTTTGTTAGGATTTATGTGATCCTTACTAGCTGGAAGTAAGTGAGATGGGGCATGAAGTTATTTCTAGGAGTTGGAGACATACAACGTTTAGCTCAGTTCTGGGCATCTTTGAAATACCTATACAAACTTGTTCCTACATAGTAACTTGCAACGTTGAGTGAGAATGTGCTTGCTTACAGCAACGTGCTATATGTTCTGAATGCCCGAATTGGGAATCTCTGTCAAAACTTTGTTAGGAATGATGTGATCCTTACTAGCTGGAAGTAAGGGAGTTGGGGCATGAAGGTATTTCTAGGAGTTGAACACATAGCAAGTTTAGGTCAGTTCTGGGCATCTTTGAAATACCTTACAAACTTGTTCCTACATAGTAACTTGCAACTTTGAATGAGAATGTGCTTGCTTGCAGCAACGTGCTATATGTTCTGAATGCCCGAATTGGGAATCTGTGTCAAAACTTTGTTAGGAATTATGTGATCCTTACTAGCTGGAAGTAAGGGAGATGGGGCATGAAGTTATTTCTAGGAGTTGGACACATACCAAGTTTAGCTCAGTTCTGGGCATCTTTGAAATACCTATACAAACTTGTTCCTACATAGTAACTTGCATCTTTGAATGAGAATGTGCTTGCTTACAGCAACGTGCTATATGTTCTGAATGCCCGAATTGGGAATATGTGTCAAAACTTTGTTAGGAATTATGTGATCCTTACTAGATGGAAGTAAGGGAGTTGGGGCATGAAGGTATTTCTAGGAGTTGGACACATACCAAGTTTAGCACAGTTCTGGGCATCTTTGAAATACCTATACAAACTTGTTCCTACATAGTAACTTGCAACTTTGAATGAGAATGTGCTTGCTTACAGCAACGTGCTATATGTTCTGAATGCCCGAATTGGGAATCTGTGTCAAAATTTGTTAGGAATTATGTGATCCTTACTAGCTGGAAGTAAGGGAGTTGGGGCATGAAGGTATTTCTAGGAGTTGGACACAAACCAAGTTTAGCACAGTTCTGGGCATCTTTGAAATACCTATACAAACTTGTTCCTACATAGTAACTTGCAACTTTGAAGGAGAATGTGCTTGCTTACAGCACCGTGCTATATGCTCTGAATGCCCGAAAAGGGAATCTGTGTCAAAACTTTGTTAGGAATTATGTGATCCTTACTAGCTGGAAGTAAGTGAGATGGGGCATGAAGTTATTTCTAGGAGTTGGAGACATACAACGTTTAGCTCAGTTCTGGGCATCTTTGAAATACCTATAAAAACTTGTTCCTACATAGTAACTTGCAACGTTGAGTGAGAATGTGCTTGCTTACAGCAACGTGCTATATGTTCTGAATGCCCGAATTGGGAATCTCTGTCAAAACTTTGTTAGGAATGATGTGATCCTTACTAGCTGGAAGTAAGGGAGTTGGGGCATGAAGGTATTTCTAGGAGTTGGACACATACTAAGTTTAGCTCAGTTCTGGGCATCTTTGAAATACCTATACAAACTTGTTCCTACATAGTAACTTGCAACTTTGATTGAGAATGTGCTTGCTTACAGCAACGTGCTATATGTTCTGAATGCCCGAATTGGGAATCTGTGTCAAAACTTTGTTAGGAATTATGTGATCCTTACTAGCTGGAAGTAAGTGAGATGGGGCATGAAATTATTTCTAGGAGTTGGACACATACCAAGTTTAGCTCAGTTCTGGGCATCTTTGAAATACCTATACAAACTTGTTCCTACATAGTAACTTGCAACTTTGAATGAGAATGGGCTTGCTTACAGCAACGTGCTATATGTTCTGAATGCCCGAATTGGAAATCTGTGTCAAAACTTTGTTAGGAATTATGTGATCCTTACTAGCTGGAAGTAAGGGAGATGGGGCATGAAGTTATTTCTAGGAGTTGGACACATACCAAGTTTAGCTCAGTTCTGGGCATCTTAGAAATACCTATACAAACTTGTTCCTACATAGTAACTTGCAACTTTGAATGAGAATGTGCTTGCTTACAGCAACGTGCTATATGTTCTGAATGCCCGAATTGGGAATCTGTGTCAAAACTTTGTTAGGAATTATGTGATCCTTACTAGCTGGAAGTAAGGGAGTTGGGGCATGAAGTTATTTCTAGGAGTTGGACACAAACCAAGTTTAGCACAGTTCTGGGCATCTTTGAAATACCTATACAAACTTGTTCCTACATAGTAACTTGCAACTTTGAAGGAGAATGTGCTTGCTTACAGCAACGTGCTATATGCTCTGAATGCCCGAAAAGGGAATCTGTGTCAAAACTTTGTTAGGATTTATGTGATCCTTACTAGCTGGAAGTAAGTGAGATGGGGCATGAAGTTATTTCTAGGAGTTGGAGACATACAACGTTTAGCTCAGTTCTGGGCATCTTTGAAATACCTATACAAACTTGTTCCTACATAGTAACTTGCAACGTTGAGTGAGAATGTGCTTGCTTACAGCAACGTGCTATATGTTCTGAATGCCCGAATTGGGAATCTCTGTCAAAACTTTGTTAGGAATGATGTGATCCTTACTAGCTGGAAGTAAGGGAGTTGGGGCATGAAGGTATTTCTAGGAGTTGAACACATAGCAAGTTTAGGTCAGTTCTGGGCATCTTTGAAATACCTATACAAACTTGTTCCTACATAGTAACTTGCAACTTTGAATGAGAATGTGCTTGCTTGCAGCAACGTGCTATATGTTCTGAATGCCCGAATTGGGAATCTGTGTCAAAACTTTGTTAGGAATTATGTGATCCTTACTAGCTGGAAGTAAGGGAGATGGGGCATGAAGTTATTTCTAGGAGTTGGACACATACCAAGTTTAGCTCAGTTCTGGGCATCTTTGAAATACCTATACAAACTTGTTCCTACATAGTAACTTGCATCTTTGAATGAGAATGTGCTTGCTTACAGCAACGTGCTATATGTTCTGAATGCCCGAATTGGGAATATGTGTCAAAACTTTGTTAGGAATTATGTGATCCTTACTAGATGGAAGTAAGGGAGTTGGGGCATGAAGGTATTTCTAGGAGTTGGACACATACCAAGTTTAGCACAGTTCTGGGCATCTTTGAAATACCTATACAAACTTGTTCCTACATAGTAACTTGCAACTTTGAATGAGAATGTGCTTGCTTACAGCAACGTGCTATATGTTCTGAATGCCCGAATTGGGAATCTGTGTCAAAATTTGTTAGGAATTATGTGATCCTTACTAGCTGGAAGTAAGGGAGTTGGGGCATGAAGGTATTTCTAGGAGTTGGACACAAACCAAGTTTAGCACAGTTCTGGGCATCTTTGAAATACCTATACAAACTTGTTCCTACATAGTAACTTGCAACTTTGAAGGAGAATGTGCTTGCTTACAGCACCGTGCTATATGCTCTGAATGCCCGAAAAGGGAATCTGTGTCAAAACTTTGTTAGGAATTATGTGATCCTTACTAGCTGGAAGTAAGTGAGATGGGGCATGAAGTTATTTCTAGGAGTTGGAGACATACAACGTTTAGCTCAGTTCTGGGCATCTTTGAAATACCTATACAAACTTGTTCCTACATAGTAACTTGCAACTTTGAATGAGAATGTGCTTGCTTACAGCAACGTGCTATATGTTCTGAATGCCCGAATTGGGAATCTGTGTCAAAACTTTGTTAGGAATGATGTGATCCTTACTAGCTGGAAGTAAGGGCGATGGGGCATGAAGTTATTTCTAGGAGTTGGACACATATCAAGTTTAGCTCAGTTCTGGGCATCTTTGAAATATCTATACAAACTTGTTCCTACATAGTAACTTGCAACTTTGAATGAGAATGTGCTTGCATACAGCAACGTGCTATATGTTCTGAATGCCCGAATTGGGAATCTGTGTCAAAATTTTGTTAGGAATAATGTGATCCTTACTAGCTGGAAGTAAGTGAGATGGGGCATGAAGTTATTTCTAGGAGTTGGAGACATACAACGTTTAGCACAGTTCTGGGCATCTTTGAAATACCTATACAAACTTGTTCCTACATAGTAACTTGCAACTTTGAATGAGAATGTGCTTGCTTACAGCAACGTGCTATATGTTCTGAATGCCCGAATTGGGAATCTGTGTCAAAATTTGTTAGGAATTATGTGATCCTTACTAGCTGGAAGTAAGGGAGTTGGGGCATGAAGTTATTTCTAGGCGTTGGACACATACCAAGTTTAGCTCAGTTCTGGGCATCTTTGAAATACCTATACAAACTTGTTCCTATATAGTAACTTGCAACTTTGAATGAGAATGTGCTTGCTTACAGCAACGTGCTATATGTTCTGAATGCCCGAATTGGGAATCTGTGTCAAAACTTTGTTAGGAATTATGTGATCCTTACTAGCTGGAAGTAAGTGAGATGGGGCATGAAATTATTTCTAGGAGTTGGACACATACCAAGTTTAGCTCAGTTCTGGGCATCTTTGAAATACCTATACAAACTTGTTCCTACATAGTAACTTGCAACTTTGAATGAGAATGGGCTTGCTTACAGCAACGTGCTATATGTTCTGAATGCCCGAATTGGAAAACTGTGTCAAAACTTTGTTAGGAATTATGTGATCCTTACTAGCTGGAAGTAAGGGAGATGGGGCATGAAGTTATTTCTAGGAGTTGGAGACATACCAAGTTTAGCTCAATTCTGGGCATCTTTGAAATACCTATACAAACTTGTTCCTACATAGTAACTTGCAACTTTGAATGAGAATGTGCTTGCTTACAGCAACGTGCTATATGTTCTGAATGCCCGAATTGGGAATCTGTGTCAAAACTTTGTTAGGAATTATGAGATCCTTACTAGCTGGAAGTAAGGGAGTTGGGGCATGAAGGTATTTCTAGGAGTTGGACACAAACCAAGTTTAGCACAGTTCTGGGCATCTTTGAAATACCTATACAAACTTGTTCCTACATAGTAACTTGCAACTTTGAAGGAGAATGTGCTTGCTTACAGCAACGTGCTATATGCTCTGAATGCCCGAAAAGGGAATCTGTGTCAAAACTTTGTTAGGAATTATGTGATCCTTACTAGCTGGAAGTAAGTGAGATGGGGCATAAAGTTATTTCTAGGAGTTGGAAACATACAACGTTTAGCTCAGTTCTGGGCATCTTTGAAATACCTATAAAAACTTGTTCCTACATAGTAACTTGCAACGTTGAATGAGAATGTGCTTGCTTAGAGCAACGTGCTATATGTTCTGAATGCCCGAATTGGGAATCTCTGTCAAAACTTTGTTAGGAATTACGTGATCCTTACTAGCTGGAAGTAAGGGAGTTGGGGCATGAAGGTATTTCTAGGAGTTGGACACATAGCAAGTTTAGGTCAGTTCTGGGCATCTTTGAAATACCTATACAAACTTGTTCCTACATAGTAACTTGCAACTTTGAATGAGAATGTGCTTGCTTGCAGCAACGTGCTATATGTTCTGAATGCCCGAATTGGGAATCTCTGTCAAAACTTTGTTAGGAATTATGTGATCCTTACTAGCTGGAAGTAAGGGAGATGGGGCATGAAGTTATTTCTAGGAGTTGGACACATACCAAGTTTAGCTCAGTTCTGGGCATCTTTGAAATACCTATACAAACTTGTTCCTACATAGTAACTTGCATCTTTGAATGAGAACGTGCTTGCTTACAGCAACGTGCTATATGTTCCGAATGCCCGAATTGGGAATATGTGTCAAAACTTTGTTAGGAATTATGTGATCCTTACTAGATGGAAGTAAGGGAGTTGGGGCATGAAGGTATTTCTAGGAGTTGGACACATACCAAGTTTAGCACAGTTCTGGGCATCTTTGAAATACCTATACAAACTTGTTCCTACATAGTAACTTGCAACTTTGAATGAGAATGTGCTTGCTTACAGCAACGTGCTATATGTTCTGAATCCCCGAATTGGGAATGTGTGTCAAAATTTGTTAGGAATTATGTGATCCTTACTAGCTGGAAGTAAGGGAGTTGGGGCATGAAGGTATTTCTAGGAGTTGGACACAATCCAAGTTTAGCACAGTTCTGGGCATCTTAGAAATACCTATACAAACTTGTTCCTACATAGTAACTTGCAACTTTGAATGAGAATGTGCTTGCTTACAGCAACGTTCTATATGCTCTGAATGCCCGAAAAGGGAATCTGTGTCAAAACTTGTTAGGAATTATGTGATCCTTATTAGCTGGAAGTAAGTGAGATGGGGCATGAAGTTATTTCTAGGAGTTGGAGACATACAACGTTTAGCTCAGTTCTGGGCATCTTTGAAATACCTATACAAACTTGTTCCTACATAGTAACTTGCAACTTTGAATGATAATGTGCTTGCTTACAGCAACGTGCTCTATGTTCTGAATGCCCGAATTGGGAATCTGTGTCAAAAC
Source organism: Diceros bicornis minor (assembly GCF_020826845.1). Taxonomy (NCBI): domain Eukaryota; kingdom Metazoa; phylum Chordata; class Mammalia; order Perissodactyla; family Rhinocerotidae; genus Diceros; species Diceros bicornis. The sequence continues at coordinate 1,221,205 of NC_080767.1, forward strand.
TTTGTTAGGAATTATGTGATCCTTACTAGCTGGAAGTAAGGGAGATGGGGCATGAAGTTATTTGTAGGAGTTGGACACATACCAAGTTTAGCTCAGTTCTGGGCATCTTTGAAATATATATACAAACTTGTTCCTACATAGTAACTTGCAACTTTGAATGAGAATGTGCTTGCTTACAGCAACGTGCTATATGTTCTGAATGCCCGAATTGGGAATCTGTGTCAAAATTTTGTTAGGAATTATGTGATCCTTACTAGCTGGAAGTAAGGGAGATGGGGCATGAAGTTATTTCTAGGAGTTGGACACATACCAAGTTTAGCTCAGTTCTGGGCATCTTTGAAATACCTATACAAACTTGTTCCTACATAGTAACTTGCAACTTTGAATGAGAATGTGCTTCCTTACAGCAACGTGCTATATGTGCTGAATGCCCGAATTGGGAATCTGTGTCAAATCTTTGTTAGGAATTATGTGATCCTTCTAGCTGGAAGTAAGGGAGATGGGGCATGAAGTTATTTCTAGGAGTTGGAGACATACAACGTTTAGCTCAGTTCTGGGCATCTTTGAAATACCTATACAAACTTGTTCCTACATAGTAACTTGCAACTTTGAATGAGAATGTGCTTGCTTACAGCAACGTGCTATATGTTCTGAATGCCCGAATTGGGAATCTGTCTCAAAATTTGTTAGGAATTATGTGATCCTTACTAGCTGGAAGTAAGGGAGTTGGGGCATGAAGGTATTTCTAGGAGTTGGACACATACCAAGTTTAGCTCAGTTCTGGGCATCTTTGAAATACCTATACAAACTTGTTCCTACGTAGTAACTTGCATCTTTGAATGAGAATGTGCTTGCTTACAGCAACGTGCTATATGTTCTGAATGCCCGAATTGGGAATCTGTGTCAAAACTTTGTTAGGAATTATGTGATCCTTACTAGCTGGAAGTAAGGGAGATGGGGCATGAAGTTATTTCTAGGAGTTGGAGACATACCAAGTTTAGCTCAGTTCTGGGCATCTTTGAAATACCTATACAAACTTGTTCCTACATAGTAACTTGCAACTTTGAATGAGAATGTGCTTGCTTACAGCAACGTGCTATATGTGCTGAATGCCCGAATTGGGAATATGTGTCAAAACTTTGTTAGGATTTATGTGATCCTTACTAGCTGGAAGTAAGGGAGTTGGGGCATGAAGGTATTTCTAGGAGTTGGACACAAACCAAGTTTAGCACAGTTCTGGGCATCTTAGAAATACCTATACAAACTTGTTCCTACATAGTAACTTGCAACTTTGAATGAGAATGTGCTTGCTTACAGCAACGTGCTATATGCTCTGAATGCCCGAAAAGGGAATCTGTGTCAAAACTTTGTTAGGAATTATGTGATCCTTACTAGCTGAAAGTAAGTAAGATGGGGCATGAAGTTATTTCTAGGAGTTGGAGACATACAACGTTTAGCTCAGTTCTGGGCATCTTTGAAATACCTATAAAAACTTGTTCCTACATAGTAACTTGCAACTTTGAATGAGAATGTGCTTGCTTACAGCAACGTGCTATATGTTCTGAATGCCCGAATTGGGATTCTCTGTCAAAACTTTGTTAGGAATTATGTGATCCTTACTAGCTGGAAGTAAGGGAGTTGGGGCGTGAAGGTATTTCTAGGAGTTGGACACATAGCAAGTTTAGGTCAGTTCTGGGCATCTTTGAAATACCTATACAAACTTGTTCCTACATAGTAACTTGCAACTTTGAATGAGAATGTGCTTGCTTGCAGCAACGTGCTATATGTTCTCAATGCCCGAATTGGGAATCTGTGTCAAAACTTTGTTGGGACTTATGTGATCCTTACTAGCTGGAAGTAAGGGAGATGGGGCATGAAGTTATTTCTAGGAGTTGAACACATACCAGTTTAGCTCAGTTCTGGGAATCTTTGAAATACCTATACAAACTTGTTCCTACATAGTAACTTGCATCTTTGAATGAGAATGTGCTTGCTTACAGCAACGTGCTATATGATCTGAATGCCCGAATTGTGAATATGTGTCAAAACTTTGTTAGGAATTATGTGATCCTTACTAGATGGAAGTAAGGGAGTTGGGGTAGGAAGGTATTTCTAGGAGTTGGACACATACCAAGTTTAGCTCAGTTCTGGGCATCTTTGAAATACCTATACAAACTTGTTCCTACATAGTAACTTGCAACTTTGAATGAGAATGTGCTTGCTTACAGCAACGTGCTATATGTTCTGAATGCCCAAATTGGGAATCTGTGTCAAAATTTGTTAGGAATTATGTGATCCTTACTAGCTGGAAGTAAGGGAGTTGGGGCATGAAGGTATTTCTAGGAGTTGGACACAAACCAAGTTTAGCACAGTTCTGGGCATCTTAGAAATACCTATACAAACTTGTTCCTACATAGTAACTTGCAACTTTGAATGAGAATGTGCTTGCTTACAGCAACGTGCTATATGTTCTGAATGCCCGAATTGGGAATCTGTGTCAAAATTTGTTAGGAATTATGTGATCCTTACTAGCTGGAAGTAAGGGAGTTGGGGCATGAAGTTATTTCCAGGAGTTGGACACATACCAAGTTTAGCTCAGTTCTGGGCATCTTTGAAATACCTATACAAACTTGTTCCTACATAGTAACTTGCAACTTTGAATGAGAATGTGCTTGCTTACAGCAACGTGCTATATGTTCTGAATGCCCGAATTGGGAATATGTGTCAAAACTTTGTTAGGAATTATGTGATCCTTACTAGCTGGAAGTAAGTGAGATGGGGCATGAAATTATTTCTAGGAGTTGGAGACATACAACGTTTAGCTCAGTTCTGGGCATCTTTGAAATACCTATACAAACTTGTTCCTACATAGTAACTTGCAACTTTGAATGAGAATGTGCTTGCTTACAGCAACGTGCTATATGTTCTGAATGCCCGAATAGGGAATCTGTGTCAAAACTTTGTTAGAAATTATGTGATCCTCACTAGCTGGAAGCAAGGGAGTTGGGGCAAGAAGGTATTTCTTGGAGTTGGACACATACCATGTTTAGCACAGTTCTGGGCATCTTTGAAATACCTATACAAACTTGTTCCTACATAGTAACTTGCAACTTTGATTGAGAATGTGCTTGCTTACAGCAACGTGCTGTATGTTCTGAATGCCCGAATTGGGAATCCGTGTCAAAACTTTGTTAGGAATTATGTGATCTTTACTAGCTGGAAGTAAGTGAGATGGGGCATGAAGTTATTTCTAGGAGTTGGAGACATACAACGTTTAGCTCAGTTCTGGGCATCTTTGAAATACCTATACAAACTTGTTCCTACATAGTAACTTGCAACTTTGAATGAGAAAGTGCTTGCTTGCAGCAACGTGCTATATGTTCTGAATGCCTGAATTGGGAATCTGTGTCAAAATTTGTTAGGAATTATGTGATCCTTACCAGCTGGAAGTAAGGGAGTTGGGGCATGAAGTTATTTCTAGGAGTTGGACACATACCAAGTTTAGCTCAGTTCTGGGCATCTTTGAAATACCTATACAAACTTGTTTCTACATAGTAACTTGCAACTTTGAATGAGAATGTGCTTGCTTACAGCAACGTGCTATATGTTCTGAATGCCCGAATTGGGAATCTGGGTCAAAACTTTGTTAGGAATTATGTGATCCTTACTAGCTGGAAGTAAGTGAGATGGGGCATGAAGTTATTTCTAGGATTTGGAGACATACCACGTTTAGCTCAGTTCTGGGCATCTTTGAAATACCTATGCAAACTTGTTCCTACATAGTAACTTGCATCTTTGAATGAGAATGTGCTTGCTTACAGCAACGTGCTAAATGTTTTGAATGCCCGAATTGGGAATCTGTGTCAAAATTTGTTAGGAATTTTGTGATCCTTACTAGCTGGAAGTAAGGGAGATGGGGCATGAAGTTATTTCTAGGAGTTGGAGACATACAACGTTTAGCTCAGTTTTGGGCATCTTTGAAATACCTATACAAACTTGTTCCTACATAGTAACTTGCAACTTTGAATGAGAATGTGCTTGCTTAAAGCAACGTGCTATATGTTCTGAATGCCCGAATTGGGAATCTGTGTCAAAATTTGTTAGGAATTATGTGATCCTTACTAGCTGGAAGTAAGGGAGATGGGGCATGAAGTTATTTCTAGGAGTTGGAGAGATACCAAGTTTAGCTCAGTTCTGGGCATCTTTGAACTACCTATACAAACTTGTTCCTACATAGTAACTTGCAACTTTGAATGAGAATGTGCTTGCTTACAGCAACGTGCTATATGTTCTGAATCCCCGAATTGGGAATCTGTGTCAAAATTTGTTAAGAATTATGTGATCCTTACTAGCTGGATGTAAGGGTGTTGGGGCATGAAGTTATTTCTAGGAGTTGGACACATACCAAGTTTAGCTCAGTTCTGGGCATCTTTGAAATACCTATACAAACTTGTTCCTACATAGTAACTTGCAACTTTGAATGAGAATGTGCTTGCTTACAGCAACGTGCTATATGTTCTGAATGCCCGAATTGGGAATCTGTGTCAAAATTTGTTAGGATTTATGTGATCCTTACTAGCTGGAAGTAAGGGAGTTGGGGCATGAAGGTATTTCTAGGAGTTGGACACATACAAATTTAGCACAGTTCTGGGCATCTTTGAAATACCTATACAAACTTGTTCCTACATAGTAACTTGCAACTTTAAATGAGAATGTGCTTGCTTACAGCAACGTGCTATATGCTCTGAATGCCCGAAAAGGGAATCTGTGTCAAAACTTTGTTAGGAGTTATGTGATCCTTACTAGCTGGAAGTAAGTGAGATGGGGCATGAAGTTATTTCTAGGAGTTGGAGACATACCAAGTTTAGCTCAGTTCTGCGCATCTTTGAAATACCTATACAAACTTGTTCCTCCATAGTAACTTGCAACTTTGAATGAGAATGTACTTGCTTACAGCAACGTGCTATATGTTCTGAATGCCCGAATTGGGAATCTGTGTCAAAACTTTGTTAGGAATTATGTGATCCTTACTAGCTGGAAGTAAGTGAGATGGGGCATGAAATTATTTCTAGGAGTTGGAGACATACCAAGTTTAGCTCAGTTCTGGGCATCTTTGAAATACCTATACATACTTGTTCCTACATAGTAACTTGCAACTTTGAATGAGATAGTGCTTACTTACAGCAACGTGCTATATGTTCTGAATGCCCGAATTGGGAATCTGTGTCAAAACTTTGTTAGGAATTATGTGATCCTTACTAGCTGGAAGTAAGGGAGATGGGGCATGAAGCTATTTCTAGGAGTTGGAGACATACCAAGTTTAGCTCAGTTCTGGGCATCTTTGAAATACCTATACAAACTTGTTCCTACATAGTAACTTGCATCTTTGAATGAGAATGTGCTTGCTTACAGCAACGTGCTATATGTTCTGAATGCCCGAATTGGGAATCTGTGTCAAAACTTTGTTAGGAATTATGTGATCCTTACTAGCTGAAAGTAAGGGAGATGGGGCATGAAGTTATTTCTAGGAGATGGACACATACCAAGTTTAGCTCTGTTCTGGGCATCTTTGAAATACCTATACAAACTTGTTCCTACATATTAACTTGCAACTTTGAATGAGAATGTGCTTGCTTAAAGCAACGTGCTATATGTTCTGAATGCCCGAATTGGGAATCTGTGTCAAAATTTGTTAGGAATTATGTGATCCTTACTAGCTGGAAGTAAGGGAGTTGGGGCATGAAGGTATTTCTAGGAGTTGGACACAAACCAAGTTTAGCACAGTTCTGGGCATCTTAGAAATACCTATACAAACTTGTTCCTACATAGTAACTTGCAACTTTGAATGAGAATTTGCTTGCTTACAGCAACGTGCTATATGCTCTGAATGCCCGAAAAGGGAATCTCTGTCAAAACTTTGTTAGGAATTATGTGATCCTTACTAGCTGGAAGTAAGGGAGATGGGGCATGAAGTTATGTCTAGCAGTTGGAGACATAGCACGTTTAGCTCAGTTCTGGTCATCTTTGAAATACCTATACAAACTTGTTCCTACATAGTAACTTGCAACTTTGAATGAGAATGTGCTTGCTTACAGCAACGTGCTATATGTTCTGAATGCCCGAAATGGGAATCTGTGTCAAAATTTGTTAGGAATTATGTGATCCTTACTAGCTGGAAGTAAGGGAGTTGGGGCATGAAGGTATTTCTAGGAGTTGGACACATACAAAGTTTAGCACAGTTCTGGGCATCTTTGAAATACCTATACAAACTTGTTCCTACATAGTAACTTGCAACTTTAAATGAGAATGTGCTTGCTTACAGCAACGTGCTATATGCTCTGAATGCCCGAAAAGGGAATCTGCGTCAAAACTTTGTTAGGAGTTATGTGATCCTTACTAGCTGGAAGTAAGTGAGATGGGGCATGAAGTTATTTCTAGGAGTTGGAGACATACCAAGTTTAGCTCAGTTCTGCGCATCTTTGAAATACCTATACAAACTTGTTCCTCCATAGTAACTTGCAACTTTGAATGAGAATGTACTTGCTTACAGCAACGTGCTATATGTTCTGAATGCCCGAATTGGGAATCTGTGTCAAAACTTTGTTAGGAATTATGTGATCCTTACTAGCTGGAAGTAAGTGAGATGGGGCATGAAATTATTTCTAGGAGTTGGAGACATACCAAGTTTAGCTCAGTTCTGGGCATCTTTGAAATACCTATACAAACTTGTTCCTACATAGTAACTTGCAACTTTGAATGAGAATGTGCTTGCTTACAGCAACGTGCTATATGTGCTGAATGCCCGAATTGGGAATCTGTGTCAAAACTTTGTTAGGAATTATGTGATCCTTACTAGCTGGAAGTAAGGGAGATGGGGCATGAAGTTATTTCTAGGATTTGGAGACATACCACGTTTAGCTCAGTTCTGGGCATCTTTGAAATACCTATACAAACTTGTTCCTACATAGTAACTTGCAACATTTGAATGTGAATGTGCTTGCTTGCAGCAACGTGCTATATGTTCTGAATGCCCGAATTGGGAATCTGTGTCTAAACTTTGTTAGGAATTATGTGATCCTTACTAGCTGGAAGTAAGGGAGATGGGGCATGAAGTTATTTCTAGGAGTTGAACACATACCAAGTTTAGCTCAGTTCTGGGCATCTTTGAAATACCTATACAAACTTGTTCCTACATAGTAACTTGCAACTTTGAATGAGAATGTGCTTGCTTACAGCAACGTGCTATATGTTCTGAATGCCCGAATTGGGAATCTGTCTCAAAATTTTTTAGGAATTATGTGATCCTTACGAGCTGGAAGTAAGGGAGTTGGGGCATGAAAGTATTTCTAGGAGTTGGACACAAACCAAGTTTAGTACAGTTCTGGGCATCTTTGAAATACCTATACAAACTTGTTCCTACATAGTAACTTGCAACATTGAATGAGAATGTGCTTGCTTGCAGCAACGTGCTATATGTTCTGAATGCCCGAATTGGGAATCTGTGTCAAAACTTTGTTAGGAATTATGTGATCCTTACTAGCTGGAAGTAAGGGAGATGGGGCATGAAGTTATTTCTAGGAGTTGGACACATACCAAGTTTAGCTCAGTTCTGGGCATCTTTGAAATACCTATACAAACTTGTTCCTACATAGTAACTTGCAACTTTGAATGAGAATGTGCTTGCTTACAGCAACGTGCTATATGTTCTGAATGCCCGAATTGGGAATCTGTGTCAAAATTTGTTAGGAATTATGTCATCCTTACTAGCTGGAAGTAAGGGAGATGGGGCATGAAGTTATTTCTAGGAGTTGGACACATACCAAGTTTAGCTCAGTTCTGGGCATCTTTGAAATACCTATACAAACTTGTTCCTACATAGTAACTTGCATCTTTGAATGAGAATGTGCTTGCTTACAGCAACGTGCTATATGTTCTGAATGCCCGAATTGGGAATATGTGTCAAAACTTTGTTAGGAATTATGTGATCCTTACTAGCTGGAAGTAAGGGAGATGGGGCATGAAGTTATTTCTAGGAGTTGGAGACATACCAAGTTTAGCTCAGTTCTGGGCATCTTTGAAATACCTATACAAACTTGTTCCTACATAGTAACTTGCAACTTTGAATGAGAATGTGCTTGCTTACAGCAACGTGCTATATGTTCTGAATGCCCGAATTGGGAATCTCTGTCAAAACTTTGTTAGGAATTATGTGATCCTTACTAACTGGAAGCAAGGGAGTTGGGGCATGAAGGTATTTCTAGGAGTTGGACACATAGCAAGTTTAGCTCAGTTCTGGGCATCTTTGAAATACCTATACAAACTTGTTCCTACATAGTAACTTGCAACTTTGAATGAGAATGTCCTTGCTTGCAGCAACATGCTATATATTCTGAATGCCCGAATTGGGAATCTGTGTCAAATCTTTGTTAGGAATTATGTGATCCTTACTAGCTGGAAGTAAGGGAGATGGGGCATGAAGTTATTTCTAGGAGTTGGAGACATACCAATTTTAGCTCAGTTCTGGGCATCTTTGAAACACCTATACAAACTTGTTCCTACATAGTAACTTGCAACTTTGAATGAGAATGTGCTTGCTTACAGCAACGTGCTATATGTTCTGAATGACCGAATTGGGAATCTGTGTCAAAATTTGTTAGGAATTATGTGATCCTTACGAGCTGGAAGTAAGGGAGTTGTGGCATGAAGGTATTTCTAGGAGTTGGACACAAACCAAGTTTAGCACAGTTCTGGGCATCTTTGAAATACCTATACAAACTTGTTCCTACATAGCAACTTGCAACTTTGAATGAGAATGTGCTTGCTTACAGCAACGTGCTATATGTTCTGAATGCCCTAATTGGGAATCTGTGTCAAAACTTTGTTAGGAATTATGAGATCCTTACTAGCTGGTATTAAGGGAGTTGGGGCATGAAGGTATTTCTAGGAGTTGGACACATAGCAAGTTTAGCTCAGTTCTGGGCATCGTTGAATTACCTATACAAAATTGTTCCTACATAGTAACTTGCAACTTTGAATGAGAATGTCCTTGCTTGCAGCAACGTGCTATATGTTCTCAATGCCCGAATTGGGAATCTGTGTCAAAACTTTGTTAGGAATTATGTGATCCTTACTAGCTGGAAGTAAGGGAGATGGGGCATGAAGTTATTTCTAGGAGTTGGACACATAGCAAGATTAGCTCAGTTCTGGGCATCTTTGAAATACCTATACAAACTTGTTCCTACATAGTAACTTGCAACAATGAATGAGAATGTGCTTGCTTACAGCAACGTGCTATATGTTCTGAATGCCCGAATTGGGAATCTGTGTCAAAACTTTGTTAGGAATTATGTGATCCTTACTAGCTGGAAGTAAGTGAGATGGGGCATGAAATTATTTCTAGGAGTTGGACACATACCAAGTTTAGCTCAGTTCTGGGCATCTTTGAAATACCTATACAAACTTGTTCCTACATAGTAACTTGCAACTTTGAATGAGAATGTGCTTGCTTACAGCAACGTGCTATAGGTTCTTAATGCCCGAATTGGGAATCTGTGTCAAAACTTTGTTAGGAATTATGTGATCCTTACGAGCTGGAAGTAAGGGAGTTGGGGCATGAAGGTATTTCTAGGAGTTGGACACATAGCAAGTTTAGCTCAGTTCTGGGCATCTTTGAAATACCTATACAGACTTGTTCCTATATAGTAACTTGCAACTTTGAATGAGAATGTGCTTCTTGCAGCAACGTGCTATATGTTCTGAATGCCCGAATTGGGAATCTGTGTCAAAACTTTGTTAGGAATTATGTGATCCTTACTAGCTGGAAGTAAGGGAGATGGGGCATGAAGTTATTTCTAGGAGTTGGACACATAGCAAGTTTAGCTCAGTTCTGGGCATCTTTGAAATACCTATACAAACTTGTTCCTACATAGTAACTTGCAACTTTGAATGAGAATGTGCTTGCTTACAGCAACGTGCTATATGTTCTGAATGCCCGAATTGGGAATCTGTGTCAAAACTTTGTTAGGAATTATGTGATCCTTACTAGCTGGAGGTAAGGGAGTTGGGGCACGAAGGTATTTCTAGGAGTTGGACACATACCAAGTTTAGCTCAGTTCTGGGCATCTTTGAAATACCTATACAAACTTGTTCCTACATAGTAACTTGCAACTTTGAATGAGAATGTGCTTGCTTACAGCAACGTGCTATAAGTTCTGAATGCCCGAATTGGGAATCTGTGTCAAAATTTGTTAGGAATTATGTGATTTTTACTAGCTGGAAGTAAGGGAGTTGGGGCATGAAGTTATTTCTAGGAGTTGGACACATACCAAGTTTAGCACAGTTCTGGGCATCTTTGAAATACCTATACAAACTTGTTCCTACATATTAACTTGCAACTTTGAATGAGAATGTGCTTGCTTACAGCAACGTGCTATATGCTCTGAATGCCCGAAAAGGGAATCTGTGTCAAAACTTTGTTAGGAATTATGTGATCCTTACTAGCTGGAAGTAAGTGAGATGGGGCATGAAGTTATTTCTAGGAGTTGGAGACATACAACGTTTAGCTCAGTAATGGGCATCTTTGAAATACCTATACAAACTTGTTCCTACATAGTAACTTGCAACTTTGAATGAGAATGTGCTTGCTTACAGCAACGTGCTATATGTTCTGAATGCCCGAATTGGGAATTTGTGTCAAAACTTTGTTAGGAATTATGTGATCCTTACTAGCTGGAAGTAAGTGAGATGGGGCATGAAGTTATTTCTAGGAGTTGGAGACATACAACGTTTAGCTCAGTTCTGGGCATCTTTAAAATACCTATACAAACTTGTTCCTACATAGTAACTTGCAACTTTGAATGAGAATGTGCTTGCTTACAGCAACGTGCTATATGTTCTGAATGCCCGAATTGGGAATCTGTGTCAAAACTTTGTTAGAAATTATGTGATCCTTACTAGCTGGAAGTAAGGGAGTTGGGGCATGAAGGTATTTCTAGGAGTTGGACACATACCAAGTTTAGCACAGTTCTGGGCATCTTTGAAATACCTATACAAACTTGTTCCTACATAGTAACTTGCAACTTTGAATGAGAATGTGCTTGCTTACAGCAACGTGCTATATGTTCTGAATGCCCGAATTGGGAATCTGTTTCAAAACTTTGTTAGGAATTATGTGATCCTTACTAGCTGGAAGTAAGTGAGATGGGGCATGAAATTATTTCTAGGAGTTGGACACATACCAAGTTTAGCTCAGTTGTGGGCATCTTTGATATACCTATACAAACTTGTTCCTACATAGTAACTTGCAACTTTGAATGAGAATGTGCTTGCTTGCAGCAACGTGCTATATGTTCTGAATGCCCGAATTGGGAATCTGTGTCAAAACTTTGTTAGAAATTATGTGATCCTTACTAGCTGGAAGTAAGGCTGATGGGGCATGAAGTTATTTCTAGAAGTTGGACAGATACCAAGTTTAGCTCAGTTCTGGGCATCTTTGAAATACCTATACAAACTTGTTCCTACATAGTAACTTGCAACTTTGAATGAGAATGTGCTTGCTTACAGCAACGTGCTATATGTTCTGAATCCCCGAATTGGGAATCTGTGTCAAAATTTGTTAAGAATTATGTGATCCTTACTAGCTGGAAGTAAGGGAGTTGGGGCATGAAGGTATTTCTAGGATTTGGACACATACCAAGTTTAGCACAGTTCTGGGTGTCTTTGAAATACCTATACAAACTTGTTCCTACATAGTAACTTGCAACTTTGAATGAGAATGTGCTTGCTTACAGCAACGTGCTATATGCTCTGAATGCCCGAAAAGGGAATCTGTGTCAAAACTTTGTTAGGAATTATGTGATCCTTACTAGCTGGAAGTAAGTGAGATGGGGCATGAAGTTATTTCTAGGAGTTGGAGACATACAACATTTAGCTCAGTTCTGGGCATCTTTGAAATACCTATACAAACTTGTTCCTACATAGTAACTTGCAACTTTGAATGAGAATGTTCTTGCTTACAGCAACGTGCTATATGTTCTGAATGCCCGAATTGGGAATCTGTGTCAAATCTTTGTTAGGAATTATGTGATCCTTACTAGCTGGAAGTAAGGGAGATGGGGCATGAAGTTATTTCTAGGAGTTGGAGACATACCAAGTTTAGCTCAGTTCTGGGCATCTTTGACATACCTATACAAACTTGTTCCTATATAGTAACTTGCATATTTGAATGACAATGTGCTTGCTTACAGCAACGTGCTATATGTTCTGAATGCCCGAATTGGGAATCTGTGTCAAAACTTTGTTAGGAATTATGTGATCCTTACTAGCTGGAAGTAAGTGAGATGGGGCATGAAATTATTTCTAGGAGTTGGACACATACCAAGTTTAGCTCAGTTCTGGGCATCTTTGAAATACCTATACAAACTTGTTCCTACATAGTAACTTGCAACTTTGAATGAGAATGTGCTTGCTTACAGCAACGTGCTATATGTTCTGAATGCCCGAATTGGGAATCTCTGTCAAAACTTTGTTAGGAATTATGTGATCCTTACTAGCTGGAAGTAAGTGAGATGGGGCATGAAGTTATTTCTAGGAGTTGGAGACATACAACGTTTAGCTCAGTTCTGGGCATCTTTGAAATACCTATACAAACTTGTTCCTACATAGTAACTTGCAACTTTGAATGAGAATGTGCTTGCTTACAGCAACGTGCTATATGTTCCGAATGCCCGAATTGGGAATCTGTGTCAAAACTTTGTTAGGAATTATGTGATCCTTACTAGCAGGAAGTAAGTGAGATGGGGCATGAAGTTATTTCTAGGAGTTGGAGACATACAACGTTTAGCTCAGTTCTGGGCATGTTTGAAATACCTATACAAACATGTTCCTACATAGTAACTTGCAACTTTGAATGAGAATGTGCTTGCTTACAGCAACGTGCTATATGTTCTGAATGCCCGAATTGGGAATCTGTGTCAAAATTTGTTAGGAATTATGTGATCCTTACTAGTTGGAAGTAAGGGAGTTGGGGCATGAAGTTATTTCTAGGAGTTGGAGACATACCAATTTTAGTTCAGTTCTGGGCATCTTTGAAATACCTATACAAACTTGTTCCTACATAGTAACTTGCAACTTTGAATGAGAATGTGCTTGCATACAGCAACGTGCTATATGTTCTGAATCCCCGAATTGGGAATCTGTGTCAAAATTTGTTAAGAATTATGTGATCCTTACTAGCTGGAAGTAAGGGTGTTGGGGCATGAAGTTATTTCTAGGATTTGGAGACATACCACGTTTAGCTCAGTTCTGGGCATCTTTGAAATACCTATACAAACTTGTTCCTACATAGTAACTTGCAACATTGAATGTGAATGTGCTTGCTTGCAGCAACGTGCTATATGTTCTGAATGCCCGAATTGGGAATCTGTGTCAAAACTTTGTTAGGAATTATGTGATCCTTACTAGCTGGATTAAGGGAGATGGGGCATGAAGTTATTTCTAGGAGTTGGAGACATACCAAGTTTAGCTCAGTTCTGGGCATCTTTGAAATACCTATACAAACTTGTTCCTACATAGTAACTTGCAACTTTGAATGAGAATGTGCTTGCTTACAGCAACGTGCTATATGTTCTGAATGCCCGAATTGGGAATCTGTGTCAAAATTTTTTAGGAATTATGTGATCCTTACGAGCTGGAAGTAAGGGAGTTGGGGCATGAAAGTATTTCTAGGAGTTGGACACAAACCAAGTTTAGTACAGTTCTGGGCATCTTTGAAATACCTATACAAACTTGTTCCTACATAGTAACTTGCAACTTTGAATGAGAATGTGCTTGCTTGCAGCAACGTGCTATATGTTCTGAATGCTCGAATTGGGAATCTCTGTCAAAACTTTGTTAGGAATTATGTGATCCTTACTAACTGGAAGTAAGGGAGTTGGGGCATGAAGGTATTTCTAGGAGTTGGACACATAGCAAGTTTAGCTCAGTTCTGGGCATCTTTGAAATACCTATACAAACTTGTTCCTACATAGTAACTTGCAACTTTGAATGAGAATGTCCTTGCTTGCAGCAACATGCTATATATTCTGAATGCCCGAATTGGGAATCTGTGTCAAAACTTTGTTAGGAATTATGTGATCCTACTAGCTGGAAGTAAGGAGATGGGGCATGAAGTTATTTCTAGGAGTTGGAGACATACCAAGTTTAGCTCAGTTCTGGGCATCTTTGAAACACCTATACAAACTTGTTCCTACATAGTAACTTGCAACTTTGAATGAGAATGTGCTTGCTTACAGCAACGTGCTATATGTTCTGAATGCCCGAATTGGGAATCTGTGTCAAAACTTTGTTAGGAATTATGTGATCCTTACGAGCTGGAAGTAAGGGAGATGGGGCATGAAGTTATTTCTAGGTGTTGGACAGATACCAAGTTTAGCTCAGTTCTGGGCATCTTTGAAATACCTATACAAACTTGTTCCTACATAGTAACTTGCAACTTTGAATGAGAATGTGCTTGCTTGCAGCAACGTGCTATATGTTCTGAATGCCCGAATTGGGAATCTGTGTCAAAACTTTGTTAGGAATTATGTGATCCTTACTAGCTGGATGTAAGGGAGATGGGGAATGAAGTTATTTCTAGGAGTTGGAGACATACCAAGTTTAGCTCAGTTCTGGGCATCTTTGAAATACCTATACAAACTTGTTCCTACATAGTAACTTGCAACTTTGAATGAGAATGGGCTTGCTTGCAGCAACGTGCTATATGTTCTGAATGACCGAATTGGGAATCTGTGTCAAAATTTGTTAGGAATTATGTGATCCTTACGAGCTGGAAGTAAGGGAGTTGGGGCATGAAGGTATTTCTAGGAGTTGGACACAAACCAAGTTTAGCACAGTTCTGGGCATCTTTGAAATACCTATACAAACTTGTTCCTACATAGCAACTTGCAACTTTGAATGAGAATGTGCTTGCTTACAGCAACGTGCTATATGTTCTGAATGCCCGAATTGGGAATCTGTGTCAAAACTTTGTTAGGAATTATGTGATCCTTACTAGCTGGTATTAAGGGAGTTGGGGCATGAAGGTATTTCTAGGAGTTGGACACATAGCAAGTTTAGCTCAGTTCTGGGAATCGTTGAATTACCTATACAAAATTGTTCCTACATAGTAACTTGCAACTTTGAATGAGAATGTCCTTGCTTGCAGCAACGTGCTATATGTTCTCAATGCCCGAATTGGGAATCTGTGTCAAAACTTTGTTAGGAATTATGTGATCCTTACTAGCTGGAAGTAAGGGAGATGGGGCATGAAGTTATTTCTAGGTGTTGGACACATAGCAAGTTTAGCTCAGTTCTGGGCATCTTTGAAATACCTATACAAACTTGTTCCTACATAGTAACTTGCAACAATGAATGAGAATGTGCTTGCTTACAGCAACGTGCTATATGTTCTGAATGCCCGAATTGGGAATCTGTGTCAAAACTTTGTTAGGAATTATGTGATCCTTACTAGCTGGAAGTAAGTGAGATGGGGCATGAAATTATTTCTAGGAGTTGGACACATACCAAGTTTAGCTCAGTTCTGGGCATCTTTGAAATACCTATACAAACTTGTTCCTACATAGTAACTTGCAACTTTGAATGAGAATGTGCTTGCTTACAGCAACGTGCTATAGGTTCTTAATGCCCGAATTGGGAATCTGTGTCAAAACTTTGTTAGGAATTATGTGATCCTTACGAGCTGGAAGTAAGGGAGTTGGGGCATGAAGGTATTTCTAGGAGTTGGACACATAGCAAGTTTAGCTCAGTTCTGGGCATCTTTGAAATACCTATACAGACTTGTTCCTATATAGTAACTTGCAACTTTGAATGAGAATGTGCTTCTTGCAGCAACGTGCTATATGTTCTGAATGCCCGAATTGGGAATCTGTGTCAAAACTTTGTTAGGAATTATGTGATCCTTACTAGCTGGAAGTAAGGGACATGGGGCATGAAGGTATTTCTAGGAGTTGGACACATAGCAAGTTTAGCTCAGTTCTGGGCATCTTTGAAATACCTATACAAACTTGTTCCTACATAGTAACTTGCAACTTTGAATGAGAATGTCCTTGCTTGCAGCAACATGCTGTATATTCTGAATGCCCGAATTGGGAATCTGTGTCAAAACTTTGTTAGGAATTATGTGATCCTTACTAGCTGGAAGTAAGGAGATGGGGCATGAAGTTATTTCTAGGAGTTGGAGACATACCAAGTTTAGCTCAGTTCTGGGCATCTTTGAAACACCTATACAAACTTGTTCCTACATAGTAACTTGCAACTTTGAATGAGAATGTGCTTGCTTACAGCAACGTGCTATATGTTCTGAATGCCCGAATTGGGAATCTGTGTCAAAACTTTGTTAGGAATTATGTGATCCTTACGAGCTGGAAGTAAGGGAGATGGGGCATGAAGTTATTTCTAGGTGTTGGACAGATACCAAGTTTAGCTCAGTTCTGGGCATCTTTGAAATACCTATACAAACTTGTTCCTACATAGTAACTTGCAACTTTGAATGAGAATGTGCTTGCTTGCAGCAACGTGCTATATGTTCTGAATGCCCGAATTGGGAATCTGTGTCAAAACTTTGTTAGGAATTATGTGATCCTTACTAGCTGGATGTAAGGGAGATGGGGAATGAAGTTATTTCTAGGAGTTGGAGACATACCAAGTTTAGCTCAGTTCTGGGCATCTTTGAAATACCTATACAAACTTGTTCCTACATAGTAACTTGCAACTTTGAATGAGAATGGGCTTGCTTGCAGCAACGTGCTATATGTTCTGAATGACCGAATTGGGAATCTGTGTCAAAATTTGTTAGGAATTATGTGATCCTTACGAGCTGGAAGTAAGGGAGTTGGGGCATGAAGGTATTTCTAGGAGTTGGACACAAACCAAGTTTAGCACAGTTCTGGGCATCTTTGAAATACCTATACAAACTTGTTCCTACATAGCAACTTGCAACTTTGAATGAGAATGTGCTTGCTTACAGCAACGTGCTATATGTTCTGAATGCCCGAATTGGGAATCTGTGTCAAAACTTTGTTAGGAATTATGTGATCCTTACTAGCTGGTATTAAGGGAGTTGGGGCATGAAGGTATTTCTAGGAGTTGGACACATAGCAAGTTTAGCTCAGTTCTGGGCATCGTTGAATTACCTATACAAAATTGTTCCTACATAGTAACTTGCAACTTTGAATGAGAATGTCCTTGCTTGCAGCAACGTGCTATATGTTCTCAATGCCCGAATTGGGAATCTGTGTCAAAACTTTGTTAGGAATTATGTGATCCTTACTAGCTGGAAGTAAGGGAGATGGGGCATGAAGTTATTTCTAGGAGTTGGACACATAGCAAGTTTAGCTCAGTTCTGGGCATCTTTGAAATACCTATACAAACTTGTTCCTATATAGTAACTTGCAACAATGAATGAGAATGTGCTTGCTTACAGCAACGTGCTATATGTTCTGAATGCCCGAATTGGGAATCTGTGTCAAAACTTTGTTAGGAATTATGTGATCCTTACTAGCTGGAAGTAAGTGAGATGGGGCATGAAATTATTTCTAGGAGTTGGACACATACCAAGTTTAGCTCAGTTCTTGGCATCTTTGAAATACCTATACAAACTTGTTCCTACATAGTAACTTGCAACTTTGAATGAGAATGTGCTTGCTTACAGCAACGTGCTATAGGTTCTTAATGCCCGAATTGGGAATCTGTGTCAAAACTTTGTTAGGAATTATGTGATCCTTACGAGCTGGAAGTAAGGGAGTTGGGGCATGAAGGTATTTCTAGGAGTTGGACACATAGCAAGTTTAGCTCAGTTCTGGGCATCTTTGAAATACCTATACAGACTTGTTCCTATATAGTAACTTGCAACTTTGAATGAGAATGTGCTTCTTGCAGCAACGTGCTATAAGTTCTGAATGCCCGAATTGGGAATCTGTGTCAAAATTTGTTAGGAATTATGTGATTTTTACTAGCTGGAAGTAAGGGAGTTGGGGCATGAAGTTATTTCTATGAGTTGGACACATACCAAGTTTAGCACAGTTCTGGGCATCTTTGAAATACCTATACAAACTTGTTCCTACATAGTAACTTGCAACTTTGAATGAGAATGTGCTTGCTTACAGCAACGTGCTATATGCTCTGAATGCCCGAAAAGGGAATCTGTGTCAAAACTTTGTTAGGAATTATGTGATCCTTACTAGCTGGAAGTAAGTGAGATGGGGCATGAAGTTATTTCTAGGAGTTGGAGACATACAACGTTTAGCTCAGTTCTGGGCATCTTTGAAATACCTATACAAACTTGTTCCTACATAGTAACTTGCAACTTTGAATGAGAATGTGCTTGCTTACAGCAACGTGCTATATGTTCTGAATGCCCGAATTGGGAATCTGTGTCAAAACTTTGTTAGGAATTATGTGATCCTTACTAGCAGGAAGTAAGTGAGATGGGGCATGAAGTTATTTCTAGGAGTTGGAGACATACAACGTTTAGCTCAGTTCTGGGCATGTTTGAAATACCTATACAAACATGTTCCTACATAGTAACTTGCAACTTTGAATGAGAATGTGCTTGCTTACAGCAACGTGCTATATGTTCTGAATGCCCGAATTGGGAATCTGTGTCAAAATTTGTTAGGAATTATGTGATCCTTACTAGTTGGAAGTAAGGGAGTTGGGGCATGAAGTTATTTCTAGGAGTTGGAGACATACCAATTTTAGCTCAGTTCTGGGCATCTTTGAAATACCTATACAAACTTGTTCCTACATAGTAACTTGCAACTTTGAATGAGAATGTGCTTGCATACAGCAACGTGCTATATGTTCTGAATCCCCGAATTGGGAATCTGTGTCAAAATTTGTTAAGAATTATGTGATCCTTACTAGCTGGAAGTAAGGGTGTTGGGGCATGAAGTTATTTCTAGGATTTGGAGACATACCACGTTTAGCTCAGTTCTGGGCATCTTTGAAATACCTATACAAACTTGTTCCTACATAGTAACTTGCAACATTGAATGTGAATGTGCTTGCTTGCAGCAACGTGCTATATGTTCTGAATGCCCGAATTGGGAATCTGTGTCAAAACTTTGTTAGGAATTATGTGATCCTTACTAGCTGGAAGTAAGGGAGATGGGGCATGAAGTTATTTCTAGGAGTTGAACACATACCAAGTTTAGCTCAGTTCTGGGCATCTTTGAAATACCTATACAAACTTGTTCCTACATAGTAACTTGCAACTTTGAATGAGAATGTGCTTGCTTACAGCAACGTGCTACATGTTCTGAATGCCCGAATTGGGAATCTGTGTCAAAATTTTTTAGGAATTATGTGATCCTTACGAGCTGGAAGTAAGGGAGTTGGGGCATGAAAGTATTTCTAGGAGTTGGACACAAACCAAGTTTAGTACAGTTCTGGGCATCTTTGAAATACCTATACAAACTTGTTCCTACATAGTAACTTGCAACTTTGAATGAGAATGTGCTTGCTTGCAGCAACGTGCTATATGTTCTGAATGCCCGAATTGGGAATCTGTGTCAAAACTTTGTTAGGAATTATGTGATCCTTACTAGCTGGAAGTAAGGGAGATGGGGCATGAAGTTATTTCTAGGAGTTGGACACATACCAAGTTTAGCTCAGTTCTGGGCATCTTTGAAATACCTATACAAACTTGTTCCTACATAGTAACTTGCAACTTTGAATGAGAATGTGCTTGCTTACAGCAACGTGCTATATGTTCTGAATGACCGAATTGGGAATCTGTGTCAAAATTTGTTAGGAATTATGTGATCCTTACGAGCTGGAAGTAAGGGAGTTGGGGCATGAAGGTATTTCTAGGAGTTGGACACAAACCAAGTTTAGCACAGTTCTGGGCATCTTTGAAATACCTATACAAACTTGTTCCTACATAGCAACTTGCAACTTTGAATGAGAATGTGCTTGCTTACAGCAACGTGCTATATGTTCTGAATGCCCGAATTGGGAATCTGTGTCAAAACTTTGTTAGGAATTATGTGATCCTTACTAGCTGGTATTAAGGGAGTTGGGGCATGAAGGTATTTCTAGGAGTTGGACACATAGCAAGTTTAGCTCAGTTCTGGGCATCGTTGAATTACCTATACAAAATTGTTCCTACATAGTAACTTGCAACTTTGAATGAGAATGTCCTTGCTTGCAGCAACGTGCTATATGTTCTCAATGCCCGAATTGGGAATCTGTGTCAAAACTTTGTTAGGAATTATGTGATCCTTACTAGCTGGAAGTAAGGGAGATGGGGCATGAAGTTATTTCTAGGAATTGGACACATAGCAAGTTTAGCTCAGTTCTGGGCATCTTTGAAATACCTATACAAACTTGTTCCTACATAGTAACTTGCAACAATGAATGAGAATGTGCTTGCTTACAGCAACGTGCTATATGTTCTGAATGCCCGAATTGGGAATCTGTGTCAAAACTTTGTTAGGAATTATGTGATCCTTACTAGCTGGAAGTAAGTGAGATGGGGCATGAAATTATTTCTAGGAGTTGGACACATACCAAGTTTAGCTCAGTTCTGGGCATCTTTGAAATACCTATACAAACTTGTTCCTACATAGTAACTTGCAACTTTGAATGAGAATGTGCTTGCTTACAGCAACGTGCTATAGGTTCTTAATGCCAGAATTGGGAATCTGTGTCAAAACTTTGTTAGGAATTATGTGATCCTTACGAGCTGGAAGTAAGGGAGTTGGGGCATGAAGGTATTTCTAGGAGTTGGACACATAGCAAGTTTAGCTCAGTTCTGGGCATCTTTGAAATACCTATACAGACTTGTTCCTATATAGTAACTTGCAACTTTGAATGAGAATGTGCTTCTTGCAGCAACGTGCTATATGTTCTGAATGCCCGAATTGGGAATCTGTGTCAAAACTTTGTTAGGAATTATGTGATCCTTACTAGCTGGAAGTAAGGGAGATGGGGCATGAAGTTATTTCTAGGAGTTGGACACATAGCAAGTTTAGCTCAGTTCTGGGCATCTTTGAAATACCTATACAAACTTGTTCCTACATAGTAACTTGCAACTTTGAATGAGAATGTGCTTGCTTACAGCAACGTGCTATATGTTCTGAATGCCCGAATTTGGAATCTGTGTCAAAACTTTGTTAGGAATTATGTGATCCTTACTAGCTGGAGGTAAGGGAGTTGGGGCACGAAGGTATTTCTAGGAGTTGGAGACATACCAAGTTTAGCTCAGTTCTGGGCATCTTTGAAATACCTATACAAACTTGTTCCTACATAGTAACTTGCAACTTTGAATGAGAATGTGCTTGCTTACAGCAACGTGCTATAAGTTCTGAATGCCCGAATTGGGAATCTGTGTCAAAATTTGTTAGGAATTATGTGATTTTTACTAGCTGGAAGTAAGGGAGTTGGGGCATGAAGTTATTTCTAGGAGTTGGACACATACCAAGTTTAGCACAGTTCTGGGCATCTTTGAAATACCTATACAAACTTGTTTCTACATATTAACTTGCAACTTTGAATGAGAATGTGCTTGCTTACAGCAACGTGCTATATGCTCTGAATGCCCGAAAAGGGAATCTGTGTCAAAACTTTGTTAGGAATTATGTGATCCTTACTAGCTGGAAGTAAGGGAGATGGGGCATGAAGTTATTTCTAGGAGTTGGAGACATACAACGTTTAGCTCAGTTCTGGGCATCTTTAAAATACCTATACAAACTTGTTCCTACATAGTAACTTGCAACTTTGAATGAGAATGTGCTTGCTTACAGCAACGTGCTATATGTTCTGAATGCCCGAATTGGGAATCTGTTTCAAAACTTTGTTAGGAATTATGTGATCCTTACTAGCTGGAAGTAAGTGAGATGGGGCATGAAATTATTTCTAGGAGTTGGACACATACCAAGTTTAGCTCAGTTGTGGGCATCTTTGATATACCTATACAAACTTGTTCCTACATAGTAACTTGCAACTTTGAATGAGAATGTGCTTGCTTGCAGCAACGTGCTATATGTTCTGAATGCCCGAATTGGGAATCTGTGTCAAAACTTTGTTAGAAATTATGTGATCCTTACTAGCTGGAAGTAAGGCTGATGGGGCATGAAGTTATTTCTAGAAGTTGGACAGATACCAAGTTTAGCTCAGTTCTGGGCATCTTTGAAATACCTATACAAACTTGTTCCTACATAGTAACTTGCAACTTTGAATGAGAATGTGCTTGCTTACAGCAACGTGCTATATGTTCTGAATGCCCGAATTGGGAATCTGTGTCAAAACTTTGTTAGGAATTATGTGATCCTTACTAGCTGGAAGTAAGGGAGATGGGGAATGAAGTTATTTCTAGGAGTTGGACACATACCAAGTTTAGCTCAGTTCTTGGCATCTTTGAAATACCTATACAAACTTGTTCCTACATAGTAACTTGCAACTTTGAATGAGAATGTGCTTGCTTGCAGCAACGTGCTATATGTTCTGAATGCCCGAATTGGGAATCTGTGTCAAAACTTTGTTAGGAATTATGTGATCCTTACTAGCTGGAAGTAAGGTAGATGGGGCATGAAGTTATTTCTAGGAGTTGGACACATACCAAGTTTAGCTCAGTTCTGGGCATCTTTGAAATACCTATACAAACTTGTTCCTACATAGTAACTTGCAACTTTGAATGAGAATGTGCTTGCTTACAGCAACGTGCTATATGTTCTGAATGCCCGAATTGGGAATCTGTGTCAAAATTTGTTAGGAATTATGTGATCCTTACTAGCTGTAAGTAAGGGAGTTGGAGAATGAAGGTATTTCTATGAGTTGGACACATACCAAGTTTAGCTCAGTTCTGGGCATCTTTGAAATACCTATACAAACTTGTTCCTACATAGTAACTTGCAACTTTGAATGAGAATGTGCTTGCTTACAGCAACGTGCTATATGTTCTGAATGCCCGAATTGGGAATCTGTGTCAAAATTTGTTAGGAATTATGTGATCCTTACTAGCTGGAAGTAAGGGAGTTGGGGCATGAAGGTATTTCTAGGAGTTGGACACATACCAAGTTTAGCACAGTTCTGGGTATCTTTGAAATACCTATACAAACTTGTTCCTACATAGTAACTTGCAACTTTGAATGAGAATGTGCTTGCTTACAGCAACGTGCTATATGCTCTGAATGCCCGAAAAGGGAATCTGTGTCAAAACTTTGTTAGGAATTATGGGATCCTTACTAGCTGGAAGTAAGTGAGATGGGGCATGAAGTTATTTCTAGGAGTTGGAGACATACCACGTTTAGCTCAGTTCTGGGCATCTTTGAAATACCTATACAAACTTGTTCCTACATAGTAACTTGCAACTTTGAATGAGAATGTTCTTGCTTACAGCAACGTGCTATATGTTCTGAATGCCCGAATTGGGAATCTGTGTCAAAACTTTGTTAGGAATTATGTGATCCTTACTAGCTGGAAGTAAGGGAGATGGGGCATGAAGTTATTTCTAGGAGTTGGACACATACCAAGTTTAGCTCAGTTCTGGGCATCTTTGAAATACCTATACAAACTTGTTCCTATATAGTAACTTGCATCTTTGAATGACAATGTGCTTGCTTACAGCAACGTGCTATATGTTCTGAATGCCCGAATTGGGAATCTGTGTGAAAACTTTGTTATGAATTATGTGATCCTTACTAGCTGGAAGTAAGTGAGATGGGGCATGAAATTATTTCTAGGAGTTGGACACATACCAAGTTTAGCTCAGTTCTGGGCATCTTTGAAATACCTATACAAGCTTGTTCCTACATAGTAACTTGCAACTTTGAATGAGAATGTGCTTGCTTACAGCAACGTGCTATATGTTCTGAATGCCCGAATTGGGAATCTGTGTCAAAATTTTGTTAGGAATTATGTGATCCTTACTAGCTGGAAGTAAGGGAGATGGGGCATGAAGTTATTTCTAGGAGTTGGACACATACCAAGTTTAGCTCAGTTCTGGGCATCTTTAAAATACCTATACAAACTTGTTCCTACATAGTAACTTGCAACTTTGTATGAGAATGTGCTTGCTTACAGCAACGTGCTATATGTTCTGAATGCCCGAATTGGGAATCTGTGTCAAAATTTGTTAGGAATTATGTGATCCTTACAAGCTGGAAGTAAGGGCGTTGGGGCATGAAGGTATTTCTAGGAGTTGGACACATACCAAGTTTAGCTCAGTTCTGGGCATGTTTGAAATACCTATACAAACTTGTTCCTACATAGTAAATTGCAACTTTGAATGAGAATGTGCTTGCTTACAGCAACGTGCTATATGTTCTGAATGCCCGAATTGGGAATCTGTGTCAAAATTTTGTTAGGAATTATGTGATCCTTACTAGCAGGAAGTAAGTGAGATGGGGCATGAAGTTATTTCTAGGAGTTGGAGACATACAACGTTTAGCTCAGTTCTGGGCATCTTTGAAATACCTATACAAACTTGTTCCTACATAGTAACTTGCAACTTTGAATGAGAATGTGCTTGCTTACAGCAACGTGCTATATGTTCTGAATGCCCGAATTGGGAATCTGTGTCAAAATTTGTTAGGAATTATGTGATCCTTACTAGTTGGAAGAAAGGGAGTTGGGGCATGAAGTTATTTCTAGGAGTTGGAGACATACCAAGTTTAGCTCAGTTCTGGGTATCTTTGAAATACCTATACAAACTTGTTCCTACATAGTAACTTGCAACTTTGAATGAGAATGTGCTTGCATACAGCAACGTGCTATATGTTCTGAATGCCCGAATTGGGAATCTGGGTCAAAACTTCGTTAGGAATTATGTGATCCTTACTAGCTGGAAGTAAGTGAGATGGGGCATGAAGTTATTTCTAGGAGTTGGAGACATACAACGTTTAGCTCAGTTCTGGGCATCTTTGAAATACCTATACAAACTTGTTCCTACATAGTAACTTGCAACTTTGAATGAGAATGTGCTTGCTTACAGCAACGTGCTATATGTTCTGAATGCCCGAATTGGGAATCTGTGTCAAAACTTTGTTAGGAATTATGTGATCCTTACTAGCTGGAAGTAAGGGAGTTGGGGCATGAAGGTATTTCTAGGAGTTGGACACATACCAAGTTTAGCACAGTTCTGGGTATCTTTGAAATACCTATACAAACTTGTTCCTACATAGTAACTTGCAACTTTGAATGAGAATGTGCTTGCTTACAGCAACGTGCTATATGCTCTGAATGCCCGAAAAGGGAATCTGTGTCAAAACTTTGTTAGGAATTATGTGATCCTTACTAGCTGGAAGTAAGGGAGATGGGGCATGAAGTTATTTCTAGGAGTTGGAGACATACAACGTTTAGCTCAGTTCTGGGCATCTTTGAAATACCTATAGAAACTTGTTCCTACATAGTAACTTGCAACTTTGAATGAGAATGTGCTTGCTTACAGCAACGTGCTATATGTTCTGAATGCCCGAATTGGGAATCTGTGTCAAAACTTTGTTAGGAATTATGTGATCCTTACTAGCTGGAAGTAAGGGAGATGGGGCATGAATTTATTTCTAGGAGTTGGACAAATACCAAGTTTAGCTCAGTTCTGGGCATCTTTGAAATACCTATACAAACTTGTTCCTACATAGTAACTTGCAACTTTGAATGAGAATGTGCTTGCTTACAGCAACGTGCTATATGTTCTGAATGCCCGAATTGGGAATCTGTGTCAAAATTTGTTAGGAATTATGTGATCCTTACTAGCTGGAAGTAAGGTAGTGGGGCATGAAGGTATTTCTAGGAGTTGGACACATACCAAGTTTAGCTCAGTTCTGGGCATCTTTGAAATACCTATACAAACTTGTTCCTACATAGTAACTTGCAACTTTGAATGAGAATGTGCTTGCTTACAGCAACGTGCTATATGTTCTGAATGCCCGAATTGGGAATCTCTGTCAAAACTTTGTTAGGAATTATGTGATCCTTACTAGCTGGAAGTAAGTGAGATGGGGCATGAAGTTATTTCTAGGAGTTGGAGACATACAACGTTTAGCTCAGTTCTGGGCATCTTTGAAATACCTATACAAACTTGTTCCTACATAGTAACTTGCAACTTTGAATGAGAATGTGCTTGCTTACAGCAACGTGCTATATGTTCTGAATGCCCGAATTGGGAATCTGGGTCAAAACATCGTTAGGAATTATGTGATCCTTACTAGCTGGAAGTAAGTGAGATGGGGCATGAAGTAATTTCTAGGAGTTGGAGACAAACAACGTTTAGCTCAGATCTGGGCATCTTTGAAATACCTATACAAACTTGTTCCTACATAGTAACTTGCAACTTTGAATGAGAATGTGCTTGCTTACAGCAACGTGCTATATGTTCTGAATGCCCGAATAGGGAATCTGTGTCAATACTTTGTTAGGAATTATGTGATCCTTACTAGCTGGAAGTAAGGGAGTTGGGGCATGAAGGTATTTCTAGGAGTTGGACACATACCAAGTTTAGCTCAGTTCTGGGCATCTTTGATATACCTATACAAACTTGTTCCTACATAGTAACTTGCAACTTTGAATGAGAATGTGCTTGCTTACAGCAACGTACTATATGTTCTGAATGCCCGAATTGGGAATCTGTGTCAAAATTTGTTAGAAATTATGTGATCCTTACTAGCTGGAAGTAAGGGAGATGGGGCATGAAGTTATTTGTAGAAGTTGGACAGATACCCAGTTTAGCTCAGTTCTGGGCATCTTTGAAATACCTATACAAACTTGTTCCTACATAGTAACTTGCAACTTTGAATGAGAATGTGCTTGCTTACAGCAACGTGCTATATGTTCTGAATGCCCGAATTGGGAATCTGTGTCAAAACTTTGTTAGGAATTATGTGATCCTTACTAGCTGGAAGTAAGGGAGATGGGGAATGAAGTTATTTCTAGGAGTTGGAGACATACCAATTTTAGCTCAGTTCTGGGCATCTTTGAAATACCTATACAAACTTGTTCCTACATAGTAACTTGCAACTTTGAATGAGAATGTGCTTGCTTGCAGCAACGTGCTATATGTTCTGAATGCCCGAATTGGGAATCTGTGTCAAAACTTTGTTAGAAATTATGTGATCCTTACTAGCTGGAAGTAAGGGAGATGGGGCATGAAGTTATTTCTAGGAGTTGGACAGATACCAAGTTAAGCTCAGTTCTGGGCATCTTTGAAATACCTATACAAACTTGTTCCTACATAGTAACTTGCAACTTTGAATGAGAATGTGCTTGCTTACAGCAACGTGCTATATGTTCTGAATGCCCGAATTGGGAATCTGTGTCAAAATTTGTTAGGAATTATGTGATCCTTACTAGCTGGAAGTAAGGGAGTTGGAGCATGAAGGTATTTCTAGGAGTTGGACACATACCAAGTTTAGCTCAGTTCTGGGCATCTTTGAAATACCTATACAAACTTGTTCCTACATAGTAACTTGCAACTTTGAATGAGAATGTGCTTGCTTACAGCAACGTGCTATATGTTCTGAATGCCCGAATTGGGAATCTGTGTCAAAATTTGTTAGGAATTATGTGATCCTTACTAGCTGGAATTAAGGGAGTTGGGGCATGAAGGTATTTCTAGGAGTTGGACACATACCAAGTTTAGCTCAGTTCTGGTCATCTTTGAAATACCTACACAAACTTGTTCCTACATAGTAACATGCAACTTTGAATGAGAATGTGCTTGCTTACAGCAACGTGCTATATGCTCTGAATGCCCGAAAATGGAATCTGTGTCAAAACTTTGTTAGGAATTATGTGATCCTTACTAGCTGGAAGTAAGTGAGATGGGGCATGAAGTTATTTCTAGGAGTTGGACAGATACCAAGTTTAGCTCAGTTCTGGGCATCTTTGAAATACCTATACAAACTTGTTCCTACATAGTAACTTGCAACTTTGAATGAGAATGTGCTTGCTTACAGCAACGTGCTATATGTTCTGAATGCCGGAATTGGGAATCTGTGTCAAAACTTTGTTAGGAATTATGTGATCCTTACTAGCTGGAAGTAAGGGAGATGGGGCATGAAGTTATTTCTAGGAGTTGGAGACATACCAAGTTTAGCTCAGTTCTGGGCATCTTTGAAATTCCTATACAAACTTGTTCTTACATAGTAACTTGCAACTTTGAATGAGAATGTGCTTGCTTACAGCAACGTGCTATATGTTCTGAATGCCCGAATTGGGAATCTGTGTCAAAACTTTGTTAGGAATTATGTGATCCTTACTAGCTGGAAGTAAGGGAGATGGAGCATGAAGTTATTTCTAGGAGTTGGACACATACCAAGTTTAGCTCAGTTCTGGGCATCTTTGAAATCCTATACAAACTTGTTCCTACATATTAACTTGCAACTTTTAATGAGAATGTGCTTGCTTACAGCAACGTGCTATATGTTCTGAATGCCCGAATTGGGAACTGTGTCAAAACTTTTTTAGAAATTATGTGATCCTTACTAGCTGGAAGTAAGGTAGATGGGGCATGAAGTTATTTCTAGAAGTTGGACAGATACCAAGTTTAGCTCAGTTCTGGGCATCTTTGAAATACCTATACAAACTTGTTCCTACATAGTAACTTGCATCTTTGAATGAGAATGTGCTTGCTTACAGCAACGTGCTATATGTTCTGAATGCCCGAATTGGGAATCTGTGTCAAAACTTTGTTAGTAATTTTGTGATCCTTACTAGCTGGAAGTAAGGGAGATGGGGCATGAAGTTATTTCTAGGAGTTGGAGACATACCAAGTTTAGCTCAGTTCTGGGCATCTTTGAAATACCTATACAAACTTGTTCCTACATAGTAACTTGCAACTTTGAATGAGAATGTGCTTGCTTACAGCAACGTGCTATATGTTCTGAATGCCCGAATTGGGAATCTGTGTCAAAACTTTGTTAGGAATTATGTGATCCTTACTAGCTGGAAGTAAGGGAGATGGGGCATGAAGTTATTTCTAGGAGTTGGAGACATACCAAGTTTAGCTCAGTTCTGGGCATCTTTGAAATACCTATACAAACTTGTTCCTACATAGTAACTTGCAACTTTGAATGAGAATGTGCTTGCTTACAGCAACGTGCTATATGTTCTGAATGCCGGAATAGGGAATCTGTGTCAAAACTTTGTTAGGAATTATGTGATCCTTACTAGCTGGAAGTAAGGGAGATGGGGCATGAAGTTATTTCTAGGAGTTGGAGACATACCAAGTTTAGCTCAGTTCTGGGCATCTTTGAAATACCTATACAAACTTGTTCCTACATAGTAACTTGCAACTTTGAATGAGAATGTCCTTGCTTACAGCAACGTGCTATATGTTCTGAATGCCCGAATTGGGAATCTGTCTCAAAATTTGTTAGGAATTATGTGATCCTTACTAGCTGGAAGTAAGGGAGTTGGGGCATGAAGGTATTTCTTGGAGTTGGACACATACCAAGTTTAGCTCAGTTCTGGGCATCTTTGAAATACCTATACAAACTTGTTCCTACATAGTAACTTGCAACTTTGAATGAGAATGTGCTTGCTTGCAGCAACGTGCTATATGTTCTGAATGCCCGAATTGGGAATCTGTGTCAAAATTTGTTAGGAATTATGTGATCGTTACTAGCTGGAAGTAAGGGAGTTGGGGCATGAAGGTATTTCTAGGATTTGGACACATACCAAGTTTAGCACAGTTCTGGGCATCTTTGAAATACCTATACAAACTTGTTCCTACATAGTAACTTGCAACTTTGAATGAGAATGTGCTTGCTTACAGCAACGTGCTATATGTTCTGAATGCCCGAATTGGGAATCTGTGTCAAAATTTTGTTAGGAATTATGTGATCCTTACTAGCTGGAAGTAAGGGAGATGGGGCATGAAATTATTTCTAGGAGTTGGACACATACCAAGTTTAGCTCAGTTCTGGGCATCTTTGAAATACCTATACAAACTTGTTCCTACATAGTAACTTGCAACTTTGAATGAGAATGTGCTTACTTACAGCAACGTGGTATATGTTCTGAATGCCAGATTTGGGAATCTGTGTCAAAACTTTGTTAGGAATTATGTGATCCTTACTAGCTGGAAGTAAGAGAGATGGGGCATGAAGTTATTTCTAGGAGTTGGAGACATACCAAGTTTAGCTCAGTTCTGGGCATCTTTGAAATACCTATACAAACTTGTTCTTACATAGTAACTTGCAACTTTGAATGAGAATGTGCTTGCTTACAGCAACGTGCTATATGTTCTGAATGCCCGAATTGGGAATCTGTGTCAAAACTTTGTTAGGAATTATGTGATCCTTACTACCTGGAAGTAAGGGAGATGGGGAATGAAGTTATTTCCAGAGGATGGAGACATACCAAGTTTAGCTCAGTTCTGGGCATCTTTGAAATACCTATACAAACTTGTTCCTACATAGTAACTTGCAACTTTGAATGAGAATGTGCTTGCTTACAGAAACGTGCTATATGTTCTGAATGCCCGAATAGGGAATCTGTGTCAAAACTTTGTTAGAAATTATGTGATCCTTACTAGCTGGAAGTAAGGGAGTTGGGGCATGAAGTTATTTCTAAGAGTTGGAGACATACCAAGTTTAGCACAGTTCTGGGCATCTTTGAAATACCTATACAAACTTGTTCCTACATAGTAACTTGCAACTTTGAATGAGAATGTGCTTGCTTACAGCAACGTGCTATATGTTCTGAATGCCGGAATAGGGAAACTGTGTCAAAACTTTGTTAGAAATTATGTGATCCTTACTAGCTGGAAGTAAGGGAGATGGGGCATGAAGTTATTTCTAGGAGTTGGAGACATACCAAGTTTAGCTCAGTTCTGGGCATCTTTGAAATACCTATACAAACTTGTTCCTACATAGTAACTTGCAACTTTGAATGAGAATGTGCTTGCTTACAGCAACGTGCTATATGTTCTGAATGCCCGAATTGGGAATCTGTCTCAAAATTTGTTAGGAATTATGTGATCCTTACTAGCTGGAAGTAAGGGAGTTGGGGCATGAAGGTATTTCTAGGAGTTGGACACATACCAAGTTTAGCTCAGTTCTGGGCATCTTTGAAATACCTATACAAACTTGTTCCTACATAGTAACTTGCAACTTTGAATGAGAATGTGCTTGCTTGCAGCAACGTGCTATATGTTCTGAATGCCCGAATTGGGAATCTGTGTCAAAATTTGTTAGGAATTATGTGATCGTTACTAGCTGGAAGTAAGGGAGTTGGGGCATGAAGGTATTTCTAGGATTTGGACACATACCAAGTTTAGCACAGTTCTGGGCATCTTTGAAATACCTATACAAACTTGTTCCTACATAGTATCTTGCAACTTTGAATGAGAATGTGCTTGCTTACAGCAACGTGCTATATGTTCTGAATGCCCGAATTGGGAATCTGTGTCAAAACTTTGTTAGGAATTATGTGATCCTTACTAGCTGGAAGTAAGGGAGATGGGGCATGAAATTATTTCTAGGGGTTGGACACATACCAAGTTTAGCTCAGTTCTGGGCATCTTTGAAATCCTATACAAACTTGTTCCTACATAGTAACTTGCAACTTTGAATGAGAATGTGCTTGCTTACAGCAACGTGCTATATGTTCTGAATGCCCGAATTGGGAATCTGTGTCAAAACTTTGTTAGAAATTATGTGATCCTTACTAGCTGGAAGTAAGGGAGATGGGGCATGAAGTTATTTCTAGAAGTTGGACAGATACCAAGTTTAGCTCAGTTCTGGGCATCTTTGAAATACCTATACAAACTTGTTCATACTTAGTAACTTGCATCTTTGAATGAGAATGTGCTTGCTTACAGCAACGTGCTACATGTTCTGAATGCCCGAATTGGGAATCTGTGTCAAAACTTTGCTAGGAATTTTGTGATCCTTACTAGCTGGAAGTAAGGGAGATGGGGCATGAAGTTATTTCTAGGAGTTGGAGACATGCCAAGTTTAGCTCAGTTCTGGGCATCTTTGAAATACCTATACAAACTTGTTCCTACATAGTAACTTGCAACTTTGAATGAGAATGTGCTTGCTTACAGGAACGTGCTATATGTTCTGAATGCCCGAATTGGGAATCTGTGTCAAAACTTTGTTAGAAATTATGTATCCTTACTAGCTGGAAGTAAGGGAGATGGGGCATCAAGTTATTTCCAGAAGTTGGACAGATGCCAAGTTTAGCTCAGTTCTGGGCATCTTTGAAATACCTATACAAACTTGTTCCTACATAGTAACTTGCATCTTTGAATGAGAATGTGCTTGCTTACAGCAACGTGCTATATGTTCTGAATGCCCGAATTGGGAATCTGTGTCAAAACTTTGTTAGGAATTTTGTGATCCTTACTAGCTGGAATTAAGGGAGATGGGGCATGAAGTTATTTCTAGTAGTTGGAGACATGCCAAGTTTAGCTCAGTTCTGGGCATCTTTGAAATACCTATACAAACTTGTTCCTACATACTAACTTGCAACTTTGAATGAGAATGTGCTTGCTTACAGCAACGTGCTATATGTTCTGAATGCCAGAATTGGGAATCTGTGTCAAAACTTTGTTAGGAATTATGTGATCCTTACTAGCTGGAAGTAAGGGAGATGGGGCATGAAGTTATTTCTAGGAGTTGGAGACATACCAAGTTTAGCTCAGTTCTGGGCGCCTTTGAAATACCTATACAAACTTGTTCCTACATAGTAACTTGCAACTTTGAATGAGAATGTGCTTGCTTACAGCAACGTGCTATATGTTCTGAATGCCCGAATTGGGAATCTGTGTCAAAATTTGTTAGGAATTATGTGATCCTTACTAGCTGGAAGTAAGGCAGTTGGGGCATGAAGGTATTTCTAGGAGTTGGACACATACCAAGTTTAGCACAGTTCTGGGCATCTTTGAAATACCTATACAAACTTGTTCCTACATAGTAACTTGCAACTTTGAATGAGAATGTGCTTGCTTACAGCAACGTGCTATATGCTCTGAATGTCCGAAAAGGGAATCTGTGTCAAAACTTTGTTAGGAATTATGTGATCCTTACTAGCTGGAAGTAAGTGAGATGGGGCATGTAGTTATTTCTATGAGTTGGAGACATGCAAAGTTTAGCTAAGTTCTGGGCATCTTTGAAATACCTATACAAACTTGTTCCTACATAGTAACTTGCAACTTTGAATGAGAATGTGCTTGCTTGCAGCAACGTGCTATATGTTCTGAATGCACGAATTGGGAATCTGTGTCAAAACTTTGTTAGGAATTATGTGATCCTTACTAGCTGGAAGTAAGTGAGATGGGGCATGAAGTTATTTCTAGGAGTTTGAGACATACAACGTTTAGCTCAGTTCTGGGCATCTTTGAAATACTTATACAAACTTGTTCCTACATAGTAACTTGCAACTTTGAATGAGAATGTGCTTGCTTACAGCAACGTGCTATATGTTCTGAATGCCCGAATAGGGAATCTGTGTCAAAACTTTGTTAGGAATTATGTGATCCTTACTAGCTGGAAGTAAGGGAGTTGGGGCATGAAGGTATTTCTAGGATTTGGACACATACCAAGTTTAGCACAGTTCTCGGCATCTTTGAAATACCTATACAAACTTGTTCCTACATAGTAACTTGTAACTTTGAATGAGAATGTGCTTGCTTACAGCAACGTGCTATATGATCTGAATGCCCGAATTGGGAATCTGTGTCAAAACTTTGTTAGGAATTATGTGATCCTTACTAGCTGGAAGTAAGTGAGATGGGGCATGAAATTATTTCTAGGAGTTGGACACATACCAAGTTTAGCTCAGTTCTGGGCATCTTTGAAATACCTATACAAACTTGTTCCTACATAGTAACTTGCAACTTTGAATGAGAATGTGCTTGCTTACAGCAACGTGCTATATGTTCTGAATGCCGGAATTGGGAATCTGTGTCAAAACTTTGTTAGGAATTATGTGATCCTTACTAGCTGGAAGTAAGGGAGATGGGGCATGAAGTTATTTCTAGGAGTTGGAGACATACCAAGTTTAGCTCAGTTCTGGGCATCTTTGAAATACCTATACAAACTTGTTCTTACATAGTAACTTGCAACTTTGAATGAGAATGTGCTTGCTTACAGCAACGTGCTATATGTTCTGAATGCCCGAATTGGGAATCTGTGTCAAAACGTTGTTAGGAATTATGTGATCCTTACTAGCTGGAAGTAAGGGAGATGGGGAATGAAGTTATTTCTAGAGGTTGGAGACATACCAAGTTTAGCTCAGTTCTGGGCATCTTTGAAATACCTATACAAACTTGTTCCTACACAGTAACTTGCAACTTTGAATGAGAATGTGCTTGCTTGCAGCAACGTGCTATATGTTCTGAATGCCCGAATTGGGAATCTGTGTCAAAACTTTGTTAGGAATTATGTGATCCTTACTAGCTGGAAGTAAGGGAGATGGAGCATGAAGTTATTTCTAGGAGTTGGAGACATACAACGTTTAGCTCAGTTCTGGGCATCTTTGAAATACCTATACAAACTTGTTCCTACATAGTGACTTGCAACTTTGAATGAGAATGTGCTTGCTTACAGCAACGTGCTATATGTTCTGAATGCCCGAATTGGGAATATGTGTCAAAACTTTGTTAGGAATTATGTGATCCTTACTAGCTGGAAGTAAGGGAGATGGGGCATGAAGTTATTTCTTGGAGTTGGACACATACCAAGTTTAGCTCTGTTCTGGGCATCTTTGAAATACCTATACAAACTTGTTCCTACATATTAACTTGCAACTTTGAATGAGAATGTGCTTGCTTACAGCAACGTGCTATATGTTCTGAATGCCCGAATTGGGAATCTGTGTCAAAATTTGTTAGGAAATATGTGATCCTTACTAGCTGGAAGTAAGGGAGTTGTGGCATGAAGGTATTTCTAGGAGTTGGAGACATACCAAGTTTAGCTCAGTTGTGGGCATCTTTGAAATACCTATACAAACTTGTTCCTACATAGTAACTTGCAACTTTGAATGAGAATGTGCTTGCTTACAGCAAGGTGCTATATGTTCTGAATGCCCGATTTGGGATTCTGTGTCAAAACTTTGTTAGGAATTATGTGATCCTTACTAGCTGGAAGTAAGTGAGATGGGGAATGAAGTTATTTCTAGGAGTTGGAGACATACCAAGTTTAGCTCAGTTCTGGGCATCTTTGAAATACCTATACAAACTTGTTCCTACATAGTAACTTGCAACTTTGATTGAGAATGTGCTTGCTTGCGGCAACGTGCTATATGTTCTGAATGCCCGAATTGGGAATCTGTGTCAAAACTCTGTTAGGAATTATGTGATCCTTACTAGCTGGAAGTAAGGGAGATGGGGCATGAAGTTATTTCTAGGAGTTGGACACATACCAAGTTTAGCTCAGTTCTGGGCATCTTTGAAATACCTATACAAACTTGTTCCTACATAGTAACTTGCAACTTTGAATGAGAATGTGCTTGCTTACAGCAACGTGCTATATGTACTGAATGCCCGAATTGGGAATCTGTGTCAAAATTTGTTAGGAATTATGTGATCCTTACTAGCTGGAAGTAAGTGAGATGGGGCATGAAGTTATTTCTAGGAGTTGGAGACATACAAGGTTTAGCTCAGTTCTGGGCATCTTTGAAATACCTATACAAACTTGTTCCTACATAGTGACTTGCAACTTTGAATGAGAATGTGCTTGCTTACAGCAACGTGCTATATGTTCTGAATGCCCGAATAGGGAATCTGTGTCAAAACTTTGTTAGAAATTATGTGATCCTTACTAGATGGAAGTAAGGGAGTTGGGGCATGAAGGTATTTCTAGGAGTTGGACACATACCAAGTTTAGCACAGTTCTGGGCATCTTTGAAATACCTATACAAACTTGTTCCTACATAGTAACTTGCAACTTTGAATGAGAATGTGCTTGCTTACAGCAACGTGCTATAGCTTCTGAATTCCCGAATTGGGAATCCGTGTCAAAACGTTGTTAGGAATTATGTGATCCTTACTAGCTGGAAGTAAGGGCGATGGGGCATGAAATTATTTCTAGGACTTGGACACATACCAAGTTTAGCTCAGTTCTGGGCATCTTTGAAATACCTATACAAACTTGTTCCTACATAGTAACTTGCAACTTTGAATGAGAATGTGCTTGCTTACAGCAACGTGCTATATGTTCTGAATGCCCGAATTGGGAATCTGTGTCACAACTTTGTTAGGAATTATGTGATCCTTACTAGCTGGAAGTAAGGGAGATGGGGAATGAAGTAATTTCTAGGAGTTGGAGACATACCAAGTTTAGCTCAGTTCTGGGCATCTTTGAAATACCTATACAAACTTGTTCCTACATAGTATCTTGCAACTTTGAATGAGAATGTGCTTGCTTGCGGCAACGTGCTATATGTTCTGAATGCCCGAATTGGGAATCTGTGTCAAAACTTTGTTAGGAATTATGTGATCCTTACTAGCTGGATGTAAGGGAGATGGGGCATGAAGTTATTTCTAGGAGTTGGACACATACCAAGTTTAGCTCAGTTCTGGGCATCTTTCAAATACCTATACAAACTTGTTCCTACATAGTAACTTGCATCTTTGAATGAGAATGTGCTTCCTTACAGGAACGTGCTATATGTTCTGAATGCCCGAATTGGGAATATGTGTCAAAACTTTGTTAGGAATTATGTGATCCTTACTAGCTGGAAGAAAGGGAGATGGGGCATGAAGTTATTTCTAGGAGTCGGACACATACCAAGTTTAGCTCAGTTCTGTGCATCTTTGAAATACCTATATAAACTTGTTCCTACATATTAACTTGCAACTTTGAATGAGAATGTGCTTGCTTACAGCAACGTGCTATATGTTCTGAATGCCCGAATTGGGAATCTGTGTCAAAATTTGTTAGGAATTATGTGATCCTTACTAGCTGGAAGTAAGGGAGTTGGGGCATGAAGGTATTTCTAGGAGTTGGACACATACCAAGTTTAGCACAGTTCTGGGCATCTTTGAAATACCTATACAAACTTGTTCCTACATAGTAACTTGCAACTTTGAATGAGAATGTGCTTGCTTACAGCAACGTGCTATATGCTCTGAATGCCCGAATTGGGAATCCGTGTCAAAACTTTGTTAGGAATTATGTGATCCTTACTAGCTGGAAGTAAGTGAGATGGGGCAGGAAGTTATTTCTAGGAGTTGGAGACATACAACGTTTAGCTCAGTTCTGGGCATCTTTGAAATACCTATACAAACTTGTTCCTACATAGTAACTTGCAACTTTGAATGAGAATGTGCTTGCTTACAGCAACGTGCTATATATTCTGAATGCCCGAATAGGGAATCTGTGTCAAAACTTTGTTAGGAATTATGTGATCCTTACTAGCTGGAAGTAAGGGAGATGGGGCATGAAGTTATTTCTAGGAGTTGGAGACATACAAGGTTTAGCTCAGTTCTGGGCATCTTTGAAATACCTATACAAACTTGTTCCTACATAGTAACTTGCATCTTTGAATGAGAATATGCTTGCTTACAGCAATGTGCTATATGTTCTGAATGCCCGAATTGGGAATATGTCTCAAAACTTTGTTAGGAATTATGTGATCCTTACTAGCTGGAAGTAATTGAGATGGGGCATGAAGTTATTTCTAGGAGTTGGACACATACCAAGTTTAGCTCAGTTCTGGGCATCTTTGAAATACCTATACAAACTTGTTCCTACATAGTACCTTGCATCTTTGAATGAGAATGTGCTTGCTTACAGCAACGTGCTATATGATCTGAATGCCCGAATTGGTAATATGTGTCAAAACTTTGTTAGGAATTATGTGATCCTTACTAGCTGGAAGTAAGGGAGATGGGGCATGAAGTTATTTCTAGGAGTCGGACACATACCAAGTTTAGCTCAGTTCTGGGCATCTTTGAAATACCTATACAAACTTGTTCCTACATATTAACTTGCAACTTTGAATGAGAATGTGCTTGCTTACAGCAACGTGCTATATGTTCTGAATGCCCGAATTGGGAATCTGTGTCAAAATTTGTTAGGAATTATGTGATCCTTACTAGCTGGAAGTAAGGGAGTTGGGGCATGAAGGTATTTCTAGGAGTTGGACACATACCAAGTTTAGCACAGTTCTGGGAATCTTTGAAATACCTATAAACTTGTTCCTACATAGTAACTTGCAACTTTGAATGAGAATGTGCTTGCTTACAGCAACGTGCTATATGCTCTGAATGCCCGAAAAGGGAATCTGTGTCAAAACTTTGTTAGGAATTATGTGATCCTTACTAGCTGGAAGTAAGTGAGATGGGGCATGAAGTTATTTCTAGGAGTTGGAGACATACAACGTTTAGCTCAGTTCTGGGCATCTTTGAAATACCTATACAAACTTGTTCCTACATAGTAACTTGCAACTTTGAATGAGAATGTGCTTGCTTACAGCAACGTGCTATATGTTCTGAATGCCAGAATAGGGAATCTGTGTCAAAACTTTGTTAGGAATTATGTGATCCTTACTAGCTGGAAGTAAGGGAGATGGGGCATGAAGTTATTTCTAGGAGTTGGAGACATACCAAGTTTAGCTCAGTTCTGGGCATCTTTGAAATACCTATACAAACTTGTTCCTACATAGTAACTTGCAACTTTGAATGAGAATGTGCTTGCTTACAGCAACGTGCTATATGTTCTGAATGCCCGAATTGGGAATCTGTGTCAAAACTTTGTTAGGAATTATGTGATCCTTACTAGCTGGAAGTAAGTGAGATGGGGCATGAAATTATTTCTAGGAGTTGGACACATACCAAGTTTAGCTCAGTTCTGGGCATCTTTGAAATACCTATACAAACTTGTTCCTACATAGTACCTTGCTACTTTGAATGAGAATGTGCTTGCTTACAGCAACGTGCTATATGTTCTGAATGCCCGAATTGGTAATATGTGTCAAAACTTTGTTAGGAATTATGTGATCCTTACTAGCTGGAAGTAAGGGAGATCGGGCATGAAGTTATTTCTAGGAGTTGGAGACATACAAGGTTTAGCTCAGTTCTGGGCATCTTTGAAATACCTATACAAACTTGTTCCTACATATTAACTTGCATCTTTGAATGAGAATGTGCTTGCTTACAGCAACGTGCTATATGTTCTGAATGCCCTAATTGGTAATATGTGTCAAAACTTTGTTAGGAATTATGTGACCCTTACTAGCTGGAAGTAAGGGAGATGGGGCATGAAGTTATTTCTAGGAGTTGGACACATACCAAGTTTAGCTCAGTTCTGGGCATCTTTGAAATACCTATACAAACTTGTTCCTACATAGTAACTTGCAACTTTGAATGAGAATGTGCTTGCTTGCAGCAACGTGCT
The DNA here is from genome assembly GCF_020826845.1 of Diceros bicornis minor. Lineage (NCBI taxonomy): Eukaryota > Metazoa > Chordata > Mammalia > Perissodactyla > Rhinocerotidae > Diceros > Diceros bicornis. The sequence continues at coordinate 1,260,549 of NC_080767.1, forward strand.
ATATTTTCTGAATGCCCGAATTGGGAATCTGTGTCAAAACTTTGTTAGGAATTATGTGATCCTTACTAGCTGGAAGTAAGGGAGATGGGGCATGAAGTTATTTCTAGGCGTTGGAGACATACCAAGTTTAGCTCAGTTCTGGGCATCTTTGAAATACCTATACAAACTTGTTCCTGCATAGTAACTTGCAACTTTGAATGAGAATGTGCTTGCTTGCAGCAACGTGCTATATGTTCTGAATGCCCGAATTGGGAATCTGTGTCAAAACTTTGTTAGGAATTATGTGATCCTTACTAGCTGGAAGTAAGGGAGATGGGGCATGAAGTTATTTCTAGGAGTTGGAGACATACTAAGTTTAGCTCAGTTCTGGGCATCTTTGAAATACCTATACAAACTTGTTCCTGCATAGTAACTTGCATCTTTGAATGAGAATGTGCTTGCTTACAGCAACGTGCTATATGTTCTGAATGCCCGAATTGGGAATATGTGTCAAAACTTTGTTAGGAATTATGTGATCCTTACTAGCTGGAAGTAAGTGAGATGGGGCATGAAGTTATTTCTAGGAGTTGGACACATACCACGTTTAGCTCAGTTCTGGGCATCTTAGAAATACCTATACAAACTTGTTCCTACATATTAACTTGCAACTTTGAATGAGAATGTGCTTGCTTACAGCAACGTGCTATATGTTCTGAATGCCCGAATTGGGAATCTGTCTCAAAATTTGTTAGGAATTATGTGATCCTTACTAGCTGGAAGTAAGGGAGTTGGGGCATGAAGTTATTTCTAGGAGTTGGAGACATACAAGGTTTAGCTCAGTTCTGGCCATCTTAGAATTACCTATACAAACTTGTTCCTACATAGTAACTTGCAACTTTGAATGAGAATGTGCTTGCTTACAGCAACGTGCTATATGTTCTGAATGCCCGAATTGGGAATCTGTGTCAAAACTTTGTTAGGAATTATGTGATCCTTACTAGCTGGAAGTAAGGGAGATGGGGCATGAAGGTATTTCTAGGAGTTTGAGACATACCAAGTTTAGCTCAGTTCTGGGCATCTTTGAAATACCTATACAAACTTGTTCCTACATAGTAACTTGCAACTTTGAATGAGAATGTGCTTGCTTACAGCAACGTGCTATATGTTCTGAATGCCCGAATTGGTAATATGTGTCAAAACTTTGTTAGGAATTATGTGATCCTTACTAGCTGGAAGTAAGGGAGATGGGGCATGAAGTTATTTCTAGGAGTTGGACACATACCAAGTTTAGCTCAGTTCTGGGCATCTTTGAAATACCTATACAAACTTGTTCCTACATATTAACTTGCAACTTTGAATGAGAATGTGCTTGCTTACAGCAACGTGCTATATGTTCTGAATGCCCGAATTGGGAATCTGTGTCAAAATTTGTTAGGAATTATGTGATCCTTACTTGCTGGATGTAACGGAGTTGGGGCATGAAGGTATTTCTAGGAGTTGGACACATACCAAGTTTAGCACAGTTCTGGGCATCTTTGAAATACCTATACAAACTTGTTCCTACATAGTAACTTGCAACTTTGAATGAGAATGTGCTTGCTTACAGCAACGTGCTATATGCTCTGAATGCCCGAAAAGGGAATCTGTGTCAAAACTTTTTTAGGAATTATGTGATCCTTACTAGCTGGAAGTAAGTGAGATGGGGCATGAAGTTATTTCTAGGAGTTGGAGACATACAACGTTTAGCTCAGTTCTGGGCATCTTTGAAATACCTATACAAACTTGTTCCTACATAGTAACTTGCAACTTTGAATGAGAATGTGCTTGCTTACAGCAACGTGCTATATGTTCTGAATGCCCGAATAGGGAATCTGTGTCAAAACTTTGTTAGGAATTATGTGATCCTTACTAGCTGGAAGAAAGGGAGATGGGGCATGAAGTTATTTCTAGGAGTTGGAGACATACCAAGTTTAGCTCAGTTCTGGGCATCTTTGAAATACCTATACAAACTTGTTCCTACATAGTAACTTGCAACTTTGAATGAGAATGTGCTTGCTTACAGCAACGTGCTATATGTTCTGAATGCCCGAATTGGGAATCTGTGTCAAAATTTTGTTAGGAATTATGTGATCCTTACTAGCTGGAAGTAAGGGAGATGGGGCATGAAGTTATTTCTAGGAGTTGGACACATACCAAGTTTAGCTCAGTTCTGGGCATCTTTGAAATACCTATACAAACTTGTTCCTACATAGTAACTTGCTACTTTGAATGAGAATGTGCTTGCTTACAGCAACGTGCTATATGTTCTGAATGCCTGAATTGGGAATCTGTGTCAAAATTTGTTAGGAATTATGTGATCCTTACTAGCTGGAAGTAAGGGAGTTGGGGCATGAAGGTATTTCTAGGATTTGGACACATACCAAGTTTAGCACAGTTCTGGGCATCTTTGAAATACCTATACAAACTTGTTCCTACATAGTAACTTGCAACTTTGAATGAGAATGTGCTTGCTTGCAGCAACGTGCTATATTTTCTGAATGCCCGAATTGGGAATCTGTGTCAAAACTTTGTTAGGAATTTTGTGATCCTTACTAGCTGGAAGTAAGGGAGATGGGGCATGAAGTTATTTCTAGGAGTTGGACACATACCAAGTTTAGCTCAGTTCTGGGCATCTTTGAAATACCTATACAAACTTGTTCCTGCATAGTAACTTGCAACTTTGAATGAGAATGTGCTTGCTTGCAGCAACGTGCTATATGTTCTGAATGCCCGAATTGGGAATCTGTGTCAAAACTTTGTTAGGAATTATGTGATCCTTACTAGCTGGAAGTAAGGGAGATGGGGCATGAAATTATTTCTAGGACTTGGACACATACCAAGTTTAGCTCAGTTCTGGGCATCTTTGAAATACCTATACAAACTTGTTCCTACATAGTAACTTGCAACTTTGAATGAGAATGTGCTTGCTTACAGCAACGTGCTATATGTTCTGAATGCCCGAATTGGGAATCTGTGTCACAACTTTGTTAGGAATTATGTGATCCTTACTAGCTGAAAGTAAGGGAGATGGGGAATGAAGTAATTTCTAGGAGTTGGAGACATACCAAGTTTAGCTCAGTTCTGGGCATCTTTGAAATACCTATACAAACTTGTTCCTACATAGTATCTTGCAACTTTGAATGAGAATGTGCTTGCTTGCGGCAACGTGCTATATGTTCTGAATGCCAGAATTGTGAATCTGTGTCAAAACTTTGTTAGGAATTATGTGATCCTTACTAGCTGGAAGTAAGGGAGATGGGGCATGAAGTTATTTCTAGGAGTTGGACACATACCAAGTTTAGCTCAGTTCTGGGCATCTTTGAAATACCTATACAAACATGTTCCTACATAGTAACTTGCATCTTTGAATGTGAATGTGCTTCCTTACAGGAACGTGCTATATGTTCTGAATGCCCGAATTGGGAATATGTGTCAAAACTTTGTTAGGAATTATGTGATCCTTACTAGCTGCAAGTAAGTGAGATGGGGCATGAAGTTATTTCTAGGAGTTGGAGACATACAAGGTTTAGCTCAGTTCTGGGCATCTTTGAAATACCTATACAAACTTGTTCCTACATAGTAACTTGCAACTTTGAATGAGAATGTGCTTGCTTACAGCAACGTGCTATATGTTCTGAATGCCCGAATAGGGAATCTGTGTCAAAACTTTGTTAGAAATTATGTGATCCTTACTAGATGGAAGTAAGGGAGTTGGGGCATGAAGGTATTTCTAGGAGTTGGACACATACCAAGTTTAGCTCAGTTCTGGGCATCTTTGAAATACCTATACAAACTTGTTCCTACATAGTAACTTGCAACTTTGAATGAGAATGTGCTTGCTTACAGCAACGTGCTATAGGTTCTGAATTCCCGAATTGGGAATCCGTGTCAAAACGTTGTTAGGAATTATGTGATCCTTACTAGCTGGAAGTAAGGGAGATGGGGCATGAAATTATTTCTAGGAGTTGGACACATACCAAGTTTAGCTCAGTTCTGGGCATCTTTGAAATACCTATACAAACTTGTTCCTACATAGTAACTTGCAACTTTGAATGAGAATGTGCTTGCTTACAGCAACGTGCTATATGTTCTGAATGCCCGAATTGGGAATCTGTGTCAAAACTTTGTTAGGAATTATGTGATCCTTACTAGCTGGAAGTAAGGGAGATGGGGAATGAAGTAATTTCTAGGAGTTGGAGACATACCAAGTTTAGCTCAGTTCTGGGCATCTTTGAAATACCTATACAAACTTGTTCCTACATAGTAACTTGCAACTTTGAATGAGAATGTGCTTGCTTGCGGCAACGTGCTATATGTTCTGAATGCCCGAATTGGGAATCTGTGTCAAAACTTTGTTAGGAATTATGTGATCCTTACTAGCTGGAAGTAAGGGAGATGGGGCATGAAGTTATTTCTAGGAGTTGGACACATACCAAGTTTAGCTCAGTTCTGGGCATCTTTGAAATACCTATACAAACTTGTTCCTACATAGTAACTTGCATCTTTGAATGAGAATGTGCTTCCTTACAGGAACGTGCTATATGTTCTGAATGCCCGAATTGGGAATATGTGTCAAAACTTTGTTAGGAATTATGTGATCCTTACTAGCTGGAAGTAAGTGAGATGGGGCATGAAGTTATTTCTAGGAGTTGGACACATACCAAGTTTAGCTCAGTTCTGGGCATCTTTGAAATACCTATACAAACTTGTTCCTACATATTAACTTGCAACTTTGAATGAGAATGTGCTTGCTTACAGCAACGTGCTATATGTTCTGAATGCCCGAATTGGGAATCTGTCTCAAAATTTGTTAGAAATTATGTGATCCTTACTATATGGAAGTAAGGGAGTCGGGGCATGAAGGTATTTCCAGGAGTTGGACACATACCAAGTTTAGCACAGTTCTGGGCATCTTTGAAATACCTATACAAACTTGTTCCTACATAGTAACTTGCAACTTTGAATGAGAATGTGCTTGCTTACAGCAACGTGCTATATGCTCTGAATGCCCGAATTGGGAATCTGTGTCAAAACTTTGTTAGGAATTATGTGAACCTTACTAGCTGGAAGTAAGTGAGATGGAGCATGAAGTTATTTCTAGGAGTTGGAGACATACAACGTTTAGCTCAGTTCTGGGCATCTTTGAAATACCTATACAAACTTGTTCCTACATAGTAACTTGCAACTTTGAATGAGAATGTGCTCGCTTACAGCAACGTGCTATATGTTCTGAATGCCCGAATAGGGAATCTGTGTCAAAACTTTGTTAGGAATTATGTGATCCTTACTAGCTGGAAGTAAGGGAGATGGGGCATGAAGTTATTTCTAGGAGTTGGAGACATACCAAGTTTAGCTCAGTTCTGGGCATCTTTGAAATACCTATACAAACTTGTTCCTACATAGTAACTTGCAACTTTGAATGAGAATGTGCTTGCTTGCAGCAACGTGCTATATGTTCTGAATGCCCGAATTAGGAATCTATGTCAAAACTTTGTTAGGAATTAAGTGATCCTTACTAGCTGGAAGTAAGGGAGATGGGGCATGAAGTTATTTCTAGGAGTTGGAGACATACCAAGTTTAGCTAGGTTCTGGGCATCTTTGAAATACCTATACAAACTTGTTCCTACATAGTAACTTGCAACTTTGAATGAGAATGTGCTTGCTTACAGCAACGTGCTATATGTTCTGAATGCCCGAATTGGGAATCTGTGTCAAAACTTTGTTAGGAATTATGTGATCCTTACTAGCTGGAAGTAAGGAAGATGGGGCATGAAGTTATTTCTAGGAGTTGGAGACATACCAAGTTTAGCTCAGTTCTGGGCATCTTTGAAATACCTATACAAACTTGTTCCTACATAGTAACTTGCAACTTTGAATGAGAATGTGCTTGCTTGCAGCAACGTGCTATATGTTCTGAATGCCCGAATTGGGAATCTGTGTCAAAACTTTGTTAGGAATTATGTGATCCTTACTAGCTGGAAGTAAGGCAGATCGGGCATGAAGTTATTTCTAGGAGTTGGAGACATACCAAGTTTAGCTCAGTTCTGGGCATCTTTGAAATACCTACATAGTAACTTCCAACTTTGAATGAGAATGTGCCTGCTTGCAGCAACGTGCTATATGTTCTGAATGCCCGAATTGGGAATATGTGTCAAAACTTTGTTAGGAATTATGTGATCCTTACTAGCTGGAAGTAAGAGAGATGGGGCATGAAGTTATTTCTAGGAGTTGGACAGATACCAAGTTTAGCTCAGTTCTGGGCATCTTTGAAATACCTATACAAACTTGTTCCTACATAGTAACTTGCATCTTTGAATGAGAATGTGCTTGCTTACAGCAACGTGCTATGTGTTCTGAATGCCCGAATTGGGAATCTGTGTCAAAATTTGTTAGGAATTATGTCATCCTTACTAGCTGGAAGTAAGTGAGATGGGGCATGAAGGTATTTCTAGGAGTTGGACACATACCAAGTTTAGCACAGTTCTGGGCATCTTTGAAATACCTATACAAACTTGTTCCTACATAGTAACTTGCAACTTTGAATCAGAATGTGCTTGCTTACAGCAACGTGCTACATGTTCTGAATGCCCGAATTGGGAATCTGTGTCAAAACTTTGTTAGGAATTATGTGATCCTTACTAGATGGAAGTAAGGGAGTTGGGGCATGAAGGTATTTCTAGGAGTTGGACACATACCAAGTTTAGCTCAGTTCTGGGCATCTTTGAAATACCTATACAAACTTGTTCCTACATAGTAACTTGCAACTTTGAATGCAAATGTGCTTGCTTCAGGCAACGTGCTATATGTTCTGAATGCCCGAATTGGGAATCTGTGTCAAAACTTTGTTAGGAATTATGTGATCCTTACTAGCTGGAAGTAAGGGAGATGGGGCATGAAGTTATTTCTAGGAGTTGGACAGATACCAAGTTTAGCTCAGTTCTGGGCATCTTTGAAATACCTATACAAACTTGTTCCTACATAGTAACTTGCATCTTTGAATGAGAATGTGCTTGCTTACAGCAACGTGCTATATGTTCTGAATGCCCGAATTGGGAATCTGTGTCAAAATTTGTTAGGAATTATGTGATCCTTACTAGCTAGAAGTAAGGGAGTTGGGGTATGAAGGTATTTCTAGGAGTTGGACACATACCAAGTTTAGCACAGTTCTGGGCATCCTTGAAATACCTATACAAACTTGTTCCTACATAGTAACTTGCAACTGTGAATGAGAATGTGCTTGCTTACAGCAACGTGCTACATGTTCTGAATGCCCGAATTGGGAATCAGTGTCAAAACTTTGTTAGGAATTATGTGATCCTTACTAGCTGGAAGTAAGGGAGTTGGGCATGAAGGTATTTCTAGGAGTTGGACACATACCAAGTTTAGCACAGATATGGGCATCTTTGAAATACCTATACAAACTTGTTCCTACATAGTAACTTGCAACTTTGAATGAGAATGTGCTTGCTTGCAGCAACGTGCTATACGTTCTGAATGCCCGAATTGGGAATCTGTGTCAAAACTTTGTTAGGAATTATGTGATCCTTACTAGTTGGAGGTAAGTGAGATGGGGCATGAAGTTATTTCTAGGAGTTGGAGACATACAACGTTTAGCTCAGTTCTGGGCATCTTTGAAATACCTATACAAACTTGTTCCTACATAGTAACTAGCAACTTTGAATGAGAATGTGCTTGCTTACAGCAACGTGCTATATGTTCTGAATGCCCGAATAGGGAATCTGTGTCAAAACTTTGTTAGGAATTATGTGATCCTTACTAGCTGGAAGTAAGGGAGATGGGGCATGAAGTTATTTCTAGGAGTTGGACACATACCAAGTTTAGCTCAGTTCTGGGCATCTTTGAAATACCTATACAAACTTGTTCCTACATAGTAACTTGCAACTTTCAATGAGAATGTGCTTGCTTACAGCAACGTGCTATATGTTCTGAATGCCCGAATTGGGAATCTGTGTCAAAATTTGTTAGGAATTATGTGATCCTTACTAGCTGGAAGTAAGGGAATTGGGGCATGAAGGTATTTCTAGGAGTTGGACACAAACCAAGTTTAGCACAGTTCTGGGCATCTTAGAAATACCTATACAAACTTGTTCCTACATAGTAACTTGCAACTTTGAATGAGAATGTGCTTGCTTACAGCAACGTGCTATATGCTCTGAATGCCCGAAAAGGGAATCTGTGTCAAAACTTTGTTAGGAATTATGTGATCCTTACTAGCTGGAAGTAAGTGAGATGGGGCATGAAGATATTTCTAGGAGTTGGAGACATACAACGTTTAGCTCAGTTCTGGGCATCTTTGAAATACCTATACAAACTTGTTCCTACATAGTAACTAGCAACTTTGAATGAGAATGTGCTTGCTTACAGCAACGTGCTATATATTCTGAATGCCCGAATTGGGAATCTGTGTCAAAACGTTGTTAGGAATTATGTGATCCTTACTAGCTGGAAGTAAGTGAGTTGGGGCATGAAGGTATTTCTAGGGGTTGGACACATACCAAGTTTAGCTCAGTTCTGGGCATCTTTGAAATACCTATACAAACTTGTTCCTACGTAGTAACTTGCAACTTTGAATGAAAATGTGCTTGCTTCAGGCAACGTGCTATATGTTCTGAATGCCCGAATTGGGAATCTGTGTCAAAACTTTGTTAGGAATTATGTGATCCTTACTAGCTGGAAGTAAGGGAGATGGGGCATGAAGTTATTTCTAGGAGTTGGACAGATACCAAGTTTAGCTCAGTTCTGGGCATCTTTGAAATACCTATACAAACTTGTTCCTACATAGTAACTTGCAACTTTGAATGAGAATGTGCTTGCTTACAGCAACGTGCTATATGTTCTGAATGCCCGAATTGGGAATATGTGTCAAAACTTTGTTAGGAATTATGTGATCCTTACTAGCTGGAAGTAAGGGAGATGGGGCATGAAGTTATTTCTAGGAGTTGGACACATACCAAGTTTAGCTCAGTTCTGGGCATCTTTGAAATACCTATACAAACTTGTTCCTACATAGTAACTTGCAACTTTGAATGAGAATGTGCTTGCTTACAGCAACGTGCTATATGTTCTGAATGCCCGAATTGGGAATCTGTGTCAAAATTTGTTAGGAATTATGTGATCCTTACTAGCTGGAAGTAAGAGAGTTGGGGCATGAAGGTATTTCTAGGAGTTGGACACATACCAAGTTTAGCTCAGTTCTGGGCATCTTTGAAATACCTATACAAACTTGTTCCTACATAGTAACTTGCAACTTTGAATGAGAATGTGCTTGCTTACAGCAACGTGCTACATGTTCTGAATGCCCGAATTGGGAATCTGTGTCAAAACTTTGTTAGGAATTATGTGATCCTTAATAGCTGTAAGTAAGGGAGTTGGGGCATGAAGGTATTTCTAGGAGTTGGACACATACCAAGTTTAGCACAGTTTTGGGCATCTTTGAAATACCTATACAAACTTGTTCCTACATAGTGACTTGCAACTTTGAATGAGAATGTGCTTGCTTACAGCAACGTGCTATATGTTCTGAATACCCGAATTGGGAATCTGTGTCAAAACTTTGTTAGGAATTATGTGATCCTTACTAGATGGAAGTAAGGGAGTTGGGGCATGAAGGTATTTCTAGGAGTTGGACACATACCAAGTTTAGCTCAGTTCTGGGCATCTTTGAAATACCTATACAAACTTGTTCCTACATAGTAACTTGCCACTTTGAATGAGAATGTGCTTGCTTACAGCAACGTGCTATATGTTCTGAATGCCCGAATTGGGAATATGTGTCAAAACTTTGTGAGGAATTATGTGATCCTTACTAGCTGGAAGTAAGGGAGTTGGGGCATGAAGGTATTTCTAGGAGTTGGACACATACCAAGTTTAGCTCAGTTCTGGGCATCTTTGAAATACCTATACAAACTTGTTCCTACATATTAACTTGCAACTTTGAAAGAGAATGTGCTTGCATACAGCAACGTGCTATGTGTTCTGAATGCCCGAATTGGGAATCTGTGTCAAAATTTGTTAGGAATTATGTGATCCTTACTAGCTGGAAGTAAGGGAGTTGGGGCATGAAGGTATTTCTAGGAGTTGGACACAAACCAAGTTTAGCACAGTTCTGGGCATCTTAGAAATACCTATACAAACTTGTTCCTACATAGTAACTTGCAACTATGAATGAGAATGTGCTTGCTTACAGCAACGTGCTATATGCTCTGAATGCCCGAAAAGGGAATCTGTGTCAAAACTTTGTTAGGAATTATGTGATCCTTACTAGCTGGAAGTAAGTGAGATGGGGCATGAAGATATTTCTAGGAGTTGGAGACATACAACGTTTAGCTCAGTTCTGGGCATGTTTGAAATACCTATACAAACTTGTTCCTACATAGTAACTTGCAACTTTGAATGAGAATGTGCTTGCTTACAGCAACGTGCTATATGTTCTGAATGCCCGAATTGGGAATCTGTGTCAAAACTTTGTTAGGAATTATGTGATCCTTACTAGCTGGAAGTAAGTGAAATGGGGCATGAAATTATTTCTAAGAGTTGGACACATACCAAGTTTAGCTCAGTTCTGGGCATCTTTGAAATACCTATACAAACTTGTTCCTACATAGTTACTTGCAACTTTGAATGAGAATGTGCTTGCTTACAGCAACGTGCTATATGTTCTGAAATCCCGAATTGGGAATCTGTGTCAAAACTTTGTTAGGAATTATGTGATCTTTACTAGCTGGAAGTAAGGGAGATGGGGCATGAAGTTATTTCTAGGAGTTGGAGACATACCAAGTTTAGCTCAGTTCTGGGCATCCTTGAAATACCTATACAAACTTGTTCCTACATAGTAACTTGCAACTTTAATGAGAATGTGCTTGCTTACAGCAACGTGCTATATGTTCTGAATGCCCGAATTGGGAATCTGTGTCAAAACTTTGTTAGGAATTATGTGATCCTTATTACCTGGAAGTAAGGGAGATGGGGCATGAAGTTATTTCTAGGAGTTGGACACATACCAAGTTTAGCTCAGTTCTGGGCATCTTTGAAATACCTATACAAACTTGTTCCTACATAGTAACTTGCAACTTTGAATGAGAATGTGCTTGCTTGCAGCAACGTGCTATATGTTCTGAATGCCCGAAAAGGGAATCTGTGTCAAAACTTTGTTAGGAATTATGTGATCCTTACTAGCTGAAAGTAAGGGAGATGGGGCATGAAGTGATTTCCAGGAGTTGGACACATACCAAGTTTAGCTCAGTTCTGGGCATCTTTGAAATACCTATACAAACTTGTCCCTACATATTAACTTGCAACTTTGAATGAGAATGTGCTTGCTTACAGCAACGTGCTATATGTTCTGAATGCCCGAATTGGGAATCTGTCTCAAAACTTTGTTAGGAATTATGTGATCCTTACTAGCTGGAAGTAAGGGAGATGGGGCATGAAGTGATTTCTAGGAGTTGGACACATACCAAGTTTAGCTCAGTTCTGGACATCTTTGAAATACCTATACAAACTTGTTCCTACATAGTACCTTGCATCTTTGAATGAGAATGCTCTTGCTTACAGCAACGTGCTATATGTTCTGAATGCCCGAATTGGGAATATGTGTCCAAACTTTGTTAGGAATTATGTGATCCTTACTAGCTGGAAGTAAGGGAGATGGGGCATGAAGTTATTTCTAGGAGTTGGACACATACCAAGTTTAGCTCAGTTCTGGGCATCTTTGAAATACCTATACAAACTTGTTCCTACATAGTAACTTGCAACTTTGAATGAGAATGTGCTTTCTTACAGCAACGTGCTATATGTTCTGAATGCCCGAATTGGGAATCTGTGTAAAAACTTTGTTAGGAATTATGTGATCCTTACTAGCTGGAAGTAAGTGAGATGGGGCATGAAATTATTTCTAAGAGTTGGACACATACCAAGTTTAGCTCAGTTCTGGGCATCTTTGAAATACCTATACAAACTTGTTCCTACATAGTAGCTTTCAACTTTGAATGAGAATGTGCTTGCTTACAGCAACGTGCTATATGTTCTGAATGCCCGAATTGGGAATCTGTGTCAAAACTTTGTTAGGAATTATGTGATCCTTACTAGCTGGAAGTAAGTGATATGGGGCATGAAATTATTTCTAAGAGTTGGACACATACCAAGTTTAGCTCAGTTCTGGGCATCTTTGAAATACCTATACAAACTTGTTCCTACATAGTAACTTGCAACTTTGAATGAGAATGTGCTTGCTTACAGCAACGTGCTATATGTTCTTAATGCCCGAATTGGGAATCTGTGTCAAAACTTTGTTAGGAATTATGTGATCCTTACTAGCTGGAAGTAAGTGAGATGGGGCATGAAGTTATTTCTAGGAGTTGGAGACATACCAAGTTTAGCTCAGTTCTGGGCATCCTTGAAATACCTATACAAACTTGTTCCTACATAGTAACTTGCAACTTTGAATGAGAATGTGCTTGCTTACAGCAACGTGCTATATGTTCTGAATGCCCGAATTGGGAATCTGTGTCAAAACTTTGTTAGGAATTATGTGATCCTTATTACCTGGAAGTAAGTGAGATGGGGCATGAAGTTATTTCTAGGAGTTGGACACATACCAAGTTTAGCTCAGTTCTGGGCATCTTTGAAATACCTATACAAACTTGTTCCTACATAGTAACTTGCAACTTTGAATGAGAATGTGCTTGCTTGCAGCAACGTGCTATATGTTCTGAATGCCCGAATTGGGAATCTGTGTCAAAACTTTGTTAGGAATTATGTGATCCTTACTAGCTGGAAGTAAGGGAGATGGGGCATGAAGTGATTTCTAGGAGTTGGACACATACCAAGTTTAGCTCAGTTCTGGGCATCTTTGAAATACCTATACAAACTTGTTCCTACATAGTAACTTGCATCTTTGAATGAGAATGTGCTTGCTTACAGCAACGTGCTATATGTTCTGAATGCCCGAATTGGGAATATGTGTCAAAACTTTGTTAGGAATTATGTGATCCTTACTAGCTGGAAGTAAGGGAGATGGGGCATGAAGTTATTTCTAGGAGTTGGAGACATACAACGTTTAGCTCAGTTCTGGGCATCTTTGAAATACCTATACAAACTTGTTCCTACATAGTAACTTGCAACTTTGAATGAGAATGTGCTTGCTTACAGCAACGTGCTATATGTTCTGAATGCCCGAATAGGGAATCTGTGTCAAAACGTTGTTAGGAATTATGTGATCCTTACTAGCTGGAAGTAAGGGAGATGGGGCATGAAGTTATTTCTAGGAGTTGGAGACATACAACGTTTAGCTCAGTTCTGGGCATCTTTGAAATACCTATACAAACTTGTTCCTACATAGTAACTTGCAACTTTGAATGAGAATGTGCTTGCTTACACCAACGTGATATATGTTCTGAATGCCCGAATAGGGAATCTGTGTCAAAACTTTGTTAGGAATTATGTGATCCTTACTAGCTGGAAGTAAGGGAAATGGGGCATGAAGTTATTTCTAGGAGTTGGAGACATACCAAGTTTAGCTCAGTTCTGGGCATCTTTGAAATACCTATACAAACTTGTTCCTACATAGTAACTTGCAACTTTGAATGAGAATGTGCTTGCTTGCAGCAACGTGCTATATTTTCTGAATGCCCGAATTGGGAATCTGTGTCAAAACTTTGTTAGGAATTATGTGATCCTTACTAGCTGGAAGTAAGGGAGATGGGGCATGAAGTTATTTCTAGGAGTTGGAGACATACTAAGTTTAGCTCAGTTCTGGGCATCTTTGAAATACCTATACAAACTTGTTCCTGCATAGTAACTTGCAACTTTGAATGAGAATGTGCTTACTTGCAGCAACGTGCTATATGTTCTGAATGCCCGAATTGGGAATCTGTGTCAAAACTTTGTTAGGAATTATGTGATCCTTACTAGCTGGAAGTAAGGGATATGTGGCATGAAGTTATTTCTAGGAGTTTGAGACATACCAAGTTTAGCTCAGTTCTGGGCATCTTTGAAATACCTATACAAACTTGTTCCTACATAGTAACTTGCAACTTTGAATGAGAATGTGCTTGCTTACAGCAACGTGCTATATGTTCTGAATGCCCGAATAGGGAATCTGTGTCAAAACTTTGTTAGGAATTATGTGATCCTTACTAGCTGGAAGTAAGGGAGATGGGGCATGAAGTTATTTCTAGGAGTTGGAGACATACCAAGTTTAGCTCAGTTCTGGGCATCTTTGAAATACCTATACAAACTTGTTCCTACATAGTAACTTGCAACTTTGAATGAGAATTTGCTTGCTTGCAGCAACGTGCTATATGTTCTGAATACCCAAATTGGGAATCTGTGTCAAAACTTTGTTAGGAATTTTGTGATCCTTACTAGCTGGAAGTAAGGGAGATGGGGCATGAAGTTATTTCTAGGAGTTGGACACATACCAAGTTTAGCTCAGATCTGGGCATCTTTGAAATACCTATACAAACTTGTTCCTACATAGTAACTTGCAACTTTGAATGAGAATGTGCTTGCTTACAGCAACGTGCTATATGTTCTGAATGCCCGAATATGGAATCTGTGTCAAAACTTTGTTAGGAATTATGTGATCCTTACTAGCTGGAAGTAAGGGAGATGGGGCATGAAGTTATTTCCAGTAGTTGGAGACATACCAAGTTTAGCTCAGTTCTGGGCATCTTTGAATTACCTATACAAACTTGTTCCTACATATTAACTTGCAACTTTGAATGAGAATGTGCTTGCTTACAGCAACGTGCTATATGTTCTGAATGCCCGAATTGGGAATCTGTGTCAAAATTTGTTAGGAATTATGTGATCCTTACTAGCTGGTAGTAAGGGAGTTGGGGCATGAAGGTATCTCTAGGAGTTGGACACAACCAAGTTTAGCTCAGTTCTGGGCATCTTTGAAATACCCACATAGTAACTTGCAACTTTGAATGAAAATGTGCTTGCTTGCAGCAACGTGCTATATGTTCTGAATGCCCGAATTGGGAATCTGTGTCAAAACTTTGTTAGGAATTATGTGATCCTTACTAGCTGGAAGTAAGGGAGATGGGGCATGAAGTTATTTCTAGGAGTTGGACAGATACCAAGTTTAGCTCAGTTCTGGGCATCTTTGAAATACCTATACAAACTTGTTCCTACATAGTAACTTGCATCTTTGAATGAGAATGTGCTTGCTTACAGCAACGTGCTATATATTCTGAATGCCCGAATTGGGAATCTCTGTCAAAACTTTGTTAGGAATTATGTCATCCTTACTAGCTGGAAGTAAGTGAGATGGGGCATGAAGGTATTTCTAGGAGTTGGACACATACCAAGTTTAGCACAGTTCTGGGCATCTTTGAAATACCTATACAAACTTGTTCCTACATAGTAACTTGCAACTTTGAATGAGAATGTGCTTGCTTACAGCAACGTGCTACATGTTCTGAATGCCCGAATTGGGAATCTGTGTCAAAACTTTGTTAGGAATTATGTGATCCTTACTAGATGGAAGTAAGGGAGTTGGGCATGAAGGTATTTCTAAGAGTTGGACACATACCAAGTTTAGCTCAGTTCTGGGCATCTTTGAAATACCTATACAAACTTGTTCCTACATAGTAACTTGCAACTTTGAATGAGAATGTGCTTGCTTACAGCAACGTGCTATACGTTCTGAGTGCCCGAATTGGGAATCTGTGTCAAAACTTTGTTAGGAATTATGTGATCCTTACTAGCTGGAAGTAAGGGAGATGGGCATCAAGTTATTTCTAGGAGTTGGAGACATACCACGTTTAGCTCAGTTCTGGGCATCTTTGAAATACCTATACAAACTTGTTCCTACATAGTAACTTGCATCTTTGAATGAGAATCTGCTTGCTTACAGCAACGTGCTATATGTTCTGAATGCCCGAATTGGGAATCTGTGTCAAAACTTTGTTAGGAATTATGTGATCCTTACTAGCTGGAAGTAAGGCAGATGGGGCATGAAGTTATTTCTAGGAGTTGGACACATACCAAGTTTAGCTCAGTTCTGGGCATCTTTGAAATACCTATACAAACTTGTTCCTACATAGTAACTTGCAACTTTGAATGAGAATGTGCTTGCTTACAGCAACGTGCTATATGTTCTGAATGCCCGAATTGGGAATCTGTGTCAAAATTTGTTAGGAATTATGTGATCCTTACTAGCTGGAAGTAAGGGAGTTGGGGCATGAAGGTATTTCTAGGAGTTGGACACATCCCATGTTTAGCTCAGTTCTGGGCATCTTTGAAATACCTATACAAACATGTTCCTACATAGTAACTTGCAACTTTGAATGAGAATGTACTTGCTTACAGCAACGTGCTATATGTTCTGAATGCCCGAATCGGGAATCTGTGTCAAAATTTGTTAGGAATTATGTGATCCTTACCAGCTGGAAGTAAGGGAGTTGGGCATGAAGGTATTTCTAGGAGTTGGACACATACCAAGTTTAGCACAGTTCTGGGCATCTTTGAAATACCTATACAAACTTGTTCCTACATAGTAACTTGCAACTTTCAATGAGAATGTGCTTGCTTACAGCAAGGTGCTATATGTTCTGAATGCCCGAATTGGGAATCTGTGTCAAAACTTTGTTAGGAATTATGTGATCCTTACTAGCTGGAAGTAAGGGAGTTGGGGCATGAAGGTATTTCTAGGAGTTGGACACATACCAAGTTTAGCTCAGTTCTGGGCATCTTTGAAATACCTACACAGTAACTTGCAACTTTGAATGAGAATGTGCTTGCTTGCAGCAACGTGCTATATGTTCTGAATGCCCGAATAGGGAATCTGTGTCAAAACTTTGTTAGGAATTATGTGATCCTTACTAGCTGGAAGTAAGGGAGATGGGGCATGAAGTTATGTCTAGGAGTTGGACAGATACCAAGTTTAGCTCAGTTCTGGGCATCTTTGAAATACCTATACAAACTTGTTCCTACATAGTAACTTGCATCTTTGAATGAGAATGTGCTTGCTTACAGCAACGTGCTATATGTTCTGAATGCCCGATTTGGGAATCTGTCTCAAAATTTTGTTAGGAATTATGTGATCCTTACTAGCTGGAAGTAAGAGAGATGGGGCATGAAGTGATTTCTAGGAGTTGGACACATACCAAATTTAGCTCAGTTCTGGGCATCTTTGAAATACCTATACAAACTTGTTCCTACATAGTACCTTGCATCTTTGAATGAGAATGTGCTTGCTTACAGCAACGTGCTATATGTTCTGAATGCCCGAATTGGGAATATGTGTCAAAACTTTGTTAGGAATTATGTGATCCTTACTAGCTGGAAGTAAGGGAGATGGGGCATGAAGTTATTTCTAGGAGTTGGACACATACCAAGTTTAGCTCAGTTCTGGGCATCTTTGAAATACCTATACAAACTTGTTCCTACATATTAACCTGCAACTTTGAATGAGAATGTGCTTGCTTACAGCAACGTGCTATATGTTCTGAATGCCCGAATTGGGAATCTGTGTCAAACTTTGTTAGGAATTATGTGATCCTTACTAGCTGGAAGTAAGGGAGTTGGGGCATGAAGGTATTTCTAGGAGTTGGACACAAACCAAGTTTAGCACAGTTCTGGGCATCTTAGAAATACCTATACAAACTTGTTCCTACATAGTAACTTGCAACTTTGAATGAGAATGTGCTTGCTTACAGCAACGTGCTATATGCTCTGAATGCCCGAAAAGGGAATCTCTGTCAAAACTTTGTTAGGAATTATGTGACCTTACTAGCTGGAAGTAAGTGAGATGGGGCATGAAGTTATTTCTAGGAGTTGGAGACATACAACGTTTAGCTCAGTTCTGGGCATCTTTGAAATACCTATACAAACTTGTTCCTACATAGTAACTTGCAACTTTGAATGAGAATGTGCTTGCTTACAGCAACGTGCTATATGTTCTGAATGCCCGAATTGGGAATCTGTGTCAAAACTTTGTTAGGAATTATGTGATCCTTACTAGCTGGAAGTAAGGGAGATGGGGCATGAAATTATTTCTAGGAGTTGGAGACATAAAACGTTTAGCTCAGTTCTGGGCATCTTTGAAATACCTATACAAACTTGTTCCTACATAGTAACTTGCATCTTTGAATGAGAATGTGCTTGCTTACAGCAACGTGCTATATGTTCTGAATGCCCGAATTGGGAATCTGTCTCAAAAGTTTGTTAGGAATTATGTGATCCTTACTAGCTGGAAGTAAGGGAGATGGGGCATGAAGTGATTTCTAGGAGTTGGACACATACCAAGTTTAGCTCAGTTCTGGGCATCTTTGAAATACCTAGACAAACTTGTTCCTACATAGTACCTTGCATCTTTGAATGAGATTGTGCTTGCTTACAGCAACGTGCTATATATTCTGAATGCCCGAATTGGGAATCTGTGTCAAAACTTTGTTAGGAATTATGTGATCCTTACTAGCTGGAAGTAAGGGAGATGGGGCATGAAGTTATTTCTAGGAGTTGGACACATACCAAGTTTAGCTCAGTTATGGGCATCTTTGAAATACCTATACAAACTTGTTCCTACATATTAACTTGCAACTTTGAATGAGAATGTGCTTGCTTACAGCAACGAGCTATATGTTCTGAATGCCCGAATTGGGAATCTGTGTCAAAACTTTGTTAGGAATTATGTGATCCTTATTACCTGGAAGTAAGGGAGATGGGGCATGAAGTTATTTCTAGGATTTGGACACATACCAAGTTTAGCTCAGTTCTGGGCATCTTTGAAATACCTATACAAACTTGTTCCTACATAGTAACTTGCAACTTTGAATGAGAATGTGCTTGCTTGCAGCAACGTGCTATATGTTCTGAATGTCCGAATTGGGAATCTGTGTCAAAACTTTGTTAGGAATTATGTGATCCTTACTAGCTGGAAGTAAGGGAGATGGGGCATGAAGTTATTTCTAGGAGTTTGAGACATACCAAGTTTAGTTCAGTTCTGGGCATCTTTGAAATACCTATACAAACTTGTTCCTACATAGTAACTTGCAACTTTGAATGAGAATGTGCTTGCTTACAGCAACCTGCTATATGCTCTGAATGCCCGAAAAGGGAATCTGTGTCAAAACTTTGTTAGGAATTATGTGATCCTTACTAGCTGGAAGTAAGTGAGATGGGGCATGAAGTTATTTCTAGGAGTTGGAGACATACAACGTTTAGCTCAGTTCTGGGCATCTTTGAAATACCTATACAAACTTGTTCCTACATAGTAACTAGCAACTTTGAATGAGAATGTGCTTGCTTACAGCAACGTGCTATATGTTCTGAATGCCCGAATTGGGAATCTGTGTCAAAACGTTGTTAGGAATTATGTGATCCTTACTAGCTGGAAGAAAGGGAGTTGGGGCATGAAGGTATTTCTAGGAGTTGGACACATACCAAGTTTAGCTCAGTTCTGGGCGTCTTTGAAATACCTATACAAACTTGTTCCTACATAGTAACTTGCAACTTTGAATGAGAATGTGCTTGCTTACAGCAACGTGCTATATGTTCTTAATGCCCGAATTGGGAATCTGTGTCAAAACTTTGTTAGGAATTATGTGATCCTTACTAGCTGGAAGTAAGGGAGATGGGGCATGAAGTTATTTCTAGGAGTTGGACACATACCAAGTTTAGCTCAGTTCTGGGCATCTTTGAAATACCTATACAAACTTGTTCCTACATAGTAACTTGCAACTTTGAATGAGAATGTGCTTGCTTACAGCAACGTGCTATATGCTCTGAATGCCCGAAAAGGGAATCTGTGTCAAAACTTTGTTAGGAATTATGTGATCCTTACTAGCTGGAAGTAAGTGACATGGGGCATGAAGTTATTTCTAGGAGTTGGAGACATACAACGTTTAGCTCAGTTCTGGGCATCTTTGAAATACCTATACAAACTTGTTCCTACATAGTAACTAGCAACTTTGAATGAGAATGTGCTTGCTTACAGCAACGTGCTATATGTTCTGAATGCCCGAATTGGGAATCTGTGTCAAAACGTTGTTAGGAATTATGTGATCCTTACTAGCTGGAAGTAAGGGAGTTGGGGCATGAAGGTATTTCTAGGAGTTGGACACATACCAAGTTTAGCTCAGTTCTGGGCGTCTTTGAAATACCTATACAAACTTGTTCCTACATAGTAACTTGCAACTTTGAATGAGAATGTGCTTGCTTACAGCAACGTGCTATATGTTCTTAATGCCCGAATTGGGAATCTGTGTCAAAACTTTGTTAGAAATTATGTGATCCTTACTAGCTGGAAGTAAGGGAGATGGGGCATGAAGTTATTTCTAGGAGTTGGACACATACCAAGTTTAGCTCAGTTCTGGGCATCTTTGAAATACCTATACAAACTTGTTCCTACATAGTAACTTGCAACTTTGAATGAGAATGTGCTTGCTTACAGCAACGTGCTATATGTTCTGAATGCCCGAATTGGGAATCTATGTCAAACCTTTGTTAGGAATTATGTGATCCTTACTAGCTGGAAGTAAGTGAGATGGGGCATGAAATTATTTCTTGGAGTTGGACTCATACCAAGTTTAGCTCAGTTCTGGGCATCTTTGAAATACCTATACAAACTTGTTCCTACATAGTAACTTGCAACTTTGAATGAGAATGTGCTTGATTACAGCAACGTGCTATATGTTCTTAATGCCCGAATTGGGAATCTGTGTCAAAACTTTGTTAGAAATTATGTGATCCTTACTAGCTGGAAGTAAGGGAGATTAGGCATGAAGTTATTTCTAGGAGTTGTACAGATACCAAGTTTAGCTCTGTTCTGGGCATCTTTGAAATACCTATACAAACTTGTTCCTACATAGTAACTTGCAACTTTGAATGAGAATGTGCTTGCTTACAGCAACGTGCTATATGTTCTGAATGCCCGAATTGGGAATCTGTGTCAAAACTTTGTTAGGAATTATGTGATCCTTACTAGCTGGAAGTAAGGGAGATGGGGCATGAAGTTATTTCTAGGAGTTGGAGACATACCAAGTTTAGCTCAGTTCTGGGCATCTTTGAAATACCTATACAAACTTGTTCCTACATAGTAACTTGCAACTTTGAATGAGAATGTGCTTGCTTACAGCAACGTGCTACATGTTCTGAATGCCCGAATTGGGAATCTGTGTCAAAACTTTGTGAGGAATTATGTGATCCTTACTAGCTGGAAGTAAGTGAGATGGGGCATGAAGTTATTTCTAGGAGTTAGACACATACCAAGTTTAGCTCAGTTCTGGGCATCTTTGAAATACCTACATAGTAACTTGCAACTTTGAATGAGAATGTGCTTGCTTGCAGCAACGTGCTATATGTTCTGAATGCCCGAATTGGGAATCTGTGTCAAAACTTTGTTAGGAATTATGTGATCCTTAATAGCTGGAAGTACGGGAGATGGGGCATGAAGTTATTTCTAGGAGTTGGACAGATACCAAGTTTAGCTCAGTTCTGGGCATCTTTGAAATACCTATTCAAACTTGTTCCTACATAGTAACTTGCATCTTTGAATGAGAATGTGCTTGCTTACAGCAACGTGCTATATGTTCTGAATGCCCGAATTGGGAATCTGTGTCAAAACTTTGTTAGGAATTATGTGATCCTTACTAGCTGGAAGTAAGGGAGATGGGGCATGAAGTTATTTCTAGGAGTTGGAGACATACCAAGTTTAGCTCAGTTCTGGGCATCTTTGAAATACCTATACAAACTTGTTCCTACATAGTAACTTGCAACTTTGAATGAGAATGTGCTTGCTTGCAGCAACGTGCTATATTATCTGAATGCCCGAGTTGGGAATCTGTGTCAAAACTTTGTTAGGAATTATGTGATCCTTACTAGCTGGAAGTAAGGGAGAAGCGGCATGAAGTTATTTCTAGGAGTTGGAGACATACCAAGTTTAGCTCAGTTCTGGGCATCTTTGAAATACCTATACAAACTTGTTCCTGCATAGTAACTTGCAACTTTGAATGAGAATGTGCTTGCTTGCAGCAACGTGCTATATGTTCTGAATGTCCGAATTGGGAATCTGTGTCAAAACTTTGTTAGGAATTATGTGATCCTTACTAGCTGGAAGTAAGGGAGATGGGGCATGAAGTTATTTCTAGGAGTTGGACACATACCAAGTTTAGCTCAGTTCTGGGCATCTTTGAAATACCTATACAAACTTGTTCCTACATAGTAACTTGCAACTTTGAATGAGAATGTGCTTGCTTACAGCAACGTGCTATATGTTCTGAATGCCAGAATTGGGAATCTGTGTCAAAACTTTGTTAGGAAATATGTGATCCTTACTAGCTGGAAGTAAGGGAGAAGCGGCATGAAGTTATTTCTAGGAGTTGGAGACATACCAAGTTTAGCTCAGTTCTGGGCATCTTTGAAATACCTATACAAACTTGTTCCTACATAGTAACTTGCAACTTTGAATGAGAATGTGCTTGCTTACAGCAACGTGCTATATGTTCTGAATGCCCGAATAGGGAATCTGTGTCAAAACTTTGTTAGGAATTATGTGATCCTTACTAGCTGGAAGTAAGGGAGATGGGGCATGAAGTTATTTCTAGGAGTTGGAGACATACAACGTTTAGCTCAGTTCTGGGCATCTTTGAAATACCTATACAAACTTGTTCCTACATAGTAACTAGCAACTTTGAATGAGAATGTGCTTGCTTACAGCAACCTGCTATATGTTCTGAATGCCCGAATTGGGAATCTGTGTCAAAACGTTGTTAGGAATTATGTGATCCTTACTAGCTGGAAGTAAGGGAGTTGGGGCATGAAGGTATTTCTAGGAGTTGGACACATACCAAGTTTAGCTCAGTTCTGGGCGTCTTTGAAATACCTATACAAACTTGTTCCTACATAGTAACTTGCAACTTTGAATGAGAATGTGCTTGCTTACAGCAACGTGCTATATGTTCTTAATGCCCGAATTGGGAATCTGTGTCAAAACTTTGTTAGGAATTATGTGATCCTTACTAGCTGGAAGTAAGGGAGATGGGGCATGAAGTTATTTCTAGGAGTTGGACACATACCAAGTTTAGCTCAGTTCTGGGCATCTTTGAAATACCTATACAAACTTGTTCCTACATAGTAACTTGCAACTTTGAATGAGAATGTGCTTGCTTACAGCAACGTGCTATATGTTCTGAATACCCGAATTGGGAATCTATGTCAAACATTTGTTAGGAATTATGTGATCCTTACTAGCTGGAAGTAAGTGAGATGGGGCATGAAATTATTTCTTGGAGTTGGACTCATACCAAGTTTAGCTCAGTTCTGGGCATCTTTGAAATACCTATACAAACTTGTTCCTACATAGTAACTTGTAACTTTGAATGAGAATGTGCTTGATTACAGCAACGTGTTATATGTTCTTAATGCCCGAATTGGGAATCTGTGTCAAAACTTTGTTGGAAATTATGTGATCCTTACTAGCTGGAAGTAAGGGAGATTAGGCATGAAGTTATTTCTAGGAGTTGTACAGATACCAAGTTTAGCTCTGTTCTGGGCATCTTTGAAATACCTATACAAACTTGTTCCTACATAGTAACTTGCAACTTTGAATGAGAATGTGCTTGCTTACAGCAACGTGCTATATGTTCTGAATGCCCGAATTGGGAATCTGTGTCAAAACTTTGTTAGGAATTATGTGATCCTTACTAGCTGGAAGTAAGGGAGATGGGGCATGAAGTTATTTCTAGGAGTTGGAGACATACCAAGTTTAGCTCAGTTCTGGGCATCTTTGAAATACCTATACAAACTTGTTCCTACATAGTAACTTGCAACTTTGAATGAGAATGTGCTTGCTTACAGCAACGTGCTACATGTTCTGAATGCCCGAATTGGGAATCTGTGTCAAAACTTTGTGAGGAATTATGTGATCCTTACTAGCTGGAAGTAAGGGAGATGGGGCATGAAGTTATTTCTAGGAGTTAGACACATACCAAGTTTAGCTCAGTTCTGGGCATCTTTGAAATACCTACATAGTAACTTGCAACTTTGAATGAGAATGTGCTTGCTTGCAGCAACGTGCTATATGTTCTGAATGCCCGAATTGGGAATCTGTGTCAAAACTTTGTTAGGAATTATGTGATCCTTACTAGCTGGAAGTACGGGAGATGGGGCATGAAGTTATTTCTAGGAGTTGGACAGATACCAAGTTTAACTCAGTTCTGGGCATCTTTGAAATACCTATTCAAACTTGTTCCTACATAGTAACTTGCAACTTTGAATGAGAATGTGCTTGCTTACAGCAACGTGCTATATGTTCTGAATGCCCGAATTGGGAATCTGTGTCAAAATTTGTTAGGAATTATGTGATCCTTACTAGCTGGAAGTAAGGGAGATGGGGCATGATGTTATTTCTAGGAGTTGGAGACATACCAAGTTTAGCTCAGTTCTGGGCATCTTTGAAATACCTACATAGTAACTTGCAACTTTGAATGAGAATGTGCTTGCTTGCAGCAACGTGCTATATGTTCTGAATGCCCGAATTGGGAATCTGTGTCAAAACTTTGTTAGGAATTATGTGATCCTTACTAGCTGGAAGTAAGGGAGTTGGGCATGAAGGTATTTCTAGGAGTTGGACACATACCAAGTTTAGCACAGTTCTGGGCAGCTTTGAAATACCTATACAAACTTGTTCCTGCCTAGTAACTTGCAACTTTGAATGAGAATGTGCTTGCTTACAGCAACGTGCTATATGTTCTGAATGCCCGAATAGGGAATCTGTGTCAAAACTTTGTTAGAAATTATGTGATCCTTACTAGATGGAAGTAAGGGAGTTGGGGCATGAAGGTATTTCTAGGAGTTGGACACATACCAAGTTTAGCACAGTACTGGGCATCTTTGAAATACCTATACAAACTTGTTCCTACATAGTAACTTGCAACTTTGAATGAGAATGTGCTTGCTTACAGCAACGTGCTATATGTTCAGAATGCCCGAATTGGGAATCTGTGTAAAAACTTTGTTAGGAATTATGTGATCCTTACTAGCTGGAAGTAAGTGAGATGGGGCATGAAATTATTTCTAGGAGTTGGACACAAACCAAGTTTAGCTCAGTTCTGGGCATCTTTGAAATACCTATACAAACTTGTTCCTACATAGTAACTTGCAACTTTGAATGAGAATGTGCTTGCTTACAGCAACGTGCTATATGCTCTGAATGCCCGAAAAGGGAATCTGTGTCAAAACTTTGTTAGGAATTCTGTGATCCTTACTAGCTGGAAGTAAGTGAGATGGGGCATGAAGTTATTTCTAGGAGTTGGAGACATGCAACGTTTAGCTCAGTTCTGGGCAACTTTGAAATACCTATACAAACTTGTTCCTACATAGTAACTTGCAACTTTGAATGAGAATGTGCTTGCTTACAGCAACGTGCTATAAGTTCTGAATGCCCGAATTGGGAATCTGTGTCAAAACTTTGTTAGGAAATATGTGATCCTTACTAGCTGGAAGTAAGGGAGAAGCGGCATGAAGTTATTTCTAGGAGTTGGACACATACCAAGTTTAGCTCAGTTCTGGGCATCTTTGAAATACCTATACAAACTTGTTCCTACATAGTAACTTGCAACTTTGAATGAGAATGTGCTTGCTTACAGCAACGTGCTATATGTTCTGAATGCCCGAATAGGGAATCTGTGTCAAAACTTTGTTAGGAATTATGTGATCCTTACTAGCTGGAAGTAAGGGAGATGGGGCATGAAGTTATTTCTAGGAGTTGGAGACATACCAAGTTTAGCTCAGTTCTGGGCATCTTTTAAATACCTATACAAACTTGTTCCTACATAGTAACTTGCAACTTTGAATGAGAATGTGCTTGCTTGCAGCAACGTGCTATATTATCTGAATGCCCGAATTGGGAATCTGTGTCAAAACTTTGTTAGGAATTATGTGATCCTTACTAGCTGGAAGTAAGGGAGATGGGGCATGAAGTTATTTCTAGGAGTTTGAGACATACCAAGTTTAGCTCAGTTCTGGGCATCTTTGAAATACCTATACAAACTTGTTCCTACATAGTAACTTGCAACTTTGAATGAGAATGTGCTTGCTTACAGCAACGTGCTGTATGTTCTGAATGCCCGAATAGGGAATCTGTGTCAAAACTTTGTTAGGAATTATGTGATCCTTACTAGCTGGAAGTAAGGGAGATGGGGCATGAAGTTATTTCTAGGAGTTGGAGACATACCAAGTTTAGCTCAGTTCTGGGCATCTTTGAAATACCTATACAAACTTGTTCCTACATAGTAACTTGCAACTTTGAATGAGAATGTGCTTGCTTACAGCAACGTGCTATATGTTCTGAATGCCCGAATTGGGAATCTGTGTCAAAACATTGTTAGGAAATATGTGATCCTTACGAGCTGGAAGTAAGGGAGAAGCGGCATGAAGTTATTTCTAGGAGTTGGAGACATACCAAGTTTAGCTCAGTTCTGGGCATCTTTGAAATACCTATACAAACTTGTTCCTACATAGTAACTTGCAACTTTGAATGAGAATGTGCTTGCTTACAGCAACGGGCTATATGTTCTGAATGCCCGAATAGGGAATCTGTGTCAAAACTTTGTTAGGAATTATGTGATGCTTACTAGCTGGAAGTAAGGGAGATGGGGCATGAAGTTATTTCTAGGAGTTGGAGACATACCAAGTTTAGCTCAGTTCTTGGCATCTTTGAAATACCTATACAAACTTGTTCCTACATAGTAACTTGCAACTTTGAATGAGAATGTGCTTGCTTGCAGCAACGTGCTATATTATCTGAATGCCCGAATTGGGAATCTGTGTCAAAACTTTGTTAGGAATTATGTGATTCTTACTAGCTGGAAATAAGGGAGATGGGGCATGAAGTTATTTCTAGGAGTTGGAGACATACCAAGTTTAGCTCAGTTCTGGGCATCTTTGAAATACCTATACAAACTTGTTCCTGCATAGTAACTTGCAACTTTGAATGAGAATGTGCTTGCTTGCAGCAACGTGCTATATGTTCTGAATGTCCGAATTGGGAATCTGTGTCAAAACTTTGTTAGGAATTATGTGATCCTTACTAGCTGGAAGTAAGGGAGATGGGGCATGAAGTTATTTCTAGGAGTTTGAGACATACCAAGTTTAGCTCAGTTCTGGGCATCTTTGAAATACCCATACAAACTTGTTCCTACATAGTAACTTGCAACTTTGAATGAGAATGTGCTTGCTTACAGCAACGTGCTATATGTTCTGAATGCCCGAATAGGGAATCTGTGTCAAAACTTTGTTAGGAATTATGTGATCCTTACTAGCTGGAAGTAAGGGAGATGGGGCATGAAGTTATTTCTAGGAGTTGGAGACATACCAAGTTTAGCTCAGTTCTGGGCATCTTTGAAATACCTATACAAACCTGTTCCTACATAGTAACTTGCAACTTTGAATGAGAATGTGCTTGCTTGCAGCAACGTGCTATATGTTCTGAATGCCCGAATTGGGAATCTGTGTCAAAACTTTGTTAGGAATTTTGTGATCCTTACTAGCTGGAAGTAAGGGAGATAGGGCATGAAGTTATTTCTAGGAGTTGGACACATATCAAGTTTAGCTCAGTTCTGGGCATCTTTGAAATACCTATACAAACTTGTTCCTACATAGTAACTTGCAAATTTGAATGAGAATGTGCTTGCTTGCAGCAACGTGCTATATGTTCTGAATGCCCGAATTTGGAATCTGTGTCAAAACTTTGTTAGGAATTATGTGAACCTTACTAGCTGGAAGTAAGGCAGATGTGGCATGAAGTTATTTCTAGGAGTTGGAGACATACCAAGTTTAGCTCAGTTCTGGGCATCTTTGAAATACCTATACAAACTTGTTCCTGCATAGTAACTTGCAACTTTGAATGAGAATGTGCTTGCTTACAGCAACGTGCTATATGTTCTGAATGCCCGAATAGGGAATCTCTGTCAAAACTTTGTTAGGAATTATGTGATCCTTACTAGCTGGAAGTAAGGGAGATGGGGCATGAAGTTATTTCTAGGAGTTGGAGACATACCAAGTTTAGCTCAGTTCAGGGCATCTTTGAAATACCTATACAAACTTGTTCCTACATAGTAACTTGCAACTTTGAATGAGAATGTCCTTGCTTGCAGCAACGTGCTATATGTTCTGAATGCCCGAATTGGGAATCTGTGTCAAAACTTTGTTAGGAATTTTGCGATCCTTACTAGCTGGAAGTAAGGGAGATGGGGCATGAAGTTATTTCTAGGAGTTGGAGACATACCAAGTTTAGTTCAGTTCTGGGCATCTTTGAAATACCTATACAAACTTGTTCCTACATAGTAACTTACAACTTTGAATGAGAATGTGCTTGCTTGCAGCAACGTGCTATATGTTCTGAATGCCCGAATTTGGAATCTGTGTCAAAACTTTGTTAGGAATTATGTGATCCTTACTAGCTGGAAGTAAGGCAGATGTGGCATGAAGTTATTTCTAGGAGTTGGAGACATACCAAGTTTAGCTCAGTTCTGGGCATCTTTGAAATACCTATACAAACTTGTTCCTGCATAGTAACTTGCAACTTTGAATGAGAATGTGCTTGCTTGCAGCAACGTGCTATATGTTCTGAATGCCCGAATTGGGAATCTGTGTCAAAACTTTGTTAGGAATTATGTGATCCTTACTAGCTGGAAGTAAGGGAGATGGGGCATGAAGTTATTTCTAGGAGTTGGAGACATACCAAGTTTAGCTCAGTTCTGGGCATCTTTGAAATACCTATACAAACTTGTTCCTACATATTAACTTGCAACTTTAAATGAGAATGTGCTTGCTTACAGCAACGTGCTATATGTTCTGAATGCCCGAATTGGGAATCTGTCTCAAAATTTGTTAGGAATTATGTGATCCTTACTAGCTGGAAGTAAGGGAGATGGGGCATGAAGTTATTTCTAGGAGTTGGAGACATACCAAGTTTAGCTCAGTTCTGGGCATCTTTGAAATACCTATACAAACTTGTTCCTACATAGTAACTTGCAACTTTGAATGAGAATGTGCTTGCTTGCAGCAACGTGCTATATGTTCTGAATGCCCGAATTGGGAATCTGTGTCAAAGCTTTGTTAGGAATTATGTGATCCTTACTAGCTGGAAGTAAGGGAGATGGGGCATGAAGTTATTTCTAGGAGTTGGAGACATACAAAGTTTAGCTCAGTTCTGGGCATCTTTGAAATACCTATACAAACTTGTTCCTGCATAGTAACTTGCAACATTGAATGAGAATGTGCTTGCTTGCAGCAACGTGCTATATGTTCTGAATGCCCGAATTGGGAATCTGTGTCAAAACTTTGTTAGGAATTATGTGATCCTTACTAGCTGGAAGTAAGGGAGATGGGGCATGAAGTTATTTCTAGGAGTTGGAGACATACCAAGTTTAGCTCAGTACTGGGCATCTTTGAAATACCTATACAAACTTGTTCCTACATAGTAACTTGCAACTTTGAATGAGAATGTGCTTGCTTGCAGCAACGTGCTATATGTTCTGAATGCCCGAATTGGGAATCTGTGTCAAAACTTTGTTAGGAATTATGTGATCCTTACTAGCTGGAAGTAAGGGAGATGGGGCATGAAGTTATTTCTAGGAGTTGGACACATACCAAGTTTAGCTCAGTTCTGGACATCTTTGAAATACCTATACAAACTTGTTCCTACATAGTAACTTGCAACTTTGAATGAGAATGTGCTTGCTTACAGCAACGTGCTATATGTTCTGAATGCCCGAATAGCGAATCTGTGTCAAAACTGTTTTAGAAATTATGTGATCCTTTCTAGATGGAAGTAAGGGAGTCGGGGCATGAAGGTATTTCTAGGAGTTGGAGACATACCACGTTTAGCTCAGTTCTGGGCATCTTTGAAATACCTATACAAACTTGTTCCTACATAGTAACTTGCAACTTTGAATGAGAATGTGCTTGCTTACAGCAACGTGCTATATGTTCTGAATGCCCGAATTGGGAATCCGTGTCAAAAATTTGTTAGGAATTATGTGATCCTTACTAGCTGGAAGTAAGGGAGATGGGGCATGAAGTTATTTCTAGGAGTTGGAGACATACCAAGTTTAGCTCAGTTCTGGGCATCTTTGAAATACCTACATAGTAACTTGCAACTTTGAATGAGAATGTGCTTGCTTGCAGCAACGTGCTATATGTTCTGAATGCCCGAATTGGGAATCTGTGTCAAAACTTTGTTAGGAATTATGTGATCCTTACTAGCTGGAAGTAAGGGAGATGGGGCATGAAGTTATTTCTAGGAGTTGGACACATACCAAGTTTAGGTCAGTTCTGGGCATCTTTGAAATACCTATACAAACTTGTTCCTACATAGTAACTTGCATCTTTGAATGAGAATGTGCTTGCTTACAGCAACGTGCTATATGTTCTGAATGCCCGAATTGGGAATCTGTGTCAATATTTGTTAGGAATTATGTGATCCTTACTAGCTGGAAGTAAGTGAGATGGGGCATGAAGGTATTTCTAGGAGTTGGACACATAGCAAGTTTAGCTCAGTTCTGGGCATCTTTGAAATACCTATACAAACTTGTCCCTACATAGTAACTTGCAACTTTGAATGAGAATGTGCTTGCTTACAGCAACGTGCTATATGTTCTGAATGCCCGAATTGGGAATCTGTGTCAAAATTTGTTAGGAATTATGTGATCCTTACGAGCTGGAAGTAAGGGAGTTGGGGCATGAAGTTATTTCTAGGAGTTGGACACAAACCAAGTTTAGCACAGTTCTGGGCATCTTTGAAATACCTATGCAAACTTGTTCCTACATAGTAACTTGCAACTTTGAATGAGAATGTGCTTGCTTACAGCAACGTGCTATATGTTCTGAATGCCCGAATTGGGAATCTGTGTCAAAATTTGTTAGGAATTATGTGATCCTTACTAGCTGGAAGTAAGGGAGTTGGGCATGAAGGTATTTCTAGGAGTTGGACACATACCAAGTTTAGCACAGTTCTGGGCATCTTTGAAATACCTATACAAACTTGTTCCTACATAGTAACTTGCATCTTTGAATGAGAATGTGCTTGCTTACAGCAACGTGCTATATGTTCTGAATGCCCGAATTGGGAATCTGTGTCAAAACTTTGTTAGGAATTATGTGATCCTTACTAGCTGGAAGTAAATGAGATGGGGCATGAAATTATTTCTAGGAGTTGGACTCATACCAAGTTTAGTTCAGTTCTGGGCATCTTTGAAATACCTATACAAACTTGTTCCTACATAGTAACTTGCAACTTTGAATGAGAATCTGCTTGCTTACAGCAACGTGCTATATGTTCTGAATGCCCGAATTGGGAATCTGTGTCAAAACTTTGTTAGGAATTATGTGATCCTTACTAGCTCGAAGTAAGGGAGATGGGGCATGAAGTTATTTCTAGGAGTTGGACACATACCAAGTTTAGCTCAGTTCTGGGCATCTTTGAAATACCTATACAAACTTGTTCCTACATAGTAACTTGCAACTTTGAAAGAGAATGTGCTTGCTTACAGCAACGTGCTATATGTTCTGAATGCCCGAATTGGGAATCTGTGTCAAAACTTTGTTAGAATTTATGTGATCCTTACTAGCTGGAAGTAAGGGAGATGGGACATGAAGTTATTTCTAGGAGTTGGACACAAACCAAGTTTAGCTCAGTTCTGGTCATCTTTGAAATACCTATACAAACTTGTTCCTACATAGTAACTTGCAACTTTGAATGAGAATGTGCTTGCTTACAGCAACGTGCCATATGTTCTGAATGCCCGAATTGGGAATCTGTGTCAAAATTTGTTAGGAATTATGTGATCCTTATCAGCTGGAAGTAAGGGAGTTGGAGCATGAAGGTATTTCTAGGAGTTGGACACATGCCAAGTTTAGCACAGTTCTGGGCATCTTTGAAATACCTATACAAACTTGTTTCTACATAGTAACTTGCAACTTTGAGTGAGAATGTGCTTGCTTACAGCAACGTGCTATATGTTCTGAATGCCCGAATTGGGAATCTGTCTCAAAGCTTTGTTAGGAATTATGTGATCCTTACTAGCTGGAAGTAAGGGAGATGGGGCATGAAGTTATTTCTAAGAGTTGGAGACATGCCAAGTTTAGCTCAGTTCTGGGCATCTTTGAAATACCTACATAGTAACTTGCAACTTTGAATGAGAATGTGCTTGCTTGCAGCAACGTGCTATATGTTCTGAATGCCCGAATTGGGAATCTGTGTCAAAACTTTGTTAGGAATTATGTGATCCTTACTAGCTGGAAGTAAGGGAGATGGGGCATGAAGTTATTGCTAGGAGTTGGACACATACCAAGTTTAGCTCAGTTCTGGGCATCTTTGAAATACCTATACAAACTTGTTCCTACATACTAACTTGCAACTTTGAATGAGAATGTGCTTGCTTGCAGCAACGTGCTATATGTTCTGAATGCCCGAATTGGGAATCTGTGTCAAAATTTGTTAGGAATTATGTGATCCTTACTAGCTAGAAGTAAGGGAGTTGGGGCATGAAGGTATTTCTAGGAGTTGGACACATAGCAAGTTTAGCTCAGTTCTGGGCATCTTTGAAATACCTATACAAACTTGTCCCTACATAGTAACTTGCAACTTTGAATGAGAATGTGCTTGCTTACAGCAACGTGCTATATGTTCTGAATGCCCGAATTGGGAATCTGTGTCAAAATTTGTTAGGAATTATGTGATCCTTACGAGCTGGAAGTAAGGGAGTTGGGGCATGAAGTTATTTCTAGGAGTTGGACACAAACCAAGTTTAGCACAGTTCTGGGCATCTTTGAAATACCTATGCAAACTTGTTCCTACATAGTAACTTGCAACTTTGAATGAGAATGTGCTTGCTTACAGCAACGTGCTATATGTTCTGAATGCCCGAATTGGGAATCTGTGTCAAAACTTTGTTAGGAATTATGTGATCCTTACTAGCTGGAAGTAAGGGAGATGGGGAATGAAGTTATTGCTAGGAGTTGGACACATACCAAGTTTAGCTCAGTTCTGGGCATCTTTGAAATACCTATACAAACTTGTTCCTACATAGTAACTTGCAACTTTGAATGAGAATGTGCTTGCTTGCAGCAACGTGCTATATGTTCTGAATGCCCGAATTGGGAATCTGTGTCAAAATTTGTTAGGAATTATGTGATCCTTACTAGCTGGAAGTAAGGGAGCTGGGGCATGAAGGTATTTCTAGGAGTTGGACACATAGCAAGTTTAGCTCAGTTCTGGGCATCTTTGAAATACCTATACACACTTGTTCCTACATAGTAACTTGCAACTTTGAATGAGAATGTGCTTGCTAGCAGCAACGTGCTATATGTTCTGAATGCCCAAATTGGGAATCTGTGTCAAAACTTTGTTAGGAATTATGTGATCCTTACTAGCTGGAAGTAAGGGAGATGGGGCATGAAGTTATTTCTAGGAGTTGGACACATACCAAGTTTAGCTCAGTTCTGGGCATCTTTGAAATACCTATACAACCTTGTTCCTACATAGTAACTTGCAACTTTGAATGAGAATGTGCTTGCTTACAGCAACGTGCTATATGCTCTGAATGCCCTAAAAGGGAATCTGTGTCAAAACTTTGCTAGGAATTATGTGATCCTTACTAGCTGGAAGTAAGGGAGATGGGGAATGACCTTATTTCTAGGAGTTGGAGACATACCAAGTTTAGCTCAGTTCTGGGCATCTTTGAAATACCTATACAAACTTGTTCCTACATAGTAGCTTTCAACTTTGAATGAGAATGTGCTTGCTTACAGCAACGTGCTATATGTTCTGAATGCCCGAATTGGGAATCTGTGTCAAAACTTTGTTAGGAATTATGTGATCCTTACTAGCTGGAAGTAAGGGAGATGGGGAATGAAGTTATTGCTAGGAGTTGGACACATACCAAGTTTAGCTCAGTTCTGGGCATCTTTGAAATACCTATACAAACTTGTTCCTACATAGTAACTTGCAACTTTGAATGAGAATGTGCTTGCTTACAGCAACGTGCTATATGTTCTGAATGCCCGAATTGGGAATCTTTGTCAAAATTTGTTAGGAATTATGTGATCCTTACGAGCTGGAAGTAAGGGAGTTGGGGCATGAAGGTATTTCTAGGAGTTGGACACAAACCAAGTTTAGCACAGTTCTGGGCATCTTTGAAATACCTATGCAAACTTGTTCCTACATAGTAACTTGCAACTTTGAATGAGAATGTGCTTGCTTGCAGCAACGTGCTATATGTTCTGAATGCCCGAATTGGGAATCTGTGTCAAAATTTGTTAGGAATTATGTGATCCTTACGTGCTGGAAGTAAGGGAGTTGGGGCATGAAGGTATTTCTAGGAGTTGGACACATAGCAATTTTAGCTCAGTTCTGGGCATCTTTGAAATACCTATACAAACTTGTTCCTACATAGTAACTTGCAACTTTGAATGAGAATGTGCTTGCTTGCAGCAACGTGCTATATGTTCTGAATGCCCGAATTGGGAATCTGTGTCAAAACTTTGTTAGGAATTATGTGATCCTTACTAGCTGGAAGTAAGGGAGTCGGGGCATGAAGGTATTTCTAGGAGTTGGAGACATACCACGTTTAGCTCAGTTCTGGGCATCTTTGAAATACCTATACAAACTTGTTCCTACATAGTAACTTGCAACTTTGAATGAGAATGTGCTTGCTTACAGCAACGTGCTATATGTTCTGAATGCCCGAATTGGGAATCCGTGTCAAAAATTTGTTAGGAATTATGTGATCCTTACTAGCTGGAAGTAAGGGAGATGGGGCATGAAGTTATTTCTAGGAGTTGGAGACATACCAAGTTTAGCTCAGTTCTGGGCATCTTTGAAATACCTACATAGTAACTTGCAACTTTGAATGAGAATGTGCTTGCTTGCAGCAACGTGCTATATGTTCTGAATGCCCGAATTGGGAATCTGTGTCAAAACTTTGTTAGGAATTATGTGATCCTTACTAGCTGGAAGTAAGGGAGATGGGGCATGAAGTTATTTCTAGGAGTTGGACACATACCAAGTTTAGGTCAGTTCTGGGCATCTTTGAAATACCTATACAAACTTGTTCCTACATAGTAACTTGCATCTTTGAATGAGAATGTGCTTGCTTACAGCAACGTGCTATATGTTCTGAATGCCCGAATTGGGAATCTGTGTCAATATTTGTTAGGAATTATGTGATCCTTACTAGCTGGAAGTAAGTGAGATGGGGCATGAAGGTATTTCTAGGAGTTGGACACATAGCAAGTTTAGCTCAGTTCTGGGCATCTTTGAAATACCTATACAAACTTGTCCCTACATAGTAACTTGCAACTTTGAATGAGAATGTGCTTGCTTACAGCAACGTGCTATATGTTCTGAATGCCCGAATTGGGAATCTGTGTCAAAATTTGTTAGGAATTATGTGATCCTTACGAGCTGGAAGTAAGGGAGTTGGGGCATGAAGTTATTTCTAGGAGTTGGACACAAACCAAGTTTAGCACAGTTCTGGGCATCTTTGAAATACCTATGCAAACTTGTTCCTACATAGTAACTTGCAACTTTGAATGAGAATGTGCTTGCTTACAGCAACGTGCTATATGTTCTGAATGCCCGAATTGGGAATCTGTGTCAAAATTTGTTAGGAATTATGTGATCCTTACTAGCTGGAAGTAAGGGAGTTGGGCATGAAGGTATTTCTAGGAGTTGGACACATACCAAGTTTAGCACAGTTCTGGGCATCTTTGAAATACCTATACAAACTTGTTCCTACATAGTAACTTGCATCTTTGAATGAGAATGTGCTTGCTTACAGCAACGTGCTATATGTTCTGAATGCCCGAATTGGGAATCTGTGTCAAAACTTTGTTAGGAATTATGTGATCCTTACTAGCTGGAAGTAAATGAGATGGGGCATGAAATTATTTCTAGGAGTTGGACTCATACCAAGTTTAGTTCAGTTCTGGGCATCTTTGAAATACCTATACAAACTTGTTCCTACATAGTAACTTGCAACTTTGAATGAGAATCTGCTTGCTTACAGCAACGTGCTATATGTTCTGAATGCCCGAATTGGGAATCTGTGTCAAAACTTTGTTAGGAATTATGTGATCCTTACTAGCTCGAAGTAAGGGAGATGGGGCATGAAGTTATTTCTAGGAGTTGGACACATACCAAGTTTAGCTCAGTTCTGGGCATCTTTGAAATACCTATACAAACTTGTTCCTACATAGTAACTTGCAACTTTGAAAGAGAATGTGCTTGCTTACAGCAACGTGCTATATGTTCTGAATGCCCGAATTGGGAATCTGTGTCAAAACTTTGTTAGAATTTATGTGATCCTTACTAGCTGGAAGTAAGGGAGATGGGACATGAAGTTATTTCTAGGAGTTGGACACAAACCAAGTTTAGCTCAGTTCTGGTCATCTTTGAAATACCTATACAAACTTGTTCCTACATAGTAACTTGCAACTTTGAATGAGAATGTGCTTGCTTACAGCAACGTGCCATATGTTCTGAATGCCCGAATTGGGAATCTGTGTCAAAATTTGTTAGGAATTATGTGATCCTTATCAGCTGGAAGTAAGGGAGTTGGAGCATGAAGGTATTTCTAGGAGTTGGACACATGCCAAGTTTAGCACAGTTCTGGGCATCTTTGAAATACCTATACAAACTTGTTTCTACATAGTAACTTGCAACTTTGAGTGAGAATGTGCTTGCTTACAGCAACGTGCTATATGTTCTGAATGCCCGAATTGGGAATCTGTCTCAAAGCTTTGTTAGGAATTATGTGATCCTTACTAGCTGGAAGTAAGGGAGATGGGGCATGAAGTTATTTCTAAGAGTTGGAGACATGCCAAGTTTAGCTCAGTTCTGGGCATCTTTGAAATACCTACATAGTAACTTGCAACTTTGAATGAGAATGTGCTTGCTTGCAGCAACGTGCTATATGTTCTGAATGCCCGAATTGGGAATCTGTGTCAAAACTTTGTTAGGAATTATGTGATCCTTACTAGCTGGAAGTAAGGGAGATGGGGCATGAAGTTATTGCTAGGAGTTGGACACATACCAAGTTTAGCTCAGTTCTGGGCATCTTTGAAATACCTATACAAACTTGTTCCTACATACTAACTTGCAACTTTGAATGAGAATGTGCTTGCTTGCAGCAACGTGCTATATGTTCTGAATGCCCGAATTGGGAATCTGTGTCAAAATTTGTTAGGAATTATGTGATCCTTACTAGCTAGAAGTAAGGGAGTTGGGGCATGAAGGTATTTCTAGGAGTTGGACACATAGCAAGTTTAGCTCAGTTCTGGGCATCTTTGAAATACCTATACAAACTTGTCCCTACATAGTAACTTGCAACTTTGA
This sequence comes from Diceros bicornis minor, assembly GCF_020826845.1. Lineage (NCBI taxonomy): Eukaryota > Metazoa > Chordata > Mammalia > Perissodactyla > Rhinocerotidae > Diceros > Diceros bicornis. The sequence continues at coordinate 1,297,939 of NC_080767.1, forward strand.
ATGAGAATGTGCTTGCTTACAGCAACGTGCTATATGTTCTGAATGCCCGAATTGGGAATCTGTGTCAAAATTTGTTAGGAATTATGTGATCCTTACGAGCTGGAAGTAAGGGAGTTGGGGCATGAAGTTATTTCTAGGAGTTGGACACAAACCAAGTTTAGCACAGTTCTGGGCATCTTTGAAATACCTATGCAAACTTGTTCCTACATAGTAACTTGCAACTTTGAATGAGAATGTGCTTGCTTACAGCAACGTGCTATATGTTCTGAATGCCCGAATTGGGAATCTGTGTCAAAACTTTGTTAGGAATTATGTGATCCTTACTAGCTGGAAGTAAGGGAGATGGGGAATGAAGTTATTGCTAGGAGTTGGACACATACCAAGTTTAGCTCAGTTCTGGGCATCTTTGAAATACCTATACAAACTTGTTCCTACATAGTAACTTGCAACTTTGAATGAGAATGTGCTTGCTTGCAGCAACGTGCTATATGTTCTGAATGCCCGAATTGGGAATCTGTGTCAAAATTTGTTAGGAATTATGTGATCCTTACTAGCTGGAAGTAAGGGAGCTGGGGCATGAAGGTATTTCTAGGAGTTGGACACATAGCAAGTTTAGCTCAGTTCTGGGCATCTTTGAAATACCTATACACACTTGTTCCTACATAGTAACTTGCAACTTTGAATGAGAATGTGCTTGCTAGCAGCAACGTGCTATATGTTCTGAATGCCCAAATTGGGAATCTGTGTCAAAACTTTGTTAGGAATTATGTGATCCTTACTAGCTGGAAGTAAGGGAGATGGGGCATGAAGTTATTTCTAGGAGTTGGACACATACCAAGTTTAGCTCAGTTCTGGGCATCTTTGAAATACCTATACAACCTTGTTCCTACATAGTAACTTGCAACTTTGAATGAGAATGTGCTTGCTTACAGCAACGTGCTATATGCTCTGAATGCCCTAAAAGGGAATCTGTGTCAAAACTTTGCTAGGAATTATGTGATCCTTACTAGCTGGAAGTAAGGGAGATGGGGAATGACCTTATTTCTAGGAGTTGGAGACATACCAAGTTTAGCTCAGTTCTGGGCATCTTTGAAATACCTATACAAACTTGTTCCTACATAGTAGCTTTCAACTTTGAATGAGAATGTGCTTGCTTACAGCAACGTGCTATATGTTCTGAATGCCCGAATTGGGAATCTGTGTCAAAACTTTGTTAGGAATTATGTGATCCTTACTAGCTGGAAGTAAGGGAGATGGGGAATGAAGTTATTGCTAGGAGTTGGACACATACCAAGTTTAGCTCAGTTCTGGGCATCTTTGAAATACCTATACAAACTTGTTCCTACATAGTAACTTGCAACTTTGAATGAGAATGTGCTTGCTTACAGCAACGTGCTATATGTTCTGAATGCCCGAATTGGGAATCTTTGTCAAAATTTGTTAGGAATTATGTGATCCTTACGAGCTGGAAGTAAGGGAGTTGGGGCATGAAGGTATTTCTAGGAGTTGGACACAAACCAAGTTTAGCACAGTTCTGGGCATCTTTGAAATACCTATGCAAACTTGTTCCTACATAGTAACTTGCAACTTTGAATGAGAATGTGCTTGCTTGCAGCAACGTGCTATATGTTCTGAATGCCCGAATTGGGAATCTGTGTCAAAATTTGTTAGGAATTATGTGATCCTTACGTGCTGGAAGTAAGGGAGTTGGGGCATGAAGGTATTTCTAGGAGTTGGACACATAGCAATTTTAGCTCAGTTCTGGGCATCTTTGAAATACCTATACAAACTTGTTCCTACATAGTAACTTGCAACTTTGAATGAGAATGTGCTTGCTTGCAGCAACGTGCTATATGTTCTGAATGCCCGAATTGGGAATCTGTGTCAAAACTTTGTTAGGAATTATGTGATCCTTACTAGCTGGAAGTAAGGGAGATGGGGCATGAAGTTATTGCTAGGAGTTGGACACATACCAAGTTTAGCTCAGTTCTGGGCATCTTTGAAATACCTATACAAACTTGTTCCTACATAGTAACTTGCAACTTTGAATGAGAATGTGCTTGCTTACAGCAACGTGCTATATGCTCTGAATGCCCGAAAAGGGAATCTGTGTCAAAACATTGTTAGGAATTATGTGATCCTTACTAGCTGGAAGTAAGTGAGATGGGGCATGAAGTTATTTCTAGGAGTTGGAGACATACAACGTTTAGCTCAGTTCTGGGCATCTTTGAAATACCTATACAAACTTGTTCCTACATAGTAACTTGCAACTTTGAATGAGAATCTGCTTGCTTACAGCTACGTGCTATATGTTCTGAATGTCCGAATTGGGAATCTGTGTCAAAACTTTGTTAGGAATTATGTGATCCTTACTAGCTGGAAGTAAGTGAGTTGGGGCATGAAGTTATTTCTAGAGGTAGGAAACATACCAAGTTTAGCTCAGTTCTAGGCATCTTTGAAATACCTATACAAACTTGTTCCTACATAGTAAGTTGCAACTTTGAATGAGAATGTGCTTGCTTACAGCAACGTGCTATATGTTCTGAATGCCCGAATTGAGAATCTGTGTCAAACTTTGTTAGGAATTATGTGATCCTTACTAGCTGGAAGTAAGGGAGATGGGGCATGAAGTTATTTCTAGGAGTTGGACACATACCAAGTTTAGCTCAGTTCTGGGCATCTTTGAAATACCTATACAAACTTGTTCCTACATAGTAACTTGCAACTTTGAATGAGAATGTGCTTGCTTACAGCAACGTGCTATATGTTCTGAATGCCCGAATTGGGAATCTGTGTCAAAACTTTGTTAGGAATTATGTGATCCTTACTAGCTGGAAGTAAGTGAGATGGTGCATGAAATTATTTCTAGGAGTTGGACACATACCAAGTTTAGCTCAGTTCTGGGCAACTTTGAAATACCTATACAAACGTGTTCCTACATAGTAACTTGCAACTTTGAATGAGAATGTGCTTGCTTGCAGCAACGTGCTATATGTTCTGAATGCCCGAATTGGGAATCTGTGTCAAAACTTTGTTAGGAATTATGTGATCCTTACTAGCTGGTAGTAAGGGAGATGGGGAATGAAGTTATTGCTAGGAGTTGGAGACATACCAAGTTTAGCTCAGTTCTGGGCATCTTTGAAATACCTATACAAACTTGTTCCTACATAGTAACTTGCAACTTTGAATGAGAATGTGCTTGCTTACAGCAACGTGCTATATGTTCTGAATGCCCGAATTGGGAATCTGTGTCAAACTTTGTTAGGAATGATGTGATCCTTACTAGCTGGAAGTAAGGGAGATGGGGCATGAAGTTATTTATAGGAGTTGGAGACATACCACGTTTAGCTCAGTTCTGGGCATCTTTGAAATACCTATACAAACTTGTTCCTACATAGTAACTTGCATCTTTGAATGAGAATCTGCTTGCTTACAGCAACGTGCTATATGTTCTGAATGCCCGAATTGGGAATCTGTGTCAAAACTTTGTTAGGAAATATGTGATCCTTACTAGCTGGAAGTAAGGGAGATGGGGCATGAAGTTATTTCTAGGAGTTGGAGACATACCACGTTTAGCTCAGTTCTGGGCATCTTTGAAATACCTATACAAACTTGTTGCTACATAGTAACTTGCAACTTTGAATGAGAATGTGCTTGCTTACAGCAACGTGCTATATGCTCTGAATGCCCAAATTGGGAATCTGTGTCAAAACTTTGTTAGGAATTATGTGATCCTTACTAGCTGGAAGTAAGGGAGATGGGGCATGAAGTTATTTCTAGGAGTTGGAGACATACCAAGTTTAGCTCAGTTCTGGGCATCTTTGAAATACCTATACAAACTTGTTCCTACATAGTAACTTGCAACTTTGAATGAGAATGTGCTTGCTTACAGCAACGTGCTATATGCTCTGAATGCCCTAAAAGGGAATCTGTGTCAAAACTTTGTTAGGAATTATGTGATCCTTACTAGCTGGAAGTAAGGGAGATGGGGAATGACCTTATTTCTAGGAGTTGGAGACATACCAAGTTTAGCTCAGTTCTGGGCATCTTTGATATACCTATACAAACTTGTTCCAACATAGTAACTTGCAACTTTGAATGAGAATGTGCTTGCTTGCAGCAACGTGCTATATCTTCTGAATGCCCGAATTGGGAATCTGTGTCAAAACTTTGTTAGGAATTGTGTGATCCTTACTAGCTGGAAGTAAGGGAGATGGGGCATGAAGTTATTTCTAGGAGTTTGACACATACCAAGTTTAGCTCAGTTCTGGGCATCTTTGAAATACCTATACAAACTTGTTCCTACATAGTAACTTGCATACTTGAATGAGAATGTGCTTGCTTACAGCAACGTGCTATATGTTCTGAATGCCCGAATTGGGAATCTGTGTCAAATCTTTGTTAGGAATTATGTGATCCTTACTAGCTGGAAGTAAGGGAGATGGGGCATGAAGTTATTTCTAGGAGTTGGACACATACCAAGTTTAGCTCAGTTCTGGGCATCTTTGAAATACCTATACAAACTTGCTCCTACATAGTAACTTGCAACTTTGAATGAGAATGTGCTTGCTTACAGCAACGTGCTATATGTTCTGAATGCCCGAATTGGGAATCTGTGTCAAAATTTGTTAGGAATTATGTGATCCTTACTAGCTGGAAGTAAGGGAGATGGGGCATGAAGTTATTTCTAGGAGTTGGAGACATACAACTTTTAGCTCAGTTCTGGGCATCTTTGAAATACCTATACAAACTTGTTCCTACATAGTAACTTGCAACTTTTAATGAGAATGTGCTTGCTTACAGCAACGTGCTATATGTTCTGAATGCCCGAATTGGGAATCTGTGTCAAAACTTTGTTAGGAATTATGTGATCCTTACTAGCTGGAAGTAAGGGAGATGGGGCATGAAGTTATTTCTAGGAGTTGGAGACATACCACGTTTAGCTCAGTTCTGGGCATCTTTGAAATACCTATACAAACTTGTTCCTACATAGTAACTTGCAACTTTGAATGAGAATGTGCTTGCTTAGAGCAACGTGCTATATGTTCTGAATGCCAGAATTGGGAATCTGTGTCAAAACTTTGTTAGGAATTATGTGATCCTTACTAACTGGAAGTAAGGGAGATGGGGCATGAAGTTATTTCTAGGAGTTGGAGACATACCAAGTTTAGCTCAGTTCTGGGCATCTTTGAAATACCTATACAAACTTGTTCCTACATAGTAACTTGCAACTTTGAATGAGAATATGCTTGCTTACAGCAACGTGCTATATGTTCTGAATGTCCGAATTGGGAATCTGTGTCAAAACTTTGTTAGGAATTATGTGATCCTTACTAGCTGGAAGTAAGGGAGTTGGGGCATGAAGTTATTTCTAGAGGTAGGACACATACCAAGTTTTGCTCAGTTCTAGGCATCTTTGAAATACCTATACAAACTTGTTCCTACATAGTAACTTGCAACTTTGAATGAGAATGTGCTTGCTTGCAGCAACGTGCTATATGTTCTGAATGCCCGAATTGGGAATCTGTGTCAAACTTTGTTAGGAATTATGTGATCCTTATTAGCTGGAAGTATTAGAGATAGGGCATGAAGTTATTTCTAGGAGTTGGAGACATACCACGCTTAGCTCAGTTCTGGGCATCTTTGAAATACCTATACAAACTTGTTCCTACATAGTAACTTGCAACTTTGAATGAGAATGTGCTTGCTTACAGCAACGTGCTATATGCTCTGAATGCCCTAAAAGGGAATCTGTGTCAAAACTTTGTTAGGAATTATGTGATCCTTACTAGCTGGAAGTAAGTGAGATGGGGCATGAAGTTATTTCTAGGAGTTGGAGACATACAACGTTTAGCTCAGTTCTGGACATCTTTGAAATACCTATACAAACTTGTTCCTACATAGTAACTTGCAACTTTGAATGAGAATGTGCTTGCTTACAGCAACGTGCTATATGTTCTTAATGCCCGAATTGGGAATCTGTGTCAAAACATTGTTGGAAATTATGTGATCCTTACTAGCTGGAAATAAGGGAGATGGGGCATGAATTTATTTCTAGGAGTTGGACACATACCAAGTTTAGCTCAGTTCTGGGCATCTTAGAAATACCTATACAAACTTGTTCCTACATAGTAACTTGCATCTTTGAATGAGAATGTGCTTGCTTACAGCAACGTGCTATATGTTCTGAATGCCCGAATTGGGAATCTGTGTCAAAATTTGTTAGGAATTATGTGATCCTTAATAGCTGGAAGTAAGGGAGTTGGGGCATAAAGGTATTTCTAGGAGTTGGACACAAACCAAGTTTAGCACAGTTCTGGGCATCTTAGAAATACCTATACAAACTTGTTCCTACATAGTAACTTGCAACTTTGAATGAGAATGTGCTTGCTTACAGCAACGTGCTATATGTTCTGAATGCCCGAATTGGGAATCTGTGTCAAAATTTGTTAGGAATTATGTGATCCTTACTAGCTGGAAGTAAGGGAGTTGGGGCATGAAGGTATTTCTAGGAGTTGGACACAAACCAAGTTTAGCACAGTTCTGGGCATCTTAGAAATACCTATACAAAATTGTTCCTACATAGTAACTTGCAACTTTGAATGAGAATGTGCTTGCTTACAGCAACTTGCTATATGCTCTGAATGCCCTAAAATGGAATCTGTGTCAAAACTTTGTTCGGAATTATGTGATCCTTACTAGCTGGAAGTAAGGGAGATGGGGCATGAAGTTATTTCTAGGAGTTGGAGACATACAACGTTTAGCTCAGTTCTGGGCATATTTGAAATACCTATACAAACTTGTTCCTACATAGTAACTTGAAACTTTGAATGAGAATGTGCTTGCTTACAGCAACGTGCTATATGTTCTTAATGCCCGAATTGGGAATCTGTGTCAAAACTTTGTTAGAAATTATGTGATCCTTACTAGCTGGAAGTAAGGGAGATGGGACATGAAGTTATATCTAGGAGTTGGAGACATACAACATTTTGCTCAGTTCTGGGCATCTTTGAAATACCTATACAAACTTGTTCCTACATAGTAACTTGCAACTTTGAATGAGAATGTGCTTGCTTACAGCAACGTGCTATATGTTCTGAATGCCCGAATTGGGAATCTGTGGCAAAACTTTGTTAGAAATTATGTGATCCTTACTAGCTGGAAATAAGGGAGATGGGGCATGAAGTTATTTCTAGGAGTTGGACACATACCAAGTTTAGCTCAGTTCTGGGCATCTTTGAAATACCTATACAAACTTGTTCCTACATAGTAACTTGCATCTTTGAATGAGAATGTGCTTGCTTACAGCAACGTGCTATATGTTCTGAATGCCCGAATTGGGAATCTGTGTCAAAACTTTGTTAGGAATTATGTGATAGTTACTAGCTGGAAGTAAGGGAGATGGGGTATGAAGTTATTTCTAGGAGTTGGACACATACCAAGTTTAGCTCAGTTCTGGGCATCTTTGAAATACCTATACAAACTTGTTCCTACATATTAACTTGCAACTTTGAATGAGAATGTGCTTGCTTACAGCAACGTGCTATATGTTCTGAATGCCCGAATTGGGAATCTGTGTCAAAATTTGTTAGGAATTATGTGATCCTTACTAGCTGGAAGTAAGGGAGTTGGGGCATGAAGGTATTTCTAGGAGTTGGACAGAAACCAAGTTTAGCACAGTTCTGGGCATCTTAGAAATACCTATACAAACTTGTTCCTACATAGTAACTTGCAACTTTGAATGAGAATGTGCTTGCTTACAGCAACGTGCTATATGCTCTGAATGCCCTAAAAGGGAATCTGTGTCAAAACTTTGTTAGGAATTATGTGATCCTTACTAGCTGGAAGTAAGTGAGATGGGGCATGAAGTTATTTCTAGGAGTTGGAGACATACAACATTTAGCTCAGTTCTGGGCATCTTTGAAATACCTATACAAACTTGTTCCTACGTAGTAACTTGCAACTTTGAATGAGAATGTGCTTGCTTACAGCAACGTGCTATATGTTCTTAATGCCCGAATTGGGAATCTGTGTCAAAAGTTTGTTAGAAATTATGTGATCCTTACTAGCTGGAAATAAGGGAGATGGGGCATGAAGATATTTCTAGGAGTTGGACACATACCAACTTTAGCTCAGTTCTGGGCATCTTTGAAATACCTATACAAACTTGTTCCTACATATTAACCTTTAACTTTGAATGAGAATGTGCTTGCTTACAGCAACGTGCTATATGTTCTTAATGCACGAATTGGGAATCTGTGTCAAAATTTGTTAGGAATTATGTGATCCTTACGAGCTGGAAGTAAGGGAGTCGGGGCTTGAATGTATTTCTAGGAGTTGGACACAAACCAAGTTTAGCACAGTTCTGGGCATCTTAGAAATACCTATACAAACTTGTTCCTACATAGTAACTTGCAACTTTGAATGAGAATGTGCTTGCTTACAGCAACGTGCTATATGCTCTGAATGCCCGAAATGGGAATCTGTGTCAAAACTTTGTTAGGAATTATGTGATTCTTACAAGCTGGAAGTAAGTGAGATGGGGCATGAAGTTATTTCTAGGAGTTGGAGACATACCAAGTTTAGCTCAGTTCTGGGCATCTTTGAAATACCTATACAAACTTGTTCCTACATATTAACTTGCAACTTTGAATGAGAATGTGCTTGCTTACAGCAACGTGCTATATGTTCTGAATGCCCGAATTGGGAATCTGTGTCAAAATTTGTTAGGAATTATGTGATCCTTACTAGCTGGAAGTAAGGGAGTTAGGGCATGAAGGTATTTCTAGGAGTTGGACACAAACCAAGTTTAGCACAGTTCTGGGCATCTTAGAAATACCTATACAAACTTGTTCCTACATAGTAACTTGCAACTTTGAATGAGAATGTGCTTGCTTACAGCAACGTGCTATATGCTCTGAATGCCCTAAAAGGGAATCTGTGTCAAAACTTTGTTAGGAATTATGTGATCCTTACTAGCTGGAAGTAAGGGAGATGGGGCATGAAGTTATTTCTAGGAGTTGGAGACATACAACGTTTAGCTCAGTTCTGGGCATCTTTGAAATACCTATACAAACTTGTTCCTACATAGTAACTTGCAACTTTGAATGAGAATGTGCTTGCTGACAGCAACTTGCTATATGCTCTGAATGCCCTAAAAGGGAATCTGTGTCAAAACTTTGTTCGGAATTATGTGATCCTTACTAGCTGGAAGTAAGGGAGATGGGGCATGAAGTTATTTCTAGGAGTTGGAGACATACAACGTTTAGCTCAGTTCTGGGCATATTTGAAATACCTATACCAACTTGTTCCTACATAGTAACTTGAAACTTTGAATGAGAATGTGCTTGCTTACAGCAACGTGCTATATGTTCTTAATGCCCGAATTGGGAATCTGTGTCAAAACTTTGTTAGAAATTATGTGATCCTTACTAGCTGGAAGTAAGGGAGATGGGGCATGAAGTTATTTCTAGGAGTTGGAGACATACCAAGCTTAGCTCAGTTCTGGGCATCTTTGAAATACCTATACAAACTTGTTCCTACATAGGAACTTGCAACTTTGAATGAGAATGTGCTTGCTTAGAGCAACGTGCTATATGTTCTGAATGCCCGAATTGGGAATCTGTGTCAAAACTTTGTTAGGAATTATGTGATCCTTACTAGCTGGAAGTAAGGGAGATGGGGCATGAAGTTATTTCTAGGAGTTGGACACATACCAAGTTTAGCTCAGTTCTGGGCATCTTTGAAATACCTATACAAACTTGTTCCTACATAGTAACTTGAATCTTTGAATGAGAATGTGCTTGCTTACAGCAACGTGCTATATGTTCTGAATGCCCGAATTGGGAATATGTGTCAAAACTTTGTTAGGAATTATGTGATCCTTACTAGCTGGAAGTAAGGGAGATGGGGCATGAAGTTATTTCTAGGGGTTGGACACATACCAAGTTTAGCTCAGTTCTGGGCATCATTGAAATACCTATACAAACTTGTTCCTACATATTAACTTGCAACTTTGAATGAGAATGTGCTTGCTTACAGCAACGTGCTATATGTTCTGAATGCCCGAATTGGGAATCTGTGTCAAAATTTGTTAGGAATTATGTGATCATTACGAGCTGGAAGTAGTGGAGATGGGGCATGAAGGTATTTCTAGGAGTTGGACACAAACCAAGTTTAGCACAGTTCTGGGTCTCTTAGAAATACCTATACAAACTTCTTCCTACATAGTAAGTTGCAACTTTGAATGAGAATGTGCTTGCTTACAGCAACGTGCTATATGCTCTGAATGCTCTAAAAGGGAATCTGTGTCAAAACTTTGTTAGGAATTATGTGATCCTTACTAGCTGGAAGTAAGTGAGATGGGGCATGAAGTTATTTCTAGGAGTTGGAGACATACCAAGTTTAGCTCAGTTCTGGGCATCTTTGAAATACCTATAAAAACTTGTTCCTACATAGTAACTAGCAACTTTGAATGAGAATGTGCTTGCTTACAGCAACGTGCTATATGTTCTTAATGCCCGAATTGGGAATCTGTGTGAAAAGTTTGTTAGAAATTATGTGATCCTTACTAGCTGGAAATAAGGGAGATGGGGCATGAAGTTATTTCTAGGAGTTGGACACATACCAACTTTAGCTCAGTTCTGGGCATCTTTGAAATACCTATACAAACTTGTTCCTACATATTAACCGTTAACTTTGAATGAGAATGTGCTTGCTTACAGCAACGTGCTATATGTTCTTCATGCCCGAATTGGGAATCTGTGTCAAAATTTGTTAGGAATTATGTGATCCTTACGAGCTGGAAGTAAGGGAGTCGGGGCTTGAATGTATTTCTAGGAGTTGGACACAAACCAACTTTAGCACAGTTCTGGGCATCTTAGAAATACCTATACAAACTTGTTCCTACATAGTAACTTGCAACTTTAAATGAGAATGTGCTTGCTTACAGCAACGTGCTATATGCTCTAAATGCCCGAAATGGGAATCTGTGTCAAAATTTTGTTAGGAATTATGTGATTCTTACTAGCTGGAAGTAAGTGAGATGGGGCATGAAGTTATTTCTAGGAGTTGGAGACATACCAAGTTTAGCTCAGTTCTGGGCATCTTTGAAATACCTATACAAACTTGTTCCTACATATTAACTTGCAACTTTGAATGAGAATGTGCTTGCTTACAGCAACGTGCTATATGTTCTGAATGCCCGAATTGGGAATCTGTGTCAAAATTTGTTAGGAATTATGTGATCCTTACTAGCTGGAAGTAAGGGAGTTAGGGCATGAAGGTATTTCTAGGAGTTGGACACAAACCAAGTTTAGCACAGTTCTGGGCATCTTAGAAATACCTATACAAACTTGTTCCTACATAGAAACTTGCAACTTTGAACGAGAATGTGCTTGCTTACAGCAACGTGCTATATGTTCTGAATGCCCGAATTGGGAATCTGTGTCAAAACTTTGTTAGGAATTATGTGATCCTTACTAGCTGGAAGTAAGGGAGTTGGGGCATGAAGTTATTTCTAGAGGTAGGACACATACCAAGTTTAGCTCAGTTCTGGGCATCTTTGAAATACCTATAGAAACTTGTTCCTACATAGTAACTTGCAACTTTGAAGGAGAATGTGCTTGCTTACAGCAACGTGTTATATGTTCTGAATGCCCGAATTGGGAATCTGTGTCAAAACTTTGTTAGGAATTATGTGATCCTTACTAGCTGGAAGTAAGGGAGATGGGGCATGAAGTTATTTCTAGGAGTTGGAGATATACAACGTTTAGCTCAGTTCTGGGCATCTTTGAAATACCTATACAAACTTGTTCCTACATGGTAACTTGCAACATTGAATGAGAATGTGCTTGCTTACAGCAACGTGCTATATGTTCTGAATGCCCGAATTGGGAATCTGTGTCAAAACTTTGTTAGGAATTATGTGATCCTTACTAGCTGGAAGTAAGGGAGTTGGGGCATGAAGTCATTTCTAGAGGTAGGACACATACCAAGTTTAGCTCAGTTCTGGGCATCTTTGAAATACCTATACAAACTTGTTCCTACATAGTAACTTGCAACTTTGAATGAGAATGTGCTTGCTTACAGCAACGTGCTATATGTTCTGAATGCCCGAATTGGGAATCTGTGTCAAAACTTTGTTAGGAATTATGTGATCCTTACTAGCTGGAAGTAAGGGAGTTGGGGCATGAAGTTATTTCTAGAGGTAGGACACATACCAAGTTTAGCTCAGTTCTGGGCATCTTTGAAATACCTATACAAACTTGTTCCTACATAGTAACTTGCAACTTTGAATGAGAATGTGCTTGCTTGCAGCAACGTGCTATATGTTCTGAATGCCCCAATTGGGAATCTGTGTCAAAACTTTGTTAGAAATTATGTGATCCTTACTAGCTTGGAAGTAAGGGAGATGGGGCATGAAGTTATTCCTAGGAGTTGGAGACATACCAAGTTTAGCTCAGTTCTGGGCATCTTTGAAATACCTATACAAACTTGTTCCTACATAGTAACTTGCATCTTTGAATGAGAATGTGCTTGCTTACAGCAACGTGCTATATGTTCTGAATGCGCGAATTGGGAATCTGTGTCAAAACTTTGTTAGGAATTATGTGATCCTTACTAGCTGGAAGTAAGGGAGATGGGGCATGAAGTTATTTCTAGGAGTTTGAGACATACCAAGTTTAGCTCAGTTCTGGGCATCTTTGAAATACCTATACAAACTTGTTCCTACATAGTAACTTGCAACTTTGAATGAGAATGTGCTTGCTTACAGCAACGTGCTATATGTTCTGAATGCCCGAATTGGGAATCTGTGTCAGAACTTTGTTAGGAATTATGTGATCCTTACTAGATGGAAGTAAGGGAGATGGGGCATGAAGTTATTTCTAGGAGTTGGAGACATAAAACGTTTAGCTCAGTTCTGGGCATCTTTGAAATACCTATACAAACTTGTTCCTACATAGAAACTTGCAACTTTGAATGAGAATGTGCTTGCTTACAGCAACGTGCTATATGTTCTGAATGCCCGAATTGGGAATCTGTGTCAAAACTTTGTTAGGAATTATGTGATCCTTACTAGCTGGAAGTAAGGGAGTTGGGGCATGAAGTTATTTCTAGAGGTAGGACACATACCAAGTTTAGCTCAGTTCTGGGCATCTTTGAAATACCTATACAAACTTGTTCCTACATAGTAACTTGCAACTTTGAAGGAGAATGTGCTTGCTTACAGCAACGTGCTATATGTTCTGAATGCCCGAATTGGGAATCTGTGTCAAAACTTTGTTAGGAATTATGTGATCCTTACTAGCTGGAAGTAAGGGAGATGGGGCATGAAGTTATTCCTAGGAGTTGCAGACATACCAAGTTTAGCTCAGTTCTGGGCATCTTTGAAATACCTATACAAACTTGTTCCTACATAGTAACTTGCAACTTTGAATGAGAATGTGCTTGCTTACAGCAACGTGCTATATGTTCTGAATGCCCGAATTGGGAATCTGTGTCAAAACTTTGTTAGGAATTATGTGATCCTTACTAGCTGGAAGTAAGGGAGATGGGGCATGAACTTATTTCTAGGAGTTGGACACATACCATGTTTAGCTCAGTTCTGGGCATCTTTGAAATACCTATACAAACTTGTTCCTACATAGTAACTTGCAACTATGAATGAGAATGTGCTTTCTTACAGGAACGTGCTATATCTTCTGAATGCCCGAATTGGGAATCTGTGTCAAAACTTTGTTAGGAATTATGTGATCCTTACTAGCTGGAAGTAAGGGAGTTGGGGCATGAAGTTATTTCTAGGACTTGGACACATACCAAGTTTAGCTTAGTTCTGGGCATCTTTGAAATACGTATACAAACTTGTTCCTACATAGTAACTTGCAACTTTGAATGAGAATGTGCTTGCTTACAGCAACGTGCTATATGTTCTGAATGCCCGAATTGGGAATCTGTGTCAAAACTTTGTTAGGAATTATGTGATCCTTACTAGCTGGAAGTAAGGGAGATGGGGCATGAAGTTATTTCTAGGAGTTTGAGACATACCAAGTTTAGCTCAGTTCTGGGCATCTTTGAAATACCTATACAAACTTGTTCCTACATAGTAACTTGCAACTTTGAATGAGAATGTGCTTGCTTACAGCAACGTGCTATATGTTCTGAATGCCCGAATTGGGAATCTGTGTCAAAACTTTGTTAGGAATTATGTGATCCTTACTAGCTGGAAGTAAGGGAGTTGGGGCATGAAGTTATTTCTAGGACTTGGACACATACCAAGTTTAGCTCAGTTCTGGGCATCTTTGAAATACCTATACAAACTTGTCGCTACATAGTAACTTGCAACTTTGAATGAGAAAGTGCTTGCTTACAGCAACGTGCTATATGTTCTGAATGCCCGAATTGGGAATCTGTGTCAAAACTTTGTTAGGAATTATGTGATCCTTACTAGATGGAAGTAAGGGAGATGGGGCATGAAGTTATTTCTAGGAGTTGGACACATAGCAAGTTTAGCTCAGTTCTGGGCATCTTTGAAATACCTATACAAACTTGTTCCTACATAGTAACTTGCAACTTTGAATGAGAATGTGCTTGCTTACAGCAACGTGCTATATGTTCTGAATGCCCAAATTTGGAATCTGTGTCAAAACTTTGTTAGGAATTATGTGATCCTTACTAGATGGAAGTAAGGGAGATGGGGCATGAAGTTATTTCTAGGAGTTGGAGACATAAAACGTTTAGCTCAGTTCTGGGCATCTTTGAAATACCTATACAAACTTGTTCCTACATAGAAACTTGCAACTTTGAATGAGAATGTGCTTGCTTACAGCAACGTGCTATATGTTATGAATGCCCGAATTGGGAATCTGTGTCAAAACTTTGTTAGAAATTATGTGATCCTTACTAGCTGGAAGTAAGGGAGATGGGGCATGAAGTTATTTCTAGGAGTTGGAGACATACCAAGCTTAGCTCAGTTCTGGGCATCTTTGAAATACCTATACAAACTTGTTCCTACATAGGAACTTGCAACTTTGAATGAGAATGTGCTTGCTTAGAGCAACGTGCTATATGTTCTGAATGCCCGAATTGGGAATCTGTGTCAAATCTTTGTTAGGAATTATGTGATCCTTACTAGCTGTAAGTAAGGGAGATGGGGCATGAAGTTATTTCTAGGAGTTGGACACATACCAAGTTTAGCTCAGTTCTGGGCATCTTTGAAATACCTATACAAACTTGTTCCTACATAGTAACTTGAATCTTTGAATGAGAATGTGCTTGCTTACAGCAACGTGCTATATGTTCTGAATGCCCGAATTGGGAATATGTGTCAAAACTTTGTTAGGAATTATGTGATCCTTACTAGCTGGAAGTAAGGGAGATGGGGCATGAAGTTATTTCTAGGGGTTGGACACATACCAAGTTTAGCTCAGTTCTGGGCATCATTGAAATACCTATACAAACTTGTTCCTACATATTAACTTGCAACTTTGAATGAGAATGTGCTTGCTTACAGCAACGTGCTATATGTTCTGAATGCCCGAATTGGGAATCTGTGTCAAAATTTGTTAGGAATTATGTGATCATTACGAGCTGGAAGTAGTGGAGATGGGGCATGAAGGTATTTCTAGGAGTTGGACACAAACCAAGTTTAGCACAGTTCTGGGTCTCTTAGAAATACCTATACAAACTTCTTCCTACATAGTAAGTTGCAACTTTGAATGAGAATGTGCTTGCTTACAGCAACGTGCTATATGCTCTGAATGCTCTAAAAGGGAATCTGTGTCAAAACTTTGTTAGGAATTATGTGATCCTTACTAGCTGGAAGTAAGTGAGATGGGGCATGAAGTTATTTCTAGGAGTTGGAGACATACCAAGTTTAGCTCAGTTCTGGGCATCTTTGAAATACCTATAAAAACTTGTTCCTACATAGTAACTAGCAACTTTGAATGAGAATGTGCTTGCTTACAGCAACGTGCTATATGTTCTTCATGCCCGAATTGGGAATCTGTGTCAAAATTTGTTAGGAATTATGTGATCCTTACGAGCTGGAAGTAAGGGAGTCGGGGCTTGAATGTATTTCTAGGAGTTGGACACAAACCAAGTTTAGCACAGTTCTGGGCATCTTAGAAATACCTATACAAACTTGTTCCTACATAGTAACTTGCAACTTTAAATGAGAATGTGCTTGCTTACAGCAACGTGCTATATGCTCTAAATGCCCGAAATGGGAATCTGTGTCAAAATTTTGTTAGGAATTATGTGATTCTTACTAGCTGGAAGTAAGTGAGATGGGGCATGAAGTTATTTCTAGGAGTTGGAGACATACCAAGTTTAGCTCAGTTCTGGGCATCTTTGAAATACCTATACAAACTTGTTCCTACATATTAACTTGCAACTTTGAATGAGAATGTGCTTGCTTACAGCAACGTGCTATATGTTCTGAATGCCCGAATTGGGAATCTGTGTCAAAATTTGTTAGGAATTATGTGATCCTTACTAGCTGGAAGTAAGGGAGTTAGGGCATGAAGGTATTTCTAGGAGTTGGACACAAACCAAGTTTAGCACAGTTCTGGGCATCTTAGAAATACCTATACAAACTTGTTCCTACATAGAAACTTGCAACTTTGAACGAGAATGTGCTTGCTTACAGCAACGTGCTATATGTTCTGAATGCCCGAATTGGGAATCTGTGTCAAAACTTTGTTAGGAATTATGTGATCCTTACTAGCTGGAAGTAAGGGAGTTGGGGCATGAAGTTATTTCTAGAGGTAGGACACATACCAAGTTTAGCTCAGTTCTGGGCATCTTTGAAATACCTATAGAAACTTGTTCCTACATAGTAACTTGCAACTTTGAAGGAGAATGTGCTTGCTTACAGCAACGTGTTATATGTTCTGAATGCCCGAATTGGGAATCTGTGTCAAAACTTTGTTAGGAATTATGTGATCCTTACTAGCTGGAAGTAAGGGAGATGGGGCATGAAGTTATTTCTAGGAGTTGGAGATATACAACGTTTAGCTCAGTTCTGGGCATCTTTGAAATACCTATACAAACTTGTTCCTACATGGTAACTTGCAACTTTGAATGAGAATGTGCTTGCTTACAGCAACGTGCTATATGTTCTGAATGCCCGAATTGGGAATCTGTGTCAAAACTTTGTTAGGAATTATGTGATCCTTACTAGCTGGAAGTAAGGGAGTTGGGGCATGAAGTCATTTCTAGAGGTAGGACACATACCAAGTTTAGCTCAGTTCTGGGCATCTTTGAAATACCTATACAAACTTGTTCCTACATAGTAACTTGCAACTTTGAATGAGAATGTGCTTGCTTACAGCAACGTGCTATATGTTCTGAATGCCCGAATTGGGAATCTGTGTCAAAACTTTGTTAGGAATTATGTGATCCTTACTAGCTGGAAGTAAGGGAGTTGGGGCATGAAGTTATTTCTAGAGGTAGGACACATACCAAGTTTAGCTCAGTTCTGGGCATCTTTGAAATACCTATACAAACTTGTTCCTACATAGTAACTTGCAACTTTGAATGAGAATGTGCTTGCTTGCAGCAACGTGCTATATGTTCTGAATGCCCCAATTGGGAATCTGTGTCAAAACTTTGTTAGAAATTATGTGATCCTTACTAGCTGGAAGTAAGGGAGATGGGGCATGAAGTTATTCCTAGGAGTTGGAGACATACCAAGTTTAGCTCAGTTCTGGGCATCTTTGAAATACCTATACAAACTTGTTCCTACATAGTAACTTGCATCTTTGAATGAGAATGTGCTTGCTTACAGCAACGTGCTATATGTTCTGAATGCGCGAATTGGGAATCTGTGTCAAAACTTTGTTAGGAATTATGTGATCCTTACTAGCTGGAAGTAAGGGAGATGGGGCATGAAGTTATTTCTAGGAGTTTGAGACATACCAAGTTTAGCTCAGTTCTGGGCATCTTTGAAATACCTATACAAACTTGTTCCTACATAGTAACTTGCAACTTTGAATGAGAATGTGCTTGCTTACAGCAACGTGCTATATGTTCTGAATGCCCGAATTGGGAATCTGTGTCAGAACTTTGTTAGGAATTATGTGATCCTTACTAGATGGAAGTAAGGGAGATGGGGCATGAAGTTATTTCTAGGAGTTGGAGACATAAAACGTTTAGCTCAGTTCTGGGCATCTTTGAAATACCTATACAAACTTGTTCCTACATAGAAACTTGCAACTTTGAATGAGAATGTGCTTGCTTACAGCAACGTGCTATATGTTCTGAATGCCCGAATTGGGAATCTGTGTCAAAACTTTGTTAGTAATTATGTGATCCTTACTAGCTGGAAGTAAGGGAGTTGGGGCATGAAGTTATTTCTAGAGGTAGGACACATACCAAGTTTAGCTCAGTTCTGGGCATCTTTGAAATACCTATACAAACTTGTTCCTACATAGTAACTTGCAACTTTGAAGGAGAATGTGCTTGCTTACAGCAACGTGCTATATGTTCTGAATGCCCGAATTGGGAATCTGTGTCAAAACTTTGTTAGGAATTATGTGATCCTTACTAGCTGGAAGTAAGGGAGATGGGGCATGAAGTTATTCCTAGGAGTTGCAGACATACCAAGTTTAGCTCAGTTCTGGGCATCTTTGAAATACCTATACAAACTTGTTCCTACATAGTAACTTGCAACTTTGAATGAGAATGTGCTTGCTTACAGCAACGTGCTATATGTTCTGAATGCCCGAATTGGGAATCTGTGTCAAAACTTTGTTAGGAATTATGTGATCCTTACTAGCTGGAAGTAAGGGAGATGGGGCATGAACTTATTTCTAGGAGTTGGACACATACCATGTTTAGCTCAGTTCTGGGCATCTTTGAAATACCTATACAAACTTGTTCCTACATAGTAACTTGCAACTATGAATGAGAATGTGCTTTCTTACAGGAACGTGCTATATCTTCTGAATGCCCGAATTGGGAATCTGTGTCAAAACTTTGTTAGGAATTATGTGATCCTTACTAGCTGGAAGTAAGGGAGTTGGGGCATGAAGTTATTTCTAGGACTTGGACACATACCAAGTTTAGCTTAGTTCTGGGCATCTTTGAAATACCTATACAAACTTGTTCCTACATAGTAACTTGCAACTTTGAATGAGAATGTGCTTGCTTACAGCAACGTGCTATATGTTCTGAATGCCCGAATTGGGAATCTGTGTCAAAACTTTGTTAGGAATTATGTGATCCTTACTAGCTGGAAGTAAGGGAGATGGGGCATGAAGTTATTTCTAGGAGTTTGAGACATACCAAGTTTAGCTCAGTTCTGGGCATCTTTGAAATACCTATACAAACTTGTTCCTACATAGTAACTTGCAACTTTGAATGAGAATGTGCTTGCTTACAGCAACGTGCTATATGTTCTGAATGCCCGAATTGGGAATCTGTGTCAAAACTTTGTTAGGAATTATGTGATCCTTACTAGCTGGAAGTAAGGGAGATGGGTCATGAAGTTATTTCTAGGAGTTGGAGACATACCAAGTTTAGCTCAGTTTTTGGCATCTTTGAAATACCTATACAAACTTGTTCCTACATAGTAACTTGCAACTATGAATGAGAATGTGCTTTCTTACAGGAACGTGATATATCTTCTGAATGCCCGAATTGGGAATCTGTGTCAAAACTTTGTTAGGAATTATGTGATCCTTACTAGCTGGAAGTAAGGGAGTTGGGGCATGAAGTTATTTCTAGGACTTGGACACATACCAAGTTTAGCTCAGTTCTGGGCATCTTTGAAATACCTATACAAACTTGTCGCTACATAGTAACTTGCAACTTTGAATGAGAAAGTGCTTGCTTACAGCAACGTGCTATATGTTCTGAATGCCCGAATTGGGAATCTGTGTCAAAACTTTGTTAGGAATTATGTGATCCTTACTAGATGGAAGTAAGGGAGATGGGGCATGAAGTTATTTCTAGGAGTTGGACACATAGCAAGTTTAGCTCAGTTCTGGGCATCTTTGAAATACCTATACAAACTTGTTCCTACATAGTAACTTGCAACTTTGAATGAGAATGTGCTTGCTTACAGCAACGTGCTATATGTTCTGAATGCCCAAATTTGGAATCTGTGTCAAAACTTTGTTAGGAATTATGTGATCCTTACTAGATGGAAGTAAGGGAGATGGGGCATGAAGTTATTTCTAGGAGTTGGAGACATAAAACGTTTAGCTCAGTTCTGGGCATCTTTGAAATACCTATACAAACTTGTTCCTACATAGAAACTTGCAACTTTGAATGAGAATGTGCTTGCTTACAGCAACGTGCTATATGTTCTGAATGCCCAAATTGGGAATCTGTGTCAAAACTTTGTTAGGAATTATGTGATCCTTACTAGCTGCAAGTAAGGGAGTTGGGGCATGAAGTTATTTCTAGAGGTAGGACACATACCAAGTTTAGCTCAGTTCTGGGCATCTTTGAAATACCTATACAAACTTGTTCCTACATAGTAACTTGCAACTTTGAAGGAGAATGTGCTTGCTTACAGCAACGTGTTATATGTTCTGAATGCCCGAATTGGGAATCTGTGTCAAAACTTTGTTAGGAATTATGTGATCCTTAATAGCTGGAAGTAAGGGAGATGGGGCATGAAGTTATTTCTAGGAGTTGGAGATGTACAACGTTTAGCTCAGTTCTGGGCATCTTTGAAATACCTATACAAACTTGTTCCTACATAGTATCTTGCAACTTTGAATGAGAATGTGCTTGCTTACAGCAACGTGCTATATGTTCTGAATGCCCGAATTGGGAATCTGTGTCTAAATTTTGTTAGGAATTATGTGATCCTTACTAGCTGGAAGTAAGGGAGTTGGGGCATGAAGTTATTTCTAGGAGTTGGAGACATACCAAGTTTAGCTCAGTTCTGGGCATCTTTGAAATACCTATACAAACTTGTTCCTACATAGTAACTTGCATCTTTGAATGAGAATGTGCTTGCTTACTGCAACGTGCTATATGTTCTGAATGTCCGAATTGGGAATCTGTGTCAAAATTTTGTTAGGAATTATGTGATCCTTACTAGATGGAAGTAAGGCAGATGGGGCATGAAGTTATTCCTAGGAGTTGGACACATACCAAGTTTAGCTCAGTTCTGGTCATCTTTGAAATACCTATACAAACTTGTTCCTACATAGTAACTTGCAACTTTGAATGAGAATGTGCTTGCTTACAGCAACGTGCTATATGTTCTGAATGCCCAAATTTGGAATCTGTGTCAAAACTTTGTTAGGAATTATGTGATCCTTACTAGATGGAAGTAAGGGAGATGGGGCATGAAGTTATTTCTAGGAGTTGGAGACATAAAACGTTTAGCTCAGTTCTGGGCATCTTTGAAATACCTATACAAACTTGTTCCTACATAGAAACTTGCAACTTTGAATGAGAATGTGCTTGCTTACAGCAACGTGCTATATGTTCTGAATGCCCGAATTGGGAATCGGTGTCAAAACTTTGTTAGGAATTATGTGATCCTTACTAGCTGGAAGTAAGGGAGATGGGGCATGAAGTTATTTCTAGGAGTTTGAGACATACCAAGTTTAGCTCAGTTCTGGGCATCTTTGAAATACCTATACAAACTTGTTCCTACATAGTAACTTGCAACTTTGAATGAGAATGTGCTTGCTTACAGCAACGTACTATATGTTCTGAATGCCCGAATTGGGAATCTGTGTCAAAACTTTGTTAGAAATTATGTGATCCTTACTAGCTGGAAGTAAGGGAGATGGGGCATGAAGTTATTTCTAGAAGTTGGACAGATACCAAGTTTAGCTCAGTTCTGGGCATCTTTGAAATACCTATACAAACTTGTTCCTACATAGTAACTTGCAACTTTGAATGAGAATGTGCTTGCTTACAGCAACGTGCTATATGTTCTGAATGCCCGATTTGGGAATCTGTGTCAAAACTTTGTTAGGAATTATGTGATCCTTACTACCTGGAAGTAAGGGAGATGGGGAATGAAGTTATTTCTAGGAGTTGGAGACATACCAAGTTTAGCTGAGTTCTGGGCATCTTTGAAATACCTATACAACCTTGTTCCTACATAGTAACTTGCAACTTTGAATGAGAATGTGCTTGCTTACAGCAACGTGCTATATGCTCTGAATGCCCTAAAAGGGAATCTGTGTCAAAACTTTGTTAGGAATTATGTGATCCTTACTAGCTGGAAGTAAGGGAGATGGGGAATGACCTTATTTCTAGGAGTTGGAGACATACCAAGTTTAGCTCAGTTCTGGGCATCTTTGATATACCTATACAAACTTGTTCCAACATAGTAACTTGCAACTTTGAATGAGAATGTGCTTGCTTGCAGCAACGTGCTATATCTTCTGAATGCCCGAATTGGGAATCTGTGTCAAAACTTTGTTAGGAATTATGTGATCCTTACTAGCTGGAAGTAAGGGAGATGGGGCATGAAGTTATTTCTAGGAGTTGGAGACATACCAAGTTTAGCTCAGTTCTGGGCATCTTTGAAATACCTATACAAACTTGTTCCTACATAGTAACTTGCATCTTTGAATGAGAATGTGCTTGCTTACAGCAACGTGCTATTTGTTCTGAATGCCCGAATTGGGAATCTGTGTCAAAACCTTGTTTGGAATTATGTGATCCTTACTAGCTGGAAGTAAGGGAGATGGGGCATGAAGTTATTTCTAGGAGTTGGACACATACCAAGTTTAGCTCAGTTCTGGGCATCTTTGAAATACCTATACAACCTTGTTCCTACATAGTAACTTGCAACTTTGAATGAGAATGTGCTTGCTTACAGCAACGTGCTATATGCTCTGAATGCCCTAAAAGGGAATCTGTGTCAAAACTTTGCTAGGAATTATGTGATCCTTACTAGCTGGAAGTAAGGGAGATGGGGAATGACCTTATTTCTAGGAGTTGGAGACATACCAAGTTTAGCTCAGTTCTGGGCATATTTGAAATACCTATACAAACTTGTTCCTACATAGTAGCTTTCAACTTTGAATGAGAATGTGCTTGCTTACAGCAACGTGCTATATGTTCTGAATGCCCGAATTGGGAATCTGTGTCAAAACTTTGTTAGGAATTATGTGATCCTTACTAGCTGGAAGTAAGGGAGATGGGGAATGAAGTTATTGCTAGGAGTTGGACACATACCAAGTTTAGCTCAGTTCTGGGCATCTTTGAAATACCTATACAAACTTGTTCCTACATAGTAACTTGCAACTTTGAATGAGAATGTGCTTGCTTACAGCAACGTGCTATATGTTCTGAATGCCCGAATTGGGAATCTGTGTCAAAATTTGTTAGGAATTATGTGATCCTTACGAGCTGGAAGTAAGGGAGTTGGGGCATGAAGGTATTTCTAGGAGTTGGACACAAACCAAGTTTAGCACAGTTCTGGGCATCTTTGAAATACCTATGCAAACTTGTTCCTACATAGTAACTTGCAACTTTGAATGAGAATGTGCTTGCTTGCAGCAACGTGCTATATGTTCTGAATGCCCGAATTGGGAATCTGTGTCAAAATTTGTTAGGAATTATGTGATCCTTACGTGCTGGAAGTAAGGGAGTTGGGGCATGAAGGTATTTCTAGGAGTTGGACACATAGCAATTTTAGCTCAGTACTGGGCATCTTTGAAATACCTATACAAACTTGTTCCTACATAGTAACTTGCAACTTTGAATGAGAATGTGCTTGCTTGCAGCAACGTGCTATATGTTCTGAATGCCCGAATTGGGAATCTGTGTCAAAACTTTGTTAGAAATTATGTGATCCTTACTAGCTGGAAGTAAGGGAGATGGGGCATGAAGTTATTGCTAGGAGTTGGACACATACCAAGTTTAGCTCAGTTCTGGGCATCTTTGAAATACCTATACAAACTTGTTCCTACATAGTAACTTGCAACTTTGAATGAGAATGTGCTTGCTTACAGCAACGTGCTATATGTTCTGAATGCCCGAATTGGGAATCTGTGTCAAAACTTTGTTAGGAATTATGTGATCCTTACTAGCTGGAAATAAGGGAGATGGGGCATGAAGTTATTTCTAGGAGTTGGAGACATACCAAGTTTAGCTCACTTCTGGGCATCTTTGAAATACCTATACAAACTTGTTCCTACATAGTAACTTGCAACTTTGAATGAGAATGTGCTTGCTTACAGCAACGTGCTATATGCTCTGAATGCCCGAAAAGGGAATCTGTGTCAAAACATTGTTAGGAATTATGTGATCCTTACTAGCTGGAAGTAAGTGAGATGGGGCATGAAGTTATTTCTAGGAGTTGGAGACATACAACGTTTAGCTCAGTTCTGGGCATCTTTGAAATACCTATACAAACTTGTTCCTACATAGTAACTTGCAACTTTGAATGAGAATCTGCTTGCTTACAGCTACGTGCTATATGTTCTGAATGTCCGAATTGGGAATCTGTGTCAAAACTTTGTTAGGAATTATGTGATCCTTACTAGCTGGAAGTAAGTGAGTTGGGGCATGAAGTTATTTCTAGAGGTAGGAAACATACCAAGTTTAGCTCAGTTCTAGGCATCTTTGAAATACCTATACAAACTTGTTCCTACATAGTAACTTGCAACTTTGAATGAGAATGTGCTTGCTTACAGCAACGTGCTATATGTTCTGAATGCCCGAATTGAGAATCTGTGTCAAACTTTGTTAGGAATTATGTGATCCTTACTAGCTGGAAGTAAGGGAGATGGGGCGTGAAGTTATTTCTAGGAGTTGGACACATACCAAGTTTAGCTCAGTTCTGGGCATCTTTGAAATACCTATACAAACTTGTTCCTACATAGTAACTTGCAACTTTGAATGAGAATGTGCTTGCTTACAGCAACGTGCTATATGTTCTGAATGCCCGAATTGGGAATCTGTGTCAAAATTTGTTAGGAATTATGTGATCCTTACGAGCTGGAAGTAAGGGAGTTGGGGCATGAAGGTATTTCTAGGAGTTGGACACAAATCAAGTTTAGCACACTTCTGGGCATCTTTGAAATACCTATGCAAACTTGTTCCTACATAGTAACTTGCAACTTTGAATGAGAATGTGCTTGCTTGCAGCAACGTGCTATATGTTCTGAATGCCCGAATTGGGAATCTGTGTCAAAATTTGTTAGGAATTATGTGATCCTTACGTGCTGGAAGTAAGGGAGTTGGGGCATGAAGGTATTTCTAGGAGTTGGACACATAGCAAGTTTAGCTCAGTTCTGGGCATCTTTGAAATACCTATACAAACTTGTTCCTACATAGTAACTTGCAACTTTGAATGAGAATGTGCTTGCTTGCAGCAACGTGCTATATGTTCTGAATGCCCGAATTGGGAATCTGTGTCAAAACTTTGTTAGGAATTATGTGATCCTTACTAGCTGGAAGTAAGGGAGATGGGGCATGAAGTTATTGCTAGGAGTTGGACACATACCAAGTTTAGCTCAGTTCTGGGCATCTTTGAAATACCTATACAAACTTGTTCCTACATAGTAACTTGCAACTTTGAATGAGAATGTGCTTGCTTACAGCAACGTGCTATATGCTCTGAATGCCCGAAAAGGGAATCTGTGTCAAAACATTGTTAGGAATTATGTGATCCTTACTAGCTGGAAGTAAGTGAGATGGGGCATGAAGTTATTTCTAGGAGTTGGAGACATACAACGTTTAGCTCAGTTCTGGGCATCTTTGAAATACCTATACAAACTTGTTCCTACATAGTAACTTGCAACTTTGAATGAGAATCTGCTTGCTTACAGCTACGTGCTATATGTTCTGAATGTCCGAATTGGGAATCTGTGTCAAAACTTTGTTAGGAATTATGTGATCCTTACTAGCTGGAAGTAAGTGAGTTGGGGCATGAAGTTATTTCTAGAGGTAGGAAACATACCAAGTTTAGCTCAGTTCTAGGCATCTTTGAAATACCTATACAAACTTGTTCCTACATAGTAACTTGCAAATTTGAATGAGAATGTGCTTGCTTGCAGCAACGTGCTATATGTTCTGAATGCCCGAATTGAGAATCTGTGTCAAACTTTGTTAGGAATTATGTGATCCTTACTAGCTGGAAGTAAGGGAGATGGGGCATGAAGTTATTTCTAGGAGTTGGACACATACCAAGTTTAGCTCAGTTCTGGGCATCTTTGAAATACCTATACAAACTTGTTCCTACATAGTAACTTGCAACTTTGAATGAGAATGTGCTTGCTTACAGCAACGTGCTATATGTTCTGAATGCCCGAATTGGGAATCTGTGTCAAAACTTTGTTAGGAATTATGTGATCCTTACTAGCTGGAAGTAAGTGAGATGGTGCATGAAATTATTTCTAGGAGTTGGACACATACCAAGTTTAGCTCAGTTCTGGGAAACTTTGAAATACCTATACAAACGTGTTCCTACATAGTAACTTGCAACTTTGAATGAGAATGTGCTTGCTTGCAGCAACGTGCTATATGTTCTGAATGCCCGAATTGGGAATCTGTGTCAAAACTTTGTTAGGAATTATGTGATCCTTACTAGCTGGTAGTAAGGGAGATGGGGAATGAAGTTATTGCTAGGAGTTGGAGACATACCAAGTTTAGCTCAGTTCTGGGCATCTTTGAAATACCTATACAAACTTGTTCCTACATAGTAACTTGCAACTTTGAATGAGAATGTGCTTGCTTACAGCAACGTGCTATATGTTCTGAATGCCCGAATTGAGAATCTGTGTCAAACTTTGTTAGGAATTATGTGATCCTTACTAGTTGGAAGTAAGGGAGATGGGGCATGAAGTTATTTCTAGGAGTTGGAGACATACCACGTTTAGCTCAGTTCTGGGCATCTTTGAAATACCTATACAAACTTGTTCCTACATAGTAACTTGCATCTTTGAATGAGAATCTGCTTGCTTACAGCAACGTGCTATATGTTCTGAATGCCCGAATTGGGAATCTGTGTCAAAACTTTGTTAGGAAATATGTGATCCTTACTAGCTGGAAGTAAGGGAGATGGGGCATGAAGTTATTTCTAGGAGTTGGAGACATACCACGTTTAGCTCAGTTCTGGGCATCTTTGAAATACCTATACAAACTTGTTGCTACATAGTAACTTGCATCTTTGAATGAGAATGTGCTTGCTTACAGCAACGTGCTATATGTTCTGAATGCCCGAATTGGGAATCTGTGTCAAAACTTTGTTAGGAATTATGTGATCCTTACTAGCTGGAAGTAAGTGAGATGGGGCATGAAGGTATTTCTAGGAGTTGGACACAAACCAAGTTTAGCACAGTTCTGGGCATCTTACAAATACCTATACAAACTTGTTCCTACATAGTAACTTGCAACTTTGAATGAGAATGTGCTTGCTTACAGCAACGTGCTATATGCTTTGAATGCCCGAAAAGGGAATCTGTGTCAAAACTTTGTTAGAAATTATGTGATTCTTACTAGCTGGAAGTAAGAGAGATGGGGCATGATGTTATTTCTAGGAGTTGGAGACATACAACATTTAGCTCAGTTCTGGGCATCTTTGAAATACCTATACAAACTTGTTCCTACACAGTAACTTGCAACTTTGAATGAGAATGTGCTTGCTTGCAGCAACGTGCTATATCTTCTGAATGCCCGAATTGGGAATCTGTGTCAAAACTTTGTTAGGAATTATGTGATCCTTACTAGCTGGAAGTAAGGGAGATGGGGCATGAAGTTATTTCTAGGAGTTGGAGACATACCAAGTTTAGCTCAGTTCTGGGCATCTTTGAAATACCTATACAAACTTGTTCCTACATAGTAACTTGCATCTTTGAATGAGAATGTGCTTGCTTACAGCAACGTGCTATTTGTTCTGAATGCCCGAATTGGGAATCTGTGTCAAAACTTTGTTAGGAATTATGTGATCCTTACTAGCTGGAAGTAAGGGAGATGGGGCATGAAGTTATTTCTAGGAGTTGGACACATACCAAGTTTAGCTCAGTTCTGGGCATCTTTGAAATACCTATACAACCTTGTTCCTACATAGTAACTTGCAACTTTGAATGAGAATGTGCTTGCTTACAGCAACGTGCTATATGCTCTGAATGCCCTAAAAGGGAATCTGTGTCAAAACTTTGCTAGGAATTATGTGATCCTTACTAGCTGGAAGTAAGGGAGATGGGGAATGACCTTATTTCTAGGAGTTGGAGACATACCAAGTTTAGCTCAGTTCTGGGCATCTTTGAAATACCTATACAAACTTGTTCCTACATAGTAGCTTTCAACTTTGAATGAGAATGTGCTTGCTTACAGCAACGTGCTATATGTTCTGAATGCCCGAATTGGGAATCTGTGTCAAAACTTTGTTAGGAATTATGTGATCCTTACTAGCTGGAAGTAAGGGAGATGGGGAATGAAGTTATTGCTAGGAGTTGGACACATACCAAGTTTAGCTCAGTTCTGGGCATCTTTGAAATACCTATACAAACTTGTTCCTACATAGTAACTTGCAACTTTGAATGAGAATGTGCTTGCTTACAGCAACGTGCTATATGTTCTGAATGCCCGAATTGGGAATCTGTGTCAAAATTTGTTAGGAATTATGTGATCCTTACGAGCTGGAAGTAAGGGAGTTGGGGCATGAAGGTATTTCTAGGAGTTGGACACAAACCAAGTTTAGCACAGTTCTGGGCATATTTGAAATACCTATGCAAACTTGTTCCTACATAGTAACTTGCAACTTTGAATGAGAATGTGCTTGCTTGCAGCAACGTGCTATATGTTCTGAATGCCCGAATTGGGAATCTGTGTCAAAATTTGTTAGGAATTATGTGATCCTTACGTGCTGGAAGTAAGGGAGTTGGGGCATGAAGGTATTTCTAGGAGTTGGACACATAGCAATTTTAGCTCAGTTCTGGGCATCTTTGAAATACCTATACAAACTTGTTCCTACATAGTAACTTGCAACTTTGAATGAGAATGTGCTTGCTTGCAGCAACGTGCTATATGTTCTGAATGCCCGAATTGGGAATCTGTGTCAAAACTTTGTTAGAAATTATGTGATCCTTACTAGCTGGAAGTAAGGGAGATGGGGCATGAAGTTATTGCTAGGAGTTGGACACATACCAAGTTTAGCTCAGTTCCGGGCATCTTTGAAATACCTATACAAACTTGTTCCTACATAGTAACTTGCAACTTTGAATGAGAATGTGCTTGCTTACAGCAACGTGCTATATGTTCTGAATGCCCGAATTGGGAATCTGTGTCAAAACTTTGTTAGGAATTATGTGATCCTTACTAGCTGGAAATAAGGGAGATGGGGCATGAAGTTATTTCTAGGAGTTGGAGACATACCAAGTTTAGCTCACTTCTGGGCATCTTTGAAATACCTATACAAACTTGTTCCTACATAGTAACTTGCAACTTTGAATGAGAATGTGCTTGCTTACAGCAACGTGCTATATGCTCTGAATGCCCGAAAAGGGAATCTGTGTCAAAACATTGTTAGGAATTATGTGATCCTTACTAGCTGGAAGTAAGTGAGATGGGGCATGAAGTTATTTCTAGGAGTTGGAGACATACAACGTTTAGCTCAGTTCTGGGCATCTTTGAAATACCTATACAAACTTGTTCCTACATAGTAACTTGCAACTTTGAATGAGAATCTGCTTGCTTACAGCTACGTGCTATATGTTCTGAATGTCCGAATTGGGAATCTGTGTCAAAACTTTGTTAGGAATTATGTGATCCTTACTAGCTGGAAGTAAGTGAGTTGGGGCATGAAGTTATTTCTATAGGTAGGAAACATACCAAGTTTAGCTCAGTTCTAGGCATCTTTGAAATACCTATACAAACTTGTTCCTACATAGTAACTTGCAACTTTGAATGAGAATGTGCTTGCTTACAGCAACGTGCTATATGTTCTGAATGCCCGAATTGAGAATCTGTGTCAAACTTTGTTAGGAATTATGTGATCCTTACTAGCTGGAAGTAAGGGAGATGGGGCGTGAAGTTATTTCTAGGAGTTGGACACATACCAAGTTTAGCTCAGTTCTGGGCATCTTTGAAATACCTATACAAACTTGTTCCTACATAGTAACTTGCAACTTTGAATGAGAATGTGCTTGCTTACAGCAACGTGCTATATGTTCTGAATGCCCGAATTGGGAATCTGTGTCAAAATTTGTTAGGAATTATGTGATCCTTACGAGCTGGAAGTAAGGGAGTTGGGGCATGAAGGTATTTCTAGGAGTTGGACACAAATCAAGTTTAGCACACTTCTGGGCATCTTTGAAATACCTATGCAAACTTGTTCCTACATAGTAACTTGCAACTTTGAATGAGAATGTGCTTGCTTGCAGCAACGTGCTATATGTTCTGAATGCCCGAATTGGGAATCTGTGTCAAAATTTGTTAGGAATTATGTGATCCTTACGTGCTGGAAGTAAGGGAGTTGGGGCATGAAGGTATTTCTAGGAGTTGGACACATAGCAAGTTTAGCTCAGTTCTGGGCATCTTTGAAATACCTATACAAACTTGTTCCTACATAGTAACTTGCAACTTTGAATGAGAATGTGCTTGCTTGCAGCAACGTGCTATCTGTTCTGAATGCCCGAATTGGGAATCTGTGTCAAAACTTTGTTAGGAATTATGTGATCCTTACTAGCTGGAAGTAAGGGAGATGGGGCATGAAGTTATTGCTAGGAGTTGGACACATACCAAGTTTAGCTCAGTTCTGGGCATCTTTGAAATACCTATACAAACTTGTTCCTACATAGTAACTTGCAACTATGAATGAGAATGTGCTTTCTTACACGAACGTGCTATATCTTCTGAATGCCCGAATTGGGAATCTGTGTCAAAACTTTGTTAGGAATTATGTGATCCTTACTAGCTGGAAGTCAGGGTGATGGGGCATGAAGTTATTTCTAGGAGTTGGAGATATACAACGTTTAGCTCAGTTCTGGGCATCTTTGAAATACCTATACAAACTTGTTCCTACATAGTAACTTGCAACTTTGAATGAGAATGTGCTAGCTTACAGCAACGTGCTATATGTTCTGAATGCCCGAATTGGGAATCTGTGTCAAAACTTTGTTAGGAATTATGTGATCCTTACAAGCTGGAAGTAAGGGAGTTGGGGCATGAAGTTATTTCTAGGAGTTGGACACATACCAAGTTTAGCTCAGTTCCGGGCATCTTTGAAATACCTATACAAACTTGTTCCTACATAGTAACTTGCAACTTTGAATGAGAATGTGCTTGCTTGCAGCAACGTGCTATATGTTCTGAATGCCCGAATTGGGAATCTGTGTCAAAACTTTGTTAGAAATTATGTGATCCTTACTAGATGGAAGTAAGGGAGATGGGGCATGAAGTTATTCCTAGGAGTTGGAGACATACCAAGTTTAGCTCAGTTCTGGGCATCTTTGAAATACCTATACAAACTTGTTCCTAAATAGTAACTTGCATCTTTGAATGAGAATGTGTTTGCTTACAGCAACGTGTTATATGTTCTGAATGTCCGAATTGGGAATCTGTGTCAAAACTTTGTTAGGAATTATGTGATCCTTACTAGATGGAAGTAAGGTAGATGGGTCATGAAGTTATTTCTAGGAGTTGGACACATACCAAGTTTAGCTCAGTTCTGGGCATCTTTGAAATACCTATACAAACTTGTTCCTACATAGTAACTTGCCACTTTGAATGAGAATGTGCTTGCTTACAGCAACGTGCTATATGTTCTGAATGCCCGAATTGGGAATCTGTGTCAAAACTTTTTTAGGAATTATGTGATCCTTACTAGCTGGAAGTAAGGGAGATGGGGCATGAAGTTATTTCTAGGAGTTTGAGACATACCAAGTTTAGCTCAGTTCTGGGCATCTTTGAAATACCTATACAAACTTGTTCCTACATAGTAACTTGCATCTTTGAATGAGAATGTGCTTGCTTACAGCAACATGCTATATGTTCTGAATGCCCGAAATGGGAATCTGTGTCAAAACTTTGTTAGGAATTATGTGATCCTTACTAGATGGAAGTAAGGGAGATGGGGCATGAAGTTATTTCTAGGAGTTGGAGACATACCAAGTTTAGCTCAGTTCTGGGCATCTTTGAAATACCTATACAAACTTGTTCCTACCTAGTAACTTGCAACTATGAATGAGAATGTGCTTTCTTACACGAACGTGCTATATCTTCTGAATGCCCGAATTGGGAATCTGTGTCAAACCTTTGTTAGGAATTATGTGATCCTTACTAGCTGGAAGTAAGGGAGTTGGGGCATGAAGTTATTTCTAGGAGTTGGAGACATACAACGTTTTGCTCAGTTCTGGGCATCTTTGAAATACCTATACAAACTTGTTCCTACATAGTAACTTGCAACTTTGAATGAGAATGTGCTTGCTTACAGCAACGTGCTATATGGTCTGAATGACCGAATTGGGAATCTGTGTCAAAACTTTGTTAGGAATTATGTGATCCTTACCAGATGGAAGTAAGGGAGATGGGGCATGAAGTTATTTCTAGGAGTTGGAGACATACAACGTTTAGTTCAGTTCTGGGCATCTTTGAAATACCTATACAAACTTGTTCCTACATAGTAACTTGCTACTTGGAATGAGAAGGTGCTTGCTTACAGCAACGTGCTATATGTTCTGAATGCCCGAATTCGGAATCTGTGTCAAAACTTTGTTAGGAATTATGTGATCCTTACTAGCTGGAAGCAATGGAGATGGGGCATGAAGTTATTTCTAGGAGTTGGACACATACCAAGTTTAGCACTGTTCTGGGCATCTTTGAAATACCTATACAAACTTGTTCCTACATAGTAACTTGCAACTTTGAATGAGAATGTGCTTGCTTAGAGCAACGTGTTATATGTTCTGAATGCCCGAATTTGGAATCTGTGTCAAAACTTTGTTAGGAATTATGTGATCCTTACTAGATGGAAGTAAGGGAGATGGGGCATGAAGTTATTTCTAGGAGTTGGAGACATACAACGTTTAGCTCAGTTCTGGGCATCTTTGAAATACCTATACAAACTTGTTCCTACATAGTATCTTGCAACATTGAATGAGAATGTGCTTGCTTACAGCAACATGCTATATGTTCTGAATGCCCGAATTGGGAATCTGTGTCAAAACTTTGTTAGGAATTATGTGATCCTTACTAGCTGGAAGTAAGGGAGTTGGGGCATGAAGTTATTTCTAGAGGTAGGACACAT
This sequence comes from Diceros bicornis minor, assembly GCF_020826845.1. Taxonomy (NCBI): domain Eukaryota; kingdom Metazoa; phylum Chordata; class Mammalia; order Perissodactyla; family Rhinocerotidae; genus Diceros; species Diceros bicornis. The sequence continues at coordinate 1,331,120 of NC_080767.1, forward strand.
ACCAAGTTTAGCTCAGTTCTGGGCATCTTTGAAATACCTATACAAACTTGTTCCTACATAGTAACTTGCAACTTTGAATGAGAATGTGCTTGCTTACAGCAACTTGCTATATGTTCTGAATGCCCGAATTGGGAATCTGTGTCAAAACTTTGTTAGGAATTATGTGATCCTTAGTAGCTGGAAGTAAGGGAGATGGGGCATGAAGTTATTTCTAGGAGTTGGACACATACCAAGTTTAGCTCAGTTCTGGGCATCTTTGAAATACCTATACAAACTTGTTCCTACATAGTAACTTGCAACTTTGAATGAGAATGTGCTTGCTTGCAGCAAAGTGCTATATGTTCTGAATGCCCGAATTGGGAATCTGTGTCAAAACTTTGTTAGGAATTATGTGATCCTTACTAGATGGAAGTAAGGGAGATGGGGCATGAAGTTATTTCTAGGAGTTGGAGACATACAACGTTTAGCTCAGTTCTGGGCATCTTTGAAATACCTATACAAACTTGTTCCTACATAGTAACTTGCAACTTTGAATGAGAATGTGCTTGCTTACAGCAACGTGCTATATGTTCTGAATGCCCGAATTGGGAATCTGTGTCAAAACTTTGTTAGGAATTATGTGATCCTTACTAGCTGGAAGTAAGGGAGATGGGGCATGAAGTTATTTCTAGGAGTTGGACACATACCAAGTTTAGCTCAGTTCTGGGCATCTTTGAAATACCTATACAAACTTGTTCCTACATAGTAACTTGCAACTTTGAATGAGAATGTGCTTGCTTACAGCAACGTGCTATATGTTCTGAATGCCCGAATTGGGAATCTGTGTCAAAACTTTGTTAGGAATTATGTGATCCTTACTAGCTAGAAGTAAGGGAGATGGGGCATGAAGTTATTTCTAGGAGTTTGAGACATACCAAGTTTAGCTCAGTTCTGGGCATCTTTGAAATACCTATACAAACTTGTTCCTACATAGTAACTTGCATCTTTGAATGAGAATGTGCTTGCTTACAGCAACATGCTATCTGTTCTGAATGCCCGAAATGGGAATCTGTGTCAAAACTTTGTTAGGAATTATGTGATCCTTACTAGCTGGAAGTCAGGGAGATGGGGCATGAAGTTATTTCTAGGAGTTGGAGACATACCAAGTTTAGCTCAGTTCTGGGCATCTTTGAAATACCTATACAAACTTGTTCCTACATAGTAACTTGCAACTATGAATGAGAATGTGCTTTCTTACACGAACGTGCTATATCTTCTGAATGCCCGAATTGGGAATCTGTGTCAAAACTTTGTTAGGAATTATGTGATCCTTACTAGCTGGAAGTCAGGGAGATGGGGCATGAAGTTATTTCTAGGAGTTGGAGATATACAACGTTTAGCTCAGTTCTGGGCATCTTTGAAATACCTATACAAACTTGTTCCTACATAGTAACTTGCAACTTTGAATGAGAATGTGCTAGCTTACAGCAACGTGCTATATGTTCTGAATGCCCGAATTGGGAATCTGTGTCAAAACTTTGTTAGGAATTATGTGATCCTTACAAGCTGGAAGTAAGGGAGTTGGGGCATGAAGTTATTTCTAGGAGTTGGACACATACCAAGTTTAGCTCAGTTCCGGGCATCTTTGAAATACCTATACAAACTTGTTCCTACATAGTAACTTGCAACTTTGAATGAGAATGTGCTTGCTTGCAGCAACGTGCTATATGTTCTGAATGCCCGAATTGGGAATCTGTGTCAAAACTTTGTTAGAAATTATGTGATCCTTACTAGATGGAAGTAAGGGAGATGGGGCATGAAGTTATTCCTAGGAGTTGGAGACATACCAAGTTTAGCTCAGTTCTGGGCATCTTTGAAATACCTATACAAACTTGTTCCTACATAGTAACTTGCATCTTTGAATGAGAATGTGTTTGCTTACAGCAACGTGTTATATGTTCTGAATGTCCGAATTGGGAATCTGTGTCAAAACTTTGTTAGGAATTATGTGATCCTTACTAGATGGAAGTAAGGTAGATGGGTCATGAAGTTATTTCTAGGAGTTGGACACATACCAAGTTTAGCTCAGTTCTGGGCATCTTTGAAATACCTATACAAACTTGTTCCTACATAGTAACTTGCAACTATGAATGAGAATGTGCTTTCTTACACGAACGTGCTATATCTTCTGAATGCCCGAATTGGGAATCTGTGTCAAACCTTTGTTAGGAATTATGTGATCCTTACTAGCTGGAAGTAAGGGAGTTGGGGCATGAAGTTATTTCTAGGAGTTGGAGACATACAACGTTTTGCTCAGTTCTGGGCATCTTTGAAATACCTATACAAACTTGTTCCTACATAGTAACTTGCAACTTTGAATGAGAATGTGCTTGCTTACAGCAACGTGCTATATGGTCTGAATGACCGAATTGGGAATCTGTGTCAAAACTTTGTTAGGAATTATGTGATCCTTACCAGATGGAAGTAAGGGAGATGGGGCATGAAGTTATTTCTAGGAGTTGGAGACATACAACGTTTAGTTCAGTTCTGGGCATCTTTGAAATACCTATACAAACTTGTTCCTACATAGTAACTTGCTACTTGGAATGAGAAGGTGCTTGCTTACAGCAACGTGCTATATGTTCTGAATGCCCGAATTCGGAATCTGTGTCAAAACTTTGTTAGGAATTATGTGATCCTTACTAGCTGGAAGCAATGGAGATGGGGCATGAAGTTATTTCTAGGAGTTGGACACATACCAAGTTTAGCACTGTTCTGGGCATCTTTGAAATACCTATACAAACTTGTTCCTACATAGTAACTTGCAACTTTGAATGAGAATGTGCTTGCTTAGAGCAACGTGTTATATGTTCTGAATGCCCGAATTTGGAATCTGTGTCAAAACTTTGTTAGGAATTATGTGATCCTTACTAGATGGAAGTAAGGGAGATGGGGCATGAAGTTATTTCTAGGAGTTGGAGACATACAACGTTTAGCTCAGTTCTGGGCATCTTTGAAATACCTATACAAACTTGTTCCTACATAGTATCTTGCAACATTGAATGAGAATGTGCTTGCTTACAGCAACATGCTATATGTTCTGAATGCCCGAATTGGGAATCTGTGTCAAAACTTTGTTAGGAATTATGTGATCCTTACTAGCTGGAAGTAAGGGAGTTGGGGCATGAAGTTATTTCTAGAGGTAGGACACATACCAAGTTTAGCTCAGTTCTGGGCATCTTTGAAATACCTATACAAACTTGTTCCTACATAGTAACTTGCAACTTTGAATGAGAATGTGCTTGCTTACAGCAACTTGCTATATGTTCTGAATGCCCGAATTGGGAATCTGTGTCAAAACTTTGTTAGGAATTATGTGATCCTTAGTAGCTGGAAGTAAGGGAGATGGGGCATGAAGTTATTTCTAGGAGTTGGACACATACCAAGTTTAGCTCAGTTCTGGGCATCTTTGAAATACCTATACAAACTTGTTCCTACATAGTAACTTGCAACTTTGAATGAGAATGTGCTTGCTTGCAGCAAAGTGCTATATGTTCTGAATGCCCGAATTGGGAATCTGTGTCAAAACTTTGTTAGGAATTATGTGATCCTTACTAGATGGAAGTAAGGGAGATGGGGCATGAAGTTATTTCTAGGAGTTGGAGACATACAACGTTTAGCTCAGTTCTGGGCATCTTTGAAATACCTATACAAACTTGTTCCTACATAGTAACTTGCAACTTTGAATGAGAATGTGCTTGCTTACAGCAACGTGCTATATGTTCTGAATGCCCGAATTGGGAATCTGTGTCAAAACTTTGTTAGGAATTATGTGATCCTTACTAGCTGGAAGTAAGGGAGATGGGGCATGAAGTTATTTCTAGGAGTTGGACACATACCAAGTTTAGCTCAGTTCTGGGCATCTTTGAAATACCTATACAAACTTGTTCCTACATAGTAACTTGCAACTTTGAATGAGAATGTGCTTGCTTACAGCAACGTGCTATATGTTCTGAATGCCCGAATTGGGAATCTGTGTCAAAACTTTGTTAGGAATTATGTGATCCTTACTAGCTAGAAGTAAGGGAGATGGGGCATGAAGTTATTTCTAGGAGTTTGAGACATACCAAGTTTAGCTCAGTTCTGGGCATCTTTGAAATACCTATACAAACTTGTTCCTACATAGTAACTTGCATCTTTGAATGAGAATGTGCTTGCTTACAGCAACATGCTATCTGTTCTGAATGCCCGAAATGGGAATCTGTGTCAAAACTTTGTTAGGAATTATGTGATCCTTACTAGCTGGAAGTCAGGGAGATGGGGCATGAAGTTATTTCTAGGAGTTGGAGACATACCAAGTTTAGCTCAGTTCTGGGCATCTTTGAAATACCTATACAAACTTGTTCCTACATAGTAACTTGCAACTATGAATGAGAATGTGCTTTCTTACACGAACGTGCTATATCTTCTGAATGCCCGAATTGGGAATCTGTGTCAAAACTTTGTTAGGAATTATGTGATCCTTACTAGCTGGAAGTCAGGGAGATGGGGCATGAAGTTATTTCTAGGAGTTGGAGATATACAACGTTTAGCTCAGTTCTGGGCATCTTTGAAATACCTATACAAACTTGTTCCTACATAGTAACTTGCAACTTTGAATGAGAATGTGCTAGCTTACAGCAACGTGCTATATGTTCTGAATGCCCGAATTGGGAATCTGTGTCAAAACTTTGTTAGGAATTATGTGATCCTTACAAGCTGGAAGTAAGGGAGTTGGGGCATGAAGTTATTTCTAGGAGTTGGACACATACCAAGTTTAGCTCAGTTCCGGGCATCTTTGAAATACCTATACAAACTTGTTCCTACATAGTAACTTGCAACTTTGAATGAGAATGTGCTTGCTTGCAGCAACGTGCTATATGTTCTGAATGCCCGAATTCGGAATCTGTGTCAAAACTTTGTTAGGAATTATATGATCCTTACTAGCTGGAAGTAAGGGAGTTGGGGCGTGAAGGTATTTCTAGGAGTTGGACACATACCAAGTTTTGCACAGTTCTGGGCATCTTTGAAATACATATACAAACTTGTTCCTACATAGTAACTTGCAACTTTGAATGAGAATGTGCTTGCTTACAGCAACGTGCTATATGTTCTGAATGCCCGAATTGGGAATCTGTGTCAAAACTTTGTTAGGAATTATGTGATCCTTATTAGCTGGAAGTAAGGGAGATGGGGCATGAAGTTATTTCTAGGAGTTGGACACATACCAAGTTTAGCTCAGTTCTGGGCATCTTTGAAATACCTATACAAACTTGTTCCTACATAGTAACTTGCAACTTTGAATGAGAATGTGCTTACTTACAGCAACGTGCTATATGTTCTGAATGCCCGAATTGGGAATCTGTGTCAAAAATTGTTAGGAATTATGTGATCCTTACTAGCCTGAAGTAAGGGAGTTGGTGCATTAAGGTATTTCTAGGAGTTGGACACATACAAAGTTTAGCACAGTTCTGGGCATCTTTGAAATACCTATACAAACTTGTTCCTACATAGTAACTTGCAACTTTGAATGAGAATGTGCTTGCTTACATCAACGTGCTATATGTTCTGAATGCCCGAATAGGGAATCTGTGTCAAAACTTTGTTAGGAATTATGTGATCCTTACTAGCTGGAAGTAAGTTAGATGGGGCATGAAGTTATTTCTAGGAGTTGGACACATACCAAGTTTAGCTCAGTTCTGGGCATCTTTGAAATACCTATACAAACTTGTTCCTACATAGTAACTTGCATCTTTGAATGAGAATGTGCTTGCTTACAGCAACGTGCTTTATGTTCTGAATGCCCGAATTGGGAATCCGTGTCAAAACTTTGTTAGGAATTATGTGATCCTTACTAGCTGGAAGAAAGGGAGATGGGGCATGAAGTTATTTCTAGAGGTTGGACACATACAACGTTTAGCTCAGTTCTGGGCATCTTTGAAATACCTATACAAACTTGTTCCTACATAGTAACTTGCAACTTTGAATGAGAATGTGCTTACTTACAGCAACGTGCTATATGTTCTGAATGCCCGAATTGGGAATCTGTGTCAAAACTTTGTTAGGAATTATGTGATCCTTACTAGCTGGAAGTAAGGGAGTTGGGGCAAGAAGGTATTTCTAGGAGTTGGACACATACCAAGTTTAGCACAGTTCTGGGCATCTTTGAAATACCTATACAAACTTGGTCCTACATAGTAACTTGCAACTTTGAATGAGAATGTGCTTGCTTACAGCAACGTGCTATATGTTCTGAATGCCCGAATTCGGAATCTGTGTCAAAACTTTGTTAGGAATTATGTGATCCTTACTAGCTGGAGGTAAGGGAGTTGGGGCATGAAGGTATTTCTAGGAGTTGGACACATACCAAGTTTAGCTCAGTTCTGGGCATCTTTGAAATACCTATACAAACTTGTTCCTACATAGTAACTTGCAACATTGAATGAGAATGTGCTTGCTTACAGCAACGTGCTATATGTTCTGAATGCCCGAATTGGGAATCTGTGTCAAAAATTTGTTAGGAATTTTGTGAACCTTACTAGCTGGAAGTAAGGTAGATGGGGCATGAAGTTATTTCTAGGAGTTGGACACATACCAAGTTTAGCTCAGTTCTGGGCATCTTTGAAATACCTATACAAACTTGTTCCTACATAGTAACTTGCAACTTTGAATGAGAATGTGCTTGCTTGCAGCAACGTGCTATATGTTCTGAATGCCCGAATTGGGAATCTGTGTCAAAACTTTGTTAGGAATTATGTGATCCTTACTAGCTGGAAGTAAGGTAGATGGGTCATGAAGTTATTTCTAGGAGTTGGACACATACCAAGTTTAGCTCAGTTCTGGGCATCTTTGAAATACCTATACAAACTTGTTCCTACATAGTAACTTGCAAATTTGAATGAGAATGTGCTTGCTTGCAGCAACGTGCTATATGTTCTGAATGCCCGAATTGGGAATCTGTGTCAAAACTTTGTTAGGAATTATGTGATCCTTACTAGCTGGAAGTAAGGGATTTGGGGCATGAAGTTATTTCTAGGAGTTGGACACATACCAAGTTTAGCTCAGTTCTGGGCATCTTTGAAATACCTATACAAACTTGTTCCTACATAGTAACTTGCAACTTTGAATGAGAATGTGCTTGCTTACAGCAACGTGCTATATGTTGTGAATGCCCGAATTGGGAATCTGTGTCAAAACTTTGTTAGGAATTATGTGATCCTTACTAGCTGGAAGTAAGGGAGATGGGGCATGAAGTTATTTCTAGGAGTTGGACACATACCAAGTTTAGCTCAGTTCTGGGCATCTTTGAAATACCTATACAAACTTGTTCATACATAGTAACTTGCAACTTTGAATGAGAATGTGCTTGCTTACAGCAACGTACTATATGTTCTGAATGCCCGAATTGGGAATCTGTGTCAAAACTTTGTTAGAAATTATGTGATCCTTACTAGCTGGAAGTAAGGGAGATGGGGCATGAAGTTATTTCTAGGAGTTGGACACATACCAAGTTTAGCTCAGTTCTCGGCATCTTTGAAATACCTATACAAACTTGTTCCTACATAGTAACTTGCAACTTTTAATGAGAATGTGCTTGCTTACAGCAACGTGCTATATGTTCTGAATGCCCGATTTGGGAATCTGTGTCAAAACTTTGTTAGGACTTATGTGATCCTTACTAGCTGGAAGTAAGGGAGATGGGGCATGAAGTTATTTCTAGGAGTTGGACACATACCAAGTTTAGCTCAGTTCTGGGCATCTTTGAAATACCTATACAAACTTGTTCCTACATAGTAACTTGCAACTTTGAATGAGAATGTGCTTTCTTACAGCAACGAGCTATATGTTCTGAATGCCCGAATTGGGAATCTGTGTCAAAACTTTGTTAGGAATTATGTGATCCTTACTAGCTGGAAGTAAGGGAGATGGGGCATGAAACTATTTCTAGGAGTTGGACACATACCAAGTTTAGCTCAGTTCTGGGCATCTTTGAAATACCTATACAAACTTGTTCCTACATAGTAACTTGCAACTTTGAATGAGAATGTGCTTGCTTACAGCAACGTGCTATATGTTCTGAATGCCCGAATTGGGAATCTGTGTCAAAACTTTGTTAGGAATTATGTGATCCTTACTAGCTGGAAGTAAGGGAGATGGGGCATGAAGTTATTTCTAGGAGTTGGAGACATACCAAGTTTAGCTCAGTTCTGGGCATCTTTGAAATACCTATACAAACTTGTTCCTACATAGTAACTTGCAACTTTGAATGAGAATGTGCTTGCTTACAGCAACATGCTATATGTTCTGAATGCCCGAATTGGGAATCTGTGTCAAAACTTTGTTAGGAATTATGTGATCCTTACTAGCTGGAAGTAAGGGAGATGGGGCATGAAGTTATTTCTAGGAGTTGGACACATACAACGTTTAACTCAGTTCTGGGCATCTTTGAAATACCTATACAAACTTGTTCCTACATAGTAACTTGCCACTTTGAATGAGAATGTGCTTGCTTACAGCAACGTGCTATATGTTCTGAATGCCCGAATTGGGAATCTGTGTCAAAACTTTGTTAGGAATTATGTGATCCTTACTAGCTGGAAGTAAGGGAGATGGGGCATGAAGTTATTTCTAGGAGTTGGAGACATACCAAGTTTAGCTCAGTTCTGGGCATCTTTGAAATACCTATACAAACTTGTTCCTACATAGTAACTTGCAACTTTGAATGAGAATGTGCTTGCTTACAGCAACGTGCTATATGTTCTGAATGCCCGAATTGGGAATCTGTGTCAAAACTTTGTTAGGAATTATGTGATCCTTACTAGCTGGAAGTAAGGGAGATGGGGCATGAAGTTATTTCTAGGAGTTGGAGACATACCAAGTTTAGCTCAGTTCTGGGCATCTTTGAAAGTCCTATTCAAACTGGTTCCTACAAAGTAACTTGCAACTTTGAATGAGAATGTGCCTGCTTACAGCAACGTGCTATATGTTCTGAATGCCCGAATTGTTAATCTGTGTCAAAACTTTGTTAGGAATTATGTGATCCTTACGAGATGGAAGTAAGGGAGATGGGGCATGAAGTTATTTCTAGGAGTTGGACACATACCAAGTTTAGCTCAGTTCTGGGCATCTTTGAAATACCTATACAAACTTGTTCCTACATAGTAACTTGCAACTTTGAATGAGAATGTGCTTGATTAGAGCAACATGCTATATGTTCTGAATGCCCGAATTGGGAATCTGTGTCAAAATTTGTTAGGAATTATGTGATCCTTACTAGCTGGAAGTAACGGAGATGGGGAATGAAGTTATTTCTAGGAGTTGGACACATACCAAGTTTAGCTCAGTTCTGGGCATCTTTGAAATACCTATACAAACTTGTTCCTACATAGTAACTTGCAACTTTGAATGAGAATGTGCTTGCTTACAGCAACGTGCTATATGTTGTGAATGCCCGAATTGGGAATCTGTGTCAAAACTTTGTTAGGAATTATGTGATCCTTACTAGCTGGAAGTAAGGGAGATGGGGCATGAAGTTATTTCTAGGAGTTGGAGACATACCAAGTTTAGCTCAGTTCTGGGCATCTTTGAAATACCTATACAAACTTGTTCCTACATAGTAACTTGCAACTTTGAATGAGAATGTGCTTGCTTACAGCAACATGCTATATGTTCTGAATGCCCGAATTGGGAATCTGTGTCAAAAATTTGTTAGGAATTATGTGAACCTTACTAGCTGGAAGTAAGGTAGATGGGGCATGAAGTTATTTCTAGGACTTGGACACATACCAAGTTTAGCTCAGTTCTGGGCATCTTTGAAATACCTATACAAACTTGTTCCTACATAGTAACTTGCAACTTTGAATGAGAATGTGCTTGCTTGCAGCAACGTGCTATATGTTCTGAATGCCCGAATTGGGAATCTGTGTCAAAACTTTGTTAGGAATTATGTGATCCTTACTAGCTGGAAGTAAGGTAGATGGGGCATGAAGTTATTTCTAGGAGTTGGACACATACCAAGTTTAGCTCAGTTCTGGGCATCTTTGAAATACCTATACAAACTTGTTCCTACATAGTAACTTGCAACTTTGAATGAGAATGTGCTTGCTTGCAGCAACGTGCTATATGTTCTGAATGCCCGAATTGGGAATCTGTGTCAAAACTTTACTAGAAATTATGTGATCCTTACCAGCTGGAAGTAAGGGAGATGGGGCATGAAGTTATTTCTAGGAGTTGGAGACATACCAAGTTTATCTCAGTTCTGGGCATCTTTGAAAGTCCTATTCAAACTTGTTCCTACATAGTAACTTGCAACTTTGAATGAGAATGTGCTTGCTTACAGCAACGTGCTATATGTTCTGAATGCCCGAATAGGGAATCTGTGTCAAATCTTTGTTAGGAATTATGTGATCCTTCCTAGCTGGAAGTAAGGGAGGTGGGGCATGAAGGTATTTCTAGGAGTTGGACACATACCAAGTTTAGCATAGTTCAGGGCATCTTTGAAATACCTATACAAACTTGGTCCTACATAGTAACTTGCCACTTTGAATGAGAATGTGCTTGCTTACAGCAACGTGCTATATGTTCTGAATGCCCGAATTGGGAATCTGTGTCAAAACTTTGTTAGGAATTATGTGATCCTTACAAGCCTGAAGTAAGGGAGTTGGGGCATTAAGATATATCTAGGAGTTGGACACATACCAAGTTTAGCACAGTTCTGGGCATCTTTGAAATACCTATACAAACTTGTTCCTACATAGTAACTTGCAACTTTGAAGGAGAATGTGCTTGCTTACAGCAACGTGCTATATGTTCTGAATGCCCGAATAGGGAATCTGTGTCAAAACTTTGTTAGGAATTATGTGATCCTTACTAGCTGGAAGTAAGTTAGATGGGGCATGAAGTTATTTCTAGGAGTTGGACACATACCAGGTTTAGCTCAGTTCTGGGCATCTTTGAAATACCTATACAAACTTGTTCCTACATAGTAACTTGCATCTTTGAATGAGAATGTGCTTGCTTACAGCAACGTGCTTTATGTTCTGAATGCCCGAATTGGGAATCTGTGTCAAAACTTTGTTAGGAATTATGTGATCCTTACTAGCTGGAAGAAAGGGAGATGGGGCATGAAGTTATTTCTAGAGGTTGGACACATACAACGTTAAGCTTAGTTCTGGGCATCTTTGAAATACCTATACAAACTTGTTCCTACATAGTAACTTGCAACTTTGAATGAGAATGTGCTTACTTACAGCAACGTGCTATATGTTCTGAATGCCCGAATTGGGAATCTGTGTCAAAACTTTGTTAGGAATTATGTGATCCTTACTAGCTGGAAGTAAGGGAGTTGGGGCAAGAAGGTATTTCTAGGAGTTGGACACATACCAAGTTTAACACAGTTCTGGGCATCTTTGAAATACCTATACAAACTTGGTCCTACGTAGTAACTTGCAACTTTGAATGAGAATGTGCTTGCTTACAGCAACGTGCTATATGTTCTGAATGCCCGAATTCGGAATCTGTGTCAAAACTTTGTTAGGAATTATATGATCCTTACTAGCTGGAAGTAAGGGAGTTGGGGCATGAAGGTATTTCTAGGAGTTGGACACATACCAAGTTTTGCACAGTTCTGGGCATCTTTGAAATACATATACAAACTTGTTCCTACATAGTAACTTGCAACTTTGAATGAGAATGTGCTTGCTTACAGCAACGTGCTATATGTTCTGAATGCCCGAATTGGGAATCTGTGTCAAAACTTTGTTAGGAATTATGTGATCCTTATTAGCTGGAAGTAAGGGAGATGGGGCATGAAGTTATTTCTAGGAGTTGGACACATACCAAGTTTAGCTCAGTTCTGGGCATCTTTGAAATACCTATACAAACTTGTTCCTACATAGTAACTTGCAACTTTGAATGAGAATGTGCTTACTTACAGCAACGTGCTATATGTTCTGAATGCCCGAATTGGGAATCTGTGTCAAAAATTGTTAGGAATTATGTGATCCTTACTAGCCTGAAGTAAGGGAGTTGGGGCATTAAGGTATTTCTAGGAGTTGGACACATACCAAGTTTAGCACAGTTCTGGGCATCTTTGAAATACCTATACAAACTTGTTCCTACATAGTAACTTGCAACTTTGAATGAGAATGTGCTTGCTTACATCAACGTGCTATATGTTCTGAATGCCCGAATAGGGAATCTGTGTCAAAACTTTGTTAGGAATTATGTGATCCTTACTAGCTGGAAGTAAGTTAGATGGGGCATGAAGTTATTTCTAGGAGTTGGACACATACCAAGTTTAGCTCAGTTCTGGGCATCTTTGAAATACCTATACAAACTTGTTCCTACATAGTAACTTGCATCTTTGAATGAGAATGTGCTTGCTTACAGCAACGTGCTTTATGTTCTGAATGCCCGAATTGGGAATCCGTGTCAAAACTTTGTTAGGAATTATGTGATCCTTACTAGCTGGAAGAAAGGGAGATGGGGCATGAAGTTATTTCTAGAGGTTGGACACATACAACGTTTAGCTCAGTTCTGGGCATCTTTGAAATACCTATACAAACTTGTTCCTACATAGTAACTTGCAACTTTGAATGAGAATGTGCTTACTTACAGCAACGTGCTATATGTTCTGAATGCCCGAATTGGGAATCTGTGTCAAAACTTTGTTAGGAATTATGTGATCCTTACTAGCTGGAAGTAAGGGAGTTGGGGCAAGAAGGTATTTCTAGGAGTTGGACACATACCAAGTTTAGCACAGTTCTGGGCATCTTTGAAATACCTATACAAACTTGGTCCTACATAGTAACTTGCAACTTTGAATGAGAATGTGCTTGCTTACAGCAACGTGCTATATGTTCTGAATGCCCGAATTCGGAATCTGTGTCAAAACTTTGTTAGGAATTATGTGATCCTTACTAGCTGGAGGTAAGGGAGTTGGGGCATGAAGGTATTTCTAGGAATTGGACACATACCAAGTTTAGCACAGTTCTGGGCATCTTTGAAATACCTATACAAACTTGTTCCTACATAGTAACTTGCAACTTTGAATGAGAATGTGCTTGCTTACAGCAACGTGCTATATGTTCTGAATGCCCGAATAGGGAATCTGTGTCAAAACTTTGTTAGGAATTATGTGATCCTTACTAGCTGGAAGTAAGGGAGATGGGGCATGAAGTTATTTCTAGGAGTTGGACACATACCAAGTTTAGCTCAGTTCTGGGCATCTTTGAAATACCTATACAAACTTGTTCCTACATAGTAACTTGCAACTTTGAATGAGAATGTGCTTGTTTGCAGCAACGTGCTATATGTTCTGAATGCCCGAATTGGGAATCTGTGTCAAAACTTTGTTAGGAATTATGTGATCCTTACTAGCTGGAAGTAAGTGAGATGGGGCATGAAGTTATTTCTAGGAGTTGGAGACATACCAAGTTTAGCTCAGTTCTGGGCATCTTTGAAAGTCCTATTCAAACTTGTTCCTACATAGTAACTTGCAACTTTGAATGAGAATGTGCTTGCTTACAGCAACGTGCTATATGTTCTGAATGCCCGAATTGGGAATCTGTGTCAAAACTTTGTTAGGAATTATGTGATCCTCACTAGCTGGAAGTAAGGGAGTTGGGGCATGAAGTTATTTCTAGGAGTTGGACACATACCAAGTTTAGCTCAGTTCTGGGCATCTTTGAAATACCTATACAAACTTGTTCCTACATAGTAACTTGCAACTTTGAATAAGAATGTGCTTGCTTACAGCAACGTGCTATATGTTCTGAATGCCCGAATTGGGAATCTGTGTCAAAACTTTGTTAGGAATTATGTGATCCTTACTAGCTGGAAGTAAGGTAGATGGGGCATGAAGTTATTTCTAGGAGTTGGACACATACCAAGTTTAGCTCAGTTCTGGGCATCTTTGAAATACCTATACAAAGTTGTTCCTACATAGTAACTTGCAACTTTGAATGAGAATGTGCTTGCTTGCAGCAACGTGCTATATGTTCTGAATGCCCGAATTGGGAATCTGTGTCAAAACTTTGTTAGGAATTATGTGATCCTTACTAGCTGGAAGTAAGGGAGTTGGGGCATGAAGGTATTTCTAGGAGTTGGACACATACCAAGTTTAGCACAGTTCTGGGCATCTTTGAAATACCTATACAAACTTGTTCCTACATAGTAACTTGCAACATTGAATGAGAATGTGCTTGCTTACAGCAACGTGCTATATGTTCTGAATGCCCGAATTGGGAATCTGTGTCAAAAATTTGTTAGGAATTTTGTGAACCTTACTAGCTGGAAGTAAGGTAGATGGGGCATGAAGTTATTTCTAGGAGTTGGACACATACCAAGTTTAGCTCAGTTCTGGGCATCTTTGAAATACCTATACAAACTTGTTCCTACATAGTAACTTGCAACTTTGAATGAGAATGTGCTTGCTTGCAGCAACGTGCTATATGTTCTGAATGCCCGAATTGGGAATCTGTGTCAAAACTTTGTTAGGAATTATGTGATCCTTACTAGCTGGAAGTAAGGTAGATGGGTCATGAAGTTATTTCTAGGAGTTGGACACATACCAAGTTTAGCTCAGTTCTGGGCATCTTTGAAATACCTATACAAACTTGTTCCTACATAGTAACTTGCAAATTTGAATGAGAATGTGCTTGCTTGCAGCAACGTGCTATATGTTCTGAATGCCCGAATTGGGAATCTGTGTCAAAACTTTGTTAGGAATTATGTGATCCTTACTAGCTGGAAGTAAGGGAGTTGGGGCATGAAGTTATTTCTAGGAGTTGGACACATACCAAGTTTAGCTCAGTTCTGGGCATCTTTGAAATACCTATTCAAACTTGTTCCTACATAGTAACTTGCAACTTTGAATGAGAATGTGCTTTCTTACAGCAACGTGCTATATGTTCTGAATGCCCGAATTGGGAATCTGTGTCAAAACTTTGTTAGGAATTATGTGATCCTTACTAGCTGGAAGTAAGGGATTTGGGGCATGAAGTTATTTCTAGGAGTTGGACACATACCAAGTTTAGCTCAGTTCTGGGCATCTTTGAAATACCTATACAAACTTGTTCCTACATAGTAACTTGCAACTTTGAATGAGAATGTGCTTGCTTACAGCAACGTGCTATATGTTGTGAATGCCCGAATTGGGAATCTGTGTCAAAACTTTGTTAGGAATTATGTGATCCTTACTAGCTGGAAGTAAGGGAGATGGGGCATGAAGTTATTTCTAGGAGTTGGACACATACCAAGTTTAGCTCAGTTCTGGGCAGCTTTGAAATACCTATACAAACTTGTTCATACATAGTAACTTGCAACTTTGAATGAGAATGTGCTTGCTTACAGCAACGTACTATATGTTCTGAATGCCCGAATTGGGAATCTGTGTCAAAACTTTGTTAGAAATTATGTGATCCTTACTAGCTGCAAGTAAGGGAGATGGGTCATGAAGTTATTTCTAGGAGTTGGACACATACCAAGTTGAGCTCAGTTCTCGGCATCTTTGAAATACCTATACAAACTTGTTCCTACATAGTAACTTGCAACTTTGAATGAGAATGTGCTTGCTTACAGCAACGTGCTATATGTTCTGAATGCCCGATTTGGGAATCTGTGTCAAAACTTTGTTAGGAATTATGTGATCCTTACTAGCTGGAAGTAAGGGAGATGGGGCATGAAGTTATTTCTAGGAGTTGGACACATACCAAGTTTAGCTCAGTTCTGGGCATCTTTGAAATACCTATACAAACTTGTTCCTACATAGTAACTTGCAACTTTGAATGAGAATGTGCTTTCTTACAGCAACGAGCTATATGTTCTGAATGCCCGAATTGGGAATCTGTGTCAAAACTTTGTTAGGAATTATGTGATCCTTACTAGCTGGAAGTAAGGGAGATGGGGCATGAAACTATTTCTAGGAGTTGGACACATACCAAGTTTAGCTCAGTTCTGGGCATCTTTGAAATACCTATACAAACTTGTTCCTACATAGTAACTTGCAACTTTGAATGAGAATGTGCTTCCTTACAGCAACGTGCTATATGTTCTGAATGCCCGAATTGGGAATCTGTGTCAAAACTTTGTTAGGAATTTTGTGATCCTTACTAGCTGGAAGTAAGGGAGATGGGGCATGAAGTTATTTCTAGGAGTTGGAGACATACCAAGTTTAGCTCAGTTCTGGGCATCTTTGAAATACCTATACAAACTTGTTCCTACATAGTAACTTGCAACTTTGAATGAGAATGTGCTTGCTTACAGCAACATGCTATATGTTCTGAATGCCCGAATTGGGAATCTGTGTCAAAACTTTGTTAGGAATTATGTGATCCTTACTAGCTGGAAGTAAGGGAGATGGGGCATGAAGTTATTTCTAGGAGTTGGACACATACAACGTTTAACTCAGTTCTGGGCATCTTTGAAATACCTATACAAACTTGTTCCTACATAGTAACTTGCAACTTTGAATGAGAATGTGCTTGCTTACAGCAACGTGCTATATGTTCTGAATGCCCGAATTGGGAATCTGTGTCAAAACTTTGTTAGGAATTATGTGATCCTTACTAGCTGGAAGTAAGGGAGATGGGGCATGAAGTTATTTCTAGGAGTTGGAGACATACCAAGTTTAGCTCAGTTCTGGGCATCTTTGAAATACCTATACAAACTTGTTCCTACATAGTAACTTGCAACTTTGAATGAGAATGTGCTTGCTTACAGCAACATGCTATATGTTCTGAATGCCCGAATTGGGAATCTGTGTCAAAAATTTGTTAGGAATTATGTGAACCTTACTAGCTGGAAGTAAGGTAGATGGGGCATGAAGTTATTTCTAGGAGTTGGACACATACCAAGTTTAGCTCAGTTCTGGGCATCTTTGAAATACCTATACAAACTTGTTCCTACATAGTAACTTGCAACTTTGAATGAGAATGTGCTTGCTTGCAGCAACGTGCTATATGTTCTGAATGCCCGAATTGGGAATCTGTGTCAAAACTTTGTTAGGAATTATGTGATCCTTACTAGCTGGAAGTAAGGTAGATGGGGCATGAAGTTATTTCTAGGAGTTGGACACATACCAAGTTTAGCTCAGTTCTGGGCATCTTTGAAATACCTATACAAACTTGTTCCTACATAGTAACTTGCAACTTTGAATGAGAATGTGCTTGCTTGCAGCAACGTGCTATATGTTCTGAATGCCCGAATTGGGAATCTGTGTCAAAACTTTGTTAGGAATTATGTGATCCTTACTAGCTGGAAGTAAGGGAGTTGGGGCATGAAGTTATTTCTAGGAGTTGGACACATACCAAGTTTAGCTCACTTCTGGGCATCTTTGAAATACCTATTCAAACTTGTTCCTACATAGTAACTTGCAACTTTGAATGAGAATGTGCTTTCTTACAGCAACGTGCTATATGTTCTGAATGCCCGAATTGGGAATCTGTGTCAAAACTTTGTTAGGAATTATGTGATCCTTACTAGCTGGAAGTAAGGGATTTGGGGCATGAAGTTATTTCTAGGAGTTGGACACATACCAAGTTTAGCTCAGTTCTGGGCATCTTTGAAATACCTATACAAACTTGTTCCTACATAGTAACTTGCAACTTTGAATGAGAATGTGCTTGCTTACAGCAACGTGCTATATGTTGTGAATGCCCGAATTGGGAATCTGTGTCAAAACTTTGTTAGGAATTATGTGATCCTTACTAGCTGGAAGTAAGGGAGATGGGGCATGAAGTTATTTCTAGGAGTTGGACACATACCAAGTTTAGCTCAGTTCTGGGCATCTTTGAAATACCTATACAAACTTGTTCCTACATAGTAACTTGCAACTTTGAATGAGAATGTGCTTGCTTACAGCAACGTACTATATGTTCTGAATGCCCGAATTGGGAATCTGTGTCAAAACTTTGTTAGAAATTATGTGATCCTTACTAGCTGGAAGTAAGGGAGATGGGGCATGAAGTTATTTCTAGGAGTTGGACACATACCAAGTTTAGCTCAGTTCTCCGCATCTTTGAAATACCTATACAAACTTGTTCCTACATAGTAACTTGCAACTTTGAATGAGAATGTGCTTGCTTACAGCAACGTGCTATATGTTCTGAATGCCCGATTTGGGAATCTGTGTCAAAACTTTGTTAGGAATTATGTGATCCTTACTAGCTGGAAGTAAGGGAGATGGGGCATGAAGTTATTTCTAGGAGTTGGACACATACCAAGTTTAGCTCAGTTCTGGGCATCTTTGAAATACCTATACAAACTTGTTCCTACATAGTAACTTGCAACTTTGAATGAGAATGCGCTTTCTTACAGCAACGAGCTATATGTTCTGAATGCCCGAATTGGGAATCTGTGTCAAAACTTTGTTAGGAATTATGTGATCCTTACTAGCTGGAAGTAAGGGAGATGGGGCATGAAACTATTTCTAGGAGTTGGACACATACCAAGTTTAGCTCAGTTCTGGGCATCTTTGAAATACCTATACAAACTTGTTCCTACATAGTAACTTGCAACTTTGAATGAGAATGTGCTTCCTTACAGCAACGTGCTATATGCTCTGAATGCCCGAATTGGGAATCTGTGTCAAAATTTTGTTAGGAATTATGTGATCCTTACTAGCTGGAAGTAAGGGAGATGGGGCATGAAGTTATTTCTAGGAGTTGGAGACATACCAAGTTTAGCTCAGTTCTGGGCATCTTTGAAATACCTATACAAACTTGTTCCTACATAGTAACTTGCAACTTTGAATGAGAATGTGCTTGCTTACAGCAACATGCTATATGTTCTGAATGCCCGAATTGGGAATCTGTGTCAAAACTTTGTTAGGAATTATGTGATCCTTACTAGCTGGAAGTAAGGGAGATGGGGCATGAAGTTATTTCTAGGAGTTGGACACATACAACGTTTAACTCAGTTCTGGGCATCTTTGAAATACCTATACAAACTTGTTCCTACATAGTAACTTGCAACTTTGAATGAGAATGTGCTTGCTTACAGCAACGTGCTATATGTTCTGAATGCCCGAATTGGGAATCTGTGTCAAAACTTTGTTAGGAATTATGTGATCCTTACTAGCTGGAAGTAAGGGAGATGGGGCATGAAGTTATTTCTAGGAGTTGGAGACATACCAAGTTTAGCTCAGTTCTGGGCATCTTTGAAATACCTATACAAACTTGTTCCTACATAGTAACTTGCAACTTTGAATGAGAATTTGCTTGCTTACAGCAACGTGCTATATGTTCTGAATGCCCGAATTGGGAATCTGTGTCAAAACTTTGTTAGGAATTATGTGATCCTTACTAGCTGGAAGTAAGGGAGATGGGGCATGAAGTTATTTCTAGGAGTTGGAGACATACCAAGTTTAGCTCAGTTCTGGGCATCTTTGAAAGTCCTATTCAAACTGGTTCCTACAAAGTAACTTGCAACTTTGAATGAGAATGTGCCTGCTTACAGCAACGTGCTATATGTTCTGAATGCCCGAATTGTTAATCTGTGTCAAAACTTTGTTAGGAATTATGTGATCCTTACGAGATGGAAGTAAGGGAGATGGGGCATGAAGTTATTTCTAGGAGTTGGACACATACCAAGTTTAGCTCAGTTCTGGGCATCTTTGAAATACCTATACAAACTTGTTCCTACATAGTAACTTGCAACTTTGAATGAGAATGTGCTTGATTAGAGCAACATGCTATATGTTCTGAATGCCCGAATTGGGAATCTGTGTCAAAATTTGTTAGGAATTATGTGATCCTTACTAGCTGGAAGTAACGGAGATGGGGCATGAAGTTATTTCTAGGAGTTGGACACATACCAAGTTTAGCTCAGTTCTGTGCATCTTTTAAATACCTATACAAACTTGTTCCTACATAGTAACTTGCAACTTTGAATGAGAATGTGCTTGCTTACAGCAACGTGCTATATGTTGTGAATGCCCGAATTGGGAATCTGTGTCAAAACTTTGTTAGGAATTATGTGATCCTTACTAGCTGGAAGTAAGGGAGATGGGGCATGAAGTTATTTCTAGGAGTTGGAGACATACCAAGTTTAGCTCAGTTCTGGGCATCTTTGAAATACCTATACAAACTTGTTCCTACATAGTAACTTGCAACTTTGAATGAGAATGTGCTTGCTTACAGCAACATGCTATATGTTCTGAATGCCCGAACTGGGAATCTGTGTCAAAAAATTGTTAGGAATTATGTGAACCTTACTAGCTGGAAGTAAGGTAGATGGGGCATGAAGTTATTTCTAGGAGTTGGACACATACCAAGTTTAGCTCAGTTCTGGGCATCTTTGAAATACCTATACAAACTTGTTCCTACATAGTAACTTGCAACTTTGAATGAGAATGTGCTTGCTTGCAGCAACGTGCTATATGTTCTGAATGCCCGAATTGGGAATCTGTGTCAAAACTTTGTTAGGAATTATGTGATCCTTACTAGCTGGAAGTAAGGTAGATGGGGCATGAAGTTATTTCTAGGAGTTGGACACATACCAAGTTTAGCTCAGTTCTGGGCATCTTTGAAATACCTATACAAACTTGTTCCTACATAGTAACTTGCAACTTTGAATGAGAATGTGCTTGCTTGCAGCAACGTGCTATATGTTCTGAATGCCCGAATTGGGAATCTGTGTCAAAACTTTGTTAGGAATTATGTGATCCTTACTAGCTGGAAGTAAGGGAGTTGGGGCATGAAGTTATTTCTAGGAGTTGGACACATACCAAGTTTAGCTCAGTTCTGGGCATCTTTGAAATACCTATACAAACTTGTTCCTACATAGTAACTTGCAACTTTGAATGAGAATGTGCTTGATTAGAGCAACATGCTATATGTTCTGAATGCCCGAATTGGGAATCTGTGTCAAAATTTGTTAGGAATTATGTGATCCTTACTAGCTGGAAGTAACGGAGATGGGGAATGAAGTTATTTCTAGGAGTTGGACACATACCAAGTTTAGCTCAGTTCTGTGCATCTTTTAAATACCTATACAAACTTGTTCCTACATAGTAACTTGCAACTTTGAATGAGAATGTGCTTGCTTACAGCAACGTGCTATATGTTGTGAATGCCCGAATTGGGAATCTGTGTCAAAACTTTGTTAGGAATTATGTGATCCTTACTAGCTGGAAGTAAGGGAGATGGGGCATGAAGTTATTTCTAGGAGTTGGAGACATACCAAGTTTAGCTCAGTTCTGGGCATCTTTGAAATACCTATACAAACTTGTTCCTACATAGTAACTTGCAACTTTGAATGAGAATGTGCTTGCTTACAGCAACATGCTATATGTTCTGAATGCCCGAACTGGGAATCTGTGTCAAAAATTTGTTAGGAATTATGTGAACCTTACTAGCTGGAAGTAAGGTAGATGGGGCATGAAGTTATTTCTAGGAGTTGGACACATACCAAGTTTAGCTCAGTTCTGGGCATCTTTGAAATACCTATACAAACTTGTTCCTACATAGTAACTTGCAACTTTGAATGAGAATGTGCTTGCTTGCAGCAACGTGCTATATGTTCTGAATGCCCGAATTGGGAATCTGTGTCAAAACTTTGTTAGGAATTATGTGATCCTTACTAGCTGGAAGTAAGGCAGATGGGGCATGAAGTTATTTCTAGGAGTTGGACACATACCAAGTTTAGCTCAGTTCTGGGCATCTTTGAAATACCTATACAAACTTGTTCCTACATAGTAACTTGCAACTTTGAATGAGAATGTGCTTGCTTGCAGCAACGTGCTATATGTTCTGAATGCCCGAATTGGGAATCTGTGTCAAAACTTTGTTAGGAATTATGTGATCCTTACTAGCTGGAAGTAAGGGAGTTGGGGCATGAAGTTATTTCTAGGAGTTGGACACATACCAAGTTTAGCTCACTTCTGGGCATCTTTGAAATACCTATTCAAACTTGTTCCTACATAGTAACTTGCAACTTTGAATGAGAATGTGCTTTCTTACAGCAACGTGCTATATGTTCTGAATGCCCGAATTGGGAATCTGTGTCAAAACTTTGTTAGGAATTATGTGATCCTTACTAGCTGGAAGTAAGGGATTTGGGGCATGAAGTTATTTCTAGGAGTTGGACACATACCAAGTTTAGCTCAGTTCTGGGCATCTTTGAAATACCTATACAAACTTGTTCCTACATAGTAACTTGCAACTTTGAATGAGAATGTGCTTGCTTACAGCAACGTGCTATATGTTGTGAATGCCCGAATTGGGAATCTGTGTCAAAACTTTGTTAGGAATTATGTGATCCTTACTAGCTGGAAGTAAGGGAGATGGGGCATGAAGTTATTTCTAGGAGTTGGACACATACCAAGTTTAGCTCAGTTCTGGGCATCTTTGAAATACCTATACAAACTTGTTCCTACATAGTAACTTGCAACTTTGAATGAGAATGTGCTTGCTTACAGCAACGTACTATATGTTCTGAATGCCCGAATTGGGAATCTGTGTCAAAACTTTGTTAGAAATTATGTGATCCTTACTAGCTGGAAGTAAGGGAGTTGGGGCATGAAGTTATTTCTAGGAGTTGGACACATACCAAGTTTAGCTCAGTTCTCGGCATCTTTGAAATACCTATACAAACTTGTTCCTACATAGTAACTTGCAACTTTGAATGAGAATGTGCTTGCTTACAGCAACGTGCTATATGTTCTGAATGCCCGATTTGGGAATCTGTGTCAAAACTTTGTTAGGAATTATGTGATCCTTACTAGCTGGAAGTAAGGGAGATGGGGCATGAAGTTATTTCTAGGAGTTGGACACATACCAAGTTTAGCTCAGTTCTGGGCATCTTTGAAATACCTATACAAACTTGTTCCTACATAGTAACTTGCAACTTTGAATGAGAATGTGCTTTCTTACAGCAACGAGCTATATGTTCTGAATGCCCGAATTGGGAATCTGTGTCAAAACTTTGTTAGGAATTATGTGATCCTTACTAGCTGGAAGTAAGGGAGATGGGGCGTGAAACTATTTCTAGGAGTTGGACACATACCAAGTTTAGCTCAGTTCTGGGCATCTTTGAAATACCTATACAAACTTGTTCCTACATAGTAACTTGCAACTTTGAATGAGAATGTGCTTGCTTGCAGCAACGTGCTATATGTTCTGAATGCCCGAATTGGGAATCTGTGTCAAAACTTTGTTAGGAATTATGTGATCCTTACTAACTGGAAGTAAGGGAGTAGGGGCATGAAGTTATTTCTAGGAGTTGGACACATACCAAGTTTAGCTCACTTCTGGGCATCTTTGAAATACCTATTCAAACTTGTTCCTACATAGTAACTTGCAACTTTGAATGAGAATGTGCTTTCTTACAGCAACGTGCTATATGTTCTGAATGCCCGAATTGGGAATCTGTGTCAAAACTTTGTTAGGAATTATGTGATCCTTACTAGCTGGAAGTAAGGGATTTGGGGCATGAAGTTATTTCTAGGAGTTGGACACATACCAAGTTTAGCTCAGTTCTGGGCATCTTTGAAATACCTATACAAACTTGTTCCTACATAGTAACTTGCAACTTTGAATGAGAATGTGCTTGCTTACAGCAACGTGCTATATGTTGTGAATGCCCGAATTGGGAATCTGTGTCAAAACTTTGTTAGGAATTATGTGATCCTTACTAGCTGGAAGTAAGGGAGATGGGGCATGAAGTTATTTCTAGGAGTTGGACACATACCAAGTTTAGCTCAGTTCTGGGCATCTTTGAAATACCTATACAAACTTGTTCCTACATAGTAACTTGCAACTTTGAATGAGAATGTGCTTGCTTACAGCAACGTACTATATGTTCTGAATGCCCGAATTGGGAATCTGTGTCAAAACTTTGTTAGAAATTATGTGATCCTTACTAGCTGGAAGTAAGGGAGATGGGGCATGAAGTTATTTCTAGGAGTTGGACACATACCAAGTTTAGCTCAGTTCTCGGCATCTTTGAAATACCTATACAAACTTGTTCCTACATAGTAACTTGCAACTTTGAATGAGAATGTGCTTGCTTACAGCAACGTGCTATATGTTCTGAATGCCCGATTTGGGAATCTGTGTCAAAACTTTGTTAGGAATTATGTGATCCTTACTAGCTGGAAGTAAGGGAGATGGGGCATGAAGTTATTTCTAGGAGTTGGACACATACCAAGTTTAGCTCAGTTCTGGGCATCTTTGAAATACCTATACAAACTTGTTCCTACATAGTAACTTGCAACTTTGAATGAGAATGTGCTTTCTTACAGCAACGAGCTATATGTTCTGAATGCCCGAATTGGGAATCTGTGTCAAAACTTTGTTAGGAATTATGTGATCCTTACTAGCTGGAAGTAAGGGAGATGGGGCATGAAACTATTTCTAGGAGTTGGACACATACCAAGTTTAGCTCAGTTCTGGGCATCTTTGAAATACCTATACAAACTTGTTCCTACATAGTAACTTGCAACTTTGAATGAGAATGTGCTTCCTTACAGCAACGTGCTATATGTTCTGAATGCCCGAATTGGGAATCTGTGTCAAAACTTTGTTAGGAATTATGTGATCCTTACTAGCTGGAAGTAAGGGAGATGGGGCATGAAGTTATTTCTAGGAGTTGGAGACATACCAAGTTTAGCTCAGTTCTGGGCATCTTTGAAATACCTATACAAACTTGTTCCTACATAGTAACTTGCAACTTTGAATGAGAATGTGCTTGCTTACAGCAACATGCTATATGTTCTGAATGCCCGAATTGGGAATCTGTGTCAAAACTTTGTTAGGAATTATGTGATCCTTACTAGCTGGAAGTAAGGGAGATGGGGCATGAAGTTATTTCTAGGAGTTGGACACATACAACGTTTAACTCAGTTCTGGGCATCTTTGAAATACCTATACAAACTTGTTCCTACATAGTAACTTGCAACTTTGAATGAGAATGTGCTTGCTTACAGCAACGTGCTATATGTTCTGAATGCCCGAATTGGGAATCTGTGTCAAAACTTTGTTAGGAATTATGTGATCCTTACTAGCTGGAAGTAAGGGAGATGGGGCATGAAGTTATTTCTAGGAGTTGGAGACATACCAAGTTTAGCTCAGTTCTGGGCATCTTTGAAATACCTATACAAACTTGTTCCTACATAGTAACTTGCAACTTTGAATGAGAATGTGCTTGCTTACAGCAACGTGCTATATGTTCTGAATGCCCGAATTGGGAATCTGTGTCAAAACTTTGTTAGGAATTATGTGATCCTTACTAGCTGGAAGTAAGGGAGATGGGGCATGAAGTTATTTCTAGGAGTTGGAGACATACCAAGTTTAGCTCAGTTCTGGGCATCTTTGAAAGTCCTATTCAAACTGGTTCCTACATAGTAACTTGCAACTTTGAATGAGAATGTGCTTGATTAGAGCAACATGCTATATGTTCTGAATGCCCGAATTGGGAATCTGTGTCAAAATTTGTTAGGAATTATGTGATCCTTACTAGCTGGAAGTAACGGAGATGGGGAATGAAGTTATTTCTAGGAGTTGGACACATACCAAGTTTAGCTCAGTTCTGGGCATCTTTGAAATACCTATACAAACTTGTTCCTACATAGTAACTTGCAACTTTGAATGAGAATGTGCTTGCTTACAGCAACGTGCTATATGTTGTGAATGCCCGAATTGGGAATCTGTGTCAAAACTTTGTTAGGAATTATGTGATCCTTACTAGCTGGAAGTAAGGGAGATGGGGCATGAAGTTATTTCTAGGAGTTGGACACATACAACGTTTAACTCAGTTCTGGGCAACTTTGAAATACCTATACAAACTTGTTCCTACATAGTAACTTGCAACTTTGAATGAGAATGTGCTTGCTTACAGCAACGTGCTATATGTTCTGAATGCCCGAATTGGGAATCTGTGTAAAAACTTTGTTAGAAATTATGTGATCCTTACTAGCTGGAAGTAAGGGAGATGGGGCATGAAGTTATTTCTAGGAGTTGGACACATACCAAGTTTAGCTCAGTTCTGGGCATCTTTGAAATACCTATAAACTTGTCCCTACATAGTAACTTGCAACTTTGAATGAGAATGTGCTTGCTTACAGCAACGTGCTATATGTTCTGAATGCCCGAATTGGGAATCTGTGTCAAAACTTTGTTAGGAATTATGTGATCCTTACTAGCTGGAAGTAAGTGAGATGGGGCATGAAGTTATTTCTAGGAGTTGGACACATACCAAGTTTAGCTAAGTTCTGGGCATCTTTGAAATACCTATACAAACTTGATCCTACATAGTAACTTGCAACTTTGAATGAGAATGTGCTTTCTTACAGCAACGAGCTATATGTTCTGAATGCCTGAATTGGGAATCTGTGTCAAAACTTTGTTAGGAATTATGTGATCCTTACTAGCTGGAAGTAAGGGAGATGGGGCATGAAACTATTTCTAGGAGTTGGACACATACCAAGTTTAGCTCAGTTCTGGGCAGCTTTGAAATACCTATACAAACTTGTTCCTACATAGTAAATTGCAACTTTGAATGAGAATGTGCTTCCTTACAGCAACGTGCTATATGTTCTGAATGCCCGAATTGGGAATCTGTGTCAAAACTTTGTTAGGAATTATGTGATCCTTGCTAGCTGGAAGTAAAGTAGTTGGGGCATGAAGTTATTTCTAAGAGTTGGACACATACCAAGTTTAGCTCAGTTCTGGGCATCTTTGGAAGTCCTATTCAAACTGGTTCCTACATAGTAACTTGCAACTTTGAATGAGAATGTGCCTGCTTACTGCAACGTGCTATATGTTCTGAATGCCCGAATTGTTAATCTGTGTCAAAACTTTGTTAGGAATTATGTGATCCTTACTAGATGGAAGTAAGGGAGATGGGTCATGAAGTTATTTCTAGGAGTTGGACACATACCAAGTTTAGCTCAGTTCTGGGCATCTTTGAAATACCTATACAAACTTGTTCCTACATAGTAACTTGCAACTTTGAATGAGAATGTGCTTGCTTACAGCAACGTGCTATATGTTCTGAATGCCCGAATTGGGAATCTGTGTCAAAACTTTGTTAGGAATTATGTGATCCTTACTAGATGGAAGTAAGGGAGATGGGGCATGAAGTTATTTCTAGGAGTTGGACACATATCAAGTTTAGCTCAGTTCTGGGCATCTTTGAAAGTCCTATTCAAACTTGTTCCTACATAGTAACTTGCAACTTTGAATGAGAATGTGCTTGCTTACAGCAACGTGCTATATGTTCTGAATGCCCGAATTGGGAATCTGTGTCAAAACTTTGTTAGGAATTATGTGATCCTTACTAGATGGAAGTAAGGGACATGGGGCATGAAGTTATTTCTAGGAGTTGGACACATACCAAGTTTAGCTCAGTTCTGGGCATCTTTGAAATACCCATACAAACTTGTTCCTACATAGTAACTTGCATCTTTGAATGAGAATGTGCTTGCTTACAGCAACGTGCTATATGATCTGAATGCCCGAATTGGGAATCTGTGTCAAAACTTTGTTAGGAATTATGTGATCCTTACTAGCTGGAAGTAAGGGAGTTGGGGCATGAAGTTATTTCTAGGAGTTGGACACATACCAAGTTTAGCTCAGTTCTGGGCATCTTTGAAAGTCCTATTCAAACTTGTTCCTACATAGCAACTTGCAACTTTGAATGAGAATGTGCTTGCTTACAGCAACGTGCTATATGTTGTGAATGCCCGAATTAGGAATCTGTGTCAAAACTTTGTTAGGAATTATGTGACACTTACTAGCTGGAAGTAAGGGAGTTGGGGCATGAAGGTATTTCTAGGCGTTGGACACATACCAAGTTTAGCTCAGTTCTGGGCATCTTTGAAATACCTATACAAACTTGTTCCTACATAGTAACTTGCAACTTTGAATGAGAATGTGCTTGCTTACAGCAACACGCTATGTTCTGAATGCCCGAATAGGGAATCTGTGTCAAAACTTTGTTAGGAATTATGTGATCCTTACTAGCTGGAAGTAAGGGAGATGGGGCATGAAGTTATTTCTAGGAGTTGGACACATACCAAGTTTAGCTCAGTTCTGGGCATCTTTGAAATACCTATACAAACTTGTTCCTACATAGTAACTTGCAACTTTGAATGAGACTGTGCTTGCTTACAGCAACGTGCTATATGTTCTGAATGCCCGAATTGGGAATCTGTGTCAAAACTTTGTTAGGAATTAAGTGATCCTCACTAGATGGAAGTAAGGGAGATGGGGCATGAAGTTATTTCTAGGAGTTGGAGACATATCAAGTTTAGCTCAGTTCTGGGCATCTTTGAAATACCTATACAAACTTGTTCCTACATCGTAACTTGCAACTTTGAATGAGAATGTGCTTGCTTACAGCAACGTGCTATATGTTCTGAATGCCCGAATTGGGAAACTGTGTCAAAACTTTGTTAGGAATTATGTGATCCTTACTACCTGGAAGTAAGGGAGTTGGGGCATGAAGTTATTTCTAGGAGTTGGACACATAACAAGTTTAGCTCAGTTCTGGGCATCTTTGAAATACCTATACAAACTTGATCCTACATAGTAACTTGCAACTTTGAATGAGAATGTGCTTGCTTGCAGAAACGTGCTATATGTTCTGAATTCACGAATTGGGACTCTGTGTCAAATCTTTGTTAGGAATTATGTGATCCTTACTAGCTGGAAGTAAGGGAGATGGGGCATGAAGTTATTTCTAGGAGTTGGAGACATACCAAGTTTAGCAAAGTTCTGGGCATCTTTGAAATACCTATACAAACTTGTTCCTACATAGTAACTTGCAACTTTGAATGAGAATGTGCTTGCTTACAGCAACGCGCTATGTTCTGAATGCCCGAATAGGGAATCTGTGTCAAAACTTTGTTAGGAATTATGTGATCCTTACTAGCTGGAAGTAAGGGAGATGGGACATGAAGTTATTTCTAGGAGTTGGACACATACCAAGTTTAGCTCAGTTCTGGGCATCTTTGAAATACCTATACAAACTTGTTCCTACATAGTAACTTGCAACTTTGAATGAGAATGTGCTTGCTTACAGCAACGTGCTATATGTTCTGAATGCCCGAATTGGGAATCTGTGTCAAAACTTTGTTATGAATTATGTGATCCTTACTAGATGGAAGTAAGGGAGATGGGGCATGAAGTTATTTCTAGGAGTTGGAGACCTATCAAGTTTAGCTCAGTTCTGGGAATCTTTGAAATACCTATACAAACTTGTTCCTACATAGTAACTTGCAACTTTGAATGAGAATGTGCTTGCTTACAGCAACGTGCTATATGTTCTGAATGCCCGAATTGGGAATCTGTGTCAAAACTTTGTTAGGAATTATGTGATCCTTAACCTGGAAGTAAGGGCGTTGGGGCATGAAGTTATTTCTAGGAGTTGGACACATAACAAGTTTAGCTCAGTTCTGGGCATCTTTGAAATACCTATACAAACTTGTTCCTACATAGTAACTTGCAACTTTGAATGAGAATGTGCTTGCTTACAGCAACGTGCGATATGTTCTGAATGCCCGAATAGGGAATCTGTGTCAAAACTTTGTTAGGAATTATGTGATCCTTACTAGCTGGAAGTAAGGGAGTTGGGGCATGAAGGTATTTCTAGGAGTTGGACACATACCAAGTTTAGCACAGTTCTGGGCATCTTTGAAATACCTATACAAACTTGTTCCTACATAGTAACTTGCAACTTTGAATGAGAATGTGCTTGCTTACAGCAACGTGCTATGTGTTCTGAATGCCCGAATTGGGAATCTGTGTCAAAACTTTGTTAGGAATTATGTGATCCTTACTAGCTGGAAGTAAGGGAGTTGGGGCATGAAGTTATTTCTAGGAGTTGGACACATACCAAGTTTAGCTCAGTTCTGGGCATCTTTGAAATACCTATACAAACTTGTTCCTACATAGTAACTTGCAACTTTGAAAGAGAATGTGCTTGCTTACAGCAACGTGCTATATGTTCTGAATGCCCGAATTGGGAATCTGTGTCAAAACTTTGTTAGGAATTATGTGATCCTTACTAGCTGGAAGTAAGGGAGTTGGGGCATGAAGTTATTTCTAGGAGTTCAACACATGCCAAGTTTAGCTCAGTTCTGGGCATCTTTGAAATACCTATACAAACTTGTTCCTACATAGTAACTTTCAACTTTGAATGAGAATGTGCTTGCTTACAGCAACGTGCTATATGTTCTGAATGCCCGAATTGGGAATCTGTGTCAAAACTTTGTTAGGAATTATGTGATCCTTACTAGCTGGAAGTAAGGGAGATGGGGCATGATGTTATTTATAGGAGTTGGAGACATATCAAGTTTAGCTCAGTTCTGGGCATCTTTGAAATACCTATACAAACTTGTTCCTACATAGTAACTTGCATCTTTGAATGAGAATGTGCTTGCTTGCAGCAACGTGCTATGTGTTCTGAATGCCCGAATTGGGAATCTGTGTCAAAACTTTGTTAGGAATTATGTGATCCTTACTAGCTGGAAGTAAGGGAGTTGGGGCATGAAGTTATTTCTAGGAGTTGGACACATACCAAGTTTAGCTCAGTTCTGGGCATCTTTGAAATACCTATACAAACTTGTTCCTACATAGTAACTTGCAACTTTGAAAGAGAATGTGCTTGCTTACAGCAACGTGCTATATGTTCTGAATGCCCGAATTGGGAATCTGTGTCAAAACTTTGTTAGGAATTATGTGATCCTTACTAGCTGGAAGTAAGGGAGTTGGGGCATGAAGTTATTTCTAGGAGTTCAACACATGCCAAGTTTAGCTCAGTTCTGGGCATCTTTGAAATACCTATACAAACTTGTTCCTACATAGTAACTTTCAACTTTGAATGAGAATGTGCTTGCTTACAGCAACGTGCTATATGTTCTGAATGCCCGAATTGGGAATCTGTGTCAAAACTTTGTTAGGAATTATGTGATCCTTACTAGCTGGAAGTAAGGGAGATGGGGCATGATGTTATTTCTAGGAGTTGGAGACATATCAAGTTTAGCTCAGTTCTGGGCATCTTTGAAATACCTATACAAACTTGTTCCTACATAGTAACTTGCATCTTTGAATGAGAATGTGCTTGCTTGCAGCAACGTGCTATATGTTCTGAATGCCCGATTTGGGAATCTGTGTCAAATCTTTGTTAGGAATTATGTGATCCTTACTAGATGGAAATAAGGGAGATGGAGAATGAAGTTATTTCTAGGAGTTGGAGACATACAACGTTTAGCTCAGTTCTGGGCATCTTGGAAATACCTATACAAACTTGTTCCTACATAGTATCTTGCGACTTTGAATGAGAATGTGCTTGCTTACAGCAACGTGCTATATGTTCTGAATGCCCGAATAGGGAATCTGTGTCAAAACTTTGTTAAGAATTATGTGATCCTTACAAGCTGGAAGTAAGGGAGTTGGGGCATGAAGGTATTTCTAGGAGTTGGACACATACCAAGTTTAGCTCAGTTCTGGGCATCTTTGAAATAGCTATACAAACTTGTTCCTACATAGTAATTTGTAACTTTGAATGAGAATGTGCTTGCTTACAGCAACGTGCTATATGTTCTGAATGCCCGAATTGGGAATCTGTGTCAAAACTTTGTTAGGAATTATGTGATCCTTACTAGCTGGAAGTAAGGGAGATGGGGCATGAAGTTATTTCTAGAAGTTGGACAAATACCAAGTTTACCTCAGTTCTGGGCATCCCTGAAATACCTATACAAACTTGTTCCTACATAGTAACTTGCAACTTTGAATGAAAATGTGCTTGCTTACAGCAACGTGCTATATGTTCTGAATGCCCGAATTGGGAATCTGTGTCAAAACTTTGTTAGGAATTATGTGATCCTTACTAGCTGGAAGTAAGGGAGTTGGGGCATGAAGTTATTTCTAGGAGTTCAACACATGCCATGTTTAGCTCAGTTCTGGGCATCTTTGAAATACCTATACAAACTTGTTCCTACATAGTAACTTGCAACTTTGAATGAGAATGTGCTTGCTTACAGCAACGTGCTATATGTTCTGAATGCCCGAATTGGGAATCTTTGTCAAAACTTTGTTAGGAATTATGTGCTCCTTACTAGCTGGAAGTAAGGGAGATGGGGCATGAAGTTATTTCTAGGAGTTGGACACATACCAAGTTTAGCTCAGTTCTGGGCATCTTTGAAATACCTATACAAACTTGTTCCTACATCGTAACTTGCAACTTTGAATGAGAATGTGCTTGCTTACAGCAACGTGCTATATGTTCTGAATGCCCGAATTGGGAAACTGTGTCAAAACTTTGTTAGGAATTATGTGATCCTTACTACCTGGAAGTAAGGGAGTTGGGGCATGAAGTTATTTCTAGGAGTTGGACACATAACAAGTTTAGCTCAGTTCTGGGCATCTTTGAAATACCTATACAAACTTGATCCTACATAGTAACTTGCAACTTTGAATGAGAATGTGCTTGCTTGCAGAAACGTGCTATATGTTCTGAATTCACGAATTGGGACTCTGTGTCAAATCTTTGTTAGGAATTATGTGATCCTTACTAGCTGGAAGTAAGGGAGATGGGGCATGAAGTTATTTCTAGGAGTTGGAGACATACCAAGTTTAGCAAAGTTCTGGGCATCTTTGAAATACCTATACAAACTTGTTCCTACATAGTAACTTGCAACTTTGAATGAGAATGTGCTTGCTTACAGCAACGCGCTATGTTCTGAATGCCCGAATAGGGAATCTGTGTCAAAACTTTGTTAGGAATTATGTGATCCTTACTAGCTGGAAGTAAGGGAGATGGGACATGAAGTTATTTCTAGGAGTTGGACACATACCAAGTTTAGCTCAGTTCTGGGCATCTTTGAAATACCTATACAAACTTGTTCCTACATAGTAACTTGCAACTTTGAATGAGAATGTGCTTGCTTACAGCAACGTGCTATATGTTCTGAATGCCCGAATTGGGAATCTGTGTCAAAACTTTGTTATGAATTATGTGATCCTTACTAGATGGAAGTAAGGGAGATGGGGCATGAAGTTATTTCTAGGAGTTGGAGACCTATCAAGTTTAGCTCAGTTCTGGGAATCTTTGAAATACCTATACAAACTTGTTCCTACATAGTAACTTGCAACTTTGAATGAGAATGTGCTTGCTTACAGCAACGTGCTATATGTTCTGAATGCCCGAATTGGGAATCTGTGTCAAAACTTTGTTAGGAATTATGTGATCCTTAACCTGGAAGTAAGGGCGTTGGGGCATGAAGTTATTTCTAGGAGTTGGACACATAACAAGTTTAGCTCAGTTCTGGGCATCTTTGAAATACCTATACAAACTTGTTCCTACATAGTAACTTGCAACTTTGAATGAGAATGTGCTTGCTTACAGCAACGTGCGATATGTTCTGAATGCCCGAATAGGGAATCTGTGTCAAAACTTTGTTAGGAATTATGTGATCCTTACTAGCTGGAAGTAAGGGAGTTGGGGCATGAAGGTATTTCTAGGAGTTGGACACATACCAAGTTTAGCACAGTTCTGGGCATCTTTGAAATACCTATACAAACTTGTTCCTACATAGTAACTTGCAACTTTGAATGAGAATGTGCTTGCTTACAGCAACGTGCTATGTGTTCTGAATGCCCGAATTGGGAATCTGTGTCAAAACTTTGTTAGGAATTATGTGATCCTTACTAGCTGGAAGTAAGGGAGTTGGGGCATGAAGTTATTTCTAGGAGTTGGACACATACCAAGTTTAGCTCAGTTCTGGGCATCTTTGAAATACCTATACAAACTTGTTCCTACATAGTAACTTGCAACTTTGAAAGAGAATGTGCTTGCTTACAGCAACGTGCTATATGTTCTGAATGCCCGAATTGGGAATCTGTGTCAAAACTTTGTTAGGAATTATGTGATCCTTACTAGCTGGAAGTAAGGGAGTTGGGGCATGAAGTTATTTCTAGGAGTTCAACACATGCCAAGTTTAGCTCAGTTCTGGGCATCTTTGAAATACCTATACAAACTTGTTCCTACATAGTAACTTTCAACTTTGAATGAGAATGTGCTTGCTTACAGCAACGTGCTATATGTTCTGAATGCCCGAATTGGGAATCTGTGTCAAAACTTTGTTAGGAATTATGTGATCCTTACTAGCTGGAAGTAAGGGAGATGGGGCATGAAGTTATTTCTAGGAGTTGGAGACATATCAAGTTTAGCTCAGTTCTGGGCATCTTTGAAATACCTATACAAACTTGTTCCTACATAGTAACTTGCAACTTTGAATGAGAATGTGCTTGCTTACAGCAACGTGCTATATGTTCTGAATGCCCGAATTGGGAATCTGTGTCAAAACTTTGTTAGGAATTATGTGATCCTTACTAGCTGGAAGTAAGGGAGATGGGGCATGAAGTTATTTCTAGGAGTTGGACACATACCAAGTTTAGCTCAGTTCTGGGCATCTTTGAAATAGCTATACAAACTTGTTCCTACATAGTAACTTCCAACTTTGAATAAGAATGTGCTTGCTTACAGCAACGTGCTCTATGTGCTGAATGCCCGAATTGGGAATCTGTGTCAAAACTTTGTTAGGAATTATGTGATCCTTACTAGATGGAAGTAAGGGAGATGGGGCATGAAGTTGTTTTTAGGAGTTGGAGACATGTCAAGTTTAGCTCAGTTCTGGGCATCTTTGATATACCTATACAAACTTGTTCCTACATAGTAACTTGCATCTTTGAATTAGAATGTGCTTGCTTACAGCAACGTGCTATATGTTCTGAATGCCCGAATTGGGAATCTGTGTCAAAACTTTGTTAGGAAGTATATGATCCTTGCTAGCTGGAAGTAAGGGAGATGGGGCAAGAAGTTATTTCTAGAGGTTGGACACATACAACGTTTAGCTCAGTTCTGGGCATCTTTGAAATACCTATACAAACTTGTTCCTACATAGTAACTTGCAACATTGAATGAGAATGTGCTTGCTTACAGCAACGAGCTATATGTTCTGAATGCCCGAATTGGGAATCTGTGTCAAAACTTTGTTATGAATTATGTGATCCTTACTAGATGGAAGTAAGGGAGATGGGGCATGAAGTTATTTCTAGGAGTTGGAGACATATCAAGTTTAGCTCAGTTCTGGGCATCTTTGAAATACCTATACAAACTCGTTCCTACATAGTAACTTGCAACTTTGAATGAGAATGTGCTTGCTTACAGCAACGTGCTATATGTTCTGAATGCCCGAATTGGGTATCTGTGTCAAAACTTTGTTAGGAATTATGTGATCCTTACTACCTGGAAGTAAGGGAGTTGGGGCATGAAGTTATTTCTAGGAGTTGGACACATAACATGTTTAGCTCAGTTCTGGGCATCTTTGAAATACCTATACAAACTTGTTCCTACATAGTAACTTGCAACTTTGAATGAGAATGTGCTTGCTTGCAGAAACGTGCTATATGTTCTGAATGCCCGAATTGGGACTCTGTGTCAAATCTTTGTTATTAATTATGTGATC